>NC_060138.1:1193308755-1194537547 GCF_021461385.2 Schistocerca piceifrons
AGGCACGGGACGTAAAATATCTAGGTGTAACATTCCACAACGACCTAAAGTGTGATGACCACATGAAACTAATTTCATGAGTCAAAACTCCAAACTGACATTCACTACATGAATGCTACGGAAATGTAAGTCACCCACGAAATAATTTATAAAATCCTCGCTCAACCGATATTGAATATTGCTCGTCAACCTGTAGGCCTTACCAATTAGCATTATATGCTAAGAAGAGCGGCGCGTTTCGCGACGTGTTCGCTTAGTGAGAGTCACCTTCAGTGGCAGACGCTACTAAAGAGGCTTCGTGCTACAAGGAGAGAGTTAACGATAAAATTGCGAGAAATCACGTTCCAAGGCGAGTCGAATAATTTGTTACTGCGTCCCATATATATCTCGCGGAATGAGCCATACAATGAAATCAGAGATGTTTGAGCTTAGGCCTATACTGTGGCTTCTGAGTGAACCCGGTACAAAGCGGACGATAAGAAGGAAAGACCGATAGTGTACGGAACGTCCAAGAACCAAGAGCGCAGCACAATAAGGGTGGAAGTACATGAAGGAAGCTCTCAGATTAAAAAAAGGGTAAGAGGAGGCTGCGATATTTCTCCCGTACTGTTCAACCTGTACATGGAAGAAGCAATTGTGGAAATAAAAAAAAATGCAGGAGTGGGATTAAAAATCATGGTGTGTAATGCTACATTTCTAACACAGTAAAGAGAGTAGAGACAAGAAAAAATTCAGTTCGTACTAAAGCTAGCAAAGCGGCAAGTTACCTGACAATTTTTATCTGCTGTGTTAACAAAAATAAATATAGGTTACCTCCGAAATATTATCCTTAGGCGTCAGGATGTATAGCCATTCGCTGAGCCAGCTTGACTAGAGTTATCCAAGAAATATAAAATAGTCGCAAGTGAGAAATCGAGCTCACGGAATAGTAATAGAGCTTTACCTCTCAGAATGCACTTAAGTAACATGTGGTGGGTTCGATTAACAGTTTTAACTTAGTACCTCCGTGGCGAATTATCAGTGATGATTCGTTCGCAAAAAATAAGCAGGCTCTTAGCTAAATTACAGCGTCATTTAAAGTAAACTTCGAATCCACCCAAGATGGTTAGTCCAGTTGACATAGTTGACTACAGGATACAAGCTACAAATTAATGACACATGAAACTAAACTACTGTTTCAGAACAAATACATATAAGAATGTTCTTACAATAGCTACTCTGCCCAAATCGTTCTCTACGAAAGTGCAATGGAATAGTAATAATAACTTATATGTTTTAGAACAAATGTGAGGCACTTAAGCCTCCTCAGAAATGACAACGCATGTACAATCTGTGCACTTCTTGTGAAAGGGAAATAGTTTTATTAAAATACAACTTTGAGAAATTCTATTTTATGAAGCATTACTACAGGAGAAAGGATGTGGTTGATACAACTGACTGATGAGACTCCTTTTCTAAGTGAGAGTGGAGAAGAATTACAGGTCCTGTTGAACGGCTTGAAAATTCTTTTGAGCGCATGATATGCACTGAGAACAGACCAAAGAAAGACGAAAGTAAAGAGGTGAAGCAGAAAAAGGGATTAGCGATAAAATCAATATCAGAATTGGATGGCCTGTTATTGGTGAAGTGAAGAACCTGATGTAGAGCACACTTAACAAGGAGGATACACTAGGCAACTAGCACAGGCAATGAGACACTCGTCGCTAAAATAAGTCTACTAATATCTACCATAGCCCTTAATTTCAAGAAGAAGTTTCTGACAATGTACGTCTTGAACATAGCATTGTGTGGAAGTATATTATGGACTGTGGGAAAATGAGAAAAGGAGAGAATTTCAGTGTTTGAGAATGTGATGTTGGACAAGAAGGCAGAATATTAAGTGAACTGATCAGAGAAGAATTGAGGTTTTTTGAAGAATCGGCGATTAAAGGAATATGTTGAAAACATTAACAAGAAGAAGGAACAGGATGATAGCACATATACTGAGGCGTTGAAGAGTAACTTCCACGGAATTTTAGGGAGCTGTAGAGAGTAAATACTGTAGAGAAAAACAGATATTGGAATATATCCAGCAAATAATTGAGTACATTGTGTGTAGATGTTATTCTGAGATGAAGGGTGGACACAACAGACGAAGTCGTGGTGGGCAGCATCAAACACGTAATATGAATGAGGAAAAACAAAAATAAAAAAAAGGAGTTGGTGGCTTACCAAAGAGCTCCTTCCCACGGCACTCACCAATGGAATGGAAAAAGAGGAAAATATTAGTAGCACGTGAAGTAGTCTCTGCCACGTTCTAAGATAACATGCAGAGTATATGTAATTTAGAAATGATCTGTTATTGGTAATGTTTGCGTCTTAAACAGGTTTATACTGTATATTAACTCTGGTTTACTCTGATTTTGCTGAATACCTGTAACACATCAATATCCGGTTACTCCGTAATGAAACACCAAAGGCGATGAGTCTGGCCGTGTCAGCATTGCCAGCTAACATTCTCCAGCAGCGTGCGAACTTTGCTGGTAAAGTTAGCTCCCGCCTTGTTTGCCGCGAAGAAACTTTTCCTCTTCTCCGTAAATATCCGTCGCTTTGATGGTATTCGTTTTAGTGTTGTTCGACAGGAAGGCTCATGACCTTTTAAAACTTTATCCATTTATGTCCCTTCGTTTTATCACTATCGTCTTGCAACTACGTCATCAGAATCAGCAATTTTCATCCACTGCTGGCTAAAGGCTTCTCCCAGCCTTTTCAGCGTGTTACGATCTTCAACTTCAGGCGTCAAAGTACTTACCGCCTGTTTACAGTGTCAGTGGCGTCTGAACACCTTACACTACATCGTAAACCTGGCCGTTGCTTACGCCTGGAATGTTTCAAAGAATTTTCTTAATCCTTCTTTCTTCACTGTACTTAGTTATACTCGTCACCAATTTGCACAACGCTAAAAGAAGACAATCATTGCGTCATCTGCTAGTTCATTACCTATCTTTCTCGTTACTTGCAATGCAGTTACTATCACTTTCTGGTGGACAGAGCTCAGTCATATGGATATTCAAGTTCAATGAAGCACTGTGGCAGGTTATGTTCGACAGTTCGAGTTGTACTGTGTATCTACACCCATTTTCATAAATTAAGGATAATGCTGATGCATGGTGAAACAACGGTCTGGTGGGCGGTTTACGGGCTTAAATTACCTCGGGGCATGACCATGAGATACATTGCGGTTGTCGCACGGTGGCGCTGGCAGCAGTCCACACACGAGAGGTGTGTTGCTGCATGTCTGAGTACGTTGCAGTGAGTAAGTGTGCAGACGTTTTCAGACGTGCTAATGCTGACTGTGTGCTGAAAATGGCTCAAAGAACACATATTGATGACGTTATGAGGGGTAGAATACTAGAGCGCCTGGAGGCTGGTCAAACACAGCAAGTCGTAGCACGGGCCCTCCGTGTGCCACAAAGTGTGATCTCAAGATTACGGAAACGATTCCAGCAGACAGGAAACGTGTCCAGGCACTACAGTATTGGACGCCCACAGTGTACAACACCACAAGAAGATCGATATCTCACCATCAATGACCGCAGACGGCCACGGAATACTGCAGGTAGCCTTGCTCGGGACCGTACCGCAGCCATTGGAACAGTTGTCTCCAGACACACAGTCTACAGACGACTGAACAGACATGGTTTATTCGCCCGGAAGGTGCGTACCACTGACCCCTGGCCACAGGAGAGCCCGTGAAGCCTTGTGTCAAGAACACAGTACATGGTCATTGGAACAGTGGTCCCAGGTTGTGTTCACGGACGAGTCCGGGTATAGTCTGAACAGTGATTCGCGCCGGGTTTTCATCTGGCGTCAACCAGGAGCCAGATACCAACCCCTTAATGTCCTTGAAAGGGACCTGTATGGAGTTCGTGGTTTGATGGTGTTGGGTGGGATTATAACTGGTGCACGTACACCCTTGCATGTCTTTGACAGAGGAACTATAACAGGTCAGGTGTATTGGGAAGTCATTTTGCACCAGTATGTACGCCTTTACAGGGGTTCAGTGGGTCCCACCTTCCTCCTGATGGATGATAATGCACGGCCCCAACGAGCTGCTATCGTTGATGAGTACCTTGAAACAGAAGATATCATGCGAATGGAGTGGCCTACCTGTTGTCCAGACTTAAACCCCATCGAGCACGTCTGGGATACTCTCGGTTCACGTATCCCTGCACGTCTTCAAACCCCTAGGAGACTTCAAGAGCTCCGACAGGCACTGATGCAAGAATGGGAGCCGAAACCCCAGCAGCTGCTCGACGACCTACGGCCTGTGTACGTGTGCATAGTGATCATATCCCGTATTGATGTCGGGGTACGTGAGCAGGAAACAGTGGCGTTTTGTATCACATGTGTTTCGGGACGGGTTTCTCAACTTATCATCAATACCGTGGACTTACAGATCTGTGTCGAGTGTGTTCCTTATGTGCCTAAGCTATTAGCGCCAGTTTTGTGTAGTGCCACGTTGTGTGGCACCACATTCTGCAATTATCCTTAATTTATGAGCATGAGTGTAGTTAACGGTATTACCACCTTGTAACCTCCCCACAATAATTTTAAAAGAAATGACAATACTTAATAGAAATCCTAATGGACATTCCGCTAAGTGAACCTCCCCACAATGAAATCTACTAGCAATGACAATTAAACAAAATTAGCAATCTGACTCAAATATAAGTTCTTCACAAAAAATTAAAGTCTATTCAGTGATAAGAAAATTCAATTAAACCGAAATATCGGTCTTTGGCCCTGTGCAAATCAGAATTAAACTCTTACCTCATTGTAACTGCAAGTCAAATTTCTGCTCTTATTCTTGCGCACGGCTTGGAGGAACTGCATTGCAAATAATAATATTCCTTTTTTTTGTGATCTTACTGAAATTTTTCTTTAACGGAAGTGGAATGAAATGGGAAGTGCAATTAAATAAATTTTGTTTTGTAAAAACTGCTTTGGAATAAAAATTATTATTGGGGCACTTGTTGGAAATTAATTACAATAAACAAACTTTACATTATCTGATGATTACCTTAATTAATAATATACCTCAGTCAGCCTCTTGACCAGTGTTGCCGACAGACCACATCACACAACCGCACTGGGCTGCTACCACTGACCGACCGCTCTGCATGACGACTACTAGCGTACTGCTTGCAACTGTACTGTCCGACTACTGACAAAGTACTGCTCGCAACACTCGCGCGGTCAAGCGCATACTCTCTGGTCAGAGGCTCTGCAATGCCTCGCCATCGCTGCTACGTTACATACGTGTTTCATAACCCTCCACTGGAGGGGCAAAAATTTGGCAGCGATGGTGAGTCATTTGGACTTGCCAAGCGCGGCAAAATTTTTCTTTAATTAATAAACTTCTACAATTTACAGAATATTTAGATGTAGTACATAAATTAAATGTTGTGCACACGCACTGAGTACAAAATATATAAGACAAAGACAAAATGTGAGTACAAAACATAGTAGCAAATCAGAAAAATGTATATACAAATTATTTGACAGATAACAAAGTGCACACGCACTGAAAAAATTCTTTAGCATTTTCAGAACAAATAAACAGACTGGCAAAAAAAAATCATGACAAGTGACATGAGTGCACATGCACTGGAGTTGAGAACATATCAGTAAATGATGAAATGTATATACAATGAGTAACAAATGACATAAGTGCATACACAATGAAGTATTGAACATACAGAATGAGTACAAATCATATTGAAAAATGAGAAAAGTGCACAGGCACTGAAGTTCAGTAGAAAACATATTAACACCTAACATAAGTGCACATGCACTGTAGTTCAGAACATATCATCAAAATAAAAATGTATACACAATATAAAAGACAAGAGTGCACATATACTGTACTTCAGAACAAATCGAAAAAATGTCTTTAGCATTTTCGCAATAAATAAACATAATGGTAAAAAAAACATGTCGACAAGTGCCATAAGTATTCTCGCACTGGAGTTCAGCGAATCGAAAAAAAATGTATAACCCATGAACATAAATGATGTTAGCAAAAAATGATTTTCACTATGTGACAAGAACTAGGATAGGAAAGGGAAGGATTGCATCATGGTTGTAGCACTTTAGATTGCACACAGCTGTTCTGAAAGTCCATATCTTTCCACAGAAGTACAACACCAAGTGACACAACTTGAAGTTCTTTTCCCCTCAGAATTTATCAGCGTAGCCAAGACACTGAACTGTCGTAGTAATATTCCATGTTTTCATTTTGGCAGTACATTAGGTACACCAAACAGTGGGACCATAATAACGTCTTCATCGCTCACGGTGGTGGACAGCATGTTGTGTCAACACCACGCTCTTACAAGGCACACCAACGTAGAATTAGTGCAAAACCAAAGATAGTGCTCCATGATCACTAGGATAAACAGGACAAATGGACATTGCAGTAATTCAGGGTAGTTAGCTTATGAGGAGAAGGACATTATGTCACATAATATTGACAATTACAGTCTTCATTAGTAGTTTGCGGCATTCATAGCCCAGTTATTGAACATTTCTGTACCAAGTATGTAGTATTACAGAAAAATGTTCATTAATTGTTTTACATAGAATCAGTAACCTTCCTTTCCTAGTTGCAAAGCATTATTAAATAATCGCATTCTTTTCCAGTTACAAAGTATAGCATAGTTAATTAATTATTTGTCATTCCAATAGTAATAATCATTAGCCTTCTCCTAATTACAAAGCATTATTTAAACAGTCACATTCTTTTCCAGTTACAAAGTATGGCAAGGTTAATTAATTATTTGTCAGTTAATTAATCATTTGTCATTTCAATAGTAATAATCATTAACTTTTTCCTAATTACAAAGCATTATTAAACAGTCACATTCATTTCCAATTATAAAGTATCAACATTGAAAACAAGAGCTAATTAATGGCATAATTAATAACAAATCATTGAGTGACATTAATTATTGGCACTCAGTGGCCAGCAAGTATTGAATGGAATAAAACATATTTCATCATTCAGTATTATTCAGATCATTATGAAGTCATTATTAAAAATCAGCTAATTACAGTCATAGCATTAATAATCATGGGCATTATAAGTAGTCTCATTACAATAAATCATTGTTCCTCATTCAGTATTATTCAGATCATTACAAAGTCATTATTAAAAATCAGCTAATTACAATCAGAGCATTAATAATCACGGGCATTTTAAATAGTCTCATTACAATAAACAGTGGCAGTTATTAGCCAGTTACAAAGCATATATATATTTTTTTGTCTCATTAAGAAGTCATTACTGAAGTGACATACTATTCAGAGCTAATCAGCATTACTCAGAATTTTCTCAAACTGGTATCACTATTTGGGACTGGTAATACATTTTTTTTTGTTAGCAATGCATTGCGTTGGGATCGTTAATTAATTGCTGAGGCATAACACTATTTGCTTTTGACCTATTGCTGCAAATGAGGATAGGTAACGTCATTCGTCATGAGTCAGCTGTAGCAAGGTTATGTAACAAGGCAGTATATGTGATCACATTTATAAATGATAAACACAAATGGGTAAAAAAAAATAAAAATGCAAGTACTAGAACAGGTATAATAAGTAACAGGTTTAGTAAGTATCATGAAAAACTTCTCCTGGAAAAAATACAAAATGGATTATTGACCTGAAAGAAGAAACGCACACTATGCTGAAAAGTAGTGAACTTCGAATTAACAGGTAGTGAAATGTGTATAAAAATGTGTTCCATAGCTGTCCTTTCCAAAACTTTCCGTCATACTACTATGCAATATAACACCTGCTGTCAAAACAAACTGCAACAAATACTTAAATAGCTACATAGTCTAAATATAACTTCAACATTATTCTCATCTGTAAAGAAAAAAACTTCATTATCCATCACTTCATTATCCACATTACCATAACTTCATTATTATCATCACCTATAAAGAAAAACTTCATTATTCATAATAGCATATTCTTCATCTTATTCGTCAGCATTCATTATCATCTGCAAAAAAAAATCACTTCATTACTCATTATACAACTATTCCTTATCTCTAGCATATTTCATCACTAAAAACTAAGATGTGTAGTTCTGTCTGACAGCCTGCATCAATCACCTTATATTCTGAAAGAAAAAATTAGTTAAGACTGCTATTCTACGATGAGTATAGTATATTCTTGTTAATGCTTGTTAATCCTTATCCATTTACTCTTCCCCATAAAGTTATTGCATCTTCTTTCGTTTATTCCGTAGGTGAAATTCCCATTTCTGTTGAATTTATTTCTTACACGCATCATTTCTTTCTGAAATTGATGAACAAAGATTAATGTCTTGCATTTAAATCATATACCCACTAGATAATGACAGGTTTACGGTGACATAATTAACCATACAGCATAACATGACAGAAAACGTAATATGTCAAAGACATTGACAGTGTTCAAAGCCAAAATGTACAGAGAATATCACAATGCGGCAGCAAAAAATGTAAAACAGTCACGATCTTGAGATGTCATAAGGGCAAAAAAATGTCAAAGTCAACTGGTGTGTGTTATATCTTAACTATTTCACAGTGCATATAAACAAAACTGGAATACAATCGTACATAACAAGACAAAATGTGACGTTCGTTGTGTTCAGCTTGTATAGAGGCGAGAATTAAAGACTTTAATGGAAAAAAAATGTAACGAAATTAACATGTCATTAGATAACATTGCATAATTAGTCATAAAATACGTAAGTGTCTCTGAAAAAATATGCACGGTCTGATGTGTAACAACAAGAAAAACGACCTGCTAACCTTACCTTGCCGGGCACTTCCCAAGAAAAAATACGATAATCATCAGTAATTAGTCAGGTGAAATAATTGCATTAGTAAATGACATCATAGTGTGTTGAATCATAAAGTGTCTTCATTCAATAAACGGTTTAATGTTTGAGATATGGTGGTTGCCTTTCGATTTTCTGGTTCTCAAAGTTTCGACGTGTACAACATTAGGATGAGGGATGCTGCGAATCCGATATGGACCTGCGTATAGAAGTTCAAATTTACTGCAGTTACCTTTTAATTTGCTGGATAAATAGTGTGTACGTACTAATATCTTCTGTCCAACGTGAAAGTCGCGGCGTGTACAAACCTGTTTTTGCTGTCTTCTCCGGCGCTCTGCGGCACGTTTGATGTTGTTCAGCGCAATGTCAATTATTTCGTGGTGTCTTAGCCGTCGACAGGTAGGGAAGTTTACTAATTCTTTAATTTTGTTTGGTGGTTCAACGTTTTTCAGTATAACAGACGGAGATAGCATAGTGGATTCATTCGGAATGGAATTAATTACGTCTTGGAATGAGAGTATGTGTGTATCCCAATCAATATGTCTTTTGTGGCAGTATATTCTACACAGTTTACCAATTTCTTTCATTAATCTTTCACAGGGGTTCGAAGAAGCATGGTACTTGGATATATAGATCGGAGAAATGTTTCTGGCTCGTAACATGCGTGTCCATACGCTACTACGAAATTGAGATCCATTGTCAGAAATTACTTTCATCACATTCCCTACATGAGATAGAAAATGTTTTACAAATGCCTTCGAAACAGTTTTGGCAGTAGCTTTGCGTAATGGAGTGAAAGTAACAAATTTTGAAGTGAGCTCAACAGCGACAAAGATGTAGCAAAAACCTCTGTTAGTTCTCGGAATCGGACCAAAAATATCTACAGCGGCCATATGTCTTAATTTAACAGGTATAATGGGATATAAAGGAGGAATATGTGAAGTGGTGTCTGATTTAGCTTTCTCGCAAATTTTACAAGACGCTAAAACTCGTCGTATACGTTTCTCCATGTTGGTAAAATAACAGTTCTGTCTCAGTATAAGAAAACATTTTCGTGCTCCGTAATGTGCGTAACTTAAATGAGTGTACCAAATTAATTTGTTAACCAGTTCGTCAGGAATGCATAATAACCAATTGTTGCTGTCAGGATGAGAGCGGCGAAACAGAATGTCATTGCGTACAGTGTAATGGTTTCTAATCGTAACATTTTTCCTATCTTGCCAAAGGTGTTTAATTTCTTTCCACACATTGTCTTTATTTTGCTCTTGTGCTATGTCCTGTAATGACGATGAAATAAAGTTTTCAAATGCAACTTGCTGAATGTACATGACACTGAAATTTGCTTTGCAGAAGTGGGTTGCTACGTCTTGCTGATCGTTGCCGAGAGAACGCGATAGTGCGTCTGCTATAACATTTTGTGTGCCGGGAATGTGAACAATCGTAAAATTAAATTCCTGTAAATAAAGTTTCCATCTACTTAACCTGTCGTGAGTAAATTTAGCTGAAAGCAAAAATTGTATAGCTCTATGGTCTGTGTAAACGGTGGTATGTCTGCCATAAAGAAAGTGCCGAAATCTCGTAAAAGCCCATACAACACATAATGTTTCAAGTTCTGTAACGGAGTAATTTCGCTCAGCAGGTGACAGAATGCGGCTTGCAAATGCGATGTTTTTGATTACTATTGAACCATCTTCTTCAATTTCCTGGAAAATATGTACACCTAAAGCGGTGTTGGAACTGTCGGTGGCAATGGAAAAATTTCTAGTAAGATCTGGGTGCGATAAAAGTGGAGCATTCAACAAAGCATGTTTCGGGTTCACAAATTCAGAATGTGCTTGCTTATCCCAAGACCAAATAGTGTTTTTACCTGTTAATTGGCATAATCTGGGTGTGTCTAAAGCGGAGTGATGAATAAATTTACGAAAAAAGTTAATTAAGCCCAAAAAACTGCGTAATTGTTTCTTCATCGTAGGAACACTAATGTCACGTAGAGCCTGAAGTTTTTCCGGATCAGGTGCAATGCCTTCTGCTGAAATCACGTGTCCAAGAAATTTTATAGAAGTTTTGCCAAAGTGCGATTTACTAAGATTAACTGTAAGTCCTTGTGCATGAAAAGTTTGCAACACTTGTTCAAGAATCAGATTGTGTTCAGTCCAGTTAGCTTCTGCGATAAGAATGTCGTCTACATACGTCGTAATTCTGTCCTTAAGTTCTGTCGGAAGTATTGTGTTCAAACCGCGAATAAAAGCTGCAGAAGAAATAGTTAAGCCGAATGGTAATTTGCAAAATTGATAACAGTCGCCGAAACAGAGAAAAGCTGTATATTTTCTACAATTCGGATGAAGTTGAATTTGCCAAAATCCCGATTTCAAATCTAGTGTAGAATAAATAGCAGTACCGTGAAATTTCTGTAAAAGTTCCTCTAGTGTCTGTGGTCGATCTGTTTCATTAATAATAATGTCATTAATGTGACGTGAATCAAGTACGAGGCGAAGTGAGCCATCCTTTTTCTTAACAATATGCAGCGGGTTTATGTACGGACTAACTGCTGGTTCAATAATTCCTTGATCAAGCATATCCTGTAATTCCTTTTTAACCTGTTCTCTTTGAATATATGGAATGGTATAATGCTTTGCTTTAAATGTGTCGTGCGGTTTGACTTGAAATTCATACATAAATCCGGACATAGTACCAGGAATGTTGTCAAAAACTGGAGCTTGCTGAAAAAGAATTTTGTGTAACTGCGTTCGTTCGTTGTCTGTAGTTGCATTGCTTTCTTTAACCTTATCAGAAATCAATTGCATTACGTCGTAGTCAGCTTCTTCTGGAGTATTATAGTTGTGTACGTACGTATCCGTGAACAATGTGGGATTACAGTCTATGTCACGTGTTGCGAAAATGACCTCTGTGCGGTTAATTGTTTGTTCTTCCGCAGATAAAGAGTGCTGAAATTCTATAGCAAATTGTATATTTTCATCCTTCAACATTAAATAAGAACTGTGAAAATCAATGACTGCGTCGTGTTGTACCAGAAAATTCGTACCTAAAATAACGTCTGTTGTCAATAAAGGAACAATCCAAAAATTAGAGTGAAAAGTATGACCTGCAATACAAAATAATAAATGCGTCTGTAATTTAACATCTACTCCTTTACTCGGTACTGCTCCTTTCACTTTTGTTTTGCCTAATGGTAATGTCGGATACGTATTCTCTTTGTTACACTCGTTAAAAGTCTCCTCATTTATTTCTGATATAAGTGATCCGGAATCGATTACTGCTGAGAATTTCGAAGAGCCAATTTTAATTTCAATAACAGGATGTGAAATGGTTTTCTGAATAACTGGTCTTTCCTGCAAGAGAGTGTCTCTGATATCGTCAAAAGTAATTACATTTTCGTGAACGACATTTTGCGTGTCAGAGGTAGTGCTTGTGTTATTAGAAGATGCGTCCTGTGCAGTATTTAGTCAGATTGTATCTGACGTGTTATTATTATTAGGAGGATTCTGTGGCATTTCTACTATTTGAACTGTTCTATTACTTCTTCCAGACGTATTACGCTCTGGATGATACCTACTGTCGGGTTCATTCATGAGAATAGGTTCTTGTGTAAAATTTTGCTGTTGATATGTCCGACTGTTGTTAGATGTACGCTGAAAATTGTTCTCATTATTTTTACGTCTGTCGTAATAGTCATTCCTATACGGTGTATTGCGATGGGAGTTGAAATACTGTCTTCTTTGTACATAGTTGTTTCCTTGCTGCCGTACGTTACTATTTGTTGTATCAGGGACTATACGTGCTCGCGGCGGAACATTAAAGCCTGGTTGACCTTGTGCATTACATTGTTGGTTATGTATTCCAACCGGCTGACTTTCATGCTGTTGTGGTGGAAAACGTCTATTGTTACCAAAATGTGCTTCCTGTTGCTGAAAATTTTGACGATATGGATAATCTGAATTTTGTCTGTGATTTAAGTTCTGGTAGTTGTCGTTCCTAAAGCGTCTGTTACTTTTCCTATTGAAATTACGTCCCTGATCACAATTACCGTTAGTTTGTTGACCTTGGTTATTATACGAAAAGTTTTTGTTTACAAAAGAATAATCAGATTGTTGTACTTCCAAGAGCTGTAACAAATCTCTGAATGCTGAAATATTTTCTTTTTGCTGACCCGTTAGAAGTGACATTCGTAAAGACCGTGGTAATTTGGAAATGCATAATTGTATAAGTGCGGATTCACTGTACGGTTCACTTAGGTACTGGTTTTGTGCACCATGTGCTCAAAAAATTGCGTGACACTGGGAAAATTTGTGCTCTCATAATTTGGTAAGCTAATTAACTGATCTTTAATTCCGCGCTGTGTCGTCTTCGACCAGTACGCTGATACAAAAGCATTCTGAAATTCCTCTACTGAGTAGCATTGCCTCGCGATCGGTCTCATACGAGTTGCCGGTTCGCCTTCCAAAAAACTGCAAATAAATTCAAGTTTGTGTGTTACAGGCCAAGTCGGTGGAAGAGCAAAGCTAAATTGTTGAATCCAATCCAGTGGGTGAATCTGCGTTCTATCGTTTTTAAAAACTTTAAACTTTCTCACTGACAGAAAATGTTTGTAGTCGAAATTATCATCTCTGTGTGATGGAACATGTTCAGGATCGTAAGAGAATCTATTGAACTGTGGTTGATCGGAATCTAAGTCCCGTACTCTCTGTAGATTACCCAAATTATACGCGCTGCGTGAGTCTGACAAATGTTCATAAGGTGGCGTCTGTTGTATGTTATTATTAACTGAAATGTTTTTCATCTCTGTTACTTCTTGTTGTAAACTCGACAATTTTCTACGCAACGTGTTATTACACGAATCGATCTCATTAATTGTCTGCTGTAAATTTTGAAATTCAGGTGTTTGGTTAAATGAAATCGGTGCAGTATCGTCTGATTTATTATCATTATTACTTTCAATAGCATCAATACGACTGGTTAATTCATCATATTTTTCAGTCAGTATTTTTGTCTGTTCATCGGTTTTAGAATCGGACGCATTAATCTGTTTTTGCAACTTACGCGTAGTTTCGCTCAGTTTTTTAACATCAGCTTTGATGACATCGCAATCCTGTGTTAGTTCTAATTGTTCGAATCTGTCTGTCACTGTTTGAATATCTACTGTGTGTGTATCTGTTTTTGATTTAAGATTGGAAATTTCGTCACGTAATTCTGTGTTCGACTGTTTGATGGAATTAATTTCGTCGGACACTGAGGCAATATTGTTGTCTACATATGTCTTCGCTTTCGCGAACATTTTACGTTTGTCTTCTTGTCTTTGTGCAGTGATTGTTTCCATGACCTGACGTTTGACTTTATTTTGATCCTGAATAAATTTGCGGAAACGCGTATCACTGTTTTGTATGTGCTGATTAAAGCGCTCGTTAATCTGAGTGTTCTGCTGTTCAAATTTCGCGTCTATCTTTGCGTCCACTGTGCGCGAAAGTTCTACCGTCATTGCTTTAAACTCTTCCCGTAATTGTGTAGCTTTTTCAGAGCATTGTTTAGCGACTCCACTAATTTCGTCTCTGAGTGTGTCTGTTGCGGCTGTTTGCATTTCCCTTAATTCCTGCGCAACAGACCTAATTTCTTCGCTATTTTTTTTTGAACAAGCCTCAATTTCCGCGCGCAACTGTTCCTTAGTGTCATGACACTGCGCGGCAACAGCTCTAATTTGTTCCCTAAGCTGTCTAGAATTGTCGTCTAATTTTTCATTTAGCTGTTTGTTATCTTCCCTAAGTTGTCTAAAATCTTCACTTTGTTTTTCATTCTGTTGTTTGACCTGTTCACTAAGTTGTTTAAAATCTTCACTTTGTTTGTCTAATTTTTTGTTCTGTTCACTAAATTGTTGTTGTAGCAATCTTGCCATAATTTGTTCAAAGCCAAAGTTAGCGTTTATACTCTCTGTGCTGTTTAGTGGTGGATCTGGAACTTTCTCGCTTACTGTAACCATTTGGTTATTCTGAGATTTAGAAAAAGGTTTGTCAGTCGGATGTATACTGTCAGACATTATTTCGGAATTAAATGGATCCGTCGTACTCTCACTACACTGACCATTTTCATTCGAAAAATTTGTTTGTATGTTACTTGAATTTTCCAAACCGGTTGTATTAAGCTGGGTAGCGCTCATTACAATAGAGCGTCCCGCGTCATCAATTGTCGTCAAATTAACAGAAGAGACAATTGAGTTCGTTTGTTCATCATTAAGATAAAAGTCATCATTAATGGTTGTAATGCACTGATTGTTACTGAACGCAGGATTGTCATCATCACACTGCGTGTCACAATTACTATCGGTTAAGTTGCTTAAGTCGGTAATTTCGTTCACAATACCTCGCGATACACTATTCACAGTCTTTCGCGGCATTTTTACAGTAGTCACAATTATTCACAAAACAAATAAGCACAATGCAAAAGCAACACACAAATACAATAGAGCAATGAATTGCCGTTGACCTGTAGAAAGAAAGTCACAAGATTAGTAAAAGCGTAGCGCCAAATCCTAATTATACTTAAGCAAATAAGAGCAGATATCTGACTGTTTTGATCAAAAGATTCTCAACGAAATACGATCCTGGACTGGGTGTCGCCAAGTGTAACCTCCCCACAATAATTTTAAAAGAAATGACAATACTTAATAGAAATCCTAATGGACATTCCGCTAAGTGTAACCTCCCCACAATGAAATCTACTAACAATGACAATTAAACAAAATTAGCAATCTGACTCAAATATAAGTTCTTCACAAAAAATTAAAGTCTATTCAGTGATAAGAAAATTCAATTAAACCGAAATATCGGTCTTTGGCCCTGTGCAAATCAGAATTAAACTCTTACCTCATTGTAACTGCAAGTCAAATTCCTGCTCTTATTCTTGCGCACGGCTTGGAGGAACTGCATTGCAAATAATAATATTCCTTTTTTTTGTGATCTTACTGAAATTTTTCTCTAACGGAAGTGGAATGAAATGGGAAGTGCAATTAAATAAATTTTGTTTTGTAAAAACTGCTTTGGAATAAAAATTATTATTGGGGCACTTGTTGGAAATTAATTACAATAAACAAACTTTACATTATCTGATGATTACCTTAATTAATAATATACCTCAGTCAGCCTCTTGACCAGTGTTGCCGACAGACCACATCACACAACCGCACTGGGCTGCTACCACTGACCGACCGCTCTGCATGACGACTACTAGCGTACTGCTTGCAACTGTACTGTCCGACTACTGACAGAGTACTGCTCGCAACACTCGCGCGGTCAAGCGCATACTCTCTGGTCAGAGGCTCTGCAATGCCTCGCCATCGCTGCTACGTTACATACGTGTTTCAACCTTTAACTCCGAAGAGGCTTTGAAGATCAAACGTTACCACCCTGCCGCCGTGGCACTGGAAGCGGATACGGAGGGGCATGTGGTCAGCATACTGCTCTCCCAGCCGTTGCCAGCTTTCGTCATCGGAGCCGTTACTTCTCGGTTAAGCAGGTCCTCAGTTGGCCTCAAAAGGGCTCAGTACGTCCTTCTTGGCAACAGCGCTCGGCGATCCGGACGGTCACCCATCGAAGCGCTAGCCAAGCCCGACAACGCTTAACTTCGGTGGTTTAACAGGAGCCGGTGTTACCAGTGCGGTCCTTATTGACCTGCTGATCGTGAAGCTCTTTCTCTGGAATAAATCATCCATTTTTCTGAAATTGTAACATGTACATCACATACGCCGTTTTCCGTCCCATTCTGATAGTTTCTTAACGGTGCGTCGTCTTCAGAAACATGTCCTGAAAAAATTCCAATTTCCACAAAAACTTTACACCAAGAAATGATTTATAATGGAATCTGACTCTACGATTAAAAAAGGAACAGGCATAAGGCTTAGTTTGCGCAACGGAAATGGATAGCGAGCGCCAATGGGTATTCAAGTGAATTTTACGATCATCCTCACGTCTAACTAGCTCATGACCAGATTTTGAGAATGTGTACATAATCCACATCACAGGCGTGCTATGTGCAGTGAGCATGCGTGGACCAATATGTTAACCTAACGCTTTCTAGCCAGAAGCGTCAGACATAAAGATGCTTAACAGTTACGTAGAACATAATACGATAAGCTGCCAGCTCTCTCGGAATTCTCACGCCGTCACTTGCCTTCTGCCCTGTAGGGAACGCAAGGAATGGAAAAAGCGTTCTGCTCCTTGCAGTTCTTAAATTATGTAAACTGGTCGCAATAGCGCCTGACTCTGAACAGTATTGCTGCTGAAGGCAAATAATGTGTAACGGGTCACACTGCAGTGAAAAGCAAATTACAATGTACACACAATATCACGAAAGTAACACATCATTATATATAAATCTATGAATGACACAGGAATATGCACAATCTCCGAAATTTGAGTTTAACTGGCAATTATTTCGTCCAAAACATAATCACTGATACAGGAGTGCATACTGTCGTTCATGGGTGAAACACGTGGCACACTGGACCACCAGAAAAGAGAGAATTGTACAATAAAAATTTCTATATGCATCGGAAAATGCTCGAAATATTATCTAAACGAGAGTGTGACGAGCTCAACAGGCCTGTTATAAGGGGCGTTCAACAAGAAACAAGCCGGAGGCATAATTACAAAAACCAGAGTCTGTATGTTAGAAGTATTGACCCTGGCTGTTGAGACACTTGTCCCACTGTGACACAAGGCTGTGAGTGGCTGTCTCATAAAACTCCCGGGGCTGCGATGTTAACCAGTTCCGCACGTACAGCTGGACGTCGTCGCCCACACGAGTGCCGGGAAGGTTATGCTGACGTTCTTCTGTGACCAAGATGACCCCCTTTCTGATTCACAGGGCAACAGTGGGTGCCCAGCGTTACTGGCAAACCTTGACCGGCCTTCGCCAAGCGATCAAATCATAACGACCAGGCAATCTCACCAGTGGGCTCATTGTACTCCACGACAATGCAAAGCCTCATACGGCCAATACAGTCGCGGCACTCCTGCAGAAATTCAAATGGGAGGTTCTCGGCCTCCCTCCATACAGTCCGGATCTCTCTCTGTGATTATGCCATTTTTGGTCCCCTTAAAATGGCTCTGGCCAACGGCCTTGCCCCAGTGGTAACACCAGTTCCAGCTAGATCGCCGAAGTTAAGCGCTGTCGGGCTGGGCTAGTACTTGGATGGGTGACTATCCGGTCTGCCGAGCGCTCTTGGCAAGCGGGGTGCACTCAACTCTTGTGAGGCAAACTGAGGAGCTACTTGATTGAGAAGTAGCGGCTCCGGTTTCGTAAACTGACGTACGGCCGGGAGAGCGGTGTGCTGACCACATGCCCCTCCATATCCGCATCCAGTGACGCCTGTGGGCTGAGGATGAAACGGCAACCGGTCGGTACCGTTGGGCCTTCCAAGGCCTGTTCGGACGGAGCTTAGTTTAGTTTAGCTAGTACAAAGGCTCTGAGGGGCAAACGATTCACCTCGGACGACGACGTCCAGCTGTATGTGCGGAACTGGTTAACATAGCAGACCCGGGAATTGTATGAGACAGCCATTCATCGCCATGTGTCACAATGCGACAAGTGTCTCAACAGGCAGGGTCAATACTTCTAACATACAGGTACTGGTTTCTGTAATTATGCCTCCAGCTCGTTTCTCTTTGAACGCCCTGTATATTTGGATGGACTAATGAAAACTCGATTCTGTACCATCTTCCTCGAAACTATCCACGGCACTTGTAACAACAACAACTGTACATATAATAATTTTTTCTTCTGATTTTTGATAAATTAGTGTAAGCGATGTTCTGATTTCATTTCTTTTTTCTTTTCATGTCATTATGTTAAAGAAACTGTAAACAATTTACGATGTGAATATTAATGTTTATGTCAAATTGCAAGCAATATTATAACAAAATGGAAATGTAAGAAATGTTGAAACTGTTGTAAGACGTTAAAGTTGTAATTGTGCGCCTGGTCCATACGTAGGCAATGTATTAAGATATGTAGAATGCAAAACCTTTGGTGAATACCCTGTCTGTAGGGGAGCGGTAAAAGGTGGATGGCAGGCGAGCGCGGGAAAATGCACGCGGGCGCGGCACGGCCTAAGGGGCTCAGCAGTAGTAGTCGGAGTTGGGCATCGGTCTGAGTAACACGTTCTGGATCGAGGAGGCTCTCCTGGAAAACGTGATTTCGTTGAGCCTCGGATGTGCCGTTTCCGACGCCTATACAGCATGGCAGTATTCCATTGGCACTAAATGGAAAAATATTGCGACGCTATGAAGAAGTAAAGTGCCGATACGTCAAGAGCCATAGCTGTTTTAGCTGTGCTTGTATGTGTGCTCTGCGCCTCGCCATCTCGCCAACCGCCGCATCGATACGAACAGGTTGAAACTTTTAGTACCGTATTCGTATGGACCAGTGTTACTTTTCTTCCTGACTGTTCAATAACAACTTAACTTTTACCAGAACTGTCCTATCATTTAATTATCCTCATCACTAACCTAGACAGGGTCCTTTCCACATGTTGTGCAATCCGAGTGTCCCGAGATGAAGAATTAAAATTTATGTTAATAATAATTACCTGCAGACCTAGCTATGTTAGAATGATGTTTAAAGAACTTTGTTGTTAATGAAATAATAGACAAATAATATGGGTCTGACAAAGTTGGAAGATAATGTTGAAATTGGTTTAGTAATGAAGTTTAATTAATTTGAGACAAAAATAATGGTAGTTAAATGAGCAGGAAATATGATAAAAAGAGTAGTAATTCATATATTGGAAATCTTGAGTGCTTAATGCTTTCAATAGTTAATAGTTTCAATACAGTGATCATAACAGTTTCAGGGTCCCCCCCCCTCTTTTTCTTTTCTATTGATTTAAATTCTGAAGTGTACTGAACTGATTTGACCAGCAAGGTTAAAGTCAATATAAAACCAAAATTTATTAGTGTTTTACCTTTTTCAAAATTGATATTGTATGTGTGTTTCGAAAGTGCTATTTCTAGGGTAACCTATGCCCGATTTTAATCAGATCAATAGACAGTACGAAGTTTGTAGTAAACATTATAGTGTATTGTTGTGTATTTATGGCTTTTCCATATTAGTACAGAAAGTGAAATCATTAGTTCAGTAAATTTTCTGGTTCTAAAATTTACCATAGTATGCAGTGTTATTACGTGTTGTTTTGTATGAACGTACTTCAACTTGTACTGGGAAGAAACTCAGTTAATGCCTAATTAGGCTAGCGACTGTTTTATTAACAATTTGGTAGCATCTGATGTGTTGTTTCTTGTCCGCCCTAACGTGTAGTTGCACTTCAGACTTGCTTGACGTATCATTGTTGTTACTGAGTGGGTGAAAGTCTGATTTTGCCTCCATTCAGGTACACGCGGTCAACATATATACCAAAATCCTTTCTTATAAGGTGAAGCCCGTTAACTTACCATAGTACAGGCTTTAATAAGTATCGTGCGCAGTAGCGTAGTGTTACACACTGAACAACAAACGTTAAGACCGAATGTTAGCGAATGAACCTTAAAGATCTTAAAATGCTGCAAGGAATCTTACGCCAAGCTGCGCGATATGAGCCATAATCTCACCATATATATATATATGTAGCTCGTGGCCTGAGAATGATCAACTGAAAGCAACTTTAAATGAAGTTAGCTACATAATTACATAATATGTAATACTCTCTCTAACGCAATGACATTAACTGAATCGCCAAAGGCACTGGTATAGGCTTCCGTATTCAAATACAGAGATATGTAAACAGGCAGAATACGGCGCTGCGGTCGGCAACGCCTATGTAAGACAAGTGTCTGACACAGTTTTCAGATCGGTTACTGCTGCTACAATAGCAGGTTATCAAGATTTAAGCGAGTTTGAACGTGGTGTTATAGGCGGCGCACGAGCGATGCGACACAGCATCTCCGGGGTAGCGATGAAGTGTGGATTTTCCCGTATGACCATTTCACGAGTGTACCGTGAATATCAGGATTCCAGCAAAACATCAAATCTCCGACGTCGCTGCTACCGGAAAACGATCCAACGGCGACTGAAGAAAACCTTTCAGCGTGACAGAAGTGCAAGCCTTCCGCAAATTGCTGCAGATTTCAGCGCTGGAACATCAACAAGCGTGCGAACCAGTCTACCAAAGATAATCGATTTGGGCTTCCGCAGCCCAAGACCCGCTCGACTGCCCTTGATGACTGCGCGACACAAAGCTTAACGCCTCTCCTGCGCCCGTCAACAGCGACACTGGACTGTTGATGACTGTAAACATGTTGCCTGGTCGGACGAGCCTCGTTTCACATTGTATCGAGCGGGTGGACGTATACGGCTATAGACACATCCTCATGAATCCGTGGACACAGCACGTCAGCAGAGGACTGTTCAAGCTGCTAGAGGCGCTATAATGGTGTGGGGCGTGTGCAGTTGGAGTGGTATGGGAACCTTGATACGTCTCGATACGACTTTGAGAGGTGACACGTACGTAAGCATCCTGTCTGATCAGCCGCATCCATTAATGTCCATCGTGCATTTCGACGGGCTTGGACAATTCCAGCAGGACAATGCGACACTTCACATACGTCCAGAATTGCTACAGAGTAGCTCCAGGAACACTCTTGAGTTTTAACACGTCCGCTGGCCACCAAACTCCGCAGACACGAACATTACTGAGCATATCTGGAATGCCTTGCAACGTGCTGTTCAGAAGAGATCTCCACCCGCTCGTACTCTTACGGATTTATGGACAGCCGTGCAGGATTCATGGTGGCAATTCCCTCCAGCACTACCTCAGGCATTAGTCGAGTCCGTGCCGTGCGGCACTTTTGTGAGCTCGCGGCGTCCCTACACGATATTAGGCTGATGTACCATTTTCTTTGGCTCTTCAGTATAGTTAAGTTACACATCGTCATATTATACGCTACAATTCGGAGCACTCTAGTGGCAGAGGGCTGGAAATATATAGAGTTGAGGAATAAAGATGTAGAATATTAGTACCGTTTGTTTATTTAAAGACTTTTCACTTAAAAATTCGGAGGCATTACTTTTCAGGACGCTCTCGCACTTTTATGTGCGAAGATCTTAAAAGTTGTCATTGGGAGTGACAGTGTTAAAAAGTCAGGAGCAGAACTCTAGAATCTACGTTCCCGTTCCATTTCTCGACGTACAGTACATTTACTCTACAAGAATCGTATTGTTCCGAGTGTTTAGTTGGAATCTGCTAGTATTGTACTAAGTGGAGAAAACGAAATATAACTACCAGAAAAACTGAAGTTTTTGTTTTTTGCTCTTAATTTAAAATTCATTTTCATAAGTTCTTACAAAAACTCAAGAATTAAAGCCATTCTGTGTTCTACCGTAGTGTAGACGCTTTTAGAAATGTCCCTGATGTTTGATATGGTAATGTTTCAAATCCCTGCAGTAAAATACGGTGGACTCTAGGCTAACCCAATCTTTGTTATGTCTCAAGGGTTGTAAATAAGTCTACTCAAGACGTGTTTCTCCCTGTCCTCTTTGATCCTCTGAAGGGACAGCATCGCACTTAGCACGCAGTTTATTATTTGACTTGCGTCGTTTAAGGAGACGTAGCAGTTAAGTAAAAATACACAGTTGTAGGAGAAGCGTTCTCAAAGCAGAATCACGTATTTTATGCAGTGACTGCAATCTTATTAGTGCCAGTTTTTGGTGTTTTGCTTGCGTAGCCGCTGTTTCTAGTTAACGGAATTTCTGTCATTGGTTTTTATGGCTACATGACTTCCCTTAATTTAAAATGAGTCATTGCGTGTGTGTATGTGCTTCAAGGTTCAAAATATTTCACCCTTCGTTGAAATGGATGGAAACAGCATAACGCTTTTTATTTAATTATAGACCTAATAGAAATTCATTTTTCCCAAAACCATGAACACCCATAAGACGCCGGGTAGAACAGTCTTCTGGATTCTATAATAACTGCCTGGTAAGGTAACTTTCTGTAGAGAGCTCAGCCACCATCACGTTGTAGATAAGTGACTTTTGGTGATACCAGGTCGTACGGGGTCTCGAACCTGTTACCTTTGCCTTTCGCGACACTGGGTCTACCGACTGAGCCGTCCAGGGATGACTCACAAACTTCCCTCATAGCTTCATATGCAATATAAAGGTACCAGGTTCGAGTTCCTGTCCGGCACGGATTTTTAGTAGGACAAGAAGTGTCAAATCAGCATATACTCGGCTTCAGAGTGAAAATTCCTTCTGTAAATAATCCTCCTCAGTATCCGTTCTTCCAGGACGACTAGCCACACTAAGTGTGCAAGAGAACTTGGGTGAAGTTTAGAATGAGGGAATGAATAATGGCGCTACTGAAGCTGTGAAGGCCGCTTGTGAGATGCTTTTGTATAACTCAGTCATTAAACATATGCTTCCAAAAGTTCCAGGTTAGCGTCTAGGATACACTTTTAATCTACCAGAAAGAGTGAAAATTCACTCTAGGAAGTATTAATGGTGTTAGGTATTTTGACTGCAGCATCACAACATGTTTGTTCTGTCATATTCCTGTTGTTTTCTCTGTCTGGCTAGAATTGTCCGTCCTCTTGGGTTGCAATTTCTAATTCTGAGAGGAGTTTCAAGTTCGTGGTGCCCTCCATCGGTAATACTGGAATTCAGTATGGTGCTGGCGCAACCGTAGTCTTGATGACAGCTTCCATTCTCGCAGGCATACGTTCAGTCAAGTGCCGGAAGGTTTCTTGGGGAATGGCAGCCCATTCTTCGCGGAGTGCTGCACTGAGGAGAGGTATCGATGTCGGTCGGTGAGGCCTACTACGAAGTCGGTGTTCCAAAACATCAAAAAGGTGTTCTATGGGATTCAGGTCAGGACTCTGTGCAGACCAATCCATTACAGGGATTTTATTGTCGTGTAACCACTCGGCCAGAGGCCGTGCATTATGAACAGGCGCTCAATCGTGTTGAAAGATGCAGTCGCCATCCCCGAATTGCTCTTCAACAGTGGGAAGCAGGAAGGTGCTAAAACATCACTGTAGACCTGTGCTGCGATAGTGCCACAAGGGATGTAAGCCCCCTCCATGAGAAACGCGACCACACCAAAACACCACCACCTCCGAATTTTACTGTTGGCACTACACACGCTGGGAGATGACGGTCCACCGGGCATTCGCCATGCCCGCACCCTGCCATCGGATCGCCACATTGTGTACCGTGATTCGTCACTCCACACAACGTTGAGTCACCTAATGTTTACGCTCCTTACACCATGCAAGGTGTCGTTTTGCATTAACCGGCGCGGTGTGTGGTTTATGAGCAGCCGCTCGACCATGAAATCCAAGTTTTCTCACCTCCCGCCTAACTGTCATAGTACTTGCAGTGAATCCTGATGCAGTTTGGAATTCCTGTAAGATGGTCTGGATAGGTGTCTGCCTATTATACATTACGACCCTCTTCAACTGTCGGCGGTCTCTGTCACTCAACAGGTGAGGTCGGCCTGTCCGCTTTTGTGCTGTACGTGTCCCTTCACGTTTCCACTTCACTAGCACATCGGAAACAGTGGACCTAGGAATGTTTAGGAGTGTGCAAATCTCGCGTACAGACGTATGACACAAGTGACACCGAGTCGCATGACCACGTTAGAAGTCCGTGAGTTCCGCGGAGCGCCCTATTCTGCTCTCTCACGATGTCTAATGACTACTGAGGTCGCTGATATGGAGTACCTGGCAGTAGGTGGCAACACAATGCACGTATGTTTTTGGGAGTGTCCGGATGCTTTTGATCACATAGTACATCTGTGATCTGATTAACCGCTGAGGGGGAAAATATTCCTTTTTACTATTGAAATAAAATAATTTTCTTACTTAAGATACGTTCAGCCGAGTATTTCGTGCCAACAAATTCTGTTAAGGTCAATTTTAATAACATGTGTTGCTGATGGTGTAACTGAGACTTCGATGATGACAATGACGCAAGTAAACCTATTTAGAGCGGAGACGTTATATATAAGGGACCTCTCAAAGTTTAATATTTGAAAACCATGCGCAATTGGAAACCCGACTCCAATAAAAATATTTGTTTAACGATTGGCGTAACTCACTTGAAATTACTTATTCTCTTATAGGTGAAGAAGACGTTTTTTTTTAAATGTTGTAATTCAGGAACTATCACTGCTCAGAGAGGTGGTTACGTAATTATTTAATCATGCAAACTATTCAAAACTCAGGCTTACTATCTAGTAGCCCTATTTTTTTTTTGTGTTGAAAAATGAACAGCAGTGATTGAGGAAATTTATTAGTTAATGATATATCATGAATATTAAATTCGTCTTTCTAGAAAAGGCTTGATGGGCTCTCCTAGAAAAGAGCATGCCTAAATATCCACCCAGAATACAGAAGCTCGAATTTGTGCTATTTTATGCGCCTGATGATAAAATGAAATAACACCTTTGCCAGCCATGGATAAGTATTTGCTAATACTGCTGTCTCCTGTGTTATCATTGACCTCGTAATTGCTCTGTATTTTGATACGCTGTGCAAAACCGCTCTTTAAATAGGCTTGATGACGAGTGCTAGAGTCAGTCTCCATTAAGGTTTCAATTTGAAATATTTCGTAAGTTCAGTCTCCGTTAAAAGTTGAAATAAACGTCTGTTATGGAGATAGGCGTTGAATAACAGTTTGAATGTTTGCATTTACACAAACATATGCAAGGTATGGGACTTAAAAACGACGTTATTAACATTAACCAAGAAAAGGGCATTCACATAAAGAAAAGTTTTTTTTGGGTAAGTGTATTTCCTGTGGTACTTTCACTCTCCAGAAAGTAGCTAAAAGTACTATTTCTTTATAACTTAAAGTGGCCACTTGGTATGGGAGAGAGCAAAATAGCTACAGTACTTTCCACTAAAATCGATTCATATCATTGCGTACATCTGTTGACATTATTCATTTCATTTAAGCGAATTTAATTCAATAGGCGTAGCCGGCCGGTGTTTCCGAGCGGTTATAGGCGCTTCAGTCTGGAACCGCGCCACCGCTACGGTCGCAGGTTCGAATCCTGCCTCGGGCATGGATGTGTGTGATGTCCTTAGGTTAGTTAGGTTTAAGTAGTTCTAAGTTCTAAGGAACTGATGACCTCAGAAGTTAGGTCCCATAGTGCTCAGAGCCATTTGAACCACTTGAATCAATAGGCGGATTGTAAATACGGATTCTCCGATATTCCGGTGAAAAAGACTACTTTTTTACCAGCAGGATGTGAGGCCAATGGTCCTAACGCTTCCCTGCCTTGCCCCTGATATTAAGTTCTCTAAAAAGCATAGGCCAGATTCCAGCCTGGTGACAACGTAAAATTGTGTCCCTCTGACGCTGGACCCTCTGTGATCTTAACTCTCTCTAATTATCTCATTATATACTCGCGTGAAAAACTAATAAAAAAAGACAAGAATCTGTAATACCATTGATTGCACCATAATTTGATAGTACCCCAGACACCGTTCCGATCGCTGCCCATTACGTAGAGGAAAAAGAGGTTTCCAGGTGGCGCTCAGTGTTGTTAGAGTTTTATGCTAAGAGAGACGCTGCGCCTTCCAGATTATTTGCCAATTACAGACAGCGAGGAGGTTTTACGCGGGTAATTTTATATTTAATTGGCCGCCATAGATCTCTGCCAGCCGCGACCGTTCCCAGGCTCCATTACGCGTCGCACGTGGCTGGCGAGTAACGACGTAATTGCTGCTAACACGTAGTTTCGCGGGGAGCTCTCTTCAGCCCCGTTAGCATAGCTCACGCTCGCAGCAGGGGGCGTCGCCGCTGCGAGCACACCTCCGGAGCCTGGGCGGAAGTGAACTTACACGCAGCCGCGCTGACGTCAGCACGCTACAGAGTCGAGATGGAGTCACAAAGAGCGCTGCCCTCCAAATGTTGCTTTTAAAGTTGCTACACCACGAAGATGACGTGCTACAGACACGAAATTTAACCGACAGGAAGATGATGCTGTGATATGCAAATGATTAGCTTTTCAGAGCATTCACCGAGCGAGGTGGCGCAGTGGTTAGCACACTGGACTCGCATTCGGGAGGACGACGGTTCAATCCCGTCTCCGGCCATCTTGATTTAGGTTTTCCGTGATTTCCCTAAATCGTTTCAGGCAAATGGCGGGGTGGTTCCTTTGAAAGGGCACGGCCGATTTCCTTCCCCATCCTTCCGTAACCCGAGCTTGCGCTCCGTCTGTAATG
The DNA here is from genome assembly GCF_021461385.2 of Schistocerca piceifrons. NCBI lineage: Eukaryota > Metazoa > Arthropoda > Insecta > Orthoptera > Acrididae > Schistocerca > Schistocerca piceifrons. Next base: position 1,193,335,861 of record NC_060138.1, read on the forward strand.
ACCTCGTTGTCGACGGGACGTTAAACACTAATCACCACCACCATCAGAGCATTCACACAAGGTTGGCGCCGGTGGCGACACCTTCAACGTGCTGACATGCGGAAAGTTTACAACCGATTTCTCATACACAAACAGCAGTTGACCGGCGTTACCTGGTGAAACGTTGTTGTGATGCCTCGTGTGAGGAGGAGAAATGCGTACCATCACGTTTCCGACTTCGACAAAGGTCGGATTGTAACCTATCGCGATTGCGGTTTATCGTATCGCGACATTGCTGCTCGCGTTGGTCGAGATTTCATAACTGTTAGCAGAATATGGAATCGGTGGGTTCAGGAGGGTAATACGGAACGCCGTTCTGGATCCCAATGGCCTCGTATCACCAGCAGTCGAGATGACAGGCATCTTATCCGCATGGCTGTAACGTATCGTGCAGCCACGTTTCGATCCCTGAGTCAGCAGATGGAGACGTTAGCAAGACAACAACCATCTGCACGAACAGTTGGACGACGTTTGCAGCAGCATGGACTATCAGCTCGGAGACCGTGGCTGCCGTTACCCTTGACGCTGCATCACAGACAGGAGCGCCTGCGATAGTGTACTAAACGACGAACCTCGGTGCACGAATGGTAAAACGTCATTTTTTCGGATGAATCCAGTTTCTGTTTACAGCATCATGAAGGTCGCATCCGTGATTGGCGACATCGCGGTGAACCCACAATGGAAACGTGTATTCGTCATCGCCATACTGGCGTATCACCCGGCGTGTGGTATGGGGTGCCATTGGTTACACGTCTCGGTCACCTCTTTCTCGCATTGACAGCACTTTGAACAGTGGAGGTTACATTTCAGATGTGTTACGACCCGTGGCGCTACCCTTCATTCGATCCCTGCGAAACCCTACATCTCAGCAGGATAATGCACGATCGCATGTTGCAGGTCCTGTACGGGCCTTTCTGGATACAGAGAATGTGCAACTGCTGCCCTAGCCAGCACATTCTCCAGATCTCTCACCAATTGAAAACGTCTGGTCAATGGTGGCCGAGCAACTGGCTCGTCACAATACGCCAGTCACTGGTCTTGATGAACTGTGGTATCGTGTTGAAGCTGCATGGGGAGCTGTACCTGTACACGGCATCCAAGGTCTGTTTGACTCAATGTTCAGGCGTATCAAGGCCGTTATTACGGCCAGAGGTGGTTGTTCTGGGTACTGATTTCTCAGGCTCTATGCACCCAAATTGCGTGAAAATGTAATCACATGTCTGTTCTAGTATAATATATTTCCCCAATGAATACTCGTTTATCATCTGCATTTCTTCTTGGTGTTGCAATTTTAATGGCCAGTACTGTATTTAGTTTATAACATGCCATTCCTGGCGCCGCCTATAGTCCTGACATCTTGGCGTTGCGGACACTATCACTGGTTTCCAGTATCCTGTGAATGTCGGCCTTGTCCAGCCAGAAGCTGACAAGACGGACTTTCTACTAATCTGTATGCAGGCGGTTGTGACTGAAGCTTGTTATACTGGTTTAATGGTTAGCGGCTTCCCTGTGAAGGTAGATGTTTTCAGCTTAAATAACTAATCCAGCATATCTCTTTCTGGAAGCAGTTTGGTTTTATTCAGCATTCCAGTACACCACATTATTCCCCGCTCGTTTGGCTACAAAACACTATTTTTCAACATAACCTGTGTTCAATGTGACAGTCTTGCGCCACCTTACTGCTAAGATTTTTATGCCTGCCTGGTACCACTCCACTGCTCGACGTGGGTGCCAGTACCTTGCTGCATCAGTAACCTCCTCATGATCTACACTCATGCTCATAAATTAAGGATAATTGCAGAATGTGGTGCCACACAACGTGGCACTACATAAAACTGCCGCTAATAACATAGGCACATACGGAACACACACGGCACAGATCTGTAAGTCCAGGGTATTGGTGATAAGTTGAGAAAACCGTCCCGCGACATAGTGCTACGAAACGCCACTGTTTCCTGCTCATGTACCTCGACATCAATATTGGATATGATCACCATGCACACGTACACAGGCCGCATAACGGGTTGGCGTACTCTAGATCAGGCGGTCATGCAGCTGCTGGGTTATAGCTTCCCCTTCTTGCACCAGTGCCATCGGAGCTCCTGAAGTGTCGTAGGGGGGTGAAGACGTACAGCGATACGTCGACCGAGAGCATGCGAGACGTGTTCGATGATGCCAGACGTGCTCGATGAGGTTTACGTCTGGAGAACAGGCAGGCCACTCCATTCGCCTGATATCTTCTGTTTCAAGGTACTCCTCCACGATGGCAGCTCGCTGGGGCCGTGCTTTATCATCCATCAGGAGAAAGGTGGGACCCACTGCGGACATACTGGGGCAAAATGACTTCCCTATACACCTGACCTGTTACAGTTCCTCTGTCAAAGACATGCACGGGTGTACGTGCACCAATCGTAATCCCACCCCACACCATCTAACCACGACCTCCATACAGTTCCCTTTCAAGGACATTAAGGGGTCGGTATCTGGCTCCTGGTTGATGCCAGATGAAAACCCGGCGAGAATCACTGTTCAGGCTATACCTGGACTCGTCCGTGAACACAACCTGGGACCACTGTTCCAATGACCATGTACTGTGTTCTTGATACCAGGCTTTACGGGCTACCTGTAGCCAGGGGTCGGTGTAATGCACCTTGCAGGTCTCTGGGCGAATAAACCGCGTCTGTTCGGTCGTCGATAGTCTATGTGTCTGGAGACAACTGTTCCAGTGGCTGCAGTTAGGTCCCCAGCAAGGCTACCTGCAGTACTCCGTGGCCGTCTGCGGGCATTGAGGGTGAGATATCGGTCTTCTTGTGGTGTTGTACACTATTAACGTCCCGCACTGTAGCGCCTGGACACGTTTCCTGTCTGCTGGAATCGTTCCCATAATCTTGAGATCGCACTTTGTGGCACACGGTAGGCCCGTGCAACTACCTACTGCGTTTGACCAGCCTCCAGCCGCCCTAGTATTCCACCTCGTAAAGTCGTCAATATGTGTTCTTTGAGCCATTTTCAAGACACAGTCACCATTCGCACGTCTGCACACTTACTCGCTGCACTGTACTCTGACATGCACCAACACACCTCTGCGTATATGGACTGGTGGCAGCTCCACCGTGCGACGACCGCAGGTCAAATGCACCGCATGGTTATACCCCGAGGTGATTTAAACACGCAAATCGCCCACCGGAGCGTTGTTTCACAATGTATCAGCATTATACTTAATTTATGAGCATGAGTGTATGTACTACGTCTCATGAAGAGCAATTTAAAGGGGCCATACGGATGGAAGTAGGAATGTGCACGATGCGGGCTGTAGGGAAGAACAGACCACTGAAGTTTTGTGAGCTTCTTTCGGGTGTGCACACTTGTGTAAGGCCTTGTGTTGCTATGGAGAAGTTCGTTACCAATTTGATGGCGTCTCGATTGAGAGTGTCCGTACGTTTCAATATTGGAGGAGGCACAACTGCATGAAGCCGACCGACACGGAGGAGATCGCACAGGTGCGCGAGACGTTGTTGAGATGATGACAGACGCTTTGGCCAACGACTCTCTGTGCTTTTGTTCGCTGCCAGGTCTTCGTACACATTCTGCAAGCGCAAGCGCCTATGAGTATCTGCGATGCTCTGTTTTTCGGCAAAAGAAAACCTTAATGACAGCTGTCTACTTAGAGCAGACCACATTTACAGGCGCCAATTTAAAGGCATATACCATCTGTCGGAACTGTATGAAAGTAAAGGGGTTGCAGCGAAAATATTCCACGATGTCTTAATTTCCTCATTTACTCGATATCCGGTAGTCCGGGGTGATATGTTACAATACAGCATCACCGGTCTACTGCGGTCTAACTGTGTTGGTGGGGCAGTAAATTTCCACAGGGCAGTGGCTGCGTCACTGCAATTCACTTCGGAGGTGTGGCGGTGGGACTTGTAGTCCCGTACCACCCTCTGACGGTGATAGTACTACATGAGTCAGGCAGAAATATTTTGCCTAACATGGGCAGGTGAAGGTGTGACGGTACCACGTGTTGCAGGCACATTATTTAACGCGTACCGTAGAAATAAACCTGCGAGAGCTCTTGGCAATAAGCAGCACTTTGCAGAGGAATGCTACTGGAGGGAGCAGTAAACGGCCGATGGAGATCCCTGCGGTTTGCTCTGAGACTGACTGCCTAGAAGAAACTCAGAACATTCACGTGGATCTCGCGAAATCGAGGAGTCGATCGAAAGTCCTCCTATGCGATGAAGCTGTGTGCTCTTTGGAGCGGAGGTACTGGTTCGGAGTACTGCAGAGTTCTGAGTTTTGAGACGTATTTATCTACCTTTATCGAGATTCTCCCTATAGAGAAAAATAAGAGAATTTGCTAACGCTTTTCCGATGTGTCAATTTATGTATAGAACAATGCGGTTAGCAGGTGTGGACGTGGTTGTTAGTCAGAATCCGGTATCAGACACTATAGTCGTTAGCTGGTTGGAGATGAAACTTTTATGAACAAGAGGGATTTGGCGAAGTCTAGTTGAAGCAAATAAATTACGTTTGTTTCAATAGAATCTTCAGTGTTCGTGTTTTTGTGTGACTTTGATTTACTGTCTTTGCACTGCTATCTTGAAGGCAACGGGCGAAAGTTTCTAGGGCACAACAGGAGGTAGTGTTTGAACTATTAGTTGTGTACGTTTTTTATTCTAGTGGTCGAACCTAGAAATCGCTCCTAAGACAAGTGGATAACTTTCGAAGGAAGGAAGGAGGAATAGCGTTTCACGTCCCACCTACAACGACGTCATTAGAGACGAAGCTCAAGCTTGCAATGATTCAGTGATGGGGGACAGAATTAGTCGTACCCTTTCAAAGCATCCAGCCCGGCATTGGCCTTAAGTGATTTAGGGAAATATCGGAAAACTTAAATCAGGAATGCTGGTCGCGTATTTGAGGCGTCGAATGTGCCAGACCAGTGTGCTGGTCATTGCACTATCTCGCTCTGTTTGACTTCGGAATAGTGAGGAGTTTAACCCTCTGTCGCAGTCCTAAGCGAGGATGGAGACCCTTATGTACACTGATTCCAGTAGCACAGTGATGCAGCAAGTAAGAGTCGGTCTGATCATTAATGAAACGTTTCTCAGTAAATTTGGATACCCGACACTTGGAAGTCTCTTCACTGTAATGTGCTTATTCCTGTGGTTCCGTAAGATTAATCCTTCCAAGGCTTCGGCAATAATAATCTGCCAGCTACCAGCAATTTTGATCCCATGGCTTCTACTTCACCATTCACATCCGTCCTTTCCAATTAGCTTACACACTAAAATACTTCGGTTGCCCTCGGCCGTTAAGTAAGAAGGGAACCTTATCTACTAACCACACATGACAAAACCCACAACACAGTCAACCCACTAACCAACCGATCATGGGTACTGCTGCCCGCCAACAAACTCCGCACCTTCAAAGCGCTATTCGGTCCTGTCACTAGTCTTATGGCGTTCTCGTTCCCGGATGCTCATCCAGCCACTGATAAAATTTTGAATAACAATCATTAGGAAGTAAAGACGGAAGATTGGGTCTAACGTCCCGTCGACATCGAGGCCGTTAGAGACGGAGCACAAGCTCTGATTGTGTCAACGATGCGAAAGGAAGTTGGCCGGGTCCTTTCAAAGGAACCATCCCAGCAATTGCCACTAGCGATTTAGGGATATCACGCAAAATCTAAATCTCAAGGGCCAGACGCAGGTTTGAACTGTCGTCCTCCCGAATGCGAGTCCAGTGTGCTAACCACTACGCCACTTCGCTCGGTAATAATCATTAGAAATGGCTGTCATTAGACTTCCAGTGTAAGGAGTTATCCTCGTTTTTCCGACGGCACTATTAGAGAAGATGTAAGAGTTGACAGGAGTTCAAGACACTTCTTTTTCGTGGCTGGGAAGATACTCCTAAAAGGTGGAAGGATCACCAGTGATCAACTGAATGAGGATACAGAAGGCAATCGAAACCACTACAATTAAAACACATAATAATATGCATCCAAAGAACGTTTGGCCAAGGGGGAGATGAGAATGGGAAAAAGACTGAATAACCAACGAAAGGGGAACCTTGTATGAGTGTAAACGTGGAAGCCTAAATGTGGTAGGGAAGCTTGAAAATCTGAGAGAGAAAACTCAAGTGATACACCAAGATGTACTACAGTCTTTGAAGTGAAATGTAAACAAAGCAAAGATTTTCCCTCGCACGAATACAGGGTAATATCAAGAGCTGCAAAAAAAATGCTATACCGGGAGGGGGTGGCATGTTTCTGTATGGTTGGATGTTATTGACCAACACTGAACTGGCCAGTGATTTGCTGCACTGAGACCCGTTTATTTGCTGTCACAGTCTACGACTGTCGACGGCGATCCCTGTTATGACCACATCGTCAGCGACGGCTGAGTACTCTGGCGGCGAAACGGTTTATCTCAAAATCGCGGTACTTCATCGATAGGGTGGCAGGTGAAAGGCAGGGAGCCTGCACGGCATCAAAGATGGAGCTTGGCAGGTGTCGGGGAGCCATGATCGATCCTCGACAAAATGCACCGGTGTTATCGAGCGGGAAGGGAGGGCAATGCCGGCAAAAAAAAGCGTAATGAGGGGGTTCAAAAACTTTCAGGATACAGGCAGTGTCGAAGTTCTTCCTCCACGCACAGATCCCTCTGTGTCTCAAGTGCGTGTCGACAGAGTGCAAGCTACATTTGAAGGCAGCCCCCAGAAGTATATTCCAGTGCATCATGCTAACAGCAGGAAGCAAGTCCAACAGTCCACAAAGTTTTACACAAGCGGTTATCCTTACTTGCGCACAAAGCGGAAGCTATCGTCCTCTGCGGTATGCAGTTACGTTTTCCATAATGACCCAAAAACGTTTCATTATTTTTTTGTCCTAATTTTTATTCTCATAATTGGTGACGTAATGATGTGTGATAAGGAAACTCTTTTTCAACTGCAAAGAATACGATTCTTATTTTTGTTCAAAGATTGCATTTAACACGCCGAAACTTCCAGATATTGTAAAAGTGGTGAATGTGAAGCCACAGAGAATAAATGAAAGAGCGCTGTTCTTTTGTCTCCATCTTGTGTTGTCACATATGGTCGTGTAGAGCTCGAGCTCACCAGATGTAAGAGTCGTAGTTAAATCCATCCGCTGTGTCGGCTCCGTTATTGATTGAAGCCATTACCCTGTCTTTTAATAATTTATGTTACGTTTTCTGAATGTTACAGCAAGAAACTTAGACGAGGTTGGCGGCGGAGTGTTTGGACGCGGACAATAGAACATAATGAATTACTTTTAAGTAACTTAATTACTTTTAAATTCGTTAATTACGGTTAAATTGTCTGAATTCTCCAGAAACCTTTACTCCGGTCGTATCTCGACTGTATACAATATTTTGCAAATAAAACTGAGCGCGTCTGAACAGTTTCAGTTTTCGAACAATAACGTCTTCCAGCCTACACAGGGCCTAATACAACACAGAGGTGGGATTTTATAAGATAAATTGTGGCATAAAAGCAGGGAATTTTCCTGTGACACTCTACATTGTGACGTCTCAGTAAAGTTATTCATCCTCAATGAGGGTTGCCTCCATGTCTGTTCTATTGTGGTAGATTGCCCCATTTGTGAACTGTTTAATTCTTGCCGCACGTTTGGAAAACGCCTCACCTAGCTCTCATTACGAGACGTGGGGTAACGCCTCAGGCCTCCAAAGATGCTGACAACTGGCTGGCTGGCTCTGAGCACTATGGGACTCAACTGCTGTGGTCATAAGTCCCCTAGAACTTAGAACTACTTAAACCTAACTAACCTTAGGACATCACACACATCCATGCCCGAGGCAGGATTCGAACCTGCGACCGTAGCGATCGTGCGGTTCCAGACTGTAGCGCCTTTAACCGCTCGGCCACTCCGGCCGGCTGCTGACAACTACCACCTCAAAAGTGGCTGCTCTCAGATGAAGCAACGTTTCATATTTATGGACGAGTGAATCGACACAACTTTAGGATTTGGGCTTCCGAAAACCCACGCTACACAAATGAACACACTTCCGTAGAAGCCGGACTCTTAATCGCTGGTATGTCGTAATGCACGACAGGGTGACAGGCCCATTTTTCTTCGCAGAGAAACCCATAACGGGAAATTACTTGAATGCGTGGCTTCTGTTCCTTCGGACATGTCTGTAAGAATAGACACTACGCAGAATCAGCAGCTGTGATACAGTTGTAAGTGCACTTCCATATCGCTGGTTTAGTTGTGGAGTATCTTTGCCCATGTCTGTAAGAATGGACACTATGCAGAATCAGCAGCTGTGATACAATTGTAAGTGTACTTCCATATCGCTGGTTTAGTTGTGGAGTATCTTTGCCCATGTCTGTAAGAATGGACACTATACAGAATCAGCAGCTGTGACACAGTTGTAAGTGTACTTCCATATCGCTGGTTTAGTTGTGGAGTATCTTTGCGGCCAGCCGCGTCTAGACAGTTGAGGGCGGGACACGGAACTGTTATGTTGTGTAGTGTGTAGCTCTGCATGTGAGAGGTATTGTTAGCATGGAAGTTGAAAGTTTTGCTAAAGTGCTGTTACAGTAAAGTGATAAAATAAGCAAATGATTCAGAGGAAAGTGCGTCAAGAAGTAATTTAAAAATGAGCAGTGCTGCTGATAATGTATTTGTGTATCCTCTCGTTACGTGTCGTACCGTACTCTATCAATCATCTGCGCCGTGTTCAGTCTCCCGGAATGAACTGACGTGAATCAGTAGAAATTATTCACCATAAAAGAGTGCAGTCAAATGCCAGTGTCTTGTAGCGAGTGTGAGGACGTGCGTTCGATCATCGTGTTTCCGCATTATCAGCAATAAGCCGCGCCGCGACGGTTACGCGAACGCTCGTCTGAGTGATACTGTGGACAGATAATCATCAAGATTGTTATTTGGGATAAACATTTTTAAATGAAATGATAATTAAATGGACACCCTAGCTGCAAACAGGCGTTGATGTACTTCTTTGGGGACATGTTGAAAATATGTGCCCCGACCGGGACTCGAACCCGGGATCTCCTGCTTACGTGGCAGACGCTCTATCCATCTGAGCCACCGCGAGCACAGAAGATAGCGCGTCTGCAGGGACATATCCCGTGCACGCTCCCCGTGAGATCCACATTCCCAACATGTCCGCACCACTACATTCGTAGTGCGCCTAATAAATGTTTGCCCATCATACTCATTACTCGTGGCAGATTAATCTACCAAGTCCCGTACGAGTTCGGGCACACACGCTATGCGCTACGAATGTAGTGGTGGGGACATGTTGGGAATGTGGGTCTCACGGGGAGCGTGCAAGGGATAAGTCCCTGCAGACGCATTATAGTCTGTGCCCGCGGTGGCTTAGATGGATAGGGCGTCTGCCATGTAAGCAGGAGATCCCGGGTGCAAGTCCCGGTCGGGGCACACATTTTCAACATGTCCCCAATGAAGTACATCAACGCCTGTTTGCAGCTAGGGTGTCCATTTAATTATCATTTCATTTCTAGCAAAGCTGCATGGCAATCCACGGTAACTGTTCTTTCGGGAACAGATACTAACGTCATATATAACCATTTTTGAATTAGAATGTAAACAGTGCAACCTGCGATTTCCTTTGATCGTCTGAGAATATAGTTGTTCATACCAGACGTAGAACAGTGTTGTGTTCTGACGATAAGTGGATACCCTGACTCGCTTGCATATTTCGATGGATAATTACAGGCAAGCCAGCAGCAGTGTGGAACAGGATTATCAGGTACGTGGAGTGGACAAGGCGCACGGTCTAGAAACGGTCACGAAACGACAACAGGTTAAAAGGTACCACCCCACCCATCTGTACTCCCACCCATCTGTACTCCCGCGCGTTACACAGTATATGTAAACTGAATGATGAGGGGGGAAGAAAGGAAAGGAAAGGTAGCAGTGATCAGCTGCACCGAGACAAGTAAAAATGTGTTCCAGACCGAGACTCGACCCTGCGATCGTCTGCTTACTAGGCAGGCGTGTTAACCTACTGCGCCACCTGGACACAGTGGCTGATTCCCTTGAGCGGATCATCTCGGCACGCGCCTACATCTACATCCACAATACATCTACATCTACATGGTTACTCTGCAATTCACTCTTAAGTGCCTGGCAGAGGGTTCATCGAACCATTTTCATACTACTTCTCTACCATTCCACTCTCGAATGGCGCGTGGGAAAAAGGAACACCTAAATCTTTCCGTTCGAGATCTGATTTCTCTTATTTTATTATGCTGATCATTTCTCCCTACGTAGGTGGGTGTCAACAAAATATTTTCGCATTCGGAAGAGAAAGTTGGTGATTGAAATTTCGTAAATAGATCTCGCCGCAGAGAAAACCGCCTTTGTTTCAGTGACTGCCACCCCAACTCGCGTATATCAGTGACACTCTCACCCCTATTGCGCGATAACACGAAACGAGCTAACCTTCTGTGCACTTTTTCGATGTCCTCCGTCAATCCTACCAGGTAAGGATCCCACACCGCGCAGCAAAATTCCAGCAGAGGACGGACAAGTGTAATGTAGGCGGTCTCTTTAGTGGGTTTGTCGCATCTTGTAAGTGTTCTGCCAACAAATCACAGTCTCTCGGCCGACCCACACTCCCGCCGAGCGCCAGCTATCCGCCGTCCCTGCCCATTTACTCTGAGATTCCCGTGGGAGGTCGGACGTACTGTGCATCCGGGTACATGCGGGGCGTGGCGGCCGGGGCGACTTGGCGGACGAGAGAGCGACCGGCTGTAAGGAGTAAACCGCCTGCCGTTTACCGCCATAACAGCGTTCTTATGGACTGCGACAAGCAGAGACGGAGTCCTGCCACTGGGGGAAGGCGGCTTTCACACTGACGTCAACCTGCGTTTTCCAGCAGCTTGGCGGGTTTTATTACGTGTGAGCACGGTTTGCAACTTTCCCGGTAATTAACGTCGTTGTGCTCTTGATGCTAGAAGTTTGTTGTGAGACCAGTTCTTTCAATCTCTTTTCTGCTGTTTTAAACAACAGTGCTGTGTATTCTGCTCCTCATGTTTCTGGGTGTCGTACATCTGATTTTCCTGGAGCCACACAAGCATGCTTTAGATAGTTAAATTGTGTGCGGTGCAACGCAGCCTCCGTCAGTATTTGTGGTCTTCGTAATTATGTTTTTAAGAACTGTTCTCTTTCAGATTCTGTAATTCATAAAATTCGTTTGAATGAACTGTCCGATCAGGATAAATTTGTTAAAAAAATTTGTTAATTTATTCTGCTCCCATTCGGCGTGCTGGCGAGAGTTGCCTGTTACTTGGCGGAGAAACTTGGGGTGCAGCAATTCCAAACTTTTGCTTATACGATGAAGCGGATTAGCGGGCAACTGGCGTCGACATTTACCCCACTTCTTACAGAACCCGATTACTATTGAGCTATTGATTTTGACGTTTCTAGAACGCCTGCGCGCTGTTATTTAATTTTTTATCTTAGAGTGTCACAGTTATTAAGCTTGTGTTCTCTGGGTTAAGTGCCGGTGTATTTGCGTTTATTTAAATCTTTAGGGCACACAATGAAGTTTAAGTACATACTTTTATTTTTAAATCTCCTGTCAAATACATATATCAAAAAAAGTTTTGCATCACCTCGGTTCCGAGAGTTCCAAAACCTGTACAGAGCATTGGGATAGAGATCAACATAAACATCATTTCCGCCCTTTTTATTGCTCATAAAAACCACACATTGCATGTTGTACCACCACACAGTGAGACCTTCTGAGGTGGTGGTCCAGATTGCTGTACACACCTGTACCCCTAATACCCAGTAGCACGTCCTCTTGCGTTGATGCATGCCTGTATTATTCGTGGCATACTATCCACACGTTCATCAAGTCACTGTTGGTCCAGATTGTCCCACTCCTCAATGGCGATTCGGCGTAGATCCCTCAGAGTGGTTAGTGGGTCACATCGTACATAAACAGCGCTTTTCGATTTATCCCGGGCATGTCCGATAGGGTTCATGTCTGCAGAACATGCTGGCCACTCTAGTCGAGCGATGTCGTTATCCTGAGGGAAATCATTCACAAGATGTGCACGATGGGGGCACGAATTATCGTCCATGAAGACGAATGCCTCGCTAGTATGCTGCCGATATGGTTGCAGTATCGGTTCGAGGATGCCATTCACGTATCGTACAGCCGCTACGGCGCATTCCATGACCACCAGCGGCGTGCGTTGGCACCACATAATGCCACCCCAAAACATCAGGGAACCTCCACCTTTCTGCACTAGCTGGACAGTGTGTCTAAGGCGTTCAGCCTGACCAGGTTGCCTCCAAAAACGTCTCCGACGATTGTCTGGTTGAAGGCATATGCGATATTCATCGGTGAAGAGAACATGATGCAATCCTGAGCCGTCCATTGTGAATGTTGTTGGGTCCATCTCTACCAAGCTGCATGGTGTCATGGTTCCAAAGATGGACCTCGCCATGGACGACAGTAGTGAAGTTATGCATCATGCAGTCTATTGCGCACAGTTTGAGTCGTAACACGATGTCCTGTGGTTGCACGAAAAGCATTATTCCACCTGGTGGAGTTGCTGTCAGAGTTCCTTGGAGCCATAATCCGTTGGTGGCAGTCATCCAGTGCAGTAGTAGTCCTTGGGGGGCCTGAGCGAGGCATGTCATCGACATTTCCTGTCTATTTGTGTCTGCTCCATGTCCAAACAACACCACTTTGATCACTCCTAGACGCCTGGACACTTCTCCTGATGAGAGCTCTTCCTGGCACACAGTGACAATGCGGACGCAATCGAACCACGGTATTGGCCGTCGAGGGACGGTTGAACTGAGGACCACACGAGCCGTGTACCTCCTTCTTGTTGGAATGACTGTAACTGATCGGCTGTCGGACCCCCTCCGCCAAATAGGCGCTGCTCATGCATGTTTGTTAATATCTTTGGGCGGGTTTAGTAACATCTCTGAACAGTCAAAGGGATTGTGTCTGTGATGCAATATCGACAGTCAACGTCTGTCTTTAGGCGTTCTGGGAACCGGGCTGAAGCAAAATCTTTTTTGATGTGTGTATTAAGCTTTCATTTCTTGTTTAAGTGCATGTGCGTCAGTTTAATCTCGGACACCTTGCTGTGAAATTTTGGTGGGTGTCCGTTTGTATCGCCAATGGCCTAGCCGCAGTGGTAACATCGTTTCCTGTCAGATCGTCGAAGTTAAGCGCTGTCGGGGTTCGCTAGCAATTGCATGGGTCACTGTCCACGTTTGCTGAGTGCTGTTGGCCAGCGGAGCGCGCTCAGCCCTTTTGAAGCTACTTGATTGAGAGCTATATCTACATCTACATTTGTACTCCGCAAGCCACCCAACGGTGTGTGGCGGAGGGCACTTTACGTGCCACTGTCATTACCTCCCTATTCTGTTCCACTCGCGTATGGTTCGCGGGGAGAACGACTGTCGGAAAGCCTCCGTGCGCGCTCGAATCTCTGTAATTTTACATTCGTGATCTCCTCGGGAGGTATAAGTAGGGGGAAGCAGTATATTCGATACCTCATCCAGAAACGCCCCCCATGAACCATGGACCTTGCCGTTGGTGGGGAGGCTTGCGTGCCTCAGCGATACAGATGGCCGTACCGTAGGTGCAACCACAACGGAGGGATATCTGTTGAGAGGCCAGACAAACATGTGGTTCCTGAAGAGGGGCAGCAGCCTTTTCAGTAGTTGCAGGGGCAACAGTCTGGATGATTGACTGATCTGGCCTTGTAACATTAACCAAAACGGCCTTGCTGTGCTGGTACTGCGAACGGCTGAAAGCAAGGGGAAACTACAGCCGTAATTCTTCCCGAGGACATGCAGCTTTACTGTATGATTAAATGATGATGGCGTCCTCTTGGGTAAAATATTCCGGAGGTAAAATAGTCCCCCATTCGGATCTCCGGCGGGGACTACTCAAGAGGACGTCGTTATCAGGAGAAAGAAAACTGGCATTCTACGGATCGGAGCGTGGAATGTCAGATCCCTTAATCGGGCAGGTAGGTTAGAAAATTTAAAAAGGGAAATGGGTAGGTTAAAGTTAGATATAGTGGGAATTAGTGAAGTTCGGTGGCAGGAGGAACAAGACTTTTGGTCAGGTGATTACAGGGTTATAAATACAAAATCAAATAGGGGTAATGCAGGAGTAGGTTTAATAATGAATAAAAAAATAGGAGTGCGGGTAAGCTACTACAAACAGCATAGTGAACGCATTATTGTGGCCAAGATAGACACAAAGCCCATGCCTACTACAGTAGTACAAGTTTATATGCCAACTAGCTCTGCAGATGATGAAGAAATTGATGAAATGTATGACGAGATAAAAGAAATTATTCAGGTAGTGAAGGGAGACGAAAATTTAATAGTCATGTGTGACTGGAATTCGTCAGTAGGAAAAGGGAGAGAAGGAAACATAGTAGGTGAATATGGATTGGGGGGAAGAAATGAAAGAGGAAGCCGCCTTGTAGAATTTTGCACAGAGCATAACTTAGTCATAGCCAACACTTGGTTCAAGAATCATGAAAGAAGGTTGTATACCTGGAAGAATCCTGGAGATACTAAATGGTATCAGATAGATTACATAATGGTAAGACAGAGATTTAGGAACCAGGTTTTAAATTGTAAGACATTTCCAGGGGCAGATGTGGATTCTGACCACAATCTATTGGTTATGAACTGCAGATTGAAACTGAAGAAACTGCAAAAAGGCAGGAATTTATGGAGATGGGATCTGCATAAACTGAAAGAACCAGAGGTTGTAGAGAGTTTCAGGGAGAGCGTAAGGGAACAATTGACAGGAATGGGGGAAAGAAATACAGTAGAAGAAGAATGGGTAGCTCTGAGGGATGAAGTAGTGAAGGCCGCAGAGGATCAAGTAGGTAAAAAGACGAGGGATAATAGAAATCCTTGGGAAACAGAAGAAATATTGAATTTAATTGATGAAGGGAGAAAATATAAAAATGCAGTAAATGAAGCAGGCAAAAAGGAGTACAAACGTCTCAAAAATGAGATCGACAGGAAGTGCAAAATGGCTAAGCAGGGATGGCTAGAGGACAAATGTAAGGATGTAGAGGCTTGTCTCACTAGGGGTAAGGTAGATACTGCCTACAGGAAAATTAAAGAGACTTTTGGAGAGAAGAGAACCACTTGTATGAATATCAAGAGCTCAGATGGCACCCCAGTTCTAAGCAAAGAAGGGAAGGCAGAAAGGTGGAAGGAGTATATAGAGGGTTTATACAAGGGCGATGTACTTGAGGACAATATTATGGAAATGGAAGAGGATGTAGATGAAGATGAAATGGGAGATAAGATACTGCGTGAAGAGTTTGACAGAGCACTGAAAGACCTGAGTCGAAACAAGGCCCCGGGAGTAGACAACATTCCATTAGAACTACTGATGGCCTTGGGAGAGCCAGTCATGACAAAACTCTACCATCTGGTGAGCAAGATGAATGAGACAGGCGAAATACCCAAAGACTTCAAGAAGAATATAATAATTCCAATCTCAAAGAAAGCAGGTGTTGCCAGATGTGAAAATTACCGAACTATCAGTTTAATAAGTCACAGCTGCAAAATACTAACGCGAATTCTTTACAGACGAATGGAAAAACTGGTAGAAGCTGACCTCGGGGAAGATCAGTTTGGATTCCGTAGAAATGTTGGAACACGTGAGGCAATACTAACCTTACGACTTATCTTAGAAGAAAGATTAAGAAAAGGCAAACCTACGTTTCCAGTATTTGTAGACTTAGAGAAAGCTTTTGACAACGTTAACTGGAATACTCTCTTTCAAATTCTGAAGGTGGCAGGGGTAAAATACAGCGAGCGAAAGGCTATTTACAATTTGTACAGAAACCAGATGGCAGTTATAAGAGTCGAGGGGCATGAAAGGAAAGCAGTGGTTGGGAAAGGAGTGAGACAGGGTTGTAGCCTCTCCCCGATGTTATTCAATCTGTATATTGAGCAAGCAGTAAAGGAAACAAAAGAAAAATTCGGAGTAGGTATTAAAATTCATGGAGAAGAAGTAAAAACTTTGAGGTTCGCCGATGACATTGTAATTCTGTCAGAGACAGCAAAGGACTTGGAAGAGCAGTTGAACGGAATGGACAGTGTCTTGAAAGGAGGATATAAGATGAACATCAACAAAAGCAAAGCGAGGATAATGGAATGTAGTCAAATTAAATCGGGTGATGTTGAGGGGATTAGATTAGGAAATGAGACACTTAAAAGTAGTAAAGGAGTTTTGCTATTTAGGGAGTGAAATAACTGATGATGGTCGAAGTAGAGAGGATATAAAATGTAGACTGGCAATGGCAAGGAAAGCGTTTCTGAAGTAAAGGGATTTGTTAACATCGAGTATAGATTTAAGTGTCAGGAAGTCGTTTCTGAAAGTATTTGTATGGAGTGTAGCCATGTATGGAAGTGAAACATGGACAATAACCAGTTTGGACAAGAAGAGAATAGAAGCTTTCGAAATGTGGTGCTAGAGAAGAATGCTGAAGATGAGGTGGGTAGATCACGCAACTAATGAGGAGGTATTGAATAGGATTGGGGAGAAGAGAAGTTTGTGGCACAACTTGACTAGAAGAAGGGATCGGTTGGTAGGACATGTTTTGAGGCATCAAGGGATCACAAATTTAGCATTGGAGGGCAGTGTGGAAGGTAAAAATCGTAGAGGGAGACCAAGAGATCAATACACTAAGCAGATTCAGAAGGATGTAGGTTGCGGTAGGTACTGGGAGATGAAGAAGCTTGCACAGGATAGAGTAGCATGGAGAGCTGCATCAAACCAGTCTCAGGACTGAAGACCACAGCAACAACATCCAGAAACGCACCCTCTCGAAACCTGGCGAGCAAGCTACACCGCGATGCAGAGCGCCTCTCTTGCAGAGTCTGCCACTTGAGTTTGCTAAACATCTCCGTAACGCTATCACGGTTACCAAATAACCCTGTGACGAAATGCGCCGCTCTTCTTTGGATCTTCTCTATCTCCTCCGTCAACCCGATCTGGTACGGATCCCACACTGATGAGAAATACTCAAGTATTGTCGAACGAGCGTTTTGTAAGCCACCTCCTTTGTTGATGGACTACATTTTCTAAGGACTCTCCCAATGAATCTCAACCTGGTACCCGCATTACCAACAATTAACTTTATATGATCATTCCACTTCAAACCGTTCCGCACTCATACTCCCAGATATTTTACAGAAGTAACTGCTACCAGTGTTTGTTCCGCTATCATATAATCATACAATAAAGGATCCTTCTTTCTATGTATTCGCAATACATTACATTTGTCTATGTTAAGGGTCAGTTGCCACTCCCTGCACCAAATGCCTATCCGCTGGAGATCTTCCCGCATTTCGCTACAATTTTCTAATACTGTAACTTCTCTGTATACTACAGCATCATCCGCGAAAAGCCGCATGGATCTTCCGACACTATCTACTAGGTCAGCGGCACCGCTCGCGAAAACAACGACCGGGAGAGCGGTGTGTTGACCACAAGCCTCTCAGTATCAGCGTCCCGTGACGCCTGAGGGCATGGCACCTGGCCGGTACCGTTGGACCTACTCGGCCTGTTTGGATGGTGTTTGTTTCTTTTTGTCTGTTTGTAATTACCTTGAGGTTCGCGTTTTGCTCGCCCTTCGGAACACCCATCTGCTATTAGAAATTACTGGGAATTGTTTGCATTCCATTTACATTGAACTGTTTTGAGAGACAGGAGATTGTTGTCCTTAATGGCTGTATCTAATGTGTAATTTTGATCAGTTGTTATGACAAAGACTTTGATTTTACTGCTGTATTTTAGAGTTAGATCATATCTTAGTTCCTTTACCAATCCGGCAAGTGATGCACCCCGATTAGCCGTTGGCGTCGTAATTGAATCTTACTCCATTTGACTTCGCTTTACATTTTTCATTGTGTTGCTTACTTCTCTCTCTCTCTCTCTCTCTCTCTCTCTCTCTCACACACACACACACACACACACGCACACACACACACACACACACACACACACACACACACACGCACACAGATACATAGAGTGTTACTAAAAGGTACGGCCAAACTTTTAGGAAACATTCCTCACACACAAATATAGAAAGGATGTTATGTGGACAAGTGTCCGGAAACGCTCAATTTCCATGTTAGAGCTCATTTTAGTTTCGTCCACCTACAATGGAGCACGTTATCATGATTTCATACGGGATACTCTACCTCTGGTGCTAGAACATGTGCCTTTACAAGTACGACACATCATGTGGTTCATGCGCGGTGGAGCTCCTGCACATTTCAGTCGAAGTGTTCGTACGCTTCTCAACAACAGATTCGGTGACCGAAGGATTGGTAGAGGCGGACCAATTCCATGGCCTCCACCCTCTCCTGACCTCACCCCTCTTGACTTTCATTTATGGGGGCATTTGAAAGCTCTTGTCTGCGCAACCGCGGTACCAAATGTAGAGACTCTTCGTGCTCGTATTGTGGACGGCTGTGATACAATACGCCATTCTCCAGGGCTGCATCAGCGCATCAGGGATTCCATGCGACGGAGGGTGGATGCATGTATCCTCTCTAACGGAGGACATTTTGAACATTTCCTGTAACTAAGTGTTTGAAGTCACGCTGGTACGCTCTGTTGCTGTGTGTTTCCATTCCATGATTAATGTGATTTGAAGAGAAGTAATAAAATGAGCTCTAACATGGAAAGTAAGCGTTTCCAGACACATGTCCATATAACATATTTTCTTTGTTTGTGTGTGAGGAATGTTTCCTGAAAGTTTGGCCGTACCTTTTTGTAACACCCTATATATATATATATATAAAGGATAATGCTGATACGTGTTGGAACAACGCTCTGGTAGGGAGTTTGCAGGTTTAAATCACCTCGGGGTATGACCATGCGGTGCAATTGACCTGCGGTCGTCGCACGGTGGCGCTGACAGCAGTCCACATACGCAGAGGTGTGTTGGTGCAGGTAAGAGTACGGTGCAGCGAGCAAGTGTGCAGACGGTTTCAGACGTGCTAATGGTGATTGTGTGTTGAAAAAGGCTCAAAGAACACATATTGACGAAGTTATTATGGGTAGAATACTAGGGTGACTGGAGGCTAGTCAAACACAGCAGATCGTAGCACGGGCCCTCCGTATGCTGCCATAAAGTGTGATTTCAAGATTATGGCAACTATTCCAGCAGACAGGAAACGTGTCCTGGCGCTAGAGTACGGGATGTCCACAGTGTACAACACCACAAGAAGGCCGACATCTCACCATCAGTGCCCGCAGACGGCCTACCGCAGCCACTGGAACAGTTGTCTCCAGACACACAGTCTACAGACGACTGAACAGACATGGTTTATTCGCCTGGAGGCCTGCAAGGTGTATTCCACTGACCCCTGGTCACAAGAAAGCCCGTAAAACCTGGTGTCAAGAACACAGTACATGGTCATTGAAACAGTGGTCCCAGGTTATGTTCACTGACGAGTCCATGAATAGTCTGAACAGTGATTCTCGCCGGGTTTTCATCTGGCGTCAACCAGGAGCCAGATACCAACTCCTTAATGTCCTTGAAAGGGACCTGTATGGTGGTCGTGGTTTGATGGTGTGGGGTGGGATTATGATTGGTGCACGTACAGTCTTAGACAATAAAACTGACCGCCGGCTGGCCGCCACGGAGACTAAGTCCGAGTCATTCACTTAAGGTGGCCAATAAAACTGACCGCCCCTGACAACTCTAAGTCCGGCCATATGCACAATCTGGCAACACTGTAAGATGCGGAAGTGTTAGGAGGAAGTGTTGTCTACTTCCGAGACGTTGTCGGACTATGTGAGCCCGTGGGCTAGTGGCAAGCGTCGTGAGTTCTAAGCTTATAGTCGCCTGTTCGCGTCCAACTGTAAATTTTTTTTTACCACAGTCGGTCTGAAGTTATGAGTCTGACTGAACATCGAAGATAATTCGCTTCACATTCTATCCACCAGCAATAACAAGTATTCCAGAAACAATTCCGCAGGGCAGCTCGTGGCTACGCCGCGATCATAACAGCTAACGCTCGAACGTTTCCTCGCGCTGCAGCGGCTACCGGCCACCGGCCAGACGCCACCCGCCGCGCCGCCTGAAATCCGGCGCCGCCCATGTGAACGCGGCGCCACGCTGTCAGTGCTTGTATCAACTGTCATTTTCGAATTTGAAGTTCTAGTTGTCATCTTGCAGTTAAGCATTGGATTTTGCATACTTGAAAATCATGAACTACGGTTAAGCATTGTAAAATTGAGTCGCAAGTGGAAATAGGTGTAACATCTGCAACACAACGTTTACTTTTGGTATAACAGAGGGGTGAATGCAGAGGAGGCAGCTAGAAAGATTTGAATTGTGTGTGGAGCGAGTGCTTTTGGGAAAAATACACTAGAAAAAGATATTCTTGTTTCAACAAAGATCGTTCTGGCATGAATGGTTTTCCACATTAAGGAAGTCTCGACTACTGATATATATGATTGATCACCATTTTACCATCATGCGACATTTGCATTCAACAGGCAAAGTTCAGAAGTCTGGTGTAGGAGTACTGCATGCTCTAATTCGAAACAACAAAAGTCAACGGAGTGACTATTATTGAACGTCATCAGGTCGCTCATTGAGCATTCGTATGCAGTACTGTTACTGGTGACGTGTTATGATGCCTTTATCGTTAACTTCCTAAGAAGAAATGAAAGGCTGAGCCCCTCCAAAAGACATAAACTCGAGCAAAGAGTAGTGTGAACATAATATTTTACATCTGATAGCTCCAAAAGTGTGTTTTGGGCTACGAATTCTGCCCCAAGGGCTGTGTGCAACACAGCTGGAATTTGTTGCCAACAACTGAGACACCTTTCGGTCTCAGCGTAAGAAAATCGAGCAACACAATTACATCATATGTGCTACTGCATGATAACTCACTTCTTGATTTGAGAAACAAAACTATCCAGGAGACTGAAATTAAAGTCGTCTCTCAGGCACTTGTATCGATAGAGAAGTCCTCTCTCAAGCACTTGTCCCTCTCGTCATATATTCGTAAAGTTTTACCTTTCCCGCTCTTGATCGATCAACCGTCAACGCAATTCATTTCTAGACGAAAATACTCTTAAAACTACTCTGGTATAATGATATCGTTGGAACCAGTAGGTTTCTACTGGCGTAGAATTTGTAAACAACTTAAGCATTGTCAGATCGTTTTAGACATCGTGAAAGAAAATTCTTTTGCTGATTAATTTCTCTTTGATGATTACTGTTGCGTTTAGTAAACTAATGGAAAATCCAATTAAAATATTCACTGTACTAATACAAATTAAATTCAGCATACTACAGAAACATCACTACGGCAGACTATCTTAATAAAGCATTAAGTATCTGTAAGACGATTGAGCCTATTTTAACACGAATTAGTAGGACATTACCGACTTATGACTTCGAAAAGATCTGTATTTACTTCATTTCCTGTATCATTCGCAATTATTATGAAAATGTGGCATTTCATAGATATAATTACGTATTCACAACAACAAAAAATATGTCGTCATTATGAATTTGGCAGTACCGTAAGGTTTTCGCTCTGACACTAAGGGTTACTGAAAGTAGCAAGGCGCATTTTGCTAAGCGCTGTCTTACGATTCCCTTATTGCGTTTGTATCTGCCTGCTTGAAGCTAAGCTACAAAAGAATTAAAAATCTGGCTTTCAGCGAGTCTCGAAAGGCGAACGAAAGCAGCTTGCACCTGGTGGCCAAACATGTTTCTTGGGAACAGGCTACTTCCTAAAGTGGGAAGACATTCTTTTGTGGTTGAATTGTTGGCAAATGTCAGTCAGACGTGTGCCGTTGGTCTAAGCGTTTCGGTGTGTTGAATTTGTACCAATTATTTTCACGTCATCTTGGTGAATTTTGCTCATAGTATTTTCGAGTCAATATCTTTTATAGGGGCTCTGAATGAGCATAGTCATAAGTCGATTGTTGATGGATGCGATTTCTTTGACAGAGTTGATGATAGATCGAGAAATGCAGTGCCGAAGATTGGTACGCCTTTCGCTACCTTTTGTTGTATTTTTCTCTTGAAGATGCAATGGTTTCCGTAATGCAAGTTTTAATTGTCAATTAATCGTGGTTCTTGAAGAGCAAGGATGAGAATTTTTTGGCGGTCGTTTTCTTTTGTGAGATTATTGAGGTTTCTTGTTTGGATCAATGTATCGATGTTTAGTTTTTAAATGAATGTTTTCTGCTTGTAGGGAAATTTACCAGAGATCTTCGATATTCTTTGCCGCGCTAACCTGGACTCCCCAGAGTGCGAAAATCCAACTGCCGCCTATCGGTGGCCAGGTTGTGTACCACCTGGGGTAAAGTTACCTTTGCTTGCATAGTTCATGTTATCTTGTGTTTCATTGGTTTGGCCTGGGTGATACCGGGACCAGACAGGACCAGAGGGTGTTGAAGCCTTTGGAAGCAAATATTTTCAGCCAAGCTTATTGAGATAACAGACGGTGACCAGAGTAGCGGTGATTTTCAATCAGATGTGTCTGGGTTTTGGGTTCAACGGATTGAGTAGCCGTCCAGGACTGTGTTAGTATTTGGTTCATCCCAAGTATTTGATTTCCTCGGCACCACCCATATGGGGGAGGGTTTTCCCTCTCGGCCACACGGGATTTTTATTATTATTATTATTATCATTATATCATCAGCAAATCTGATATGGAGTATCTTCCCACCACTGAAATAGATGTGTATTGTTCGATTCCATTTTTCCATCAGATGAATATAGGTTATAATTACGTTACATTGCTGCTAGTCGACATATTTCTCACTTTTTCTTAGACAGTTGCTAGCTGTTACTCCATCATAGGAATTTATGTGCGCAGCATTGTTGCAATACAGACGTTCAAATTATCAGATTTCGGTAATTTCATTTCGATACAAGATCGTCCTAATCGGATTCAGCCAGTCAGTCTTAATTTGGATATCCGACTACAACTCTCATGATATGATAGACTGGTTGAACCACATTCTTAATCGGACTGTTGAATCCAGATCACTTATGTTTGACAGGGCCTGAATTCTTAAACACTGTGGAAAATAATAATCCAATGTGCTTATTACAAATACGTTATTTAAATAACAAGGTCATGGCCATATGTCCCTACAAATGTAAGCGACCTTTGGGCGAATATAGAAAACGTATGGTGGGAAGTAAACCATCACGCTACACTGTCGACGACTTAATGAAATAAATTCCCCTACGCCCTCGAGAAATCTTACGTAATGATCGTGGGTGGGTTGGTTACTAAAAGTATACTCGTCCACAAAACCCGTGTGGACAATTATCTGATAATCGGTCAAGCTTTGCTTTGTCGCAGCTCTTTAGCATACAACATGTCCATTTACGTTCAGTCCCCTCCTTCCAATTCTTGCAATGTAATTTAATTGAACAATCTCACCCACTCGACGCCAACTGAGGAACTGACTGGTGCATGTGTTGTTCAACACACAGTACTTGTCACCTTCACTGGAATCAATGACTGTTTGTGTGTGTGTGTGTGTGTGTGTGTGTGTGTGTGTGTATGTGTGTGTTTTCGTGTTAACGCACAATCTGAGTCAATACTATTAAAATTAGAGAGACAACCAACAATAAATATTGCACCAAATATGACTGTAAAGTATTTTAATGCGATGGGAAGTTACAAACTGAATTTTTACCCATCCCATGTCCTGCGTATTACGTTAAGTAAGATGTATTAACTCCACAGTGTCGTTAGCAGAGACAGTGCGCTCTTGTTGTCGAGGCTCGCGACAAGTGTAGCGATTAGCAGTGCCCAATGCCGCCGCGATTTGTTTATGTTGGCTGAGCGTGGACACTGTAGCAGACGCTTCGCCCTAAACAGAAAGAAATCACCTTGGCTCTGACTGCAGTGAGCCGATATCACTGCCTGCGTGTTCTTATAGTAACCAACATGAGACTCTACTCACAGGTGCCGTGGAGCAATTGCAACGGGTATCATGTCATTAGTCATCAGAATATTAACCAGTGATGAAATGTCCACTCTATTTGAATCCCAAGAAAATAGGAACCTTCCCACAAAGAAATGTGAGGTGATATCAAAATTTATCCAACATACAAAAATTAACTGCAGAGCTTTCATGTATGCAGTAATAGCACACAAGGAAATATTATGTCTTGGAAGCGTATATTTCATTTCCTCTTCTCATATTAACGCTCTTGTTTTAATATGAAGTGAGAAAATAAACACGAAAAATTAAAGTTCCTGAGAAGCATATAAGTCATCTCATATCACAACTTTTGTTTTAGTATGAAGTAAAAAAATAAACAGTTTAGAGTTCTGAAGCATAATATGACACCAGATTCTTATCGTAGGCGCTATCGGAAACGCCAAAAGCAGGGAGCTGTCCATTCTTTTGTCCAACAGTCTGTTTCCTTTCATGTATTACTCCCGCTAGGAGATTCTTATTTAAGGACTTGTGGGCATCAAGTTCTTCAGCAGAACAAGCCTTATGTTATTGTGGTAATTACGGTATGGAAAAAATGCAACAAAGACGAGTTCCGCTAGAGCAGTGAGGATATTTGCACATGTGTGTATTCAGCAATGACTGCCAGCTGCCACAACACTTCACAGAATCCATGCGGCAGGCAACACAACTGTGCGTGCAGACCTCATTCAGTGAGACGTCAGGAGATGATGAAAACGTCAAATTAACGTCGCTTTCCGAGTCGTATTCAATCCAGAATGAGGTGTTATTAAGGTAGTTGAGCGTTCTAGCAATTACACTTTTATGATTCCCATATGAGTATCTCGATAGCCAAAAGAACCCGTTAGTGTGAAAGTATCTGAACTGCATTAATATCAGACTGCAAGAACTTGAGACAATACGTGGAATCTTCTCTTCGCTGGGTGACCTATTACTGTTATTAAGCATTCTCTCTGTCTTGGTCGTAATGCAAATGGAACTTCAGAGGCGCTTTCCGCTATTCTTGACAAACATCAGCAACCTGTAATCACTGAGAGTCACAACTTCGTGATGATAATAGTTCAGGTTGTCAGTAGTTGTGGTGGTGTTATGCTGTCAAGCTGCATACAGTAACGTTAATGGTGGCGCACATAAATTAGCGCTGACTCAAAATGGTTCAAATGGCTCTGAGCACTATGGGACTTAACTTCTAAGGTCATCAGTCCCATAGAACTTAGTACTAATTAAACCTAACTAACCTAAGGACATCACACACATCCATGTCCGAGGCAGGATTCGAACCTGCGACCGTAGCGGTCGTGCGGTTCCAGACTGTAGCGCCTAGAACCGCTCGGCCACCCTGGCCGGCTTAGCGCTAACTACCTACTTAAGTAAAGATAGTGATGTGGCGTCATCGCGTGTCTTTATTTGGCCTCAGCTAGAGTAATCCGATTCAACGAACATAGTACTCCAATCGCGGGCTCCTAATAAGTATGACTGCAGAGATTATCGTGCTGGTATTACATTAATTCTGCAACGAAATGCTTAACAAATCTTACCCTCAGCTATGCAGCTGGAATGACTCATTACACAAGTACTCCATGTTGCACTTGGTTAAGTGATCAGTTCGCTGCAATCCTGCTTGTCCGCGCGACTGCTTCGGTCGCAGGTTCGAATCCTGCCTCGGGCATCGCACAAGTGATGCCCTTAGGTTAGTTAGGTTTAAGTAGTTCTAAGTTCTAGGGGACTGATGACCACAGATTTTAAGTCCCATAGTGCTCAGATCCATTTGGGGCCAATCCTGCATTTTACTGTTCGTAAATACTCGTATACTTAAGAAATGGTTCAAATGGCTCTGAGCACTATGGGAGTTAACTTCTGAGGTTATCAGTCCGCTAGAACTTAGAACTACTTAAACCTAACTAACCTAAGGACATCACACACATCTATGCCCGAGGCAGGATTCGAACCTGCGACCGTAGCAGTCCCGCGGTTCCGGACTGCGCGCCTAGAACCACTAGACCACCGCGGCCGGCTGTGTGTCTGTTCTTAGGACATTTCCGAAAGAACAGACACTGCGAATCGAAATAGACAGACTTCTTAATCAATTAAAGATTGAAGGACAGATGTCCAGGCTGTCATGGGCATTAAAATAGAACAACAGCGTCAGATGAAAATTTGTGCCTGACCAGATTCGAACCCGGATTTACAAAATTTTAGTACCAAAATACTGCATCTCGGTTCTTACAATAGTGCAATAGGTGCGCACTGGTTAGATGTAACTGAAGAGAGACTTCAACTCGGATTGTAGTTAAGAGCGAATCCCAAGCGCATGGCCATGAACAATTGGGAGCGGAAACTTAATGTCATCAGAACCTTGTTGAAGGACCATGACATGCGATCGTTAGACCGACTGCACAAAGTTCAGATTATAAATGCATACATACTTAGAAAAATATATTACGTCGGTGCAGTCTTACCGATACTGCAGATCACTGCACATAAAAATATAAGCTGTAGCCTCTTGGTATGTGTGGAAACAAAATATCATCAAAGTATCCTTCGACACGGCAACTTTGCAGAGGCAAAACGAAGTACTTGGAATTAAAGACGTGCTTTTAAACTAATACACGCCACTAAGACAGGCATCACGAAACTTCTGTTCCTCTCGTTAGATCCTGGGGATAGAACGCTCCTGTTAATGTAGCACGCCAGCCTAGATTACGTCCGAAAGTACTATGGCGATTGGACCTGTATAAGACTTCCACGAGCACAAACCAACACTAGAACCGTTTATCATTATATTACCAGACATCGTCTTCACAAACCAATTCCGGTAACTTAACCTACAAAAAACTGGAGGAACGTCTGGAAAAATATCAACAATAAAATTATACCAACTAGAGTAAGTGCCATATGGTGCGACTTTGTAAACGAAACCATACCCACAGCGGAACGATTATGGAAAATCAAATTGAGACCATCTCCATACGGCGACAAATGACGGCTTGTAGAAACTGTAGCGCACATCTTCTCATGTGAAAATAGAATCAGAATTTGGAACTGGACTAGGAAGAAATTAGCACTGTCAATAGAACCGCAGAAAGTCAAATACCGATAACTGAAGCTTTACAACCCGACTGGAAATGTTACCTGTCCGCAAAGAATAACAGTTATTCGTGGCTTCTGGGACAGTTTGTGTTTTACGTCATAACAAACAAAACTTAGTAGAGTACATGTTCTATATTGCAGTAGAACATTTTAAGCTGAAGAAGAATAACAAATGTAAGGAATGGTTTTAAATTTTTATCTATTGCTTTATGTGGGCTACAAAGAGGTGGGCAGTTTTATTCATTAGAAGAGGAATACTAATCTTTCACTTTTTTTATTCCTGGAATATTCTTTTACGTTGGATCTAAAATCAGAACTGCTCTAATTTGGCAAAACCCCACCGGATCCGAAATTTCTTTTATTTGTTGAAAAATATATGGCCTTCTTACAGACCTCATATGCATCCAGTGCATAATAAATTAAAATGTGAATATATTTCTGAATGAATGTTTGTTATGTATTTTTACGTCACCCTTTCCATTGTTATAAGTTATGTTCTACAAGGAACGCACGCCATTGGAGGCGGCAATATGTAATTTATTTTACCTAAATTACTACTTAAATTTTGTTCTACAATTTAAAAGAATATACGGGTGCAAACATGGAATACATGGGAATAATGCAGCTGCTCAGTGCCAGGTATGGGAGAGGCATTGTGGCCAGGCCTCGGATCTTCGACCCCTGCCGTCTTTGCATCCGCCTACCTGGTGCTGAAAGTCTTCTCAAACATTTAAAAAAAATAATAATGCAGTGATCAGAACGTCTGTCTAGTAAGCAGGAGGTCTGGGTTCTAAGCCCAGTCGGTCACAAATTTTCAGCTGCCAAAGTTGCTGTATTTCAACGCGCTGCGACAGTGTGGTCGTCGGTCCTTCGATATTTAAGATGCAATTGTTTTTTGAGGCAATAGAGGTGATTTGCGAACATTTGTTTTGCCATCAATGTAACAGGACTTCAACGGCATCCAACCCTTAGTCATACCTTTGTGGCCGGCCGGAGTGGCCGTGCGGTTCTGGGCGCTACAGTCTGGAGCCGAGCGACCGCTACGGTCCCAGGTTCGAATCCTGCCTCGGGCATGGATGTGTGCGATGTCCTTAGTTTAGTTAGGTTTAATTAGTTCAAAGTTCTAGGCGACTGATGACCTCAGAAGTTAAGTCGCATAGTGCTCAGAGCCATTTGCACCATACCTTTGTGCCGGCGCTAACCGTTGTCATATACATGCGAATTAGATTGTAGTTCATATTTAGTCAAATAACGAATGGTCAGTATACAAGTATGCAGGCCAGGGTGGCCGAGCGGTTCCAGGCGCTACAGTCTGGAAGCGCGCGGCCGCTACGGTCGCAGGTTCGAATCCTGTCTCGGGCATGGATGTGTCTGATGTCCTTAGGTTAGTTAGGTTTAAGTAGTTTTAAGTTCTAGCGGACTGATAATCTCAGAAGTTAACTCCCATAGTGCTCAGAGCCATTTGAACCATTTCTTAAGTATACGAGTATTTACGAACAGTAAAATGCAGGATTGGCCCCAAATGGATCTGAGCACTATGGGACTTAAAATCTGTGGTCATCAGTCCCCTAGAACTTAGAACTACTTAAACCTAACTAACCTAAGGGCATCACTTGTGTGATGCCCGAGGCAGGATTCGAACCTGCGACCGAAGCAGTCGCGCGGACAAGCAGGATTGCAGCGAACTGATCACTTAAACAAGTGCAACATGGAGTACTTGTGTAATGAGTCATTCCAGCTGCATAGCTGAGGGTAAGATTTGTTAAGCATTTCGTTGCAGAATTAATGTAATACCAGCACGATAATCTCTGCAGTCATACTGTATTAGGAGCCCGCGATTGGAGTACTATGTTCGTTGAATCGGATTACTCAAGCTGAGGCCAAATAAAGACAAGCGATGACGCCACATCACTATCTTTACTTAAGTAGGTAGTCAGTGCTAAGCCGGCCGGGGTGGCCGAGCGGTTCTAGGCGCTACAGTCTGGAACCGCACGACCGCTACGGTCGCAGGTTCGAATCCTGCCTCGGACATGGATGTGTGTGATGTCCTTAGGTTAGTTAGGTTTAATTAGTACTAAGTTCTATGGGACTGATGACCTTAGAAGTTAAGTCCCATAGTGCTCAGAGCCATTTGAACCATTTTGAGTCAGCGCTAAATTATGTGCGCCACCATTAACGTTACTGTATGCAGCTTGACAGCATAACACCACCACAACTACTGACAACCTGAACCATTATCATCACGAAGTTGTGACTCTCAGTGATTACAGGTTGCTGATGTTTGTCAAGAATAGCGGAAAGCGCCTCTGAAGTTCCATTTGCATTACGACCAAGACAGAGAGAATGCTTAATAACAGTAATAGGTCACCCAGCGAAGAGAAGATTCCACGTATTGTCTCAAGTTCTTGCAGTCTGATATTAATGCAGTTCAGATACTTTCACACTAACGGGTTCTTTTGGCTATCGAGATACTCATATGGGAATCATAAAAGTGTAATTGCTAGAACGCTCAACTACCTTAATAACACCTCATTCTGGATTGAATACGACTCGGAAAGCGACGTTAATTTGACGTTTTCATCATCTCCTGACGTCTCACTGAATGAGGTCTGCACGCACAGTTGTGTTGCCTGCCGCATGGATTCTGTGAAGTGTTGTGGCAGCTGGCAGTCATTGCTGAATACACACATGTGCAAATATCCTCACTGCTCTAGCGGAACTCGTCTTTGTTGCATTTTTTCCATACCGTAATTACCACAATAACATAAGGCTTGTTCTGCTGAAGAACTTGATGCCCACAAGTCCTTAAATAAGAATCTCCTAGCGGGAGTAATACATGAAAGGAAACAGACTGTTGGACAAAAGAATGGACAGCTCCCTGCTTTTGGCGTTTCCGATAGCGCCTACGATAAGAATCTGGTGTCATATTATGCTTCAGAACTCTAAACTGTTTATTTTTTTACTTCATACTAAAACAAAAGTTGTGATATGAGATGACTTATATGCTTCTCAGGAACTTTAATTTTTCGTGTTTATTTTCTCACTTCATATTAAAACAAGAGCGTTAATATGAGAAGAGGAAATGAAATATACGCTTCCAAGACATAATATTTCCTTGTGTGCTATTACTGCATACATGAAAGCTCTGCAGTTAATTTTTGTATGTTGGATAAATTTTGATATCACCTCACATTCCTTTGTGGGAAGGTTCCTATTTTCTTGGGATTCAAATAGAGTGGACATTTCATCACTGGTTAATATTCTGATGACTAATGACATGATACCCGTTGCCATTGCTCCACGGCACCTGTGAGTAGAGTCTCATGTTGGTTACTATAAGAACACGCAGGCAGTGATACCCGCTCACTGCAGTCAGAGCCAAGGTGATTTCTTTCTGTTTAGGGCGAAGCGTCTGCTACAGTGTCCACGCTCAGCCAACATAAACAAATCGCGGCGGCATTGGGCACTGCTAATCGCTGCACTTGTCGCGAGCCTCGACAACAAGAGCGCACTGTCTCTGCTAACGACACTGTGGAGTTAATACATCTTACTTAACGTAATACGCAGGACATGGGATGGGTAAAAATTCAGTTTGTAACTTCCCATCGCATTAAAATACTTTACAGTCATATTTGGTGCAATATTTATTGTTGGTTGTCTCTCTAATTTTAATAGTATTGACTCAGATTGTGCGTTAACACGAAAACACACACACACACACACACACACACACACACACACACACACACACACACACACAAACAGTCATTGATTCCAGTGAGGGTGACAAGTACTGTGTGTTGAACAACACATGCACCAGTCAGTTCCTCAGTTGGCGTCGAGTGGGTGAGATTGTTCAATTAAATTACATTGCAAGAATTGGAAGGAGGGGACTGAACGTAAATGGACATGTTGTATGCTAAAGAGCTGCGACAAAGCAAAGCTTGACCGATTATCAGATAATTGTCCACACGGGTTTTGTGGACGAGTATACTTTTAGTAACCAACCCACCCACGATCATTACGTAAGATTTCTCGAGGGCGTAGGGGAATTTATTTCATTAAGTCGTCGACAGTGTAGCTTGAAGGTTTACTTCCCACCATACGTTTTCTATATTCGTCCAAAGGTCGCTTGCATTTGTAGGGACATATGGCCATGACCTTGTTATTTAAATAACGTATTTGTAATAAGCACATTGGATTATTATTTAACACAGTGTTTAAGAATTCAAGCCCTGTCATAGATAAGTGATCTGGATTCAACAGTCCGATTAAGAATGTGGTTTAACCAGTCTATCATATCATGAGAGTTGTAGTCGGATATCCAAATTAAGACTGACTGGCTGAATCCGATTAGGACGATCTTGTATCGAAATGAAATTACCGAAATCTGATAATTTGAACGTCTGTATTGCAACAATGCTGCGCACATAAATTCCTATGATGGAGTAACAGCTAGCAACTGTCTAAGAAAAAGTGAGAAATATGTCGACTAGCAGCAATGTAACGTAATTATAACCTATATTCATCTGATGGAAAAATGGAATCGAACAATACACATCTATTTCAGTGGTGGGAAGATACTCCATATCAGATTTGCTGATGATATAATGACAATAATAATAATAATAAAAATCCCGTGTGGCCGAGAGGGAAAACCCTCCCCCATATGGGTGGTACCGAGGAAATCAAATACTTGGGATGAACCAAATACTAACACAGTCCTGGACGGCTACTCAATCCGTTGAACCCAAAATCCAGACACATCTGATTGAAAATCACCGCTACTCTGGTCACCGTCTGTTATCTCAATAAGCTTGGCTGAAAATATTTGCTTCCAAAGGCTTCAACACCCTCTGGTCCTGTCTGGTCCCGGTATCACCCAGGCCAAACCAATGAAACACAAGAAAACATGAACTATGCAAGCAAAGGTAACTTTACCCCAGGTGGTACACAACCTGGCCACCGATAGGCGGCAGTTGGATTTTCGCACTCTGGGGAGTCCAGGTTAGCGCGGCAAAGAATATCGAAGATCTCTGGTAAATTTCCCTACAAGCAGAAAACATTCATTTAAAAACTAAACATCGATACATTGATCCAAACAAGAAACCTCAATAATCTCACAAAAGAAAACGACCGCCAAAAAATTCTCATCCTTGCTCTTCAAGAACCACGATTAATTGACAATTAAAACTTGCATTACGGAAACCATTGCATCTTCAAGAGAAAAATACAACAAAAGGTAGCGAAAGGCGTACCAATCTTCGGCACTGCATTTCTCGATCTATCATCAACTCTGTCAAAGAAATCGCATCCATCAACAATCGACTTATGACTATGCTCATTCAGAGCCCCTATAAAAGATATTGACTCGAAAATACTATGAGCAAAATTCACCAAGATGACGTGAAAATAATTGGTACAAATTCAACACACCGAAACGCTTAGACCAACGGCACACGTCTGACTGACATTTGCCAACAATTCAACCACAAAAGAATGTCTTCCCACTTTAGGAAGTAGCCTGTTCCCAAGAAACATGTTTGGCCACCAGGTGCAAGCTGCTTTCGTTCGCCTTTCGAGACTCGCTGAAAGCCAGATTTTTAATTCTTTTGTAGCTTAGCTTCAAGCAGGCAGATACAAACGCAATAAGGGAATCGTAAGACAGCGCTTAGCAAAATGCGCCTTGCTACTTTCAGTAACCCTTAGTGTCAGAGCGAAAACCTTACGGTACTGCCAAATTCATAATGACGACATATTTTTTGTTGTTGTGAATACGTAATTATATCTATGAAATGCCACATTTTCATAATAATTGCGAATGATACAGGAAATGAAGTAAATACAGATCTTTTCGAAGTCATAAGTCGGTAATGTCCTACTAATTCGTGTTAAAATAGGCTCAATCGTCTTACAGATACTTAATGCTTTATTAAGATAGTCTGCCGTAGTGATGTTTCTGTAGTATGCTGAATTTAATTTGTATTAGTACAGTGAATATTTTAATTGGATTTTCCATTAGTTTACTAAACGCAACAGTAATCATCAAAGAGAAATTAATCAGCAAAAGAATTTTCTTTCACGATGTCTAAAACGATCTGACAATGCTTAAGTTGTTTACAAATTCTACGCCAGTAGAAACCTACTGGTTCCAACGATATCATTATACCAGAGTAGTTTTAAGAGTATTTTCGTCTAGAAATGAATTGCGTTGACGGTTGATCGATCAAGAGCGGGAAAGGTAAAACTTTACGAATATATGACGAGAGGGACAAGTGCTTGAGAGAGGACTTCTCTATCGATACAAGTGCCTGAGAGACGACTTTAATTTCAGTCTCCTGGATAGTTTTGTTTCTCAAATCAAGAAGTGAGTTATCATGCAGTAGCACATATGATGTAATTGTGTTGCTCGATTTTCTTACGCTGAGACCGAAAGGTGTCTCAGTTGTTGGCAACAAATTCCAGCTGTGTTGCACACAGCCCTTGGGGCAGAATTCGTAGCCCAAAACACACTTTTGGAGCTATCAGATGTAAAATATTATGTTCACACTACTCTTTGCTCGAGTTTATGTCTTTTGGAGGGGCTCAGCCTTTCATTTCTTCTTAGGAAGTTAACGATAAAGGCATCATAACACGTCACCAGTAACAGTACTGCATACGAATGCTCAATGAGCGACCTGATGACGTTCAATAATAGTCACTCCGTTGACTTTTGTTGTTTCGAATTAGAGCATGCAGTACTCCTACACCAGACTTCTGAACTTTGCCTGTTGAATGCAAATGTCGCATGATGGTAAAATGGTGATCAATCATATATATCAGTAGTCGAGACTTCCTTAATGTGGAAAACCATTCATGCCAGAACGATCTTTGTTGAAACAAGAATATCTTTTTCTAGTGTATTTTTCCCAAAAGCACTCGCTCCACACACAATTCAAATCTTTCTAGCTGCCTCCTCTGCATTCACCCCTCTGTTATACCAAAAGTAAACGTTGTGTTGCAGATGTTACACCTATTTCCACTTGCGACTCAATTTTACAATGCTTAACCGTAGTTCATGATTTTCAAGTATGCAAAATCCAATGCTTAACTGCAAGATGACAACTAGAACTTCAAATTCGAAAATGACAGTTGATACAAGCACTGACAGCGTGGCGCCGCGTTCACATGGGCGGCGCCGGATTTCAGGCGGCGCGGCGGGTGGCGTCTGGCCGGTGGCCGGTAGCCGCTGCAGCGCGAGGAAACGTTCGAGCGTTAGCTGTTATGATCGCGGCGTAGCCACGAGCTGCCCTGCGGAATTGTTTCTGGAATACTTGTTATTGCTGGTGGATAGAATGTGAAGCGAATTATGTGGTGTCACCGCCAGACACCACACTTGCTAGGTGGTAGTTTAAATCGGCCGCGGTCCATGTAGTACATGTCGGACCCGCGTGTCGCCACTGTGATCGCAGACCTAGCGCCACCACCAAGGCAGGTCTCGTGATACGAGAGTGGACTCGACCCCAGTTGTACGAGAACCAAGCTACCGCCCAGTTGTACGCGAACCTAGCTATCGCCCAGTTGTACGAAGCCTTTCTCTCTCATTAGCCGAGAGACAGAATAGCCATCAGAAGTTAATGGCTACGAACTAGCAAGGAGCCATTTGTATCAGTGCCTATAGCTTACGAGTATTCAAGAGAGATGTATTCCAAGGAATCAATAAAAGTTAAGTAAAAAGCATCTACATACTTTTCTTCTTATTCATTCATAAGTTCTCATGTTCCAGACTTCACGCCCGTCTGCATTAGTCTAGCGTGCCTTTCTTTTGGCTACTACCGTGTGGCGTAACAGTCTTGTTACGTCACTACAGATTGGCGACGAGGGAAAAGTGACCTTTTTTCTGATTGCTTACATTTATTTCTGATTGCTTACGTTTATTTGTGTCATGGCTTCGCCACATTCTCCAGATGTACTGTCCGAATTTTATCGCTTGCAGAATCAGCAGACGCAGGCGTTACTGGATGCCCTTGGACAGCTCGTCCAGGGTCAACGTGCGCTGCACACCGATGCGGCCGCCGCCGCTTCTTCGCTACCGCTGCCACTGAACGCTGTTGCACCTCCCTTTCGACCATACGTGGCAGCCGATGAGACCTGGCAAGAGTGGTCTCGTCAGTTCGCCTTTCACATGGCTGCCTACAGAATTCAAGGTAATGAGCGGCAGCCGTTTTTGCTTTCTTGTGTCGGTGTGTCCACATACCGTGTGATAGTGAAATTGTTTCCCCGACGCGACGTAGCAACTTTGTCATACGAGGAAATTTTGTCTGCCTTAGATGCCTATTTCAAAGAAACAGTTAATGTGGTTGCAAAACGGTATACGTTTTTTCGTACAAAACGTACGGCCGGTCAAACTAATAGGGAGTGGGTCGCAACATTGCAAGGACTTACTAGGGACTGTGCCTTTGAATGTGACTGTGGTCTTTCTTATTCAGATACAATGGTGCGTGATGCAATTGCACAGAACGTTTCTGATGTTCGCATACGGGAGCAAATTTTGAAACTAGTTAATCCCTCCCTTCAACAAGTAATAGACATATTGGATAGACAGGACACACTTGACTGTGCTCAGGAATCTTTTGCAACTTCGCCAGCCGTGTGTAACATTAACCGGCCCGCTGGACGCGCTGCGCGGCCCGGTAACCGGGCCTCGCGCACGGGCGCACAGCGACCGCCGCGTGCTAAGCCACGTGTGCCGCGCCAGCCCACAAATGCAGTGAAATCATGCCCGCGGTGTGCTACTAGACATTCGCGTGAACATTGCCCGTCACGCCAAGCTATTTGCTTTTTCTGCAATAAGAAAGGACATGTTCAAAGTGTTTGCCAGAAAAAGCTCAGATCCGACAATCACAATCATTCCAGGCCCTTTGCTTCGCGCCGGAATCGAACCCAGGACACTCAGGCTCGTGGACCTTCGCCTATGGACATTCATGTCGTTAATTCCGCTTCGTCCAGTGACGCTGTCTCTAACAGTACCTGTGTTCGTCCCACAAAAACTGTGCGTCGACGCCGCCGGAAATCAAGTCAATTAGCAAGTGATTCTGTACCAGTGTCTGTTCCAATTGCACAAAACAGTCGCTCTTGTCGTCAGCAGAACAATAAACTTTTTGTGGACTTAGACTTTGAAGGCAAAGTGATACCATTCCAGCTCGATACCGGAGCTGCAGTTTCATTGCTCAATCACGACACGTACAAACAACTGGGCAAACCTCCGTTGCGTTCCGCAAATGTTAAGCTAACTACATATTCCGGACAGAACATTCCTGTGTTAGGACAGTGCAGCCTTCTTGCAACATACAAGGGACAAACAAAACTTGTGTCATTTTACGTTCTTCGTTCTTCTTCTGCAGTGAACTTGTTTGGTCTAGATTTATTTAAGTTGTTTAACATGTCTATTGTAAATCAGGTCCTATCAGTGAATCAGACTGTGCCTACAGACAGTGTTTCTCGGCTGTGTGAAGAATTTGCAGACATTTTTGCACCGGGCTTAGGTTGCGCTAAAAACTATGAAGCACATTTAGAACTGAAGGTAAACGCGCAACCGAAATTTTTCAGGGCGCGCAATGTTCCCCACGCATTGCGTGATGAGGTCGCAAGAACGTTACACGATCTCGAATCACAGGGTGTAATTGAACGTGTGCAAGCTTCTCTCTGGGCCTCACCCTTAGTCATTTTGCCAAAACCTTCCGGAAAATTGAGACTTTGCGTGGACTTCAAGGCCACAGTGAATCCACAGCTAGTGACTGCTACTTTTCCTTTGCCCCGCCCGGAAGATCTTTTTGCTAAACTGTGCCCGGGAAAATATTTTTCAAAGTTGGACCTAGCCGATGCGTACTTGCAAATACCGGTGGACGACGAATCCCAGCGCGTATTGGTGGTTAACACGCATCTTGGATTGTACCGCTTCAAAAGACTGCCATTCGGGTGTGCATCCGCCCCTGCCTTGTTTCAGCAATATTTACAAACTATTTGTGCGTCGGTCCCTACTGCAGCAAACTATCTGGACGATATAGTGATCTCCGGACAGACAGAAGAAGATCATCTTGCGAATTTACGAACATTATTTCAGGTCTTGCGGCAAAATGGTCTTCGCTTGAGGAAGGACAAATGTGTGTTTTTTGCTCGTGACTTACCATACCTGGGACATGTCATTAATGCCCAAGGCATACATCCGAGTCCAGAGCACCTCCGTGCCATACAAGACTTGCCGTCCCCTCAAAATCTGAAACAGCTACAGAGTGTGTTGGGTAAAATTAATTATTACCATAAATATGTGCGCAATGCCTCTTCCATTTCAGCTCCGCTTCATCGCTTACGCCGTAAAGGTGTTCCGTTCGTCTGGACGACGGAATGTGAACGCGCCTTTCGCCAGTTGAAATCGGCGTTGCTTTCTAATACTTGCCTTACGCCTTTCGATCCCCAGAAACCCCTTTTGTTGATGGTAGATGCATCGGATTTCGGGATCGGTGCTGTGCTTGCGCACAAAGTTGGCTCACATGATCGCCCTATTGCCTTTGCGTCCAAATTGCTCTCGTCTGCGCAAAGAAATTATTCACAGATAGAGAAAGAAGCTTTGGCTCTCGTGTTTGGTGTTACTAAGTTCCATGATTTCTTGTATGGTCGTCACTTTACCATCATCACAGACCACAAACCTTTGACATCGCTTTTTCATCCGACCAAGCCTGTACCTCCACGTACAGCGCAGAAATTCATTCGCTGGTCTATTTTCCTCTCGCAGTACCGCTACGATATCTTGTATCGGTCCACTGCTAAGCACGGAAACGCCGATGCGTTGTCCCGTTTGCCTGTTGCTGAGGATAAAGCATTCGATTCTTCCGAACTTGCTTGCATGTTCATTGATTCGGAAACCGATGAAGTGGTCGAATCGTTTCCGATTGATTTTCGTCGTGTCGCTACAGCCACAGCTGCTGACCCTGTCCTTGCTACTGTTTTACGTTTTGTTGCTACGCAATGGCCTTTGTCAAAGTCTCGGATCGAGGATCCGTTGGTTCGCCGATTTTTTGCTCACAAGGAGAGACTTTTTGTTCGACGTGGTGTTTTGTTGTTGCGTTCTGATAATGATCAGTCCCGAGTCGTGGTCCCACGTTCGTTACAGTCCTCTGTTTTACGGCTTCTTCATCAAGGACATTGGGGTATAGTGCGAACGAAACAACTTGCTCGTCAGCACTGTACTTGGTTCGGAATCGATGCTGCGATTACGAATATGTGTTCTTCGTGCCCGGCGTGTGCCGAACAACAGTCCGCACCGCCGCGGAAAGTCTTTGCGTGGCCAAAAGCCACTTCCCCTTGGCAACGCTTGCACATTGATTTTGCTGGTCCATTCTGGAATGCTCGATGGTTGGTTCTGGTCGACGCCTTCAGTAATTTTCCTTTTGTTGTTCGGATGTCTTCCACGACGTCCTCCGCCACCATCCAAGCGTTGTCTGCTATCTTTTGCATTGAAGGTCTTCCGCAGACTATTGTTTCCGACAATGGCCCACAATTCATGTCCGCAGAATTTCAGTCATTCTGCCAGGCCAATGGTATTCAACATCTGACATCCGCGCCGTTTTCGCCTCAGTCCAACGGTGCCGCTGAACGATTGGTCCGGACTTTCAAGTCACAGATGTTGAAATTGAAAGAGTCGCATTCTCGGGAGGACGCATTGTTGCTCTTTTTGTCTTCGTATCGCTCTCAGCCCCGAGATGGTCGCTCGCCGGCTGAGTTGCTCCACGGTCGTCCTCATCGCACCTTGATGTCTTTGCTGCATCCGCCGCATCAGGTTCCTGCGCAGCGGCAGACTCCTGCTTTTGCTCCAGGCGACGTTGTATTTTATCGCAACTATCGAGGTTCACGGCGTTGGCTCGCAGGGCGCATTCTTCGCTGCCTCGGCCGCGCGATGTATTTGGTTTTGGGGGCCTCTGGTGAGGTGCGTCGGCATCTCAATCAGCTGCGCCTCTGTCGTCGCTCGGGTTCTGCCGCTCCCCGTCTGCTTTCAGCGACGGTGCCGTCCGGTCAGCGCCCTGGGGACCCATCTACTGGCTCGCCTCATCCCCAGGTGTTACCGACGATGCCTTCCATTTTGCCCCATGGCGACGCGCCGCCGCCGCCGCAGCAGCAGCAGCAGCAGCAGCAGCCGCCGCCGCCGCCGACCGCATTCGACGCTTCGTTGCAGCCGCCAAGCGCCTCCCAGGGTCACGCGCCGCCGATCGCTTCCCGTGACCAGCTGTCCTCCGCCATGGAACGCCCGCCCGCTCCGGACCACATGACGTCATCGCGCGTCGGATACCCCGACGCCATGGACGTCGACCCTTCGGTCCCTTCTGTCTTATTACGGGCGCATACACCACATGTTGACGTGCACCCTGGACTAGTTTTGCAGGCGTGTCCTAGCTCCCCTCGGACCGGATGGCCGGGTGCGGGTGGCACAGCCTCGCCTGTTGTTAGGCTCCCCACCTCATCGCATACGTCAACATGTGGTCCTCCCCACGGCGGGCGGAAGCCTTATTACACGACCGTTCGCCGATTTGCGGGGGAGGAATGTGGTGTCACCGCCAGACACCACACTTGCTAGGTGGTAGTTTAAATCGGCCGCGGTCCATGTAGTACATGTCGGACCCGCGTGTCGCCACTGTGATCGCAGACCTAGCGCCACCACCAAGGCAGGTCTCGTGATACGAGAGTGGACTCGACCCCAGTTGTACGAGAACCAAGCTACCGCCCAGTTGTACGCGAACCTAGCTATCGCCCAGTTGTACGAAGCCTTTCTCTCTCATTAGCCGAGAGACAGAATAGCCATCAGAAGTTAATGGCTACGAACTAGCAAGGAGCCATTTGTATCAGTGCCTATAGCTTACGAGTATTCAAGAGAGATGTATTCCAAGGAATCAATAAAAGTTAAGTAAAAAGCATCTACATACTTTTCTTCTTATTCATTCATAAGTTCTCATGTTCCAGACTTCACGCCCGTCTGCATTAGTCTAGCGTGCCTTTCTTTTGGCTACTACCGTGTGGCGTAACAGTCTTGTTACGTCACTACAAATTATCTTCGATGTTCAGTCAGACTCATAACTTCAGACCGACTGTGGTAAAAAAAAATTTACAGTTGGACGCGAACAGGCGACTATAAGCTTAGAACTCACGACGCTTGCCACTAGCCCACGGGCTCACATAGTCCGACAACGTCTCGGAAGTAGACAACACTTCCTCCTAACACTTCCGCATCTTACAGTGTTGCCAGATTGTGCATATGGCCGGACTTAGAGTTGTCAGGGGCGGTCAGTTTTATTGGCCACCTTAAGTGAATGACTCGGACTTAGTCTCCGTGGCGGCCAGCCGGCGGTCAGTTTTATTGTCTAAGACTGTACATTCCTGCATGTCTTTTACAGAGGAACTGTAACAGGTCTGGCGTATAGGGACGTCATTTTGCATCAGTATGTCCGCCTTTTCAGGGGTGCAGTGGGTCCCACATTCCTCCTGATGGATGATAACGCATGGCCCCACCGAACTGCTATCGTGGAGGAGCACCTTGAAACAATATATCAGGCGAATGGAGTGGCCAGCCTGTTCTCCAAACCTAAACCCCATCGAGCACGTTTGGAATGCTCTCGGTCGACGCATCACTGCACGCCTTCAAACCCCCAGGACACTTCAGGAGCTCCAACAGGCACTGGTGCAAGAATGGGAGGCTATACCCCAGCAGCTGCTAGACCACCTGTTCCAGAGTACGCCAACCCGTACGTCTGTCCAAATGTTTGCAGCAACAGCAGAAGATGATGTTGGACGAAAACTTTCCACTTTATCCGAAGGTTTAATCAGTATCAGGACGGCGCTAAGTTTAGTAATTCTGAAAGCTCTCGATAGACAGCCCGGTCTTAGGTTAGATATAAAATGTTTGATCAGCCGTACCCTAGTCCTTTTTCCACAGCGAGTCAGAAGAGTAGGGTGTACCCTATCAAAGCCAGATGCTTTGCCTGTCTTTGCATACTGATGAGCTGTTTTTAGTCTTTCCATTGTGAAGTCCCGAAAGAATTGTTTATCAGCAGGTGTTATTTTCCCACTGTTACTTTTTTTTTCGAGTATACTTTTTCTCTCGCGTGGCTTTCGAGTGTGAAAGAATTCTGTTTGGTTTGGTCTACCCGAATTGGTGGGCTACTGCCATCCACCTTCTTCAGCAATCTCGAGGAGTGGTGACTCGATTGCTCAAAATCCAACTCGGTCATTGTTTTGACCCTTTTTTCTCTTCTTGATTTATTCAATTTCCGCATCATTTCGTAAGCGTGATCAGGTTCAGCATCCACCCTGGAATATATTCCTTCAATTAGCCGCTTGGTACACAATTCTTTGCAGTCGATATTACAGCACCAAATCTCTCAAAATTTCAGGTGAAGCTAGGATCCATCTCATCACTTTATGAAGTTTCGTGAGGAATGTTTCCCTGATTACCATTTGAAAGTTTCATCTTGGTCTAGGAAGGGATCGAATAACCTACTTCGTACATAAGCGTTTCACCATGTGGGGAGACGTACCCAGTCTTTCTGATTTTGGGTTTTTGGAAAGTCGGAGCTGTAGATCTGTGTTGTAACCTCCGTTCCATGCTGCAGACTGGGATGTATTTTTTTATCTTTTGCATCAGACGGGAAGCTTGAACTGTTTTCTTTGGCCCATTCTGAAAATGCAATATCATCCTGGTGTTATAGTCCCACATTTTGTGATGACTGTTAAAATCGTCTGTTTAGAAAGCTGAGTGAGGGAGTGGTGGTAGAACTGCGGGGGGGAGGAGGGGCGGCACTGGCTTTTAGTGGCTTGTATACATTTGCTGCAGCGATCTCTTCAACTTTTATGTTATTTTCAGTATTAGCACTTCATAAGCAGACATCTTCTATATTACTAAGATCATAAGCTGCGCAGCCATATATATATATAACGGTATGTTGCACCAAGTATTTCGTATCCAGGTATTCTGCCTCTTAAACGAAGACTGTCTACAGTGACGATATGAGTTTTTCTTCTCGTCTCTCTAGGTCTTGGAGAGAACTCGCGATTCGATATGATGGATCCTTCTATACTGAGCTGGCATAATCGGAGGCTAGATCCATTATTCCTAGTCTTGTGACTCTGGGAAGAGCCATTTAGATGTAAATTTGATTTCGTTTGTATAGCCAGGAGGTTTCGCTGTGAAGAAAGGTCTGGCAGTCAGATCACTGCTGCTCGTTTAACCCCCACCCCGCAGAGGTCACAAGTATTTGAGTCGCATCTTAATAATTTGCGAATACTTAACAATAAAATCCGTGTATAGTCTTTTAAACAGCGTATTTTCCTAGCTAATGTACGTTTATAAATATATAGGGTGTCCGAAAAGTCTTTCCCTGATTACATAAATTGATAACGCAGACTAGAAGTAAGATGCAAATATGAAACTTGTGTCGAATTGTTTACAACTATAAAAGTTTTTTTCTGTTTTAGGTTCGCAGTACGTAAGTAGTGGATGAGGCGCAGTGCCCAAGAAGCCATGTTAACCAATCAGGAGAAGGCACAGTGTGTCCTGTGGTACCAAGAGACACGATCACCAACCACAGTGCAGAGACACTACCAGGCAACATTTCGAAGGAATCCACCTGATGTCAAGAGCATTAAAGCCTGGTACGAAAAGTTCAAGGAGACAGGATCGGTTGCTGACCTTCCGAGGTCTGGTCGACCAAGAACCTCAGCAGACATGATGGAAGCTGTAAGGCAGTCTTTTCTGCGAAGTCCGAAGAAATCGGTGCGCAGGGCCTCACGTGAATTACAGATGCCAAAAAGCTCTCTCCATGACATTTTACATAAACTTTTATTGTTTCGTGCATACAAAGTGCAAATAATTCAGGCGTTGTTGCCCAATGACAGTACACATCGATATGACTTTGCGGTCGAAATGCTATCACGTATTGAGGACGATGATGGTTATCTCAGACGAGTTGCCTTTTCCGACAAAACGACCTTTTTTGTCAGTGGAGTAGTGAATCGCCATAATGTGCGCATTTGGGGTTCACAACACTCTGGCGAGGTCATGGAGTGCACCAGAGGCAGTCCAAAGCTAAATGTTTGGTGCGCGCTATTGCACGATCGAATTATCGGGCCATTCTTCTTCGCTGAGGCTACCATCTCATCTGCAGTGTATATGGATATGTTGCAACTGTATGCTGTTCCGCAACTGCTTCAGTATCACCCCGATGTCTTGTTTCAGCAAGACGGTGCACTGCCTCATTGGGGTTTGACGTCCGTGCCTATCTCGATATGACCTTTCCTGGGCGATGGATTGGTCGTGATGGGCCAACGGTTTGGCCTCCACTCTCTCCAGACATAACCCCATTAGACTTCTTTTTATGGTGTTATGTCAAGGACGAGGTCTACCGAACACGTGTACCAGATCCTGAAACCCTGCTGCAGTGGATAACCATAGTCGTTGAATCGATCCCTCCAGTGATGTTGTCTAATGTGTGGATGGAAATTGAATATCGCCTAGATGTGCTATGTGCTACCAAGGGTGCTCATGTGGAAGTTTACTGATGTGTGAAAAAAAAACATTGATAGTTTGTAAACAATTAGACACCAGTTTCATATTTGTCTCTTACTTCTAGCCTGAGTTATCAATTTATGTAATCAGGGAAACACTTCTCGGACACCCTGTAGGTTCATCACAAGGGCTTCATTTGGTTATGGAAGGGCTTTCACTGCGATGCCAGCACGTCAAAACGCATATATGCGGGAGGTGATAATGCGTTCTTTGATGGTTTTTGTGAAGCTTGTAACCTCCCCCTCACTTACCGACCTTAATGACAGTGAAAAATTAAACCGCGTGTACCTAATGGAAATTTGGGAAAAGCAATCGTCACCGAAGTTAATCTATCGGTAAAGAGGGAGGAAAGGGTTACATCTAAATGAAAGGAAAAATGCAAATGAAACTGGTGGAAATTAATTTTGAAAAGGGGTAAAGTTAATAAAGAAAGTAAATGTGCGGCCGTTACGTTAACAATTAACTAGCGGTAATTAGATATTTGAGATTTGGGGGAAATCACGGTCGCCAGTCCTAAGGACAATTACTATAGTAACTGAAAAAGAAAGGTTATTACACATATAATTAACACTAGAAGCGTGGCAACTGAAGGTTGACACGTGTAGTGTGAAATCTGAAAGTTTGTCTGAAGTAATAAATTTCGCTACACTCTGACTTAATTTAGCAAAAGA
The DNA here is from genome assembly GCF_021461385.2 of Schistocerca piceifrons. Taxonomy (NCBI): domain Eukaryota; kingdom Metazoa; phylum Arthropoda; class Insecta; order Orthoptera; family Acrididae; genus Schistocerca; species Schistocerca piceifrons. Next base: position 1,193,380,293 of record NC_060138.1, read on the forward strand.
ATTAATAAAACCGGAAAATCGAAAGTTAATTTAGTGACTGAAGTTAATAGTGAGCTTTCTTTCTGACACATCGAAATCCAGTAAAATACGGTTAGTCTTGGACTACCTCAACAATCATTTCAAAAGCAACTTGACTCTACGCAATTTAGAAACAAGAGATTTTACTTTGAACTTGAATTAAATGATTCTGAACAATTAACAATAGTAAAATTTAGTACGTACCAAGCTGAGCTGCAGTCACAGGTAAGCTAAAATATGCTAACAAAACTCGCACTCTAAATTTGTGCTCGTGTAACCTAAATATTGTAGCCAGCTACTGAACTTTGAAATTTAAGCAGTGAAATCTAATTATATTATTTTAATGCTGGCGTTTGAATTTCAACGACACTCGGGTTCATTTCGGAAAAGGAAGGGACCCTGCTTGGCAATGCAATTGGGACAATGAGCAACAAAGGTTCATGCTAAGTTGCTGTAATTTTGCGAGGCAAATGGAACAATTTGAAAAGCTGAGGTCTGCCATACAGTTCTGAAACTTTACGTGCTTTTAGTCTTCCTTGTTGGTTGATTGAAGGTTTCAAGCCGTCGATCGAGGAGGTGGCGACAGTCACTCATTGTCGGCCGTCGCTGTTGCAGAAGCTGGATGTTGGCGCGCCTTCTTCTCGACACGGTCACCAGGCGAAACGGGCTCTTGATGTGCGCCAGCTAATGCTTCCCGTCCGCGACACCATGTCAGAAACTATCATCGCGAGTCGAGCGCAATTACATGCTGCCAAACCCCGAAAGCGCGGCAACTCGCGGGAGCGTCACACAACACACCTGCTCCACTCGCTACTCCAGCCAGACTCTGACTGCTCTGCCCGCGCTCCACGCGGCAGAGTTAACACTACCAAAGATCCTACACACTTTGATTCTTCACACGACCTATCGATGTAATCGTTCGATAGCAGTTTTCCCTAGGCAAGACCCAGCGCAAAAATACAAATACTCTTTACACAACAAACCAATTATACATCGACATAAGTGCATAAATATATATATACAAACAGTAAAACAATTACAATATATAAAGAGACAGAAATGTCATATCTTGAGGTAACAAAACAAGGAAAAAAAATAATAGTACAATAGATGGAAATAGGAGGATATGCATTTCCGGCGTTACACGTGCCCCACATTGTCTGAGGATGTTCGTGTAACGTAAACAGACTCAGAAAATGTCCCAAAAAAGAAACAGCGGAAATGCATATGCTCAAAACATCAACAAAATTTAGCATTCGTCTAATTAACCATAAATCAATTTTTTAGACCATAATAATTGAGTGGAGACACTCCTAATCTTATTCCACTCTGTCATCTTGCACAAAATAAAACAGGTTGACAACATATTAAAATTCATAGAAAACATAGAAAATGGTTTAGCTATTCTAAAATTGTCAAAATTCCCAACAGTATCAAGAAATGGAATACTATTTACAAAATTAATCAGAGTACATGGTCATAAAAACAGGTAGATCAAAATACGCAAATTAATAATTAATTACATAGAATACACATTTTTACATAACCCTTTCATAATTAATATTCTCGTCATGGGAGTCCATTAAACGCTACACAAGAAAATAACACACATCAGATCGAAAAAAACATAAATATTGACAGTAGAATTCTCTCAGCTGTCCAGGAAGAAAAACAATTCCGCCTTCCGTACTCGCAAGTACAAAGAATGCCGACAGCGGCCGAAGAGCCAACAGCGGCACAAGAGCCGACAGCGGCTCGCCTCGCCAGTATTGTTGCGCCAGCGTGTGCGGCACGCTTGATCTCACTCGCCCTTGTGACGGCGTTTCCAGAACGTCCGCTTCACTGAATTCTTTAGGAAAAACTCACTCCCGAGTAATCTCAAGGAGTCCCTTAATACTATCACAGTGGATAACTCAACACTGTCCATCATCACACGCATGTACTAGCCTGAAACTTAAAACAGCGTCTAAGTACATCGGCAATGACTAGTAAATCACATATTTATGAAATCTTACAGCTATTTACAAAATCATATTTACATTCCTTAATCTACTGTGACTCAGCTGAAAACTTAAACTAGCAGCTTGGATTTTTCAGTTGATTAGATCATGATTAAATTGATTAAAATTAAATTGATTAATCAAAATTAATTACTTATTAATTACAACTTCTTTAATGACCTTGGTCAGTCAAAAGCATGGCAATCTAGCAAATCGTTAAATCTTACACTCTATTTTACATACTGTATAAATTACCCATTGTGTGGTATTAATCGATCCTAGGTTGGTACAATTTCAAGTCTACAATATTCCGTAAGCATTTGTGTGAGGCATACCAATGACTTTATATGGTCCATTATAAACAAACTTAAATTTAGAGTTTTCATGGTCTATCTCGCTCGATTTCTCATGAGCTTTTACAAGTACTAAGTCTCCGATTGCAAACTTAGCAAAACGCGCTTTAGCGTCATGACGACGTATGCGAGCATCGGCTTTTAGCTTCATTACTTCTCGCAAACGATCTTTTTTCACACCAATACTAATGTTAATCCGTGGAGGGAATTTGATTATCTCTTCCAATTCACTTTCTACACTTTTGTCAATGCCGAAATTCCTCATGTTATGGCAGTTCAAACTCATTCCTACGTCAATGTCATCCGGCCAGTTAACAATGTGTATAGGCTGGTATTGCCTATGCACACCGTCTCCTGCCTCGTCAAAACCAACTACCATTGTTTTATCTAGTGACATACATGTCAAAGTTTTGCTTTCGCAGTTAATCACTGCACGCTACTTTAATAGCCAATCTAACCCGATAATTACTTCCGTAGTTAAGTCTGGCACGACGACAAACTCTTGTTCAAATCGTGCCCCACATATCTCGAAGTTGACAAAAATCTGTTTTGTGACCGGTTTACTGGCCTTCCCAGTAGCACCGATAATTTTCACTCCTGTTACTGGCATAACTACGATGCCAGGTCTGTCTTTCAGTAACTCAAATATTTTCCCAGATACAGCACTCAATTCTGCACCGGTGTCAATCAACACGTTTAGTTGTAGGTCGTGCATATTAACAGACACTACTATCTGTCTACACTTGTCCTCGACTGTTTCTTTATTTTCCCACAGTAAATCCTCGTCTATATCCAGGTCATTCCAGAAAAAACCATCCGGCTTTGATCCTAAATTCGGCTTATCTGGCGGCTTTTTCAGCCTCTGTTCAAATACAGTTTTAATTTCAACACGTTTGTCCTGAGGCTTAGTCTCTAGCTTCGCCTCCAATACCGAAACCTTTTCCTGTAACTCGTCAACTAGTGAGTGTTGCTTTGCTATCAATTCACTAATTGACACCTTCGTTGATTCCACTTTGGTCAGATTGATCTCATCTGCCAATCTACCTGGAGGAATGTGTCCAGTAGCATCTGAAATTACTTCCTCTGGATCTGCGCAACCCACACTGCTATCGTCTGACTGTATAATGTCAGCTCTAACCTCATACACGCTGTAATCTATGTGCTTTTCTACCAATCGTGTCCGGCTATCACTAAAATTTTCGTAATCTTTCTCCTTAATACTCTCGCAATGTTTAAACTGGATGTTCGCGTCGGATGGGTCGGCTACTTCCACCACTACAACTTTCGGTAAAGTCTGCCGGTTAGGGCCAGAACTTTCCGTTACTACTTCAACATTCAACTCCTGCGGGACGAAACACGACGCATCTTGCTCGTGCTCCCCATTAACATCAACTATTTCTAGTAAAGTCTGCCGGTTAGGGCCAGAACTTTCTATCACTTCACAATCACTACCTTCCTGCGGGACGAGACGCGGCAAATACTGCACGCGCTCCCCATAAACACTTCTCCCATACAGACCCCTATAATCTCTTAGTTCGTCGTATAAGCGACCGAACTGCCTTAACCAGACCTCATCCCTCTCTGCATCCCCTCGCTCAATGACGGACGTTTTATCCGACATCTGATCTTCTCTAAACAATTGCGAATCATTCTTAAACTCAATCTCCAGTTCCGCTGTGGGTATTACAGCTGCCACTTTATGATCGATTTCTGGAACACTACTTAAATTGTTCTCACTGACAGCGAATGTATTTTCTACTGCCGTGTATACAGCTGATCTACTACTTGTGGGCGCACTCCTTTCTCCTAACACTGGCACACTCTCCCGCCGTTGATTATTCCATACGGAATTTTCATAACGACGACACCTGGGTTTTCTCCTGTTATTGGGCCGCCAAAATTTCTCCACGCCCGGTCGGCCCCTCACCGGCGCGGCTAATGGTTTCCCTGTCTCGTCCCAGCAGATACGCTCCCCGGATACTGCTGAGGCGGCTGGTCACACCCTCTGGCGTTATTACTATTCTGCGCAGCCCGTATCACGCTAGTATGATACTGGTTTCCGTCATTCCGGTTATTATTTGCATTGTACCGATTGTTATTACGGTCCGAACCATTATTGTCATTGCTGCGGTATGCATTATTCCCATGGTTATCGTTGTTATGGTTGGGGTGGTACCCGTTGTTGTTACCACGGCCTCTACCACTGTCGCGATTATTGCGCCAATTGTCCTCGTCCTCAACTCTTTCCAGGAAATCATTGATTGTCCTGTAATTGCTTCCTACGTAGCGTTTTGTATCATCTGGAAGCTTCTTGTAGAGTTCCCAGACTATTTCGGATTCCGTGCGGCGATCACGCAAATATTCCAACTTGCGGATCCAGCCCTCACAAAACTCCTTCATCGAGCCGCGCGAATTCGCATCGAAAGGCCTCGATACGACAAATTCGCGCCAGACACTTTGCTGCTTTTGCTCTGACCAGTATTCAGCCAGAAACAAATTTTTAAACTCGTCAAAAGTCAGGTTCGTAATGTTGAGGTTTAAGCCCCAACGCTTGGCATCACCAGCCAGCACATCAATAACCGCATTAATTTTTCTCTCATTAGTCCATGATCTGGGTAAAACTCTTTCACAATTTTTAATGAAATCCGTCGCGTGTATACCGCCTTTTTTCAAGGGGTCGAACCGCTCCTCTTTCGTCAACAATTCCGAACTATGTGCACAGATTGGCACATAGCTCTGTTTTTCGTCAAGTTTCTTTTCTAATTCCGACACTCTCGTAATTACTTGGCAAGTGGTTGTCGCAAGCGTTTCCACTTCCCTCTTTTTCTCTTCGCAGGTATTAGCCTGCTCCCTCACTTTAGTGTCTACTTCGGACACTAAAGCCTTTAAAGTTTCCACCTTCTGTTGATCCTCTTTTTTCACTAATTGAATTTGTTCCGTCACCTTATTCTCGATGATCGGAGCAACTGCTTCTCCTACACTTTTCTCGATTCTGCTAATTTCGGAATCAAAACGAGTATTTATGCTCGCAATTTCCGCCTGAACGCCTATCATTTCCTGTTTAAGATTACCGATTTCGGTATTAATTACAACAATATCTTCTTTGATTTTATCAACTTTTGTATTAACAACTCCAACATTGTGGTTAACAACATTAATAGCTTTGTTCTGATTGTCTAGCTTTCGTTCAATTTTTTCAGACTGAGCTTCTTGCTTGGCAGACAGAGCTATAATTTCTGCCGATTGACTCTTGATTTCATTAATCAAAGCATTCAATAACTCAGTTAAATTCCCAGAGACTACCGGTTTTACTTCCGTAGCTGGTTCCTCTATACATGTTCCCCCGTATTCATCATCAAGGGGTACAGATTTGATTTTCGCTTCCGATTCCGAAACATTTTCTAAAGTTTGGAATTCCATTTCTGCTCTTTGTTGCGTTTCGGCGGTCGCGTCTTTCATGCTAGCCGCCTGCCCCTGAACAATGGGAACCGCCGTGCGCGTTTCCCACTGTTCGACCGATTGTTCCGTATCCAAGTCTACCAAATTTTGGTAATTGTTGCCTTCACTCATTTTAATAATTTTCAGTATAAATGACAAATCTCAAATGTAATTAGGATTACTCCCACTACTTATTCTCGCTGACGTAACGGCCTGTACGTAACCAGTACTTTGTTACGAGATTTGCACAATGCCAAATTCGTGTCCAGAACAACCTCAAATCCGAAGATTGTCCTGTCACCACGTCGCCACGTGTAACCTCCCCCTCACTTACCGACCTTAATGACAGTGAAAAATTAAACCGCGTGTACCTAATGGAAATTTGGGAAAAGCAATCGTCACCGAAGTTAATCTATCGGTAAAGAGGGAGGAAAGGGTTACATCTAAATGAAAGGAAAAATGCAAATGAAACTGGTGGAAATTAATTTTGAAAAGGGGTAAAGTTAATAAAGAAAGTAAATGTGCGGCCGTTACGTTAACAATTAACTAGCGGTAATTAGATATTTGAGATTTGGGGGAAATCACGGTCGCCAGTCCTAAGGACAATTACTATAGTAACTGAAAAAGAAAGGTTATTACACATATAATTAACACTAGAAGCGTGGCAACTGAAGGTTGACACGTGTAGTGTGAAATCTGAAAGTTTGTCAGAAGTAATAAATTTCGCTACACTCTGACTTAATTTAGCAAAAGAATTAATAAAACCGGAAAATCGAAAGTTAATTTAGTGACTGAAGTTAATAGTGAGCTTTCTTTCTGACACATCGAAATCCAGTAAAATACGGTTAGTCTTGGACTACCTCAACAATCATTTCAAAAGCAACTTGACTCTACGCAATTTAGAAACAAGAGATTTTACTTTGAACTTGAATTAAATGATTCTGAACAATTAACAATAGTAAAATTTAGTACGTACCAAGCTGAGCTGCAGTCACAGGTAAGCTAAAATATGCTAACAAAACTCGCACTCTAAATTTGTGCTCGTGTAACCTAAATATTGTAGCCAGCTACTGAACTTTGAAATTTAAGCAGTGAAATCTAATTATATTATTTTAATGCTGGCGTTTGAATTTCAACGACACTCGGGTTCATTTCGGAAAAGGAAGGGACCCTGCTTGGCAATGCAATTGGGACAATGAGCAACAAAGGTTCATGCTAAGTTGCTGTAATTTTGCGAGGCAAATGGAACAATTTGAAAAGCTGAGGTCTGCCATACAGTTCTGAAACTTTACGTGCTTTTAGTCTTCCTTGTTGGTTGATTGAAGGTTTCAAGCCGTCGATCGAGGAGGTGGCGACAGTCACTCATTGTCGGCCGTCGCTGTTGCAGAAGCTGGATGTTGGCGCGCCTTCTTCTCGACACGGTCACCAGGCGAAACGGGCTCTTGATGTGCGCCAGCTAATGCTTCCCGTCCGCGACACCATGTCAGAAACTATCATCGCGAGTCGAGCGCAATTACATGCTGCCAAACCCCGAAAGCGCGGCAACTCGCGGGAGCGTCACACAACACACCTGCTCCACTCGCTACTCCAGCCAGACTCTGACTGCTCTGCCCGCGCTCCACGCGGCAGAGTTAACACTACCAAAGATCCTACACACTTTGATTCTTCACACGACCTATCGATGTAATCGTTCGATAGCAGTTTTCCCTAGGCAAGACCCAGCGCAAAAATACAAATACTCTTTACACAACAAACCAATTATACATCGACATAAGTGCATAAATATATATATACAAACAGTAAAACAATTACAATATATAAAGAGACAGAAATGTCATATCTTGAGGTAACAAAACAAGGAAAAAAAATAATAGTACAATAGATGGAAATAGGAGGATATGCATTTCCGGCGTTACAAGCTGTGATGGAGAATACACAGAAATAGATGTTTTGGAGAGGCGCAGCGGTGTTTGCCCTCGCATCGTGCTGTGGGGAGCCATCGATTATGTCTCCGGGTCCTCGCTGGTGCTGATTGAAGAAGCTCTGACGACACAATTGTACCTCACTAACATTCAGCGTCCTCATGTGCTACTTCTCAAGCGACATTATTGTGCTGCTATTTTTCAGTAGGACAATGCTCGTCTACACGTGCCTCGTGTCTCTTGAATGTCTGCATGAAACTGAGACACTCTCGTGCCAAGCGAGATACCCGGGTCATTCCCCGATGTCTGGGATGTACTCAGAGGTCAAACTTATCCCAGCGCCTGTATCCAGGATATCAAGGGCCAGTTTAGCAGCTATGGACCAACATGTCTCAGGAGAGGCTACAACGGCTTTATGACGCCCTTCCCTACCGAGTCGTTGCATGCACCCAGGCCAGTGGGGGTACAATGTCATTCTGGTATACTGACTCGTAGTGCAAAGTTCTTTGTAAATCTGACACAATCTTCAAATCACTGATATACCATCACAGATCCTCTTAGCCCATGAAGTTTCTTCCATTTCCTTCTACTCTTCTGTGTGTTTCATTTCATTTGTCAGGCAATATATGTGTATTATATTATTTCTGTTGATTTTCAATTTTATGAAGGTTGATTTTATTCAGGTTTCCAACTCCACGTTTGTACTAACCTCAGTCGCCCGACCGTCACCTCCTCCTGAGGATTCGTGGGAAAATACGACTTGTCTTTATTATTTAAACAATTTCGTTCAGAGCCCAACTGCCTTAGTACACATCGCCACCAGCAGACGGCGCTCTCATGACGTCAGGTGATGATGCAAGTACCGTAATCCAAGATGGATGCACCCAGTGTGGTCACCACGAGGTGCTGACTCCAACTGACTTAGTACATTTTGTCGGCGCCTGAGGGCGCTACCGTGACGTCAGCTGACGACGCAAGTACTGTTATTGAAGATTGGTGCATACATTTTGTTACGTAATCCAAGATTGTGTGCTCTCTCTCACACGTTCATAGCAGGATACGTGGCGCGTGCATGGCCAGCAAGCGTGCAACTGACGATGGCACAGCCTCCAGCCAGCACATTCGTACTCACGCCACAGATAGTCTTGTACAAATGCCCTAACAAATGTAACTCAATACATGTGACACCCACATCGCGCATCTAACGTATCAATTACCTAAGCACTTAATTCCAATTCAATTATGTTCACGCCGGTTGGTGTGGCCGTGCGGTTCTAAGCGCTTCAGTTTGGAACCGCGCGACTGCTACGGTCGCAGGTTCGAATCCTGCCTCGGGCACGAATGTGTGTGATGTCCTTAGGTTAGTTAGGTTCAAGTAGTTCTAAGTTCTAGGGGACTGATGACCTGAGAAGTTAAGTCCCATAGTGCTCAGGACCATTTGAACGATTTTTGAAGACTTACTTGCAGGCTGCAGACGCTCCAAGCTTGGCCGCGCGCGTGAGTTCGTCGCTACCCTCACTCTAACTGCGGTCTGGCGAAGATGCTGCAGAAATCATTCCAGAATAGCACAAGCCGTTTTCTGCTCAGCGATTCTAACGGACCATGCCTGGTGTGTGGTTGACCCTTCGCCACTCGTAGCTACTTACCATCGCAAGCGCTTCTAGCAAAGTTCTCAATGTTGTACTGAAGCCACATTGCTATCTAAAATAATAACCAAGTCGAACTTCAGTAAATTGCATAGTCCCCCAGAAATACTTAATGTGCGCTTCTGTAGGAGTTTTCGTGTTGTCTCAGCTTGTATGCACGGGAATTCTTGCTCTAACAGAACCTCTTTACGAAAATAACGCGCAATAACGTCGAATGCAGTCTTCCTCGTGGACCTAACGTGGTACCCACTCCATCACGTGCTACCCTTCCTGCTCTCAACATATGCAAATGTTCTCACCGCTATGTAGATGCTCCTATATCCCAGCACAAAGGATGTGAATGAATAGAGCATTATGATTGGCTACTATCGAATTTACTCGCCGAATTACTGATACCGCCGATATCGAAGCACTGTCCGCCTTTTTTCCTTCTGCAGACGAGACTTTCAGCTGATATTTTACACAGATCGCCATGTTGCACTGACAATTAAATCATACAAACTACCATACATATCGTCAAATACAGAAAGACTCTTACGATAGGACACACAGTCATCCTCTCTACTCTTGCCATAACATAAACTATAGTAACTTTACAATGCAGTATATACACATTTTACGCAACGTAAGCCACAGTAGCTTTACAATACAATATATACACATTTTACACAATCAGTGCAGTTATCTTTTATATATGTGCAGCACATGAAAAAATTATCGTATGTTTACACTCACACAGGCTATATGTCACAACGCTCCCTAGTCCTAGGAAAGCACCGTCCACCTTTTCTCTCTTTCTACAGACGTGACATTCATCTGCAATAAACTATTTTACACTGAAAGCAATATTGCACCGACAACTAAACCTCACAAAGTCCCATACATATCGTCAAATACGTAAAGACACCTACTCATTTACACTGTCCTCTCACTCGTGCCAAGAGCTTGAATATTAGTGAGTGAAACCGATCTCCAACTCAGCAATATATCAACGCGTACCTTGTTGATGTAGGAAACATATAATTCGTATCCTACGCCATACAAAATCACCCCTTTTGCATCACAGAGCCCTCTGTGAATCGAAGTCACTCTCAGAACACACAGGCTCGTTTCCTCCTCGGTACAAACGTGCTGCTGTTTCTGGTCCAGACCTGCCTGCTTGCTTGCATTTTTGCAGCCATCTCCAGACTCTGGCATTACGCTAAAATAGATATTTCAGCATTGCCTGCCATAATATTATATCATTTTCCCTGTAGTTATCGATATCGAGCACACAGCAGTAGCCGCCCGATTGCTCATGCAACGTAATTTCGAAGATGTAGACTGAAAATTATTTCTCCACAAACACGAAACTTTAGCTAGGTGGAGCATGCTCTAGACCACTGAGTAGCTAGAAAGAAACAGATGAAAAATGATATTTCCACCTGCAAATACCAATCTTGCTGATGTAACAGATCATCCCTATAATTTACAAGCCAACTAACGTCTTTCCCATGTCTAGAGAACAGGCAAACGTGTATTCCACATGCCAGATGTACACACCACAATCGATTTTCTCTCAACTAAATAAAGGCCAAAATTTTCAGAAGCAGTCAACCGAACAATTTACGTGCGAGGGAATAACAGTCCAGCGCAAACGCCTTCCATACACAATCTTCTCAAATTTCCACTTGATCACAAAAGCCGCCCAACACATACTAAGTATTAATTCTCTATTCGATCGTCTAGAGACGTCAAAGTTAACTCATATACATTCCTACATTCCAACAGGCCTCTGCATTCGGACATCTGCTACCATTAACGGGGAACGTGAGTCATTCCCACCACAGCCGATGCATACACGGAATTATTCCAGAAAACCGGTCACATATAGGTTTTGTCATTATACTTACAATTAAATGTTACGATCGCGGTCTCAATTGAATGGCATTCGACAATGACCCAAGTATCGGAAATACACCCTGCTGTCGGCAGTGGCTCTGGAAATAGAAAAATCTGTACCTTCCTTATGACTGGACATACTCCTCCCTTTGCTATCACAGTGCTCCAAGTCAAATCCATACCCCCCTTACAAGTGGACATAGTAATTTCCTTTCCACAAACACATACTTTATAAACCTGATTCTCAAATGCGAACATATCACGCATTCCTTACTACTAATAAATATAATACTTCGTCAGTAGGTGATTGCCTGTGATACGAAATAGTACTCACCGAAAATTAACGATCTGTGTGCATTTATCTTAGAGTTTTCTTGCGAGTCCTACCACCCTGTCCTAGAAAGAGAGACGTAATCGGTGAGATGTTAAAGAAAAACCAGATCACAGCAACTACCGTATGTTACTGTTACAAGCGGTCTTTGTTCTACAGGTGCACACAAGTATCCGTGTTAAAAGCTTCACCCGCTTTACGAATCGAGGTACGACATTACCTCTGAATGACGCAGTTTTTTTCCTGACAAATACCGTGACAGTGATTGTAGGAATGCGTATTACCAGCCCAAGATGCAACCTCATGATAAAATTACCCCGTTTTGAAAGTGATTCGGCTAAGGAACGTGGTATGTAAGCTGTATTTGCGACTGCCTCACACCACGCCAACTAGATAACTCTATAGTATTTCTAGCGCATTCCGTCTCGATACCGTATCAGAGGTTCTGCCATATATCCACTGAGTTATAGGCGATGGCTGATTGAGAAAGAGCACAAACGGTAGTAGTAGATGATGTGCTGATTGAGGTCGTAAGAAGAAAAATGTACATTAGCTTCTCACATCTGTGGTGTTACACTATCCACTAGAAATGATGTCAATCATCTGGAATCAGGTCTCTCCATTCAAGCACATACTTGCATCCGATCACACCCACAAGTGAAACATATTTCTGGCACTCCCATATCTCGAAACGAGTCACCTTTCCTCGAACCTAGCTGCTACAGTATAATTGCAACGTGGTTTTAGTCACCCCCTACGCATCTTGCAACTGCTCCCATTTCTACATATTTCCGTCTGTGATAGTTCCAATTTAAGTCTGAACTGAGCAGAAGTCGGAGAAAGACATACCCACCACCTTCCGCAACCAGTGTAGAAATAGAACGACCTGAGTTAGTGCAACAGGACAGTGTTTTAACCATTCGGCGGAAATGCGCGCAATGTTGTACGTCCCCAAACTACATACAAGTACAGCAGATCCACGTCCATTCAAATCAATCAGCCCAACATACTATCATCGTTATTCTCTACTCCCAACATAGAAAAATTACGAACTATAAAAACTCATCCCATTTAGAAGTCATCTAGGCACCGATTCTAGCGCAATGACACGTAGCTGCGGCGCGGTCCAGCGCGGAGAAACAGATTTCGCAATGCTTCCCGAGACTAGAGAAGCGTGCAGCCATCCAAGTATTCCTAACGGTTTACCAAGTCCCCCACCGAATTTACACCTGAAACTGCTGCTGCTACTAACGCCTATTAAATATACAGGCGCTGCAGAGGCCACTTTGAAGTTCGACCAGCTATACTCTAGGCGAATGATCTTATCCCGCAGACTGTACTAAGTCGCATGAGACGCCCCCTCTGGTCCTGGTTCAAACACTAACACGCTTTTGTACAGTGCCATACATTTCGTTTTTCTGCCACGACTTCGAGGCCAGGTTCTAAACTGACATTAAGAAGTTCTGATCTACGGCCTTTCGTAGGAAATTAGACGTTGCATGGTGTAAATGATATTCTTACGGCGGATAGCGTAACACGCCACATACCGGTTTATTTTAAATAAAAGACAATTACAACTTAAGCAAACTGGAAGAGTTTTGCCTCTGCGTTCCATTTCGACTGATTCCTCATACTGCACTCATGTACGCGATCAGTGTTTCGGCGCTATCCACCCCAGAAGTTGCTGTCCATCCACGAAAACTTTTTCCCCAACTCAAACAAGCAATATCAGTCAATCTTTATGTGGTAACCAGTGCACGGATGGAATGGAAAATACGACATCCTTGTACTGTAATAATAAGTATCACAATTGACAGCACGAACAATTTTACAGTAACTTCAACACCGACCAATGATGTGACAACATGTTCCCTCAATTTCAGTATCATAGCTAAACCGCCCCTCCTCCACGTTGCGATTATCAGTGCGAGCATGGATAGATGACTGTGCAGCACATCCATTCAGTGTTAATTCTGGAACACATAAATCATCAACGTATACCAGACAGCGTTCCTGATGTTTCTATCACCTCGAGCATAGTGTTTAATTTATGATCTATCTCTCTGTGTGGGGTACCTGTGGGCTAGGGGTAGCGTCTTCAGTCCCGGGTTCGATCCCCGCCACTGCCTAAATTTTGATAAATAATCAGCATTGGCAGCCGAAGACGTCCGGCATAAGAAGTCAGCCTCATTCTGCCAATGGCCTTGTCAAAGAGGGCGGAGGAGCGGATAGAGGTTCAGGGCACTCTCTTGTCCTAGGGGTGGGAAATTGCCCCTAAAGGCGGAAGAATCAGCAATGATCAACGACATGAGGATGCAGAAGGCAATGGAAACCAGTGCATTAAAGACACGTAACGTGTATCTACAGGACATGTGGCCTGTAATTGAAGAAGTGTCATGATGATCTCTCCATTGGCAAAAGATTCCGGAATAGTCCCCCATTCGGATCTCCGGGAGGGGACTGCCAAGGGGGAGATTACCATGAGAAAAAGATTGAATAATCAACGAAAGGATAACGTTCTAAGAGTCGGGGCGTGGAATGTCAGAAGCTTGAACGTGGTAGAAAATCTGAAAAGGGAAATGCAAAGGCTCAGTCTGGATATAGCAGGGGTCAGTGAAGTGAAGTGGAAGGAATACAAGGATTTCTGGTCAGATGAGTATCGGGTAATATCAACAGCAGCAGAAAATGGTGTAACAGGTGTAGGATTCGTTATGAATAGGAAGGTAGGGCAGAGGGTGTGTTACTGTGAACAGTTCAGTGATCGGGTTGTTCTAATCAGAATCGCCAGCAGACCAACACCGACAACGATAGTTCAGGTATACATGCCGACGCCGCAAGCTGAAGATGAACAGATAGAGAAAGTGTATGAGGATATGTGAAGGGGGACGAAAATCTAATAGTTATGGGCGACTGGAATGCAGTTGTAGGGGAAGGAGTAGAAGAAAAGGTTACAGGAGAATACGGGCTTGGGACAAGGAATGAAAGAGGAGAAAGACTAATTGAGTTCTGTAACAAGTTTCAGCTAGTAATAGCGAATACCCTGTTCAAGAATCACAAGAGGAGGAGGTATACTTGGAAAAGGCCGGGAGCTAAGGGAAGATTTCAATTAGATTACATCATGGTCAGACAGAGATTCCGAAATCAGATACTGGATTGTAAGGCGTACCCAGGAGTAGATATAGACTCAGATCACAATATAGTAGTGATGAAAAGTAGGCTGAAGTTCAAGACATTAGTCAGGAAGAATCAATACGCAATGAAGTGGGATACGGAATTACTAAGGAATGATGGGATACGTTTGAAGTTCTCTAACGCTATAGATACAGCAATAAGGAATAGCGCAGTAGGCAGTACAGTTGAAGAGGAATGGACATCTCTAAAAAGGGCCATCACAAAAGTTGATTGTCGGAAGGACAGACTCAGCATACAGCAAAGTCAAAACAACCTTTGGTGACATTAAAAGCAACGGTGGTAACATTAAGAGTGCAACGGGAATTCCACTGTTAAATGCAGAGGAGAGAGCAGATAGGTGGAAAGAATACATTGAAAGCCTCTATGAGGGTGAAGATTTGTCTGAGGTGATATAAGAAGAAACAGGAGTCGATTTAGAAGAGATAGGGGATCCAGTATTAGAATGGGAATTTAATAGAGCTTTGGAGGACTTACGGTCAAATAAGGCAGAAGGGATAGATAACATTCCATCAAAATTTCTAAAATCATTGGGGGAAGTGGCAACAAAACGACTATTCCCGTTGGTGTGTAGAATATATCAGTCTGGTGATATATCATCTGACTTTCGGAAAAGCATCATCCACACAATTCCGAAGACGGCAAGAGCTGACAAGTGCGAGAATTATCGCACAATCAGCTTAACAGCTCATGCATCGAAGCTGCTTACAAGAATAATATACAGAAGAATGGAAAAGAAAATTGAGAATGCGCTAGGTGACGATCAGTTTGGCTTTAGGAAAAGTAAAGGGACGAGAGAGGCAATTGTGACGTTACGGCTAATAATGGAAGCAAGGCTAAAGAAAAATCAAGACACTTTCATAGGATTTGTCGACCTGGAAAAAGCGTTCGACAATATAAAATGGTGCAAGCTGTTGGAGATTCTGAAAGAAGTAGGGGTAAGCTATAGGGAGAGACGGGTCATATACAATATGTACAACAACCAAGAGGGAATAATAAGAGTGGACGATCAAGAACGAAGTGCTCGTATTAAGAAGGGTGTAAGACAAGGCTGTAGCCTTTCGCCCCTACTCTTCAATCTGTACATCGAGGAAGCAATGATGGACATAAAAGAAAGGTTCAGGAGTGGAATTAAAATACAAGGTGAAATGATATCAATGATACGAATCGCTTATGACACTGCTGTCCTGAGTGAAAGTGAAGAAGAATTAAATGATCTGCTGAACGGAATGAACAGTCTGATGAGTACATAGTATGGTTTGAGAGTAAATCGGAGAAAGACGAAGGTAATGAGAAGTAGTAGAAATGAGAACAGCGAGAAACTTAACATCAGGATTGATGGTCACGAAGTCAATGAAGTTAAGGAATTCTGCTACCTAGGCAGTAAAATAACCAATGACGGACGGAGCAAGGAGGACATCAAAAGCAGACTCGCTATAGCAAAAAAGGCATTTCTGGCCAAGAGAAGTCTACTAACATCAAATACCGGCCTTAATTTGAGGAAGAAATTTCTGAGGATGTACGTCTGGAGTACAGCATTGTATGTAGTGAAACATGGACTGTGGGAAACCGGAACAGAAGAGACTCGAAGCATTTGAGATGTGGTGCTATAGACGAATGTTGAAAATTAGGTGGACTGATAAGGTAAGGAATGAGGAGGTTCTACGCAGAATCGGAGAGGAAAGGAATATGTGGAAAACACTGATAAGGAGAAGGGACAGGATGATAGGACATGTGCTAAGACATGAGGGAATGACTTCCATGGTACTAGAGGGAGCTGTAGAGGGCAAAAACTGTAGAGGAAGACAGAGATTGGAATACGTCAAGCAAATAATTGAGGACGTAGGTTGCAAGTGCTACTCTGAGATGAAGAGGTTAGCACAGGAAAGGAATTCGTGGCGGGCCGCATCAAACCAGTCGGTAGACTGATGACAAAAAAAAAAAAAAGAAAAAAAAATCTTTCTGCGTATGGGAGTCGCAAAGCATTCTCACTGTCTTAGACCCTCCTCACATTGTCATTGACCACCCCGCCATGCAACAGCGTTAGCGAATTAATCTGCAACCGAGCAGAAGAAGACCGCTACACTCCACCTGCCGTGAATGAATGGAGCTTTCCGAGTCCTCATCCATCTCGAGATGCGTCCATATCGAGGCGCACTCCCCATGACTTCTCTAGGACAGCACCGAGGAACTATTTGCTTAATCAGACGGAACAGCCGAAAATGTGATTAACACTGTGGACGGCGACCTCCGTGTCAGTACCAGGCAGTTGGCCCATCAATACAGGGTAAGCCAGACGACGGTGTGCAACATTCTCCACGACAATTCTTACTACCCTTATCACTTACAGCGTGTGCAGGGCATACTAGCGACGGACTTTCCACATTGGGAGCTGTTTTGTCACTGGTTTCTTCCCCAGGCAATCATGATTCCGGGATTTGTGTCATCCATTCTATTCACAGATGACGCCACCATTACGTGGAGTGGTATCTTCAGCTTTAATAGCGGTCACCAGGTGATAATATGGAGAACCCCCATGGTGTGGTGACAGCGAATCACCAGTTTTGGTGCAGCCGGAATGTGTGGACCGGGATAATTGGCGACCATATTTTGTGACCAGCCTTCCTTCTACTCGCGTAACAGGCCGGAACTATCAACGTTTCTTGCGGGTGACTGCCTCCCCTGCTGGAAGAAGTGCCAGCGATGATTAGAAGGATTATGTGGTTGCTACATGATGGCGCTCCAGCCCACTTCACCGTTAAGGTCCGGAGCCATCTAGGTCATGTCTTCTCTGATCGATGGATCGGATGAGAGGATCCAGTTGCATGGCCTGTTCTTTCACCGGATCTCAACCTGTGCGACTTCTGGCTAAGTGGTCAGATACCGTGTACGCCAAGCCCATTCCATATGTGAAGATACTACAGCAGTGTATTCATGCTGGCTTTGATACTGTTCGGATGTAGGCTGGCCGATCTGAACGTGTGGGACAGAACTTACTACGGCGCGTACATGCCTGCATTGAGGCACACGGAAAACATTTTCAACCAGCAATGCAACTGTGGCTGCATGGTACAAGGTGTAGTAGACCGCAATCTCTGTAACAATGTGTGGTTGAATAGATGTGGCCGTGCGGTTCTAGGCGCTTCAGTCCGGAACCGCGTGACCGCTACGGTCGCAGGTTCGAATCCTGCCTCGGGCATGGATGTGTGTGATGTCCTTAGGTTAGTTAGGTTTAAGTAGTTCTAAGTTCTAGGGGACTGATGACCTTAGAAGTTAAGTCCCATAGTGCTCAGAGCCATTTGAACCATTTTTTTGTGATTGAATAAATGGCGTCCGGCATCGAAACCGTGCATTTCCGGTCATAAGTCCTTTAGATCTTTTTTGCTCTGTATCCTCTCATCGATCAATCTCTAGAGATTGTAAACGATGGAAAAAATCACCCTATATTATGCCCAACCACTTGTATTAATAACCATCGCTATCATACTTTAAATTTTTGTTTATGTCACTGCAGGTTCCGTTTTGACTCACCAAGTCTTAGGGTGGAGTTTCCAGAATGAGATTTTCACTCTGCAGCGGAGTGTGCGCTGATATGAAACTTCCTGGCACATTAAAACTGTGTGCCCGATCGAGACTCGAACTCGGGAGTTTGGAAGATAGGAGACGAGATACTGGCAGAAGTAAAGCTGTGAGTACCGGGCGTGAGTCGTGCTTCGGTAGCTCAGATGGTAGAGTACTTGCCCGCGAAAGGCAAAGGTCCCGAGTTCGAGTCTCGGTCGGGCACACAGTTTTAATCTGCCAGGAAGTTTCTTAGGGTGGTAATAGTTAGCAAAGTGGCGACTGATCAACAGGGAGCATTTTGTGTAATGCGCTATGAGAAGAAAGAATCCGTCACTACGTGCAGCGTGCACTCCAAATACAGTACAGCTTACAGCCACCATCCCCCAAAACATTATGCGATGGTATCGACAGTTCGTTACAGGCCTCCTCTGCAAAGGAATAAGCTCTGGGCGACCACCATTCATGGAGGAGACACTGGGGAGCTTCCGAGATGCGTTCCTTCTTAACCCATAGAAATCCACACGTCGTGCAAGACTCGAACTGGGCATTCCTCAGCCAACTGTGTGGAAGATTCTGCGGAAGCGATTACGTCAGAGACCATATCGCTTACAGCTGTTGCAAAGTTTACGGCGAAACGACCGCACTATCAGACGCGAATTTGCAAATGTTTTCAGGAACCATTGGAAGATGATGTACACTCCTGGAAATTGAAATAAGAACACCGTGAATTCATTGTCCCAGGAGGGGGAAACTTTATTGACACATTCCTGGGGTCAGATACATCACATGATCACACTGACAGAACCACAGGCACATAGACACAGGCAACAGAGCATGCACAATGTCGGCACTAGTACAGTGTATATCCACCTTTCGCAGCAATGCAGGCTGCTATTCTCCCATGGAGACGATCGTAGAGATGCTGGATGTAGTCCTGTGGAACGGCTTGCCATGCCATTTCCACCTGGCGCCTCAGTTGGACCAGCGTTCGTGCTGGACGTGCAGACTGCGTGAGACGACGCTTCATCCAGTCCCAAACATGCTCAATGGGGGACAGATCCGGAGATCTTGCTGGCCAGGGTAGTTGACTTACACCTTCTAGAGCACGTTGGGTGGCACGGGATACATGCGGACGTGCATTGTCCTGTTGGAACAGCAAGTTCCCTTGCCGGTCTAGGAATGGTAGAACGATGGGTTCGATGACGGTTTGGATGTACCGTGCACTATTCAGTGTCCCCTCGACGATCACCAGTGGTGTACGGCCAGTGTAGGAGATCGCTCCCCACACCATGATGCCGGGTGTTGGCCCTGTGTGCCTCGGTCGTATGCAGTCCTGATTGTGGCGCTCACCTGCACGGCGCCAAACACGCATACGACCATCATTGGCACCAAGGCAGAAGCGACTCTCATCGCTGAAGACGACACGTCTCCATTCGTCCCTCCATTCACGCCTGTCGCGACACCACTGGAGGCGGGCTGCACGATGTTGGGGCGTGAGCGGAAGACGGCCTAACGGTGTGCGGGACCGCAGCCCAGCTTCATGGAGACGGTTGCGAATGGTCCTCGCCGATACCCCAGGAGCAACAGTGTCCCTAATTTGCTGGGAAGTGGCGGTGCGGTCCCCTACGGCACTGCGTAGGATCCTACGGTCTTGGCGTGCATCCGTGCGTCGCTGCGGTCCGGTCCCAGGTCGACGGGCACGTGCACCTTCCGCCGACCACTGGCGACAACATCGATGTATTGTGGAGACCTCACGCTCCACGTGTTGAGCAATTCGGCGGTACGTCCACCCGACCTCCCGCATGCCCACTATACGCCCTCGCTCAAAGTCCGTCAACTGCACATACGGTTCACGTCCACGCTGTCGCGGCATGCTACCAGTGTTAAAGACTGCGATGGGGCTCCGTATGCCACGGCAAACTGGCTGACACTGACGGCGGCGGTGCACAAATGCTGCGCAGCTAGCGCCATTCGACGGCCAACACCGCGGTTCCTGGTGTGTCCGCTGTGCCGTGCGTGTGATCATTGCTTGTACAGCCCTCTCGCAGTGTCCGGAGCAAGTGTGGTGGGTCTGACAAACCGGTGTCAATGTGTTCTTTTTTCCATTTCCAGGAGTGTATTTCCGCACCGACTAGTGTTCATTGATGAGGCGACGTTCCACTTAGACGGTCAAGTGAATCGTCACAACGTCCGCACATGGGGCACGGAAAAACCAAATGTGGCAGTGGAGACTGAAAGAGATTCTCCAAAGGTGAATGTTTTCAGTGCTGTGTCACGTTTACGGGCCCTACGTTTTTCCTGGGAGAACTGTGACGGATATAACGGACCTGCAGATGTTACAAGACTGTTTGTTTCCGAGACTGATAGCTGATAACCCACGCTTTACATTCCAACAAGACAGAGTTCTACCTCACTGGCATAGAGTCGTGCGTCGCCACCTGAACAAGGAACTTCAAACAGCTGGGGCGATGTGCTCTGCATGATTTGGCACTCTTAAGGTGGCACCAAAGGTCTCCCGACCTTACAGTTTGTGATTTCTTTTCTTTGCGGATACCTGAAAGACAATGTGTACGTACCACGTTTTCTGACAACATTGGCTGAACTACAGCATCCCATCGCCCGCATCTCGTGGTCGTGCGGTAGCGTTCTCGCTTCCCACGCCCGGGTTCCCGGGTTCGATTCCCGGCGGGGTCAGGGATTTTCTCTGCCTCGTGATGGCTGGGTGTTGTGTGCTGTCCTTAGGTTAGTTAGGTTTAAGTCGTTCTAAGTTCTAGGGGACTGATGACCATAGATGTTAAGTCCCATAGTGCTCAGAGCCATTTGAACCAACCAGCATCCCATCACTGTTCCGCTGGCGAAAATTGACAGGGACGTGATCGAACGTGTATGGACTGAGCTTGACTATCGCATAGATGTGCGTTGTATAACACGAGGAGAGCACACAAAAAATGGTTCAAATGGCTCAAAGCACTATAAGACTTAACATCTGAAATGACAAGTTCCCTATAACTTAGAACTATTTAAACCTAACTAACCTAAGAACATCACACAGGTCCACGCCCGAGGCAGGATTCGAACCTGCGACCGTAGCAGCAGCGCGGTTCCTGACAGTAGCGCCTAGAACCTCTCGGCCACCGCGGCCGTCAGAAAGTACACAGAACTTTTGTGTATCAACCACTATTTCGTATGTAATTGTAAAATACATTTAGCCACAACCTAATGCACGGTTTGTAATTACCCTGCATGTGATGAATCACGTATTATTAACGTATTATTATCAAATTATGTAATTAAACTCGAAAACACGCTTACACACACACACACACACACACACACACACACAAGTCACAAGAGTTATGACTTGTGGAATATACAACCTTTTAACGTGCTCGTTTTTTTAAAGCTCGCCTTTAATCTACGGTACGTCTTACAGGCGCTTTATCACGCACCTGGAGCGTATCGCCGCAGCATGGGTGGTAATTTTCTTGTCACTGAGACAAGTGACAGACGGTCACTGGATTTCCGCGCATTCAACGAAGCAATCGCCAGCCAACCATAGGTTACTTTAATTCTTCCCTCCTTTCTTCTGCTCTATGTAGCACGCGTTTTCACGAATCTATATCTACATCTACATCCATACTCCGCAAGACACCTGGCGGTGTGTGGCGGAGGATACTTTGAGTACCTCTATCGATTCTCCCTTCTATTCCAGTCTCGTATTGTTCGTGGAAAGAAAGCTTGTCGGTATGCCTCTGTGTGGGCTCTAATCTCTCTGATTTTATCTTCATGGTCTCTTCGTGAGATATACGTAGGAGGGAGCAATATACTGCTTGACTCCTCGGTGAAGGTATGTTTTCGAAACTTCAACAAAAGCCCGTACCGAGCTACTGACCGTCTCTCCTGCAAAGTCTTCCACTGGAGTTTATCTATCATATTCGTAATGCTTTCGCGATTACTAAATGATCCTGTAACGAAGCGCGCTGCTCTCCGTTGGATCTTCTCTATCTCCTCTATCAACCCTATCTGGTACGGATCCCACAATGGTGAGCAATATTCAAGCAGTGGGCGAACAAGTGTACTGTAACCTACTTCCTTTGTTTCAGGATTGCATTTCCGTAGGACTTTTCCAATGAATCTCAGTCTGGCATCCGCTTTACCGACGATCAACTTTATATGATCATTCCATTTTAAATCACTCCTAATGTGTACTCCCAGATAATTTATGGAATTGACTGCCTCCAGTTGCTGACCTGCTATATTGTAGCTAAATGATAAGGGATCTTTCTTTCTGTGTATTCGCAGCGCATTACACTTGTCTACATTGAGATTCAATTGCCATTCCCTGCACCATGCGTCAATTCGCTGCAGATCCTCCTGCATTTCAGTACAATTTTCCATTGTTACAACTTCTCGGTTCATCCGCAAAAAGCCTCAGTGAACTTCCAATGTTATCCACAAGGTCATAGCAACGGTCCTACGACACTCCCCTGCGGCACACCTGAAATCACTCTTACTTCGGAAGACCTCTCTCCATTGAGAATGACATGCTGCGTTCTGTTATCTAGGAACTCTTCAATCCAATCACACAATTGGTCTGATAGTCCATATGCTCTTACTTTGTTCATTAGACGACTGTGGGGAACTGTATCGAACGCCTTGTGGAAGTCAAGAAACACGGCATCTACTTGGGAACCTGTGTCTGTGGCTCTCTGAGTCTCGTCGACGAATAGCGCGAGCTGGGTTTCACACGATCGTCTTTTTCGAAACCCATGCTGATTCCTACAGAGTAGTTTTTTAGTCTTCAGAAAAGTCCTTGTACTCGAACATAATACGAGTTCCAAAATTCTACAACTGATCGACGTTTGAGATATAGGCCTATAGTTCTGCACATCTGTTCGACGTCCCTTCTTAAAAACGGGGATGACCTGTGCCCTTTTCCAATCCTTTGGAACGCTACGCTCTTCTAGAGACCTACGGTACAGCGCTGAAAGAAGGGGGGCAAGTTCCTTTGCGTACTCTGTGTAAAATCGAACTGGTATCCCATGAAGTCCAGGGGCCTTTGCTCTTTTGAGCTATGTTGGTTGTTTCTCTATCCCTCTGTTGTCTATTTCGATATCTACCATTTTGTCATCTGTGCGACAATCTAGAGAGGGAACTACAGTGCAGTGTTCACTTTGGGGTCATAACGCTGTTGATCCAATTCTGTTCGTTGGGCCAAATAGTTGGAAGGCGGCTGTAGGGTTAGGGTGTATGAAGAAGAACAGTCCAATGAAGTTTTGGGAGCTCGCAGACTTGTGTGAAGTCTTGCTTTGTCATGGATGAAGAGAAGTTCTTTTGCATTTTTGTGACGACGAACACCCTGCTGTTAGATTAGATTAGATTAGTTTTTCGTTCCATCGATCCATGTTGAGGAGATCCTCGTGGATATGGAGCATGTCACTTTTTCTTTTAAAAGCTGAAATAACAATACTAATAGTATGAATATATACAATACATCATTTGTTTCTATTTAAAAAATCGTCAATGGAGTAGAAGGAGTTGGCTGTCGTTTCTTTAATTTTCTCAGGATAGTGCAATACACTTCAGAGTTGATCGTTGCACCATGACAGGGGACATCGAAAAGAAGAACCCCTTTCGAGTCCCAGAAGACCGTCGTTACCGGCTGAGGATCTGGCTTCGAACTTTTTCTTTGGAGAACGGTGGTATGGCGCCACTCCATGTATCGCTGTTTTCTATCCGCTTCGAAGTGATGAACCCATTTGTCATCGCCTGTGCCGATGTTCGACGCAAAATTCTCACGATGAACCTAGTAATGCGCAATCAATTCCGCAAAGATGGTTCTTCATTGCTGTGTGTGGTCTTCTGTTAGGTGCCGTGGTCTTCTTTTAGGTGCCAGGGAACTCAGCGGGCACACACCTTTCAGTACACCAGCTGATGGACGAGTGTGCCAGCACCACCAACAGAGACGTCCAGCTGAGCAGCGAGGCATTTGATTGTGATCCGTCGATCACCTAGAATGAGACTGTCCACACGTTCCAACACTGCAGGACTCGCAGCTGTGCGTGGCCGCCGGCACGCAGGAGATCGGACAGTTTTGCAGGACCATGTGGTAAAGTGAACGTGAAATAATCGGATGACATTTCGATATGAAGAAGAGTTTATAGGAAAGACTTCAAGACCACGATCCAACTACCGCAAGAGCGAAGATTTCACGTCAGCATGTGTGCAGTGCTGGTATTTCTATACCCGGGAGACGTAAGTAATGGATTGGTTGAGATTAATGCAGTAGCTCCTGACAACGAAGGGCTCTCTCAATTTTTGACTTCTTTGTGAACAACTCGACACAGAATGAGGCTGATCCCATAGCAATGTGGGGATTCTACGGAAAAAAGGCACCAAACGACGAATGCTGTAGAAGGTTGGCACAACAAAATGATAATGTTACTGGAAATTCTCACCCTAGAATCAACTATTTGGTGGAGTGCCTGAAGAAGAAAGCGGAGCACAAAAAATGTATGTACACGAAGTTGGAGATGGATCTTGAAGGTAAGTAATGTAAGAAGAAATACTTGAAACTGGACGACACGGTAGAGAGAACCGTAAAAATTTACGAAAAGACTGGCAACATTAGGTCCTGCTTGAAAGCCATTCCTCATATTCAGAAACTGGACTAAAACATGTTAAAAAGTGAGTCGGCCAGTGTGACCGAGCGGTTCTAGGCGCTTCAGTCTGGAACCGCGCGACCAATACGGTCGCAGGTTCGAATCCTGCCTCGGGCATGGATGTGTGGGATGTCGCTAGGTTAGTTAGGTTTAAGTAGTTCTAAGTTCTAAGGGACTGATGACCTCAGATGTTAAGTCCCATAGTGCTCAGAACCATTTGAACCATTTGTTAAAATGTGATATATTAAAAACCTGAGAAAACCATTTAATAGCCCCAGATTTTTTACTTAAAATTATGAACTGTATTGAAGCAGCATTACGGGGCTAATATTAAATGATAGTTCATTTATAACTACACTACTGGCCATTAAAATTGCTTCACCAAGAAAAAATGCAGGTGATAAACGGGTATTCATTGGTCAAATATATTATACTAGAACTGACGTGTGATTACATTTTCACGCAATTTGGGTGCATAGATCCTGAGAAATCAGTATCCAGAACAACCACCTCGGGCTGTAATGACGGCCTTGATACGCCCGAGCATTGAGTCAAATAGAGCTTGAATGGCGTGCACAGGTACAGCTGCCCATGCAGCTTCAACACGATACCATTGTTCTTCAAGAGTAGTGACTGGCGTATTGTGACGAGCCAGTTGCTCGGCCACCATTGACCAGACGTTTTCAATTGGTGAGAGATCTGGAGAGTGTGCTGGCAAGGGCAGCAGTGGAACATTTTCTGTATCCAGAAAGGCCCGTACAGGACCTGCAACATGCGGTCGTGCGTTATCCTGCTGAAATGTAGGGTTTTACAGGGATAGAATGAAGGGTAGAGCCACTGGTCGTAACACATCTGAAATGTAACGTCCACTAGAGATGGGTAGTTCGCGAACGAACGGGTCCAAAGGAACGGTTCACCAAGATGAACTAAAGGACCGAGGAACTAATTCCAAGAAACGATCGGTTCATAGTTCACTTCGGTCGCGGCGGTCTACTTATAGTTCCCGGGAACGAGGAACGACCGGTTCATATTTCGCTAGTTTACTTCGGTCGCGGCGGTCACTTCGGCAGTTGTCGTTCCAGCCTCGGCCGCGTGCTCATCTCAGTCTCGGTCTCCCTCGGTCGCACCCGTCGTTCTTCGCGTGACCACCTGTCTCAGTTCCACTGCCGACTGCTCCTAGTTAGTTCAGTATCCAGTTGTTCATTTCGTTCACTGCGCTCACCTATTTTACATGTGTTCCAAAGTGTTCTTGCACTTGGTTCTGGCTATTCAGCGTCCACGACCGGTAATCAAAAAGTATTTTATAGTTACGTAAATTAGATAAAAATTACGTTGTATTTAATAGGTACGTCTTTTCAGGTAAGAAAAGGTCATATCAGCTCACTTCATTATATCGATGAACAGCAGAAGACATACTTATAACAAGGCAAGTTTTTTTTGTTATTCACATATTTTTTTGGTTTCATCGACTTGATTTAGCAGTTAAATTTCAATAATTTGCTTAATTTTTTGTGTAAGAAAATTCATATAAAACGATTTTCGTGTATCTTTCATATACAAAACATTACATTTAGGAAGGCTCTAATTATTTTTAAGTTTGGTTGTTTCCAATTTGCATTACCCGCTAGTTTGATTTCTTTGAAAAAAAAAAGAGAAAAATGGGTTGTGAGTCATTTTGGCTCAGTAGGATGAAAGGTGCCTCTCCATTTGAAAAGACATAGATTGCCATAAAATCGTATTTACTTATTATCTCAAAAACATTTGTTCAGAAGGAGCTTTCAAACCAAAAACTTTATTACTGCGAACTTAATTATTATTATTATTATTGCTGCATTAACTTTAATAATGCAACAAAAAAACCTAATTTTTACTAACCGTGTGACGCAAGTATGAGAAAACGACATTTTATTTTTTGCTTCCATAAAGTCTCTACTTCGCCTACGAACTCAGAGACAACACGAAGTATATATATATAGGGTGTAAACGATTATTGTTTACAACGTAGCATAGCTATATAGTGGAAGCCGAAACGAAGAATTTTACACAAGACACTTGTGGTCTATTAAGTTGGGAAACAGTCACCAACAGGTTTACGAGACCAAATGAGCTATAGCCCATGCGCGTCGCTTGAGATTTTCATGTTCTCTTCTCCAGCTCTCTACACATCGTCATCGATTGTTTCGCAATTGTTGTTTGCATTAGCTTCTTATTTCTTCACTGCCTAATTATTACATGTTTGTCTGTTTGTTGTATCTGCTCGTAACGAGCAACACATCGTCCGTAATTGGCGGGCAGTCAGTGCTTGGGGCCGGTTTTCCGTGCGCCACCCTATATTATTTCCCTGCGATCAGCCACACAAGGGTACAGTTGGCTAAACGAGAGGTTCTGCAGAATCACAGAAATTACTTCTGAAAGTGTGTAAGAATTCTGTAATGAATACAAACTCTATACTGAAGGGGGAAGGCAAGTGCCCCCTCTTGGTGCCCTCCATCCTTCAGTCACCTACACCACTAGTTTTCATTTTTTCATAAGAACCATATACCAAGCACAAATGAACGGTGAACGAATAAAACTGAACGGTTCCCAAAAGAGAACGATCAGCAGTGAACTAGTTCCCAAGGATGAACGAGTTTGCCCATCTCTAACGTCCACTGTTCAAAGTGCCGGCAATGCGGACAAGAGATGACCGAGACGTGTAACCAATGGTACCCCATACCATCAGCCGGGTGATACGCCAGCATGGCGATGACGAATATACGCTTCCAGTGTGGGTTCACCGCGATGTCGCCAAACACGGATGCGACCATCTTGATGCTGTAAACAGAACCTGGATTCATCCGAAAAAATGACGTTTTCCCATTCGTGCATCCAGGTTCGTCGTTGAGTACACCATCGCGGACGCTCCTCTCTGTGATGCAGCGTCAAGGGTAACCGCAGCCATGGTCTCAGAGCTGATAGTCCATACTGCTGCAAACGTCGTCGAACTGTTAATGCAGATGGTTGTTGTCTTGCAAACGTCTCCATCTGTTGACTCAGGGATCGAGACGTGGCTGCACGATTCGTTACAGCCGTGCGGATAAGATGCCTGTCATCTCGACTGCTGGTGATACGAGGCCGTTGGGATCCAGAACGGCGTTCCGTATTACCCTCCTGAACCCACCGATTCCATATTCTGCTAACAGTCATTGGATCTCGACCAACGCGAACAGCAGTGTCGCGATACGATAAACCGCAATCGCTATAGGCTACAGTCTGACCTTTAGCAATGTCGGAAACGTGATGGTACGCATTTCTCCTCCTTACACGAGGCATCACAACAACGTTTCACCAGGCAACGCCGGTCAACTGCTGTTTGTGTATGAGAAATCGGTTGGTAACTTTTCTCATGTCAGCACGTTGAAGGTGTCGCCACCGGCGCCAACCTTGTGTGAATGCTCTGAAATGCTAATCATTTGCATATCACAGCATCTTCTTCCTGTTGGTTAAATTTCGCGTCTGTAGCACCTCATCTTCGTGGTGTAGCAATTTTAATGGCCAGTGGCGTAAGAAGCCAAGATGTCGAAGAAGGAGGCCATTGATATACTGGCTGTGTGGGGTAAGATGCAGAGACAGTGACTTGAAAGGAGACGCGAGGTAGGGCCTCCCTAGCCTGAAGGATTACTGCTCCAACTACCTGGTGAAGGGCGTGATTGCAGGTATCCAGCAAACCCTGCCGACTGCAAATGTCCGTGGCTGCAGCTGTCGGCCTCCTGGTGGCACAGGCGGCCTTGAGGTGCATAATGCTTTCGTCTCTAGTTCACATAGCCTGTAATTTTGACAGCAGTCTTTACATATTTGAGGCGTTAAGCCGTGTCCTAACTCCGAGATCTCCGCCACGTTGTCTTTTAACAAGATAATACAAGACCATGGCGACGTCACCTACCTCGATATGGAGGAGTTCGACTGTTGCTTTGGTCAACATGTTCTGGTAACTGTGCCCTAACGTCGACATCTCCATCATGTTCTGTTTCAACAAGATAATACAAGACCGAATATTGTTCATGCTTCCAGAATGAGATTTTCACTCTGCAGCGGAGTGTGCGCTGATATGAAACTTCCTGGCAGATTAAAACTGTGCGCGACCGAGACTCGAACTCGGGACCTTTGCCTTTCGCGGGCAAGTGGTCTACCATCTGAGCTACCGAAGCACGACTCACGCCCGGTACTCACAGCTTTACTTCTGCCAGTATCTCGTCTCCTACCTTCCAAACTTTACAGAAGCTCTCCTGCGAACCATGCAGAACTAGCACTCCTGAAAGAAAGGATATTGCGGAGACATGGCTTAGCCACAGCCTGGGAGATGTTTCCAGAATGAGATTTTCACTCTGCAATATCCGCAATATCCTTTCTTTCAGGAGTGCTAGTTCTGCATGGTTCGCAGGAGAGCTTCTGTAAAGTTTGGAAGGTAGGAGACGAGATACTGGCAGAAGTAAAGGTGTGAGTACCGGGCATTGTCCATGCTGTTGTGAGCTACCTCGATACGGAGATTTCAAATGTTTTCCTGGTGAGCACGTTATTGTAACTGTGCGTTAATTTCGATAGTTTCCTTGGTCAGCACATTCTGGTAATTGTACCCTAATATTGACTTCTTCATGACTTTGTCTTCCAACAAGATAACGCTGTACCCTATGTTGTTCATACTGTCGTGACCTACTTCTATACAGAGGTGTTCGACTCTTGTCCAGGTCCCCATATTCTGGTAAGTGTGCCCGAACATCGACATCTTCATCACGTTTTCTTTCAACAACATGGTGCAAGTCCGTATGTTGTTTATGCTGTCATGACCTACCTCGATACAGAAGTATTCAATTGTTGTCCTGGTCAACACTTTCTCCAGATCTCTCTTCAACTGAAAACGTCTCGTCATGGGTTGCCAGGAGATGGTCACACCATCACATGCCCCTCATCTCAATTAATGAAGTCTGTCAGAGAGTTGAAGCAGAATGAAATGAAGCATCCGTATTCTGTCTTCCCACCTCAGATCGACTAGATCCACAGTCAGTTTAGAGTCATGGTACACTATGTGATCAACCCAAAAATATATGTTTTCATATTGTGTTGCATTGTGCTGCCACCTAAAGCCAGGTACTCCATATCAGGGACCTCAGTAGTCATCAGACGTCTCGAGAGAGCGGAATAGGGCGCTCCGCGGAACTCACAAACTTTGAACGTGGTCAGGTGATTGGGTGTCACTTGTGTCATACGTCTGTTGGCGAGATTTCCACACTCCTAAACATTCCTAGGTCCACTGTTTCCGATGTGATAATGAAGTGGAAATGTACAGAACAAAAGCGTACAGGCCGATCTCGTCTGTTGACTGACAGACCGCCGACAGTTGAAGACGGTCGTAATGTGTAATAGGCAGACATCTACCCAGACTATCACCCAGAAATTCCAAACTGCATCAGGACCCTCTGCAAGTACTATGACAGTTAGGCGAGAGGTGAGAAAACTTGGATTTCATGGTCGAGCGACTGCTCGTAAGCCACACGTCACGCCAGTAAATGTCAAACGACACCTCGCTTGGTGTAAGGAGCGTAAACATAAGGCCATTCAACAGTGGAAAAACGTTATGTGGAGTGACGAATCAGGGTACACCAAGTGGCGATCAGATGGCAGGGTGTGGGTATGGCAAATGCCGAGTGAACGCCATCTGCTAGCGTGTGTAGTGCCAACACTAAAATTCAGAGGATGTGGTGTTACGATGTGGTCGTGTTTTTCATGGAGAGAGCTTCAATCCCTTGTTGTTTTGCGTGGCGCTACCACAGCACAGGCCTACATTGATGTTTTAAGCACCTTCTTGCTTCCCACTGTTGAAGAGCAATTCAGGGATGCCGACTGCATCTTTCAAGCCAATTGAGCACCTGTTCATAATGGACGGCCTGTGGCGGGGTGGTTACACGACAATAGCATCCCTGTAATGGACTGGCCTGCACAGAGTCCTGACCTGAATCCTATTGAGCACTTATGGGATGCTTTAGAACGCCGACTTCTTACCAGGCCTCATCGACCGACATCGATACCTTTCCTCAGTGCAGCACCCCGTGAAGAATGGGCTGCCATTCCCCAAGAAACCTTCCAGAACCTGATTGAACGTATGCCTGCGAGATTGGAAGTTGTCATCAAGGCTAAGGGTGGGCCAACACCATATTCAATCCAGCATTACCGATGGAGGGCGCCACGAAGTTGTAAGTCATTTTCAGCCAGGTGTCCGGATAATTTTGATCACGTAGTGTAGGTGCCAGAGGTGGCAGCTGTATGTACTAAATTTCACATCTTGTACATCTCCAAGTCACTTACAAATTTAGTGATGCATTATTCCTTCCACTAAAACGTTCTCGCACAACAAATAAAACCTCGTTTTTACCATCGTCCTTGGAGATGAAATTTTAGTCGCCAGCACTGGATTAAAACACGAATCGTATGAGCTACTGGGACGTTGCACTGGTACTCGTGTCCATTTTTCACGTTCGTTGTACTCCTCGTACACTTAATTAGATTAATGGAAGTGAAAACCGCAACGTGAACCGTCTAACGGTTCATGAGATATTTACGTTTTAATTTGGCTGGTCGATCTTAATTCACGAGTGCGCAGAGCGAGTGGGCCCCGCCAGTGCCGCAGAGTGAGGCGGTGTTGGGGAAACGCAAGTGTGTGCGTGTGGAAGTTTGGAAGGTGGGCGCATGGATACGAAATGTTTCCTAAACCGAAAATACAGCGTGGTTTGCAGAAGTGGACACCCCCTCTTTCCGAACGGTTGGACGAGTCCAGAGTAACATAAAAAGTAGGGCCTCATAATGTTATAGATTTTAATGGTTAGGAGAGAGGTAAAGTTCTGGAAGATGTAATTTTGCAACGATCTCTCTTGGAGGTATCGACGGAAAGTATTCCAGTAGCAAAAACAGTCAAAAATATTAATGGTTTAGCATGACGTTGTTTTCGCACTGGTGGGGCTAGAGACAGGAGAATGCGCTATTGTTGGAGGAGAACTCGGCTGGGATCTGAAGCAAGCGGACTTTTCACGAGGCGGCTCCGCATTTGCAGCAACATAAGCTTTGTACACTACTGGCCATTAAAATTGCTTCACCAAGAAAAAATGCAGGTGATAAACAGGTATTCGTTGGTCAAATATATTATATTAGAACTGACATGTGATTACATTTCCACGCAATTTGGGTGCATAGATCCTGAGAAATCAGTATCCAGAACAACCACCACGGGCTGAAATAACGGCCTTGATACGCCTGAGCATTGAGTCAAACAGAGCTTGGATGGCGTGTACAGGTACAGCTGCCCATGAAGCTTCAACACGATACCATAGTTCATCAAGAGTAGTGACTGGCGTATTGTGACGAGCCAGTTGCTCGGCCACCATTGACCAGACGTTTTCAATTGGTGAGAGATCTGGAGAATGTGCTGGCTAGGGCAGCAGTTGCACGTTCTCTGTATCCAGAAAGGCCCGTACAGGACCTGCAACATGCGGTCGTGCATTATCCTGTTGAAATGTAGGGTTTCACAGGGATCGAATGAAGGGTAGAGCCACGGGTCGTAACACATTTGAAACGTAACGTCCACTGTTCAAAAGGCCGTCAATGCGAACAAGAGGTGCCCGAGACGTGTAACCAATGGCATCCCATACCATCACGCCGGGTGATACGCCAGTATGGCGATGACGAATACACGCTTCCAATGTGCGTTCACCCCGATGTCGCCAGACACGGATGCGACCGTCATGATGCAGTAAACAGAACCTAGATTCATCCGAAAAATGACGTTTTGCCATTCATGCACCGAGGTTAGTCGTTGAGTACACCATCGCAGGCGCTCCTGTCTGTGATGCAGCGTCAAGGGTAACCGCAGCCACGGTCTCCGAGCTGATAGTCCATGCTGCTGCAAAAGCGGTCGAACTCTTCGTGCACATGGTTGTTGTCTTCCAAACGTCCCCGTCTGTTGATTCAGGGATCGAGACGTGGCTGCACGATCCGTTACAGCCATGCGGATAAGATGCCTGTCATCTCGACTGCTAGTGATACGAGGCCGTTCCGTATTACCGTCCTGAACCAACCGATTCCATATTCTGACCAACGCGAGCAGCAATGTCGCGATACGATAAACCGCAATCGCGATAGGCTACAATCCGACCTTTATCAAAGTCGGAAACGTGATGGTACGCATTTCTCCTCCTTACACGAGGCATCACAACAACATTTCACTAGGCAACGCCGGTCAACTGGTGTTTGTGTATGAGAAATCGGTTGGAAACAATCCTTACGTCAGCACGTTGAAGGGTCGCCACCGGCGCCAACCTCGTGTGAATGCTCTGAAAAGCTAATCATTTGCATATCACAGCATCTTCTTCCTGTCGGTTAAATTTCGCGGTTGTAGCACGTCATCTTCGTGGTGTAGCAATTTTAATGGCCTATAGTGTATTTACATATATTACATAAATAATGTCGAATGTCGAGTAGTGTAGGAAGTACATTTGTTTGGTGACTGTAAGTGCTTTTGGCTCGTTGACATTCTCGACTTAGAGATAGCGTCAGACAATGCGCAAAGCTTTTGCCAGTGGCGGCTTTGTTGCTACAGCAAGTATGTAAGCTGGTTGTCTTTACTGTTCTGCTATGTGCTGTCTCAGTGTTGTGAAAATATCGTCGCTGTTGGCTATTTGATTGCGACTGGGAAAGATCTTAGTCATTTGGTGTTCGTTGCGAAAGTGCCAGCATTCCCAAAACTATCTTGTCAGTGTGTGATATCAAGACTCGAGTGGCAGGTACAGCTTCAGACATTATTATTATTAGTGTCCATTCTGATGCAAGTAACGTCTCTTGCATATGAGTTATTTTGGGCGGAGAGACAAAAATTATGTTTGCGAGTGCACTGTGAATTCTGATCGAAGAAGGTGGAACTTCGTTCCATTGCTTAACGAATGTTCACAGAAAATGTTTCAAATGGCTCTCAGCACTATGAGACTTAACATCTGAGATCACCAGTCCCCTAGTACTTAGAACTACTTAAACCTAACCAACCTAAGGTCATCAGACACGTCCATGCCCGAGGCAGGATTCGAACCTGCGACCGTAGCGGTCGCGCAGTTCCAGACTGAAGCGCCTAGAACCGCTCGGCCACAGCGGCCGGCGAATGTTCACATGCGAAATTGAGACACTGGGCTTCAATAACGTATCAATATTTTGCCAGATTTGTCTGTCGTTTATTTACGACTATAACCATTTTCCGCCGGCCGCTGTGACCGAACTGTTCTATGCGCTTCAGTTCGGAACCAGGCTGCTGCTATGGTCGCAGGTTCGAATCCTGCCTCGGGCATGGATGTGTATGATGACCTTAAGTTAGTTAGGTTTAAGTAGTTCTAAGGGAACTGATGACCTCAGATGTTAAGTCCCATAGTGATTAGAGCCATTTGAACCATTTTCCCAGGGATTATTGTCGTAATACTTTCGCACTCAGACTTTACAGGCTGGTGGCCACTGTACAGTAGGTAAGGCAGGTAAGTTACACAGGCGTAGAGGTGCGTTTAGACTTCAATTTGCATTAACACAGACGTAGGTCTGCCAAGCACTTGACTGACGCAACGCTATTAGGCTACAGCGTCCTGGTATAGGCAGTTGACGTGCTGTACGCTGCTAGTTAGAGTTTGTACCGTCTTTTTTTCCTCTCGTCACTTTCCAACGTGTTTTAATTTGATAAAGAAGAAAAAAGTAAAACGACAAAATTCAGTTAAAGTACAGGAGGGAAGACCGAACAGGTCACGTTATTACTACGAAAGAAAGACACGACAGTATTGTAAACGAAGTGCAGCCTAACGATAAATAGGTTTCCAATTTGCCATTACGATGAGACGATATCTGTCTGACATACGGAACGAGGCACGGTGTTCATGAGTGTGTTTCTGTATGTGGGGGATGAATGAACACTCAGAAACTGCTGAGGAAGACACCGCATGTGTTCCAGTTGCAGAGAGCCTTTTTCGGTGAAGCGGTCGCCATCAGTCGATTATTATCGTCCATAAAATGTCGGAATTACTTTACACGTCTTACAGAGACATAAACACTCGGGCAGGGTTATTTCAGAGTGAATGTAAACGAGATACAGCATCTGTCAAATAAAACAGCGGCCACCGGATGCGGAGAGGGATGCGTGCCCCGTGTGTCGACAGCTGCTGTCACATCCAGAGGACGGCTGGCTGTCACGCCGCGCGGCAGCCGTTATTTCCACTTCAAACGGGAGCTTTTTAATGACAAATCGTTCCAAGTAAGTAGCGTAATTAACACGTGATCAGGCCCCCCTTCCAGCCTGCTATGGATAAGTTACAACTCGAAAACGTATTACGTGCGTGAGTTTGACGTAAACGCTCATCTGAAGCCGCATTAAATAAAATGTATTGTTTTTATACTTGCAGTAATTACATGCTTCTGATCTGCTAGTCCCGGCAGTTCAATCGCACGCCGCAGCAAGTTTCGATTTATAGTAGAGAGGACGAGCGGAATGGGCAGAGGCTTTCAGTGGTAAAACATTGCTCTAAAACCACCCCACGCGCAACCCCTTCCCCCTACCTCTCCCGTTTTCACTCTAACTACTTTCCTTTTCCTGCCGCTCTACAGTGAAAGATATTGTGCTGCCTCTTCTTTTTCTGTGTGACCCAAACAAGCAACAGAACAACAGGAGAAGTACGCACGATACTAAACGAAAAATGCCTAGAACGAAAAAATAAAATATGATTCCCCAGACTGTTAACAGATGTTGATACGCTAGAATCATAAAGGTGTAGTAAATATAAAGTCTTTTGAAGTATGTTACCAAGTACTCAAAATATAATAAAATACTATAAAAGGAGTTAGTTACCCGTACTTATTACGTAAAGGAAACGTGGTTTTAAATTCGCGTTATGGAACTAACTGTACTGAACTTTAGCATGTCGTGTTAGATAATGAAAGATATTTGCATAGCTCCAGCCCACTATTTACTTTTCATATATAAGAAACTATCAGACTCGATTGCGGTAATAATTGAGTCTTCTTCAGACGATATATCTGAATCTATAATTTGTCTAAGACGGCATGGTCTAGAAACAAAACTAAAACACCCTGAATAGGCGTCGTCACATTTTAAAAATGCGGTACATAAGTACTAAGTCAACGCCAAGACTTAACTTAAGCTCTGTACCTCATTTTTAAAACGTGACGACGCCTATTCAGGCTGGTTTAGTTTTATTTCTAGGCCATGCCGTCTTAGACAAATTATAGATTCAAGTATATCTTCTGAAGAAGGCTCAATTATTCGGGCTGAAACCTAGGTAAAGGTTGGTTTCATTACCGCAATCGAGGCTGATAGTTTCTTATATATTAGATTATCACGATTGCTGACTGGGCTGCAATGTTGAAAGTAAAAAAATTTACTTTCCAGTTAATTTAGTAGCGTAAGCGTGAGTTCAGTTGAATGGTATGTTAGTTTGGTCTATACATGATGTACCAGGTATAAGTGTAGATATTTCTATTGTTGTCAGAGAATCATGTACTGAACAAAATTACATCGGTATTTTCGTCATTTGCAGACTAATAATTATAGCCATTACTGGTCGCATGTCTTTAAGTTGGCTAGTACCTCCAGGTACATGTGGGAAGAGCAACCCGTTAATGCTTATTGCTCTGGGCACCAAGTCAGTGAACGCTAAACGGTTAGTCTATACTGACAGGTGTAGAAACAGCAGATCGTAAAGTTAGTGACATGTTTGTGGGAAGACTGCTTGACGCAGAGAAAAAACAACAAAAACACTGATGTGTGTACATACTAAGGCAGCACATATAAAAATATGTGCACTTTTGCCCGTTGCATCTTATATTGTTAACTTCAGACAGTAAATGTTTCGTAACTGTTGGGATAACATTAGCAATCCTGATTAAAATTTAAACCGAAGACGTGACAAACCGTGGCTTCTCCGGAATAAAAAATGGTTCAAATGGCTCTAAGCTCTATGGGACCTAACATCTGAGGTCATCAGTCCCCTAGAACTTAGAACTACTTAAACCTAACTAACCTAAGGACATCACACACATCCATGCCCGAGGCAGGATTCGAACCTCCGACCGTAGCGGTCGCGCGGTTCCAGACTGAAGCGCCTAGAATCCCTCGGCCACTCCAGCCGGCTTTTGAGGTTCTTTAGTACGCTTAGATAATCGGTTAATACCACCATAACGCTTCGTGTGCGAGATCTGCCGTATTTTATTGCTTCCCTAACTGAGATGGCTTCCGCGCAGTAGGCTACTCCTCACAGGGGTAGGGAATATAGGACTTGATAATTTTCCGCAGGGATGTGTACTGCGCATCCTACTTTGTCGCCGTCGATTGTTTTCAGTCCATCCGTATAAATTCTCGTTGAATTCAGAAGATGGTAAGATGGTACTGAGCAAATCATTGATTTCAATCTTCAAGTTCGGAGAATATTTATACGAGTATTATACTGTTATAGAAGATTACTACATTTTATTCTCGATAGCTGAATGGGACTAGGAATTCTGGTAAGATTTCGTATTTCTGTATTTTATTTTCGCACGAGATGCGCCATTCAGGAGTTTCGTAACCAGTGGGTTTCTTTTATTTCCAGTCAAATTGTTACATTTTTAGGTGTCTGACCAATATTTCATTTATCCACTGATAAAAGTGTGACCTGTCTGTGAGATTCGCTTGACAATGAATTTATTCGCAAGTTTACACAGTGGTGATTCCCTGTCTCAACACAGAGCATTCGTAGGTGTGGATAGCCTGGCTCCAGCGCATATTCGAATACAGCGTTACTG
This sequence comes from Schistocerca piceifrons, assembly GCF_021461385.2. Lineage (NCBI taxonomy): Eukaryota > Metazoa > Arthropoda > Insecta > Orthoptera > Acrididae > Schistocerca > Schistocerca piceifrons. The sequence goes on from NC_060138.1 coordinate 1,193,418,140, forward strand.
AATTCTGTCCAGTTTCATTATCGAATTTTTTGCCCCACCAAAATAAAATATGCATCCATATTCCTAAACTGATCTTGCAAGAGTCCTATAAAAGTTGAGCAGAATTTTCGGGTGAGCTCCCGACAGCAGGCTGAAAAAAAAGAAATATATATATATATATATATATATATATATATATATATATATATATATATATATATATACACGCTTAGTAGTATAGACTATATATATAATTGTGTGATATTCATTATTTCGGTATCAAATTCCTACAATGTTCTCTTTCGCTATTGCGACTGTGTGATAACGAAGCATTTTATTTTTAATTGGCTTGTAGTTACTGGAACACTGATAATCGTGAATGCTCACTGTACTGTGTAAACTGTGATGCTATCGAAGGCGTGAATGTAAATAATTGACACGCAATTCTCAAATTTTCAGATCTATGCTTTTTTCATAGGCTTTATTTTTCTGCATTGCGGTTCTTTGAAAGTTGAGCTAAACCTAAGCATTATTCACCAATGTAAACAAATTATTATTATTATTATTATTATTATTACGACAGTAGAATATATATTTTTATGACAAATTTTTTAAAAAATATTTTGTATGTTTTATTGTTCTTTCTAGTCTTTTCCCCTGCGGCTTCACCCCCGCACACGTTCGACGTACACCTCTTCCTCCCTCCCACCCATCGCTCCGTCCACCTCATCCTCCCACCTCCATTTATCCATTCCTTCTCTAGACTCTCTCCGTCTCTTCATTGCCTCCTTCGCCCTCTTTGTCCATCTTCTTCACCCCCCTCTCCCTGCCCACTTGCTCCTCACCCTCTCTCTGTACATCTACTCATCCTCATCTACCTCTCTGTCCCCTCCTTCCCTCTCTCCCTCTTTATATCCGCCTGCTTAGCTGGGTGATAAAGTGCTTACCTCCCATGCAGCGGGCCCAGGTTAGATTCTCAGACGTATTGGAGATTTTCTCCGCCCTTGGGCTGGGTGCTGTGTTGTCCTCATCATCATTTCATTCTCATTACCGGCATGCAAGTCGCCAAATGTGGCGTCGACTAAAATAAGACTTGCACACGGCTGCCGAACTTCCTAGACGGGCCTCCCCGCCAGCAATACCATATCATCATTTCATTTTTCCCTGTCTGTCTCCTCCTCCCCACCTCTCTCTGTCCATGTCCTCGTGCCCCCTATCTCCCTATCCATCCTCTCCTGCCGCCTCTCTCTGTCCAATCCCTCTTCTATTCATCTCGGCCTTCCCAAGCAAGCCGTGCCCACCCGCATGTGCAGCGTCGCAGACGCAGATACACCTCCCTCAACATCACTGTCGTGAAGGTCGGCCTATACACTGGAGACTGGAAAACCGTTTCTTGTTCCTTGCAGGTCGGTAAGACAGACCGATACTACTCCCACACAACAAGTCTATCCTGCAGAACAGCCCACATGGCTGGGACCGAAAAACCGCATTTTGTCCTTATTTTCGCTTTTATGGACGCTAGGAGGTCCTAACCCCCACAGTGCTCTTACTCATGAAGTTTACTGTTTGTGGATTAGTTTTGGTTTAACCCATGCCAGACGTTTGCAAGGAGATGCCAGACATACAAACATACACTTTCACGTTAAAAGTAGGGGTGAAGTCAAGCTGTATTTTGGATGGCGAGGGGGTGGAGGGAGACAGGGACAGTAATAAACTGTGCGCCATCTTCCTTCTCCCCAATCCAAACCCTGTATCGTTTACCCCATGTGAACTAACTGAATCATAGTGAAATTGTGTTAAATGAGGGCCTTGTGATGACTGGGTTTAAGTAGTTCTAAGTTCTAGGGGACTGATGACCATAGATGTTAAGTCCCATAGTGCTCAGAGCCATTTGAACCATTTGAAACGTCCCCTTAGAAAAATTAATGAATTATTATGCTGATAAACCTCTTACATTATTTGGTTTCCAAACAGCTCAGCAGAACTGAACGTAAACAGACATTTCGCTCTTTGCCTATTCTGATCAACACTAAACTGACACACAACATTTTTAGCGCAACGCAATCTGACTTTCCCTACAAAAGACTGGCCCTGACTAACAATAACCTATACCTTTCATGAATCACTTACCTCACAAAAATCTTCGTTACTCGAACTACTGCAATACAGCGAGCGCCACTACTGCCAGCTCAATAAAAGATTATATCTACTGAAGCGACTAACTACTGATAGGCGTAGTTAGCAAATGAAAGATTTTGATAAAGAACAAACAATGTTTTTACCTTAATACTGTTCAAAAGTCATAATATATATATATATATGAGTTCATGACATCCAGTCTTACAAATTTACTGTATCTGATGGACACACGTCCAGGTCATCCACTCAGAAAACTCCGCCATCTCTCTCCCCACATCCACCACTGCTGGCTGCACACCCCAACTGCGCAACGCTACGCGCTGTTAACATCCAGCTGCCCAACACTACAATGGCAGACAACAATGCAAACTAGCCACAGACTGCACACAGCACAACCAGTGATTTTCATACAGAGCGCTATGTGGCGTTACCAATAAGAAAACCTAAACAGCCTACTTATATAGCCCCCATGCTCCCCACAAAAAACTTTACAAATTGTTTTGGGCAGTGGCCAATACAGATTTGAAAAAATTTTTTCATAATTACAATAACAAAGAAATCAAATGAACACACTTATTGATACAATGTTGGTCAAAAGCTAAAATTTTCTCACAGCCCATAAAGACAGTCCTGATCGTTCATTACAGTAAAATAGCAGTGTTTTTCTCAAAGTCTGGGCAGTAAAAGAAAATGCACATGGAAGTAGTGGATTTCCATGCAGTCTTGAAGAAGTAGTGTTGTCCTTCCAACGGAAAGACAGTGCTGATTCTAGACATGCATACAGTTAATGGGCCACAACAGAACAAACCCACAGCAGAGTCAGTCGAAGTTTTGAAGCATATTGGTAGGCAGGTCATCACAGAGCAGACCCACTGGTAGAGAGTATGGTGTTGGTGGGCCACCAGAGGTGCAGACCCATTTCAGTCCTTGTAGAGATAATGGTATTGGTGAGTCATCAAAGGTGTAGACCCACTGTAGTCCTTGTAGAGATGGCTAGCAGCCATCTGCTGTGACTGTGCAGGTGCACAATCACCATTGAAGAGTCTTGCGGAGAATATTGCAAGTCCATGATCCACCACTTGTGCACTCACAAAAAATTTTTTTGCAATGTTCTTAGAACCAGCAATGCTGTTATCCAGTCCCTTGCTGAATTATTAACACATGTGCAAACACTAACAGTCCTCTTTTTTCACATATTGTGCATATACTATGACCAACTGAAATGTGTGCAGTGAAATGAATGCTTACAAGTTACTTAATTTGATAAACTGTTATCAATTACAATTTTATAACATGAGAATACAATAACAAAGGTACAAAAGACATCATTAAAGAACATAACAATACAGACAACATTTGTAGTAAAACAGACTTTACAAAAGAATAGAAATAAACATGTACATCAGTGTTACAAGAATTATGACGTAAGTACATACATAAAAGGTCAGAATAACTTTTGAAACATCAACTTCACACATAAGCAACAAAACACAACAGATAAATAATGTCTAAACATCTTTACTAAATAATAACATAGTATTAGAAAAATTCAGCAACATAACTCATATCAGCTAAACACATAAAGACAGGAAAAACACAAATACACAAGCGTACACAAACACATAGCAGAATAACACAAGAGGAAAGGGCAGGGTTTGTTTTCAGTGTAATATTTGGTACTGCAGTCCAACCCAAAACTTCATTCCATAGATCTTTTCTCTTATTTCAACATTTGTTTCCACAAAAAAATCCTATCCAAGCATGCTTTCTGTATTTATGTGTTCACATATTTCTTACCTCATTATTTATTTTCCATTACCTTACCTCATCATTTATTTCCAAGAAAATCTTACCTAAACCTGTTGTCTGTAAACCCTACTTTTTTGTTCATATCCTCTTTCAAAATACTTTTTTGCCTAAACCATTTTCTTATAGCTTCTCAATGCATTTCTTCCAATTCATCACAACTCATTCTCTCATATAGCCTACCCCATCTTAAGCTAACTTAAATCTACTGAGCTCAGATGCTAACTTATATATATATATATATATATATATATATATATATATATATAAGTTAGCAAAGCAAATGCAACATTATCATTAATATGAGCCAATCTGCAGCAACAAGAAAAATAAACCAGTAGTAAATCTGGCTTAACAGAGTAATACAAACTGAAATTTAGTAGCACTATGCCTGGCAAACAGCAGCAGCAAATGCAGTAAATACCTAAACATGACAAAGCTCAAGCAGAAAAAATATTACAGTAAAAATGGCCATGTTTAATACCTATGTCACATCTTAACACTAGAGTGATGCCTCACAATAACTTACTCTACCAAAAAAATTACCAATTAGTTGAAAAGAAAATTATGTATGCAGTTACTGTTATTAATCCCTTCTTATTGTTCTTTCCATTCCAAGTGCTCCTTTTTCGAAGAATGTGGATCATAAAATTATTATTTAATAGATCTGTTGGCAGAAAGTGTTCACATTAGCAAATGCATTTAATTTTATTTTATAAAACCAATGTTGCAACACAGCTGGAAACCAGATATCAAATGAAATAAGCAACTATGTACAAAGTAAAGCATAAAAATATCATTCAATAGTCATGTGGCATTTCATAAGTTAGTAGAAATTCTCTCAACTCTTGTAGAAAGACACTTGTCATAATCAGGTGTGCAGATGTAAGTATCTTTCCAAGTAATGAGCGTGTCGTATTTGCGATGCTTCCTAGAAAGGAATCTCAATAGCGAGGTTAATGGCCTCTCCTTTTTTTCTCCACCTGTGCCTCTGGGAGGCACACGCTAATGGCTTTTTTCCAGGCGACTGTCGTGCAGCTGGGTGCTTACAGTGACCTACCTTCCTTACCAAAATATTTACGACATCAATTTCTGCTACAGTGACAGTTTGATACAAATAAAATTTCACAGGTCGAAATATTTGCGTTACAAATCTGTAGAAACAAAATCCTGTAAATGTAACAGTGTCCAAAAAAATTTCGCCGGCACTGTGATACATTCACGCATTTACACACATTTCATAACTCTTAAAGTACGATTCTTGGTTTCCAACATCCTTTTTCACAAGTCAGAGTCCCTAACCACTACTCATTATTCCTATACATATAAACACATAATCACATTCCTCATATACGCTAGCATCAGCTTATTGATCATAAACATACCTTAACAGCATAACACACATCATCGTTGTAATAATATCATAACACCTCAGTCAAATCTCGGAAACGTCGTAGCTTTCTGCAATAATTTCAACACCTAAAAAAATTCTCTGCTCATTTCAATAGTGTCATCTACCTCAAACGTACTTTAAAAATCATGATCCCATACCAAATATATCATTCAAAGCTCTCATAGTATCACAATGGTTCCGAAAAAAATATGAACAGTTCACAAAGTACAGACGAAATACAATTTCATAAGTGTGAAGTTATCCAACTGTGTAATTGCGTAAACATCTGTCACTGATGTAGTAAAAAAAAGTTTCTTTCTCTCTTAAATAATCAGATAGCTGTGTAATTCTGTGTTAGAGGAATATGGTACCGATGTGTAAAGTTGTATAAGCAAATACCATATTAGCTAGGGCTCCTCGTGCTTGCCAAACACATGGTACAGCAAGTAAGCGTGTACCTCCCTGAGGATTAATGTAATTATACCTTCAGGTGTTACAGGTTACAGCAATGGAATGAAATGTATCACGGAAAACTTTCTTTGTAATTCAAAAGTCTTGAAAAATAAATGGTTTAAGTACAAAATTAATCTCTCAAATGCGTGTCCTGTAGTGCTAAATGTGCATCTTCTGTAAGATAATTCTGTGGAAGTGTTGTAGTTATCGTCCTCTGTAAGCAAAGTTCTGCTGAAGTCAATGTACTTACCTCATCATAAACGAAAGTGAAATGCTTTGCGTATAGATATCATAGTTATAACGTACCTTACCGTGATCAAGAAAGTACTATAATGTAACATATTGTTGTGCTACGGAAAAGGCTGTCTCATTGTAGCTGTACCACAAAAGTTACTACTAAAACATGTTTTACTTTCCAGAATAATACAGAAAAACTGTGCAGATATAAAACAGTTAAACCGCAAAAGCAACAATGTAAATTGTGTCACATATTAGTGGCCTCATGACATAATCGTGTATCCATCAAAGAAACCAAATGCTAAGTCATCTTTAATGTCACCGAATGTACTTCAAATAAAGAGTATCTTTTCAAGTAAACCAAAATGTTGCATTAAAATCTCATTGGCAGTATATGTTCTAAGTATGTAAGCCTGATTGTCGTTATGTAATCGTGCAACTAACAAGCAGGAATGTACACACACAATAACACTGTGTCGTCTGTTCACTATAACAATGCACTCGTAAATACTGTCTAAATATGTTCCCTAGGTTCCAGACTGGATAGTTAACTTCAGAACATTGTTGCATGTTAACAGTTTCTCAGTGTGACAAATTGTACTAGTAGCATGAAGTGAAAAATTTTATGGCAAAGACTAAGTTAAAAAGCAGATTGTCTCTCAATAAACGGTTTTACATGTGAAATGAGGTGCAAGCATTTACTCTTCCTACTATGCAGAACTCCAGCTTCAACGGAATTATCGTGTGGTATATTGTACATCGGTAAAGAATGCTCAAATTTTTCTCAAGGTTAGCGTCTATATTATTTTTCTCTGAGCCAGCCGGCGCACGTGGCTGCCTGCAGTGCAGGTCATTGTCTGTGTCTTTGTTGGCGTGTGTCGTTATTGGTATTAGGAGACCTAACTTCTACAAATTCACCTTGATGAGAAAGCCCTGCCCTGTTTGAATCTCGCCAGTTTCTGTAATTAATTTCTTGTCAGTCACGTGGTGGAGAACTTCTCCCTGAGTCGTAACTGCACGGAGGACCGTTGTGTCTGAAATTATTCTGTCTCCCTGGATAATAATTGTTTTGGTTGCCATATTGCCTGTTTCTATGGTTGTCTCTGTCACATTCATTACTATGGAAATGCGATCTTTCTCTGTAATTATTACTACTCTGCCAACGGTTGTCATACGGGCGGTGTCTGTTTTGGTCACGATTTACGTTGTAAGAATAGCCTTGTCGTGTCCAGTTATTATTTCTTTCGTCGGGGAATTGTGACGGATGTGACCTGTAATTGTCATGTTCCTGTTTTCGCGTACCGCGCTTGTCAGTGTCGATTTCCAATTCTTGTAACAGTCCCTGAAAAGCTTCAATGTCGTCTTTGCAACGTCCTGCCAAAATAATATGTCGTAAATGTTCAGGCAATTTGATTAAACAAATGCGGATGAGTTCTGAGGGCCTGTATGGGTTTGACAGGTACTGATTCTTGTGCAACATGTCTTCAAAATATTTCACAAGACTGGAAAATTCAGATTGTTCGTAATGTTTCATCATTATGATGCTATGTTTTACTCGGTCTTGTGTAGCTTGAGACTAATATGCTGAGAGGAAGGCATGATAAAATTCTCCTTCACTATGACAATCGTGAATGACCGATCGCATTCTTACAGCTGGTTCATTCTCTAAATAGCCACACATAAATTCTAATCTGTGCTCTAATGAGCAGTTGGGAGGAAAAAAATGAGAGAATTGATGGAACCATGCTTGTGGATGAATTTCGTTGCCAGAATTCTTAAATGTTTTGAATTTACGTGTAGTAATGAACAGCTTATAGTCAAAATCATCATGTCGGCATATCGCATATCGGTCATCGTTACTTCTTTTCATCTGTGTACCTTGCCAATTTCTTTCATAATTTTCGAAGTGCCCTGTGTTATTATTTTGTGGCTGTTCCGTATTTCTATCTCCCTCTTCCTGTATTGGAGCGGGAGTCTCCTCTGAAATATGTAATTCTTGTATTATTTGTGCCAACTGATCTTGTACTTCCTGGATTTCTCTTTTGTGTTGCGTATTAATTTGATTCTGATTTTGTTTGAATTTCCTAATTTGTTGATATTCTTCTGTGTCATTGAAGGCTATGGGTCTTGTGTCATTCAGATCATCATCTACCTTTGTAGATAAGTTAGTGAACTGATCCGAAAGTTCGGCTACTTTTTCCGATAGTGAACTGATTTCCTCAGTGTGTTTCTCTGAACCAAGTTTCAGAGTGTCCATTTGTGTTAAAATCGTATCTACTGTGTCCTTTAAGTTTTCTTGAGTTTTTGCAAGTTACGTAACCGAATCAGTAGATGCAACTGAGTCAATTTTAACTTGCAAGGTGTCGTGATTTTCATGAACAATAGTTTGCAGTTCTTTTATGGCTGCTTCGTGATTCTGTAATGCATTTTCATGACGCGAAAAATTAGGTTGAAAATGCTCACAAATTTGTGTTTTAACGTCATTACAGACTTTTTGACATTCAGATTCAATTTTAAATAACTCAGCAGTTAAACCTTGCTGTGTTTGTCTCTGATTTTGTTCCATTGTGTCTAACTATTGAAGCTTTTGTCCCATTTGTTGTACTAATTGTAATAACAATGCACTGGTGTCTGAAACATGTTTCTCAGTGCTTTTCGGCAGTGAATTTGCACCGGCAACATTCAAATTTTGACAAGCAGAAAATGTGTCTCGACTTATTTGATAAAACGGTGAGGACCCAAAACCTGAATCTACAGTATCTGCGAGATTGTATCCTGTCATTTCGGATTCCTGAGGTGAGCTGTTGCCGACCGATCGATCGATAATGCTTCCCTGTTCACAAATTGTTTCACTGTCTACACCATTATTTGCAGCCCGCTCCGTTTCCCTATGCACAATTACCAAATTACTACGTTAGTTAATTCATTACATGGTGGTGCTAACACACTGCTTTCGTCTTCACTGTCATTTCTCAGTTTACTTTGGAGCCTGGTATTACGTTTTTCACACGCCATTATTGTCACAATATTTCACACAATAACACAGAAAGGCACAATTTGAAGAGCAAAAAAAAAAAAAAAACTCGTTAATTGCAAATGCAGCTGCAAAATACTTGGTGCAAATCTACATGTATGCCACAATTGTTTTACTGTACAACAATGAAAAACTACAACTACAGAGGAAATTCTCTCTATAATTATGCACTAGCAATAAACAATAGCTACACTAATAACAGAAACTACAAGAAAAAATCAGAAGATTCCAATGAGGTATCCTGGCAGGGTCGCCATATGAAACGTCCCCTTAGAAAAATTAATGAATTACTGTGCTGATAAACCTCTTACATTATTTGGTTTCCAAACAGCTGAGCAGAACTGAACGTACTCAGACATTTCGCTCTTTGCCTATTCTGATCAATACTAAACTGATACACAACATTTTTAGCACAACGCAATCTGACTTTCCCTGCAAAAGATTGGCCCTGACTAACAATAACCTATACCTTTCATGAATCACTTACCTCACAAAAATCTTCGTTACTCGAACTACTGCAATGCAGCGAGCGCCACTACTGCCAGCTAAATAAAAGATTCTAACTACTGAAGGGACTAACTACTAATAGGCGTAGTTAGCAAATGAAAGATTTTGATAAAGAACAAACAATGTGTTTACCTTAATACTGTTCAAAAGTCATAATACATATATATGAGTTCATGACATCCAGTCTTACAAATTTACTGTATCTGATGGACACACGTCCAGGTCATCCACTCAGAAAACTCCGCCATCTCTCTCCCCACATCCACCACTGCTGGCTGCTCACCTCCAACTGCGCAACGCTACGCGCTGTTAACATCCAGCTGCCCAACACTACAATGGCAGACAACAATGCAAACTAGCCACAGACTGCACACAGCACAGCCAGTGATTTTCGTACAGAGTGCTGTGTGGCGTTACTAATAAGAAAACGTACACAGCCTACTTACACGTTTTTTGTTAAATGAGGATACAGGGCAGAAACCTCAGTAGGTGTGTGATCTTGATACCAGCATGGGGCAAGACAGAACAACTGATTTCAATCAAGTCCAAACAGAGTGCTGCAGAATGGTGTTTGTCCAGGAGTTTAAGGTTGCTACAGCAAGTTTGGGTCCACCTGACACAGCAATGTTACAGCTCCAGACGAATAAAGTAAAAAGCAGGATCTGCAGACGATCGAAAGCTGCTTATTAGAATGTCAGTTGTCCCTCAGCGTAAATAAATATAATGCATCGCATATAAATTGGCGATGAACACCAATACTGTTTGGTTACACTATCGGCGATAAATCACTAGAAACAGTGACAACCGTGTAATACTTTGGAGGAACTATTCAGAGCAAAATAAAGTGTAAGGATCACATAAAGCTAATTAGCAGATTAACTGAAGAAACCCATCCATAAATGACGAGGCTTGCAAAACACTTCTTCGACTGGGTCTTATACATTGTTTGTCAGTCTGGGACTCTTACCAGATACGATTAATAGATGAGTTAGAGAAGATCAGTTAGAGAAGATACAAACAAGAGCGTCGCATTTTATCACGGTTTCGCTTAACAAGTGAGAGAGCGTTACGTGGACCATCCTCAAATTCCAGTGGTGGACGCTACAAGAGGCGCTAGGCATGACCCAGAAGTGTCCTTTTAGAATTCGGAGAGTGCACATTCCAAAATGAGTCAGGCGGCACACTACTTCTGGCCGTATACGTCTCGTGCAGCAAGAACCACGAGAAAGTCAGGGAAATCAGGCTATATAGAATGCTGACCCTAACAATGGCAACAGCAAGAAGGTTGCATGCAACAAACGACAAACAAATGATTAGTATTTAGTCCTACCGCACGAAGTACGTAAGAGCAACGTTGTCTACATTATGCATACAAGGAAAGGTTGCACAACAGGTTTGTCCTTTAGAAATCGCATTTGCATGTTGTTTGTTGGCGAGAAGACTGTGCAAGAAGAAGTGACGTCTACCAGCGAATGTTGGAATTCGACAGTGGCAGGATCGTTGGCTGTCGAGACTTCGACCTATAGCTACGCTATATTGCTGTTCACTTTGATAGATTACCACGACTCTCATGGGAATATACACGCATGCTCATAAATTAATGATAATTGCAGAATGTTGTACCACAAAACGTGCCACTACACAAAACTGGCGCTAATAGCATAGGCACATAGGGAACACACACGACACAGATCTGTAAGTCCACGGTACTGGTGATAAGTAGGGAAAACTGTCCCGAAACATATGTGCTACAAAACGCCACTGTTTCCTGCGGATGCACCCCGACATCAATATGGGATATGATCACCATGCACACGTACACAGGCCGCATAACGGGTTGGCGTACTCTAGATCAGGTGGTCATGCAACTGCTGGGTTATAGCTTCCCATTCTTGCACCAGTGCCATCGGAACTCCTGAAGTGTCGTAGGGGGGTGAAGACGTGCAGCGATACGTCGACCGAGAGCATTCCAGTCGTACTCGATGATATTTAAGTCTGGAGAACAAACAGGCCACTCCATTAACCTAATATCTTCTGTTTCAAGGTACTCCTCCACGATGGCAGCTCTGTGGGGCCGTGCGTTACCATCCATCAGGAGGAAGGCGGACATACTGGTGCGAAATCACGTTCCGATACCCTGACCTGTTACAGTTCTTCTGTCAAAGACATGGAGGGGTGTACGTGCACCAATCGTAATCCCACCCCACACCATCAAACCACGGCCTCCATACAGGTCCCTTTCAAGGACATTAAGGGGTTGGTATCTGGTTCCTGGTTCGCGCCAGAGAATCATTGTTCAGACTATACCTGGACTCGTCCGTGAACATAACCTGGGACCACTGTTCCAATAACCATGTACTGTGTTCTTGACACCGGGCTTTACGGTTTCTCCTGTGACCAGGAGTCAGTGGAATGCACCTTAAAGCCCTCTGGGCGAATACTCCATGTCTGTTCAGTCGACTGTAGACTGTGTGTGTGGAGACAACTGTTCCAGTGGCTGCGGTAAGGTCCCGAGCAAGGCTACCTGCAGTACTGCGTGGCCGTCTGCAGGCATTGATGGTGAGATATCTGTCTTCTTGTGGTGTTTTACCCAGTGGACGTCCCGTACTGTAGAGCATGATACGTTTCCTGTCTGCTGGAATCGTTGCCATAATCTTGAGATTACGCTCTGTGGCACACGGATGGCCTGTGCTACGACCTGCTATGTTGGCCAGCCTCCAGTCGCCCTAGTATTCTACTCCTCATAACGTTATCAATGTGTGTTCTTTGAGCCATTTTCAACACACAGTCACCATTCGCAGGTCTCAAAACGTCTTCACTCTTACTAACTGCAACGTACTGTGACATGCACATATCTGCGTATGTGTACTGCTGCCAGCGCCACCGTGCGACGACCACAGGTCAAATGCACCGCATGGTCATAATCCTAGGTGATTTAAACCCTCAAACTGCCCACTAGATCGTTGTTTCACAATGTATCAGCATTATCCCTAATTTATGAGCATGAGTGTAGAATCGATGGGTCCAGGTAAGCCATATTCAACACCATAAGGTGTCAGTGGCTTCACTCGTCTAGTGTATGAGAGAACACACACCTAGGGCACTCGGCCTTGTCAGACCGTACAGTCACATTTCATACCTTGAGTCAGAAAATGGCTTGTTTTCAGTAAGATAAGTAAACTCGGAGCATCGAGAGCACCAACGACTGTCTGCACGGTGACCACAGTTCCCGCACCCCTTAATGCGACAGCAGAGACACACACACGCGGGCAGTGGAATGCCCAGCGACAAAATTACACTGAGATGACGCACATCACGGCATATCGATATGCACGTATTCGGATGGCCGTAGTTTGGTGTATACAAGATGTAAAATGATAGAGCATTGGCGGAGCTGTCATTTGTAATCAGATGATTCGTATGAAAATTTTTTCGACGTAATTATGGCCCCAAGACAGCAATGAACAGTCTTTGAACGCGGAGTGGTAGTTGGAGCTAGATGCCTGGAACGAAATCGTCACGGACTTCAATACTGCGAGATCCAAAGTGTCCAATTCAGGCGTTACCTCTCACCACGGTCAACGCAGTGGCCGGCGACCTTCACTTAACGACCGAGACCAGCGGCATTTGTGTGGAGTTGTCAGAGGTAACAGACAAGCAACGTTGCGTTAAATAACTACAGAAGTCAAAAAATGGTTCAAATGGCTCTGAGCACTATGGGACTCAACTGATGAGGTCATTAGTCCCCTAGAACTTAGAACTAGTTAAACCTAACTAACCTAAGGACATCACAAACATCCATGCCCGAGGCAGGATTCGAACCTGCGACCGTAGCGGTCTTGCGGTTCCAGACTGCAGCGCCTTTAACCGCACGGCCACTTCGGCCGGCTACAGAAGTAAAAACGGGACGTACGACAAACGTATCCGTTTGGACGGTGCTGCAAAATTTGGCGTTAATGAGCTGTGGCAGCTAACGATCGACGCTAGTGTCTTTGCTAACAGCTCTACATCGTCTGCAGCGCCTCTCCTGGACTCGTAACCATATCGGTTGGATCCTAGATGACTGAAAAACCGCGACGCCGTCATATGAGTCACGATTTCAGTTACTAACAGCTGACTGTAGGGTTCCAGTGTGGTGCAAACTCCACGAAGCCATCCACTCATGTTGTCAACAACGCACTGTGCAAACTAATGGTGGCACAATAATGGTGTGGGCTGTAATTGCATGCAATGGACTGCATACTCTGGTCCAACTGAAGTGATGGAATTGGAAATGAGCGTTTGGCGTCATTAGCTGGGAGCCCCCTTACGGGGCAGGCCCGGCTGCCTTGGTGCAGGTCTTATTTACATTCGACGCCACATTGGGCGATCTGCTCGCCGGATGGGGGACGAAATGAAGATGAAGACAACACAATACCCAGTCCCTGAGCGGAGAAAATCCCCGACCCAGCAACTGGAGCGATCATTGACTGGAAATGCTAATGTTCGGCTACTTGGAGATCATTTGCATCCATTCATGGGCTTCATGTTCCCAAACAACGATTGATGACCATGCGGCATATCAGTGGGCCACAACTGTTTGCAGTTGGTTTGAAGAATATTCTGTACAAATCGAGCGAATGATACTGCGATCCAGATTGCCCGACATGAACCCCATCGAACATTTATGGAACATGATCGAGAGGTCAGTTCGTGCACAAAAACCTGCACTGGCAACACCGTCGCAGTTATGTGCGCTATAGAGGCAGCATGGCTGAATATTTCTGAGGAGGATTACCAACTTTGGGTGTACACCAAGAGAATGTTACATGATTACCATTGTAAGGTGGCAGAATAAATGAAACTTCCTGGCAGATTAAAACTGTGTGCCCGACCGGCACTCGAACTCGGGACCTTTGCCTTTCGCGGGCAAGTGCTCTACCATCTGAGCTACCGAAGCACGACTCACGCCCTAGTTCTGCTAGATTCGCAGGAGAGCTTCTGTAAAGTTTGGAAGGTAGGAGACGAGATACTGGCAGAAGTACGGCTGTGAGTGCCGGGCGTGAGTCGTGCTTCGGTAGCTCAGATGGTAGAGCACTTGCCCGCGAAAGGCAAAGGTCCCGAGTTCGAGTCTCGGTCGGGCACACAGTTTTAATCTGCCAGGAAGTTTCGTATCAGCGCACACTCCACTGCAGAGTGAAAATCTCATTCTGGAAACATTCCTCAGGCTGTGGCTAAGTCATGTCTCCGCTATATCCTTTCTTTCAGGAGTGTTATTTCTGCTAGGTTCGCAGGAGAGCTTCTGTAAAGTTTGGAAGGTAGGAGACGAGATACTGGCAGAAGTACGGCTGTGAGTGCCGGACGTGAGTCGTGCTTCGGTAGCTCAGGTGGTAGAGCACTTGCCCGCGAAAGGCAAAGGTCCTGAGTTCGAGTCTCGGTCGGGTACACAGTTTTAATCTGCCAGGAAGTTTCATATCAACGCACACTCCGCTGCAGAGTGAAAATCTCATTCTAGAATAAATGAAGGTCAGATTCGCACCTTACATGAGAGCTTTATATATCGCAATGGGAAGGTGAATATGACACCTAACTTAATTCGGTGGTAATGAGCAAATTCGCCTATCAGTATGTAATGCAAAAAGGGATGACACTTAATCATCAACAGTAATTAACACGCCGTTCCTATAATGCATGTTTGAGCGCAAGGTGAAACAAGCAGCGAGAGGCGTTTTACTCGTAGTTTGGAATTCAGAGGGACGAGGGCAGAGGCAAGGGCGCGTACAGGGTGTACCATGGAAACCACTTAAATGGGTGTCCCAGGCCGACAATCAATGATCGGCCAGTTGACTCAGATGGGGAGAGCAAGTATAACGGCCCATCTGAGGGAGGACAGGACAGAAAGCTTTTAGAAAACTGTGTTTCGGAATTCCAAATGGATACGAAACAAGACCAGTGACTCATTCTCGATCATTTGTCCAGTGAGTGCTACACATGTGAGAGAGTCAATGTATGCATTTAGGCGCCTGGAACAGGCACAAAAAGTCCGACTGGCGGAAACGCGATACGAATAATGGAAGCAAGACAAAAAAAAAAAAAAAAGAAAGAAAGAAACCAAAGACGCTCATGGGATTTGTCAAGCTGCAAAAAGCGTTGGGCAATGTAAAATAGTACAAGATGTTCGAAATTTTGACAAAAATACGATTAAGTTAAAGGAAAACAAGGGTGGTACGCACCGAGAACCAAGAAGGAACAAAAAAATGGCTCTGAGCACTATGGGACTTAACATCTATGGGCATCAGTCCCCTAGAACTTAGAACTACTTAAACCTAACTAACCTAAGGACAGCACACAACACCCAGCCATCACGAGGCAGAGAAAATCCCTGACCCCGCCGGGAATCGAACCCGGGAACCCGGGCGTGGGAAGCGAGAACGCTACCGCACGACCACAAGATGCGGGCAAGAAGGAACAATAAGACTTAATAATCAACAACGAAGTGCTCGGATTAAAAAGGGACAAAGAAACTGATGCTGTCTTTCGGCCCTGTTCTTCACTCTGCACATTAAAGAAACAATGACGAAAATAAAAGAAACTTTAAAGAGTGAAATTAAAATGCAGAATGAAAGATAATCAACAATAAGATTCACTGAAGACAATGCTGTCCTCAGGGAAAGTGAAGAAGAGTTACAGGATCTGTTTGTAATATAGGAAATGCAGATAGAATACCTTCTGCACCATTCAAAATTTTGGCCTTTACTTTTGATTCTGAATCTGTAAGTTTTATTACAGAAACTATATTTAATAAGCAATCGATGTAATAGTTTATTTATATATGACTGTATATAATTGATTTTAATTATAATGAAAATATTGTAAATTGGTGAGGGAACTTTATTTAACTGTATCGATAGCAACGACGAAATGGCAGTAACTTTGCCGTTGTTTTTCTTTGCGTATGGAGAGTCTCTGCCTTGTTGCAAGCAGAGAGGAAGCAGAGCAGCTTGAGCGATGAAAGGGTGCGGAAGTGTTTGTTGGACGTTCACAAAGACGAGATGTGCAGCTATTCTCGCGCCACTGTCGACGCGCCTGATTCGTTAACCCGCGAGTATTGAAAGGACGGCAGGAGTGGACAGGCGGAGGAAGCTGCAATTCGAACTATTGCCTGCCCTATAATTATCCGTGGCTCTGGAGACGACTCGGGGTTCTCAAACAGCAGCAGCAGCAACAACGGCAGCTCATCATTGTCATTGGCTACATTCTTCGTCGTCCGCACAGCTATGACATCGTAAGACTGTTAACTGACAGATACAGTATTGTAGAGGCTTTAGCCAGTTGCATTTCTTTCACAAATTAAGTTGAATAATAACTTGTAATAGTTAAAACGTGTAGGACACCTGTGTTGTCATCGTCCTCAGACATTATTACCAGGCAGGGTCTCTTTCCTTTCCATGCAATCACCGAGTGTCGTAAGAATATGAAAATTGATTAAGTATTTACTGCCAGTTTTGTGTGTTTGCTATTGACCAATTTCAGTCTAAATTGTATGGCTCAATAACTGTTAATTGTTGTCGTTCATAACAGAGGCTTAATTAATTTGCAATTTTGAGTATTAACTTCATTCACCCAAAATTTCACTGGAAAAACTAATAACTAAAGATACAGCACAAATTAAGAGTGCGCAATTTCATTTATTCTATATTTAGCTTATCGAATGACCTCTGCTGGCTGGCGATGTATTTTATTGTTGTTAGTTCAAAAGTAAAATTAGTTGCTCATTTCCTTAAAGTAAATTCAATTCAGTCTTTCAGTAATCAAAAGTAAACTGCTTACCTTTTCCTAAATTTTGCGTTACGTTACACTGATGTTACCGAAAGTAATTTTTTTTTACGTAACGAAGGTTTAGATACATTTATTTAACCAATAACTCCATTTAATTTTACTTTCAAAATTCAGTATTTCAGAATAAGTAACTGCAAACCCAGTGCTTTCTGATTCATTTATTTTCTCGTAAACTGTTGTGTTGTAGAAAAGCGCGACAACCTCATGTTGCCACGCCAGTGATTATTTTTAAATTTCTTTGCCATTACCTTTCATAAGGTTCTGGAAATTCATTGCCCTAGCGGGATGGGGACCGTTTAATTATCCCCTGTTTAGCTGATCAGCGTTTTCTTTGTATTATCAGTAATTTTTGTCGTAAATATTATGTGGTACACCGTCTCCCCCTGTGTGGTGAGCGATTGCAGTTTACGCCACCCGTTTCAAAATTATCATCAGTATTTAGATTAGGTTTAGAATAGATTCTTCCTTCAGAAGGGTCTATTGTAAAGTTTCCTCCAACTATCCGGTGATATTTTCCTTCGGTAACGATAGACTTACTCACTGCAAAAATTTCATTAGGCATATACGATCACGGTCAGTTATATCGCAACCCAGTAGGCCGATTAGGAAGGAGTAGGTTACATGTTTCATGGAATGAACTGTCTAATGAGTTTGACTGTGGACAGAGAGTAACCCGAAGAAAGTAATTTGGGGTAGTAGAAATAAGATTAACTGTAAACTTAACATGAGAATTAGCGATCACGAAGTAAACGAAAAGAAATTCTTTTATCCATCTTTTGATTTGCAGCTCCTTGTATTGGCCGTGTTTGCGGTTAAAATTTTTGAGATTTGAGGTCCGCCAGTTACGCAAAACACCGTTTATCTCAGTACCTAAACATGTTTCTGCACCACTGTTCCATCATCAGTGGGTTTTCGTTTTTATTTATTCTTTACATTTGGTGAGCGTGAATTTTCTGGACCACTTTTGTGTTAGTTGTTACAGGTAGCTTGTCATGTTTTCGTGTGGCAAGCACTTCCATTCTCCACATCATGCTGAGATGCTGAGCTGCAAACTTAGCTATAACAAGTATTTTCCACAAATAACGTAGTAAAACGCTTTTCACTACACCAAAACACAGTGTGATTGTGGTTTGTTCAACAAACCAGAACACAGTGTGATTGTGGTTTGTTGAACAAACCACAATCACACTGTGTTCTGGTGTAGTGAAAAGCGTTTTACTACGTTATTTGTGGAAAATACTTGTTATAGCTAAGTTTGCATCTCAACATCTCAGCATGATGTGGAGAATGGAAGTGCTTGCCACACAAAAACATGACAAGCAACCTGTAATAACTAACACAAAAGTTGTCCAGCAAATTCATACTCACCAAATGTAAAGAATAAATAAAAACGAAAACCCACTGATGATTGCCCTGTGGTGCCGAAACATGTTTGGGTACTGAGAAAAACGGTGTTTTGCGTAACTGGCGGACCTCAAATCCCAGGAATTCTTTTACATAGCAATCAAAATAACCGTTGACGGACAAAGTAAAGAGGACATAAAAACAAACTAGCACAGGCAAAGAAGGTATTGCTGGCCAAAAGAAGTCTACTAGCGTTGAAGACAGGCTTTTATCTATCAAAGAAATTTCTAAGAGTGTACGTCTCGTGTACAGCGTTGTAAAATGCTGAAATGACTGAGCTGTCGGAAGTACCCTCCACCCACCGTAAGACGGCTCGTACAGTATTCGATGTAGAGGTCAACATTCACCAATGCTTCGGCGAACGGTACTTGTGCGCACAACCTCGGAGGCGCTAAGCTGAACCGGCCCTCAGATGAAACAATAAATCTCGCCAAGTTGGCGACTCGTGGCGGAGAGGATTTACCGCCCACTTTTGCGCGTGCTCACACGACGCTGAGTGATGTCTGGTGCTGGGCTGCGCGACAATAAATTTTAATTAGTTTTGGAGGGCGCGGGCCTCTCTCGCGGGACGCGGATCTCATTTCAGAGATGGCTGCGGCCCGATGCGGTGCAGGCGGTGCATGTGAAAGGCGCGGCGCAGTCGCCCGCTGGCGGCTGTGGCGTTTCTGCATTAAAAACGAGCTAATTTGCTGTCGCGAGCTCCGCTTTTATCTCGCTGCTCTCGCATGCCGTAGCTGCGTAACTTGCCGTATCTGACAATTCGTTTCGAGAGTTACGTCTGTCTGTAGTCAGCGTTCGTCAGTGAACGTCGCTGAAGACACAACTCTTCCTTTCATTGCCGTGCATCAGCGTTACTTAAACTGTGGTCTTCATCTACATCCACGAGGGTCAGTGAAATGAAAATCTTAAATTTGTGATAAAAAATCGAAATTTCGCGCCGTTATACTGTAAGTTGGTAAGCGTGCTACAAACAGCGTGCAGAATGGCCTCTGGGTGGCAGCACAGTGCATATGCACACTTACCGTCGCAGAATGGAGGTAGAATAAGGGGAGATGGCGCTGCGTATCCCAGCCGTACTACGTTTTGAAGCCATGGGGGCGTGGCTCGCTGCCATGACACACTGACCAAAACATTGCCAGTGTGCTATAGCGCTGCGTGTATTACAGTCGCTAATTGCACCATATACGCATGTAACGTCATCAGATTGGTTGTTTCAAAGTTTTTGTTTAAAATAAAATCTCGTAAAGGCGAAATTCCGCGTTTCTTCTGATTAAAAATAGTTTTTAATGTAATATTACGAATAGCTAGCCTTCAAAGTAAACGATACAATTTTGTTAATTCAGTAATAAACGTGTATCACAAACTAAATAATAGAAACTGAAACTAAGTTAGCTATACCCTCCCTCCAAAGCCCCATAAATACATCTTGTTTGTAATACGTACTGGGACATTTCAGTTACGTTACACTACTGGGAAACACTGTTCATTACCACCAATATTTACTGAAGTACGGTACACAGAATGGCAAATCTACACAGTGTCCTGTTTAGGCCTATACTTTACGCCAGTTAATGTAGTGTTAGCTTTTAATTTGATACATGATGAAGACAAAATGAGTTACTCAACACTTCGATTATCGACGATACGTACGTATTATACTGAAACGTGAATATTATACTGAAACGTGAACTTGAAAACTAAGAATTTAATTCTTTGAATTAACATACCTTTTACAAATGTTTTGGGTGTGTAGGGAAAACTGATAGTACAGCATTTTCTCGGAGCCTTACTGTTGAAGGGGAAGTTCGGTCTATGTCCTCTTCTCGGAAATGCTGAGAACACATAGTGCTCCATTTAGACGCACGCCAATTGTTCCTCCTCACGGCATTCTCTCACAGAGCTTTCCGACTTTCATTTTTAGGAAATCTAAAATCATGCAGGAGAAAAACACGCTATAGTACAAGTACCGATGTAGCACACGTTCATTCACAATGAAGTTGTAAAATCACACTTAACGAGACAACTTACACATGAAATGTTATTCCCTTCGATTTCGCATCACAATCAGAACGATTCGTACATCCGAACACCACACAAGTCACCATAATAGCGCAAAATCCTTCCAAAAGCGAGCGACAAGCCTATGCACACAAGCTTACAGCAGCAATGTTTTGGTCGGATTGAGATGGCTACCCTCGGCTTCACATAGCTTCACAGCTGTGACGTCATGGCGTCTCCCTCTATTCTTACCTCCATGGGTCGCAGTATCAGTATAAAGATGGCCGCCCCACTTGCGACTTGCACCACGAAAGAATAGCGTTCTATTATTCGGTTTTTGCGTAGTGAAAGTGTGAAACCTATTGAAATTCGTCGACGAATGAAGGTTCAGTACGGCGATGCATGTACGTCACAGCAGCAAGTCTACGAATGGAGTAGGAAGTTCGCAAATGGTGTGACTTCAGTGGAAGATGCTCCTCGTCCAGGTCAGGCACAACGTGTTGTCACTCCACAGAACACTGTAGCAGCTGAAGTCATAGTGAAGGAAAACCGCCGAGTGACACTGAATGACATTGCAGCATGTTTACAGATTAGTCAAGGGTCAGCACACCACATTGTGCATGATGTGCTCCAGTTTCACGAAGTTTCTGCAAGATGGGTGCCACGGCAGCTGACTCCTGAAATGAAACAACGACATGTTGATGCTTGTGAAGAACTTCTTCCGTGCTTTCAACGAGAAGGTGATGGCTTCCTTGCAAGAATCGTTACTGTGGACGAAACCTGGTTTCACTTCCACCAACCGCAAACAAAGAGAGCGAGCAAGGAATGGCGTCATTCCTCGTCACCAAAACCAAAGAAATTTCGAACAGAACCGTCAGCAGGGAAGGTTATGCTGCTGACTCTTTTGGGGCGAAAAAGGCGTCATTATGGAGCATTACATGCCTAGAGGGACCACTGTCACCAGTGCATCATATACAATCTTCTACAAAATCATTTGCGGCCTGCAATCAAATCAAAGCGACGTGGATTGCTGTCAGCAGGTGTCCTTTTGCAACATGACAATGCAAGGCCCCACACTGCCCGTACAACAGTTGCAACAATCACAGACCTGCATTTTGAGTCTCTTCCTCATCCACCATACTCACTAGACCTCGCCTCAAGTGATTTCCATATGTTTGGACCACTCAAATTCGCAGTGCGAGGAAAGAAGTTTCGTTCTGATGAAGAGGTACGCCACGTGGTGCATGAGTGGTTGCCCGACTACCAAAAGAATTTTTTTCTAAAGGAATTTATGCACTTGGTAAGTACTGGAGGACTTGCATTGACCGTGGGGGAGATTATGTTGAAAAGTAATGCAGCTTTAAATCACTTCTTCACAATAAATAATATTTAAAAAAATATTTAAGGTTTTCATTTGACTCACCCTCGTACATACATACTCCACAAGCCACCATACGGTGCATGGCGGAGGGAACCTTGAACCGTCATTCCCTTTCCTGTTGAGGGAAACACCTGTCTACACGCCTCCGTACATCTACATCTAATGATTACTCTGTAATTCACAATTAAGTGCGTGGCAGAGGGTTCATCGAACGTCCTTCAAGCTGTTTCTCCACGGTTCCATTCTCTATCAGCGTGCGGGAAAAAGAAGAACTTCAATCTTTCTGCGCCAGCTCTGATTTCTCCTAATTTATCAAATGATCATTTCTCGCTATGTAGATGGGAGCCAACAGAATATTTTCACATTCGAAGGAGAAAGTTGGTGATCGAAATTTTACGAGAAGATTCTGCCGCAACGAAAAAAGCCTTTGTTTTAA
The DNA here is from genome assembly GCF_021461385.2 of Schistocerca piceifrons. Taxonomy (NCBI): domain Eukaryota; kingdom Metazoa; phylum Arthropoda; class Insecta; order Orthoptera; family Acrididae; genus Schistocerca; species Schistocerca piceifrons. Next base: position 1,193,440,725 of record NC_060138.1, read on the forward strand.
TGACTGCCATCCCATCTCACGCATCATGTTCGTTACACTCTCTTACCTATTCCGTGATAATACAAAACGAGCTGCCCTTCTTTGAACATTTTCGATGTCCCCTGTCAGTCCCATCTGATGCAGATCCCACACCGCACAGCAGCACTCCAGAAGAGGGCTGACAAACCTTGTGTACGCATTCTTTTTAGTCGATCTGTTGCATTTTCTAAGTGTTCTACCGATAAATAGTCCGCCACCATAGCTGAGTGGATAGCGCGCCGGTTGTCATGCCGCGGGCCCGGGTTCAATCCCCGGCTGGGTTGGCGACTTTCTCTGCTCAGGGACTACACTATCTATGCGATCGTTGTAATTGAAGTTATTCGTAACTGTAATCCCTAACTACTTACGCTACTGGCCATTAAAATTTCTACACCAAGAAGAAATGCAGATGACAAACGGGTATTCATTGTACAAATATATTATACTAGAACTGACATGTGATTACATTTTCACGCAATGTGGGTACATAGATCCTGAGAAATCAGTACCCAGAACAACCACCCCTGGCCGTAATAACGGCCTTGATACCCCTGGGCATTGAGTCAAACAGAGATAGGATGGCGTGTACAGGTACAGCTGCCTATGCAGCTTCAACACGATACTACAGATCATCAAGAGTAGTGACTGGCGTATTGTGATGAGCCAGTTGCTCGGCCACCATTGACCAGACATTTCAATTGGTGAGAGATCTGGAGAACGTGCTGGCCAGGTCAGCAGTCGAACTTTTTCTGTATCCAGCAAGGCCCGTACAGGACCTGCAACATGCCGTCGTGCATTATCCTGCTGACATGTAGGCTTCCGCAGGGTCAAATGGCTCTGAGCACTATGGGACTTAATGTCTGTGGTCATCAGTCCCCTAGTACTTAGAACTACTTAAACCTCACTAACCTAAGGACACCACACACATCCATGCCCGAGGCAGGATTCGAACCTGCGACCGTAGCGGTCACGTGGTTCCAGACTGAAGCGCCTAGAACCGCACGGCCACACCGGCCGGCATCGCAGGGTCAAATGAAGGGTAGAGCCACGGGTCGTAACACATCTGAATGTGACGTCCACTGTTCAAAGTGCCGTCAATGCGAACAAGAGGTGACCGAGACGTGTAACCAATGGCACCCCATACCATCACACCGGGTGATATGCCAGTATGGCGATGACGAATTCACGCATCTAATGTGCGTTCACCGCGATGTCGCCAATCACGGATGCGACCAGCACGATGCTGTAAACAAAACCATGATTCATCCGAAAAAATGACGTTTTGCCATTCGTGCACCGAGGTTGGTCGTTGAGTACACCATCGCAGGCTCTCCTGTCTGTGATGCAGCGTCAAGGGTAACCGTAGCAATGGTCTCCGAGCTGATAGCCCATGCTGCTGTAAACGTCGTCGTACTGTTCGTGCAGATGGTTGTTGTCTTGCAAACGCCCCCACCTGATGACTCAGGGATCGAGACGTGGCTACACGATTCGTTACAGCCATGCGGATAAGATGCCTGTCATCTCGACTGCTAGTGATACGAGGTCGTTGGGATCCAGCACGGCGTTCCGTATTACCCCCCTGAACCCACCGATTCCATATTCTGCTAACAGTCATTGGATCTCGACCGAAGTGAGCAGCAATGTCGCGATACGATAAACCGCAATCGCGATAGGCTACAATCCGACCTTTATCAAAGTCGGAAACGTGATGGTACGCATTTCTACTCCTTACACGAGGCATCACAACAACATTTCACCAGGCAACGCCGGTAAAGTGGTGTTTGTGTATGAGAAATCGGTTGGAAACAATCCTCACGTCAGCACGTTGAAGGGTCGCCACCGGCGCGACCTTGTGTGAATGCTCTGAAAAGCTGATCATTTGCATATCACAGCATCTTCTTCCTGTCGGTTAAATTTCGCGTCTGTAGTACGTCATCGTCGTGGTGTAGCCTTTAGATCTGTGTGATTTATCGTGTAGCCGAAATTTAGTGGATTTCTTTTAGCAGTCATGTGGATAACTTCTCACTTTTCATTATTTAGAGTCAATTGCCACTTTTTGCACCATGCAGATATCTTGTGTAATCATTTTACAGTTGGTTTTGACCATCTGATGACTTAACAAGACGGTAAATGACAGCATCATCTGAAAATAATCTAAGAGGCGTACTCAGATTGCCTCCTATGTCGTTTCGTAGATCAGGAACAGCAGAGCGCCTATGTAACACTTTCTCGGAGAAAGCCAGATATTCTGTTTTTCTCGGTGTCTTTCAGCCAGTTACTACGAACTGTGACCTACCTACTAGGAACTCACTAATCCAATCGCACAACTGACACGGTATTCCATAGACGCGCAATTTGATTAGAAGACGCATGTGAGGAACGGTGTCAAAAGCCTTCTGGAAATCTAAAATACGGAATCAATTTGACAACCCCTGTCGAAAGCACTCATTAATTTGTGAGAATAGAGAGCTAGTTGTGTTTGAGAAGAACGATTTTTCCTGAATCCTTGCTGACTGTTAGTCAATAAATCGTTTTCTTCGAGATAATTCATTACCTTCGAACACACAGTATGTCCCAAAACCCTACTGCATATAGATGAGCTAGCGCTTGTGTACCATTGTCAGATATGGAGCTATTGTAACACAAAATGACGTCGATGGCGGAAGAATCGTTCTTCAGTCAGCCGAAAAATGCCGATTCTCTAAATTTTCTCAATAGCGTTTCGCAAAAAGAACGCCTTCTTCCATCCAGGGTTTCCCATTTGAATTCACAAAGCATCTCCGCAATACTCGTGCATTGATCGAACCCACCAGTAACAAATCTAGCAGCACACCTCTGCTTCCAGTGCGTCTTCCTTTTATCCAAACTGGTGATGATCCGAAACACTTAAGCAGTTCTAAAAGTGTGGGTAATATCAGTGTCCTATAGGGGCGGTCTCTTTTAACGACGAACTGTACATTCTTATTATTTTCCCAATTAATGAAAGTCAAACAGTCGGCTTCCCTACTACCGACCTCACGAGATAGTTTCATTTCGTACGGCATTGCAGTGTTTCGCCTACATATTTAATCTAAATTTCTGTGCCAAGTGACGCACTACTAAGATTGTATTCGAAAATTAAGGGATTGGTTTTTCCTACTCTCTGCCTTAAATTACATTTTTGTGCTTTTAGAACAAGCTGCCATTCATCATACCAAATAGATACTCTGTGTAAATCATCCTGTATCCTTTCACAATCTTTGAACGACAACACATTTCCGGGCACTGTAGTCAGCAACAGTCGCAGATTCCTACCTATCCTACCCGTCAGATCATTTATGTATGTAGAGAACAAGATTCGGCCTGTAATACTGCCATAGTGCACTCCTGACGATACTTTTCTCTCTGATGAACATTCGCCTTCCAGAATAAAGTACTGGGCTGTGTTACTTGAGAAATCCTCGAGCCACTCATGTATGTGGGAGCCTATTCCATACGTTCAGACGTTCGTTGACAGTCTGCTGTAGGGCACTGGAGTCAAATGCTTTCCGGAAGTCTAGGGATAAGGAATCGCGGTGGTGCCCATCACCCATCATTTTCAAGATATCGTGCGAGAAAGGGGCAAGCTGACTTTTGCATGAACGATGTTTTCTAAATCCACGCTGATTTGAGGACAGAAGATTTTCTGCACGAACGCTGGGGTTACATGAGGATCAAACGAAGTGTACTTGTTTTTTTAAAATAAGATGCACGAAAATAAGTTATAAACTCTTACAGATTATCGTCTCCATGAAATTAAAAAAAAGGATCTCTCATGTCTATTTACTAATTTAGATGTCCGGTACAGATGCCACACTGACAGTTTATAAGACTGTATTTATCAGAGTCCAACAGACAGGAAACTGAGAAATGAGAGAAGGACATCAAGGTGTGATTCTAGCAGGCCATTCAGATCGCACAGTGCAACCGAGTGGAGAGGCAGGGCTGGTTCTACATGACCTTCAGCTTGAGGTAAGGCTTCTCTCGATAAGATAAGGGCTATCATCTTACACCTGTGGCAATTGCACAAGGCATCACCAAGGTGAGCCCCCACCCCACTCTCACCATGGACCCCCCACCCTGCCCCCATACCTGAGGCAGTTGTGCATGGTAGGGTCAGGATGTAACCTGATGATGGTCTTGTAGCCAAACATGCATCTTAGCCACTTGTGCGAATAAAAATTGGCGGGAAAATGGGTGTCACTTAGCCCCTCCCCTTCCCCCATTTGCTTTTCCCCCTAGTTCAGTTGTATGAGCCTAATCGTTCGAGGTCTGCTTACCACTGTTATAGTGAGAGGCACCCACATGCCTTGCTCATACTGTGCCATCAAGCAGTCAGGCCTGCAAGATGAGTGGTCTGCCAAGCGAGTGGATTCATTCTTATTTATCGAGTAACATGAACTCTCGTACTCACAATTAAGTTACAAATTATCCTCCTGTATGAATAATACGCAACGGAAACGCACGTCTGACTATCAGTAATTTACAGAACTGTGACTGTTCACTACGCACTGGCAATACCACATTTCCTTTTTTTTTTTTTATTTAACAGCTTTTATCAACACGTGGCCATCGCACTGAATATGAATGGCGCACACATTATAAATTCTGGATATCATGAAAACATGCAATTCGAAGGAAAAAGCCACCAATCTTTTTCATTTCACTATCTTATTTATTCCGATAAATTCTATAACCTAAACACACAAATTCTATAACCTACAACAATAACACACGAGAAATTCCGCCCAGTGGCATGGCTTTACATTGGTGAATCTCTATATTATGGTCTCGTAATTATTTAACGTTACAGTGCACTTTCTGGATAGGATGGTGGATCTTTTATTATATCTCACACTTCGACTCTCACAATCATCATCACGAAACTTTCCTCCAGATCGAGCGGTACAGAAGGAACAAGCATAACCCACTAATCTTTTGAAACTACCTTGCTACTCTCCCATGCAAACCACACATACTTAAATTACATGACATACACCACACTACAGCATCAAATACAACACAGGGAATAGTCGCAACATTATCACTTTCAACTTTCCCACTTCAATTAATATTTATCCCAGCTTCACACGACATTGCCCCACTTCGTAATTCTTCTTTCGTACTCTGAACTCTGGAGATATATGCACGTCTTCCTGTGCAATGCAAGCCAAGTGGCGTTGCTGGATAGACGGCTGACTCACCTTGCTTCTCTCTCAGAGTATTATAGTTTGAATCAAGCGTCACACGGAAACATATCACGCAAAGTAATATTAAGAACATATTCATCACACACACGAGTTCTCAACTGATAACATGGACGAGTATCCTTTGTCTCATACACAGATTGAGACTCACACAGGACTCACGGCGTGGAAGTACTCGCCTCTAATTTCAAGTCCTGCACACGTTATTTCTTAAATATTTCAACTTATGGTACACACGCTATTTCTTAAATATTTCAACTTATTGTACACACGCTAGTAATTCAACTTAACTTAAGCACACGGAAGTATTTCAACTTATTGCTGCACGTGGTTTCATTGTGACCGTTGGTCACTTCCGAAGATTACTACGATCCCATTAATATTACCTGCCTGACATTTAATTCTCCCCACAAAAGTTCCTGAAATAGAGAAATTATTATTTCAAACTACTCTTAAATATTCCACATGCATACCATGTCTCCACTCTTTTGTCTTTACGGAGCACACCTAAGACAGGTCTTAACAGCACAAGATCCAGCGGCAGAGTGCTGAAACATGGCCGTTCTTCAGGTCATCTCGCACCTCTGTCGAGGTGGGGGAAGACCATGCTACCGTATTGGTCAGCCACATTTCAGGCGCTGAAAGCTCTGGTAAGTTTCATCTCTTTGGTTCCACCAAAGGGGGCCAAAGGATCGTCTCAAAGATGATCATATATTCACATTCACAATCTGCGGTTAGCAGATGACTATACATTCATTCATTTCACAGATCTCACCAAACTGGATGTAGAGATTTATTTTGTGGGAGTGCACATGTGATCAATTAAATAAATAAATTGTCATTCTTTCCCACACTGGTATCTGGCTTCGCTGTATTAATCGAAATTGAGTTACTTTACAAAAAAATGTGTTGTTCTGACAAAAATAATGAAGTATGTTGTACCTATTTTCAATGTCGGGGGTACTGTACCCTTTCAATAGCATATAAACAGTAATAAAAAATTAAATTCTGAATTATTAACCATAAATTTCAACTTCCCCTTTTCTCTCTTTACAGCAGCTGCACCAGCCTAGTCATTTCTTCCCTGAAGTGAAAGGACGAGGTTCATCTGCAAATAATACTGAAGTACCAAATTATCTTGTGGTAAAATATTATTTTGCAAAACATTTTTGTTCAAATGTGTATGAATTCTTAAGAGACCAAACTGCTGAGGTCATCGGTCCCTAAGCCTACACACTACTTAACCTAACTTAAACTAACTTACGCTTAGGACAACACCCACACACTCATGTCCGAGGGAGGACTCGAACCTACGACGGGAGGAGCCTCCCGGACCGTCACAAGACGCGTCAGGCGCGTCAGACCGCGCGGCACATTTTTGCTAACATTTTTTTGTTTATTTATTAATAACATTTTTCAAAGTTATTTACATTCCTAATTTTTCCAATTTTTGGTTTACTAAAATAACTTTTTTCCAAAGCAGTTTTTTTAAAAATAAATCATCATTTTCCTTACAGATGCCTTATACACAACTAAACATTTTTTTTTGAAACTTACTAACAGGTACAGAGATATTTAACGAGGGTATCTTAGTTCCTTCTTTGCAACTACAAGAAACTGCACCGAAAAACACGCAGTTTCTTGTAGTTGCAAAGACGGAATTAAAATACCGTCAATAATTTATTGTAAAGAAACTATGGACAATATGGCCACACAAATGAATTTATTGAATAGAGATACTATTTATTTTCACTAAAACTAATAAAGAAGAAGAGTCTATATACAACAGTTCCCATTTAATTATTTGTTTCTGCCTGTCTTTTTTTTTTATACAAACACATTACTTTTCAGAATGAAATTTTCACTGTTCAGCTGAGTGTGCGCTGATATGAAACTTCCTGGCAGACCAAAACTGGGTGCCGGACCGACACTCGAACTCGGGACCTATGCCTTTCGTGGGCAAGTGCTCAACCTAGTTTTTTTTGGTGATAAAGCTTATGTACAAACATAAAATGCATGTAAATAAATATTGTCGTAATTTTGCCCTCTTAGAATTTTTCATTTTTTATTTTTTTATTTTTTCCGTTTTTGTTAAATTTTTTATTTTTTCACTGGCAGTTATTATTTTTCCTTTCCTGTTTGCCCAAAAGAAATCATTTGGCGGAGAAATTAAAGTAGACTCTATGTAAGTCCGAGAGCAATTGGAAAAAAAAGAAGAAAGGTTTTGTGTGCCTGGTGGCAAAAATGATCACTACATTTGTTCTACCTCTTGTATACGGAAACGGAACAGTAAATTGAAAACAAATACGCCTCTCGAGAATCGAACCCGGGTCGCCTACCAAGTTTATTTGTTTATTTAATTGTTTATATATGTACTTGAGGAGCACAATCAGCAGGCAAGGCGGACAGGGGTCCAATTCCGGCCGAGGCCTGGACATGATGTCTCTCTCCTCCTACCACCGAACTGCACTATCCATCTTTTTTCCTTTTTTTTTATTTAATAATCAGCAAATACAAGGGAGCCATACGCCAAAAATTATGACGATAATGTGAACACAAAAGGGCCGTCTTGCCCGCTGGGATCACGTTACCGAAGCGGGTGGCCAGTAAGAAGCGGTCGTCATTGTAATGGGAATCACCGGTCGTCAACCGTCGGAGTGTCCGGGGCTGCCGCACGCACTCAGAGACTGTGCTCCTATTACCGTATGGGAATCGTGGACATATCACGTCTGGGAGTCAACTTCTTCTCACTCCTAGCAAACTCCAGCTGGGCGGTGGACCTATGAATGATGACCCCCAAATAGTTAACAAAAAAGTTCCGGTATTGCGTTCTGTTCTTTAAGACCATGAACTCGTCCATCATCTGTTGCCACAAATCGAGGTCTTTCTTTTCGCCGTCGCGGTACTTGTAGTGTATCGCCGTTCCTTGTACCCAATTGACCGCATTCACCAACTGAGCTACCCGAGCACGACTCACGCCCCGCCCTCACAGCATTAATTCTTCCAGTATCTTGTCTCCTACCTTCCAAAATTCACAGACGCTTTCCTGCCCACGAAAGGCAAAGGTCCCGACTTCGAGTCTCGGTCCGGTACACAGTTCTGATCTGCCAAGAAGTTTCACTTTACTTTTTTTTACAATCATCGGTCCTATATTTAGTTCTCATTCTTTTATACAATTCGATTTTCTTTCTTTTTTACAACACCCGTTACTGTATACTGTTTCTTTATCTGGTATACTGCGGTCCTGTGTCTGGCACTGGTGCCAGTTTTCTCCATGTTGAAATGCTATTCACATAAAGCCTTCTGAGTGTTACTGATGCAAAGTGTCGTTCTCCTCGACGTCTATATTCACAACGTTTTTGTTGGTATTGGTACGACTTGTAAATAAGTACAGGGTTATTACAAATGATTGAAGCGATTTCACAGCTCTACAATAACTCTATTATTTGAGATATTTTCACAATGCTTTGCACACACATAAAAATACTCAAAAAGTTTTTTTAGGCATTCACAAATGTTCGATATGTGCCCCTTTAGTGATTCGGCAGACATCAAGCCGATAATCAAGTTCCTCCCACACTCGGCGCAGCATGTCCCCATCAATGAGTTCGAAAGCATCGTTGATGCGAGCTCGCAGTTCTGGCACGTTTCTTGGTAGAGGAGGTTTAAACACTGAATCTTTCACATAACCCCACAGAAAGAAATCGCATGGGGTTAAGTCGGGAGAGCGTGGAGGCCATGACATGAATTGCTGAGCATGATCTCCACCACGACCGATGTATCGGTTTTTCAATCTCCTGTTTAAGAAATGCCGAACATCATGATGGAAGTGCGGTGGAGCACCATCCTGTTGAAAGATGAAGTCGGCGCTGTCGGTCTCCAGTTGTGGCATGAGCCAATTTTCCAGCATGTCCAGATACACGTGTCCTGTAACGTTTTTTTCGCAGAAGAAAAAGGGGCCGTAAAACTTTAAACAGTGAGATTGCACAAAACACGTTAACTTTTGGTGAATTGCGAATTTGCTGCACGAATGCGTGAGGATTCTCTACCGCCCAGATTCGCACATTGTGTCTGTTCATTCCACCATTAAGAAAAAATGTTGCTTCATCACTGAAAACAAGTTTCGCACTGAACGCATCCTCTTCCATGAGCTGTTGCAACCGCGCCGAAAATTCAAAGCGTTTGACTTTGTCATCGGGTGTCAGGGCTTGTAGCAATTGTAAACGGTAAGGCTTCTGCTTTAGCCTTTTCCGTAAGATTTTCCAAACCGTCGGCTTTGGTACGTTTAGCTCCCTGCTTGCTTTATTCGTCGACTTCCGCAGGCTACGCGTGAAACTTGCCCGCACGCGTTCAACCGTTTCTTCGCTCACTGCAGGCCGACCCGTTGATTTCCCCTTACAGAGGCATCCAGAAGCTTTAAACTGCGCATACCATCGCCGAATGGAGTTAGCAGTTGGTGGATCTTTGTTGAACTTCGTCCTGATGTGCCGTTGCACTGTTATGACTGACTGATGTGAGTGCATTTCAAGCACGACATACGCTTTTTCGGCTCCTGTCGCCATTTTGTCTCACTGCGCTCTCGAACGCTCTGGCGGCAGAAACCTGAAGTGCGGCTTCAGCCGAACAAAACTTTATGAGCTTTTCTCCGTATCTGTAGTGTGTCGTGACCATATGTCAATGAATGGAGCTACAGTGAATTTATGAAATCGCTTCAATCATTTGTAATAGCCCTGTATAAATGCAGTTAGTTCTCAAATATTGTTCATATATGTCTAGTGTGTATGTAGTTTAATGTATCTATAGGGGCTTGGCTATGAACAGGGCAGATTAAAGCTTGATTTAATAGCTGCCATCCAATCCATAAATAATTTTTTGTGGTGAATTTTAGAAGCATAATAATTCAACCTCTTTTGCCTTGGCTCTGGAGCCATTGCACCTGCCTTCCCTCGTGGGGGACGAATGTGCTTCTGTGGTTTTTGGAATTTCATCGCAGAATTCATGTGCGAGCTATTGTTCATTTTAAATTCAGAGAATTTTGAGTTTCCCACCATCTTTTAAGCTGGGTTAAGGTATAAGTTTGCTTCTTGCATTTTCACATTTCCATGCCACTTTTTAACTTATGTCACAAGGGCTGTGACTGGTGCGCCAACATAAACAGCATACTAGCAGTGGAAATTGGAAATACTATCCAGCACTTAGCTGAACTGGCAGTATACATACCGCCTGCGGCATCTGTCTGTGGTCCGCTCCAGCGTGAGGAGAGACTGGTACCTACGGCAGCAGCTCTGGTGGGGTGGACCAAACACTCCGACTGTGGCAGCAGCACAGGTGATCCAGCTGCTTTAGGGGCAGTGCGGGACCCAGGGACACTACACGGTGTGCTGTTTGCTTGAATGAAGATCCCAGCAGTGGTGGCAATTGTCCAAGCAAAGTGCAAGAGGCGTGGGGTATATTAGTAAACTCTGGAGTCAGAGGAGTGAAGAGAAATTGCTTAACATGAAGAATCCAATGTTTGTGGACTTAAGGGAAGTGAAGTGACATAACCAATGATTTTTTGAATTTCCTGCCACAATAGGAATCTAAACTTAGAACACTTGGCGACCATGCTGGCTGCTCCAGTATCCTACAGTCAGCCATCTTGGATTCTTTCATGATACGACAGAGGGGAAATCTGACAGCCTTGTAGGCTGTACTAGCATGCCAGGTCCAGCAATCTTGAATTGTGACGCGACATTACTGCAGGATGGGGAGGGGGCAGGAAGAAAATCTAACAACCATACAGGCTGGATTAGTATCCTGTGGTCAGTCATCTAGAACCACAATCTCGAATGTTCCAAATTTCATGCCAACAGGACACTGCCACCAATTTGAATTTTTTGCTACTGTACACCTAGGACAATTGCCCTACTTCCGTTATGATGGCGTAGAAATGGGAAAAACCCTGGCTGTTTTGAATTGCCTACCTTTTTTGAATTTCCCACCGTTGTCGAGTTTCCCATTATTGATACGTAGAGCAATTGGTCTATGTTAGATGAGTGCAATAGGGGAATAAATCTGGCAGTAATGCATGATATCCTAGGCTGCTGGTGGCGGGGCAGATGAGCGAGGGGAACTGGCAACAGTGCAGGCTGCACCGAAACCAGTACAGCTGCACAAGCTCAAATTATATGTAGTAAATGCAGTGCTGAACTGTCTCTAATAGCTTCCTAAAGCAGCATGCAGCATTTTCTACAGTCGCCTTATCTAATGAACGAACAGAGCATGGTAAGTTCCAGCCCTGTCTCTTTATGGAATCTATTCTGATTCTTGTAGAGAACTCGGTTGATTGTTACAGAAGAGAATTTCTTTTATATTTGGCTTTCAGATACTGTTGTCTGGACAACTTGATGCCCCATCCCCATGCACATGAACTACTGCTTGAGAATGATGTAACAGCTGAACCTGGCCAGTATTGGAACAATAATTACAGTCAATAGCGGAAATGTTTTCACTCTATAAATTCGGTGTGAGTGTTGTACCTGCTCGAAGTATAGTCTTCGAGAAGGTACTACAGGTACAGTATTTACAGCGACGATGGGATACGTGGAAGTGCACTGGACGCGTACCTCACAGATCAGGGTTCGAATCCTGGTATGGAAAAGACGCCTTACATTAAAAAAAAAAAAAAAAAAAACAGCGAATCAGGCCTTGAAGGCCAGTAGGACCAACTGGTCACTTTGTCATCCTAAGACGATAGTCGTCACTGGAGGAAGGTATGGAGGGTCAGTACGTGACAATAGGACATGTTCTGAGGATCAAGAGATCACCAATTTAGTATTGGAGGGCAGCGTGGAGGGTAAAAATCGTAGAGGGAGACCAAGAGATGAGTACACTAAGCAGATTCAGAAGGATGTAGGTTGCATTGGGTACTGGGAGATGAAGAAGCTTGCACAGGATAGAGTAGCATGGAGAGCTGCATCAAACCAATCTCTGGACTGAAGACCACAACAGTGGTCAGCACGCGCCCTCCCGACTGTTGTCAGTTTTCATGACCAGTGTCGCTACTCCTCAGTCAAGTAACTCCAGAATTGGCCTCACAAGGGCTGAGTGCATCCAGCTCGCCAACAGCGCTCGGCAGACCCGGACGGTGACCCAGCCAAGTGCTACCGAAGCCCGACAGCACTTAACTTTGGTGATCTGATGGTAACCAGTGTTACCACTGCAGTAATATCTTTGGCATATACACTCAGACAAGCAGGAAAAAAATGGAGCATGGACTATCAGAAAAAAGTGAATTTTTGTAGTTGAAGGTTCTCTAGTCCGAAACTGAAGTGTTTTCACTAGTTTGAGAATCATGTTGTGAGCATTAGCAGAGAACGTATGGGCATTTTGACCTCAAGCTGTGAAACAATGTATTAGATGAAATGACAACTTCAGAGTTGATTATGATCTTGAAAATATGATTTGATGTATGTAGACTGAAGCAAGTGAAATTTTGTACCAATTCCAGGAATCTAACCCTGGCCTCTTGCTTACTAGGCAGGTGCGTTAGCCACTATGCCACCTTGGCACAGCATTTCACGCAACTTCACGAATTACCCTGGCACGCCTCCCTCCTCAATTGAAATCCACACTGCCGCCTCAGTCTTCCGTAAATTCCTCCTTACCCACAAACAGTATTGCCGAGGCTCTCCGTGTTCTGGAGTAGCACCTCAGCATCGATCGTAAATGGGGGATGAAACCTGAAACCCAGGCGCAGTGAGAATATGGATTGAGGAGAGAGGCATGGCAGGGTAATCCGTGTAGCTGCGCCAACCGCTGAGCCAAGGTGGCTTAGTGGTTAACGCGCCTGCCTAGTAAGCAGAAGACTAGGGTTCGATTCCCGGCGTTGGTACAAATTTTCACGCACCGCTTCAGTCTACATACATAAAATGAGATAGATGTTTGTGAACACCTGAATGAGGTGATGTAGAGGTTCACAGGGCGAAGTTTCAGTTTCAATTTGCCGACATTAACTGGATTGTCCTTAGTCCTTTCAGGTTGATTCCTTCAGCTAGGCGAAAGCCGACTTTTTTTCCCATGTTTGTCAAAGTGAGGTGGTGCTCCGCCACTAGCGGTATAGATGTCGATGGAACTATTGAAGGGTAACTTCCCTTCCCCCATAATGATATAATGAAGTTAGACACTTAATCGTTCGGATTTGTTACAGTAGCTTGCAGTATGTGTTATGTACAGTGTATAGTCTTGTAATACAGGTGAGGACGGCTGTTTTCCAGTTCTGCACTCACAACACAGCATGTTTTAAAGCATGTCCAGAAATATTAGGGATCTATTCTTGACAGAAAGACATTACACAAAGTTTATATGAAAGGGTTCCGAAATTCGTTCGTTACGTATGATAGGAATTCGCTCGAGTGACTCTTGGTTGTGTGATTTCCCGCAAACGCGCGTTTCCACTCACTTCTTTTTAACCCCGAGGTGCAGTTGTCCACTGGAGTGAATAGCTGTTAATGTCGCTGGTTTGACGTTTTTAATCAATCCTGAGGCTGCAAATGCACCAGTCCTATTGGCGCTGTGCCTTGCGTGCGTTCGCAGCCTCAGAACTGATTAAAAACGCCAAAGGAGAGACATGAACAGCTGTCAACTGCAGTGGACATCTGCACCTCAGGGTTAAAACTGCTTGTGGCATTTGTTTTGTTTTGTTTTATGATTGTCGTTTGCTTTGTTTTAGAGTAGCAACCATCATAAAACATCACAGCGATGTATTCAGTGGTTGAAGTGATGGATATCCCATCATGTGAAAAGCCAGCTTCATTAGTGAATGATGTACGTGTCAAGAACTGCAGAAACACAGCACAGCAAACTAAGCTGCTCTGACAGAAAATCGAGCGAGGTGGCGCAGTGGTTAGCACACTGGACTCGCATTCGGGAGCACGACGGTTCAATCCCGTCTCCGGGCATCCTGATTTAGGTTTTCCGTGATTTCCCTAAATCGTTTCAGGCAAATGCCGGGATGGTTCCTTTGAAAGGGCACGGCCGATTTCCTTCCCAATCCTTCCCTACCCCGAGCTTGCGCTCCGTCTCTAATGACCTCGTTGTCGACGGGACGTTAAACACTAACCACCACCACCATCTGACAGAAAGTTATTCAAAAAATGGCTCTGAGCACTGAGGGACTTAACTTCTAAGGTCATCAGTCCCCTAGAACGTAGAACGACCTAAACCTAACTAACCTAAGAACATCACAAACATCCATGCCCGAAGTAGGATTCGAACCTGCGACCGTAGCGGCCGCGCGGTACCAGACTGTAGCGCCTAGAACCGCTCGGCCATCCCGGCCGCAGAAAGTTATTCTTGGCTGCGAGTCTGCACCCGCTGAAAGTAATGCGGTTACAGAAGATTTTCTTGTAGAACGTTTCAGATTCTCATGTGATTAACACCTTCCCTTCTCGCAGTTCTCCTTATACTAACTGGCGGAGTTTCATCCACGGAACGAAGAACCCGTTCTTCAACCTGAGTCGTTCGTACGACGCTTGGTGTTCCACCATCTGCAGCTCTCCTTCCAGCAAGCCTGTTCCTCACAAGCATTGTTGGAGTCGTACAAGCATTGTTGGAGTGACTGTCTTTCAGGGTGACGTTCAGCATAAAGATGAGGTGCTGCGTTCGCATTCCCATCTGCTGAGCCGTACATGTAGTGTATCTCCGACATTTCAGACACAGAAAATACTGTCGTGATGTGTTGCAATGGTAGTTATTCTAAAACAGAACAAAGACAATGAGATAAATCAAAACAAATAATGTAAGAAACCGTAAACAAGAAACTGAGTGAAAATGCACTTTTTAGGTATATTACCCAACCAAGAGCCACTAGAGGGAATACCTTTCATACCTTCCTAAGACGTATTTTAGGACCCATGTTCATATGAATTTTTGTAATGCTTTGACGTCAAGGATAAATCCTAAAGTTTCTGACACAAGTTATTATACACACTGAGTCAACAGACTTTGTATCTTGTTGCGCTCCCTGGCTGCTATTCAATTAAAGATTGCTGAGGGAGAATGTAACGAGCTACAAAACTTTAAAACATTTATTTCCGGCATGTCCCTTTTTTGGTCATTATGCCCATATCAGAGGGCTGCACTAGTTCTAGTACAGCGCCAGAATCGTCTGCAGCGTGTCATCTCTTGTGCACAGCATACAGATATTTGTGTATGCCACTTTACGTGCTGTATGGATGCATTCTACTCTAACAGCTACCTCCAGTAGCAGACATGTTTGGTGGAAAGTTGGGCCAGTTATACGGCAGTTCATGAAGGAGCGAGTTTCGGCAACAGCTCCTATTGGCTTGCCGCCTTAACCTCGCGCTACGACCGCTGAAAGGAAACGCCATGTGGTGAGTTAGCAAACTTTGCATCGGCGCTTCTCTGGGAATTTCGTTCCAGGAGTGAGGCTTCCACTTTATAGCTGCTGCTGCGTCGTATCGACACATCGCCTACCGCGAATTGAGTAACAGCGTTCACAACCAGAAGACAACTTCCGATGAAACTTTGCATCTTGTACCTGATTATTGTTTTTCTTTTTTTTCCTGTGCTGTTCTCAAGTAATTCCTGCAGTTTTACTGTCTTCCTAGAACTTGAGTTGAGTGATGTGCGACGTACTACCCTGGATTAGCAAGCTAATTATTGCTTGTTGTGTAACGAAGAAAAACGAATCGGGACGAAGGTGTGTAGTTGATTTTTATTTAAAGATGGTTTGCTGCTACTATCTGGCGTCCATCAATCTGGTCAATCACAAACCGATCGCATTACACAATTAAGCATCGTACACGTTAACAAAATTAAAATGCAAACAGAATTGTGATAATTTAAATACTGTGAGCTACTCAATCGGTTTGAACATAAATAAAGTTAGTTCTACCTTAAAGGATCCTTAAGATCCGTAACTCACACCACAGAAGAACGAATGTTTTTACAGTCACTAACTGCAACACCACGTTGGCGTTTGATACAAAGTTGAGTTGACTATCACAAATCAAATGCAAGTCCTCAACTTGGGTACAAATATCAATGTTCCAACCAAACAACAAAAAATCTAGCTCAAATAACGTTAATGGGCGTAAATTTATAAGTCCAGTTGCGGTTAACTGAATATAAGACGCACAATCAGACCTTACTAGTTAATTATAAAATCCGTTTCACGACATCACACGAACGTTTGTAAGTTTAACACCGACGTTCAAAACATTTCAGTTTGCAGTTCCGTCTGGCGAAAACTACTAAGTTTCGTATGGAAACTTCACAAAAATTACAGGTCAGCACCGCTGTAGCGCGGTATTTTCAAAGTCTCTTAACTGTCCACGGAAGAGTTCTAAGTTCATAGATATTTATCACGAAAATTCTCCTAGGTTCACAGCACTGTCGCGCGAAATTTTTCTGAATACCGGAACTGAAGTCTGAAAAATTCCGACACCTTCAAAAAAACGACTCTTTAGTCGCGCTTTCAGTACAGAGCTCAGAGAAAGCACAACGAAAACTTACCAGGAACCAGGGTGGCCGCCACCTTTTATAACTTTTCGTCTGCCGTGGCGAATTTCCGGAAACACATTTATCATACATTAATCATACACGCATCACTCTTACCTAGAGTAAAATTATGTCCGTTTTGTAATGCTATCTGAGCACTAGAATGGTTAAACTTATTCAAAAGACATTGAAACGGAACTGGTTGGTCCGTTCTATAGTTTTCTCAATAAATTCTGGTACCGGTGAATTATAGCGAGAGTGTTTTTTTACTTTGCAGAAGTAAGTCTGTGGGTATTACGTAGAAGAGAATGGACCAAGCGGTGTTTATTTATTTGTTCATTGAATTTTATTTCGTGCGTGCCACGTTCCCCTGTATCCCTTCCCTTGTGCAACCTGGGCTGTATGAATGAGATATTATGTGTGTAATGTTGATGCATTAAGTTGTTCTGAAAGCGGTGCTGATATACGAGACAATAAAAGCGGGTTAAAAGCTGTGAGCTATCTGGGGAAATTGACCATGCATTATTGAGCAACTGTTTCACCAGGCATCCACTCTAGCTAACCAAATTCCCAACCAGACTAACATTAATTATAATCTTTTAATAGTCAACTTACGTCAACCGGTGATTATATATATAAAAAGAGAATTTAAATAAGAAGGAATAAATCAGTTTATATTTGGACATTTATTTTAACATTGATCATTGTTCCTTTAAAATTTCAGCATATTAAACTTGATTCATAACTAAACTGGTGCCTTATTTAGGATTGTGAAAATGTGAGTTTGTAATCTTACGGAACACATCAAATATGGAGCCAAGATTGGGAGACTGCATACAACACTGCATTCATAAAATAGCACACGAAGAACGTTGAAACATATGCAAGAGGAAATTAACCACAACCAACCGATTCAATTTTCACCCAAAGAAGTTACGTTCGTAGCGCAATCCTGTCCGTCATTAAATTAACACATACTGGTATACTAAATTCATACTAACTCTCTGTGAAATCTTCCCGAAAAGAACAGCTGAGGGCTACTTTGATGCTTACACCACATGCTTCACGTGGTCAACTTGGTTTACACAAAGAGTGTAACTGCACAATAATTTTGATAATTAAAATAAATTACATCGAAACGCAATTTACAAAAGAAAAACCTCGAACTGGTTACTATCGTCTTACTATTAACCTGATGAGTCAAACAATTGTATAAGCACATGGTACTGGTCTCACAAAGTTGCTATATTGAAAAATATTGTCAAGACGAGACGTTATAATCTCACGCACATTCGCATATAAGATTGATGATCTTAGTTAGAGTTACGGATCATCAACACGTGGTTCCACTTTACTCACAAAGTAGTACAAAGCAACTACTGGAAGATATTCTGAACTTCACACTCGAATTACACTGCATTGCAATTTACGATAACATTAGATATTTTAGAGCTAAACCTGAAATAAAGGTGATTAAATTTTCAGTTAGGCTGAATTCAGAAGTCCATTGTGCTACGGACTTAGCAGAGACACACTTAGCCAGAGATCTTACCACTTCAGATGCTCGCCGCAGACAGACTGACCTCGGCTCGTACCGAGGGTGCTTCACAGATACAAACGGCAGTGACCAGAGAGGCAGCTTCCTATACCAAGATGACAAGGGACGGACAGGACCATACTAAGAATAGAAACCTCTTTGCTTTTAGAAAGCGTTTCTACCTGTTCCGACATTGTTCTGTAGCAGACCGGCTTGTCTGCTACCATCGAGCTTGCAACTAGAAATACATTTGCTCATTCATTACATATAAACTGTGTTTTAAAGTGTAGTAGTGTGACAGATCGTTCTTGATTATGTGTAAAAGTAACACGTTCCACTGCTCAGTCTCCTCCCAGATAGAATCAGAAACACGACAGTAAATATAGAAGTGGATTGTATGCCGTAAATTGCAAGAGATTTAAGAAATTAACATGAAAGGAATTCAACAGACACCTTTCATGGGAAGTAGCAGAAAGTTTTGGTCAGAGGTCGTAGCATTGCATGAGTAGAGTGGTTCTGTGGTAGGATAGGACGAACACCCTTAAGGCGGTTCTAGGCGCTTCAGTCCGGAACCGCGCTCCTGCCACGGTCGCAGGTTCGACTCCTGCCTCGGGCATGGACGTGTGGGATGTCCTTAGGTTAGTTACGTTTAAGTAGTTCTAAGTCTAGGGGACTGATGACCTCGGATGTTAAGTCCCATAGTGCTTAGAGCCATTTGAACCTTAAACGCGAATAAGTTTGGCAAAGCTAGTTTGCAATTCAGGTCAGAGAGGTCGCGAAGGCACGAGTATTGGCTCTGTCAGGTTGGTGAACCATCCCCTCCACCACCTTTTGAACGAACAATGGTTAGGAGAGGTGCCCGCATGTCCACTTGTTCGTGGATAGCAGCGCAGGACAGACGTAGAGATGCAGCTCTCGATTTTGGTAACATTAAAAATGGTATTAGAATGTCTCAAATCTGCTCGTCCAGATGGCGAAATCAAGTGTGATTATTTTCATAATTTAGTCAAATTTAAGTAGAACTTTGCGTTTGTGCCTTGGTCAGGCCACGCACCATGTGCCTTAAGCTCACGGCAGTATTATTGCTCTGTGTTTAACAGAAATTCACTCATTTAATGTATTTTAATGTGGTCCTTCTTTTACAGTAAAATTTAGGGGCGGGGGTTATTTATTTTTCAAATGTTCTCTTTGTGTACTTGCTTTCCGGCTATGTGGACGGTTGGAGCAACCGCCACATTGGTAAACTGCAGTTTCGGTCTGAAAATATATAGCAGTCGAATGAATAACCATACGGCAGTTGGTGCGTGTAAGATAGAGATTGTATTTTTTGCATTTCTGTTGGCTACCGCTACTTGGGTTCAAATGGCTCTGAGCACTATGGGACTCAACTGCTGAGGTCATTAGTCCCCTAGAACTTAGAACTAGTTAAACCTAACTAACCTAAGGACATCACAAACATCCATGCCCGAGGCAGGATTCGAACCTGCGACCGTAGCGGTCTTGCGGTTCCAGACTGCAGCGCCTTTAACCGCACGGCCACTTCGGCCGGCCCGCTACTTGGGTGTGTGGAATAGTATGGATGTGATAGTTAATGTTTCTTGCCCCCCCCCCCCAAATAACTATTTTATTCGCCTACAATGAAGTGTGTTACTTAAAATACACGGTTTAAACTCTTGTATCTAGGAAAGTTCAGATTTTAATGCGCATTGATGGAATAAAGACTTGCAAAATTTAACCATCATATGATAGTAAATGTTCTTCCCCCGCAGCTCAGTAACGTGGTGTTGTTTCTGAAAGCAAGATTAAACCAAAATTGGCAGTCATAGTTCAGTGCACCACTAGCTTCCCTTTCTTCAGCATACGTTGTAACGAAAATTGAAATATTTAGGCAAATACTGCTCCACCCTGACCGAGTTCGCTTGTGGTGTCTGTGCTGAACTTGTTCTGCGTGACCTATAGTAACTGAGTGTAATAAGCATGGGTTTAGGTATAATTATGTCCTTGCATAAAATTACATTGAAGCCAGGTCTTCGCTAACCTCTCCCTTTCCATAATTACGTGGCGAAAGTGAATCATATTAACTAGAGAGATCAGTTGTGATGATGTATATTCCAACAGACACACGGATAGTTATTGAAATGCCATCGATATTGAATAAAAATCAATTAACATATACCCTCGACTGATTATTTCCTCCCTTCATCATAAAGAATAGGTCAAAGTTGAATGCTGGGTCATTAAAGTAAATAATGTCTCTATGCTCCCTATTAAGCCCTGCATAGGTGCTTGTAGTGGCTCTAAAAACAACATTGCGTTATCCATTGCGTTCAAATTTCTACCGGTTAGTTAAACCCTCCCTCTGGGAATTATTAATACCCGGCAATAATTTGCAGGGGCCTGTAATTTCGTGGACCACACGAATTTGATAAATCATTACTACAGAGGGTAGGTTGCAGGAGCTGTAGGACATGATAAGCGACGGTAATCTTCCTACCAGGTTGAGTTATAACATTAACTAATACCACCCTTAGTAAGAAGGTTACGTTGTAACATTACCAGCTTTAGCAGTGTGGTAACTAAAAAATGCAGATTTATTAACAAATAATTAAAAACACGATGAAATAAACACATAGTATACTGGAAGATATCTAAGCCCAGCTTCAGGCTTTTCTATCAGAGAGGACGTAGATGAAGATATGATGGAAAATATACACTGCGAGAAGAATTTGACAGAGCACGGAAATACCTAAGCCGAAACAAGGTTCCTGGAATAGACCACTACTAATAGACTTGCGATAGCCAGCTATGACAAAATTATTCCATCTGGCTTGGAAGATGGATGAGACGGATGAAATATCCTCAGCCTTCAAGAAGAATGTCATAATTCCAATTCCAAAGCATGTGCTCACAGGTGTGGGTATTAACGAACTGTCAGTTTAATAAGTCATGGTTGCAAAATACCAAAAGGAATTCTTTACATAAGAATGAAAAAAACCGGTGGAAGCCGACCTTGGCAAAGATCTGTTTGGATTCCGAACAAATGTAGGAACATGCGAGGCAATACTGACTCTAAGACTTCTCATAGAAGTCAGGTTAAGGAAAGGCAAACATACGCTTGCATCATTAGTAGACTAAGAGAAAGCTTTTGAAAATGTTGACTGAAATACGCTTTTTGAAACTGTGAAGGTAGCAGGGGTAAAATAAAGAGGACGAAAGGCTATTTACAACTTGTACAGAAACCAGACGGCAGTTATGAGTCGAGGGGCGTGAAAGGGAAGCAGTCGTTGAGAAGGAGTGACATAGGGTTGTACTCTATCCCAGATGCTATTCAATCTTTACATTGAGCAAGCAGTAAAGAAAATCAGGTGGTACTAAGGGAATTAGGAAACGAGACTCTTAAAGTAGTGGATGAGTTTTGCTATTTGGGCAGCAAAATGACTGATGATGGTCGAGAGGAGGTAAAATGTAGACTGCGATTGGGAATAAAAGCGTTTCTGAGAAAGAGAAATTTATTAACATCGAATACAGATTTAAATGTTAGGAAGTTTTTATGCAGGTATTTGTATGGGACGTAGCCATACATGTAGGGGAAGCGACGACGATAAGCAGTTTAGACAAGAAGAGAATAGAAGCGTTTGGAATGGCGTTACAGAAGAATGCTGAAGATTAGAAGGGTTGAGCACGAAACTAATGAGGAGGTACTGAACAGAACTGGGGAGAAGGGAAATTTGTAGCTTAAGCTGAACAAAAGAAGGGATCGCTTGATAGGACACATTCTGAGAAATAAATGGATTACCAGTTTATTATTGGAGAGAAGTTTGGGGAGGGGGGAATTATAGAGTGAGGCAAAGAGATGAATACAATCAGCAGATTCAGAAAGATGTAGGATGCAGTAGTTATACGTAGATGAAGACGCTTGCACAGGAAAGCTGCATCAGTCTTCGGACAGCAGATCACCAACATCATTTTGGAGCAACACCCCCCCCCCCCCACCCCCCCACACACACACACTCACACACTTATAAGCACACACAGTAATTGTCTGCCCTTGGTTACACAGTAAACAAACACTGTACCTAAGCACAAAGAGTATGAAGATGCTAGTTATCACACATTGCCACATCACAATGTTTCACATGAGACTCATTCAATTATAGAATATCTGCAACCATATATAACTGATGCAAATGAACAATGCAACACGTTCAGCGTTTGTTTATTGTGGAATCACTTGTTTACTGTGGATTCAGCTCGCACGCGCGTGCTTCTCTCTCTCTGTATGTGTGTGTGTGTGTGTGTGTGTGTGTGTGTGTGTGTGTGTGTTCCTGTGCGTGTGCTTTTATGCTTGCAAAACGTACATTATCGGAATGATAAATCTCATCAGTTTAAAAAAGCGAATGGTCGTATAGTTTACCTTCATAAAACTGCCACTTTTCTTAGTAACTGTGCTTATTAGCACAACAGGAATTAGGTGTGGTAAATCAGTTTAAATGCACACACTTCAGCCTGCCCGTCGACAGCAGGGTGTCATTTTATGGCCGCGGCTCCGACACGGCATTCTCATCCTGTGATAATTTGAAAAATTTTGCCCTGCCCTGTTCTGACCTTATTACCACGTTATTTTTCTGCACCCTAAACTGCGAAGAGTCATCAAAGCCAAGCTACAGAGAGGAGTGCAGGGGGAGAAGAAGGCTTGAAATATTGGATGATGTACAAATAGATGAAGTTAGCAACAAACTGAGGAAGAGACACAGGACAGGGGAATGAGATGAGCTTCCTATTGTAAGGCTGATGCACCGCAGAATTAGTGAAAAATCGTACACTCTGTTTCATTTCATTTATACTACATTTAAAGACCTGTTAACTAGTGTTTTAGAACAATCCGTGTATTTTAAAATTTTCATCATGTAATAACATAAATAGTTCCAAATTGGAAGCAAATATTTTTTCAGTAAATAAAAATCAAATTAATAACAATGAGCTACAAAGAAAATTTAGCAAAATTGCAAAAAGAATTAGATAAGATATCTGTATGGTGCGAATACTGGCAATTGACCCTAGATGAACCATGGACTTTGCTGTTGGTGGGGAGGCTTGCGTGCCTCAGTGATACAGATAGCCGTACCGTAGGTGCAACCACAACGGAGGGGTATCTGTTGAGAGGCCAGATAAACGTGTGGGTCCTGAAGAGAGGCAGCAGCCTTTTCAGTAGTTGCAAGGGCAACAGTCTGGATGATTGACTGATCTGTCCTTGTAACACTAACCAAAACGGCCTTGCTGTGCTGGTACTGCGAACGGCTGAAAGCAAGGGAAAACTGCGGCCGTAATTTTTCCCGAGGGCATGCGTCTTTACTGTATGGTTAAATGATGATGGCGTCCTCTTGGGTAAAATATTCCGGAGGTAAAATAGTCTCCCATTCGGATCTCCGGGCGGGGAATACTCAAGAGGATGTCGTTATCAGGAGAAAGAAAACTGGCGTTCTACCGATCGGAGCGTGGAATGTCAGATCCCTTAATCGGGTAGGTAGGTTAGAAAATTTAAAAAGGGAAATGGATAGGTTAAAGTTAGATATAGTGGGAATTAGTGAAGTTCGGTGGCAGGAGGAACAAGACTTCTGGTCAGGTGACTACAGGGTTATAAACACAAAATCAAATAGGGGTAATGCAGGAGTAGGTTTAATAATGAATAGGAAAATAGGAATGCGGGTAAGCTACTACAAACAGCATAGTGAACGCATTATTGTGGCCAAGATAGATACGAAGCCCACCCCTACTACAGTAGTACAAGTTTATATGCCAACTAGCTCTGCAGATGACGAAGAAATTGAAGAAATGTATGAGGAAATAAAAGTAATTATTCAGATAGTGAAGGGAGACGAAAATCTAATAGAAATGGGTGACTGGAATTCGGTAGCAGGAAAAGGGAGAGAAGAAAACGTAGTAGGTGAATGTGGATTGGGGCTAAGAAATGAAAGAGGAAGCCGCCTGGTAGAATTTTGCACAGAGCACAACTTAATCATAGCTAACACTTGGTTCAAGAATCATAAAAGAAGGCTGTATACATGGAAGAAGCCTGGAGATACTGACAGGTTCAGATAGATTATATAATGGTAAGACAGAGATTTAGGAACCAGGTTTTAAATTGTAAGACATTTCCAGGGGCAGATGTGGACTCTGACCACAATCTATTGGTTATGACCTGTAGAATAAAACTGAAGAAACTGCAAAAAGGTGGGAATTTAAGGAGATGGGGCCTGGATAACCTGAAAGAAATAGAGATTGTACAGAGTTTCAGGGACAGCATAAGGGAACAATTGACAGGAATGGGGGAAAAAATACAGTAGAAGAAGAATGGGTAGCTTTGAGGGATGAAGTAGTGAAGGCAGCAGAGGACCAAGTAGGTAAAAAGACGAGGGCTAGTAGAAATCATTGGGTAACAGAAGATATATTGAATTTAATTGATGAAAGGAGAAAATGTGAAAACGCAGTAAATGAAGCAGGCAAAAAGGAATACAAACGCCTCAAAAATGAGATCGACAGGAAGTGCAAAATGGCTAAGCAGGGATGGCTAGAGGACAAATGTAAGAATGTAGAGGCTTATCTCACTAGGGGTAAGACAGATACTGCCTACAGGAAAATTAAAGAGACCTTTGGAGATAAGAGAACCACTTGCATGAACATCAAGAGCTCAGATGGAAACCCAGTTCTAAGCAAAGAAGGGAAAGCAGAAAGGTGGAAGGAGTATATAGAGGGTCTATACAAGGGCGATGTACTTGAGGACAATATTATGGAAATGGGAGAGGATGTAGATGAAGATGAAATGGGAGATATGATACTGCGTGGAGAGTTTGACAGAGCACTGAAAGACCTGAGTGGAAACAAGGCCCCCGGAGTAGACAACATTCCATTGGAACTACTGACGGCCTTGGGAGAGCCAGTCCTGACAGAACTCTACCATCTGGTGAACAAGATGTATGAAACAGGCGAAATACCCTCAGGCTTCAAGAAGATTATAATACTTCCAATCCCAAAGAAAGCAGGTGTTGACAGATGTGAAAATTACTATCAGTTTAATAAATCGCAGATGCAAAATACTAACGCGAATTCTTTACAGAAGAATGGAAAAAGCCGACCTCGGGGAAGATCGGTTTGGATTCCATAGAAATGTTGGAACGCGTGAGGCAATACTGACCCTACGACTCATCTTAGAAGCTAGATTAAGGAAAGGCAAACCTACGCTTCTAGCATTTGTGGACTTAGAGAAAGCTTTTGACAACGTTGACTGGCATACTCTCTTTCAAATTCTGACGGTGGCAGGGGTAAAGTATAGGGAGCGAAAGGCTATTTACAATTTGTACCGAAACCAGATGGCAGTTATAAGAATCGGGGGACATGAAAGGGAAGCAGTGGTTGGGAAGGGTGTGAGACAGGGCTATAGCCTATCCCCGATGTTATTCAATCTGTATATTGAGCATGCAGTGAAGGAAACAAAATTCGGAGTAGGTATTAAAATCCATTGAGAAGAGATAAAAACTTTGAGGTTCGCCGATGACATTGTAATTCTGCCAGAGACAGCAAAGGTCTTGGAAGAGCAGTTGAACGGAATGGATAGTGTCTTGAAAGGAGGATATAAGATGAACATCAACAAAAGCAAAACGAGGCTAATGGAATGTAGTCGAAATAAGTCGGGTGATGCTGAGGGAGTTAGATTAGGAAATGAGACACTTAAAGTAGTAAAGGAGTTTTGCTATTTGGGGAGCAAAATAACTGATGATGGTCGAAGTAGAGAGGATATAAAATGTAGACTGGCAATGGCAAGGAAAGCGTTTCTGAAGAAGAGAAATTTGTTAACATCGAGTATAGATTTAAGTGTCAGGAAGCCATTTCTGAAAGTATTGGTATGGAGTGTAGCCATGTATGGCGGTGAAACATGGACGATAAATAGATTGGACAAGAAGAGAATGTAAGCTTTTGAAATGTGGTGCTACAGAAGAATGCTGAAGATTAGATGGGTAGATCACATAACTAATGAGGAGGTATTGAATAGGATTGGGGAGAAGAGAAGTTTGTGGCACAACTTGACTAGAAGAAGGGATCGGTTGGTAGGACATGTTCTGAGGCATCAAGGGATTACCAATTTAGTATTGGAGTGCAGTCTGGAAGGTAAAAACCGTAGAGGGAGACCAAGAGATGAATACACTAAGCAGATTCAGAAGGATGTAGGTTGCGGTAGGTACTGGGAGATGAAGAGGCTTGTACAGGATAGATTAGCATGGAGGGCTGCATCAAACCAGTCTCAGGACTGAAGACCACAACAACAACAACGAAAAGTGTGAGGTCATCTATATGAGTTGTAAAAAGAATTCGTTAAACTTTCCTCATGCGATAAATCAATCAAATCTAAAGGCAGTAAATTCAACTAGATACGTGAGAATTACAATTATGAACAACTTAATTTGGGCAGAACACACAGAAAATGTAGTGGGAAGGCCACAGAAGGGGATTTATTGGTTCGGTTCTGAGCACTATGGTACTTAACAGCTGAGGTCATCAGTCCCCTAGAACTTAGAACTACCTATGGACATCACACACATCCACGCCCGAGGCAGGATTCGAACCTGCGACCGTAGCGGTCGCGCGGTTACAGACTGAAGCACCTAGAACCGCTCGGCTACAGGCGCCGGCCGTCGATTTATTGGCAGGACATTTAGAACGTGCTACAAATGTACTAGAGAGACTGCGTACGCTACGTTTGTCCGTCCTCTTACGAGTACTGATCCACATTGTGGGAAACTTACCAGATAGGATTAACGGAGTACATCGAGAAAGTTCGA
This sequence comes from Schistocerca piceifrons, assembly GCF_021461385.2. Taxonomy (NCBI): domain Eukaryota; kingdom Metazoa; phylum Arthropoda; class Insecta; order Orthoptera; family Acrididae; genus Schistocerca; species Schistocerca piceifrons. The sequence goes on from NC_060138.1 coordinate 1,193,467,841, forward strand.
AGAAGGCAGCACGTTCTGTACTGTCGAACAACAGGGGAGAGAGAAGATTTGGGATGGAAATAATTAAAGCAAAGATGTTTTTTGTTGCATTGGGATCTTCTCACGAAATTTCAATCATCAACTTTCTCTTCTGAGTGCGAAAATATTTTGTTGTTGAGACCTACCTTGATAAGGAGAAAATATCATAGAATAAAGTAAGGGAACCCAGAGCTCGCATGGAAAGATATAGGTGTTCGTTTCTTACGAGCGCTGTTCAGGAGTGTAATAATAGAAAATTAGTGTGAAGGTGGTTCGATGAATCCCCTGCCAGTCACTTAAGTGTGATTTGCAGAGTAGTCATGTAGATGTGAATGACAATATAAGCTGCAAATTAGTTACAACAAACGGAGGATGTTAAATAAACATGTTAGTAATGTAGAAGAGAATAAAGGAAATGCAGGAAAAGATAGATACGATGGTTCCACATCACCGTCAATGACCGAAAGGGAAAGCCTCGGAATTGCATCGCGCCTTTGACTTTCGATTTGGCATTTCAAGTTTTACATGTAAGTTGATTGCACATTAAGAGTAATTGTGTATTATTACAGGTACTGAGTTTCGTTGATTTATTGTATTGATAATTTTCAAAATTGGCTATACTTCATAACTGACGCTTAGGCAATAAAAACCAATCACTTTCTACTAGCTATACACAGTTTGTGGTGTGTATTCTTATAGTTCTACAGCGACCTTTAGTCAACAATAGCCGATCATTGTTCGCAGACTATCACGAAATGTACATTAAAAACATTTACTATAGTTTAAGATGATTCTCGCTTTGGTAGAATCCTACATGCATATTATTAGTCAGATGCATTGCGATATGTGATTCCGACAGACAAGAGGGGTTTCTGATGCAGCTACTTAGTTTTGAAGACGATCGTGAGTGATCAAACACGTAACTGAGACTGAACAATAAATGGTAATTACCATAAATACGAGTACAGTTGTTTATTCCCACGAGACGAATATGTCGGCTACAGCGAACTATTCTAAGTTGCTGCTGTTAGTTTCGTAAGAGGCTTTTCAGGAAGCCAGATCGCGGAATGGGGTCAACGACATGTACATTACTGACCAGCATTTTCTTGAATGAGATTTTCGCTCTGCAGTGGAGTGTGCGCTGATATGAAACTTCCTGGCAGATTAAAACTGTGTGCCGGATCGAGACTCAAACTCGGGACCTTTGCCTTTCGCGGGCAAGTGCTCTACCAACTGAGCTAGGCAAGCACGACTGACGCCCCGTCCTCAGAGCTTTACTTCTGCCGGTACCTTGTCTCCTACCTTCCAAACTTCAAAGATGCTCTCCTGCGAACCTTGCAGAGCTAGCACTTCAGAAAGAAAGGATATTGCGGAGACACGGCTTAGCCACAGCCTGGGGGATGTTTCCAGAATGAGATTTTCACTCTGCAGCGGAGTATGCACTGATATGAAGCTTCCTGGCAAATTAAAACTGCGTGCCGGACCGAGACTTTCGCGGGAAAGTCTCCGCAGTATCCTTTCTTTCAGAAGTGCTAGTTCTGCAAGGTTCGCAGAAGAGCTTCTGTAAAGTTTGGAAGGTAGGAGACGAGGTACCGGCGGAAGTAAAGCTGTGAGGACGGGGCGTTAGTCGTGCTTAGGTATCTCAGTTGGTAGAGCACTTGCCCGCGAAAGGCAAAGGTCCCGAGTTCGAATCTCGGTCCGGCACACGGTTTTAATCTGCCAGGAAGTTTCAGCATTTTCTTCTCTCGTAAGCTCATATGAAGCTGCGTTTGTGTGTACTTCTCTCTCTAATATTATTCTACGTAATTATAAACGTTTGTAGCTTACCCTTTATCTTGTCTTACTATGTGCCTGCTTCATCTTCTGTTTCTGTGTTCCTTTACGATATTTTATTTTCTCTATCATTATTAATCCCATTTAGTGTTATGGCTATTTGTAGTCCGATTGCCTATCTATACGGCCTCTCACTGATTTACTCTTTTTGTAATACTCCGCTGTTCTGTCTAGGCGTGTCCATCGGCCTGGAGTACCGTAGTTTCGCCCAGTGTGTCAGGGGGCTGCTGGGAACACAAAGGCGATCCATCCACAGGAGGCAGCGGCTTCACCCGCACACACACACACACACACACACACACACACACACACACACACACACTCGCCACAAGACTTCTTTGCGCAAAGTCAAACGTGCCGCGCACTGTGTAGTCGTATCTGCGGCCGCGAACACACCGCGCCTACGTGACCCTGCTGGGAATCGACCGCAAGCGTGCTGCATGGGAATGCCCCCTCTCTCGGCCATATCGGTCTCCGCGCAATGTGTCTCCTGCGAGCACGACGTACAAGGCAGCCTATCGCGATTCCGCACCAGTGTGGAATCGCGTGCAGGTAAAAACGGATTCACCCAAAAACAGCGTCGGAGGCCCCGTGAAAGTTGTGGATGGCCTGTGAAGGAGGACTTTCGAGGTACTCTCGGAAAGCTGTCCATAAACATACACGTCTGCGACTTTTTTATTCCTTAATATTAGCAAGTAACCCACTAATTAAACAATTTATGTGGGCTGATTTAATGCATCTACATATTTACATCCATACTCCGCAGGCCACCTGACGGTGTGTGGCAGAGAGTACTTTGAGTACCTCTATCGGTTCTCCCGTCTATTCCAGTCTCGTATTGTTCGTGGAAAGAAGGACTGTTGGTATGCCTCTGTGTGGACTCTAATCTGTCTGATTTTATCCTCATGGTCTCTTCGCGAGATATACGTAGGAGGGAGCAATATCCTGCTTGACTCCTCGGTGAAGGTTTGTTCTCGAAACTTCAACAAAAGCCCGTACCGAGCTACTGAGCGTCTCTCCTGCAGACTCTTCCACTGGAGTTTATCAGTCATCTCCGTAACGGTTTCGCGATTACTAAATGATCCTGTACCGAAGCGCGCTGCTCTCCGTTGGATCTTCTCTCTCTCTTCTATCAACCCTATCTGGTACGGATCCCACACTGGTGAGCAATATTCAAGCAGTGGGAGAACAAGTGTACTGTAACCTACTTCCTTTGTTTTCGGATTGCAATTCCTTAGGATTCTTCCAATGAATCTCTGTCTGGCATCTGCTTTACCGACGATTAACCTTATATGAGCATTCCATTTTAAATCACTCCTAATGCCTACTCCCAGATAATTTATGGAATTAACTGCTTTCAGATGCTGACCTCCTATATTGTAGTTAAATGATAAGGGATCTTTCTTTCTATGTATTCGCAGCACATTACACTTGTCTACATTGAGATTCAATTGCCATTCCCTGCGCCATGCGGCAATTCGTTGCAGACCCTCCTGCATTTCAGAACAATTTTCCATTGTTACAACCCCTCGATGTACTACAGCATCATCAGCAAAAAGCCTCAGTGAACTTCCGATGTCACCCACAAGGTCATTTATGTACATTGCGAATAGCAACGGTTCTACGACACTCCCCTGCGGCACACCTGAAATCACTCTTACTTCGGAAGACTTCTCTCCATTGAGAATGACATGCTGCGTTCTGTTATCGAGGACTCTTCAATCCAATCACACAATTGGTCTGATATTCCACATGCTCTTACTTTGTTCATTAAACGACTACTGGGAACAGTATCGAACGCCTTGTGGAAGTCAAGAAACACGACATCCACCTGTGATGCACGTTTCCACTTGATTCATTATTACATACAGAGACAGCGGATCTTCTGTCACAGTTTCAGTGTTGCAACATTACACACGTACTGGCCTCATAACATATTCAGACTAAAATGGCGAGTTACCGTCCTTACAAACGGGGTGATAAGTCTCTACTAAGTAGTCACCCACCTTGTGAAGTGTTGAGGGGGGGGGGGAGGGAGGTGTTTATCTCTCGTGCCTAACTTCGATGGAGTTCTTTGGAAGGTATCTCTGATCTCCTTTACCATTTCATCAAATGTGCATTTTCTGCCAGAACCTGACTGTTCTTATACTCCCATCGGCTAGAAAAGTGTCATGCCAACTCGCAATTGTCTTAGTCTCTGGAGACTCGTTTTGAAATTGACGCTGGGAATTTTTTTGGACACCAACTGATGATTTCGTTTCTGGATACTATACAGGACGTTGGGCACTCTCTTCGGCCACGGTCATTCCTTGTCATTTTTGGCACCTGAAACAAAACAAAAGGAATTCTTCAGAAAAATAGCCTAAACAATACTTTCTATGTTACTTTTTATGTTGTTTTATATTAAACAGGAAACTGCTAGTATCTATGTCTCACTTTTTTTATTGCATTTGGAAATCAATGAGGTTTCGTTTTGACACCTTGCGGTTTGCTACCTATCTCGTACGCACCTGCCGAGCGAGGTGATTGCTTGCATTCGAAAGGACAGAGGTTCAAATCCCCGTCAAGCCACCCAAATTTCCGTTTTTCTTGGTTTTCCTAAATCGCTTAATATAAATGTCGGAATGGTACCTTCGAAAGACATACATCCGATTTTCTTCGCCAGTACGAGCACGTGCCTCGTCTGCAATAACTTTGCTGTTGACGGGGATTCAACCTTTAATATTTCCCCCACTTTTCATCACAGTAACTTCAGTATTGATAAAATATGAAACTCCAAGTTTGCTTTCCTCCTGCTCCTCAAAAGCATAATCCCACCATATCATTTTGTCACTACCTCTACTCGCGTAAATAGAAACGCCAGCCTTGGCTGCATGTATGAGACAACGCAAACTGATCCATAATAATTACTAACAAAAGTTAGAAAATGCTGGGGAAATAGCGAATGTTGCACTTCCGGTTCAAAAAAGAACGCGCAAATGACGACAGGAAAAAGAAGAAATTCGTACGTCTGTAAAAAGATCTGCTAATCAGGTTGTGTTAAAGGCGCTACAGTCCGGAACCGCGCGGCCGTTACGGTCGCAGGTTCGAATCCTGCCTCGGGCATGGATGTGTGTGATGTCCTTAGGTTAGTTAGGTTTAAGTAGTTCTAAGTTCTAGGGGACTGATGACCTTAGAAGTTAAGTCCCATAGTGCTCAGAGCCATTTGAACCAATCAGGTTGTGTCACCAATTTTCCTCCCCAGTTCTATTCAGTGCCTTCTCATTGGTTTCGTGATCTACCCATCTAATCTTCAGCATTCTTTTGTAGCATCTTATTTCTGACGCTTCTGTTCTCTTCTTGTCTTAACTCTTTATCACTCATGTTCCACTTCCAGACATGACTACACTCCATTCAAATACTTTCAGAATAGACTTACTGACACTTGAATCTATACTTGATTTCTCTTCTTCAGAAACGCTTTCCTTGCCATTGCCAGTCTACTTTTTATATCCTCTCTGCTTAGGCCGTAATCAGTTATTCCGCTGCCCAAATAACAAAAGTCGTCTACTACTTTCAGTGTCTCGTTTCGGAATCTAATTCCCTCAGCATAACCTGATTTAATTAAACTAGATTCCATTACCCTTCTTTTGCTTTTTCTTATATTCATCTTGCGTTCTCCTTTAAAGACACCGTCCATTCCGTTCAACTGCTCCTCCAAGTCCTTTGCTGTCTCTGACAGAATTTCAATGTCCTCGACAACCCTCAGAGTTTTTATTTCTTCTCCCTAGACTTTCATTGCTGCTGCTTGCTCAATATACACATTGAATAACGTCGGGGATAGGCTACAACCACGTCTCAGTCCCTTCTTAACCACTGCTTCCCTTTCATGTCCCTCGACTCTTATAACTGCCACCTGGTTTCTGTACAAATTGTAAATAGCCTTTCGCTCCCTGTATTTGACCCCTGCCACACTCAGAATTTGAAAGAGAGTATTCCAGCCAACATTGTCAAAAGCTTTCTCTAAGTCTATAAATGCTATAACTTTAGGGGGCTGCGCGGGGTAGCCGCGCGGACTGGGGCGTATTGTCACGGTCCCCGTGCCTCCCCCCCGTCGGAGGTAGAGTCCTCCCTCGGGCGTGGTTGTGTGTGTTGTCCTTAGCGTAAGTTAGTTTTAGTTAGATTAAGTAGTGTGTAAGCTTATGGACCGATGACTTCAGCAGTTTGGTCCTGTAACACCTTACCACAAATTTCCAATTTTACGTTTGTCTTTCTTTAACCAATCTTCTATGAGAAGTCGTAAATTGAGTACTGCCTCGCATGTTCCTATATTTCTCCGGAATCCAAACTGTCTTTCCCGAGGTCGGCTTCTACTAGTTTCTCCATTCTTCTATAGGGAATTCGTGTTAGTATTTTGCAACCACGAGTTATTAAACTAATAGCTCGGTAATATTCACACCTGCCAGAATCTGCTTTCTTTGAAATTCGAAGTATTATATTGTTTTTCAAATCTGATGGTATCACGCCTGTTTCATACATCTTGCTAACCAGATGGAAGAGTTCTGTCATGGCTGGCTCTCCCAAGGCTATCAGTAGTCTAAATGTTGTCTACTCGCGGGGCCTTGTTACGAATGAGATCTTTCAGAGCTCTGTCAAATTCTTCCGCAGTGTCTCGTCTCCTATCTCATCTACATCTGTCCTTTTCCATTTGTATCTTTCTTGAATATTGCTCTCAAATACATCTCCCTTGTATAGGCCCTCTATGTACTCCTTCCGCATTTCAGCTTTCCCTTTTTTGCTTAGGAGTGGTTTTCCGTCTGAGCTCTTGATGTCCATGTTTAATTTTCCTGTAGGCGGCATCTATCTTTCGCCTAGTGGTATATGCTTCCTGCTTATCCATTTTTCACTTCCTATCACTCATTTTTTAGACATTTGTATCCCCTTTCTCCTGATCCATTTATTACATTTTTATATTTTCTCCTTTTATGAGTAAAATTCAGTATCTCTTGTGTTACCCGCGGATTTCTACTAGCCCTCTTCTCCTTAACTGCTTGAGCCTCTGCTGCCTTCACTATTTCCTCTCTGAAAGCTACCCATTCTTCTTCCACTGTATTCATTTCCCATGTTCTTGTCAAACATCCCCTAATGCTCAATCTGAAACTCTCAACAACCTCTGGTTCTTTCAGTTTATCCAGATCCCATCTCCTTAAATTCCTAGCTTTTTGTAGTTTCTTCAGTTTTAGCCTACAGTTCTTAACCAATAAATTGTGGTCAGAGTCCACAACTGGTTCTGGAAATGTCTCACACTTTAAAAATCCGATTCCGAAATGTCCGACTTACCATTATATAATCCAATTTCGCAGAAGAGCTTCTTTGAAGTTTGGAAGGTAGGAGACGAGGTATTCGAGGAATTAGAGCTATGAGGACGGGCCGTAAGCAGTGCTCGGGTAGCTCAGGTGGTAGAGCACTTGCCCGCGAAAGGCAACGGTCCCGAGTTCGAGGCTCGGTCCGGCACACAATTTTAATCTGCCAGGAAGTTTCATATCAGCGCACACTCCTCTGTAGAGTGAAAATTTCATTCTGATTACATAATAAATCTTAAATCTTCCAGTGGGCTCTTCCACGTATACAACCTTCTTTCACGATTGTCAAACGAGGTCTCAGCAATGATTAAATTGTGCTGTGTGCAAAATTCTACGAGGTGGCTTCCTCTTTCATTGCTTCTTCCCTGTCCAAAATGACTTACTATTTTTCCTTCTCCTCCTTTTCCTACTATCGAAGTCCAGTCTCCTGTAATTATTAAATGTTCGTCTGCTTTCACTAGCTGAATAATTTATTTTGTCTTCAATTTTTCTTCGATTGTAAGACGTGTATATTTCTATTGTCTATTGCCAAATCACAATTTATGAAAGATGTTTATATTTTATTAATATGATTAAGTAGGAATAATTAATATCGGTCTCTTTTGTCAGCAATACTTTGGTGCAGACATTCCCTGCTACCACAATTATTTCCAACATGACAAATATTAATTATTCCTACTTAATCCTATTAATAAAATATAAACATCTTTCATAAATTGTGATTTGACAATAGACAATAGAAATATACACGTCTTACACAATCTCTTCGCCATCTGCGGAGTTAGTTGGCACATGAACTTGTACTATTGTGGTTCGAATACAGTAAATTTCCTTGAGACGGAGAAGCTTCTGTCCACAAAGTAGCACGGATCTAGAGAGCAATGTTCGCGCAAAACTTACATTGGTTTTGTTTCTCACATGATATCCAGCGAACCAACAAGGAGTTTCCATATTCCGAGATGTCCAGAAGCCGTTTCACATAATGCCCCACTACATACTGTCCGAGCAAAGGGATTAGATTCCCGGATATGTAAGTGGTTCGAAGGCTTTTTAAGTAACAGAACCCAGTACGTTGTCCTCGACGGCGAGTGTTCATCAGATTCGAGGATACCGTCATCAGCAGTATCCCACGGAAGTGTGATAGGACCGCTGTTCTTCTCTGCATACATAAATGCTCTGACGGACGGGGTGACCAGAAGTCTGCGTCTTTTTGTTGATGACGCTGTGGCCTAATTGAAACGTATCGTCCTTGAGTAACTGTGGGAGGGTACACGATGACTTAGACAAAACTGCCAATTTATGTGAAGTATGGCAGCTTGCTCGAAAAGTAGAACATCTACATGGTTACTCTGCAGTTCACACCTAAGTGCCTGGCAGAGGGTTCATCGAACCATTTTCACACTACTTCTCTACCATTCCACTCTCGAATGGCGCGTGGGAAAAAGTAACACCAAAACCTTTTCCCTTCGAGCTCTGATTTCTCTTATTTTATTATGATGATCATTTCTCCCTACGTAGGCGGGTGTCAACAAAATATTTTCGCATTCAGAAGAGAAAGTTGGCGACTGAAATTTCGTAAATGGATCTCACCTCAAAGAAAACCGCCTTTGTTTCAGTGACTGCCACACCAACTATTGCGCGATAATGCGAAACGAGCTGCCCTTCTTTGCACTTTTTCTATATGCACTGTCAATCATACCTGGTAAGGATCCACACCGCGCAGCAATATTCCAGCAGTGGACGGGCAATTGTAATGTACTCTGTCTCTTTAGTGGTTCAAATGGCTCTGAGCACTATGCAACTTAACTTCTGAGGTCATTAGTCGCCTAGAACTCAGAACTAATCAAACCTAACTAACCTAAGGACATCACACACATCCATGCCCGAGGCAGGATTCGAACCTGCGACCGGAGCGCTCGCTCGGCTCCAGACTATAGCGCCTAGAACCGCACGGCCACTCCGACCGGCTTTAGTGGGTTTGTCGCATCTTCTAAGTGTTCTACCTACAAAGCGCAGTCTTTGTTTCGCCTTCCCCACTATATTATCTATGTGGTCTTTCCAATTGAAGTTACTCGTAATTGTAATTCCTAGGTATTTAGTCGAATTGAGAGCCCTTAGATTTGTGCGATTTATCGTATACCCAGAATTTATCGGATTTCTTTTAGTACCCATGTGGATGACCTCGCACATTTCTTTGTTTAGTGGCAATTGCCACTTTTCGCACCATAGAGAAATTCTCTCTAGATCATTTTGTAACTGGAATGGATCGTCTGACGATTTTACTAGACGGTAAATTAGAGCGTCATCTGAAAACAATCTAAGGGGGTTGCTCAGATTATCACCTAGATCATTTATGTAAATCAGGAACGGCAGAGGGCCTATGACACTACCTTGCGGAACGCCAGATATCACTTCTGTTCTACTCGATGATGTACCGTCTATCACTACGAACTGTGACCTCTCTGAGAGGAAATCACGAATCCAGTCACACAACTGAGACGACACTCCATATGCACGCAATTAGATTAATGGTCGCTTGTGAGGAACGGTATCAAAAGCCTTCTGGAAATCTAGGAATATGGAATCGATCTGAGATCCCTTGTCGACAGCGCTCATTACTTCATGGGAACAAAGAGCTAGCTGCGTTGCACAAGAACGATATTTTCTGAATCCGTGTTGGTTATGTATCAATAAATCATTTTCTTCAAGGTGTTAGAGTACAGTATATGCTCCGAAATCCTACTACAAATTGAAGTCAGTGATATGAGTCTGTAATTCAGTGGATTACTCCTATTTCCTTTCTTGAATATTGGTGTCACCTGTGCTACTCTCCAGCCTTTAGGAACAGACCTTTCGTCAAGTTAGCTGTTGTATATGATTGCTAAGAAAGGCGCTATTGTGTCTGCATACTCTGAAAGGAACCTGATTGGTATACCATCTGGACCTGAAGAAAAGCGTAAGTTAATGCAAATGAGCAGAAAAAAATCCTGTAATGTTCAAATACAGCATTATTAGTGTGCTGTTTGACGCCGTCGATTAGATACGTAGGCGTAACGTTGCGAACGATGTGAAATGGAACAAGCAGGTAAGGGCGGTACCAGGCAAGGTGAGTGGTCGACTTTGGTTTACTGGACGAATTTTGAGAAAGTGTGGTTCATATGTAAAGGAAAGAGCGTGTAGAAAACTAGTGCGATGCATTCTTGAGTTCTGCTCGAGTGTTTGGAATAACCACCAGGTCGGGTTGCAGGGAGACGTCTAGAGACCGGCTGCTAGGTTTCTTGCTGGTAGGTTCGCTGTTCGCTCAACATGCAAGTATTACACATATGCTCCGAGAGCGCAAGTGGGCATCCGTTGAGGGAAGACGCGCAACGCTTGTGAGTGTGTGGGTTTTATTTTGTTAAATTCCGCAATGGATTGATCCAACAAGTACCCTTTGGCTCCTGCAAGAAACAATTTCCACCTCACACTACTACAGAAGTCAGACACTCCCAATATACCAACAAGAACTGCTTGAAAACATTCAGCAACAAATACAGTCCTGGAAATGGAAAAAAGAACACATTGACACCGGTGTGTCAGACCCACCATACTTGCTCCGGACACTGCGAGAGGGCTGTACAAGCAATGATCACACGCACGGCACAGCGGACACACCAGGAACCGCGGTGTTGGCCGTCGAATGGCGCTAGCTGCGCAGCATTTGTGCACCGCCGCCGTCAGTGTCAGTCAGTTTGCCGTGGCATATGCAGCTCCACCGCAGTCTTTAACACTGGTAGCATGCCGCGACAGCGTGGACGTGAACCGTATGTGCAGTTGACGGACTTTGAGCGAGGGCGTATAGTGGGCATGCGGGAGGCCGGGTGGACGTACCGCCGAATTGCTCAACACGTGGGGCGTGAGGTCTCCACAGTACATCGATGTTGTCGCCAGTGGTCGGCGGAAGGTGCACGTGCCCGTAGACCTGGGACCGGACCGCAGCGACGCACGGATGCACGCCAAGACCGTAGGATCCTACGCAGTGCCGTAGGGGACCGCACCGCCACTTCCCAGCAAATTAGGGACACTGTTGCTCCTGGGGTATCGGCGAGGACCATTGGCAACCGTCTCCATGACGCTGGGCTACGGTCCCGCTCACCGTTAGGCCGTCTTCCGCTCACGCCCCAACATCGTGCAGCCCGCCTCCAGTGGTGTCGCGACAGGCGTGAATGGAGGGACGAATGGAGACGTGTCGTCTTCAGCGATGAGAGTCGCTTCTGCCTTGGTGCCAATGATGGTCGTATCCGTGTTTGGCGCCGTGCAGGTGAGCGCCACAATCAGGACTGCATACGACCGAGGCACACAGGGCCAACACCCGGCATCATGGTGTGGGGAGCGATCTCCTACGCTGGCCGTACACCACTGGTGATCGTCGAGGGGACACTGAATAGTGCACGGTACATCCAAACCGTCATCGAACCCATCGTTCTACCATTCCTAGACTGACAAGGGACCTTGCTGTTCCAACAGGACAATGCACGTCCGCATGTATCCCGTGCCACCCAACGTGCTCTAGAAGGTGTAACTCAACTACCCTGGCCAGCAAGATCTCTGGATCTGTCCCCCATTGAGCATGTTTGGGACTGGATGAAGCGTCGTCTCACGCGATCTGCACGTCCAGCACGAACGCTGGTCCAACTGAGGCGCCAGGTGGAAATGGCATGGCAAGCCGTTCCACAGGACTACATCCAGCATCTCTACGATCGTCTCCATGGGAGAATAGCAGCCTGCATTGCTGCGAAAGGTGGATATACACTGTACTAGTGCCGACATTGTGCATGCTCTGTTGCCTGTGTCTATGTGCCTGTGGTTCTGTCAGTGTGATCATGTGATGTATCTGACCCCAGGAATGTGTCAATTAAGTTTCCCCTTCCTGGGACAATGAATTCACGGTGTTCTTATTTCAATTTCCAGGAGTGTATCTTCTGGAGTCGTCCGCTTAAAGAAAAGACACAAAAATATTCTATATATTCTTATGTAACTAGTGTAATACTTGAGCACAGGAGTATTGCTAGTTATTGTAAGAAAAACGTTAAACGAACGAGAAATATTATTTATTGCAAAAAATTCTAAGAAATCAAGTGAAACTTTTTCATATAAAATAATAATAAATATCCGGGCTCTTTTCGGAACAGTAGATTGCCTCTTATGGATAGGAATGCTATTATTTTACAAAAGTATGGAAAGGTTCTTTTCTCCCTTTTCTTTAAGAATGTTACTTACTCGGCAGAATGGCTGAGAGCCGCGCCTACACAACTTGAATAACTTTTCTAGGTACGGGCAAGGCTGTCGCGTGAGAAATGAAGTGGGGTGTACTGTTAGGGAGGACAGATGGGGCTTGCATACGCTGTAGTGCACAATACCGTGAGCTGCGACGACTGCTGCCTGCGTCGCTCGCTGCTGACAAATAACACAACTATCTCTTTCTATCTGGATTGACCTTCGCCAATCAAACTCTCCCTACGCCTTGATGAAGTCAAGGACTCCTATCCGCCCCTAGTCTAACTATTGGTCAGATAACCAGTCCACTGTGATGCCACTCAATACTCGCCCGCAGGTGTTTAACTAGTACTCTGTCCGTGTTCACACCGCACAATGAGGGTGGCGGCCAACACAGTGAACAACGCTTAACTGAGAGTGAATCAATGTAGAGTGTCACTCTGATTCGCTAACGGCAGATGTGCTCTCCCAGTGAAGTACTGAGGAGAGACTTTGTTGCTCGCTCTTTGCGTACACGTACTAGCGCACTCGCTCTCGTTACGTGTTCCTGCTCCAAGAACGACAACGGAACGGCTCCTTTTTTTTGGAAAAGTTGCAGGGGAATATCATTCGCTGTCTTCCCTCACTGCTCTGACTCTTTGCGTCAGAAATATTCCGCCAATCAGCGTTGCTCTTTAAAATGAGCAGAATGACGTTTCGTTTAAGTTGACCAGGAAATCTGTAGCATCTCCATTAGGCATATACTGTCCTCCTGTGAGAACTTCATAACTACACAGTCAGTCTGTGAAAAAATCCGTCTTCTGGGCACTCCCACACAAAGTAACGGAATTTGCTTTTACGTCGAACACAGGGGTCGTTACCCCTTCACTCTGGCAAAAGCTGTCTTCTCTCTGGGCAGTCGCTTCAGCCAAAGTAGGTATGTTGTTGACCCACCCCTCTGAAGGGATGGTCTTCCCAGTGGGCTGGTTTCCTCGTTAGAACGAATATTCCTGTGGCCTCATGTTGTGTGCGCCAGCCTCTACTTGTTTCAACCTCGGTGCGCACTTGCGATTTACTTATTAGATTTGCATATCGCTTACATGAATTCATACAAAATTGACTCTACCTTATCGAATTTGAGTTCGAATGAAGCCTCTTGATGTGCAGTGTACGATTATGAGGACGGAATATGCAAAAATGAAGGTCGGGAGACCACTCCACCTTACACGCTGTTGAGAAAATTTAGAGTCCGGCCTTTGATGCTGGCTCCAGAAAGATTCTGCTGCCGCCAACGTGCTTTACGCGTAAGGATCACGATGATACGAGAAATTAGGGCTCTTGCGGAGGCGTGCAGACATTTCTTCCCCCCACGCTCCATTTGCGAATGGATCAGGGGAGGAAATGACAAGTAGCGGTACAAGCTACCCTCCACCGCACACCATACGGTGGCTCGCGGAGTATGTATGTAGATGGAGACAATGTGTGGTTGTGAATTTCGTTCTCACTTACGTAATTGCCTTTCTGGAGGGTTCGCTGATAATTCGAACGCTGCATTTCTGGTGTTGCTACATAAAACGGCACTAATAAAAAGTGGAAAAGCTGTGATCAGCCGCGTATTATTAATACGCGTGAACAGGCATTTAATTTCGCTCCGAAAACGAGTTAATTTTAATTATTTTCCGCCATAATTGGCGAAACTCCTCGACAGCCTTTGGACCCTCAATAAAAAGGGCCTTGTTGCGTTAAGGACGCTTTTGTGTCCTGTTTTTATCGCTCGCGCACGGACCATGCTTGGGGGGGATAATTAATCTAGAACATACGCTGCTAAATCTGTTTAAGCTACACACAAATAAGAATGGATTGATAAGGCGCAAAAAGTAATATTTATTTCTGAACATTATCTCCACTAAGCTCACTGCGTACCGTTGAGTGCGTTTCCTTTTTTTGTCATGGTTATAACTTCAGGATTGAGCTACCACTCCACAACTGGTAGAATCTTCCGCACCTGCTGGTCCCATGTTTATTGAAATTATACATTCCAGCCGCTATTTTATTCACACAACCGTTTTCGACTCATTTATGAGTTATTCTAAATTATGACAATGTTTAAAGTGCGAATTTGCAAAGCGAATTAAGTTCACATTTTCAGGGTTTTGAGTTATGGGTAAAGCGGTGTTCAGATGCAAACTCGCGTCATATAATACCAAAATGACTTTAGTCAGCATATTCTCTACATTATTTACAGTGTTTATCGTCAGAACGGCCTTAGTCCAGGACTAAAGTTGCTTTGGACCAGGTAATGATAATTATTAATAGATTAATTTACAGCTGTGAGTTGGTAAAATGTCTGCATTAGTTTTACTTGTGTGGTAGTTCGGCGATACGTAATTTGAAAATAAAAATGGCATCTAGTAGCAATGCTTTGTGTAGTGATACTGTTGAAAATGATGAAATGTGTAGCTGCATCAGGACTGCTACATCACAAACGTCGCAGCAAGAAGTTCTGCAGAATACAGGGTATGCAACCAAGTTAGATACTGAGAATGGGAATTTTCTTGCTTCAGCATCTGACTGAATATAAAATATACGCTTGCCTAAGATTCTGGTTTAGAACCTGTGTTATTATAATCAAGTGACTGTTTTCACAGTGCACAACATAAAAGTTAATTCAGTATCCTATATCTATCACGAAGGTGAAGCTAAAAAAGCCCAGATGAGGTATGCAGTGTTCTCCTCGATTATTTTAGCAACTTTGTTTCATCTAGTGTTTACTCTGATTTGTGATGGCTATCCAGGACGGAATAAGAACACACTCTCATCAAGCGCTCTTAAAAGTAAATTCTGTGATCGCTCCCTGTACTTTGATGAACGGCATGTAGCACAGTACTTCGCCATCTACTAACAATACAAAAAATTTTCTCCTCTCCAAAATTTTCTAAAATATTCTTCATCTTCTGTAGTTCATGTTAATGATAACACACTGAAGCGCCAAAGAAACCGGTATAGGCATGCTTATTCGAATAGATAGATATTTAAACATGCAAAATTCGGCGCTGCGGTGGGCAACGCTTATATAAGACAAGTGTCTGGCGCAGTTGTTAGATCGGTTACTGCTGCACCAATAGCAGGTTATCAAGGTTTATCTGAGTTGGAACGTGGTGTTACAGTCGGCGCACGAGCGATGGGACACAGCATCTCCGAGGTAGCGATGAAGTGGGGACTTTCCCATACGATCACTTCACGAGTGTACGGTAAATACCAGGAATCCGGTAAAACATCAAATCTCCGACATCGCTGAGGTCGGAAAAAGATCCTGCAAGAACGGGACCAACGACGACTGAAGAGAATCGTTCAACGTGACAGAAGTGCAACCTTTCCGCTAATTGCTGCAGATTTCTATGCTGGGTCATCAACAAGTGCCAGCGTGCGAACCATTCAACGAAACATCATCGATTTGGGCTTCCGGAGCCGAAGGCCCACTCATGTACCCTCGATGACTGCACGACACAAAGCTTTACGCCTCCCCTCGGCCCGTCAACACCGAAATTGGACTGTTGACGACTGGAAACATGTTGCCTCGTCGGACGAGTCTCGTTTCATATTGTTTCACGCTGATGGACGTGTACTGGTATGGAGACAACCTCATGAATCCACAGACCCTGCATGTCAGCAGGGGACTGTTCAAGCTGGTGGAGGATGTTGTGGAGCGTGTGGAGTTGGAGTGATATGGAAGCTCTGATAGTCTAGGTACGACTGTGACAGGTGACACGTGCGTAAGCACCCTGTCTGATCACCTGCATCCATTCATGTCCATTGTGCATTCCGATGGACTTGGACATGCGACACCCACCACCTCCAGGATTACTACAGTGTGACTCCAGGAACACTCTTCTGAGTTTAAACGCTTCCGCTGGCCACCAAACTCCCTAGACTTGAACATTATTGAACATATCTGCGATGCCTTGCAACATGCTGTTCAGAAGAGATCTCCATCGCATTGTACTCTTATGGATTCATGGACAGCCCTTCCGGATTCATGCTATCAGTTCCCTCCAGCACTACTTCAGCCATTAGTCGAGTCCATGCCACGTCGTGTTGCGGCACTTCTGCGTGCTCGCGGGGACTCTACACGATGTTAAACAGGTGTACCAGTTTCTTTGGCTCTTCAGTGTATCTCTGAAGTCATTTATGAATATTGCAGCGTAGTGAAGTAGTCTCGCTTCCATTCACAACAAATGGAGTAGCGCATAGCGGATCCAGTGACGAAGGCATACACGGCCGTTTATGTGAAGAATGCGGTACGGTGCTCATGGGCGCCAAACCTGTAGTAAATGCACGTAGTGGAGAGGGAACGGCGGACGTCAAGTATCTGGTGCACAGGAAGTTCCCAGAATGCTCTTGAAGCTTTGTGACGCATGTACGAGGGTAATCCCAAAAGGTCTTCTATTTTTTTATAAGTACATAGACCCGTTTATTTCTACAATGGTTTACATCAGTTTACAGCTTGAACATTTAACTATTTTTCGACATAATCTGCCCACATTGAGGCTGGTCCCTCACCTGTGGTAGAGTGGGAGGTCGTCTCGAGGTGTGGCAGGGGGCGAAAGACATTCCGGAGGGCTGAACGGAAGGACTCTCCAGTTTGTCTGACGAACCGGTTTCAGGCTCTGTCTCACGCTGATACTGATCTTCGGCCG
Source organism: Schistocerca piceifrons (assembly GCF_021461385.2). Lineage (NCBI taxonomy): Eukaryota > Metazoa > Arthropoda > Insecta > Orthoptera > Acrididae > Schistocerca > Schistocerca piceifrons. The sequence continues at coordinate 1,193,484,966 of NC_060138.1, forward strand.
GACATGGCTGCATGTCCTGTTCCAGAGGTTGCCTCTCAGTCTGCAAGATCCGGGCGGTCGCAGAGGGTGGGCTTATTGGTAGTTGGGAGCTCCAACGTCAGGCGCGTAATGGGGCCCCTTAGGGATATGGCAGCAAGAGTGGGGAAGAAAACCAATGTGCCCTCCTTGTGCATACTGGGGGGAGTCATTCCAGATGTGCAAATGGTCCTTCCGGATGCCATGAAGGGTACAGGGTGCACCCATCTGCAGGTGGTCGCTCATGTCGGCACCAATGATGTGTGTCGCTATGGATCGGAGGAAATCCTCTCTGGCTTCCGGTGGCTATCTGATTTGGTGAAGACTGCCAGTCTCGCTAGCGAGATGAAAGCAGAGCTCACCATCTGCAGCATCATCGACAGGACCGACTGGGGACCTTTGATACAGAGCCGAGTGGAGGGTCTGAGTCAGAGGCTGAGACGGTTCTGCGACCGTGTGGGCTGCAGATTCCTCGACTTGCGCCATTGGGTGGTGGGGTTTCGGGTTCCGCTGGATAGGTCAGGAGTCCACTACACGCAGCAAGCGGCTACACGGGTAGCAGGGGTTTTGTGGCGTGGACTGGGCGGTTTTTTATGTTAGATGGCCTCGGGCAAGTACAGAAAGGGCAACAGCCTCAAAGGGTGCGGGGCAAAGTCAGGACATGAGGGGACCAAGCAGCAATCGGTATTGTAATTGTAAACTGTCGAAGCTGCATTGGTAAAGTACCGGAACTTCAAGCGCTGATAGAAAGCACCGAAGCTGAAATCGTTATAGGTACAGAAAGCTGGCTGAAGCCAGAGATAAATTCTGCCGAAATTTTTACAAAGGCACAGACGGTGTTGGAGACTATGGGTCAAGCTGCTGGAAAACCATTCTGGAGTGTATTTAGCAGTCTTCGAAAGGGAGGTAAGAAGGAAATGACAAGTATTTTGGACAGGTCAGGAAAACTGCTGGTGAATCCTGTGGATGCCTTGGGCAGATGGAGGGAATATTTTGAAGAGTTGCTCAATGTAGGTGAAAATGCGATCAGTAATGTTTCAGATTTCGAGGTAGAATGGGATAGGAATGATGATGGAAATAGGATCACATTTGAGGAAGTGGAAAAAATGGTCAATAGATTGCAGTGCAATAAAGCGGCTGGGGTGGGTGAAATTCAGTCGGAACTCATCAAATACAGTGGAATGTCAGGCCTTAAATGGCTACACAGGATAATTGAAATGGCCTGGGAGTCGGGACAGGTTCCATCAGACTTGACAAAAGCAGTAATCACACCAATCTTTAAACATGGTAACAGAAAAGATTGTAACAACTACAGAGGTATCTCTTTAATCAGCGTTGTGGGTAAAATCTTCTCAGGTATTGTTGAAAGGAAAGTGCGAGTATTAGTTGAGGACCAATTGGATGAAAATCAGTGTGGGTTTAGGCCTCTTAGAGGTTGTCAGGACCAGATCTTTAGCTTACGGCAAATAATGGAGAAGTGTTATGAGTAGAACAGGGAATTGTATCTATGCTTTATAGATCTAGAAAAGGCATATGACCGGGTTCCTAGGAGGAAGTTATTGTCTGTTCTACAAGATTATGGAATAGGAGGCAAACTTTTGCAAGCAATTAAAGGTCTTTACATGGATAGTCAGGCAGCAGTTAGAGTTGACGGTAAATTGAGTTCATGGTTCAGAGTAGTTTCAGGGGTAAGACAAGGCTGCAACCTGTCTCCACTGTTGTTCATATTATTTATGGATCATATGTTGAAAACAATAGACTGGCTGGGTGAAATTAAGATATGTGAACACAAAATAAGCAGTCTTGCATATGCGGATGACTTAGTTGTGATGGCAGATTCGATTGAAAGTTTGCAAAGTAATATTTCAGAGCTAGATCAGAAATGTAAGGACTATGGTATGAAGATTAGCATCTCCAAAACGAAAGTAATGTCAGTGGGAAAGAAATATAAACGGATTGAATGCCAAATAGGAGGAACAAAGTTAGAACAGGTGGACGGTTTCAAGTACTTAGGATGCATATTCTCACAGGATGGCAACATAGTGAAAGAACTGGAAGCGAGGTGTAGCAAAGCTAATGCAGTGAGCGCTCAGCTACGATCTACTCTCTTCTGCAAGAAGGAAATCAGTACCAAGACTAAGTTATCTGTGCACCGTTCAATCTTTCGATCAACTTTGTTGTATGGGAGCGAAAGCTGGGTGGATTCAGGTTACCTTATCAACAAGGCTGAGGTTACGGATATGAAAGTAGCTAGGATGATTGCAGGTACTAGTAGATGGGAACAATGGCAGGAGGGTGTCCACAATGAGGAAATCAAAGAAAAACTGGGAATGAACTCTATAGATGTAGCAGTCAGGGCGAACAGGCTTCTTAGATGGTGGGGTCATGTTACACGCATGAGAGAAGCAAGGTTACCCAAGAGACTCATGGGTTCAGCAGTAGAGGGTAGGAGGAGTCGGGGCAGACCGAGGAGAAGGTACCTGGATTAGGTTAAGAATGATTTTGAAGTAATAGGTTTAACATCAGAAGAGGGACAAATGTTAGCACTGAATAGGGGATCATGGAGGAACTGTATAAGGGGGGCTATGCTCCAGACTGAACGCTGAAAGGCATAATCAGTCTTAAATTATGATGATGATGATGATGGTGACAGACGGTGTTTAGAAAGGATAGATTGCATGCAACCGGTGGTGGCGTGTTTGCAGCTGCAGGTAGAAGTGGATAGTTCCTGTGAATAATTATGGGTGGAGCTTACACTCAACAACCGAGCTAGGTTAATAATTGGCTCCTTTTACCGACCTCCCGACTCAGCAGCATTAGTAGCAGAACAACTGAGAGAAAATTTTCTCAGCATGTTATAGTCTTAGGTGGGTATTTCAAGTTACCAGATATACACTGAGACACTCAGATGTGTAGGACGGGTGGTAGGGACAGAGCATCGAGTGACATTATACTGAGTGCACTATCCGAAAATTACCTCGAGCAATTAAACAGAGAACCGACTCGTGGAGATAACATCTTGGACCTACTGATAACAAACAGACCCGAACTTTTCGACTCTGTAAGTGCAGAACAGGGAATCAGTGATCATAAGGTCGTTGCAGCGTCCCTGAATATGTAAGTTAATAGGAATATAAAGAAAAGAGAGGAAGGTTTATCTGTTTAGCAAGAGTAATAGAAGGCAGATTTCAGACTACCTAACATATCAAAACGAAACTTTCTGTTCCGACACTGACAATGTTGAGTGTTTATGGAAAAAGTTCAAGGCAATCGTAAAATGCGTTTTAGACAGGCACGTGCTGAGTAAAACTGCGAGGGACGGGAAAAACCCACCGTGGTTCAACAGCAAAATTAGGAAACTACTGCGAAAGCATAGAGAGCTTCACTCCAAGTTTAAGCGCAGCCAAAACCTCTCAGACAAACAGAAGCTAAACGATGTCAAAGTTAGCGTAAGGAGGGCTATGCGTGAAGCGTTCATTGAATTCGAAAGTAAAATTCTATGTATCGACTTGACAGAAAATCCTAGGAAGTTCTGGTCTTACGTTAAATCAGTAAGTGGCTCGAAACAGCATATCCAGACACTCCGGGATGATGATGGCATTGAAACAGAGGATGACACGCGTAAAGCTGAAATACTAAACACCTTCTTCCAAACCTGTTTCACAGAGGAAGACCGCACTGCAGTTCCTTCTCTAAATCCTCACACAAACGAAAAAATGGCTGACATCGAAATAAGTGTACAAGGAATAGAAAAGCAACTGGAATCACTCAACAGAGGAAAATCCACTGGACCTGACGGGATACCAATTCGATTCTACACAGAGTACGCGAAAGAACTTGCCCCCCCCTTCTAATAGCCGTGTACCGCAAGTCTCTAGAGGAACAGAAGGTTCCAAATGATTGGAAAAGAGCACAGGTAGTCCCAGTCTTCAAGAAGGGTCGTCGAGCAGATGCGCAAAACTATAGACCTATATCTCTGACGTCGATCTGTTGTAGAATTTTAGAACATGTTATTTGCTCTAGTATCATGTCGTTTTTGGAAACCCAGAATCTACTCTGTAGGAATCAACATGGATTCCGGAAACAGCGATCGTGTGAGACCCAACTCGCTTTATTTGTTCATGAGACCCAGAAAATATTAGATACAGGCTCCCAGGTAGATGCTGTTTTCCCTGACTTCCGGGAGGCGTTCGATACAGTTCCGCACTGTCGCCTGATAAACAAAGTAAGAGCCTACGGAATATCAGACCAGCTGTGTGGCTGGATTGAAGAGTTTTTAGCAAACAGAACACAGCATGTTGTTATCAATGGAGAGACGTCTACAGACGTTAAAGTAACCTCTGGCGTGCCACAGGGGAGTGTTATGGGACCATTGCTTTTCACAATATATATAAATGACCTAGTAGATAGTGTCGGAAGTTCCATGCGGCTTTTCGCGGATGATGCTGTAGTACACAGAAAAGTTGCAGCACTAGAAAATTGTAGCGAAATGCAGGAAGATCTGCAGCGGATAGGCACTTGGTGCAGGGAGTGGCAACTCACCCTTAACATAGACAAATGTAATGTACTGCGAATACATAGAAAGAAGGATCCTTTATTGTATGATTATATGATAGCGGAACAAACACTGGTAGCAGTTACTTCTGTAAAATATCTGGGAGTATGCGTGCGGAACGATTTGAAGTGGAACGATCATATAAAATTAATTGTTGGTAAGGCGGGTACCAGGTTGAGATTCATTGGGAGAGTCCTTAGAAAATGTAGTCCATCAACAAAGGAGATGGCGTACAAAACACTCTATGGACTTATCCTTGAGTATTGCTCATCAGCGTGGGATCCGTACCAGATCGGGTTGACGGAGGAGATAGAGAAGATCCAAAGAAGAGCGGCGCGTTTCGTCACAGGGTTATTTGACAACCGTGATAGCGTTACGGAGATGTTTAGCAAACTCAAGTGGCAGGCTCTGCAAGAGAGGCGCTCTGCATCGCGGTGTAGCTTGCTGTCCAGGTTTCGAGAGGGTGCGTTTCTGGATGGGGTATCGAATATGTTGCTTCCCCCGACTTATACCTCCCGAGGAGATCACGAATGCAAAATTAGAGAGATTCGAGCGCGCACGGAGGCTTTCAGACAGTCGTTCTTCCCGCGAACCATAATCGACTAGAACAGAAAAGGAAGGTAATGACAGTGGCACGTAAAGTGCGCTCCGCCACACACCGTCGGATGGCTTGCGGAGTATAAATGTAGATGTAGATTTCTGTCGATGCATTTTTTTAGACGCTGTGACAGTTTTTATGTGCCCACGTCATACCAGCTCGCCGCCATGCTGTTCAGAAAGTTTGCTGTTCAGAAAGTTATGAACCTCTTCTTTCACCTCGTTGTCGGAGCTGAATCGCTTTCTGGCCAAATGTTCTTTTAACCTAGGGAACAGGTGATAAGTCACTGGGCGCCAAGTCATACTATAGGATGGGTGGGTGATAATGTTCCATTGAAACTGTTGCAGGAGAGCAACGGTTTGCCAAGCGATGAGTGAGCGAGCGTTGTCATGGAGAATGTGTACGCCCTTGCTCAACATTCATCTTCTCCGGTTCTGAATTGCCCGTTTGAGTTTTTTCAGAGTCTTGACAGTTTCTGTCAGCGTTAATTGTTGTCCCAGAGGGCATGAAGACGACCAACAATACCCCTTTCCGATCCCAAAAGATCGGTTGTCATGACTTTACCGGCAGGCTGTGTTTGTTTGAGTTTCCGCGGCTTTGGTGAAGGATGCCGCCACTGGCGTGTTTGTTGCTTGGTCTCAGGTGTAGAGTGGTATGCCCAGGTTTCGTCACCCGTGACAATTGAGTCCAAAAAGTTGCCCTGTTCGGCTGCAAGGCGGTGAAGAAATGCGCGGGAAGCATCAACTAGTTTCCGCGTGTGGTCCTCAGTCACCATGCGTGGCACCCATCTTGCGCACACCTTCCGGTAATTCAATGTTTCCGTTAAAATTCTGTGAGCGGTGTTTCGGGAAACCTGAGGAACCAACATGCAGAGACCATCCAGGGTGATCCGCCGATCTTCACGCATGCTTTGCTCAACCTTCAACCCTGTCTCTTCAGAAACTGACGGTCTCCCGCTCCTTCGTTCGTCGTGAATTTCGGTCCGACCAGCTGCAAACTCTCTACACCACTTACGAACATTTTTGACATCCATGCACGACTCACCATACACTTCCGTCAACTGGCGATGGATTTCAATCGGCTTAGTGCCCTGTGCGTTCTAAAACAGAATAACTGCTCGCAATTCGCACTTGGTGGAAACATCCAACGGGAGTTCCATTCTCAACGGCTGCCAATTCAAGACTGAGCGCCTCAGCGGGGCGTGCGCATGTTTACACACTCTTCATAACAGTGTGACCAACTGCCACTCAAACAGAGTTCTGTACTTATGAAAAACATTGGAGACCTTGCTTTTGGGATTACCCTCGTACAGGCATATGCATTCCCGTTTGGTGGTCTACAGGGTGATGTGCTACGGCCAGGCGAAATTACAATCGTACGGACATAGCTGTGGGTTCTTTGACTTCTCCGGAAGATGGGTCATTGTAGCAACAACATATGAAATGTTAGTTCACTTTATTACAATGATAAAAACATATACTTAACTTGATGAAATCCTTTGCCACAGGAATGCTTGATAATTTACAACTGTCAGTGATTATTAAAGCACCATATTATGCACTCATTAGCAAACTGTTGTCTGGAAGGACAGTGTTCAACGTTTACAAATGTACGTTTCCGTGTCAGACTTGAATAATTCCCTAGGCCTCTCGACTGTGCTGACTGTTTTAGCTGGGGTCACGAACTGGGGAAGGGTGCTTCCATGCTGAGGTATCAAGAGTCACGAGATGCCTCTTAATGTCGTGTTGGACGTCCTTTCTCCAGGTGCAGTGCAGCATCTCGACGTGGCACGGTCTCAACAAGTCGCTGGAAGTCCGCTGCAGGAATGTTGAGCTATGCTTCCTCTATAGTCGTCAACAACTGCGAAAGTGGTGCCAGTGGATGATTTTTGTGCGTGAACTGACCTCTAGATTGTCCCATAAATGTTCGATGGGGTTTCATGCGGGGCGACCTGGGTGGCAAAATTATTCGCTCGAACTGTCCAGAAAGCTATTCAAACCCATCACGAACAGCTGTGGCCCAGTGACATAGCGCAATTATCATCCATCAAAATTCCATTGTTGTTTGGGATAATGAATAGTTGCAAGTGGTCTCCAAGTAGCGGAACATAACCATTTCCAGTCAATGATCGGTTCAGTTGGACCCGAGCGTCAAATCCATTTCATGTACACATAGTCCGCACTATTATGAAGCCACCACGAGCTGGAACAGTGCTTTGACGACCATTTGGGTCTATGGCTTCGTGGGGTCTGCGCCACACTCGAACCCTACCATCAGTCCTTTCCAACGAATCTAGACTCTTCTGACCAGACCGGCCGTGGTGGCCGAGCGGTTCTAGGCGCTTCAGTCCGGAACCGCGCGACTGCTATGGTCGCAGGTTCGAATCCTGCCTCAGGCGTGGATGTGTGTGATGTCCTTAGGTTACCAGAATGAGATTTTCACTCTGCAGCGGAGTGTGCGCTGATATGAAACTTCCTGGCAGATTAAAACTGTGTGCCCGACCGAGACTCGAACTCGGGACCTTTGCCTCTCGCGGGCAAGTGCTCTACCATCTGAGCTACCGAAGCACGACTCACGCCCGGTACTCACAGCTTTACTTCTGCCAGTATCTCGTCTCCTACCTTCCAAACTTTACAGAAGTTCTCCTGCGAACCTTGCAGAACTAGCACTCCTGAAAGAAAGGATATTGCGGAGACATGGCTTAGCCACAGCCTGGGGGATGTTACCAGAATGAGAGCTTCTGTAAAGTTTGGAAGGTAGGAGACGAGATACTGGCAGAAGTAAAGCTGTGAGACCGGGCATGAGTCGTGCTTTGGTAGCTCAGATGGTAGAGCACTTGCCCGCGAAAGGCAAAGGTCCCGAGTTCGAGTCTCGGTCGGGCACACAGTTTTAATCTGCCAGGAAGTTTCCTTAGGTTAGTTAGATTTAAGTAGTTCTAAGTTCTAGGGGACTGATGACCTCAGATGTTAAGTTCCATAGTGCTCAGAGCCATTTGAACCATTTGTTCTGACCAGGCTACGGTTTTCCAGCCGTCTAGGGTCCAACAGATATGGTCGCAGGCCAAGGAGAAGCGCTGCAGGCGATGTCGTGCTGTTAGCAAAGGCACTCGCGTCTGTCGTCTGCTGCTATAGCCCATTAACGCCAAACTTCGCCGCATTGTCATAGCAGATACGTTTCTCGTACGTCCCACATTGATTTCTGTGGTTATTTCACGCAGTGTTGCTTCTTTGTTAACTCTGACAAACTCTGAACGCCACTGCTCGCGGTTGTTAAGTGAAGGCCGTCGGCCACTGCATTCTGTGGTGAGAGCTAATGCCTGAAATGTGGTATTCCCAGCACAATCTTGACGCTGTGGATCACGGCTATCGATATGGCAAAAAAGGCATTTCTGGCCAAGAGAAGTCTACTAATATCAAATACCGGCCTTAATTTGAGGAAAAAATTTCTGAGGATGTACGTCTGGAGTACAGCATTGTATGGTAGTGAAACAGGGACTGTGGGAAAACCGGAACAGAAGAGAATCGAAGCATTAGAGATGTGGTCCTATAGACGTGAAAATTAGGTGGACTGATAAGGTAAGGAATGAGGAGGTTCTACGCACAATCGGAGAGGAAAGGAATATGTGGAAAACACTGATAAGGAGAAGGGACAGGATGATAGGACATCTGCTAAGACACGAGGGAATGACTTCCATGGCACTAGAGGGAGCTGTAGAGGGCAAAAACTGTAGAGGAAGACAGAGATTGGAATACGTCAAGCAAATAATTGAGGACGTAGGTTGCAAGTGCTACTCTGAGATGAAGAGGTTAGCACAGGAAAGGAATTCGTGGCGGGCCGCATCAAACCAGTCAGTAGACTGATAAAAAAAAAAAAACAAAAAAAAACAAAGGACAGACTAGACTGATATAAAAAAAAACAAAAAAAAGGACTGACATAGGACATCGAAAAAGTCCAAAGAAGGGTATCGGAGGGTGGCAATCATTAAAACAAAGGCGTTTTTTGTTGTGATAGGATATTCTCACGAAATTTAAATCGCAACCATCTCCTCTGCGTGTGAAAATACTTCTGTGGCGCCCACCTATACAGTGAGGAATGATCATCACAATAAAATAAAGGAAATCAGAGTTCACACAGAAAGATTCCAGAGTTCGTGTTTCCCCTCGCTTTTCGAGATTGGAACGGTAGAGAAATCGCTTGAAGATGGTTCGATGAACCCTGTGCCAAGTACTTATTGCGAACTCCAGAGTAATCGTGTAGAAATGGATGTAAATGTTCACCATTTCTGTCACAGTCTTCCATGTGTCAAGAAAGCCTGCCAACACTGTGATGCTCTTGTTTGCGTATGTTTAATATGCCCTGTTGAACGTAACCGATTTCCTAAATGCGATGTTCCATGCATCTAGCTCCAACTATTATTATGCATTCAAAGTCTGTTAACTCCCGTTGTGCGGCTGTAAACACCACCTAGTTTCAAATGGCAGTTCCACTAATGCACTGCCTTTTGTACCTTGTGTACGCAATACTGCCGCCATCTGTACATGAGCATCTCGCTCAGCTCAGTGTATATTGACCTCTGTGCGAGCATCTCCTTTAGCCTCTTCCATTGGTCATTGCAAATTGTTGTGGTATAAATCTGCGTTGCCGACTGGTGTGGCGCCATGATCTTTGAACGATACCAGAGAATGACTCGAAATGTAAAATTAATCACAAAGTAGGATTCTTGTTTAATTAATTCATTTATCCGCTAGAAGAGTGGAAAAGGGCTAGTAGGTCGTCTTTTCTTAAGTAACTCATTTCAAATTATTGGTTTGTAATTTCGGTGTTGGCACATGTATGGGACCACATGGAGGTACATATGAAGGGCTTCTTTCAATAGTGCTACAAGTCCATTTTTGTTCATATTGCGATAACAGAGTCCTGAAGTTAAATGAGCGCTGAAAAATCTGCAGTTGGGATACCAGAAACATTCAGGCGTAAGGCTTCTTGCTAGAGATGAACCTTTCTTTCTGCTTGTTTGGCTCATTAATTTCAGAAGCATTATAGACAGAAAAGTGGAGATAATGGACTTGTACCACTATTGAAATAAGCAGTTCATATGTTAGAGAGGATACGGAAGCTAAAAAATTACTCCACAGTGAAAGAGTCTTAGTTACAGTTTTTGAGTGCCTCAGTATTTCTTCTCCCATATCAGGCTAAAGTTCGAATATCAACTAATTTACTGGATGGTTTTTCTAAAACGTAAGAGAATTTTAGGATAATTAACCTTTAGACTGAGGCACTTTCCAAATAGACCGATACAACACTTGGACCCGCTGGCCATGGAAACTCGATGGCTACCTCTCAAAGTGAACGTACTTGTACTAGGTACTGGTATCGAAATGTGTGATTGAGTTCGAATACTCTTTTGCTTGCTTCGAAGTTCCTCTGGGCAGCGATAGGATTTAGATATGCGTACAAGCGCGTCAGTATTGTTTCGATGAGGCGGTGAAATATAGTGCGGTTAACGCGTAAGTTTTAACCATTACAGATTTTCAGAGTGACAGCAGTTCTCATAGCCAGACCATGACGCTGTAACGGTGGTAGCGGTGATTCCTACGCTCTGCTTCGCATTTGTGAATTTTTTCATGTGGTGTAGCTTTCGCACACGCGGATAGCCTAATGGGTGCTCGATGCTGTTGTCTTTTCCTTTGTGCTAGCACCTCCAGAAAATATGGGAGAGCTAGAGGTTGCGGTGAAAAGCTTCAGTGCATGTTCCGTTCTGTCGGAAATGTAGCAGGTCCCACGTGGCTGGTTCAATTAATTAAAGAGATTCCACCCTTTTTTTGCCTTTTAGTTGCATTCCGGTTAACTTTAACCTTCTCTCCCGTTGTGAGTGCCACGCTCACTTTATTTTAAAAGCGTGGTTGGCGGCTATCTCGTTAACACTCTAGTACCCCAGGTACATATATGTAACGTACGGTTTATGGAGAGAAATGGTCTCCAGCCTGTGGAAGTTCACCAGTGCCCACTGCTACACATTTGTGCAAGACATGGTACGCATTCTGTGAGGAATAATTGGAGCTGTTGTAGAAATATTGCCTTTGGGGCCATGGTTGTAGCTTCTTAGGTGCATCATTGCAGAAGTTGGCCGTTATCATTTTGCGCAAGACATCCTTTGCTGATGTGGATGTTTTTAATGAATTATATATTCAATATTTCCTCTGTAACTAAGAACTAGCGAACAAATTATTTCAGTTCTTTTGGTTCATTGTACTGAAGTATACACGAAATTTAGGGTTACGCATATGCATGTTCGTCTCTGTGACGCACTGCAGAGGTGTTGCAAGAGCCAGCTGTTTTTGATTAAGTAAATCCTGAGGATGTTCTAGAACTAAATCTTGAGGACGGTCTCGAAGGTATAGACTAGTGACTTTACTGCAGAAATTTATCCTCTTGTACAGCTTTCAGCAGACGAACTTGAAGAAGTGCACAACCCTTTGTAGTACTTCAAATCTCTAATGACACGTGAAGTTCTGGAACTCTGTGTCCAACAAACTAGTATTTATAGTGCTCAGAAATTGGATACAAGTATTAACAACACCATACTTTTACCGTAGCACGTTTTAGGTATATATGCGCCAATGGACTTGGCTCAAACGTCAGATGTGTGATGTTACTGGGGAAAATATATGGCGTATAATCTGAGATCTGATCTAATGGCTTTAAATCACTTTCACAAACTAATATCTCTGCTGCATTTCCAGGACAATCTCACTGTTACAGTACACGACAAGGGAAGCTCTTGGCTTTATCACACGTTTCTCCACACAAATTGCCTGAGCAGGGTCAGCATGTTGACGAAATAATGATCCCTTTCAAAAGACGCAGTAGTAAAATGTGGGCTAGAGGTGGTTTCACGGGACGTTCGTATGATTTTGACGTCTACCAAGGTGCAGCTTGTAAGACATCAAAGCAAGTACCTGGAAAAGAGCTACAATGTTGTGGTGGAACTACTGAAGCGTTGGAAGACAACTCCTCTTTTAGAGTTTACGCAGACAGTTCTTCACATCGTACCACCTTGCTCAGAGCCTGTTCAAGAGGGGTATTTATTATACAGGCACAATATGAGTTGGATGTACTCTCTCTGACGAAAAGCAGATGGCCATCTTTTTGAAATGATATGATAACAAAAGCGTTACATTGAATGTTCGCTGGCGGGTGTAGAGCCAAAGGTTACGGAAAAAACGATGAGGTTGGATTAACAGTGAGCAATTCTTATCCCAAGACCATCCATTGTTCAAATTTAGAATTGTAATATGGGAGGCGTAGATCTTGATATGTTGACATTGCTATACAAATATCCTATAAAATCAAGAAGATGATATCTGTATATCTTCTGGCACACAGTAGCAATAGCTGTTTCAATAGCTGGCTGAACTACAGAGAATAATGCGGGGGTCCTGTCTGAAAAACATATTTCTCTCAGACAATTCTTGCAAGTGCATTAGCTGGATAAGGAAAATTCGAGAGGGGACATCCAAACACTGAACATACGTCCAAAAAATTCATAATAACTGCAACTACAGTAAATATGGTTTAAGAGTGTGAAAAGGACAAAATTGATCATTTTCATCAACAGAATAAGACAAGAGGAAGGTGCAAAATTAGCAGGAAACAGAATACTTTTTTCTGTGTCAAAACTGCAATGTTTCTCCGTGCTTCAGCAAAGACAGAAACTACTTCAAAAGATTCCACTTCTAATAGAAATGTATGTAAATAGCTTTATCGTTACGACGTTGAATGTACTATTGTAATCAACCTTTACAGAATGCATAAGTTTGATTACACGTTTATCTTGTCCATACCCTTACCATTATCTTGGATCTCACTGTTATACATTTGCAACACATTGAATGAAAGGCTTGTAATGAAAAAAAGCTAACAGTGGTTCATTTGTCCTCCAATCAATAGATAATTTAAGTAGTAGCCTATTAATAACAACCAACAATAAATGTTAATTGTTGTGGTCTTAGAGGGTTAAGATGCGTTGTGAAGGCGGGAACCTGAGATCAACATCTTCTGTATGCTTTCGCAACTCTTGTCTCAAACATGTTTTGTAATTATCTACAGAAAATGCCATCACATTTGCTAATCTTGACTACATCATTCAGTGGCTAAGCACCTCCTCCTACAGCCAAATCTTTTGCTATATTTCATTAATAGTAGTTACAACATTGACTAAATGACTTAGACACGATATCTGAATGGTACGAAAAGTGGCAATTGTCGGTTAATAACGAAAAGTGTGAGGTGATCCTCGCGAGTATAAAAATAGATCCTTTAAATTTCGATTACCCGATAAATCACACTAATCTAAACCCTGTCAATTTGGCTAAATGGATAGCAATTAGAATTAGGAACGACTGAATTGGAATGATCACATAGGTCAAGTTGTGGAGAAGGCAAACCGAAGACTACGTTTTATTTTTAGAACATTCAGAAGATGCCCAACAGGTCTACTAAAGAGACTGCCTGCACTATACTTGTTCGTCCTCTATTACAGAACTGCTGTGCTATATGGTATCCTTACCAGATGGGGTTGACAGAGGAAACGAAAAAGTTCAAAGAAGGACAGCTGTTTTGTTCTATCGCGAAACTGGAGAGAGGGTGTCACGGATATGATAAGCGATTTGGGATGGCAGTCATTAAAACAAAGGCGTTCTTGAAACTTCCTGGAAGATTAAAACTGTGTGCCGGAAAGAGACTCGAACTCGGGACCTGTGCCTTTCGCGGGCAAGTGCTGAGCCATGTCTCCGCAATATCGTTTCTTTCAGGAGTGCTAGTTCTGCAAGGCTCGAAGGGGAGCTTCTGTAAAGTTTGGAAGGTAGGAGACGAGGTACTGGCAGAAGTAAAGCTGTGAGGACGGGACGTCAGTCGTGCTTGGGAAGCTCAGATGGGTCGCCGGCACGGTAGCTCAGCGTGTTCGGTCAGAGGGCTGCGTGCTCTCTGTAATAAAAAAACTGAGTCAAAGAACGGATGTCTTGTAACGTCCGCCCAAACCAAACGCAACGAACAATATCGAACAAAATGAACTAAAAAAAAATAAAAATAAAAATAATGATAGAGCACTTGCACGCGAAAGGCAAAGGTCCCGAGTTCGAGTCTCGGTCCGGCACACAGTTTTAATCTGCCAGGAAGTTTCATATCAGCGCACACTGCTGCAGAGTGAAAATCTCATTCTAAGGGCATTTTTCGTTGCGACGAGATCTTTTCACGAAATGTCAATCACCAACTTTGTCCTCTGAATGTGAAAATGTTTTACTGTCGCCAACCTACATGGGGAGAAATTATCATCATAAAAAAATAAGAGAAATCAAAGCTCGTAGTGGAAGATTTAAATGTTCTTTTTTCCCACGCGCTGTTTGACAGTGGAATGGTAGAGAAATAGTCTGAAAGTGGTTCGAAGAACCTCTGCCAGGCACTTAAGTATGAATTGCAGAGTAGTCACGTAGATGCAGATGTAGATGAAGGGAGCTATTGACAGGACACATTAGTAAACAATCAATTTGGTGTTGAAAGGATGTATGGGAGAGGGAGGGAGATGGTGGGGGAGGCTAAAAATTGTAGAGGAATATCAAGAGTCGACTACAGTGTGCAGGTTCAAATAAATGAAGGGTGCAGCAGTTATTTGGAGATTAAAGGGCCTGCACAGGATAGAATAGCGTGGAGACCTACATCAAACATGTCTTCCGATTGAATACCACAACGACGACAACAACGGTAGTTACAGCACCTATAAGCGAGAGGTGCGATGCGAATTTACCCTCGGGTTCCACAGTTACGGCTAGTGTTACCCTGTCGTTGTTAAGGGGCTCGCAGTACCTTCACCACATGTTGAGCTATTGGCATATTGCCTTCACTGAGTATGGGTAGCGAGGCACTGAAACATCCAGGTTACTAGACACTGACAGCGAGCAACAGTATAAGATCACAATCCGACATGTCAGAAGGACGTAATACGAGTACTTGTTTATCGGGCTAGGCGGCGGAGTAGCTAGCACACTTGACTTGCATTTGGAAAGACGACGGTTCACATCCATATTTGGCCATCCCGATTCAAGTTTTCCGTGATTTCCCTAAACTGTTTATGATAAATGCCGGGGTTTGCGAGGATCCGGTCTGGTTTCTTCTCCGTCCTTCTACAGGACGAGCTTGTACTCCACTTCTAATGATCTCACTGCCGACGGGACGTTAAACTCTAATTTTCCTAGGTCATGGGGTGTATCGGAAGACTACGCACACTGATCTGTAATTGCACGCAGACAGCTGCCACCACCCCTCACAGAGGAGTGGGGTACTTAAAACTCTAGTACATAGGGCGCGCACTATCTCTGACGCAGAGAGTCTACCCCAGAAATTGGAACATCTGAGAACTGTATTTCGAAAAAATGGGTACTCAGAGTGGCAGATTCAACGTGCTCTCCGCCCAACCACTGCAGCACAACCTCTTGAGATGGATGAAGTCACGAGGGAGGAGGTAGGCACTGCATTTATTCCATACACAGGCGCACTCTCGGGGAAAATCGCTCGCATTCTGAAGAAACACCGGGTCGGAACTGTGTTTTGTCCTCCAAATAAAACTCGTGCACTGGTGGGGAGCGCCAAAGATGACCTCGGTTTGAGGAAGGCCGGCGTGTACCAGATTCCGTGTCAATGTGCCAAGTCGTATATTGGTCAGACGATGCGTACCGTCGAGGATCGATGCCGTGAACACCAGAGGCACACTCGCCTGATGTATCCGAGCAAGTCGGCGGTCGCTGAACATTGTTTGTCGGAAAATCACGCCATGGAATATGACCGCACGAGGATTCTGGTACAGACGTCGAGATACTGGGACAGCGTTGTTAGAGAGGCCATCGAAATTCGCACCAATGACGACCTCATAAACCGTGACTGTGGCTATAATCTTAGCAAGGCTTGGGAACCAGCGATCGGGTTAATCAAGAGTAAATCGAGTAAACGTATAGTTGTGACGACCACGGCGGACAGAGCCATCACTCCGACGTCATCTCAGACGCCGTCGCAATCTGTTCCACCGCGCGACCGTGACGCGGGGCGCGGACGGCGGAGGGAGCGCGGGCGGAGGGTAATTAAATCGGCCGCCGCCGCGACCGAACCCAGTTCCCTCTGAGCAGCCATAGCGTACGGATCTCCGTGCCGGCACGTTCACAGGAGCTCAGTCCGTCAGTTCACCTGATGATGGCGACATGTATGATCGCCGAAATATTGTGCCCGTTGGACACTATAGACCGGCAGCACACCCGTGGATATTTTGACTCTAATTTTCCTACTTTTTCTGCTTAGTCTTTGTAGCAATCCACAGCGCCTCTTACTTGGAACTTTTTCTTAGGAATTCAGTTTGGAAGATACTTACTTGTTCTAATATCCATTCTGTGCTGTACTACACTACTGGCCATTAAAATTGCTACACCACGAAGATGACGTGCTACAGATGCGAAATTTAACCGACAGGAAGAAGATGCTGAGATATGCAAATGATTAGGTTTTCAGAGCATTAACACAAGGTTGGCGCCGGTGGCGACACATACAACGTGCTGATATGAGGAAAGTTTCCAACCGATTTCTCATACACAAACAGCATTTGACCGGCTTTGCCTGGTGAAACGTTGTTGCGATGCCTCGTGTAAGGAGGAGAAATGCGTACCATCACGTTTCCGACTTTGATAAAGGTCGGATTGTAGCCTATCGCGATTGTGTTTTATCGTATCGCGACATTGCTGCTCGCGTTGGTCGAGATCCAATGACTGTTAGCAGAATAGGGAATCGGTGGGTTCAGGAGGGTAATACGGAACGCCGTGCTGGATCCCAGCGGCCTCGTATCACTAGTAGTCGAGATGACAGGCATCGTATCCGCACGGCTGTAACGGATCGTGCAGCCACGTCTCGATCCCTGAGTCAAAAGACGGGGACGTTTGCAAGACAACAACAGTTCGACGACGTTTGCAGCAGCATGGACTATCAGCTCGGAGACCATGGCTGCGGTTACCCTTGACGCTGCATCACAGACAGGAGCGCCTACGATGGTGTACTCATCGACGAACCTGGGTGCACGAATGGCAAAACGTCATTTTTTCGGATGAATCCAGGTTGTGTACCATCACGATCGTCGCATCCGCGTTTAGCGACATCGCGGTGAACGCACATTGGAAGCGTCTATTCGTCATCGCCACACTGGCGTATGACCCGTCGTAATGGTATGGGGTGCCATTGGTTACACGTCTCGGTCACATCTTGTTCGCATTGACGGCACTTTGAACAGTGGACGTTACATTTGAGATGGCTCTACCCTTCATTCGATCTCTGCGAAACCCTACATTTCAGCAGGATAATGCACGACCGCATGTTGCAGGTCCTGTACGGGCCTTTCTGGATACAGAAAAAGTTCGACTGCTGCCCTGCCAGCACATTCTCCAGATCTCTCACCAATTGAAAACGTCTGGTCAATGGTGGCCGAGCAACTGGCTCGTCACAATACGCCAATCACTACTCTTGATGAACTGTGGTATCGTGTTGAAGCTGCATGGGCAGTTGAAGCTGTACACGCCATGCAAGCTCTGTTTGAGTCAATGCCCAGGCGTATCAAGGCCGTTATTACGGCAAGAGGTGGTTGTTCTGGGTACTGATTTGTCAGGATCTATGCACCCAAATTGCGTGAAAATGTAATCACATTTCAGTTCTAGTATAATATATTTGTCCAATGAATACCCGTTTATCATCTGCATTTCTTCTTGGTGTAGCAAGTTTAATGGCCAGTATTGTACCTACTTTGTTTCAGTAAGTTTGTTTAGGCAACAGCATAAGATCCGGATCCACACTATAGTGGATCTGATAATCCATAACAAGTTATGACACGTAAATATACAATAAAAGGCATATTTTCACGCTATACTGCATTCTGTCAGAAAGGCATAAGGAAGGTAAAGGACTGGCAAATTTGCAACAGGTAGCTCAAAACACAAATAATAGATAGAATGTACACAGACAAATTAAAGAGAAGCAGAGCGACAGTTAACACTAAAATCACCCTGGATAAAGAAGGTGGCGTAATGAGGAAAATTATGTACGCTTGCGTTCCTTATGCTGGTAAAATCTCGAACAGAACCGCACGAATTAAGCTAAAGAAAAGGTAAATATCAGCTTCCGTACTGAGCTTACGTTGGCTAGGCTGACGCGCCACACAAACACCATAGTCGGCTCTTTGTAAGGGTCTGGGATCTGCAAAATTAACTGCGACGGATGCCACAAATTTTATCCAGGGGAGGCGGGGCGGAATTTCAACGCCAGATCTAAAAACCGCACTGAGTGAGAGCAATAATTCCAGCATAGTGGCAACACATTTGAGAGAGAGACCGCCAACACTATTTCACAGGCCCCGAAAACCCTGCAAACACTACACACAAGCAAAAAAGGAAGAGTTATGGATGCGCTAGAGGAAAAGGAAATATACACGCATGCTAAAAGAGAGCGGGGCAATATGTTGGAAGCACAAACAGAATTACGTGGCGTGAGGTTTTTACAGAAATGTAGCCGTGTGTTTAATGGAATCGCATGGTATAAATGTTGCACGCCTGAGCTGACACAGTCAGCAACTGCATGTGGGTAATTATGTGATAGCTTAAAACCTCACCAGGCTTGTAAATATTTTAAATTTCAGTGCCTGAAAATGTTTATTTTTAAAAGTTTTGATTACAGAATGACTTACTACATGCCATGATGTAAGCACGAAAATATATGATAATAATTACGTATTTGACAATAATGGTTACATGGTTGATAATAATTGCAGACACGCTGACAAACCGAGCGAGGCGGCGCGGTGGTTAGCACACTGGACTCGCATACGGGAGGACGACGGTTCAAACCCGCAACCGGCCATCTCAGTTTAGGTTTTCCTTGATTTCCCTAAATCGTTTCAGCCGAATGCCCGGACGTTTCCTTTGAAAGAGCACGGCCGACTTTCTGCCCCATCTTTCTATAATGCGATAGGACCGATGAGCTCGCTGTTTGGTTCCATTCCACCATCCAACCGACCAACACCGACGAAAGATACGCAATAACGCGGCACCGTTTCCCTAGCACATGCCGACAGGTGCGATAAGCTCGGGAGTGGTGACTGTTTGTCAGTATGTCTTTGATCAGTTATTTGTCAACTATTTATCGTCCCGGGTAGAGCAATGTTGTGTGCGGTGTATTATGACTTTCTGTGTTAACGCACGTATGCCAGTAAGGAAATAATGTCTTTTTAAAGCGTCAACGACTACGAAACATTCTTCTCGTACGTGTTGTAGCACAACGATTAAAATGACAGACAGGTTTTCTCACATGACATCCTGAAAGCCATGGATGAAAGCAGTCAGGTAGATGCAGTACTTCTCGATTTCCGAAAAGCATTTGACTTTCTATCACAACTAAGCTTATTACCAAAAGGACAATCATGTAGGGCATCAAACGAAGTATGTGACTAAATTGAGGAATTCTTGATAGGCAGCACGCAGCGTGTTATCTCGGATGGAGAGCATGTAGAAATAACTTCGGTTGTACCCCAGGGTAGTGTGTTGGGTCCTTTGATGTTCAAGCTGTATATTAATGATCTTACGGACAATATCATTAGTAACCTTAGACTTTTCGCAAATGATGCAGTTACCTACAACGAAGTACAGTCTGAACGAAGCTGTGCAAATATTCATTCAGACGCTGATAAGGTTTAAAAGTGGTGCAACGACGGCAACTTGCTTTAAATGTTGAAAAATGTAAAAACATAGTAAAATGGAAAAACATAGTATCCTATGAGTAAAATACATACATAAAAAAAAGTTTTGCATCACCCCAGTTCCCAGAACTCCTGAAGATAGACGTTGACTGTGGCTATTGTATCACAGACACAGTCCCATTGACTCTTCAGAGATATCGAACGGACCGCTCAGGATTGGCATCACGTTCTCTTCACCGATGAGTGCCGCATATGCCTTCAACCAGACAATCGTCGGAGGCGTGTTTGGAGGCAACCCGGTCAAGCTGAACGCCTTAGACACACTGTCCAGCGAGTACAGCAAGGTGCAGGTTCCCTGCTGTTTTGTGGTAGCATTAAGGGGGGGGAGGACTTACGCCGTTGGTGGCCATGGAAGGCGCTGTAACGGCTGTACGATACGTGAATGCCATCCTCCTACCGATAGTGCAACCATATCGGCAGCATATTGGCGAGGCATTCGTCTGCATGGACGACAATTCGCGCCCCATCGTGCACATCTTGTGAATGACTTCAGGATAACGACATCGCTCGACTAGAGTGGCCAGAATGTTCTCGAATCATGAACCCTATCGAACATGCCTGAGATAGATTGGAAAGGGCTGTTTATGGACGTGGTGACCCACCAACCACTCTGGGGGATCTACGCCGAATCGCCGGTGAGGAGTGGGACAATCTGGACCAACAGTGCCTTGATGAACTTGTGGATAGTATGCCATGACGAATACAGGCATGCATCAATGCAAGGGGACGTTCTACAGGGTATTAGAGGTACCGGTGTGTACAGCAGTCTGGACCGCCACCTCTGAAGGTCTCGCTGTGTGGTGGTACAACATGCAATGTGTGCTTTTCATGAGCAATAAAAAGGGCGGAAATGATATTTATGTTGATCGCTGTTCGAATGTTCTGTACAGGTTCCGGAACCCTCGGTACTGAGGTGATGCAAAACTTTTTTTGATGTGTGTGTTACTGAGACACAATTGGAATCTGTAGTCTCTTACAAATACTTGGATGTAACATTTGACATGGATCACATAGGCTCTGGCTTGGGTAAAGCAGGTAGCGGATTTCGGTTTATTGGTAGAATACTACTGAAATACAGTCAGTCTAAGGAGATTGCTTACAAACCACTCGTGTGAACCATTCTGGAATATTGCTGAAGTGTGTGGGACGCATATAAAATAGGACTAACAGGGAATTTTGAACGTATATAGAGGACATCATGAGTGGTCACAGGTTTGTTTGACCCACAGGAGAGTGTCTATGAGATGTTGAAAGAACTAAACTGGCTGACTCGATCTGGGCGGAAACTTTCCCGAGAAACTCTTTTCCGTCGTATCGACAAGCGCCGGCACGGAGACGAAGATCGCAAGAGTAAAGAAGGCAGTGAGACGACGTCAGCCAATAGCTCCGCACCACGACAGGAGCGCCCTCTAGGCGAAGAGTATATAAACGCCGCTCCTGCCAGCCTCGGCCGCACAGTCTTCGGACAGCACTAGGATAGCACTACAATAACAGTGACGTGTGATCCATATCATTTGCTTAGATGGAACTTGTGTACAGCAAAGGACTTGATTGCTTGCATGTAGCCCCTCGCTTGCGACACAGTATTGTAATTCCGAAGCTAAGTATTGTCAATCTGCTTTATTTACACTCCTGGAAATTGAAATAAGAACACTGTGAATTCATTGTCCCAGGAAGGGGAAACTTTATTGACACATTCCTGGGGTCAGATACATCACATGATCACACTGACAGAACCACAGGCACATAGACACAGGCAACAGAGCATGCACAATGTACAGTGTATATCCACCTTTCGCAGCAATGCAGGCTGCTATTCTCCCATGGAGACGATCGTAGAGATGCTGGATGTAGTCCTGTGGAACGGCTTGCCATGCCATTTCCACCTGGCGCCTCAGTTGGACCAGCGTTCGTGCTGGACGTGCAGACCGCGTGAGACGACGCTTCATCCAGTCCCAAACATGCTCAATGGGGGACACATCCGGAGATCTTGCTGACCAGGGTAGTTGACTTACACCTTCTAGAACACGTTGGGTGGCACGGGATACATGCGGACGTGCATTGTCCTGTTGGAACAGCAAGTTCCCTTGCCGGTCTAGGAATGGTAGAACGATGGGTTCGATGACGGTTTGGATGTACCGTGCACTATTCAATGTCCCCTCGACGATCACCAGTGGTGTACGGCCAGTGTAGGAGATTGCTCCCCACACCATGATGGCGGGTGTTGGCCCTGTGTGCCTCGGTCGTATGCAGTCCTGATTGTGGCGCTCACCTGCACGGCGCCAAACACGCATACGACCATCATTGGCGCCAAGGCAGAAGCGACTCTCATCGCTGAAGACGACACGTCTCAATTCGTCCCTCCATTCACGCCTGTCGCGACACCACTGGAGGCGGGCTGCACGATGTTGGGGCGTGAGCGGAAGACGGCCTAACGGTGTGCGGGACCGTAGCCCAGCTTCATGGAGACGGTTGCGAATGGTCCTCGCCGATACCCCAGGAGCAACAGTGTCCCTAATTTGCTGGGAAGTGGCGGTGCGGTCCCCTACGGCACTGCGTAGGATCTTACGGTCTTGGCGTGCATCCGTGCGTCGCTGCGGTCCGGTCCCAGGTCGACGGGCACGTGCACCTTCCGCCGACCACTGGCGACAACATCGATGTACTGTGGAGACCTCACGCCCCACGTGTTGAGCAATTCGGCGGTACGTCCACCCGGCCTCCCGCATGCCCACTATACGCCCTCGCTCAAAGTCCGTCAACTGCACATACGGTTCACGTCCATGCTGTCGCGGCATGCTACCAGTGTTAAAGACTGCGATGGAGCTCCGTATGCCACGGCAAACTGGCTGACACTGACGACGGCGGTGCACAAATGCTGCGCAGCTAGCGCCATTCGACGGCCAACACCGCGGTTCCTGGTGTGTCCGCTGTGCCGTGCGTGTGATCATTGCTTGTACAGCCCTCTCGCAGTGTCCGGAGCAAGTATGGTGGGTCTGACACACCGGTGTCAATGTGTTCTTTTTTCCATTTCCAGGAGTGTATTTATGCATTTATTTTACCTGGCAAGATTAGGGCCTTCAGGCCCTCTCTTACACCTAACCAGGCATACTCAGATTGAACGAATTTCAGTTTGTACAGAACATTACGGACATACCACATGTTATACAATATTAATGTTAAAGAAAAAACTACAGATTATAACAGTAGTACAAGGATAATTATAACAATAAAAAATAATTATAATAATCAATAATAATAATAATAATAATAGTAATAGTCATGACTATGTATATGAAAGTAAACATATTTTTCTTTTATGAATGTTAGTCCTGTTGCTAGTTGGGAATTTTCTCTTTATGTTCTTGCAGCTTGCGAGTTATTCACATCGTGCAGAGACATAAGACGATAGAATGGGGGTGAAAGAGATATAGAAGAGGTAGCTAGGTTAGAGGAAGAGAAATAGAATGGTAAAATTCGAAGCTGTGATGGAGAGGAGAAAGACAGAGATGAGAGGGGCACAACAATGGTGGCTATACAGTCCCTAATATGTAAGTTTTGAGTTCCCTCTTGAGTGTTGAGTGGTTCTGGATAAGATGCGGATCACAGGGGAGCGCGTTCCATAATCGTATGGCAGAGATGGAGAATGACATGGAGAAAGATTTTGTGTTATGTAAAGATACAGCCAAGATGCTAGACGTATCCGATCTGGTATTGTGGTTGTGGAATGATGATAGGTGTTTAATGTGACAAGCTAAGTATTGGGGGCATCAGTGACTAAGAAATCGATGAAGTAAGCACATCGTGTGGAGATCGAGTACCTTATGTGGGCGTATCCAACCTAGCTGGGAGTATGAAGGACTGATACGATCATACAACCGTATATTGCACACGTATCTAACGCAAGCATTCATCACTAGCTCGAGGCATCTCGAATTTTCACTATTTGTGCCTTGTTGAAGTACATCACAGTAGTAAAGATTAGGCAAGACTAGCGTTTGGATTAATTTTTGTTTAACATGGGTTGGAAATATTTTTCTAAATTTTTGGATTGCATGTAGGGAGGAGAGCGATTTCCGGCAAGCTGTGGCTGTTTGTTCTTCCCAGTTTAGGTATTCATCCAAGATTATTCCAAGGTCTTTTACTGTTATTTGGTATGGTAGTTGGGTACCGTTGAGGAGTATCTGAGGGACTGTTTCGCGGAAGTACCGGCTGATTAACTTTGGATGAGATATAAGAATGACCTGGGATTTCTTGGTGTTTAGTTTCAGACCTAGGTTCTGTGCCCATCGAGAAACAGAGCAAAGATCTGTGTTCATACTCCCTACTGCGTCAGCAATGTTTTTGGGGCTTGCACGTATGTACAGTTGGATGTCGTCGGCAATAGATGGCAGTTGCAGGAGTGAATCACTGAAGAAATACCATTAATGTACAGTGAGAAGAGTAATGGACCAAGGACGGAGCCTTGGGGAACTCCAGAGAGCACGTTATTCCATGATGACTTCTCTGACCCACAAATGACTTCTGTTTTTGAGGTAGCTGTCGAACCAGTGTATTGCGCTGTTTGAGAAATTCAGCTGTTTCATTTTAATTAGTAATATATCAAAGTCAACTGTGTCAAAAGCGTTATTCAAATTGTAGTGTTGGCAGAAGCGCCAACACTGTGTTGCTAGAGGAGGCCGAAATGCACGCGTTTAAGTACACGCTGACTGGCGTGAGGTCTGGAACAGGACAATATCTTGAGAATTGCATTAAAGTACGTAGATGATGTAATACTTAACTTTAATCCACAATTGTAGAACATCTCTCGTTACGGTACATACTTCATAATATTAATTATCAATTGAATACGGCGCCTTGCTAGGTCGTAGCAAATGTAGCTGAAGGCTATGCTAACTATCGTCTCGGCAAATGAGAGCGTATTTATCAGTGACCCATTGCTATGAACGTCGTCTGTACAACTGGGGCGAGTGCCAGTACGTCTCTCTAGACCTGCCGTGTGGTGGCGCTCGGTCTGCTATCACTGACAGAGGCGACACGCGGATCCGACATGTACTAATGGACCGCGGCCGATTTAAAGGCTACCACCTAGCAAGTGTGGTGTCTGGCGGTGACACCACATTCCTCCCCCGCAAATCGGCGGACGGTTGTGTTATAAGGATTCCGCCCGCCGTGGGGAGGACCCCATGTTGACGTATGCGACGAGGTGGGGAGCCTAACAACAGGCGAGGCTGTGCCACCCGCACCCGGCCATTCGGTCCGAGGGGAGCTAGGAAACGCCTGAAAACCTAGTCCAGGGTGCACGTCAACATGCGGTGTATGCGCCCGTAAAGAGACAGGAGGGGCCGAAGGGTCGACCTCCATTGCGTCGGGGCACCCGACGGACGAAGACGCCATCTGGTCCGGAGCGGGCAAGAGTTCCATGTCGGAGGACAGCTGGTCACGGGAAGCGATCAGCGGCGCGTGACCCAGGGAGGCGCTTGGCGGCTGCAGCGAAGCGTCCACTGCGGGCGTCGCCGGCGGGAGAACAGGCGGCGGCGGTGGCGGCGGCGCGTCGCCATGGGGCAAAATGGAAGGCAGCGCCGGTAACACCTGGGGATGAGGCGAGCCAGTAGATGGGTCCCCAGGGCGCTGACCGGACGGCACCGTCGCTGAAAGCAGACGGAGAGCGGCAGAACCCGTGCGACGACAGAGGCGCAGCTGATTGAGATGCCGACGAACCTCACCCGAGGCCCCCAAAACCAAATACATAGCGCGGTCAAGGCAGCGAAGAATGCGCCCTGCGAGCCAACGATAGTATACAACGTCGGCTGGAGCAAAAGCAGGTGGCTGCCGCTGCACAAGAACCTGATGCGGCGGATGTAGCAAAGACATCAAGGTTCGATGAGGACGACCGTGGAGCAACTCAGCCGGCGAGCGACCACCTCGGGGCTGAAAGCGATACGAGGACAAAAAGAACAATAACGCGTCCTCCCGAAAATGTGACTCTTTCAACTTCAACATCTGGGACTTGAAAGTCCGGACCAGTCGTTCAGCGGCACCGTTTGACTGAGGCGAAAACGGCGCGGATGTCAGATGTTGAATACCATTGACCTTGCAGAATGACTGAAATTCTGCGGACATGAATTGTGGGCCATTGTCGGAAACAATAGTCTGTGGAAGACCTTCAATGCAAAAGATAGCCGATAACGCTTGGATGGTGGCAGAAGACGTCGTGGAAGACATCCTGACAACAAAAGGAAAATTACTGAAGGAATCGACAACAACCAACCATCGAGCATTCCAGAATGGACCAGCAAAATCGATGTGTAAGCGTTGCCAAGGGGAAGTGGCTTTAGGCCATGCAAAGAAGTTCCGCGGTGGTGCGGATTGTTGTTCGGCACACGCCATGCAAGAAGAGCACATATTCGTAATCGCAGCATCGATTCCGAACCAAGTACAGTGCTGACGAGCAAGTTGTTTCGTTCGCACTATACCCCAATGTCCTTGGTGGAGAAGCCGTAAGACAGAGGACTGTAACGAACGTGGGACCACGACCCTGGACTGATCATTATCAGAACGCAACAGCAAAACACCACGTCGAACAAAATGTCTCGCCTTGTGAGCAAAAAATCGGCGAACCAACGGATCCTCGATCCGAGACTTTGACAAGGGCCATTGCGTAGCAACAAAACGCAAAACGGTAGCAAGGACAGGGTCAGCAGCTGTGGCTGTAGCTACACGACGAAAATCAAACGGAAACGATTCGACCACGTCATCGGTTTCCGCATCAATGAACATTGTAACCTCCCCACCGAAATTTAAAGACAGAAATAATAAATGAATAGGACCCAAGAATAACCTCCCTGCAATGAAATGTACTGACAAAGGCAACAAAAATGTGAAATTCGCAATCTGACTCTGGTGTAAGCTCCCACAAAATAATGAAAAAACAATTCAGTGCTAATGAAATTCAAGTAAACCGAAATATCGGTCTTTGGCCCTGTGCAAATCAAAATTAAGTTCTTACCTCATTGTAACTGCTAGTCAAATTTCTGCTCTTATTCTTGCGCACGGCTTGGAGGAACTGCATTGCAAATAATAATATTCCTTTTTTTTTTTTTTTTTTTTTTTTTTGAAACTTTTCTTTAAGGGAAGTGGGACGAGATGGTTAGTTCAATTAAAAAAAAATAAAAAATTTTTTTTTTGTAAAATTGCTTTTGAAATCAAAATTATTATTGGGGCATTTGTTGGAAATTAATTACAATAAATAAACTTTACATTATCTGATGATTACCTTAATTAACAATATACCTCATTCAGCCTCTTGACCAGAATACCGACAGCCTACATCACACAACCGCAATGGGCTGCTACCACTGACCGAGTGCTCTGCATGACGACTACTACTGTACTCCCGCCACTGAACAGAGCTACTGACTGCAACGACTACTGACAGAGTACTGCTCGTAACACTCGCGCGGTCAAGCGCATACTCTCTGGTCAGAGACGCTGCAATGCCTCGCCATCGCTGCTACGTTACATACGTGTTTCATAACCCTCCACTGGGGGGGCAAAAATTTGGCAGCGATGGTGAGTCATTTGGACTTGCCAAGCGCGGCAAAATTTTTCATTAATTAGTCAACTTGTATAACTTACAGAATGTTTAGATACATGAATTAAACGTGGTGCACATGCACAGAGTACAAAACATTTCAGACAAAGACAAGATATGAGTACAAAACATAGTAGCAAATCAGAAAACCGTATATAAAAATTATTTGACAGATAACAAAGTGCACAGGCACTGAAAAAATTCTTTAGCATATTCAGAACAAATAAACAGACTGGCAAAAAAAAAAAAATCCTGATGACAAGTGACATGAGTGCACATGCACTGGAGTTGAGAACATACAATGAGTAAGAAATGACATAAGTGCATACACACTGAAGTATTGATCATACAGAATGAGTACAAATCATATTGAAAAATGAGAAAAGTGCACGGGCACTGAAGTTCAATAGAAAACATATTAACACCCAACATAAGTGCACATGCACTGTAGTTCAGAACATATCATCAAAATAAAAAATGTATATACAATATAAAAGACAAGAGTGTACATATACTGTACTTCAGAACAAATCGAAAAGAAAAATGTCTTTAGCATTTTCGCAATAAATAAACATAATGGCAAAAAAATCATGTCCAAAGTGCACACGCACTGAAAAAATGTCTTTAGCATTTTCACAACAAATAAACATAATGGCAAAACATCATGTCGACCAGTGACATAAGTGTACTTGCACTGGAGTTCAGCGAATCGAAAAATGTATAACCCATGAACATAAATAATGTTGATTTTCACTATGTGACAAGAATTAGGATAGGAAAGGGAAGGATTGCATCATGGTTGTAGCACTTTAGATTGCACACAGCTGTTCTGAAAGTCCATATCTTTCCACAGAAGTACAACACCAAGTGACACAACTTGAAGTTCTTTTCCCATCAGAATTTATCAGCGTAGCCAAGACACTGAATTGTCGTAGTAATATTCCATGTTTTCATTTTGGCAGTACATTAGGTACACCAAACAGTGGGACCATAATAACGTCTTCATCGCTCACGGTGGTGGACAGCATGTCGTGTCAACACCACGCTCTTACAAGGCACACCAACGTAGAATTAGTGCAAAACCAAAGATAGTTCTCCATGATCACTAGGATAGACAGGACAAATGGACATTGCAGTAATTCAGGGTAGTTAGCTCATGAGGTGAAGGACATTAAGTCACATAATATTCACAATTACAGTCTTCATTAGTAGTTTGTGGCATTCATAGCCCAGTTATTGAACATTTCTGTACCAAGTATGTAGTATTACAGAAAAATGTTCATTAATTGTTTTACATAGAATCAGTAGCCTTCTTTTCCTAGTTACAAAGCATTATGAAATAATCGCATTCTTTTCCAGTTACAAAGTATGGCATAGTTAATTAATCATTTGTCATTCCAATATAGTAAGAATCATTAGCCTTCTCCTAATTACAAAGCATTTTCATTTCCAATTACAAAGCATAGCATAATTAATTAATCATTTGTCATTCCAATATAGTAAGAATCATCAGCCTTCTCCTAATTACAAAGCATTATGAAACAGTCGCATTCTTTTCCAGTTACAAAGTATAATTAAGAATCATTAGCCTTCTTCTACTTACAAAGCATAGCATCATTTGTCATTTCAATATAGTAAGAATCATTAGCCTTCTCCTAATTACAAAGCATTATGAAACAATCGCATTCTTTTCCAGTTACAAAGTATGGCATAGTTAATTAATTATTTGTCATTCCAATAGTAATAATCATTAGCTTTCTCCTAATTACAAAGCATTATGAAACAATCGCATTCTTTTCCAGTTACAAAATATGGCATAGTTAATTAATTATTTGTCATTCCAATAGTAATAATCATTAGCTTTCTCCTAATTACAAAGCATTATTAAACAATCATATTCTTTTCCAGTTACAAAGTATGGCATTGAAAACAACAGCTAATCAATGGCATAATTAATAACAATTCATTGAGTGACATTAATTATTGGCACTCAGTGGCCAGCAAGTATTGAATAGAATAAAAACATAGTTCATCATTCAGTATTATTCAGATCATTACGAAGTCATTATTAAAAATCAGTTAATTACAGTCATAGCATTAATAATCATGGGCATTTTAAGTAGTCTCATTACAATAAATCATTGTTCCTCATTCAGTATTATTCAGATCACTACGAAGTCATTATTAAAAATCAGCTAATTACAGTCATAGCATTAATAATCACGGGCATTATAAGTAGTCTCATTACAATAAACAGTGGCAGTTATTAGCTAGTGACAAAGCATTATTTTATATATATACTTTTTTTTGTCTCATTAAGAAGTCATTACTGAAGTGACATACTATTCAGAGCTAATCAGCATTACTCAGAACTTTCTCAAACTGGTATCACTATTTGGGACTGGTAATACATTTTTTTTGTTAGCAATGCATTGCGTTGGGATCGATAATTAATTGCTGAGGCATAACAGTATTTGCTTTTGACCTATTGCTGCAAATGAGGATAGGTAACGTCATTCGTCATGAGTCAGCTGTAGCAAGGTTATGTAACAAGGCAGTATATGTGATCACATTTATAAATGATAAACACAAATGGGTAAAAAATAAAAATGCAAGTACCAGAACAGGTATAATAAGTAACAGGTTTAGTAAGTATCATGAAAAACTTCTCCTGAAAAAAATATACAAAATGGATTATTGACCTGAAAGAAGAAACGCACACTATGCTGAAAAGTAGTGAACTTCGAATTAACAGGTAGTGAAATGTGTATAAAATGTGTTCCATAGCTGTCCTTTCCAAAACTTTCCGTCATCCTACTATGCAATGTAACACCTGCTGTCAAAACAAACTGCAACAAATACTTAAATAACTACATAGCCTAAATATAACTTCACCATTATCCTCATCTGTAAAGAAAAAACTTCATTATTCATTATCCATATTATCATAACTTCATTATTATCATCACCTGTAAAGAAAAACTTCATTATTCATAATACCATATCCTTTATCATTATTCATCAGTATTCATTATCATCTGCAAAAATATCACTTCATTACTCACTATACAACTATTCCTTATCTCCAGCATATTTCATCACTAAAACTAAGATGTGTAGTTCTGTCTGACAGCCTGCATCAATCACCTTGTATTCTGAAAGAAAAAATTAGTTAAGACTGCTATTCTACGATGAGTATAGTATATTCTTGTTAATGCTTGTTAATCCTGATCCATTTACTCTTCCTCATAAAGTTATTGTATCTTCTTTCGTTTATTCCGTAGGTGAAATTCCCATTTATGATAAATTTATTTCTTAGAATCATCATTCCTTTCTGAAATTGATGAACAAAGATTAATGTCCTGCATTTAAATCATATACCCACTAAATAATGACTAGTTTATGGTGACACAATTAAGCATACAGCATAACATGACAGAAAACGTAATATGTCAAAGACATTGACAGTGTTCAGATGCAAAAATGTGCACAGAATAATACAATGCAGTAGCAAAAAATGTAAAACAGTCACGATGTTGAGATGTCATAAGGCAAAAAATGTCAAAGTCGACTGGTGTGTGTTATATCTTAACTATTTCACAGAGCATACAAACAAAACTGGAATACAATCATATACACAAAAAAAAAAAAAAAAAATGGAAAATGTGCATGGTCTGATGTGTAACGACAAGAAAAGCGACCTGCTAACCTTACCTTGTCGGGCACTTGCCAAGAAAAAATACGATAATCATCAGTAATTAGTCAGGTGAAATAATTGCATTAGTAAATGGCATCATAGTGTGTTGAATCATACAGTGGTTTCACTCAATAAACGGTTTAATGTTTGAGATATGGTGATTGCCTTTCGATTTTCTGGTTCTCAAAGTTTCGACGTGTACAACATTGGGGTGAGGGATGCTGCGAATCCGATACGGACCTGCGTATAGAAGTTCAAATTTACTGCACTTACCTTTTAATTTGCTGGATAAATAGTGTGTACGTACTAATATCTTCTGTCCAACGTGAAAGTCTCGGCGTCTACAAACCTGTTTTTGCTGTCTTCTCCGGCGCTCTGCGGCACGTTTGATGTTGTTCAGCGCAATGTCAATTATTTCGTGGTGTCTTAGTCGACGACATTTAGGGAAGTTTACTAATTCTTTAATTTTGTTTGGTGGTTCAACGTTTTTCAGTATAACAGACGGAGATAGCATAGCGGATTCATTTGGAATAGAATTAATTACGTCTTGGAATGAGAGTATGTGTGTATCCCAATCAATATGTCTTTTGTGGCAGTATATTCTACACAGTTTACCAATTTCTTTCATTAATCTTTCACAGGGGTTCGAAGAAGCATGGTACTTGGATATATAGATCGGAGAAATGTTTCTGGCTCGTAACATGCGTGTCCATACGCTACTACGAAATTGTGATCCATTGTCAGAAATTACTTTCATCACATGCCCTACATGGAATAAAAAATGTTTTACAAATGCTTTCGAAACAGTTTTAGCAGTAGCTTTGCGTAATGGAGTGAAAGTAACAAATTTCGAAGTGAGCTCAACAGCGACAAAGATGTAGCAAAAACCTCTGTTAGTTCTCGGAATCGGACCAAAAATATCTACAGCGGCCATGTGTCTTAATTTAACAGGTACAATAGGATATAAAGGAGGAATATGTGAAGTGGTGTCTGATTTAGCTTTCTGGCAAATTTTACAAGACGCTAAAACTCGTCGTATACATTTCTCCATGTTGGCAAAATAACAGTTCTGTCTCAGTATAAGAAAACATTTTCGTGCTCCGTAATGTGCGTAACTTAAATGAGAGTACCAGATTAATTTGTTGACCAGTTCGTCAGGAATGCATAATAACCAATTGTTGCTGTCAGGATGAGAGCGGCGAAACAGAATGTCATTGCGTACAGTGTAGTGGTTCCTAATCGTAACATTTTTCCTATCTTGCCAAAGGTGTTTAATTTCTTTCCACACATTGTCTTTATTTTGCTCCTTTGCTATGTCCTGTAATGACGATGAAATAAAGTTTTCAAATGCAACTTGCTGAAAGTACATGACACTGAAATTTGTTTTGCAGAAGTTGGTTGCTACGTCTTGCTGATTGTTGCTCAGAGAACGGGATAGTGCGTCTGCTATAACATTTTGTGTGCCGGGAATGTGAACTATTGTAAAATTAAATTCCTGTAAATAAAGTTTCCATCTACTTAATCTGTCGTGAGTGAACTTAGCCGAAAGTAAAAATTGTACCGCTCTGTGGTCTGTGTAGACGGTGGTATGTCTGCCATAAAGAAAGTGCCTAAATCTCGTAAAAGCCCATACAACACATAATGTTTCCAGTTCTGTAACGGAATAATTTCGTTCAGCGGGTGACAAAATGCGACTTGCAAATGCGATGTTTTTAATTACTGTAGAACCATCTTCTTCAATTTCCTTGAAAATGTGTACGGCTAAAGCGGTGTTCGAACTGTCAGTGGCAATGGAAAAATTTCTGGTAAGATCTGGGTGCGATAAAAGTGGTGCATTCAACAGAGCATGTTTCAGGTTCATAAATTCAGAATGTGCTTGCTTATCCCAAGACCAAATAGTGTTTTTACCTGTTAATTGGCATAGTCTAGGCGTGTCTAAAGCAGAATGATGAATAAATTTACGGAAAAAGTTAATTAAGCCCAAAAAACTGCGTAATTGTTTTTTCGTTGTAGGAATACTAATGTCACGTAGAGCTTGAAGTTTTTCCGGATCAGGTGCAATACCTTCTGCTGAAATTACGTGTCCAAGAAATTTTATAGAAGTTTTGCCAAAATGCGATTTACTAAGATTAACTGTAAGTCCTTGTGCATGGAAAGTTTGTAACAGTTGTTCAAGAATCAGATTGTGTTCAGACCAATTAGCTTCTGCGATAAGAATGTCGTCTACGTACGTCGTAATTCTGTCCTTAAGTTCTGTCGGAAGTATTGTGTTCAAACCGCGAATAAAAGCTGCAGAAGAAATAGTTAAGCCGAACGGTAATTTGCGAAATTGATAAAGGTCGCCGAAACAGAGAAAAGCTGTATATTTTCTGCAATTTGGATGAAGTTGAATTTGCCAAAATCCCGATTTCAAATCTAGTGTAGAATAAATAGCTGTACCGTGAAATTTCTGTAAAAGTTCCTCTAGTGTCTGTGGTCGATCTGTTTCATTAATAATAATGTCATTAATGTGACGTGAATCAAGTACGAGGCGAAGTGAGCCATCTTTTTTCTTAACAATATGTAGCGGGTTTATGTACGGACTAACTGCTGGTTCTATAATTCCTTGATCAAGCATATCCTGCAATTCCTTTTTAACCTGTTCTCTGTGGATATATGGAATGGGATAATGCTTTGCTTTAAATGTGTCGTGCTGTTTGACTTGAAATTCATACATAAAACCTGACATAGTACCAGGAATATTGTCAAAAACTGGAGCTTGCTGTAAAAGAATTTTGTGTAACTGCGTTCGTTCGTCGTCTGTAGTTGCACTGCTTTGTCTAACTTTATCGGAAATCATTTGCATTACGTCGTAGTCAACTTCGTCTGGAGTATTATAGTTGTGTACGTACGTATCCGTGGACAACGTGGGATTACAGTCTATGTCACGTGTTGCGGAAATGACCTCTGTGCGGTTAATTGTTTGTTCTTCCGCAGATAAAGAGTGCTGAAATTCTAAAGCCAATTGTACATTTTCATCCTTTAACATTAAATAAGAATTTTGAAAATCGATAACTGCGTCGTGTTGTACCAGAAAATTCGTACCTAAAATTACGTCTGTTGTTAATAAAGGAACAATCCAAAAATTAGAGTGGAAAGCATGACCTCCAATACAAAATGATAAATGCGTCTGTAATTTAACGTCTACTCCTTTACTCGGTACTGCTCCTTTCACTTTTGTTTTGCCTAAAGGTAATGTCGGATAGGTATTCTCTTTGTTACACTCGTTAAAAGTCTCCTCATTTATTACTGATATAGGTGAGCCGGAATCGATTACTGCTGAGAATATCGAAGAACCAATTTTAATTTCAATAACAGGATGAGAAATGGTTTTCTGAATAACTGGTCTTTCCTGCAAGAGTGTGTCTCTGATATCGTCAAAAGTAATTACATTTTCGTGAACAACATTTTGCTTGTCAAAGGTAGTGCTTGTGTTATTGGAAGATGCGTCCTGTGCAGTATTTAGTCAGATTCTATCTGACGTGTTATTATTATTAGGAGGATTCTGTGGCATTTCTACTATTTGAACTGTCCTATTACTTCTTCCAGACGTGTTACGCTCTGGATGGTACCTACTGTCGGGTTCATTCATGAGAATAGGTTCTCGTGCATAATTTTGCTGTTGGTAT
The DNA here is from genome assembly GCF_021461385.2 of Schistocerca piceifrons. Classification (NCBI taxonomy): domain Eukaryota; kingdom Metazoa; phylum Arthropoda; class Insecta; order Orthoptera; family Acrididae; genus Schistocerca; species Schistocerca piceifrons. Next base: position 1,193,519,920 of record NC_060138.1, read on the forward strand.
GACCGACTGTTGTTAGATGTACGCTGAAAATTGTCCTCATTATTTTTACGTCTGTCGTAATAGTCATTCCTATACGGTGCATTACGATAGGAATTGAAATACTGCCTTCTTTGTACGTAGTTGTTTCCTTGCTGCCGTACGTTACTATTTCTTGCATCAGGGACTATACGTGCACGCGGCGGAACATTAAAGCCTGGTTGACCTTGTGCATTCCATTGTTGGTTAGGTATGCTAACCGGCTGGTTTTGATGTTGTTGTTGTGAAATACCTCTATTGTTACTAAAGTGTGGTTCCTGTTGCTGAAAATTTTGACGATATTGATAATTAAAATTTTGGCTGTTATTAGAATTTTGGTAGTTGCCGTTCCTAAAGCGTCTGTTATCTTTCCTATTGAAATTACGTGTCTGATCATAATTGCTGTACTTTTGTTGACCTTGGTTATTATAAGAAACGTTTTTGTTTACAAAAGAATAATCAGATTGCTGTACTTCCAAGAGCTGTAAAAGACCTCTGAACGCTGAAATATTTTCTTTTTGCTGACCTGTTAGAAGTGACACTCGTAATGACCGTGGTAATTTGGAAATGCATAATTGTATAAGTGCGGATTCACTGTACGGCTCACTTAGGTACTGGTTTTGTTGTACCATATGCTCAAAAAATTGCGTCACACTGGGAAAATTTGAGTTCTCGTAATTCGGCAAACTAATTAACTGATCTTTAATTCCGCGCTGTGTCGTCTTCGACCAGTACGCTGACAGAAAAGCATTCTGAAACTCTTCTACTGAATAGCATTGCCTCGCGATCGGTCTCATACGAGTTGCCGGTTCGCCTTCCAAAAAACTGCAAATAAATTCAAGTTTATGTGTTACAGGCCAAGTCGGTGGAAGAGCAAAGCTAAATTGTTGAATCCAATCCAGTGGGTGAATCTGCGTTCTATCGTTTTTAAAAACTTTAAACTTTCTCACTGACAGAAACTGTTTGTAGTCGAAATTATCATCTCTGTGTGATGGAACAGGTTCAGGATCGTAAGAGAATCTATTGAACTGTGGTTGATCGGAATCTAAGTCCCGTACTCTCTGTAGATTACCCAAATTATACGCGCTGCGTGAGTCTGACACATGTTCATAAAGTGGCGTCGGTTGTGGCATGTTATTAACTGAAATGTTTTTCATCTCTGTTACTTCTTGTTGTAAATTTGATAACTTCCTACGTAACGTGTTGTTAGATGAATCGATCTCATTAATTGTCTGCTGTAAATTTTGAAATTCAGGTGTTTGGATAAATGAAACCGGTGCAGTATCGTCTGATTTATTGTCATTAGTATTTTCGATAACCTCAATACGACTGGCCAATTCATCACATTTTTCAGTCAGTATTTTAACCTGATCATCGGTTTTAGAATCAGACGCATTAATCTGTTTTTGCAATTTACGCGTAGTTTCGCTCAGTTTTTTAACATCAGCTTTGATGACATCGCAATCCTGTGTTAGATCTAATTGTTCGAATCTGTCTGTCACTGTTTGAATATTTACTGTGTGTGTATCTGTTTTTAATTTAAGATCAGAAATTTCATCCCGTAATTCCGCGTTCAACTGTTCTATGGTATTAATTTTGTCGGACACTGTAGTAATATTATTGTCTACATACGTTTTTGCCTTCGCAAACATTTTACGTTTGTCTTCCTGTCTCTGTGCTGTGATTGTTTCCATTACTTGTCGTTTTACTTTGTTTTGATCCTGAATAAATTTGCGGAAACGCGTATCACTGTTTTGTATGTGAAGATTAAAGCGTTCGTCAATCTGAGTATTCTGTTGTTCGAATTTCGCGTCTATCTTTGCGTCCATTGTGCGCAAAAGTTCTACCGTCATTGCTTTAAACTCGTCGCGTAATTGTGTAGCTTTTTCAGAGCATTGTTTAGCGACTCCGCTAATTTCGTCTCTGAGTGTTTCTGTTGCGGCTGTTTGCATTTCTCTTAATTCTTGCGCAACAGACTTAATTTCTTCGCTATTTTTTTGTGAACAAGCCTCAATTTCCACGCGCAACTGTTCCTTAGTGTCATGGCACTGCGCGTCAACGGCTCTAATTTGTTCACTAAGCTGTCTGGAATTGTCGTCTAATTTTTCATTTAAGTATTGTTTGAGTTTTTCGTTATCTTGTTTGTTATCTTCCCTAAGTTGTTTGAAATTTTCATCAATTTTATTAATTTTTTTATCCTGTTCACTAAATTGTTGTTTGAAATCTTTACTACTGTTGTGTTGTTTTTCCATAATTTGGTTAATTCGTTGCAGCAATAGTGTCATAATTTGATCCGAACCAAAATTAGCATTTCTATTCTCAGTACTGTTTAATGGTGTACCTGCAGTTGTCGCGCTTTGTGTGACCATTTGGTCATTTTGCAACTTACAAAAAGGATTATCAGTCGGATGTACACTGTCACTCACTATTTCGGAATTAAATAAATCCGTCGTACTTTGTGTATCCTGTTCATTTTCATTAGACAAATTTGTCTGTTCGTCACTTAAATTTTCCAAATCGGGTGTGTTAAGCTCGGCAGCGCTCATTACAATAGAGCGTCCCGCGTCATCAATTGTCGTCAAATTAACAGACGAGACAATTGGGTTCGTTTGTTCATCATTAAGGTAAAAGTCATCACTAGTGGTTGGAATGCATTGATTGTCAGTGAACGCAGGATTGTCATCATTACACTGCGTGTCACAATTACTATCGGTCACTTTGTTTAAGTCGGTAATTTCGTTCATAATACCTCGCGACACACTATTCACGGTCTTTCGCGGCATTTTTACAATAGTCAAAATTTTTCACAAAACAAATAAGCACAATGCAAAAGCAACACACAAATACAACAAAGCAACAAATTGCCGTTGACCTGTAGAAAGAAAGTCACAATATTATTAAAAGCGTTGCGCTAAATCCTAATTATATCTAAGCAAATAAGAGCAGATATCTGACTGTTGTTCAAAAGATTCTCAACGAAATACGATCCTGGACTGGGTGTCGCCAAGTGCAACCTCCCCACAAAAATTTTAAAAAGACACAATATTATTTAAGAGTGCTAATGGACATTGCGCTAAGTGTAACCTCTCCACTGAAATTTTAAAGACAGTATTTAATAGAAATGGAGCCAAGAAGCATAACCTCCCTGCAATGAAATATACTAACAAAGGCAACAAAAATGTGAAATTCGCAATCTGACTCTGGTGTAAGCTCTTCACAAAAAAATTAAAGTCAATTCAGTGACAACAAAATCTCACCGATAATGTTAATTCAATTACACCGAAATATCGGTCTTTGGCCCTGTGCAAAAATCAGAATTAAATTCTTACCTCATTGTAACTGCTTGTCAAATTTCTACTCTTATTTTTGCGCACGGCTTGGAGGAACTGCATTGCAAATAATAATATTCCTTTTTTTTTTTTTGAAACTTTTCTTTAAGGGAAGTGGGACGAGATGGTTAGTTCAATTAAAAAAAATAAAAAAAATTTTTTTTTGTAAAATTGCTTTTGAAATCAAAATTATTATTGGGGCACTTGTTGGAAATTAATTACAATAAATAAACTTTACATTATCTGATGATTACCTTAATTAACAATATACCTCATTCAGCCTCTTGACCAGAATACCGACAGCCTACATCACACAACCGCACTGGGCTGCTACCACTGACCGAGTGCTCTGCATGACGACTACTACTGTACTCCCGCCACTGAACAGAGCTACTGACTGCAACGACTACTGACAGAGTACTGCTCGTAACACTCGCGCAGTCAAGCGCATACTCTCTGGTCAGAGACGCTGCAATGCCTCACCATCGCTGCTACGTTACATACGTGTTTCAACATGCAAGCAAGTTTGGAAGAATCGAATGCTCTATCCTCAGCAACAGGCAAACGGGACAACGCATCGGCGTTTCCGTGCTTAGCAGTGAACCGATACAAGATACCGTAGCGGTACTGCGAGAGGAAAATAGACCAGCGAACGAATTTCTGCGCTGTACGTGGAGGTACAGGCTTGTTCGGATGAAAAAGCGATGTCAAAGTTTTGTGGTCTGTGATGATTGTAAAGTGACGACCATACAAGAAATGATGAAATTTAGTAACACCAAATACGAGAGCCAAAGCTTCTTTCTCGATCTGTGAATAATTTCTTTGCGCAGACGAGAGCAATTTGGACGCAATGGCAATAGGGCGATCATGCGAGCCATCTTTGTGTGCAAGCACAGCACCGATCCCGAAATCCGATGCATCTACCATCAACAAAAGGGGTTTCTGGGAATCGAATGGCGTAAGGCAAGTATTTGAAAGCAACGCCGATTTCAACTGGCGAAAGGCGCGTTTGCATTCCGTCGTCCAGACGAACAGAACACCTTTACGGCGTAAGCGATGAAGCGGAGCTGAAATGGAAGAGGCATGGGGAATATATCGGTTGTAATAATTAATTTTCCCAGCACACTCTGTAGCTGCTTCAAATTCTGCGGCAGAGGCAAGTCTTGTATTGCACGGAGGTGCTCGGGACTGGGATGTAGGCCTTGGGCATTGATTACATGTCTCAAATATGGTAAGTCACGAGCAAAAAACACACATTTTTCCTTCCGCAATCGAAGACCATTTTGTCACAAGACCTGAAATAATGTTCTGAGATTGGCTAAATGTTCTTCTTCCGTCTTTCCGGAGATCACAATATCGTCCAGATAGTTTGCTGCAGTAGGGACCGACGCACAAACAGTTTGCAGATATTGCTGAAACAATGCAGGGGCGGATGCACACCCGAATGGTAGTCTTTTGAATTGATACAAACCAAGATGCGTGGTAACCACCAAGACGCGCTGGGATTCGTCGTCCACTGGTATTTGCAAGTACGCATCTGCTAGGCTCAACTTCGAAAAATATTTACCCGGGCACAGTTTGTCAAAAAGATCTTCCGGGCGGGGTAAAGGAAAAGTTGCAATCACTAGTTGTGGATTCACTGTAGCTTTGAAGTCCACAAAAAGTCTCAATTTTCCGGAAGGTTTTGGCAAAATTACTAAGGGTGAGGCCCAGAGAGAGCCTGCACACGTTCAATCACACCTTGTGATTTCAAATCGTTTAATGTTCTTGCGACCTCATCACGCAATGCATGGGGAACATTGCGCGCTCTGAAAAATTTCGGTTGCGCGTTTACTTTCAGTTCCAAATGTGCTTTATAGTTCTTAGCGCAACCAAGGCCCGGTGCAATAATGTCTGCAAATTCTTCACATAGACTAGAAACACTGTTGGAAGGCACAGTCTGGTTCACTGATAGGACCTGATTGACTATTGACATGTTAAACAACTGAAATAAATCTAAACCAAACAAGTTCACTGCAGAAGAAGAACGAAGGACGTAAAAAGACACAAGTTTTGTTTGTCCCTTGTATGTTGCAAGAAGGCTGCACTGTCCTAACACAGGGATATTCTGACCAGAATAACTATTTAACTTAACATTTGCGGCACGCAACTGAGGTGTGCCCAGTTGTTTGTACGTGTCTTTATTGATCAATGAAACTGCAGCTCTGGTATCGAGCTGGAATGGGACCACGTTGCCATTAATGTCCAAGTCTACAAAAAGTTTATTGTCCTGCTGACAAGAGCGACTTTCTCGTGCAATTTGAACAGACACTGGTACAGAATCACTTGGTAATTGACGTGATTTCCGGCGACGTCGACGCACACTTTTTGTGTGACGCACACAGTCACTTTTAGAGAGAGTGGCACTGGGCAGAGTGGAATTAACTACATGAATGTCCAGGGGCGAAGGTTCACGAGCCTGAGTATTCTTGGTTCGATTCCGATTCTGGCGTGAAGCAAAGGGCCTGGAATGATTGTGAGTGTCCGATCTGAGCTTTTTCTGGCAAACACTCTGAACATGTCCTTTTTTATTACAGAAGAAGCAAATAGCTTGGCGTGACGGGCAATTTTCACGCGAAAGTCTAGTAGCACACCGCGGGCATGATTTCACTGCATTTGCGTGCTTGCGCGGCACACTTAGCGGAGAGCTTGGCGGCAGCTGCGCGGACGGGCGCGAGGGCTGTTTACCGTTCCGTGCAGCTCGCCCGGCGGGCCGGTTAATGTGACACACGGCTGGCGAAGTTTCAAACGATTCCTGAGCAAAGTCAAGTGTGTCTTGCCTATCCAGTGTGTCTATCACTTGTTGAAGGGAGGGATTGACTAGTTTCAAAATTTGCTCCCGTATACGAACATCAGAAACGTTCTGTGTAATTGCATCACGTACCATAGTATCTGAATAAGGGAGTCCACATTCACACTCAAAAGCACAATCCCTAGTAAGGCCTTGCAAAGTTGCAACCCACTCCCTATTAGTCTGACCGGCCGTACGTTTGGTACGAAAGAACGTATACCTTTTTGCAACTACATTGACACATTCTTTGAAATATGCATCTAATGCAGGCAAAATTTCTTCGTAGGACAGAGTTGCTACGTCGCTTCGGGGAAACAATTTTACTATCACATGGTACGTCTGGACGCCGACACATGATAATAAGTGAGGCTGCCGCTCATTACCTTGAATTCTGTAGGCGGCGAGATGGAATCCCAATTGGCGTGACCACTCCGTTCAGCTTTCCATCTCTGCATCAAATGGACGAAAAGGTGGTGCAACTGTGTGTTGTGGCTGCAGTAGCGGTGGAGCGGCGGCGGCCGCATCGTTTTGCATTGCACGTTAACCCTGGACGAGCTGTCCAAGGGCATCCAATAAGGCCTGCGTCTGCTGATTCTGCAAGCGATAAAATTCGGACAGTACATCTGGAGATTGTGGCGAAGCCATGACACAAGTAAATTAAGCAGGTAGAAAAAAGAAGACCCTTTTGAGACTCGTTGCCAATTTGTAGTGTTGGCAGAAGCGCCAACACTGTGTTGCTAGAGGAGGCCGAAATGCACGCGTTTAATTACACGCTGACTGGCGTGAGGTCTGGAACAGGACAATATCTTGAGAATTGCAATTAAAGTACATAGATGATGTAATACTTAACTTTAATCCACAATTGTAGGACATCTCTCGTTACGGCACATGCTTCATAATATTAATTATCAATTGGATACGGCGCCTTGCTAGGTCGTAGCAAATGTAGCTGAAGGCTATGCTAACTATCGTCTCGGCAAATGAGAGCGTATTTATCAGTGAACCATTGCTATGAACGTCGGCTGTACAACTGGGGCGAGTGCCAGTACATCTCTCTAGACCTGCCGTGTGGTGGCGCTCGGTCTGCTATCACTGACAGTGGCGACACGCGGGTCCGACATGTACTAATGGAGCGCGGCCGATTTAAAGGCTACCACCTAGCAAGTGTGGTGTCTGGTGGTGACACCACACAAATAAAACTATTAATGTGATTTGCTTGAATTGTTGTATATCATTCCGAGAACGCAGCATCCTTTAGGCACCCTAAACGAGACGAGTGGGCAGGACCCGCACAAAGTCTACTAACGAAGTTTCAAGAATTATACAAATAAAAAGTTTCTGCGTCAGTTACTTGTTTATTTTGCAACTACGCGTTTCGATGATTCACACCACCATCTTCAGGCGAAGATCTCTTTATTTACATGGGCGGTGTTGAAGAGTATAGACGTCTTTTCACAGACCAAGTGCATGTAGGTTATTTTGCGTCTTTTGAGGGACGGTAGAGCTGTAAAAGGTTGCATACTGATGCGTGATGTATGTCCTCTCCGCTGTGTAAATTTAATGTGCCGTGGAGAGGACATACATCAGGCAACCGTATGCAGACATTTTACTACCCTACCATCCCTCAAAAGACGAAAAATATTCTACACTGCCCATGGTCTGCGACTGAGAAAAGACGTCCGTACTCTTCACCAATATCAGCAATGTAAATAAACGATTCTCCACTTGATGTGAACCATCGAAACGCGTAGTGGCAAAATAAACAAGTGACTGACGCCGAAACTGTTTTATTTGTGTTGATCAACAGTCACAGCCCTCATAATGCCGTCCCTTCACTATTTTTAATTAAGAAGTCTAGGAATATACTACAATACCCGACTTATCGGTCCCATAGCGATCTTGAGGAAAAGATTAGATTAACTACAGCACTCACAGAGGCATTTAAACAATTATTTTTCCCACGCTCCGTACGTGAATGGAATCGGAAAAAAAGCCCTAATAATTGGTACAATTGGACGTACCCTCGACCATGCACTTCACAGCGGTTCGCTGAGTATAGACGTAGTTGTAAATGTACTTCTATGCACACCCACAAAGGGTGACAGTGAAAATTTGCGAGTATTGGAGTAAACACTTGAAATTAGCAAACAAATCAGCCGATGGCGATGTAAGTGAAAGCCAAGGTGAAAAACGGGACTGTCTGTCTTTCAGTTCCTTGTTTCCTATTCGCGAAACATGTTTAGCTGTGTCTGATTTAGCTTGCTCACGGTCCGCTGTTTCACCTGGAAAGGTTTACATGAAGCGGTGTAAATTTCGCCGACAGTTGTTGGCAAGCTCGCAGGAAACGAGCCGCCCCGACGCGCAGCCTCTTATCGCATCGGTGACGGAGGAGTTTACTGCTCGGCGACGTGTTCTCTGCGCCACTCGACAGCGAACGGCCGAGATAACGAGGTAACGACATCACCTGATAACATCGCTGTTCGCCCTCTCAGCGCTCGTATCGTTAATGAGAGCCATGACGTACATACAGTGACTCCACAAAGTATTCGTCCGACCGTGGCACATAGACTATAATAAGCACAGTCATACAAATGTAGCAGCGAAATGAATAATAAACATTTCCTTACATTGGTCGATTTCGACACTTGGAAATAAAAGCGCTCTTTGTGGTTCATACGTCGCTTAATTTGTGACCAAATACATGCTATGTAAAAATCACGCCGCAGCGGACGCCAAACAGGTATTTGTCTAGTAAGCAATATCTGTGGTATTGGGCCACACTGAAAAAAATGGTTCAAATGGCTCTGAGCACTATGGGACTTAACATCTGAGGTCATCAGTCCCGTAGACTTAGAAGTACTTAAACCTAACTAACCTAAGGACATCACACACATCCATGCCCGAGGTAGGATTCGATCCTGCGACCGTAGCAGCAGCGCAGTTCCGGACTGAAGCGCCTAGGATCGCTCGGCCACAGCGGCCGCACGCGTTCGTTATGCAGTTGTATTCCATCCAGCACAGTGGACAGTTCTCTATCCGGTCTGAAAGCCGTTGAGTGATATTTACGTAATGTAGATCGAAAACGTTGCGAAAGTACAAAGAAATAGAGAAAGATCTGTGTCAGGTTGTTCCGACAAGGAAAATGGTTTCAAGAAATCGGAGAAACCGTCATTAGACCTACGAGTATAGTGGAGAGTATTATACACAGGTTTAAGCAGAGCGAAAAGTACGAAAACAAATCGTGAAGTGGAGGTCCTGCAGTTCTGTCCAAGATGGAGAAACGACAGCTACTTCGAAAAGTCACCAAAAATCCGAAACTGAGCGCTCCACACCTTGCTACCGCTTTGCATATGCATACAGGAAGAGCCGTTTCAGCACAGAAGCTGGGTATGGAGACCGAACAACCCGTAGAAAACCGTACATCAGTAAAATCAACAGAAGAAAGCGACTTGCATTTGCAAGGGAACATAAATCTGATGGGTTCGATTTCTGGAGGAAGGTTGTAATTACTGACGAGAGTCAATATGAGCTGTTTAAGTCTAAAGGGCGCGTAACAGTGTGGAGAAAAAAGAATTGTGAACATGAAGAGGGAAATATAACAGCCTCAGTTAAACATGGAAGAGGTTCCGCACTCGTGTGGGGGTGCATGAATGCAAATGGTGTGGAGGATTTGTGTTTTATTGATGGCATTATGGACCACAAGATCTACATAAACATCCTAAAACACATCTGTCCAGATGTGAGAAACATATAGGTCTTAATGGGGATTATATTTTCACACGAGATAATGATCCAGAACATACGGCTCTAGAAATACGGCTGTGGCTGTTGTATAATACGCCCCACTGGATGCAGAGACCATTGCAGTCCCCAGACATTAATCCTATCGAGAATTTGTGCTATTTATGGCAGTGCGGTTCTAGGCGCTACAGTCTGGAACCGAGCGACCGCTACGGTCGCAAGTTCGAATCTTGCCTCGGGCATGGATGTGTGTGATGTCCTTAGGTTAGTTAGGTTTAATTAGTTCTAAGTTCTAGGCGACTGATGACCTCAGAACTTAAGTCGCATAGCGCTCAGAACCAACCAATTTGTGGCATTTACTCGACAAAAACATCAGGAATCGTCAGATATTGAGTGGATATGCTCTACAGACCGCTCTACAAGAGGAATCGCTTAAAATTACAGTGCAAACAACAGAATCTCTGGTGAAATCCATGCCAAGAAGAATGCAAGCGGTTATAAAGAAGAAAGGAGGCCGTATTAAGTACTAACAACAACATTCTATGTTGAAAGTGTGATTTTCACTACTGTAGACGAATACTTATTTTGCGCCTTACATTGCCTGCCTGCACTTCTGAATGCTTAACCTTGTTTATTTACTTAGCAACCTGTGTTTCTTTATTGTATTCTCATTTTCACTGATCAGTAAAGACGTCCCTGTCCCTGCTTTATTTCAATCCGCCAGTTTTCCACCCTTTATACTCTCCTCTCTCTCTTCTCCTGCACAGGCCATGAAGGCCCAAAGATACCTACTGGCCGCCGTGTCGTCCTCAGCCCACAGGCGTCACTGGATGCGGATATGGAGGGGCATGTGGTCAGCACACTGCTCTCCCGGCCGTATGTCAGTTTACGAGACCGGAGCCGCTACTTCTTAATCAAATAGCTCCTGAGTTTGCCGCACAAGGGCAGAGTGCACCCCGCTTGCCTACAGCGCTCGGCAGACCGGATGGTCACCCATCCAAGTGCTTGCCAGCCCGATAGCGCTTAACTTCGGTGATCTGACGGAACCGCTGGTACCACTGCGGCAAGGCCGTTGGCTTACCCTTTATACACCCTTAAACATACAGTCATGTTTTAGACAAATACTTTGTGGACTAAATGTACATAGCTTCACGCCCGCCCTTTTCATTAAGCTGCTTCTGCAACGATAAATTCGTTACCAGTGGCCAGCAGAACATGGCCCTCCTGAGCCTTCACACTGATCTCGTCGTCGCGCACCGTACGTTTCTTTGCCAGTTGGTCTGCTAGTGTCTATCATCTACACCCATAAAGCCGTTTTGGCATTGGCATTGGCGTTAAAATTCATGCATTGACTCCTGACTGCTGTTTCTGATGCCCCCCTTCATTTTGCTACTAATGTCATAATACAATGTTGAGTGCTCCACACGTTTTAAGTTATTAATGAACTATTTATTATCTCAAAACCATCATAGGTGGCTGCTACAGTACCGAACCCAAAAACGGTCATACAGTCCCAGTTTCAGGTTGCGTATCTAACAGCCTCCAGGGTAACAAAAATCTGCTTATAAGTATTCGACATAATTACAGATCACATTTAAAAATTGAAAATGCTGTCTTAATCAACTGATTAAGAGATACGAGGGTCGTTCACAAAGTAAGTTGCGTTTGGTTATATAAAACAAACGTGTACAGACACAGAACAAATATTTATTGTACAAAAATCTACTTTTCTACAAAGCTTCCGAAATTTTCAAGGCATTTGTCATAGCGTGGCACAAGGTTTTGTATGCCTTCTTCATAGAAGGTTGCCGCCTGTGTATTCAACCATGTGGTAACATGTTCTTTCAGCTCGCCATCATCGTTGAAGTGTTGACCACCAAGGACAGACTTTAGGTGTAAGGAGAGAGGGAAGTCGCTAGGAGCGAGGTCCGGGCTGTACGGATGATGATCAAACGCCTCCCAGTGAAATTGTTTGGTCACATTCGCCGTGTGAGGTCGGTCATTATCGTGAAAAAATAATAATAATAAAAAAAAAAACAACCCCATCTAACCATTGAATGACTCATAGCATTCTGTCCGTAAACTTCGCAGATTTGCCGATGAATTTCCTTTGGTTTAACTTTCTTTGCATTTAGAAAACGAATCACAGATCTGATTTCACACGCGGCGACATTTACATTTACTGCTGACATTATGAAGAAGCACTGCAAAGCACACGTCGGCAGCAGCGATCTGAAAATGGCGTACATGTCTTCTCCTTGAGTCAGAGTAACTGGCGCGCATGCTCGGAACTGCGATCGTAGCGCTGCTGCGGATAGAAATAGAAACGGAACTTACTTTGTGGACGACCCTCGTATAATCTTACCTTGAAGGTTTAACATAGTAAGTCAAGTGTTAAAGTTAGAAAGCGTGAGGCGGCTAACTCAGGACTCGCAAATTATCTGGACTACATTCACACAGTATTTGGGAATGACGGCATTTTGCGACTTCCAACAAACTTTGCATATAATTTCAATCTTTTTCGAACCTTTTTCTCGCTGGTATCCGCACGAAACAATCAGGGGTAAAAAGTGTATTGCTAACTACATTTTCGTTGTTCATTCTGAAGCATCAAGGGATCACAGTTTAGTACAGGAGGGAAGCGTGGGGGGGGGGGGGGGAGGGGTAAAAATCGGTGAGGGAGGTCAAGAGATGAATACAGTAAGAAGATTCAGAAGGGTGTAGGTTGCAGCAGTTGCTCGCGAAGAGGCTTGCACAGGATAATGTAGCATGGAGAGCTGCATCCAACCAGTCTTTAGACTGAAGACCACAACAACAGCAACAAGCTTTTATTTCTCAGTAATTGGGACAAATGTATTTCATTCTCAATAATCTTTTAATTCTCAATAATTAGGACAAATACTTTTTGCAAAGGGAATCTGTGCCAACATCTCGATAAAGCAGCCTGTGCGAACGGAAATCTGTTAAAGTGACACGGGAGGTAGGGGAAAACTGATAATAAATCATGTAACTACTGAGTGATCGCCGTGAAGTGAGTTAGTGAAGGATAGAACTGCTGAAGAACACATACAACTATGGAAGATACTACCTCGCACTTGTCGTGGAATTTGGAAGCAAACGTTTCGTGAGGTGCAAGATAAACCGTCAAAGTGAATCTCTAACATATTAACGTTGTCAACCGATATGACTGTCCCCACATTTCACGTGGAAGTGGGTCAGTCTCATTATACTGCAGCTGTTGGTGCCAGAAATTCTGTGGTCTGAGTCTGTGGTAGACCAGTGACCTCCCCTGCAAGTTGGCGTCATGAGATGAATGGCAGCGAGGCACTGCGGCGAAGCGACCAGGCGGCGAGGTGCGCCAGAAGTCTCTGGTGAAGGGTCTTACTCAACTCTCTGCCGGCCCCTGTTGGCCGACCGGTTCTAGGCGCTTCAGCCTGGAACCGCGCGACCGCTACGGTCGCTTGTTCGAATCCTGCCTCGGGCATGGATGTGTGTGATGTCCTTAGGTTGGTTAGGTTTAAGTAGTTCTAAGTTCTAGGGGACTGATGATCTCAGATGTTAAGCCATTTGAACCATTGAACTCAACTCTCTGATGAAGTCAGACTTACAGTTCGACGGCGTCCGCCGAGGCAACATAGCTTTACCACGCTTTTCGTTATGTACTGGCCTTTGTTGATTCGCTTCTACTTCTTGCCAGCTCCGACCACTAAAAATGCGTCTCTGAGAACACAGGTGCCCTTACCTGGAGCTTGTTTAACTTGGTTAACCGCTGAAATTTTCCCAACAGTTTCCTCATTCTTTCTGTCTCTTTCTCCAGCCAATAAGGGAGCTTCCTTTCGGCGTTGCTGTGCTCGCAGGCACTCAGGGAATAAGTTCCAAGTGAACCAGTGTCTGTTCTCTTTACATTCTTAGACAAAGTTCTTAATCTGCACATGCAACGGCGTCCCACGGTTTCATAGACTCGGGGCTTGTTTTCATCTGCCTCGCAATACCTCAAATTCGTTTCTACACTCGACAGACAACAGTGCCTTCCGCTAAGGTTCCTCCTCGCTTTTATCTCATAAAACGTTTCCGCAAGCGGTAGCTGCAGGAAGTTCTTCCTGCGACGGAATTCTGCTGGCAGCATCACAAGGAGCCAGAGACGGCTCTGCCGGCCCTTCATCACTGTGTGACCGACATCCGTGGTCGGCTCTTCTCTGAAGAAGAGTGAAGAGAGGGGGGGGGGGGGGGGGCCTGGTCGTGTCGTCCAGTCTACATGGAAAGATTTTTCTGCTCCCCAGTAGCATGTAAATACTGTTGCATGTTACAATCGCTCGTACATTAACGATCAATTAGTTATGCAGGTCGAGGGTGGGACTCTAATTTGAATATCGTGAATTTGGATATGTTGCAGGTCCATTCCGGAATGTGGTCCCGTGACAAGGAACGTGGGATCTGGCCAAACTGTTTAAAGCACAGTGCACTTCAAACTTGTGCGAAACCCTACCGACACCTGAGTATTGATCTGACAATAAGTAATTTGTGGTCTGGAACTCAAGTGAATCTGCTATAGTTTTCGTGCCATTCACCTCGCTACTGTAGGCGAATGCGTGACTCGCTTTTCACTCCCTTTTCAGCGCTAAAGTCGACACGGGACGGGTAGCGAACAGATGGCAGCTACGCAAGCTTACGTGAAAGTGACTCTGTATTTTACCCCTGCCACCTTCAACATTTCAAAGAGAGTGTTCCAGTTAACATTGTCAGAAGCGTTCTCTAAGTCTGCAAATGCTATAAACGTGGGTTTATCTTTCCTTAATCTATCTTCTACGAGAAGTCGTAGAGTCACTATTGCGCCGCGTGTTGCTACAGCCGGCCGGAGTGGCCGTTCGGTTCTAGGCGCTACAGTCTGGAGCCGAGCGAACGCTACGGTCGCAGATTCGAATCCTGCCTCGGGCATGGATGTGTGTGATATCCTTAGGTTAGTTAGGTTTAATTAGTTCTAGGCGACTGATGACCTCAGAAGTTAAGTCGCGTAGTGCTCAGAGCCATTTCAACCATTTTTTGTTGCTACATTTCTCCTAAATCCAAATTGATCTTCCCCGAGGTCGGCTTCTACCAGTTCTCCCATTTTTCTGTTAAAGGATTCGTGTTAGTATTTTACAAACGTGACTTATTAAACTGATAGTTCGGTAATTTTCACACCTGTCAACACTTGCTTTCTTTGGAATTGGAATTACTATGTTATTCTTGAAGTCTGTAGGTATTTCACCTGTCTCATACATCTTGCTTACCAGGTGGAAGAGTTTTGTCAGAGCTATCAGTAGCTCTAACAGAATGTTGTCTACTCCCAGGAGCTTGTTTCGATTTGAGTCTTCCAGTGCTTTGTCAAATTCTTCACGCAGTATCGTATATCCCTTTACATCTTCATCAACGTTCTCTTCCATTCCCATAATATTGTCCTCAAGTACTTCTCCCTTGTATAGACCCTCTATATACTCCTTCCACCTTTCAGCTTTCCCTTCTTTCCTTAGAAATGGTTTACCATCTGAGCTCTTGGTATTCATGCAACTGCTTCTCTTTTCCCCAAAGGCTTATTTAATTTTCCTGTAGGCAGTATCTGTCTTACCCCTAGTGATACGTGCCTCTACATTCTTAGAGTCTTCTCCTATAACCATTCCTGCTTAGCCATTTTGTACTCGATCTCATTTTTTAGCCTTTTGTATTCCCTTTCGCCTGCCTCATTAATTGCATTTTTATATGTTCTCCTTTCGTAGATGAAATTTAATATCTGTTGTGTTACCCAAGGATTTCTACTAACCCTCATCTTTTTACTTACTTGGTCCTCTTCTGCCTTCACTAATTCGTCTCTCAAAGCTACCCATTCTTCTGCTACTGTATTCTTTTACCCTGTTCATATCAGTCGTTCCCTAATGCTCCCAATGAAGCTCTGTACAAACTCTGTTTCTTTCAGTTTATCTAGGTCTCATCTCGTTAAATTCCCACCTTTTTTGCAATTTCCTTAGTTTTAATCCGCAATTCATAACCTATAAATTGTGGTCGGAGTCCACATCCGCCCCTAGCTAGGGCATAGCCACCTACGGTAAACTAACATACGCAAACAAGCGACGAACGTCGGCAAGCCCCTGCGTATCAGCAACACTGACTGGTAATTACCAGCTGCTATTAGAGCCGACCAACAGGCCACAGCAGGGACACAGACGAGCTCGCCCACTGACGCACAAACAAACCGCCAACATTACCTTACACTGTGCTTCCGACATATGACCTACCGGACACAAAAACGATAATAAACCTAACTGTTGCAGGTTGCTGACGCTGAACGAGGACTCTACACCAGCACCCAGCGCCAGCAGCACCCAGCGCCAGCCTCCGAGCAACACAACCGCACAACGTCGAGGTATCGACATGCATGATACCCACTACCAACAAAGCCTATCCTTGCACGACCTGTCGCAGGCAGCAAGACATCCGTTACTGCTCTTACCACCCGACCTAACTATCGCAAAGGTTTTTTTCCCTTGGCACTTTTTTTCCTCTGCCCTTCAAACCGCTACCCTTCGTTCGATTTCGACCCAATCTATCTCCAGATGAGCGCGTATTAATGGTTAACCTTAACCAGACGTACGAAAACATCGCAGTACCCACATCCTGCGACACCTCACTTTAGTGAATACTAACCCTTATGCAGAGATGGCAGTAGACCTATTGTGTTGGCCATCATGCCGGTGTGGGCGTGGAGGGGCTCCACCTCTCACATCCGCCCCTGGAAATGTATTACAGTTTAAAACCTGGTTCCGAAATCATTGTCTTACGATTATATAATCTATCTGAAACCTTCCAGCGTCTACAGGTCTCTTCCAGGTATACAAACTTTTATGCTGTGGTTAAATTATTCTCTGTGCAATTTACCAGGTGGCATCGTCTTTCGTTTCTTTGCCCCAGTTTATATTCACCTATTACTTTTCCCTCACTTCCTTTTCCTACTACTGAAATCCATTCCCCTCCAATTATTAAATTTTCGTCTCCCTTAACTAGCTGAATAACTTCTTTTTTCTCGTGATATATTACCTCAATCTCCTCCTCATCTCGGAGCTAGTTGGCATATAAACTTGTACTGTTGTGGTGGGTGTGGGCTTCGATTCTATCTTGGCTACAATAATGCGTTCACTACACTGTTCCTAGTATCTCACCCGTGTTGCTGTTTGTTATTTATAATTAAACCCCACTCTTGCGTTACCCTTATTCGATTTTGTATTTATAGTCCTGTATTCATCTGATCCAAAGTTCAGGTTCCTTCTGCCACCGAACTTCACTAATTCTCATTGTATCTAGCTTTATCCTATCCATTTCCGTTTTTAAATTTTCTAATGTATCTGACATTCCATGCTCAGAGCTGTAGAACGCCAGTTTTGTTTCTTCTGATCTCGACGTCCTCCTGAGTATCCCAACCCGGAGATCCGAACTGATAGTTTTACCTTCGGAATGCCATCATCATTGAACCATAAAGTAGATGCATGCCCACGCGAAAAATTACAGCTGTAGTTTCCCTTACTTTCAGGCGTCCGCAGTACCAGCGCTAATGCCAGCACAAGAACGCGGTTTTGGTTGATGTTACAAGGTCACATCAGTCAATCATCCAGACTGTTGCCCTTTCACGTACTGAAAAGGCTGCAGCGCCTCTTCAGAAACTACACCTTTGTCTGAATTCTCAACAGATACCTGTCCATTGTGGTTGCACCTACAGTACGGCTGTCTGTATCGGTGAGGCACGCAAGCCTCCCCACCAGTGGTAAGCTCCACGGTTCATGGGGGAAGAATAAAAGCTTATAGAAAAAAATTTACATCTTTCGCTTTTACGGCCGTTCCTTAGTATAGTAACGTAACACCTTTGCGCTAGGAAACTGTGTGTACAACATGGGAAACTTTCTGATAGATAGTTGTCAGCTTTGGTCATAAGTTTTTTTTAATCACTATAATCTTGATACTAGTGGCAGTCACATACACTACTGGCCATTAAAATTGCTACACCAAGAAGAAATGCAGATGATGAACAGGTATTCATTGGACAAATATATTATACGAGGTGTGGCTAGAAAAAAACCGGACTAGTACTGGTGAAACAATGAAACGAATGCAATAAGGCTGAAAGTCGCGTGGCCTGTCACGTGACTCTCGCTCCGCCTACTGCTCGAGTTTCATCTGCCTCCTGCACTCAGTCTGCCCGTGGCGTCTGTTTTAAGTAGTTGACGTTTTGTCTGTGCGTCGGAAAATGTTGAGTGTACAGAAAGAACAGCGTGTTAACATCAAATTTTGTTTCAAACTAGGAAAATCTGCAAGTGAAACGTTTGTAATGTTACAACAAGTGTACGGCGATGATTGTTTATCGCGAACGCAAGTGTTTGAGTGGTTTAAACGATTTAAAGATGGCCGCGAAGACACCAGTGATGACATTCGCACTGGCAGACTATTGTCAGCAAAAACTGATGCAAACATTGAAAAAATCGGTAAACTTGTTCGACAAGATCGCCGTTTAACAATCAGAGCAGTGTCTGAGTTAACAGGAGTTGACAAGGAAAGTGTTAGGCAGATTCTTCATGAAAGTTTCAACATGAACAAAGTGTGTTCAAAAATGGTTCCAAAGTGTCTCACAACTGAACAGAAGGAACGCCGAAGAATGATTTGTTCTGACATCCTGGAAAACATTGAAAGTGATCCCACCTTCTTACAAAATGTTATTACTTGCGATGAATCGTGGTTTTTTACTTACGATCCCGAAACTAAACGCCAATCGATGCATTGGAAAACTCCAGGTTCTCCACGACAAAAAAAAGCACGAATGTCAAAATCGAAATTCAAGGCGATGATGATTGTTTTTGTTGACATCAAAGTGATTGTGCACATTGATTGGGTACCAGAGGGACAAACAGTGAATCAGCATTACTACATTAGCGTCCTGGCTACCCTACGTGAGCGAGTACGGAGAAAACGGAACGATTTGTGGAGAAAAAAGTCATGGATCCTTCACCAAGACAATGCCCCAGCTCACAGTGCGTTGTCAGTGAAGACGTTTTTGGCAAAACACAACATTCCCATCTTAGATCATCCACCCTACTCACCTGATTTGGCCCCCTGTGACTTTTTTCTTTTCCCTAAAGTCACGTCAGCTTTGAAAGGAACTAGATTTGAGACTGTTGAAGCAGTAAAAGAAAAAGCGACGGAAGTAATGATCTGCAGCATTGCTATGAACAGTGGAAAATTCGTATGGAGCGGTGTAGAGACCGAGGAGGAGAGTACATTGAAGGAGATAACATGAAATTGTAAATAATTGTAAATAAATGTTTTTTCCAGCATCAGTCCAGTTTTTTTCTAGCCGCACCTCGTACAGACCAGACCCACTGTAGTCCTGATAGAGAGTGTGGTATTGGTGGGCCACCAGGGGTGCAGACCCACTGCAGTCGTTGTAGAAATAATGGTATTGGTGGGTTATCAAAGATGTAGACCCACTGTAGTCCTTGTAGAGATGGGCAGCAGCCATCCGTTGCGACTCTGCAGGTGCACAATCACCATCGAAGAGTCTTGTACTATATAGCAAGTCCATAAACCACCACTTGTGCACTCACAAAGTTTTTGGAATTGACCTTAGAACCAGCAATTCTGTTAACCAGTCCCTTGCTGAATTATCAACACACTTGCAAACGCTAACAGTCCCCTTTTTTTTTCCTCTCATATTGTGCGTGTACTATGACCAGCAGAAATGTGTGCACTGAAGTGAATGCTTGCAGGTTACTTAATTTGATGAACTGGTGTCAATTACAGTTTTATAATATGAGAATACAATTACAAAGGCACAGAAAACATCACTAAAAACATAATAATACAGATAACATTTGTAGCAATACAGGCTTTACAAAAGAATAGAAATAGACATATACATAAGTGTTACAGGAATTATGACATAAGTAAATACATAAAAGATCAGAATAGCTTTCGAAGATAATGTTTAAACATCTTTACAAAGTAAATAACACATTATTAGAAAAATTCAATAACATAATTCTTGTCAGATAAACACAGGAAGAGCACAAATACACAAGGGTACACAAAAACATAGTGGAATAACACAAAAGGAAAGGACAAGGTTTGTTATCAGTGTAACATTTGGTATTGCAGTCCAACCCAAATCTTCAATCCATAGATCTTTCCTCTTATTTCAACATCTGTTCCCACATTAAAAAAAATTCCTATCTAACCCTGTTGTCCCTAAACCCTACTGTTTTGTTCGTATCCTCTTTTAAAATAAATATTTCTCATTGTACAATACTCATTTTTGCCCAAATCTTTTTCATATAACTTCTCAATGCTTCTTTCCCTATTCTTCATAGTTAGTTTCTTATATAGTCTACCCCCTCTTAAGCTAACTGAAATCTACTGAGCTCAGATATATATACTAAGGGACAAGGCAATGCAGCAGCACATAACAATTAACACAAACAGAAATGATAAAAAATGCAAATTGGCAAAGTAAGCAGCAGTATATCTAAATTAGCAAAGGAAATGCAACATCACAACTAATATGAGCCAATTTGCAGCAACAAGAAAAATAAATCAGCAGTAAAAATGGCTTAATACAATATAAAATTCAGTAGAACTATGCCTGCCAAACAGCAGCAGCAAATGCAGTAACTTATACCTAAATATGACAAAGCTCAAGCAGAAATAATAGTACACTAAAGACAACCATGCAGATAAGAGAAATGTCTATTCACATCTTAATGTCTATATAATTGAAGTGGTGCACCACAACTTATTCTACAAAAGAAATTACTAACTACTTGAAAAGAAAATTATGTATGCAGTTACTGTTATTAGTCCCTTCTTATTGTTCTTTACTTTCCAAGTGCTCCTTTTTCGAAGAATGTGGATCATAAAATTATTATTTAATAGATTAATAGATCTGTTGACAGAAAGTGTTCACATTAGCAAATGCATTTAATTTTATTTTATAAAACCAATGCTGCAACACAGCTGGAAAACAGATATTAAACAAAATGAGCAATCTCTCAACTAGAAAGACAATAGATGTAAAATGTTTCTCATCATTTCATTAGGCAACTATGTGAAGCAAACCATAAAAACAATCATTCAATAGCCATGTGGCATTTCATAAATCAGTAGAAATTCTCTCAACTCTCATAGAAAGCACTTGTCATAATCTGGTGTGCAGATGTAAGAATATTTCCCATCAATTCATAAGCCTTTCAGTAAGTAGCACAAAGTACGATGTGTTTCCAGGTAACGAGCGTATCGTATTTGCGATGCTTTCTACAAAGGAATGTCAATAGCGAGGTTATCGGTCTCTTTTTTTTCACCTAATGGCTTTTTCTCCAGGCAGGTGGCACAGCTGGGCACCCACGACGCGTTATGTGAAGGTCGCTTAACTTTCTTACCGAAATATTTACGACAGCAGTGACAGTCTCATACAAAAAAATTTCACAGGTTGAGAATTTGCGTTACAAATGTGTAGAAACAGTGTCCAAAAAATTTTCACCGGCATTCTGATACATTCACTAATATACACGCATTTCATAAATCTTAAAGTACGATTCTTGGTTCCCAAGTCCTTTTTTCACAAACCAGAGTCCCTAACCACTACTCATTATTCCTTACCTTATTATACATATACATTTTCGTCGACACTTCTTCAATATTTCATCATAATAAAAATGTAGCATAATCAAATTCCTCTTATAGCATCAGCTTATTGATCATAAACATACCTCAACAGCATAATACACATCGTCGTCGTAATAATATCATAACACCTCAGTCAAATCTCAAAAACGTCGTAGCTTTCTGCAATAATTTCAAAACCTAAAAAAAATTCTCTGCTCATTTCAGTAGTGTAATCTACCTCAAACGTACTTTGAAAATCATGATCCCATACCAAACACATCATTCAAAGCTCTCATAGTATCACAAAGGTTCTGAAAAAATATGAACAGTTCACAAAGTACAGACAAAATACAATTTCATAAGTGTGAAGTTATCCAACTGTGTAATTACGTAAACATCTGTCAGTGACGTGGTAAAAAAAATGTTTCTCTCTCTCAGTTAAATGATCAGATACCTGTGTAATTTATGTGTTAGAGAAATATGGTACCGATGCGTAAAGTTGTATAAGCAAATACTATATTAGCTAGGGCTCCTTGTGCTTGCCAAACACATGGTACACAAAGTAAGCGTGTACCCCCCTGAGGATTAATGTAATTATACCCTCAGGTGTTACAGATTACAGCAATCGAATGAAATGTATCACGGAAAACCTTTGTATCATTGCAATTCAAAAATCTTTAAGAATAAATGTTTTAAGTACAAAATTAATCACTCAAATACGAGTCATTTAGCGCTAAATGTGCGTCTTGCTGTAAGCTAATTCTTTGGAAGTGTCGTAGTTATCGTCCTCCGAAAGCTAAGTTCTGCAGAAGTCAATGTACTTACCTCATCATAAATAAAAGTGAAATGCTATGCATATAGATATCGTAGTTATTATGTACATTACATGATCAAGAAAGTACTGTAACGTATTATTGTGCTACGAAAAAGGCTGTCTCATTGTAGCTATACCACAAAAGTTACTACTAAAACATGTTTTACTTTCCAGAAGAATTCAGAAAAACTGTGCAAATATAAAACAGATACAGCACAAAAGGTCAATGTAAATTGTGTCTCACATTAGTAGCATCGTGGTATAATCGTGTAGCTGTCAAAGAAACCAAATACAAAGTCATCTTTAATCTCACAGAAAGTACTTCAAATAAAGAATGTCTTTTCAAGTAAACCAAAATATTACAAAAAATCTCATTAGCAGTATATGTTCTAAGAATGTAAGCCATATAGTCGTTACGTAATCGTGCAACTAACAAGCAAGAACGTACACACACAATAACACTGTGTCCTCTGTTCACTATAACAATGTATTCGTAATTACTGACTAATTATGTTCTCTAGGTTCTAGACTGGATGGTTAACTTCAAAACATTGTTGTATGTTAACAGTTTCTGAATGTGACAAAGACTACTTGTAATGTGAAGTGAAAAATTTTATGGCAAAGACTAAGTTAAAAAGCAGATTATCTTTCAATAAACGGTTTTACATGTGAAATGTGGTGCAATCCTTTACTCTTTCTAGTACGCAGAGTTTCAACTTCAACTAATTATCATGTGGTGTACGTCAGTCGAGAATACTGGAATTTTTCTCAAGGTTAGCGTCTATGTTATTTTTCTCTGAGCCAGGCGGCGCACGTGTCTGCCTGCGGTGCGAGTCATAATCTGTATCTCTGTTGGCGCGCATCGTTATTGGGATTAGGAAACCTAACTTATACAAATTCACCTTGTCGAGAGGGCCCTGCCCTGTTTGAATCCTGCCAGTTCTGATAAAATTCAGGTCTGTCGTTTTGTCGATAGTTTACATAGCTTCTTGTTTGTCGGTCACGTGGTGGAGAATTTCTACCGGAATCATAACTGCACGGTGAACCGTTGCGTCTGAAGTTATTTTGTCTCCCTTGATAATAATTATTTCGGTTATCATATTGTCTGTTTCTCTGATTGTCTCTTCGATAGTCATTACCGTGGAGAGGTGATCTTTCCCTGTAATTATTACTACTCTGCCAACGGTTGTCATATGGGTGGTGTCTGTTTTGGTCACGATTTACATTGTAAGAATAGCATTGTCGTGTCCAGTTATTATTTCTGTCATCGCGGAATTGTGACGGATGTGACCTGTTATTGTTGTGCTCCTGTTTTCGAGTTCCACGATTGTCAGTATCAATTTCCAATTCTTGTAAGAGTCCCTGAAAAGCTTCAATGTCGTCTTTACAAAGTCCCGCCAAAATAATATGTCGTAAACGTTCAGGCAATTTGATTAAGCAAATGCAGATGAGTTCTGAGGGGCTGTATGGGTTTGAAAGATATTGATTCTTATGTAACATGTCTTTGAAATATTTGACAAGACTGGAAAATTCTGATTGTTCGAAATGTTTCATCATTATGATGCTATGTTTTACTGAGAGGAAGGGATGATAAAATTCTCCTTCACTGTGACAATCGTGAATGACCGATTGCATTCTTACATCTGGTTCATTCCCTAAGTAGCCACACACAAATTATAGCCTGTGCTCCAATGACCAGTTGGGAGGAAAACAATGAGAGAATTGATGGAGCCATGCTTGTGGATGAATGTCGTTGCCAGAATTCTTAAATGTTTTGAATTTACGTTTAGTAATGAACAGCTTATAGTCAAAATCATGATGTCGGGGAATCGCATATCATTCATTGTTACTTCGTTTCGGAGGTTCCATTTCAAAATTCGGTGTACCTTGCCAATTTCTTTCATAATTTCCGAAGTGCCCTGTGTTATTATTTTGTGGCTGTTCCATATTTCTATGTCCCTCTTCCCGTGTTGGAGCGCGAGTCTCCTCTGAATACGTAATTCTTGTATTCTTTGTGACAACTGATCTTGTACTTCCCGCATTTCTCTTTTGTGTTGCGTATTAATTTGATTCTGATTTTGTTTGAATTTCCTAATTTTTTCGTATACTTCTGTGTCACTGAAGGCTACGGATCTTGTGTCATTCAGATCTTCACCTACCTTTGTAGATAAGTTAGTGAACTGATCCGAAAGTTCGGCTACTTTCTCCGATAGTGAACTGATTTCCTCAGTGTGTTTTTCTGAAGCAAGTATCAGAATGTCCATTTGTGTTGAAATCGTATCTACGGTGTCCTTTAAGTTTTCCTGAGTTTTTGCAAGTTGCGTAACCGAATCAGTAGATGCAACTGAGTCAATTTTAGGTTGCAAGGTGTCGTGATTTTCATGAACAATAGTTTGCAGTTCTTTTATGGCCGCTTCGTGATTCTGTAATGCATTTCCATGACGCGAAAAATTAGGTTGAAAATGCTCACAAATTTGTGTTTTTACGTCATTACAGACTTTTTGACATTTAGATTTGATTTTAAGTAACTCAGTAGTTAAACCTTCACGTGTTTGTCTAACTTTTGAAGCTGTTGCTATGACTGTTTTTGATTTTGTTCCAATTGCGTCTAACTTTTGAAGATTTTGTTCAATTGTGTCTAACTTTTGCTGTGTTTGTCTCTGATTTTGTTCCATTGTGTCTAACTTTTGAAGATTTTGTTCCATTGTGTCTAACTTTTGAAGATTTTGTTCCATTGTGTCTAACTTTTGAAGATTTTGTTCCATTGTGTCTAACTTTTGAAGCTTTTGTTCCGTTTGTTTCATAAATTGTAATAACAATGCACTGGTGTCTGAAACATGTTCCTCAGTGCTATTCGGCAGTGCATTTGAACCGGCAATATTCGCATTTTGAAAAGCAGAAAATGTTTCTTGACTCATTTGAGAAAACCGTGAGGACGCAAAACCTGAATCTACAGTATTTGCAAGATTGTGTCCTGTCATTTCGGAATCCTGAGGCGAGCTGTTGCCGACCGATCGATCGATAATGCTTCCCTGTTCACTATTTGTTTCACTGTCTACGCCATTATTTGCCGCCCGCTCCATTTCCCTGTGCACAATTACCAAATTACTACTATGAATGTCTGCTCATTCATTACACATTGGTGCTGAAAGCTACGCTCGTCGTCACTATTATTTCCCAGTTTACTTTGAAGCCAAGTGTTACGTTTTTCACACGCTATTATTGTCACAATATTTCACACGATAACACAGAAAAGCACAATTTGAAGAGCAAAATAAGAAAACACATTAACATAGCACTGAAAATAATATCTAGTTAATTGCAAGCGCAGCTGCGAAATACTAGGTGCAAATCTACATGCATGCCACAACTGTTTTACTGTACAACAATGAAAAACTACAACTACAAAGTAAATTCTCTCTATAATTGTTGTTGTTGTTGTGGTCATCAGTCCTCAGAGTGGTTTGATGCAGCTCACCATGCTACTCTATCCTGTGCAAGCTTCATCTCCCAGTACCTACTGCAACCTACATCCTTCTGAATCTGCTTGGTGTATTCATCTCTTGGTCTCCCTCTACGATTTTTACCCACCACGCTGCCCTCCAATGCTAAATTGGTGATCCCTTGATGCCTCAGAACATGTCCTACCCACCGATCCCTTCTTCAAGTCAAGTTGTGCCACAAACTTCTCTTCTCCCCAGTCCTATTCAACACCTCCTCATTAGTTATGTGATCTACCCATCTAATCTTCAGCATTCTTCTGTAGCACCACATTTCGAAAGCTTCTATTCTCTTCTTGTCTAAACTATTCATCGTCCATGTTTCACTTCCATACATGGCTACACTCCATACGAAAACGTTCAGAATACTTCCTTACGCTTAAATCTATACTCGATGTTAACAAATTTCTCTTCTTCAGAAACGCTTTCCTTGCCATAGCCAGTCTACATTTTATCTCCTCTCTTTCGACCATCATCAGTTACTTTGCTCCCCAAATAGCAAAACTCCTTTACTACTTTAAGCGTCTCATTTCCTAATCTAATTCCCGCAGCATCACCCGACTTAATTCGACTACATTCCATTATCCTCGTTTTGCTTTTGCTGATGTTCATCTTATATCCTCCTTTCAAGACACTGTCCATTCCGTTCAGCTGCTCTTCTAGGTAATTTGCTGTCTCTGACAGAATTACAATGTCATCGGCGAACCTCAAAGTTTTTA
Organism: Schistocerca piceifrons; assembly: GCF_021461385.2. Lineage (NCBI taxonomy): Eukaryota > Metazoa > Arthropoda > Insecta > Orthoptera > Acrididae > Schistocerca > Schistocerca piceifrons. The sequence goes on from NC_060138.1 coordinate 1,193,546,541, forward strand.
TTTCTTCTCCATGGATTTTAGTACCTACTCCGAATTTTTCTTTTGTTTCCTTCACTGCCTGCTCAATATACCGATTGAATAACATCGGGGAGAGGCTACAACCCTGTCTCACACCCTTCCCAACCACTACTTCCCTTTCATGCCCCTCAACTCTTACAACTGTCATTTGGTTTCTATACAAATTGTAAATAACCTTACGCTCCCTGTATCTTACCCCTGCCACCTTCAGAATTTGAAAGAGAGTATTCCAGTCAACATTGTCAAAAGCTTTCTGTAAGTCTACAAATGCTAGAAACGTAGGTTTGCCTTTCCTTAATCTAGCTTCTAAGATAAGCCGTACGGTCAGTATTGCCTCACGTGTTCCAATATTTTTACGGAATCCAAACTGATCTTCCCCCAAGGTCGGCTTCTACTAGTTTTTCCATTCGTCTGTAAAGAATTCGCGTTAGTATTTTGCAGCCGTGATTTATTAAACTGATAGTTGGTAATTTTTACATCTGTCAACACCTGCTTTCTTTGGGATTGGGATTATTATATTCTTCTTGAAGTCTGCGGGTATTTCGCCTGTCTCATGCATCTTGCTCACCAGATGGTAGAGTTTTGTCGGGGCTGGCTCTCCCAAGGCCGTCGGTAGTTCTAATGGAATGTTGTTTACTCCCGGGGCCTTGTTTCGACTAAAATTACGCGCTAGCAATAAACAACAGCTACACTACATACACACACGACAAGAAAAAATCAAAAGATTCCAGTGAGATATCCTCGGCTCAGGGTCGACATATGAAACGTCGCCTTAGAAAAATTATTGAATTACTGAGCTGGTAAACCCCTTCTGTTATTTGATTTTCAAACAGCTGAGGAGAAGTGAACGTACTCAGACATTTCACTGTTTACTTATTCAGATCATCACTAAACTGACACAGAATATTTTTAGTGCAACGCAATCTGACTTTCAAAAATCCTTACAAAAGAAAGGCCCTGACTAACAATAACCTATACCTTTCATGAATCACTGACCTCACAAAAATCTTCGTTACTCGTACTGTTGCCAGCTAAATAAAAGATTCTATCTACTGAAGGGACTAACTACTGATAGGCATAGTTAGTAAATGAATGATTTTGATAAAGAACAAACAATGTATTTACCTTAATAGTGTTCAAAAGTCATAATATACAGAGTATTACAAAAAGTACGGCCAAACTTTCAGGAATCATTCGCCACACCCAAATAAAGAAAAGATGTTATGTGGACATGTGTCCAGAAACGCTTAATTTCCATATTAGAGCTCATTTTAGTTGGTAGAGGCGGACCAATTCCATGGCCTACACGCTCTCCTGACCTCAACGCTCTTGACTTTCATTTATGGGGGCATTTGAAAGCTTTTGTCTACGCAACCCCGGTACCAAATGTAGAGACTCTTCGTGCTTGTATTGTGGACGGTTGTGATACAATACACCATTCTCCATGGCTGCATCAGCGCATCAGGGATTCCATGCGACGGAGGGTGGATGCATGTATCCTCCCTAACGGAGGACATTTTGAACATTTCTTGTAACAAAGTGTTTGAAGTCACGCTGGTACGTTCTGTTGCTGTGTGTTTCCATTCCATGATTAATGTGATTTGAAGAGAAGTAATAAAATGAGCTCTAACATGGAAAGTAAGTGTTTCCGGACGCATGTCCAAATAACATATTTTCTTTCTTTGTGTGTGACGAATGTTTCCTGAAAGTTTGGCCGTACCTTTTTGTAACACCCTGTATTTATCAGTTCATGAAATACAGTCTTACAAATTTGTCTCTGATGGACACACGTTCAGATCATCCGGCGTCAAAACTCCGTCATCTCTCTCTCCACATCCACCACTGCTGGCAGCTCACCTCCAACTGCGCAACGCTACGACTGTAAGCAGCCAACTGTCCAACACTACAATAGCATATTCCAACAATGCAAACCAGCCAGAGACTGCACACAGCACAGTCAATGATTTTCATATAGAGCGCTACATGGGCGTTACCAACATAAAAACCTAAACAGCCTACTTACAATATTACACTAGAACTGACATGTGATTACATTTTCACGCAATTTGGGTGCATAGATCCTGAGAAATCAGTACCCAGAATAACCACCTCTGGCCGTAATAACGGCCTTGATACGCCTCGGCATTGAGTCAAACAGAACTTGGATGGCTTGTACAGGTACAGCTGCCCATGCAGCTTCAACACGGTACTGTAGGGAAGCAGCCTACTCACGCTGTAGTAAATTCACATCAGTTTCCATTGTGTGCCAGCCAGTCTGCTGTAACTAGCTCTGACGTCACAAATGTTGCGCAGTACCTTAAAAATCAAGCAAATGACCTAAAACTTTTCTGGCATGTCAGAAGTAATACTAAATTAATATGTGTTAAATATCAGTTCGATAACTTCAGCCATTTTCGAAATTTGGACGTTTTTCTGAAAAAATCATTGGCGCAACAGAAAAGAGCTAGAGACTTCAAAATTTATATTTAGATTCATCTTTCAGAATGATTTAATAAAAACAGTACTTTGGATTTCACAAATTAAGATTTTAGTGGAAATTCATGATTTTCTGGTTTTCGTCTCAAAACTGAAGGAAGCAAGATAGATTAAGTAGGCTAATAAATAAGGCTAGGATGTTTAGATTTAAATAGGTTGGAGGTCCGCTATGACTATGAAGATGTGAAAAGTTTCTTTTGAATACCTATAAAATTATAGCGATAGCGGATCTCAAAAGGGCCAGTTCAGAGCTCATCTACTGCGTGCAGTGTAATTAAATTAATTCTCTCGCCCAAAATATTTAACTTAGCCACGTCAAAATTTTATTATCAATACTTACCTGCGTGCTGAATGCACGTTTAAAGTAAGAGCTTCATCGGCCATCAGCAAAAGAAGCTATAAATTATTATGTAACTTGAAGTGGTGCATTACTAGCCCAGCGGCTAGTCGGGAGAGCCGATTTGATCAGGCGTTCCCTTAGCCGTCCGCACCGCGGCTTTATATATAAGAACGCTGCGCAAGGAAGCAAGGCCCCAGTTCTCTCCAGACGCTGAATAACACGCCATCTGTGTCGGGAGTCGCGTCGCATCGGTATCACTGCTACAAACAGCCTCGGGTGCTGTATTAAGTTACTAGAGATACGTGGAACCATGAAATCATTTCAAGTGAAGGGTTAATTCTGGGATGATTTTCATTATCTAGTTTCAGTTTGCGTATTGTCGTATTTTCACGTGCTGTCGTGGGACAGACATTCTACCAATTATTTAGCGTGGCGTTTGATGAAATACTCTCATCAAATTATAATGAGCATTCATTTCAACATTTAATTCGGACATTTATAGTTGCATCAGCGCATTAGGCTCTGAACTGCTCTGTTAGTTAGGTTGAAAGGATGCTTGTGTTTTTTATCAGTGAACTTCAGAATATACTCAACTATTTTGGAAAATCGTTTTTGATTAGAAATCACGGACAATCTCCTAATTCCTCAGAGCTATAAGCTGCAGCTATAATTGTATTCTCAGATGAAGTGGGCACTAGGAACTCTAATTACAGGCTTCACGTTTTGTTAAATCACTTCCTGGGTGCTAAAAAGTAAATAGAGAGCCAGTGTTGAGAACGGCGAAAGACAGCATTAACAACATTCTAAAAGCCAGAAACTGATTCAACATGCAAGCATATATACAGCAATTTATTTTTACAACTTATTCGCCGCCCCACAGTACCCCAGTTCATCAAGAGTGACTGGCTTATTGTGACGAGCCAGTTGCTCGGCCACCATTGACCAGACGTTTTCAATTGGTGAGAGATCTGGAGAATGAACTGGCTAGGGCAGCAATCGAACATTTTCTGTATCCAGAAAGGCCGGTACAGGACCTGCGACATGCGGTCGTTTATTATCCTGCTGAAATGTAGGATTTCGCAGGGATCGAATGAAGGGTAGGGCCACGGGTCGTAACGCATCTGAAATGTAACGTCCACTGTTCAAAGTGCCGTCGACGCGAACAAGAGGTGACCGAGACGTGTAACCAATGGCACCCCATACCATCACGCCGGGTGATACGCCAGTAAGGCGATGACGAATACACGCTTCCAATGTGCGTTCACCGCGATGTCACCCATCACGGATGCGACCATCATGATTCTGTAAACAGAACCTGGATTCATCCGAAAAAACTGACGTTTTGCCATTCGTGCACCCAGGTTCATCGTTGAGTACATCAACGCAGGCGCTCCTGTCTGTAATGCAGCGTCAAGGGTAACCGCAGCCACGGTCTCCGTGCAGATACTCCATGCTGGTGCAAACGTCGTCGAACTGTTCGTGCAGATGGTTGTTGTCTTGCAAACGTCCCCATCTGTTGACTCAGGGATCGAGACGTGGTTGCACGATCCGTCACAGCCATGCGTATAAGATGCCTGTCATCTCGACTGCTAGTGATACGAGGCCGTTGGGATTCAGCACGGCGTTCCGTATTACCCTCCTGAACCCACCGATTCCCTATTTTGCTAACAGTCATTGGGTCTCGACCAACGCGAGCAGCAATGTCGCGATACGATAAACCGCAATCGCGATATGCTACAATCCGACCTTTATCAAAGTCGGAAACGTGATGGTACGTATTTCTCCTCCTTACACGAGGCATCACGACAACGTTTCACCAGGCAACGCCAGTCAACTGCTGTTTGTGTATGAGAAATTGGTTGTAACTTTCCTCATGTCAGCACGTTGTAGGTGTCGCCACCGGCGGCAACCTTGTGTGAATGCTCTGAAAAGCTAATCATTTGCATATCACAGCATCCTCGTCCTGGCGGTTAAATTTCGCGTCTGTAGCACGTCATTTTCGTGGTGTAGCAATTTTAACGGCCAGTAGTGTATTTTTGGTTATGATAGAGCAAAATATAGTTACTACATAATTATTTTTTATCTTCATGTACAAGTCTATTGTTGCAGTACAAACTGAGATCCCCACACCACAGTACAGTATCACACCACCAAAGCAGTCAGAGGTGCAATCCACTGATAAAGTTGAGTATCGTGTGATCTTAAAGAAAGTGGATACCAGTAGCGGCAATTTTACTTAATAATTTTTCTAGCTACCAATGTCGGTGCCTTATCTTCAGTCCCCTATGCACGAAACTAGGCAAGTCATCTAGTAATTTGTGTTATTATAGACATCATTATATCTGACTGTTTTCCGTAGATTTCCTTTCGGTAGACGCAGATCTTTCCCACTTCCATATCCAAATAGTTTCCGTAGACTTCTTTTCTGTAGAAGTGGGCCCTTCACACTTCTAATGAGGTGTGAAGTGTCCACAAGTATCGAGAAGTCTACGGAAACAAGTTGGATGACAAGATGACTTACCTAGTTTCGTGTATAGGGCCTGAAAATTATTAAGTAAAATTACCCCATTTGGTATCTATTTTCTTCAGATCTTCGACCAGCTGCCGTCCCATTCCATCATACAATATGGAATTACATACACTATCGTGTGGTTATTCGTTTTCTGCATTTGAATGAGAGCAACGCTGTAACAATCCATACTGCCTTGGAGTAAGTGTATGGCGATAACGCGCCATCACATGACACAGTGCCTCCAGCAATTCCAGTGCGGTCAGTCAAGTCTGAATGACGAAGGACGAAGTAGCAGACCACCTTTCAGTGTAGAACCAGGAATCGCTAGAGGAGTGAAGGCAGTGGTGCTCGTAGACAGGTGCATCTCAATCCAGGCGATAGCTAGTAAGGTATAAAACAGTCATTGATAATTTTTCATCTTTCATGACATTTTTGAAATGGCAAAGATCAGCTGCGGAGTTCCGCGGCTGCTCACATCCAATGAAGAAGCCTGGTGAGCCGAGGAACCAGAGCTGCCAAGACCCAGCGATCACCGGACAACGTTGTGGTACCGTCCAGAGATCGCGGCGCCACATCAAAGTCGGCATCGTGGATCTACAACACAGACATTAGCGAGGGCTTGCTGCAATCTGCTGCGACGTATGGGAGGTGCTTCTGAAGACCACGCCTCCCCCCTTTGCACAGCAGCGTCCTCACACTGAGGTCACTATAGCGTAGCGCATGCAAGAGTTCACCTCAGTTCGAATGGCTCTAAGCACTATGGGACTTAGCATCTGAGGTCATCAGTTCCCACCTCAGTTCGAGACCTCATCTGAAGGAGTGAACATTATAGTATAGTACCAACGTGATAGTTCAAGTTTCTGATGGGCTTGTCCATTTTCATGTGGAACAATGTATTGCAAGAGAACAGTTTGTTATTTAGTGCATCACGTTATGCTTTAATAGTTGAATAGAAGTCGTAACTTATGAAACAGTCATGTGGCAATGGCCTGCGTCAAAATTATTGAATCTTTTAATCATTTATATAGTAAAGTGAAGTAATATCTTATGTGTTCTAACTGACGAGCCTTCTCCCAGAGTAGTAAAACGACCCATAGTTGTTACTGGACGAGAGTAACTATTTTCAGCCGGCCGGAGTGGCCGAGCGGTTCTAGGCGCTACAGTCTGGAACCGCGCGACCGCTACGGTCACAGGTTCGAATCCTGCCTCGGGCATGGATGTGTGTGATGTCCTTAGGTTCGTTAGGTTTAACTAATTCCAAGTTCTAGGGGACTGATGACCACAGCAGTTAACTCCCACAGTGCTCAGAGCCATCTGAACCATTTAACTATTTTCATCCAGTCAGAACTTTTCGGCTGGTGACAACAAAGGTGCTGTTTATTCTGGCATAGTGTCGTGCTAACAGAATGTGCTCCTAAGAGACGGACAGTCACAGGAGCGCACTACCGAAATCTGTCTATGAGGTTACAGTAAGATCTCAAAGGAAGCATCGCATGACGCTGTCCAAGGTGGCGTTTTTCTTCAAAGACACAGCTCATTCTGTAAGGGAGGTGGTCACTCGTGCAGCTTATTTGGGCTATAAAGTTTTGCCTCAGCCCTGAATTCACCCGACGTGGCGCCCAGAGGCTTCCTCCAGTTAATAAACTGTTGCGTTGCAGGCATTTCGAGAAAGCTGAAGAGGTGGTTTTCGAGGTGGAACGTTCCCAAAATGCAGATTTCTACAACCAACGTCACCATCAAATCATTCATCCTGGGGGAAAAATGTGTCGCATTAAAGGGTGAGTATGGAAAGAAGGACTAGCAGCATCACAAAGTTTCATGTTTTTTTCCGAGCGGTTTATTAAAATATTAAGACTAATCAAGGTAACTGATAGATCACGAGCATAGTGTATCCGGACGGTCCGCACGAGATCTTGAGTATTTTCAAATATAAAAGAATAAAAATTTTAAAAATGGCTCTGAGCACTATGGGGCTTTCTGAGATCATCAGTCCCCTAGAACTTAGAACTACTTAAACCTAACTAACCTAAGGACATCACACACATCCATGCCCGAGGCAGAATTCGAACCTGGGACCGTAGCAGTCGCGCGTTTCCAGACTGCAGCGCCTAGAACCGCTCGGCCTCCCCGGGCAGCAAAAATTTTAAAAGCGCTTTACAAAACTTTTTAAAATCTTCAAAAATTTCTACATATTGTCTCAGCTGCATTTACCATCAAACGTTGTTACAAAGTGACGGCCAGTTTTCGTATCGTAACTACCATCTTCATTTCACTTGTAGTATTGTAAACTCAACTAGCGGTGTACAACACCGCTCAATCGTCCATACAAATTTTATTTTAAATCTTCAGCTAAAATCTGTTATATTATTCAGTTGTACTATCTGTGGTAGAAGATGAAACATACGAGATGAGCTTGTACATCGCTGCAATTTTTTTATAGAGTGGAACGTCTATATAATAATTACATAAAAGTTACACTGTACAAAAATTTCTTACAGCGATGTACAGGTTCCATGGTTCAGTTGCTGTCACTGACGGCCTGGCTGAATGTAACATATGTTAACTGGAGGTTTAACTCTTGCCTACACCCGCTATTTAGACTGACGTCGTAACTTCGTGGGATAGTTTTCGATCCCAAAACCAAGAATCATTAAAAGGAAGGCTTATATTTGTTAAAGATCGCTCTTTATTAAAAAAGAAAAGTTGGTCTTTCCAACCAACAATTAAGGCTCTTACATTAACACTGGCCTCCTAAACAGTTTCTGGAATTAACTTAAAAAATAAACAAAATCTACTTCAACAAGTTTCAGAAATACGTTCTGATATCAAATAATGATCAGTTAAGTAAACTATAGAGAAAAAACCAGTGACTTTCAATAAAACAAACGACATTAGGTAGAGGAACGAATCAACTCAAACAACGAAAAGTCTGCTATTTCAAGTGATGGCATTTATTCTCAATCATCACAGTCAGGATATATTTCCTTCTCCATAAAAGTAGCTAGACTGGCTTAATATTTCCTGTTTTTCTTTGCGAACGTCCTCTATTTCACCGTCAGTTTCATGATCAGATATTTCTGTTTCATTTTCACTAAACTCGGCTGCCTCTTCAAAAGAATCTGGTGTATCCGATGAATCAGAATCTTCGCTAGCCAACATGTTCTCCAAAATTTGGCCGTGCGGTTCTAGGCGCTACAGTCTGGAACCGCGCGACCGCTACGGTCGCAGGTTCGAATCCTGCCTCGGGCATGGATGTGTGTGATGTCCTAAGGTTCGTTAGGTTTAAGTAGTTCTAAGTTCTAGAGGACTGATGACCTCAGAAGTTAAGTCCCACAGTGCTGAGAGCCATTTGAACCGCTCCGGTCGCAGGTTCGAATCCTGCCTCGGGCATGGATGTGTGTGATGTCCTTAGGTTAGTTAGGTGTAAGTAGTTCTAAGTTCTAGGGGACTGATGACTTCAAAAGTTAAGTTCCATAGTGCTCAGAGCCATTTGAACCAGGAGGTTTAGACCCTAACAGGCACAAAGGAGTATGTAACTAAAAATAATGGTCCCTGCTTAGCATGCGCCTGCATGATGCAAAAGCACAGCCCGTACTCAGATGATGTAGAAGTGGAGTGGCAGCGTTGCATTAGGAACGCAAATGTAATTAAAGGTTTAAAATATGAATGTTAAGCTACCGAAACTGCTCATCACTTCGTAAATGTTATTAATGTTAAAAACGATTAAAACAATACACATACAAAATTTTTGAGGTATTTTATGAAATTTTTATAATTTTATATTTGGTTATCTGCTTATGACCGCTTTCTTCCATTCTGTCAATGTTAGATATATTGAGCATATTCCACTCGTCAAGTGTACTATCAGTTCTCAACAACCCTGCTATCCGAACACACGATATCGTTCGTTTTTGAACGTAAGGACGTTTGAGCTGTGGCGGTACAGAACTTACGAAGACTTTCTCCGGGTTCCATCGCACCAAGGCCTCTATTAAATTGAGCAGGCATACGAGGTCATTCTCGCAAATGAAGTAACGCAGAAGGCTCTTACTTATGACTTCAACACATCCGACTACAACCATGCATTTAAAGCGAGGGCATATAAAACGGAAAAATAGCAGGAAGTCGCCAGTACCGTGATGTGTAACCCACTTCCTATCTCCCACAGAAGTCTGTGCTTTACGGGCTGAGCATGTAGCAATAGTATCCAACGTCACTGGGTCTCCATTTCAGATCTACGCCAATCTTTACTACAAGGTAAAGTGTTCGCGCGTCTCAGTATGATAAGACCATGTCAACGACGTCATCATTGGGGATAGAGCACAATGTGTGAGATGGGAAAGGGAACTGACAGGATCTTTTTCAAACGAGGCGATTTAGGGAATCCATGGGAAATGGATGGTCGGACGGAAGGTGGGTCAAGGGTTCTGCACATCAGCAGTTTATTTAAGTTGCACCTACATTTTTTCTGAGCAGTATGGCGCTCAGCAAGTAACTTCTTGTGGGACGCTGTTGCAGTAACACCTTTTTTATCATTTAGCACCAATGTTTGTGCATAAAGTAAATATTCCTGAATTCCAATCAAGAACAACTGCGAAGATGAGAAAAATAGAAGTAGATATCCTCGGCGTAACAAAGCAGCTTAAATCACTTAATAAAGGCAAGGCCTCCGGTCCAAATTGTATATCAGTCAGTTTCCTCTCAGAGTATGCTGATAAAATAGCTCCATATTTAGCAATTATATACAACCACTCGCTCACAGAAAGATCCGTACCTAAAGACTAGAAAATTGCTTAAGTCACATCAATACCCAAAAAGGGAAGTAGGAGTAATCCGCTGAATTACAGACCTATATCACTAACGTCGATTTGCAGTAGGGTTTTGGAACATATACTGTATTCGAACATTATGAAGTACCTCGAAGAAAACGATTTATTGACACATAGTCAGCACGGATTCAGAAAATATCGTTCTTGTGAAACACAACTAGCTCTTTATACTCATGAAGTAATGAGTGCTATCGACAGCAGATGTCAAATTGATTCCATATTTTTAGATTTCCAGAAGGCTTTAGACACCGTTCCTCACAAGTGTCTTCTAACCAAACTGTGTGCCTACGGAGTATCGCCTCAGTTGTGCGACTGGATTCGTGATTTCCTGTCAGAAATGTCACAGTTCGTAGTAATAGACGGAAAGTCATTGAGTAAAACAGAAGTAATATCCGGCGTTCCCCAGGGAAATGTTATAGGCCCTGTATTGTTCATGAACTATATTAATGACTTAGACTTCGGAGGCAATCTGAGTAGCCTTCTTAGATTGTTTGCAGACGATGCTGACATTTATCGTCTTGTAAAGTCATCATATGATCAAAACAACTTTTAAAATGATTTAGATAAGATGGTGCGGAAAGTGGCAATTGACCCCGAATAAGGAAAAGTGTAAAGTTATTCACATGAGTACTAAAAGAAATCAGCTAAATTTCGATTACGCGGTAAGTCACACAAATCTGAAGGCTGTAAATTGAACTAAATACTTAGGGATTACAATTACAAATAACCTAAATTGGAACGATCACATAGATAATATTGTGGGTAGAGCAAACCAAAGACTGTGATTCATTGGCAGAACGCTTAGAAGGTGCAATAGGTCTACCAGAGAGACTGCTTACACTACGCTTGTTCGCCCTATTGTGGAGTATTGCTGTGAAGCGTGGTATCCGCATCAGGTGGAACTGACTGATGACACCGAAAAAGTACAGAGAAGGGCATCTCGTTTTGTATTATCGCGAAATAAGGGAGATAGTGTCACAGACATTATACGTGAATTGGAGTGGAAATCATAACAACAAAGGCGTTTTTCGTCATGAAATTTCAATCACCAGTTTTCTCCTCCGATTGCGAAAACATTCTGTTGGCACCCACCTACATAGGGAGAAATGATCATCACAATAAAATAAGAGAAATCAGGGCTCGCACAGAAAAATTTAAGTGCTCGTTTTTCCCGCGTGCCGTTCGAGAGTGGAACGGTAGAGAGACAGCATGAAGGTGGTTCAATGAACGCTTTGCCAGACACTTTATTGTGAATAGCAGAGTAATCACATAGATGTAGATGAGAACCGAACTAGTGATTTATATGGCTGAAAGATTTCCTACGGCTGCGACAGACAGATTATCTCTGACTGGTGATATAAAGACTCTGTGGATGTAATGTGGAACATTACATGTACAGTGAACTGACTGCTTCTGCTTGAGAACTGCGGAGGCCAGGATCGCAGTGGAACTGTAATTAGCGGCGTTGTTGTAAGCTGCCATCTTGAATACTGAATGAAATTTGATTAATTGCGATAACTTTTCATGCCATACAAGCGCATACTGTATACTGGAATGTAGCTAGGAAAATCGTTTATGAAATTTCGTGAATAGAAGATGTACGTTCAATTCTTTGGTTATTTTTAACTTCTCCCGTGTTTGTGGCTCGGAACATTATTTAGTGTGTTGTTAACTCGTATGGAACATTGTATCCTGGGAAGTCAGTACAGCCTGCACCACGCTTGTTTACCTTCTGTTTTAAGAGATTAAATTCTAGACTTTATCCGAACTTGGACACTGATTCCCATGCTGCAGTGTGAGTACGTCATAGCACCCAAGACGGCTTCCCCAAGACGTACGATTGTGTCTCTGATTATTTTAAGAATTTTCGAAGTCGACGATCGCCAGAATCCTCCAGAGCCACAGAGATTTTATTCCAAGTGGAGTAACTAATTTTATACCTGGAAGAGTGGCAGATAATTGTTCAAAAATGGTTCAAATGGCTCTGAGCACTATGGGACGCAACTGCTGTGGTCATAAGTCCCCTATAACTTAGAACTACTTAAACCTAACTAACCTAAGGACAGCACACAACACCCAGCCATCACGAGGCAGAGAAAATCCCTGACCCCGCCGGGAATCGAACCCGGGAACCCGGGCCAGATAATTGTGTAAAAATATTGGGGAAGCGACTTCTCTCGCCCAAAAGTTTCCATTCAGACATAATGATTTAACGTACAAGATACGGACTGGAGATATCCTCCTGTGGGCAGTGTGCAGTCAAGTCCACTTAAAATGCGAAGTCTGCAATCCATTCCGGACGTTCAAATTTTCGTTCCTGCACTCCTTTTGCCTTCATACATTCAATAATAGCAAGTTTTTAACCGAAAAATCGCTCCAGGCATGCCCCTTGACTTGACCAAGGTACTTTTCAGTAATATATGAAGTCTCCATACTTTCCGTTCATTTCCATTGAAAACTGTTGCATCTGGCAATGGAATAACGGGTGCTACTTCAGGAATGTCCGCAGATCGTGGTTTCGCTGTAGCGTTCTCGCTTTCCGAGCATGGGGTCCCGGGTTCGATTCCCGGCGGGGTCAGGGATTTTCACCTGCCTAGAGATGACAGGATGTTGTGTCGTCTTCATCATCATCATTGGTCCCCATTACGGTCGGAGGAAGGCAATGTCAAACCACCTCCACTCGGACCTTGCCTAGTACGGCGGTGCGGGTCTCCCGCATCGTTCCCCTACGCTCTGTCAAGAAGTATGGGACATAACTTCAGGAATTTTACTTTTTGTACCACCAGTTTCATCAACCGCGCGATGCCACCAAATTTAGCAAAAAGTACTACTGTATGTACGGAACAATCAATCACGTTTGCTCTCTCATTCTCATCTGTGTGTGGTCGTCTTCAGTCCTGAGACTGGTTTGATGCAGCTCTCCATGCTACTCTATCCTGTGCAAGCTTCTTCATCTCCCAGTCCCTACTGCAGCCTACATCCTTCTGAATCTGCGTAGTGTATTCATCTCTTGGTCTCCCTCTACGATTTTTACCCTCCACCCTGCCCTCCAACACTAAATTGGTGATCCCTCGATGTCTCAGAACATGTCCTACCAACCGATCCCTTTTTCTAGTCAAGTTGTTCCAAAAGCTCCTCTTCTCCCCAATTCTATTCAATACCTTCTCATTAGTTATGTGATCTACCCATCTAATCTTCAGCATTCTTCTGTAGCACCACATTTCGAAAGCTTCTATTCTCTTCTTGTCTAAGCTATTTATTGTCCACGTTTCACTTCCATACATGGCTACACTCCATACGAAAACGTTCAGAATACTTCTTTATACTTAAATCTATACTTGATGTTAACAAATTTCTCTTCTTCATAAACGCTTTCCTTGCCACTGTCAGTCTACATTTTATATCCTCTCTACTTCAACCATCATCAGTTAGTTTGCTCCCCAAATAGCAAAATTCCTTTACTACTTTAAGTGTCTCATTTCCTAATCTACTTCCCTCAGCATCACCCAATTTAATTCGACTACATTCCATTATCCTCGTTTTGTTTTTGTTGCTGTTCATCTTATATCCTGATTTCAAGACACTGTCCATTCCGTTCATCCGCTCTTGCAAGTCCTTTGCTGTCTCTGACAGAATTACGATGTCATCGGCGAACCTTAAAGTTTTTATTTCTTCTCCATGGATTTTAATACCTACTCCGAACTTTTCTTTTGCTTCCTTTACTGCTTGCTCAATATACAGATTGAATGACATCGGGGAGAGGCTACAACCCTGTCTCACTCCCTTCCCAACCCCTGCTTCCCTTTCATGTCCCTCTACTCTTATGCATGCTATCTGGTTTCTGTACAAATTGTAAAATGCCTTTCGCTCCCTGTATTTTACCCCTGCCACCTTCAGAATTTGAAAGAGAGTATTCCAGTCAACATTGTCAAAAGCTTTCTGGAAGTCTACAAATGCTAGAAACGTAGGTTTGCCTTTCCTTAATCTTTCTTCTAAGATAAGTCGTAGGGTCAGTATTGCCTCACGTGTTCCATCATTTCTCATTCATTTTAAAGGATTCTGGCAATAGATCGCTAGACTTGTTCTTTTTGTGCAAAGACCCACCGGACCTGTGAAAGTCCTTCATACCACGGCAAAACAGCGAAGGATAAACACCGCTGACACCACGATTCTGCCGAACTCAGAGAGTTGTGCCGCAATGCTGGTCGAAATGCCGCGCTGTTCCGGGTACTTGGGACAAGGACCGAGCAAACGCGACTGAGAAACCAGACCTCGGCACGCCCGCGGCCCGCACACGTCATATTTGACGCGCCGTGGAAAGATTATAAGAAATTAAATGATTGGAATTATAATGAAATGTATATCCCTAGCAGAATACAGGCGTTGATATGTCAACGGGGACAGCTGAAACTGTGTGCCTCGATCGGGAATCGAACTCGGGATCTCCTGCTTACATGGCAAACGCTCTATCCATCTGAGCCACAGAGGACGCAGAGGATAGTGCGACTGCAGGGACATACCTCTGTCACACCTCCCGTGAGATCCACGTTCGCAACTTATTGACCCGCACTATATTCATAGTGCCCCTGCCCATTATACACATTACTCGCGGTTTTACTGCCGATTCCCGTAAGAGTTCGGGCACTGTTTCTGCATTCGCACAGAAGAAGATGGTCAAATGGCCGTTGAGCCTTACCTATATATAAATGATGATGGTATCTGTTCTTTCGGACATTTTAAGGCTCACCGGCCATTTGATTATTTTCTTCTGTGCGGATGCACAAACAGTCCCCGAACTTTTACGGGCATCGGCAGTAAAGCCGCGAGTAATGAGTGTAATGGGCAGGGGCACTACGAATATAGTGCGGGACAATAAGTTGCGAATTTGGGTCTCACGGGAGGCGTGACAGAGATAAGTCCCAGCAGTCCCTGCAGTCACACCGTCCTCTGTGTCCTCGGTGTCTCAGATGGACGCCGGTACGGTAACTCAGCGTGTTCGGTCAGACGGTTAGCTACCCTCTGTAAAAAAAAAAAGAAACTGAGTGAACGGATGAACGAACAACCTGAAAGGATGTCATCGGACGTCCGCCCCGAACAAATTCTACGAACACTGTAGAACACAATGAGATAAAAAAAAGATGGATCGTGCGTCTACCATGTAAGGAGGAGATCCCGGGTTCGAGTCTCGGTCGGGGCACACATTTTCGACTGTCCCCGTTGACATATCAATGCGTGTATGCAGCTAGGAGTATGAATTTCATTATAATTTCATTCCAACGAGCTGTAAGCTCACCGATGGTCTCTGTTCTGTATATATATATATATATATATATATATATATATATATATATATATATATATATATATATATATATATATATATATAATTCACTTTAGTAAGCTACAGTTTTAAATAAATTGCTGAAACTGTATGAAGTTTTGATTGCTGAATAATAAATTACAGTCGCCAGCTCATAAAAGAGCAAAAGTTAATGTTTGTTAGTGAATTCAAACTGAAATCACGTAACAATTACAAATGTGTAGAAAGGCAGTCACTGAACAAAAATGCACACGCACGAGTTCGAATGTAAAACCTATGCATGACAAAATGATGTTAACTAGAAATGCGTTGAAATTACTTGGAATTAACAAAATCCAATAATGATTACTAGCTAACAACGCGTCATGTGAGTAAATGTAATCTGGTGCTACAGAAGAATTCTGAAGATTAGATGGATAGATCATGTAACCAATAAGGAGGCACTGGATAGAACTAGGAATAAAAGAAATTTGTGGCGAAACGTGACACAGGGAAGGGACCGGTTTTGTAGGGCAATTTCTTACACATCTGGGTACCATCAGTTTAGTACTGGAGGAAAGGATGTGTGGGTTTGTGAGAGTTGGGGGTGGGGGATTGTAGAGGGAGACCAACAGATGAACACAGTAAGAAGGTTCAAAAGGATGTTGGTTGCAGTACTTATCCGGAGATGAAGAGGCTTGCACAGAACTGTATCAAATCAGTTGAAACGTCTCTGTGGAGTCGTTTCGTAGACGTTCGTCTCACTGGATTCTGTGGATCCTATTCTGTCCACCGCCTGTTTGCGGCTAAATTTATTAACTCTTCCGGAAAGACTGAGCAATCAAATTAAGTCTTATTAAATGATATTATGTTTGATTTTTTGTGTTACATAGGAAACCATGACCTGTATGTATTACATTTTTCCCTCCACCCCACCCTGTGTGTGCGTAAATGTGATTGAATGTGTGTTTTTACGAGTGGTTTCGGGTTTCTTTTATGGGGCACACTGAGTTGGTTGTCGTCTGCTAGGAGCAGGTGATGTTTGCTTCTCGTATGGAGGGCAGCACAGGATGACCAACTTAGGACCCCAGTACCTGGACAGAGAGGTTTGCCCCTTTTAGACTGAGGTTGGTTTGTCTGTCAGGTTGGTGGCGGAAGCCTACCCCCCTGGTAGCTTCTGTTGCACCGGTACTTAGGCGAAGCTCGGTGGAGAAAGGACACTCTGCAGCTAGCGGTTGGTGAGTACAGTTCGTAGCTCCTTGCCGAGTTAATTTTATTTCGTGACGGCAAAATCATTCTGCTGTTGCACCATTAAAATTTCTTACATTTGTGCCTGGTTTAATCTCTAATTTATGAACAGTTAACTCGTAATCAAGTTTACCACGTGCTGCAGTTCGGCCGTTCGTAAGCGGCAGGCGCGGATTCCATGTCTTATATCTACTACACAAACCTTGCGAATCGTATAAACCTCTTTCCAAGCTAGTGCATGATCATAATGGTCATAGGTATTTCTCTGAACTATTTCTGTCGTATGTATGTAGATGGAATGATTGAATTATTGTGTTCCACTTCCATTTTGTGTGTTTTTCCTTTTTTAATTGCGCTACTCTACCATTTTTTGGCGAATTATTTAGTTAAATTTTTCAATGCAATGCTGTTCATCTTGTCTTTAATAAAATGTACTCTTATAATTAAATTCTTAATTTAACTGAACTGATAATTTACAGTTAGGTCTTTTCTTAATTGTTAGAAAGGGCTTGGGCTGGTGCCGAACCCGTAATTTTTAAGTTTATAATTGTCCGTGTGAGGTGGCTTAACTAGAAATTACACACAAGGGTTACATTTCAATTATTCTTGGTACGTAACATAAGTGGAGCCTTGGCTGGGATCCGTTTACAGTTCTATATACATTCCTTACACAGTCTTCGGATTGCAGACCATAACAACAGAAACAACCTCTTTTCACGGCTTTATCTTGTTCAGTCGAATGTAAACCCAATATTTCTTGTAAGTTAATTTCCTTCTCGTCTTGTTCAACTAAAATAGATTTTCATTTCATTACTGTGATCCTCGGTTGCAGATGTTCTCCTGATCAAATACTTTTTATTTTTAGTCGTTACATGTGACTTGTTCAGTTCCTCAGGACAGTCGAAATAACATTGTAGTAGTCGAACTAGCGTGTAATCTCCATGGTAATATGATTGCCGTGAGACAGATGGCGTGCAGTCTAGTAGTGGCTGAAATCACAGCTAGTTCCTCACAGGCTGTTATTACAAAAACAGCGACTTCTCAGCAAGTCGTGGTTACGCCATTACTTGCCCACCCCTAATACGCAGGCTCGCGGCGGCGCGGTGTGGCGCCAGAGCGGCAAACCGCCACGTAACTTGCTGCTCGCGCCTTCCGGAGCGGAAACTGGGGGCGTGGCGCGCACCGCCGCTCTGATAACATCTCTCAATCAGACAGCTGCACCGAGCTGTCTCCACAGCTGTTTTTGTGTGCTCTTTCGACGGGCATGAAATAACAGGCCCAAGTATTAATTAAGTGTTGAGGTTACTGGTTCACTCCACTTACTCCTGCCGAGCATACAATCATCTTAAGGAGTAACCGATTTAATTAGAATTTTTCTTCTTGCAGTCCTTAACCTCACCTTTTTGTCGAAGTAGTGCCCGTCAGATGTTCCTTCGCTTTGGCTTCGGAGACGTCACGCCGTTCCACAAAGTCTCACTTCTAGTGTGGATCTAACGGAAGGGTCGTGAGCTTCATGACCTCCGCCCCCCCTCCCCCCGAAGTGTTTTGCTAAAAACGGGTATATTCACGTATTTCATTTTTCCAATATTTTCAGCTAAGTTTCAGAATATACACTCCTGGAAATGGAAAAAAGAACACATTGACACCGGTGTGTCAGACCCACCATACTTGCTCCGGACACTGCGAGAGGGCTGTACAAGCAATGATCACACGCACGGCACAGCGGACACACCAGGAACCGCGGTGTTGGCCGTCGAATGGCGCTAGCTGCGCAGCATTTGTGCACCGCCGCCGTCAGTGTCAGCCAGTTTGCCGTGGCATACGGAGCTCCATCGCAGTCTTTAACACTGGTAGCATGCCGCGAAAGCGTGGACGTGAACCGTATGTGCAGTTGACGGACTTTGAGCGAGAGCGTATAGTGGGCATGCGGGAGGCCGGGTGGACGTACCGCCGAATTGCTCAACACGTGGGGCGTGATGTCTCCACAGTACATCGATGTTGTCGCCAGTGGTCGGCGGAAGGTGCACGTGCCCGTCGACCTGGGACCGGACCGCAGCGACGCACGGATGCACGCCAAGACCGTAGGATCCTACGCAGTGCCGTAGGGGACCGCACCGCCACTTCCCAGCAAATTAGGGACACTGTTGCTCCTGGGGTATCGGCGAGGACCATTCGCAACCGTCTCCATGAAGCTGGGCTACGGTCCCGCACACCGTTAGGCCGTCTTCCGCTCACGCCCCAACATCGTGCAGCCCGCCTCCAGTGGTGTCGCGACAGGCGTGAATGGAAGGACGAATGGAGACGTGTCGTCTTAAGCGATGAGAGTCGCTTCTGCCTTGGTGCCAATGATGGTCGTATGCGTGTTTGGCGCCGTGCAGGTGAGCGCCACAATCAGGACTGCATACGACCGAGGCACACAGGGCCAACACCCGGCATCATGGTGTGGGGAGCGATCTCCTACACTGGCCGTACACCACTGGTGATCGTCGAGGGGACGCTGAATAGTGCACGGTACATCCAAACCGTCATCGAACCCATCGTTCTACCATTCCTAGACCGGCAAGGGAACTTGCTGTTCCAACAGGACAATGCACGTCCGCATGTATCCCGTGCCACCCAACGTGCTCTAGAAGGTGTAAGTCAACTACCCTGGCCAGCAAGATCTCCGGATCTGTCCCCCATTGAGCATGTTTGGGATTGGATGAAGCGTCGTCTCACGCGGTCTGCACGTCCAGCACGAATGCTGGTCCAACTGAGGCGCCAGGTGGAAATGGCATGGCAAGCCGTTCCACAGGACTACATCCAGCATCTCTACGATCGTCTCCATGGGAGAATAGCAGCCTGCATTGCTGCGAAAGGTGGATATACACTGTACTAGTGCCGACATTGTGCATGCTCTGTTGCCTGTGTCTATGTGCCTGTGGTTCTGTCAGTGTGATCATGTGATGTATCTGACCCCAGGAATGTGTCAATAAAGTGTCCCCTTCCTGGGACAATGAATTCACGGTGTTCTTATTTCAATTTCCAGGAGTGTACAACTAAGATTCCATAAAAATTCAAGAATTACAGAAATTTAGGGTACTACCGTGGTCTGGATGCAACATCTCTGATCAATAATCACAGAATCTAGGTCCCTGGGTTGATCCCAGTAACTAATTAGATTATGGATAAAATTGACAGCAACTGTGGCTGAAAGCTCCAGGTATAAAGCTCCAGGAGCGGGTACAGATTCGAAACACTCTCTTGTCCTAGGGGTGGAAAACTGCACCTAAACGGCGGAAGAATCAGCAATGATCAACGCCATGAAGATTCAGAAGTCAATGGAAACCACTACATTAAAGAAACCCAGTCTCTATCCACAGGACATGTTGCACTAAAAAAGTGTCATGCTAATATTTCCATTGGCAAAAGATACCGGATGAGTCCTCATTTCGGATATCCGGGAGGGGGCTGTCAAGGTGGAGGTGACGATGAGCAAAATATTTAATAACAAGAGAAAAGGTAACATTCTACGAGACGGACAGTGTAATGTTGGAAGTCCGAATGTGATAGGGAAGCTAGGAAATCTGAAACGGGGAATGCAATGGCGGGGGCTAGTGAAGTTAAATGGAAATAAGACAAGCATTTCTGGTCAGTCAAATATAAGGCGATATTAACTGTAGCAGGAAATGGAGTAAAGTGAGTAGGCAGATGTGCTCATAATCCGTATGTGAGCTCCAGAGAGAATGCGAGTCCCTCTGGAGTAATTCACCTCAGCCTTACCCGTATTTTCCGCGCAAACGGGTTTCATCCATATCCTGAATCACCTCAATCATCAAGTACGTTTAAAAATTGTGGAAAGCTGAATGTAAGAAATACGCATTATTGAGCCGCTATGAATCTGCACTGACTGAGGTAGGTTGAACATGCATTGCAGTGGAGTGTGAACGTTTGGTGTGGGGTTATTGGTTCTTTATACTTTGAAGAGACGTTAATGGGTAAAAGATGCTCAGTTTCTTACGGAAATGCTAGCGGCTGTCGTAGAGGAAGAACCACTTTAAATACGTAGGTGTAAGTAGTACCAGCAAGATGGGTGTCCCGCTCACTAATCGTTTGTGGTTAGCAAAGCCCACGCACTGGTTGCTCGGTAGAAGTCTAGATTTACATGGATACTCTGCAAATCACATTTAAGCGCCTGGCAGAGGGTTCATCGAACCACCTTCAGAACTCTCTATTAGTCCAATCTCGTATAGCACGCGGAAAGAACTAACACCTATATCTCTCCATACGAGCTCTGATTTCCCTTATTTTATCGTGGTGATCGTTTCTCTCTATGTAGGTCGGCGTCAATAAAATATTATTGCATCCGGAGGAGAAAGTTGGTGATTGGAATTTAGTGAGAAGACTCCTCCGCAGCGAAAAACGCCTTTCTTTTAATGATGTCCATTCCAAATCTTGTATCGTTTCAGTGACATTCTCTCCCATTTATGCGACAATGCAAAACGTGCTGCCGCTCTTTGCGCTTTTTTCGATGTACTCCGTCAATCCTATATGGTAAGGATCCCACACCGCGCAGCAGTATTTTAAAAGAGGGCGGACACGCAATATAGGCAGTCTCCTTAGTAGGTCTGTTACATTTTCTAAGTGTCCTGCCAATAAAACGCAGTCTTTGGTTAACCTTCCCCACAACATTTTCTATGTGTTCCTTCCAATTTAAGTTGTTCGTTATTGTAATACCCAGGTATTTAGTTGAATTTACGCCTTTTAGATTAGACTGATTTATCGTGTAACCGAAATTTAACGAGTTCCTTTTAGCACTCATGTGGATGACATCACACTTTTCGTTATTTAGGGTCAGCTGCAATGTTGCTTGTCTGCTAGCAGTGACAACCCTTTGGAAACGCCGCTGCTCTCCGTCGTTAAGTGCAGCCCGTCAGTTACTGCGTTGTCCGTGGTGAGCGGTAATGCCTGAAATTTGGTATTTTCGGCACAGTCTTGACACTGTGGATCTCGGAATACTGAATTCGCTAAAGATTTCCGAAATAGCACTGTCTTGACACTGTGGACCTCAGAATATTGAATTCGCTAAATATTTCCGAAATATAATGTCCCATACATCTAGTTATAAATACCATTGTGCGTTCAGAGTCTATTAATTTCCGTCGTGCGGTCATAATCACGTTGGAAATGTTTTCACATGAGTCACCTGGTTACAAATGACAGCTTCACCAATGCACTGCCCTTTAACACCTGGTGTACAGATACGCGACAGTTCCATTTAAAAACGTGAACTTTCGCATCAGAAAGCAAAAGGTTTCATGTTCAAAACAGATAAATTCCAAGTTCTGAACATGTAATTGATCCGAAACTACTAATCTGATTTTGAGGAGTTAACTGTCTTTGAATTCTCTTTTAGAATAACAGTGATACCTAAATTAGTGTAGCTCAGGTTGAAAAAATGAAGTTGATTCCGCTGTATCTGTAATCAATATACACTAAAGCGCCAAAGAAAGTGGCGTAGGCATGCGTTTTCATAAACAGAGATATGTAAACAGGCAGAATATGGCGCTATGGTCGGCAACGCCTATATAAGACAAGTGCCTGGAGCAGTTGTTAGATCAGTTACTGCTGTTACAATGGTAGGTTATCAAGATTTGAGTTTGAGCGTGGTGTTATAGTAGGTGCATGAGCGATGGGACACAGCATCTCCGAGGAAGCGAAGTAATGGGGATTTTCCCGCACGACTATTTCACGAGTGTACAATGAATATCAGAAATCCGGTAAAACATCAAATCTCCGACATCCCTGTGACCGGAAAAAGATCCAGCAAGAACGGGAACAACGACGACTGAAGAGAATCGTTCAACATGACAGAAGTGCAACCCTTTCGCAAATTTCTGCAGATTTCAGTGCTGGACCATCAACAAGTGTCAGCTTGCGAACCATTCAACGAAACATAATCGATATGGGCTTTCGGAGCTGAAGGCCCACTCGTGTACCCTTGCTGACTACACGACACAAAGCTTTACGTCTCACCTGGGCCTGTTAACTCCGACATTGGACTGTTGATGACTGGAAAAATGTTGCCTGGGCGGACGAGTCTCGCTTCAGATTGTATTGAGCGGATGGACGTGTACGGATATGGAGGCAACCTCTTGAATCCATGGACCCTGCATGTGAGTAGGGGGCTGTTCAAGCTGGTGGTGGCTATGTAATGGTGTATGGCGTGTGCAGTGGGCATCCTGTCTGCATCCATTCATGTCCATTGTGCAATCTGACGAACTGTACCAATTCCAGCAGGACAATGCAATACTTAACGTGTCCAGAATTGCTACAAAGTGGCTTCAAGAATATTCTGCCAAATTTAAACACTTTCGCTAGCCACCAGACTCCCCAGGCATGAACATTATTGAGCGTATCTGGGATGCCATTCAACGTGCTGTTCAGAAGAGATCTCCACCCCCCTCGTACTCTTAAGGATTTACGGACAGCCCTACAAGATTCGTGGTGTCAATTCCCTCCAGCACTACTTGAGGCAATAGTCGAGTCCATGCCACGTCTTGCTGCGCCAGTTCTGCGTGTTCGCGGAGGCTCTACACATTAGGCAGGTGCACCAGTTCCTTTGGCTCTTCAGTGTAGCTTTGAAAATAGACTATATGTCGTTAAAAGAAACTTTTTTCACAATTCGCTTTGGTGAAAACAGAATAAGGAAATCTCTGAGGTGATCAGCTTAGCTGTCTGACTATATTATTCATTACAGACTTCATAAAGGTTGGTTGGATGATTTGGGGGAGGGACCAAACAGCGAGGTCATCGGTCCCATCGGATTAGAGAAGGATGGGGAAGGAAGTCGGCCATCTACATTTACACTCCGCAAGCCACCCAGCGGTGTGTGGCGGAGGGCACTTTACGTGCCACTGTCATTGCCTCCGTTTCCTGTTCCAGTCGCGTATGGTTCGCGGGAAGAACGACTGCCGGAAAGCCTCCGTGGGCGCTCGAATCTCTCTGATTTTACATTCATGATCTCCTCGGGAGGTACAAGTAGGGGAAGCAATATGTTCGATACCTCATCCAGAAACTCGCCCTCTCGAAAGCTGGACAGCAACTACACCGCGATGCAGAGCGCCTCTCTTGCAGAGTCTGCCACATGAGTTGGCTAAACATCGCCGTAACGCTATCACGCTTACCAAATAACCCTGTGACGAAACACGCCGCTCTTCTTTGGATCTCTATCTCCTCTGTCAACTCGACCTGGTACGGATCCCAAACTGATGAGCAATACTCAGGTATAGGTCGAACGAGTGTTTTGTAAGCCACCTCCTTTGTTGATGGACTACACTTTCTAAGGACTCTCCCAATGAATCTCATCCTGGGATCCGCCTTACCAACAATTAATTTTATATGATCATTCCACTTCAGATCGTTCCGTACGCATACTCCCAGATATTTTACAGAAGTAACTGCTACCAGTGTTTGTTCCGCTATCATATAATGACAATAAAGGATCCTTCTTACTAAGTATTAGCAGTACATTACATTTGTCTATGTTAAGCGTCAGTTGCCACTCCCTGCACCAAGTGCCTATCCGCTGCCGATCTTCCTGCATTTCGCTACAATTTTCTGATGCTGCAACTTCTCTGTATACTACAGCATCATCTGCGAAAAGCGGCATGGAACTTCCGATGCTATCTACTAGGTCATTTATTTATATATTGTGAAAAGCAGTGGTCCCATAACACTCCCCTGTGGCGCGCCAGAGGTTACTGTTACGTCTGTAGACGTCTCTCCATTGAGAACAACATGCAGTGTTCTGTTTGCTAAAACCTCTTCAATGCAGCCACACAGCTGGTTGGATATTACGTAGGCTCTTACTTTATCAGGCGACAGTGCGGAACTGTATCGAACGCCTTCCGGAAGTCAAGGAAAATGGCATCTACCTGGGAACCTGTGTCTAATATTTTTTGGGTCTCATGAACAAATAAAGCGATTTGGGTCTCAAACGATCGCTGTTTCCGGAATCCGTGTTGATTCCTATAGAGTAGATTCTGGGTTTCCAAAAACGACATGATACGCGAGCAAAAAGCATGTTCTAATATTCTACAACAGATCGACGTCAGAGATAGTTTTGCGCATCTGCTCGACGACCCTTCTTGCAGACTAGGACTACCTGTGCTCTTTTCCAATCATTTGGAACCTTCCGTTCCTCTAGAGACTTGCGGTACACGGCTGTTAGAAGGGGGGCAAGTTCTTTCGCGTACTCTGTGCAGAATCGAATTGGTATCCCGTCAGGTCCAATGGACTTTCCTCTATTGAACGGTTTCAGTTGCTTTTGTATTCCTTGGACACTTATTTCGCTGTCAGCCATTTTTTGGTTCGTGCGAGGATTTAGAGAAGGAACTGCAGTGCGGTCTTCCACCCCGCCATTTGCCTGGAGCAGTTTAGGGAAATCACGGAAAAGCTAAATCGGGATGGCCGGACGTGCGTTTGAACCGTCGTCCTTCCGAATGCGAGTCGACTCTGCTAACCACTGCGTCTCCTCGCTCGGTGTAAGATCCTCGAACAATCCTCTGCAGTCCACACCACAAATATATTCCAACCAAACGCTTTTGCACTCGGAGAACTTCAGCTTACCATTTCCAAGAAGATTTGGCATTCCCAGTTCAGTATTTCCTGTAAGAGTATACAAACAAGAATGATCCTGTTACGCACTTCAGCAGCAGAGCAAGATATTTGTAAATCCAATGAGCTTCTCCTTGTCGCGATGTAAGGCCATGAACAGTCGTGTCTCTCAGACGGTCCAGACACACTCCGTAATCGCGTCTCGTGACGAGCGAATGTTAGCCGCCTTTTGTTCGACAGCCGTTTCGGCCAGAGGACGTGAATGTCCTTGGGGCAGAATGGCGGATGCGAGGTCGGCATTCCTGGCTGGGGGACCCGAAATGGGCTCCCCCTGCTCGCTGGACCAGAAACGAGGCACGCACGAACGGTCGCCCAGTCCACCCCTCGCACGCGGGAACAGAAAGGGGAGTTTAAGGTTCGCCGGCGCCGACTGCGTCACCGCAGTAACCACTGTGGCCAGCTGCTCCGACGTGACGTCAGCACTGAGCGATTACAGAGTGGGAGCCCACTGGCGATAGATTAGTGCAACAGGCTGACATCGCAACCTCTTAATTTCTCTTAATCATCGGAAGCATACTACACCGGTAAAGACTCTTCTCGTCCCTCTGGAAATACAGGGGTTGGATAAAAGTATGGAAACGCCGTGAGAAACGCATGCTTCAACAGAAACTCAGATCCTAACAAAACCTGCAGGTTTCGCTCTCGTGTTTGATCACGACCTCTCACATAGCACTCCGTCATCAGGCCACAAGTGGCCCATCGGGACCATCCGACCGCCGTGTCATCCTCAGATGAGATTGCGGATAGGAGGTGATATGGCGCGCGCCGCTATCCTGTGATCTCGTTCAGAGCGCGCACTGTAATCGATTATAGTTCGCTGTCCTGGTGCGGGTGGCGCTCCGGTGGCGATTTGCTATGAAGCCGCTGGCGTGTGTTTGTGGTGGCCGGCGGAAAGCGAGAGGGTTGTTGGTTTTCCGGGGACTGCTCGGAACGTGAAGTTCGCTCTGCCTGACCTGCTAGTGACTAGCGCTAAGGTGGTTGTGCCCTGGGGTGGAGGCGACTCGCCGCTATGCTGGCCATGCGGTAGTGATTGATTGGAGTCGGCGTACTTGTTCTTCCTGCCTGTCTGATGTGCAGGTCCGGTGGGGTCCTGTGATACTCTGGCCCGGAGACAACTAGTTGCTGAATTTTGGTGTCGTCTGCCAGGTTAGGGTGTGGGCTCGGTTGGCTCTTCAGATTTTCCCCTGGAAGCTCCAGCAGCGGTTTCTGAACTTTTCTGATGTGGAACTTTTTTGCTGTGTGTGTGTCTCGTTACGATATTTGTTGGTACTAATTTATTTGCTCAACTGGAGTCCTGCCCGGAGTTGCGTTCATGTATGGTACATTTGGCAGTCGATGTGTTAGGTAAAGTCTGCCTAAGAAGGGCGGTTTTGTACAGTTTATACATAGTGAATTACTGCTGCTCGGTATATGTGGTCTTCTGGGACCTGAACAACACGATCTAGTCAATTTGATTGTGTAACAGCATTTAGTGGTATGTTCTGTATTTTTTTACTGTGTTATTATTAACTTGGTGGAATAGTCGCGTTTGGTGTTGTTAAGGCACTTCTAAGACTGTGGTTTGACTATTCATGTGCGCTTGACTTTTATTGTTTCTTTTTAAGAAGCGAGACTTGTTTGAGATTTGTGTGTGTTGGCTTCCGGCACTTGTTAAGAGCGCCCGAGTTAACGGCGCCGTGGTTATCATGTGCTGTCGGGATGTTATACTGTATTTTTGAATTTTATCTTGTGTTGATATTATCTGTCGTGTGTTACAGAACATAACCAAGGTGCGTCAGTGATGGGCAGTTGTGGGAGGCATGTTGGGGAGCTCTCAGCGGTTTATTTCGGGGACCGTTCCTAGTGGGAAGGCTCCGAAGTGTTGAGAACTCGCTCGTCTATGATTGCGTTGGGAGTTGCCCTCGCCCTTTGGTTGTATCAAATTATTATTTTGTTATTATATGTATTGGTTGTGTGTTGCGCTTCTTTCATTTTATGGTGCCAAGCGCCATTATCTTTCTCAAAGTTTTTTTTTATATAAATCTTTTTAAACTGTGATGCCAAGTTAACTTATTATTGGATTTTGTCTTTTGGATAAACTCTAAAAGCACTATTGTAAAAGGGTCTTGATTTTAGGGTGGCAAGCTACCGTTATTGTTTTTAAAGCTCACTCTTTAACCATTTGTTAAGTTTTGTAAGTTATTTGAATTTGTTGTTATTTAAAAGAGTTTAGTATTGGCAGTTTAATAAATTGTGTACAGAGTCTGCTGTTCGGATATTATTGGGTGGAACTCCTTGGATAGTTGTCCTATAAGAAAATACATTTCAGGAGGGGCGTGTGGTCAGCACACCGCTCTCCCGGTCGTTATGCTGATTTTCTTAGATCGGAGCCACTACTATTCGGTCAAGTAGCTACTCAATTGGCATCACGAGGCTGAGTGTACCCCGAAAAATGGCAACAGCGCATGGGGGTCCTGATGGTCACCCATCCAAGTACCGACGACGCCCAACAGCGCTTAACTTTGGTGATCTGACGGGAACCCGTGTATCCATTGGGGCAAGGCTACCTCTCACATGGGCTACTAGATAAAGTTTACTAAGTTGAGAATGGTTCAAATGGCTCTGAGCACTATGGGACTTGACATCTGAGGCCATCAGTCCCCTAGAACTTAGAACTACTTAAACCAAACTAACCTAAGGACATCACACACATCCATGCCCGAGGCAGGATTCTAACCTGCGACCGTAGCGGTCGCGCGGTTCCAGACTGAAGAGCCTAGAACCGCTCGGTCACAGCGGTCGGCCAAAGTTTGCTAAGTAATTTGTTAGAGGACAGATAGCGTTATCCTGGGTAAACCATTTTTGTTTAGCATCAAAAATTTCTAACATAACGGTGATACCAGAATGAAATTTTCACTCTGCAGCGAAGTGTCGGCAGAGATGAAATTTACTGGCAGATTAAATCTGTGTGCCGGACCGAGACACGAACTCGTGAGTTCGAGTCTCGGTCCGTCACACAGTTTTAATCTGCCAGGAAGTTTCATAGCAGTCGTACATCATCTATGTAATTACAGTTATAATGAACGTAAGCAGTGAAAATAATCAGGTCCTTATATATTTTCACTTTTAATCAGCATAACGTGCTCAAAGATCTGAATGAAGCTTGTGTGGAATATGGGATGCAAATAAACGCAGCAAAAACAAAGAGTATGGTCATCAGTACAAGACGCAGACTGTCCAATATTAAAACAGGACAATCTGCCATTAGCCAAGTAAGTGAATTTAAATATGTCGGAAGCACAATAACTGAAGACTTGAGATGTCACCAGGAGGTGAAAACTCGAATTGCCATAGCGAAGGAGGCATTCAACAGAAAGAACAGACTCTTATGTGGCAAATTAGGTAAAGGACTAAGGAAAAGGCTTGGCAAATGTTTTGTCTGGAGTGTGGCACTATATGGGGCAGAAACATGGACACTGACACGAGAGGATGAAAAAAGGTTAGAAGCATTTGAGATGTGGATGTGGAGGAGAATGGAGAGAATAAGCTGGATGGAAAGAGTGAGTAATGAAAGAGTGTTGGAAAGGGTTGGTGAGAGAAGATGTCTGCTGAAGGTTGTAAGAGAAAGGAAAAAGAACTGGTTGGGACATTCATTGAGAAGTGAGTGCTTGCTAATAGATGCTTTGGAAGGATTGGTTTGTGGGAGAAGACTGAGAGGAAGAAGGAGATACGACATAAAGGGAAGAGGAAAAATTATGCAGACCTGAAGAGGATGGCAGAAGACCGGACAGCCTGTAGAACTACCATGTGAAAACTGATGATGATGGTGGTGATGAATCAGCATAATAGAAGCGTTTGGTATCATATTTCTCTTCCTTCGGCATTTGTGCTGTGAATCTTTTGGATCTATCATCAAAATTACATTTTCCTTTTGACACAACATCCTTATGCAAATGATGTCAATAACAGAAGTAGACAATATAGCAGACGAAAGCTTTCAGTACTGCCAGCGTCGAAGAGGTCCCGAACTTGTTTTGACGGACTGCCAATAGAGCACGAAAAAATACTATTAGCAAATGTGAACCGAACACTCCCGAAAGCAGTTCGCTAGCGCTCGCCTACCGTTTACACACAAAATAATTTTCATCCGTTTATGTCCGGTCGCTTGTGTTCGCTCCGTTGTAAACCAGGAGTAGGTAATACTTCGTGGATCTCAGGAGATGTCGGATCTAGCTGCCGCTCTTGAATAGTGTGGTTAAATTTCTCCGCGGCGCAGCACTTTGCCTACGCGGTCGCTGAAACCTCTCACGTAAGACTAGCGAACTACAAGGAGTTGTTCCTCTATTCCTTTATCTGCTTGGTCCGCACTCCATCTCAAACCTTTATACAGCTTCCTTCCTGCCTTAACTTGGGTGGCTGGACGGTGAGTTGAATCTCGGTTCTCTCGAATGGCAGTCCTGTATACACTCCTTCACCTCTTGAGCAGTCACTACTTCCTTAACGTCTCCAGTTACTACTAGCTGCTCATTACAGTTTTAATATTTACATGGAAGTACTTGCCAGAGATTTAGATAAGCTAACAAAATATGATTATTGAGTATGAAACGGACGTCAGTTGCATTCTAAGAGCTGCTTATTAGTGGGGCGCTATTTAAGTTTATCGCACTCGCTTATCGTGATTTTCAGTACAAGATACAAATAAGGGAAACAGTATAACGTCACGAGTAGTTGGGGGCATAGATCATTGAGTGTACCGGTTGTTTCATCACAATAAAGCATGCTATTGTCGATTTCGTAAGTAATAAAACCAAGGTCTGAGTTAACGTCATAGACTTATTAACGGAGCGCTGTTTATACTTAATTTACGCGAGGGGACAGATTATAACTTTCTCGCTTATCGTGATTTTAAGATAAGACATCAATATAGAAACCAAGATAAGGTCGCGAGTACGGAGGAGCATAGGTCGTAGAGTGTACCCGTTGTTTCGCAATGATAAAAAATGCTTTTCGTGACAATAAAAAATGTTATTGTCTATTTCGTAGCTAATAAAACCACAATTTGAGTTAAAATCATGGTCTGGAACATGGAATTGTTGCGCGGACACTGTGTTTCAAGAACCAAAAATGTTACCTAGTTCCTCCTTTTCTCACCGTCAGATTAAAGTAGTGACGGAGATGAGGAATAAACTAATCAGATAAATCAGCTCAATTTTCTTCTACACTGATGGGGGAAAAAAATTAACGTAGAGTGATGAAATACACTTGTCTAGGTAATATATTTAGGTGATTAACATTATACGATATCACAGGTCAATGTAAGCGCGTGATAACCCATTCAGAAAGGGAAATACTAGTTCATTAACAAGCGACGTAACCGCCAGAATCCCCATCCGAGGCTCGAGTCCTCCCTCGGGCATGGGTGTGTGTGTTGTCCGTAGCGTAAGTTAGTTTAAGTAAGGAAGGGTGTAAGCTTAGGGACCGATGACCTCAGCAGTTTGGTCCCATAAGACCTCACCACAAATTTCCAAATAACCGCCAGAATGTTGAATGTAAGCATGCAAACATGCATGCACTGTTTTGTACAGGTGCCGGATGTCAATTTGTGGGATGGAGTTCCGAGCCAGATGCACTTGGTCAGTTAATACGCGGACGATACATGCTGTTCGTGGATGACGCTGGGAGTTGTCGTCCGATGGTGTCCCATATGCCCTCGATTGGTGATCAAACGGGCCAAGGCAATATGTCGACACTCTGCAGAACATGTTGGGTTACAACAGCGGTATGTGGACAAGCCTTGTCCTGTTGGAAAACACCTCTGGATTGCTTTTCATGAATGGCAGCACAGTAGGTCAAATCATCAGACTGACGTACAAATTTTAGGTCAGGGTGGGATAACCACGACAGGGCTCCTGCTGTCATACGAAATCGCTCCCCAGGCCATAACTCCAGGTGTAGGTTCAGTGTATCTTGCACCCAGACAGGTTGGTTGCAGGCGCTCAACATCCTCCTCCTAACCGACATACGACCATCTCTGGCACCGGAGCGAGTCAACTGCCGTCAGGTAAGACAACAGACCTCCACCCTGCGCTCCAATGAGTTCTCGCTTGACAGCACTGAAGTCGCGACTGGCGTTGGTTTGGAGTCGGTGGAATGCACGCTAGAGGGAGTCTAGCTCCGAGGTCTCCTTCGATTTGTTACAGTTCGTTGTATCACTGTGGTGCCAACTGCCGCTCAAATTGCTGCTACAGATGCAGTACGATTCGCCAGAGCCACACGCAGAACACGACGCTCTTCCCTCTCGCTGGTGGCACGTGGCCCTTCGGAGTTCGTTCTTCTTGCGTCCTTTCATTCCCGCAACCACCGCTGAAAGTAATCATTGTCCAGCGGCCACACTCCTGCCAACTCTTTTCGCCATTTCGCAGAAGGAACACCCATCTTCTCGTAGCCCTATTAAATGACCTCCTTCGAACTTAGTGAGGTGTTGCTAATGGCGTTGAAAGGTCTCTGTTGGATTCCTTTCATGTTTAATTTCTTAAATCTGTTGTCATTTACGGCATAAATTCCTCTTCTAAATTTACTGTGGCGTTTCTGACTATCTGGGAGGAGACTGAGTAGTGGAACGTGTTACTTTTACACATAAACAAGAAAGATCTGTCACACTACTACACTTTAAAACACAGTTTATATGTAATTCATGTCACACAGTCTCATATGGAACCTACATCCGCCTTCTTTTATATACTGTAGATGATAAGATACTGTCATCCCCCTTCCCTTCTGTGTGAGAGGATGAATGAGCAAATGTATTTCTAGTTGCATGCTTGAGGGTAGCAGACAAGGCTGTCTGCTAGAGAACAGTAGGACCAACGTCGGAACAGGTAGCTACGCTTTCTAAAAGCAAAGAGGTTTCTATCCTTAGTATGGTCCTGTCCGTCCGTTGTCATGTTGGTATAGGAAGCTGCCCCTCTGGCCACTTCCGTTTGTATTTGTGAGCCACCCCTCAGGAAGGGACCAGTTAGTGGGTCCGTGGCGAGCGTCTGAAGTGGTAAGACCTCCGGCTAAGCGCGTGTCTGCTAAGTCCGTGCGACAATGGATTTCTTAAGTTCAGCCTAACTGAAAATTTAATCACCTTTATTTCAGGTTTAGCTCTAAAATATCTAATGTTATCTTAAATTGCAGCGCAGTGTAATTCTCGTGTGAAGTTCAGATTATTTTCCGGTAGTTGCTTTGTCACTACTTTGTGAGTAAAGTGGAACCACGTGTTGATCAGTAACTCTAACTAAGATCAATCTTAAATGCGAATGCTTGTGTGATTATAACGTCTCGTCTTGACAATATTTTTCAATATAGCAACTTTTCTTTATGTTCAACCCACGTGGGGTGTACTTTGCGAGACCAGTACCACGTGCTTATATAACTGTTTGACCCATCAGGTTAATAGTAAGACGTTAGTAACCAGTTCGAGGTTTTTCTTTTGTAAATTGCTTTTCGATCTAATTTATTTTAATTATCAAAATTATTGTGGAGTTATACGCTTTGTGTAAACCAAGTTGACCACGTGAAGCATGTGGTGTAATCATCAAAGTAGCCCTCAGCTATTCTTTTTGGGAAGATTTCACAGAGAGTTAGTATGAATTTAGTATACCAGTGTGTGGTAACTACATGACGGACAGGATTGTGCTACGAACGTAATTTCTTTGGGTGAAAATTGAATCGGTTGGTTGTGGTTAATTTCCTCTTGCATATGTTTCAACGTTCTTCGTGTGTTATTTTATGAATGCAGTGTTGTATGCAGTCTCCCAATCTTGGCTCCATATTTGATGTGTTCCGTAAGATTACAAACTCACATTTTCACAGTCCTAAATAAGGCACCAGCTCAGTTATAACTCACGTTTAATATGCTGAAATTTCAATGATCAATGTTAAAATAAATTTCCAAATATAAACTGATTTATTTCTTTTTTTTTAAATTCTCTTTTATATTTATACATATATATCACCGGTTGTCGTATGACTATTAAAAGATTATAATTAATGTTCGTCTGGTTGGGAATTTGGTGAGCTAGAGAGGATACCTGGTGAAACAGTTGCGCAGTAATGCACGGTTAACTTCCCCAGACAGCTCACAGCTTTTAACCCGCTTTTATTGTCAATCAGTACCGCTTTCATAGCAAATTAAAGTAACAACGTTACAGCGTCTTTGTCGCCTTAAAGGAATTCTTGCCTAACATCATCACCACGTCCAATCTCAAATCAAACTAACGCTCACGGCCGTTACATCTTGTATTTAAAGCAAACCTGATTTGCATCCTAATAGTGTTGCTACAAGCGCCACTATTACGCGACTGGCACGAAATATGAGTAGGTGAGCCGTGCTGTTTCTAGGTTTCCGACCTCTGTTGGAGGCCAGACCGTATCGTCTAGTTGATATGGTTGCGGTTGTTTGTCTTCTTCTCGTGTTGAGTGGCGCCACTTGGTTTCGCAAGCATTGCCTGTCCGCTAGTGGCAGCAGCGGCGGTTATCGATATGTAGTAACTGTGGCCCAATCTTTGGGGCGAAGTCGGTGTTCTTCCAGGCCGTGTCAGTGGTGGTTCGGTTGGAGACTCAGGAGGAGCCAGGTCCGTGCAGTGCAGGAACACGCCGGGACCGCTGGCGGCGCGCAGAGACTGCCGGATCGAAGGCCTGTGGTCACAAGGGTGCATGACCTCGTCGTAAACTGGATCCTGCAAGCTTTGAGTGCATTTGGATTCAGGTAGAGAAACTACCACCATTGTGAGATCTTGCGATTCTCCAGTGACTTAGGTTCGTGTTGCTGCTAGTAGTGTTGCCGAGGTGAAGAGCAGCGAGTGGAGTGCTTGGGGAAGGCGGATCGGATAAGCTTCCCTGGACTTCAAATCACTATTTATTGCGTTCAGTTTGTTACGTTCAAACAGCGGTATTTTTCCTGCCTCGTGGCCGCTGACGCCCCAGTTACCTGCCCTGGGAGTTACTGTAAGTAACGGCAGTGTACGTTTCCTCGCCTTGCCGCTGCTGTCCGGTGTGGCGTGTACTTTTGACAGCTTTCTTGATTGTAGGTTGGTTGGCGATTCTTCTACTCTGGTGGTAGTGATTCCTTCCTCCTTCCGGGCGCTCTACGCACAGTATTCTGTGGATGGAGTCCAGACCGCCGGTTTCGGCTTTGGCGTATTTTTACATCTTTGCATTTGGTTTATTTGACCTCAGGTAGCCTGAGCAGGATTATCGTTAGTCATTCGTTAGATTGACACTAGTGTGAGTTACCATTTTGTGAAGTGAATGCAACTCTTGGTTGCCTATCTCATTGCTCGCGAAAGTGATTTTGCCAGATCTACTCAGAGATCGATTCCTGGTGCACCGTCTGTGACTGGCCCTTGTGTTTTATCATTGCATTTGTTGTTTTATTGTATCTTTCTAAAATTTTTTATATATTTGCCATTCTTGGCGTTACAGAGGGGGTTTAAATGATTGTGCTACCAAGTTTAACATAATTTTGTCTCACCTGTATGGTGATCAGTTGCTTGTCCTTTCAAATTAACCTTTGCTGTTCTATTTGCTGATTTACTGTACGTTTCGTTAATTCTTTTATAATAGCCGTTCTTGGCGTTAAAGGCCTTCAGTCGTGACTGTGGTTACTTGACTTAAAATTCTAATTGGGATCACATTGGCTTGTTTTTAAAACATTATTAGCTTTGTCCATATTTTATGCTCATTCGGTAAATTGCAACGCCCTGAAGGCACTATTAATTACACAGTTGATTATTATTTCATTAATGTGATATCTTTATTTATTGCTGAATCTGGAATTACCGTTTTAAAATAAATGTGTGTAATTGTTAACGGAACCAATACTAACTGATTACGGCTCCGTGCATAATCGTAACCGAACCCTGCCTTCCTTGACTACCAGGTTTCAGTAGACATCATCTCTCAGATGCGAAAACATGACTACGAACTTGGTTTATGTCACACAATTCCTTCTTGGTGCACGGTTTTTTCCACCAGTGAATAATCTTTCTAACCTAGATCTGTGTGTATTCTCCGAAAGTCACCTCACGGTATGTGGAAGAGAGCTCTCAGGGTACCACAGTGTTATCCCCCCCCCCCCCCCCCCCGCCCGCCTTCCCCATCCTCGTCACCCACTCTCCTGTTCCTTTCGCCATGTTGGCTCGGATAGAGCGGCGAACTTCTGCATTCTCGAAATGCTATTATTTTTCCCGTTACAATCATTTCGGAGTGTATGTGTGACAAAATAAAGCAAGACATTTCAAAACGATTAATCTGGTATCGCAACGATGTATATTCTACAAAAACGAGTATACAACTTGCTTGTGATTTGAACTTACGTTATTTGCAAAGGAACCATTCCATTTTACAAGATTATCTCACATACAGGCATGCAAATAGAGCCCTGGGGTACAGTTTACAATTTTTTTAGGATCAAAATTTTATTTACTTTTCACAAATGTTCAATGTACCCTCGAATGGCAAACATCCAGATGATTAGTAGTACTCGTCCCATATACACACATCAAAAAAAGTTTTGCATCAGCCCGGTTCCCAGAACTCCTGGAGATGGACGTTGACTGTGGATATCACAGAAACAGTCCCTTTGACTGTTTAGAGATGTCACTAAACCCGCTCAAAGATGTAAACAACCATGCATGAGCAGCGCCTATTGGACGGAAAGAGTCGGACAGCCGATCAGTTCCAGTCGTTCCACCAGGAAGGAGGTGCACAGCTTATGTCGTCTGTAGTCCAAGCATCCCTGGACGCTCAATACCACCGTCCGATCGCGTCCGCATTGTTACAGTGCAGCAAGATGGAGGTTCCCTACTGTTTTGGGGTGGTGTTATGTGGGGCCGAGGTTCGCCGCTGGTGGTCACTGAAGGCGGCGCAGCGGCTGAACGATACGTGAATGCCATCCTCCGATCGATAGTGCAACCATATCGGCAGCATATTGGCGAGGCATTCGTCTTCATGGATGACAATTCCCGACCCCATCGTGCACATCTTGTAAATGACTCCCTTCAGGATAAGGACATCGCTCGACTAGAGTGGCCAGAATGTTATCCAGACATGAACCCTATCAAGCATGCCTGGGATAGATTGAAAAGGGCTGTTTATGGATGACGTGGCTCAACAACCACTCTGGGGGGTCTACGCCGAATCGCCGTTTGGGAGTGGGACAATCTGGACCAACAGTGCCTTGATGAACTCGTGGGCATTACCACGACGAATACAGGTGTGCATCAATGCAAGAGGACGTGCTACTGGGTACTAGAGGCAACGCTGTGTACAGCAGTCTTGACCACCACCTCTGAAGGTCTCGCTGTATGGTGGTACAACATGCAAAGTGTCGTTTTCATGAGCAGTAGAAAGGACGGAATGATGTTTTTGTTGATCTCTATTCCAATTTTCTGTACAGGTTCCGGAAGTCTCGGAACCGAGGTGATGTAAAACTTCTTTAATGTGTGTATGACGACCCTCTAAGAGAAACTATGTAACCGACACGCTCGTCACCTGACATCGGCTTGCACAATATGTCAGTGACCTTTTGTTTCTACTGCTATGTGTATACAATGGTGTTTGTTGTAGATATCGATGTGCGTACATTTCTTTGTTTGTCATTTATATCAGATGCTATATACGATGGACTCTACACCCGAATAACGCAGTTATTTTACATACATTCCTCCTCATGATGTACAAAAAGAGGTCTTTTTAACAAATATTTTACGGTTGTTAACAGTTTCTAATAATGCACCTGAACTAAACGTCAAGCGTGTGTAGGTCTTCTATCTTTACGCTACAATTGTCTAGCGTTGCCACTTTCTTATATACAGTCCGCTGTCGCCGACACGGTAGCTCAGCGTATTCGGTCAGAGGGCTGCTCACCCTCTGTAATAAAAAAACTGAGTAAAGGAGTCAACGATCAACTTCAATGGAAGTCTTGTGGTGTCCGCCCAGACCAAACGCAACGAACAACACCGAACAAAATGGGGGAACAAGAGTGGTAACGTCCTTGCCTACCATGCAGCAGGCCCGGGTTCGATTCCCGGCCGGGTTGGAGATTTTTCTGCATTCTTGGACTGGGTGTTGTGTTGTCTTCATCACCGGCACCCAAGTCGCCCGATGTGGCGTCGATTGAAATAAGACTCGCACTCGGCGGCCGAACTTTCCCGGATGGGGCCTCCCGGCCAGCATTGTCACCCGCTCATTTCATTTTTTCCTATATACAGTACCCTCATAGTCAGACTCCTGCATCTTCCGGCGTCTTCCAACAGTACTGCTCTGTAACAAAAAAAAAAAAAAAAAAAAAAAAATGGTTCAAATGGCTCTGAGCACTATGGGACTTAACATCTGTGGTCATCAGTCCCCTATAACTTAGAACTACTTAAACCTAACTAACCTAAGGGCATCACACACATCCATGCCCGAGGCAGGATTCGAACCTGCGACCGTAGCGGTCACGCTGTTCCAGACTGAAGCGCCTAGAAGCGCATGGCTACACCGGCCGGCACTCTGTAACACTCCACTAGCCTACTCCTCAGGCTACTTTCACATCTGTCGGTTTCTCTCCGTTAAGGATGACGCACTGAACTCCGTCATCTGAAAAGTCTAGTCACAGAGTTTGATGGGCATTTCGAAACCTCGTATTTTGTTCACTTAAGGGTTGTAGGACGTCAAACGGGCCGACTTGGAGCAGGAGAGGCACCACAGGGCATTTTAATTTCAACTGTCTATACTTTTACATGTAAATTCATAAAACTTTGTCAGCATGACCAGGAAGGATTCAGGATTCACACTAGTAGCAGCGGAAGTTCAAAAACATAACAAAATATTTTTTTTTTACATGTGAAATTTCATCATTTTTTCACTTACTATTGGCTGCATCTGTTGCTATAGGTACACTTTTCTTCATAAGTAAGAGAGACTATTCGATGAATTTTGCGCAGCATACAAACCATACTTACAGGTGTCTCAAACTCTAGAATCTATTTAATTTATGAAAAAATGAATGAGCTGTTACGTTTTAAACTTTATGTTTAGAAAAAAAATCAAATTTTGTAGTTAATTATCTCAATTTTTACCACAGTTTTTAATAGATTAGGAAAATTCTAGAGTTTCATACACCGTAAGTATGGTTTGTATGCTGTGCAAAATTCATCAAAGAATCTCTCTTACTTGTGAAGAAAAATGTACCTTTAGCAACACATGCAGCCAACATAAGTGAAAAATGATGAAATTTCATATCTAAAAAAAGTTTATTTTGTTCTGTTTTTGCTCTTCCGCTGCTATGAATGTGAATCCTGAATACTTCCTGGTCATGCTGACAAAGTTTTATGAATTTATTTGTAAAAGTATAGACAGTAGAAAATAAAATGTCCTCTGGTGCCCCTCCTGCTCCAAGTCGGCCCGTTTGACGTCCTACCCCCCTTAAAGGGGAAGACCCTGTAATTTCTCCATGCCATAGTTCAAAATTTCCTCGGATGTATTATACATTTATTACTATTATTCTTCCGTTTGAGCACTACTGGAGCACGCGATGCACAACGAGGGGCATTTTCAGAGTTTTGTTTCAGCTATTCTTTGTGCCTATCTTTCTATCATTCTCTCGGAATGGGCTCTTTTCAGATAGCCAGACAAAACTGTTCCGGACTTGTTGGATCTTTCTGCCAGACCAACTATCCAGCCGTGAATTTTCTGCCTAAATTTTTTTCTGTCTGGTCCGTCAAGCAGTAGTACTCGCGCTTCTTTCAGGTCTTTCATTACTGTTTACTGTGGGTTTCGTAGAGTTTCACAGCCTGTTGGTTGATCTGGATCCATTCTTTTAATATTCCCATACAATTCTGGCGTTGACTTTTTTTGAATCTGGATAAATGTTGATATACTTCTCAATTATTTCATTAGTTTGCTCTTAGTCTTCAGTATTATTTGAATCTAAAATTTTCCTGATAACTTTTCTTTCTCTCTTTCACATTTCTGTTTATAGCCCCATAAAGACACTCTGTGTTTCGATGTAGTCTCAGTTTTTTTGAGATGTATTTTTTATATAGGTATCGTTTGTAAACCTGAATGCTGTTGCCATTCTGTGATAACGAATTTTGTAACCAATTTTATCCAGGATAGCTTTCCTGACTGGTTTTGCCTAAATATCTGAACTGAGAAACTCTCCATTTCTCGTATTACGTTTTTAGGATTTAGAGTGCAATTTTCTGCCATTTACTACAGATGTAGATCCACTTAAGTCACTCGTCTTTTATCTCCGAATGTCTTCGTAAGAGAGTAGGACTCTACGCATAATTCGCAACAGTCAATGATATGGAGGGTTCGTCCCCTACATGGTAAGACCGGTTTTTTTGTCGGAGTTAACTCCTTCTATCCTTATGGGCTTGGGAAAGCCCATAGAGGGACCCCCCCCCCCCCCCTATTCTTCCGTGTGGCTACGACGTAGCTGAGGTTCCGGGTGAGCATGCTGGCAGCTGCTGCACAAAGGACTTGTCATCCTAATCTACATCTACACTCTGCGAATCACTATAAATGCACGGCAGAGCATTGTGCCTTATATTATAGTATTAGAGTGTAGTGGACAATAAATGACGGCCTATATAGAGAATTGAAGTGATATATATTAGTGTGCTAAAATTCACATCTGTAAGAGAGAAGTCTTTAAAAAAATACTCTCAGCCAGTTCAGTGTTTTATAGTAATATTAAATTTATTTAAATCGGCCATTGACAAAGGTCTTTGGCATGTGAATACGGTGGACATATTGTAAATTCTGAAACCACTAAATGAAAGGTGAACGAGAAACGATTCGGAATAACTGGTCCCTTAATTTTTTGTGAATTTATAAACGTGTTTGCTTTGTGTGAACCAATGGTGCAAAAAGGTTTCAATATGTATTTTGTCAATACCCTGGAACCACTAGACGTAGAATGTAAATAGTCTGTAGGCAGCAATTGACAGTAACATGTATAGTCTAATGTTTTATTTGCAGATTTTGAATGGTGGTCATAAAGATAACATTTGTTGTAACGAACTGGGCAGCGACGCTTTATAAGTGAGACGCGCCATTGCTGCGTGGTCTTACATGCCTCAAGCGAGCCTACAAATATTTTAAGCGGTGGGTTCGGCAACAGGCAGTGTTGGAGAGAGACCGCGGCGAGCGTCAAAGGCATTAAATTTTATACTATGTCATGAATTCCAACTTAATTCACCATTCGGGGGTAATAGTTATTCGCAGACTCCTAGAACTTTAAATTTCGCTGTGTGTGTGACACTGAAGTGAGCCGAAACGTTATGTTTTGCAGTGTGTCGCGAGGTGATGCAGCGAAGTAAAGCTTGTTTCAATTAATTTCTTGCTAACTAGTAGCGCTAATGAGAAACTACATACAGGTAAATGTTATATGTACACGAGACGTATTTCACAGTATCGAAGATGATGAACTGCACGCAGCTCTTAACTTATTCCTTATAGAGCCCATGTTTACTGGGCATTTTTTTCTTGTTTTGGTCCATACTACCAGCTCTAAAGATAAAGAAAAGAAACAACTTGCAATATAAGAGATGTGATTCACAGGATCGAAGATGAAAAAGTTCTCTTTAGGTATACATTTTATAGCCCATGTTTTCTAGACTTTTGTACTTCGAATGGTTATTCCTGTCATATACCTGAATACTGACCATTCCTCCTGGGACACCCTGTATATCTAACAAAACAGGAGAGGAACTTTTAGAAAACATTGGCAAGAAGGAGAAGCCGGATGACAGGGATGTATTAAGACTTGAAGGACAACGCCATTGGTGCCTGAGGGAGCTGCAGAGGGCAAAAACATAGGGTGTAAGTGCCACTCTGTCAATATAGGGTTGGCAAAGGAGAGGAATTCGCGGCGCATCACTTGCGAAAGGAACTGTCAATGTGAGAGTGATGGGAGGAAAGGGAGAAGGAGAAATGAATGTCTTAACCGATGTTCCTTGCCTCTAATAGCGTGAGAAGATATTGAATACTGGCCGAAGCCATGAATTAAAAATTGTGGCAAGGCCGGGATTTGAATCCGGGTCTTCAGTTCGCTAGGCAGATGCACTAACCACTGCCTCACCCTGGCACATCAGCTAAGACAGCTGTCTGCATAACCCGACTACATCTCCCCCAATAACACGAATTCCGGTTCGCGCATCAGCATCTCTGATGGGCTGGGGTGAAGCAGTGCTTAGCGCATCTGTGAGTGGGAGACCCAGATTCGAATCCCGGCCTCGGGACAAATTTTAATTGCTTTAGATTGTTATCATTATCAAAGATAAAGCTGAGACTTAATATGTCTCTGGAACACACAATTTCGTATGGCTAATGTACACTGAAGAGCCGAAGAACTGGTACACCTGCCTAGGATCGTGTAGGGACTCCGCGAGCACGCAGAAGTGCTGCAACACGACGTGGCATGATGTTGTCTCCATACCCGTACACGTCCATCCGCTCGGTACAATTTGAAACGAGACTCGTTCGATCGGGCAACATGTTTCCAGTCATAAACAGTCCAATGTCGATGTTGACGGGCCCAGACGAGGCGTAAAGCTCTGTGTCGTGCAGTCGCCAAGGGTAAACGAGTGGGCCTTCAACTGTGAAAGCCCATATCGATGATGTTACGTTGAATGGTTCGCACACTGACACTTCTTGATGGCCTGTCATTGAAATCTGCAGCAATTTGCTGAAGGGTTGCATTCTGTCACGTTGAACGGTTCTCTTCTGTCGTCGTTGGTTCCGTTCTTGCAGGATCTTTTTCCGGGCGCAGTGGTTCAAATGGCTCTGAGCACTATGGGACTCAACTGCTGTGGTTATCAGTCCCCTAGAACTTAGAACTACTTAAACCTAACTAACCTAAGGACATCACACACATCCATGCCCGAGGCAGGATTCGAACCTGCGACCGTAGCAGTCGCACGGTTCCGGACTGCGCGCCTAGAACCGCGAGACCACCGCGGCCGGCTCCGGGCGCAGTGAACTTGCAGATTTGATGGTTTACCGTATTCCCGATATTTACGGTACACTCGTGAAATAGTCGAAGGGGAAAATCGCCTCTTCATCACTGCCTCAGAGGTGCTGTGTCCCGCCTGTCGCAGTGGCCTAGCGGTTCTAGGTGCTTCAGTCTCGAACAGCGCGATCGCTACGGTCGCAGGTTCGAATCCTGCCTCGGGCATGTCTGTGTGTGATGTCCTTAGGTTGGTTAGGTTTAAGTAGTTCTAAGTTCTAGGGGCTGATGACCTCAGATGTTAAGTCTCATAGTGCTCAGAGCCATTTGAACCATTTGCTGCGTCCCATCACTCATCCGCCGACTATAACACCACGTTCAAACTCACTTAAATCTTGATGTTGTTGTTGTGGTCTTCAGTCCTGAGACTGGTTTGATGCAG
Source organism: Schistocerca piceifrons (assembly GCF_021461385.2). NCBI lineage: Eukaryota > Metazoa > Arthropoda > Insecta > Orthoptera > Acrididae > Schistocerca > Schistocerca piceifrons. The sequence continues at coordinate 1,193,589,349 of NC_060138.1, forward strand.
CTCTCCCCGATGCCTCAGAACATGTCCTACCAACCGATCCCTTCTTCTACTCAAGTTGTGCCCAAGCTTCTCTTCTCCCCAATCCTATTCAATACCTCCTCATTAGTTATACGATCTACCCATCTAAACTTCAGAATTCTTCTGTAGTACCACATTTCGAAAGCTTCTATTCTCTTCTTGTCCAAACTAGTTTTCGTCCATGTTTCACTTCCAAACATGGCTACGCTCCATACAAATACTTTCAGAAACGACTTCCTGACACTTAAATCTATACTCGATGTTAACAAATTTCTCTTCTTCAGAAACGCTTTCCTTGCCATTGCCAGTCTACATTTTATATCCTCTCTACTTCGACCATCATCAGTTATTTTGCTCCCCAAATAGCAAAACTCCTTTACTATTTTAAGTGTCTCATTTCCTAATCTAATTCCCTCAGCATCACCCGACTTAATTCGACTACATTCCACTATCCTCGTTTTGCTTTTGTTGGTGTTAATCTTATATTCCCCTTCCAAGACACTATCCATTCCGTTCAACTGCTCTTCCAAGTCCTTTGCTGTCTCTGACAGAATTACAATGTCATCGGCGAACCTCAAAGTTTTTATTTCTTCTCCATGGATTTTAATACCTACTCCGAACTTTTCTTTTGTTTCCTTTACTGCTTCCTCCATATACAGGTTGAATAACATCAGGGATAGGCTACAACCCTGTCTCACTCCCTTCCCAACCACTGCTTCCCTTTCATGTCCCTCGACTCTTATAACTGCCATCTGGTTTCTGTACAAATTGTAAATAGCCTTTCGCTCGCTGTATTTTACCCCTGCCACCTTCAGAATTTGAAAGAGAGTATCCCAGTCAACATTGTCAAAAGCTTTCTCTAAGTCTGCAAATGGTAGAAACGTAGGTTTGCCTTTCCTTAATCTAGCTTCTAAGATAAGTCGTAAGGTCAGTATTGCCTCACGTGTTCCAATATATCTACAGAATCCAAACTGATCTTCCCCGAGGTCGGCTTCTACCAGTTTTTCCATTCGTCTGTAAAGAATTCGCGTTAGTATTTTGCAGCCGTGATTTATTAAACTGATAGTTCGGTAATTTTCACATCTGTCAGCACCTGCTTTCTTTGGGATCGGAATTATTATATTCTTCTTGAAGTCTGAGGGTATTTCGCCTGTCTCATACATCTTGCTCACAAGATGGTAGAGTTTTGCCAGGCCTGGCTCTCCCAAGGCCGTCAATAGCTCTAATGGAATTTTGTCTACTCCCGCGGCCTTGTTTCGATTCAGGCTTTCAGTGCTCTGTCAAACTCTTCACGCAGTATCGTATCTTCCATTTCATCTTTATTTACATCGTCTTCCATTTCCATAATATTGTCCTGAATTACATCGCCCTTGTATAGACCCTCTATATACTCCTTCCACGCTACAGTCTGGAACCGTACGACCACTTCGGTCGCAGGTTCGAATCCTGCCTCGGGCATGGATGTGTTTGATGTCCTTCGGTTAGTTAGGTTTAAGTAGTTCTAAGTTCTAGGGGACTGATGACCACAGCAGTTGAGTCCCATAGTGCTCAGAGCCCCCCTACTCCTTCCACCTTTCTGCTTTCCCTTCTTTGCTTAGAACTGGGTTTCCATCTGAGCTCTTGCTGTTCATACAAGTGGTTCTCTTTTCTCCAAACGTCTCTTTAATTTTCGTGTAGGCAGTATCTATCTTACCACTAGTGAGATAAGCCTCTACATCTTTACATTTGTCCTCTAGCCATCCCTGCTTAGCCATTTTGCACTTCCTGTTGACATCATTTTTGAGACGTTTGTATTCCTTTTTGCCTGCTTCATTTACTGCATTTTTATATTTTCTCCTTTCATCAATTAAATTCAATATATCTTCTGTTTCCCAAGGATTTCTACTAGCCCTCGTCTTTTTACCTACATGATCCTCTGCTGCCTTCACTACTTCATCTCTTAAAGCTACCCATTCTTCTTCTACTGTATTTCTTTCCCCCATTCCTGTCAATTGTTCCCTTATGCTCTCCCTGAAACTCTGTACAACCTCTGGTTTAGTCAGTTTATCCAGGTCCCACCTCCTTAAATTCCCACCTTTTTGCAGTTTCTTGATAACCTACCACATTAACATCGGTAATCGATCTCACAACTGCAGCAGACACTTGTTGTCTTATATAATCGTTGCCGACCTCAGCGTTGTATTCTGCCTGTTTATTCTGTATTTGAATACGTTGCTTATACCAGTTTTTTTGGCGCTTCATAGAATGCGTTCCAAGGCGAGAGAAAGTATAAGCGTAATGAATGAGACAGAAGCTCATAAGAAACAAAGCGAGTCGTTTGCCAGCCGATCTCACCACAACCGCGCGGTTTTCGTAGAAGACCTGTTGAGGCAGCGTTCTCGCCCACGAGTTGAGGCGGCCTTCCGTTGCCCGGAGCCACCGGCCGCGTGGTATTTCCCCCGGCTTCCGGCGAGGCATGCCTGCACGGTCGGTCCGCGCGTCCGTCTCCGGTTCGGCAATCACTTCGTCTCGCGTCGGGATCGCCGCCTGTGGACTGAAGTCAGTGTGCCGGCGCGTTCCTGACCCGTTCTGCTCCGTCAACAACAGCTGTTTCTCCTATCCGTAAACACAGGGTGACAGGTATTGAGCTACATGAAAAAACCTAAATTAGTTACAAACTACGCCGTGCACACACTTTATTCAACATGTAAACGTCATTACGGATGTTCCATCATCATTCGGGCGTGCACTCGGTACAGCGACAATTCTTCTTGCGATATTTCGGCTAGAAACCTCCCAGCCATCTTCAAGGCGAGTCGGAGACTGAGTTCATAGCGTTTGCGCGTGCCTATTTATACGGAGAGTCACGTGATACAAAGCTGCTGAGGATTGAAAGCGCCTGCGTCAAAGATATCAAAGTCGCCACTACTGCGCTAGTCAGAGGTAAGATGTATACAGCAAAGATAAACATACACTCCTGGAAATTGAAATAAGAACACCGTGAATTCATTGTCCCAGGAAGGGGAAACTTTATTGACACATTCCTGGGGTCAGATACATCACATGATCACACTGACAGAACCACAGGCACATAGACACAGGCAACAGAGCATGCACAATGTCGGCACTAGTACAGTATATATCCACCTTTCGCAGCAATGCAGGCTGCTATTCTCCCATGGAGACGATCGTAGAGATGCTGGATGTAGTCCTGTGGAACGGCTTGCCATGCCATTTCCACCTGGCGCCTCAGTTGGACCAGCGTTCGTGCTGGACGTGCAGACCGCGTGAGACGACGCTTCATCCAGTCCCAAACATGCTCAATGGGGGACAGATCCGGAGATCTTGCTGGCCAGGGTAGTTGACTTACACCTTCTAGAGCACGTTGGGTGGCACGGGATACATGCGGACGTGCATTGTCCTGTTGGAACAACAAGTTCCCTTGCCGGTCTAGGAATGGTAGAACGATGGGTTCGATGACGGTTTGGATGTACCGTGCACTATTCAGTGTCCCCTCGACGATCACCAGTGGTGTACGGCCAGTGTAGGAGATCGCTCCCCACACCATGATGCCGGGTGTTGGCCCTGTGTGCCTCGGTCGTATGCAGTCCTGATTGTGGCGCTCACCTGCACGGCGCCAAACACGCATACGACCATCATTGGCACCAAGGCAGAAGCGACTCTCATCGCTGAAGACGACACGTCTCCATTCGTCCCTCCATTCACGCTTGTCGCGACACCACTGGAGGCGGGCTGCACGATGTTGGGGCGTGAGCGGAAGACGGCCTAACGGTGTGCGGGACCGTAGCCCAGCTTCATGGAGACGGTTGCGAATGGTCCTCGCCGATACCCCAGGAGCAACAGTGTCCCTAATTTGCTGGGAAGTGGCGGTGCGGTCCCCTACGGCACTGCGTAGGATCCTACGGTCTTGGCGTGCATCCGTGCGTCGCTGCGGTCCGGTCCCAGGTCGACGGGCACGTGCACCTTCCGCCGACCACTGGCGACAACATCGATGTACTGTGGAGACCTCACGCCCCACGTGTTGAGCAATTCGGCGGTACGTCCACCCGGCCTCCCGCATGCCCACTATACGCCCTCGCTCAAAGTTCGTCAACTGCACATACGGTTCACGTCCACGCTGTCGCGGCATGCTACCAGTGTTAAAGACTGCGATGGAGCTCCGTATGCCACGGCAAACTGGCTGACACTGACGGCGGCGGTGCACAAATGCTGCGCAGCTAGCGCCATTCGACGGCCATCACCGCGGTTCCTGGTGTGTCCGCTGTGCCGTGCGTGTGATCATTGCTTGTACAGCCCTCTCGCAGTGTCCGGAGCAAGTATGGTGGGTCTGACACACCGGTGTCAATGTGTTCTTTTTTCCATTTCCAGGAGTGTATAAGCGCAGAGTGCAAACAAAATAGTGCTGCTGCGAATCCACCGTGCTTGTAAATAAATAATTAATCTTTAAAAGTGGTAACATCTGTCGGAAGTGAAGATGCAGAAATTCTTTCCGAACGAAGGTGTGAAATAAGCGGTTTCCAAGCGTTGTCAAGATGAAATCGTTCGTCACGGTTTAGCAGGTTGTCGGCTAGTTGTATTTCTACAGCCTCCTTAACAACTGAGTCCCAGAAAGATGAAGCAGTAGTTAAAATCTTAACATCTTTATAATCCATGGCATGGCCAGTAGAAATGCAGTGTTCGGCAACTGCTGATTTGTTGGACTGAAGAAGACGTGTGTACCGCTGGTGTTCGACGCATCGTTCCTGTACAGTGCGCGTGGTTTGCCCTATGTAACGTTTGCCACACTCACAAGGGATTTCATAAACTCCCGCCTTTCGCAAGAGCAGATCATCCTTAACGGATCCCAACAAGGCTGCAGTCTTAGCTGGTGGGCGGAATATCACATCCACTTTATGTTTCTTCAAGATTCTAGCGATTTTAGAAGAAACATTACCCACGTATGGGAGAAAGGCTGTAGATTTCACTTCCCTTTCCACTTCCTCGTCCTTTTCCTGTGATTTTTCTGCAGTTTTTATTTGCAGGGCTTTCTTAATCTGCTGTTGCGAATAGCCATTTCTCCTAAAAACTGCCTCCAGGTGTACAAGCTCATCCTGCAGGCTGTCAACATCAGACACTACATGAGCCCTGTGGACCAAAGTTTTCAGAACACTCATAATTTGCGACGGATGGTGGCAGCTAGACGCCTGCAAATACAGGTCTGTGTGTGTGTGGGCGTACGGTATACGCAATGACCTACGGATCCATCTTCTTTCCGGCGGTCCAGCACATCCAGAAACGGTAAACAGCCATTCTTCTCTCGCTCCATAGTGAACTTGATGTTTCCGTGAATGGAATTGAAATGTTCCAAAAACTCTATCAGTTTATCCTCTCCGTGGGGCCACACTATAAAAGTGTTATCCACGTATCTCCAGATAACCGTCGGTTTTTATACTGCCGAGTTGAGGGCTTTCTCTTCAAAATCCTCCACAAACAAATTAGCCACCAGGGGAGAGAGAGGGCTCCCCATAGCGACACCGTCAATTTGTTCGTAATATTGTTCATCAAATAAAAAATAAGTGGAGGTTAATGCATGCTTAAACAAAGCTATTATATCATCCTCAAACTTGCTGCTAATGAGATACAGGGAGTCAGCCAGAGGTACTTTGGTGAACAACGAGACAACGTCAAAACTAACTAATAAATCTGTGCTATTGAGCTTCAGACCTTTCAACCTACTGATAAAATCCGACGAGTTGCGTATATGATGTTCACATTTCCCCACAAACGGTCTCAACAGAGAGGCTAAATATTTTGCCAATGAGTACGTTGGTGCACCTGTATTGCTAACTATTGGTCGAAAAGTCAGCACTTTTAAAATCTGCTCCAAACATGGATTAAGATTTTCAGTTTCTTCTGAACTGGACGTTCGTAGAACTTTGTGTACCTTGGGAAGGCCATATAATCTGGGGGGCACAGAGCTATGTCCCTTCAGTTTGTTGGCGACTTCTTTAGGCAGAGAACTGGAGTTCAGAAGCGATGCAGTTTTCCTCTCAACCCGAGATGTGGGGTCCTTGTCAATCTTACGGTATGCAGACTCTCATCCAGTAAGTTGTGCATCTTCTCGATATAGACGTCTCCCGGAAGCAAAACTGTGGCATTACCCTTGTCTGCAGGAAGGACCAAAGACTGGGAATCATTCCGGAGATTACGGAGTGCAGCTCTCTCAGCTGAGGATAAGTTGCTTTTTTGCGGACGAGATCTTGTAAGAGTTCGGCACACTTCATGTCTTATTTCTTCGGCGGAATTACCAGGTAACTTTCGGACAGCTTCTTCAATACCTGAGGTAAAAGATGTTAACGGCAGGGGCTTTGGCGTGGGAGCGAAGTTCAGACCCTTATCTAAAACTGACATAGTCGCATTGTCCAAATCCTTATTAGTGAAATTGAGAGGTGGCATGAGCCCCCTCTCATATTTCTATCTTACGATTCTCCTCTCTAATTGCATGCGGTGGAAAGTTGCTATTCCTTCACACGCGGACTTCCCACGCAGCATCTCTCGTCACCCGGGTGGTCCGGTGACAGGCGGGCTCTGCTGATTTTGAAAGGGTAAGCCGACGGGTGTGAGGGAGTCGAGTGAATGCTTTCCAGACGCCGACATTGTCAAAAGACATGCCCGGAGGGGCCTGAAGTAGCGGCTGGGCTAGAGGTTCCATTACTTCGCAGAAACTTAGCGAAAACACTTTCTGGCAGGCTACCAGCGAGGCGTGGGAATGACTTGTGTACCCAGGCAGTTGTGGCGGGAAAATTCCCGCGCTTTCTGCAAAATAGTAACTGTGATTGGCTTGCTCAGGGCATAGCTCCGTGACGTAGCAAAATCAGCGCAGAAATTGGCGCCAAGAATCTCCATTGGTGGAATGGTAGTGCTCCGGCAATGGAGTGGAATTTTCCACCGGTTTTCGTGTTGCTGATTAGAACGTTTAACCACGGCCGCTGTCGTGGGGGTGGGAATGTTCGGTGTTCGGCATGTACGGGTGCTCTAGAGAGTCGGCTCTTGCTTTTCGGTCAAGGACGTCGAAGCAACCAGGCATCGCCTCCGGTACGCCAGATCGTGTTCTAGCAGTTAAGAAGACAGTTTGGTAACGTATGTCCGCAGCACCAGCAGATAGGGATTTTCCTAGGTGATAATCAGAGCTCAGCAGAGTGCGCCTGTTCGTCTTTTTCTAATTTTGTTCTGTCTTGGGTAGCAGCAATTAATGTGGGGTTAGCTGTGTGTCTCTCTTAAGATTTGAGTGGCAAAGAATTGGCTCCACATACCACTTCGTCATAAACCTCACAATCTAGTTTAGGGAGAACTTCACCTTCACAGCGTTTGTTTGAGTATCCAATTTGAGCCAATTTGATGTATTATAAAAGTTTCATGTGTTTTTGTTTATTATTTTGTGTTTAGTCTTAATAAATCATATTGTTATTTTGGACAGAACTTTCATTCTGTTAATCGGTAGAGCAACCCATCATTTCTCACTACGTTAATGAAACCTTCCTTTATTTAACTTATTTATCAAATTAAATTATTGCAGGTGCCAAACTCTTTTCTACTCCACTTGCAGGGTTGATTACAGTCAGTTCGCGTATATTTTTTAATCCATGTGCAACAGCAAAAGTCAGAGTTAGAATAGGGGTGGCTTAGAGCATCATTTATATATGTAGATTCTAGAAGAATTTAGTGTTGAATACACTGCTTGCCCCGGCACCTCGCAAAATTAAAAACAGAAGATTTAAAACACACATCTTGCTGCGACTGAGTAGTCAGACGGCCGAATTTCGCCACTTGTCTTGCAGTGGAATCTTGATGAGTCCAGTCCGATTTTGCCCATGTTATGCCATCAGTCCATTCCCATGAAGCTGAAGATAGCAGCTAAATTCCCACCTATGGACAACCATCAGCCGTGAAATGGAATTACGGCAAAGAAAATTTGTGACGCACAGGGACTCGAACCCGAATATCCCCTATAATCGCTAACGGTTGCTTTACCATTTGCCTATCCCAGCACGACTCTCGACCATGCGTCTACGACCTGCACTCGTACATCCATTATGTATATCCCCGTACAGAGGAGACATTTTACTTGAAAGTACCTTGCCCAGTTTCGGCAGGTAAATACAGTATTGCAGTGCCTGTGTTATTCCGAAATACGACGCAAAGTTCCTTCGGACATGTAAGCATGTGTAGCACGGGCACTACAATACTTATTTATCCGCTGACCCCGGGCAAGCGACTTTCAAGTAAAATGTTTTCCTGTACGGAAATATACATAATGCAGGGTGATTCAAAAAGAATACCACAACTTTAAAAATGTGTATTTAATGAAAGAAACATAATATAACCTTCTGTTATACATCATTACAAAGAGTATTTAAAAAGGTTTTTTTTCACGCAAAAACAAGTTCAGAGATGTTCAATATGGCCCCCTCCAGACACTCGAGCAATATCAACCCGATACTCCAACTCGTTCCACACTCTCTGTAGCATATCAGGCGTAACAGTTTGGATAGCTGCTGTTATTTCTCGTTTCAAATCATCAATGGTGGCTGGGAGAGGTGGCCGAAACACCATATCCTTAACATACCCCCATAAGAAAAAATCGCAGGGGGTAAGATCAGGGCTTCTTGGAGGCCAGTGATGAAGTGCTCTGTCACGGGCTGCCTGGCGGCCGATCCATTGCCTCGGGTAGTTGACGTTCAGGTAGTTACGGACAGATAAGTGCCAATGTGGTGGCGCTCCATCCTGCTGAAATATGAATTGTTGTGCTTCTTGTTCGAGCTGAGGGAACAGCCAATTCTCTAACATCTCCAGATACTGTAGTCCAGTTACGGTAGCACCTCCGAATAAAAAGGGACCAAAAACTTTATTGGCTGAAATGGCACAGAAAACGTTCACCTTAGGTGAGTCACGTTCATACTGAGTTGTTTCCCGCGGATTCTCAGTGCCCCATATACAGACATTGTGACGGTTGACTTTCCCGTTAGTGTGGAAAGTTGCTTCATCACTAAACACAATCTTTGAAACGAAAGATTCATCTGTTTCCATTTGAGCAAGGATAAAATCACAGAAATCGATTCTTTTAATCTTATCAGCTGCAGACAGTGCTTGAACCAATTTCAGACGATAAGGTTTCATAACTAACCTTTTTCGTAGGACTCTCCATACAGTTGATTGTGGAATTTGCAGCTCTCTGCTAGCTCCGCGAGTCGATTTTCCTGGGCTGCGAACAAATGCTTGCTGGATGCGTGCTACATTTTCATCACTCGTTCTCGGCCGTCCAGAACTTTTTCCTTTGCACAAACACCCATTCTCTGTAAACTGTTTATACCAACGTTTAATACACCACCTATCAGGAGGTTTAACACCATACTTCGTTCGAAATGCACGCTGAACAACTGTCGTCGATTCACTTCTGCCGTACTCAATAACACAAGAAGCTTTCTGTTGAGCGGTCGCCATCTTAGCATCAACTGACGCTGACTCCTAGTCAACAGCGCCTCAAGCGAACAAATGTACAACTAAATGAAACTTTATAGCTCCCTTAATTCGCCGACAGATAGTGCTTAGCTCTGCCTTTTGTCGTTGCAGAGTTTTAAATTCCTAAAGTTGTGGTATTCTTTTTGAATCACCCTGTAGATGTACGAGTGCAGGTTGTAGACACATGGCTGAGGACGTACGGAAGTTCGGGGCTGGCCTTCAGTCATGATTAGATAGCCAAATGATAGGGCGACCGCTCTCGATAAGTGGGAAATCGAGGTTCGAGTCGTGATCCAGCAAAAGCGTTTCACTGTCGCCATTCCATCATTCAGCTACGGTTGTCCTTTTTCTCAACTGCGAACACATTCTATGCGTTTCGTAACGGCTGTAGCAGCCGCAGTGTCTGTTCCCACGGACAGTTCATGAACGTTCGAAAGAACTGTATTTCGGAATAACACAAGCCACGCAATACCGTATTAAGCTACACTTTCCAGCTACTCCTCTATTCAATCACCTCTCCTACTTTAACATTTGTCGTAGCGTCATATTAACTTTCCAATGCCCTTAACATGCCAAGCAACTGCCTGTGCTTTCCGCCAGTTCTCTACGCTGGCTGTTGCAAAATTTACTGATCAAGCCACCAGGGCTCATGTGGCAGGGAAGAGCTACATGACTTACGTGAACTGGTTACGCGATGTTTGTCTATTTGTAGCTTTACGCGCGACTGCTACGGTCGCAGGTTCGAATCCTGCCTCGGACTTGGATGTGTGTGATGTCCTTAGGTTAGTTAGGTTTAAGTAGTTCTAAGTTCTAGGGGATTGATGATCACAGATGTTAAGTCCCATAGTGCTCAGAGCCATTTTTTGTAGCTTTTCACACAATTACTGATGTAATGTGAATGAATATAATTATCTCTGAAAAGATAACGATTTTTTTTGTCGGCAGCCATAGAACCCTCTGTGAATAACACAACGCTAGTTCACTGTGTAGTAATTTCCCTGGGAGTAATTTAATGTTACTGAGACCACCAGCAAGAGAAATACTCCTGGAGCGCATCTCCCTCAGCTACGTATAGTATGATAGTCGAGGGAAATACCAGAACTCACCGGACACTTCAGTGATAACGCCTGCTGTGGTCTAAACATTCACAGGTGTTCTCCGTGACGTCAGTGCGAAATTTTCCAGAAGCCACGCTCTGCAACATAGTAACGGTAGGTCCTCTCAGAAGGTAGCGTCGAACAGAGCAGTGCAATTAGTGGCCGCGGGGCGGAACTAATGGGAACTAATGGTTCCCTGAAATCGCTTATAGCGAATGTCGGCGTGGTTCCTTTGAAAAGGACTCACCCGAATTCCTTCCCCATCTTTCCCCAATCTGAGCTTCGGTTCTTTCTCTAATGACGTAGTGGTCGGAGGGACGTCACAGTGAGAAAGAATTTTGTCTTCCTGCCGTGAGATGCTGTAGTGTAGGCGAACAAACGGATGCTCATGACGAGGCAGCTGGTTTTGTATCGTTCACTGGTGACTGTTAACGGCAAACGTATGAGCGTTCCCACTGAATCCCAACTGGACATAAACACAGCTGCACAGACTCACAAATAAGGGCTATCGATATTAGCACCCCTGGTGTTGTAAAACAGTTAAACTGGTTAAACCGAATAAGGCACCGTGTCGCGGCGCAATTCCGTGGTAATTACAAATCTATTTCTCTTAATGAAAACCGACGGGCGACAAATAAGCTTCTGACGCGCGTGGGGAGCGTTTGGGTGTTATTATCTGTCTACAAACTGAACAGCGAGCAACCGAGTCTCCACTCTGTCTTTCCAGCTTACGTCACAAGTAGCATCGACACGTTAGTTCACATTCTTATACCGACCTTTCCGCGGCGTAACTTTCTTTGGAATCAGTGCCGACGCAGTCGCAGATGTTGTAAGACGTATGCTTTGCCGGCGATGGGCGAGGCATGACAGAATCTCTGACCAGAGTAGTTTATTGTTAGTTGTTGCTTGTCGCGAGTGTGCGCTTGTCTGCGCGAGTCGACAGTAGTAGTCAGTCGGATACAGTAGTAGTCGGTCGGCTTTAGTAGCGAGTGGACAGGAGTAGTCTGCGGGAGTCGGCATGCGTCGGCGGCGTGCTCTGCTCGCGACTCTGGTCAGGATTCTGGAGGATGAGTAGTTGTAGAAGGTAAAGAGGCAGCCTTGCGCATATCTAATAATGTATGTTAATTGTAATTTAATTTGTTCAAAAAATGCCCTAATAATAATTTTTATAATATAAAGTAACTCTTTTAAAGAAAAGCATTCATTTCAATTTCCAATGAATTATCATTGCTTCCAAAAATAAAAAAAAATGTACGCCAGCATTGCACGAAGCTGTGTCGAAAAGTGACTAATTAAGAGCAGATATAATTGCAGTTTTATTGAGGTAAGAATTTTTGCTTGTTTTATTCAGAATACAGGGTCGAAGGTCAGCGCTGCTGTCCTCATAAAATTTACCAGAGATTATTATTTCTGTTGCGAGGTTACATTTCGTTCATGGTTCATTATTTAATTAATATTATTGTGTGGTTTTATGGCCAATTATCATTCATTAATTTTTGTGTGGGTAGTTTACACTTGGCTCCATTATCATTCTTTAACATTTCTGCTGGGAGGTTACACTTGGCTCCATTTCCATTATTATTTAACATTATTACTGTGGGGAGGTTACAATGTGCCTGGCGAGTGTTTATTTTCCACTAATTGGCTTAACACTCTACGGAACACAGAAATTAATAATTAATATCACAAACGCAAGAAAAGCACGTGAGTAGAATCTCCATAAATCACAGGATGCTGCGGTGAATTGTTAAGAAATAGTTTCTTAATTATCTTGCCCCTGAGTTGTGGCGTTCTTTCGCAAAACGTACTACCCCCTCCACAAGCACTGCTCAATCTTACAGTTTACAGATGATACGTGTAACTCACATTATCTCTTGTTAGGGATCCAGACAGAGTTGCTTTGGAACAGATGGCACTAGAAGTAGATGAGTTTTGCAATAAAAGAACTGATGATGCACGAAGGAGACAGGATATGAACTGCAGACTGGCTATAGCATTTCTGGAATAGAGGTATTTATTAACTTCTAATGCACTGAAGAGCCAAAGAAACTGGTACACCTGCCTAATATCGTGTAGGGCCAGCGCGAGCATGTGGAAGTGCCGCAACACGACGTGGCATGGACTCGACTAATGTCTGAAGTAGTGTTGGAGGGAACTGACACCAAGAATCCTGAAGGGCTGTCCATAAATCCGTAAGAGTACGAGGGGTTGGAGACCTCTTCTGACCAGCACGTTGCAAGGCATCCCATAAATGCTCAATAATCTTAATGTCTGGGGAGTTTGTTGGCCAGCGGAAGTGTTGAAACTCAGAAAAGTTTCCTTAAGCCACCCTGTAGCAGTTCTGGACGTGTGAGGTGTGGCTTTGTCCCGCTGGAATTGCTCACGTCCGTCGGAATGCACGAAAGACGTGAATGGACGCAGGTGGTCAGACAAGCATTCTGTTTGATCAACTGCATCCATTCATGTCCATTGCACATCCCGACGTCCTTGGGCAATTCCAGTAGGACAATGCGACACCCCACACGTCCAGAACTGTTACAGGGTGGCTCTAGTCAGATTTGTATCTACACGTACCAGGGATCCCATATCACTCCAACTGCAAGCGCCCCACGCCATTACAGAACCTCCACCAACTTGAGCAGTCACCCGCTGACATGCAGAGTCCATGGATTCATGAGGTTGTCTCCATACCCGTAGACGTCCACCCGCTCGATACGTTTTGAAACGAGACTCGTCCGACGAGGCAGCATGTTTCCAGTCGTCAACAGTCGTGTCGGTGTTGACGAACCCAGACGAGGCGTAAAGTTTTGTGTTGTGCAGCCATCAAAGGTACACGAGTGGGCCTTCGCCTCTGAAAGCCCATATCGATAATGTTTCGTTGAAGATTCGCACGATGACACTTGTTGATGCCCCAGCATTGAAATCTGTAGCAAATTTCGGAAGTGTTGCACTTCTGTCACGTTGAACGATTCTCTCCAGTTGTCGTTGGTGCCGTTCTTGCACGATGTTTTTCCGGGCGCAGCGATATCGGAGATATCCTTATATTCACGGTACATTCGCGAAGTGGTCTTACGGGAAAATCCCCACTCCATCGCTACCTCAGAGATGCTGTGACCCATGTCTCGCGCACCGGCTATAACACCACGTTCAAACTCGCTTAAATCGCCATTGTAGCAGCAGTAACCGATCTAACAACTGCATCAGATATTTGTCTTATATAGGCGTTGCCGACCGCAGCGCCGTATTCTCCCTGTTTACACATCTCTGTATTTGAATACGCATGGCTATACCAGTTTCTTTGGCGTTTCAGTGTATAAATTTAAGTGCTAGGAGGTTTTTTTCTGAAGATATTTCTTCGTAGTTTGGCTTTGCACGGAAGATAACCGTATACGATAAGCATTGGAGACAAGAAGAGTATGCTGAGAATTAGGTTCAAATGGCTCTGAGCACTATGAGACTTAACATCTGAGGTCATCAGTCCCCTATAACTTAGAACTACTTAGACCTAACTAACCTAAGGACATCAGACACATCCATGCCCGAGGCAGGATTCGAACCTGCGAACGTAGCGGTCGCTCGGTTCCAGACTGAAGCGCCTAGAATCGCTCGGTCACACCGGCCGGCTGAGAATTAGGTGGGTAGATCGAGTAACTAATAAGAAGGTACCGTACTGAATCGGTGTAAACAAGAGATTTATGGGACAGCTTGACTTAAACAAGCGATCGGTTGATAGAACTCATCATGAAACATAAAGAAAACGTAATTGTGCAAGAGAGAGGTGTGTTTGGGGCACAAATTGTAGAGGGTGGCCAAGGGATGAATGGCGTAAGCAGATTGAACTAGATGTACAGTAGTTATTCAGAGATAAGAGGCTTGCAAGGGAGAGAATGGATTGGAACTGAAGAACACTACAACAACAACAATAAATACACTCCTGGAAATTGAAATAAGAACACCGTGAATTCATTGTCCCAGGAAGGGGAAACTTTATTGACACATCCCTGGGGTCAGATACATCACATGATCACACTGACACAACCACAGGCACATAGACACAGGCAACAGAGCATGCACAATGTCGGCACTAGTACAGTGTATATCCACCTTTCGCAGCAATGCAGGCTGCTATTCTCCCATGGAGACGATCGTAGAGATGCTGGATGTAGTCCTGTGGAACGGCTTGCCATGCCATTTCCACCTGGCGCCTCAGTTGGACCAGCGTTCGTGCTGGACGTGCAGACCGCGTGAGACGACGCTTCATCCAGTCCCAAACATGCTCAATGGGGGACAGATCCGGAGATCTTGCTGGCCAGGGTAGTTGACTTACACCTTCTAGAGCACGTTGGGTGGCACGGGATACATGCGGACGTGCATTGTCCTGTTGGAACAGCAAGTTCCCTTGCCGGTCTAGGAATGGTAGAACGATGGGTTCGATGACGGTTTGGATGTACCGGGCACTATTCAGTGTCCCCTCGACGATCACCAGTGGTGTACGGTCAGTGTAGGAGATCGTTCCCCACACCATGATGCCGGGTGTTGGCCCTGTGTGCCTCGGTCGTATGCAGTCCTGATTGTGGCGCTCACCTGCACGGCGCCAAACACGCATACGACCATCATTGGCACCAAGGCAGAAGCGACTCTCATCGCTGAAGACGACACGTCTCCATTCGTCCCTCCATTCACGCCTGTCGCGACACCACTGGAGGCGGGCTGCACGATGTTGGGGCGTGAGCGGAAGACGGCCTAACGGTGTGCGGGACCGTAGCCCAGCTTCATGGAGACGGTTGCGAATGGTCCTCGCCGATACCCCAGGAGCAACAGCGTCCCTAATTTGCTGGGAAGTGGCGGTGCGGTCCCCTACGGCACTGCGTAGGATCCTACGGTCTTGGCGTGCATCCGTGCGTCGCTGCGGTCCGGTCCCAGGTCGACGGGCACGTGCACCTTCCGCCGACCACTGGCGACAACATCGATGTACTGTGGAGACCTCACGCCCCACGTGTTGAGCAATTCGGCGGTACGTCCACCCGGCCTCCCGCATGCCCACTATACGCCCTCGCTCAAAGTCCGTCAACTGCACATACGGTTCACGTCCACGCTGTCGCGGCATGCTACCAGTGTTAAAGACTGCGATGGAGCTCCGTATGCCACGGCAAACTGGCTGACACTGACGGCGGCGGTGCACAAATGCTGCGCAGCTAGCGCCATTCGACGGCCAACACCGCGGTTCCTGGTGTGTCCGCTGTGCCGTGCGTGTGATCATTGCTTGTACAGCCCTCTCGCAGTGTCCGGAGCAAGTATGGTGGGTCTGACACACCGGTGTCAATGTGTTCTTTTTTCCATTTCCAGTAGTGTACATTTAAATTCAGTAATGAAAAATTTTCCCGTTTGCGGGCCGTCTTAAAGCCCACTTGGGGTGCCGTGTTGAGAGAGGTAAGATTTCTAGACGGGACGTGTCAGAATTCATAGCGGCCGCTTGGCGCTCCAAGCTGAGAGGTTACGTCCAAGTGAAGGATTTATATACAGTGCCTATCACATTTAGCAGCGAAAACCCGCATGAGTGAAAGTGTGCGAGGGAAGAAGTTAGGGGGTTGGGGGGGGGGGGGGGGGGGGGAATGGGTCGGGCGAGCACCACCAAATGAAGCGTCGCTTGCGTCGAAAACTGAGCCCTGTCTGTTTGCCGGAAATACGCCATCATCATCAGGACTAGCATTTTCGTAAAATTTCAGAAAATTATCTCAAAAATTTGCTGGCGTAAATGAAGCTACAATGAAGACTTAGTGTAGAACTTCCAGAACACAGACACGTCTTTTCCATCTTGTTACACTGAATAGTATGCTAATTTAATCGAGTTATTTATTTATTAATCCCTGTAAGGGTTACCTCACAGTGATACAGGATTTGGTATAGTACAATGAAACTAATGAGCTCAAGTATACAGACACATCAAACAGATAAGTATGTTTTTATGAGGCTAGGGCAGATGGCCGGCCGTGTCCTCGGTGTATGAACCGTCCTGGTTTAATATTGTTGTGGGATCTGAAATTTAGAAACCTGTCTCACACCGGCCTAATTTAGCTTCACTGATCAGGATAGTAAAAAACATGCGTATATTAAGGGAATTTTCATTCACAAAGCAGGCTTATCACATTGACACATTTCAATACTGTTCTATCCTGATTAAATTGAGCTTAACTTAAATTCCATAAGGCAGTGAAGCAATTTCGAAGTCTCGGTGCGACGAAAATTGTCAGTCGATCTCCTGAAAACATTTGTAATAATTATTAACTTTCGGTGATCACATGGGGAAGACCGGAGATCTGCTGGTAAGACGGTGTTAGCTCATTTATTGAAAGTAATAAACTGGATATCTTGAGCGTACAAAACGGCAGGTTCGTCCAGCATAAATCAGACGTTCCCCACTGATCCCGTGCAACACAGCGTGGTAAGCAGACACTTACTTTAGTTTAGTTCATGTATTAAATTCCTTCTCACACAGAATCTCATCAAGATGGCGACTAGCTCAACAATTCATACATATACATCTTCGTTCTTTCACGGCTAATCGCCAAGATCTCAATCATTCTTTTCATAAGAGAAAACATAGATAGGAGAGAAGCTATCCCATGGAGTAAATGCACGCTCCAAGAAATAATATGGCTTGAAACTACTTTGCATTGATAATCATCGTATATTAAAGTTTAGGAATCGGTAAGATAAGAGGAGATATTTCGAGATATGTACTGAGTTATATAATTTATAAAAATTTCTGAAAATATCGCGGAGAGGCCGCTGCAAGAGACATTACACCGGCATTTGTCAGAAATGCCACGATGTTCAGACAGAGCAAATTCCGTCGTCCCGAATGTGAGGACTGTACCGCCTCATTTGGTTGGTTCGTATTGCACAATGTGCTTTTGATTGAAATGTAAGACTACACTTGTTTTCCGTGCGAGAACTGGCAACTTTGTCCAGCGTCTGCATATGCTTCTGCCGAACTGTCGATCCTAAAGTAGACAGAGTGCATGTAGTTGCATCTTCAGTGTAAAGTCCCTTACGCACGACGTACTTTTTTGTCACAACTGACATCTCGAGAAAAGTGAGTCTGCTGCAGCTCCTCTGGCGTGGTGTTGAGTGTCGTCTGTAGCGAGTGGTAATTTTCGTTTACACGTCAGCGCTGAATATGCGTGTATTGTGAGTGTTGCCTGCTGTGTAGTTTCACACACACCTGAACGGTGAATGTGAGGCTATGAGGAACTATCCTATTTACGAAAAAATCGAAATGCATTAACAAAATGTAGGAACAAGCAGTGAAAATAAGAGTTTATTAACGACCGAAGCAAAATTCATAGTGGGTGTTCTTCTCAAAGGCCGTGTGCTAAATTCTTTGCTCTGCTGAGAACTGGAAGAATGAGTAAAGTGTCATCCAAACATTTTTGAAGATTTACATTTATATGCTAGACAAAATATACGCTTGCAGACACATCAGACAATATTTAGAACGCAGTGAACAGCACTTTTTTATCTGTTCTATCTTGTTTTCCTGCTTGGTGCCAAATAACATCTTAAATTGTTTTTGTCGGCAATTACTTCTGACTTTTTCACTGTAGCAATAGTTTTCATAAGGCACGTTCATTTATTTAAGGTCTTACTTATGCGTAGTGCAGGCTTTTTCTCTGTAAAACGTAAATATGAGAGCGTCCTGAAAAGTAATGCCTCCGAATTTTTTATACGAAGACTCTTAAAGTTTTAGAAATAAAGCAAACGTTATTAAACATTCTTATCTTCATTTTTCATGTCTACATATTTAATTTTCAACATAGTCACCCTGGCGACGAACACATTTCTCCCAACGAGAGATCATATTGTTGCTACCATCACTGATGGCTGTTTCACTTTACTAAGCCACACTCTCAACTCTGGTTGCAGCGCATTGTCACTATCGAAGTGAAGTCCTCGAAGGTGTTCTTTAAGTTCTGGAGATGAAATCAGATGTGACCAAGTCGTGATCCTATGGAGGATGATCGATGACAGTGAACCCAAGGCGTAAGATTGCTTCAGATTTCGGAACGCTCGTGTATGGTTTGGTATTCTCGTGTTGAAGGAGAGGCTGTTCCTTGTGTGTGCGGCTAGAAACTCGGCTGCAGAACGCTGTTTGTGGCAAGGACTCGACTAATGTCTGACGTAGTGCTGGAGGGAACTGATACCATGAATCCTATTGCCCTGTCCATAAATTCGTAAGAGTACGAAGGGGTGTAGACCTCTTCTGAACAGCACGTTGCAAGGCATCCCAGATAGGTTCAGTAACGTTCATGTGTGGGGACTTTTGTAGCCAGCGGAAGTGTTTAAACTCAGAGAAGTGTTCCAGGAGCCACCCTGTAGCAATTCTGGGCGTGTGAGGTATAGCATTGTCCTGCTGGAATTGCCCAAGTCAGTCGGAATGCACAATGGGCATGAATGGATGCAGGTGATCAGACAGGATGCTTACGTACGTGTCACCTGTCAGAGTCGACGTCTAGACGTATCGGAGGTCCCATATTATTCCAACGTCCCAAAGCATTGCAGAGCCTCCAACACCTTGAACAGTCCTCTGCTGACATACAGGGTCCATAGATTAATGAGGTTCTCTCCATACCCGTACATGTCCATCGGCTCTACACAACTTGAAACGAGACTCATCCGGCTAGGCACCACGTTTCCAGTCCCACGTCGGTACTGACGGGCCCATGCGAGGCGTAAAGCTTGTATCGTGCAGCCGTCAAGGTTACACGAGTGGGCCTTCGGCTCCGAAAGCCCATCCCGGTGATGTTTCGTTGAATGGTTCGCACGCTGACACTTGTTGATGCTCCAGCATTGAAATGTGCAGCAATTTGCGGAAGGGTTGCACTCCTGTCACGTTGAACGATTCTCTTCAGTCGTCGTTGGTCCCTTTCTTGCAGGATCTTTTTCCGGTTGCAGCAATGTCGGACATGTGATGTTTTACCGAATTCCTAAAATTCGTGAAATGGTCCTACTGGAAAATCCCCACTTCATCGATACCTCGGAGGTGCTGTGTCCCACCGCTGGTGCGCCGACTGTAAAACCATGTTCAAACTCACTTAAATCTTGATAAGCTGACATTGTAGCAGCAGTAACCGAGTCATTGGCAGAATACTTAGAAGATGCAACAGGTCTACTGAAGAGACTGCTTACACCACGCTTGTCCGCCGTATTCTGGAGTACTGCTGTGCGGTGTTGGATCCGCATCAGGTGGGACTGACGGATGACATCGAAAAGTACAAAGAAGGGCAGCTCGTTTTGTAATATCGCGAAATAGGGGAGATAGTGTCACAGACACGATACGTGAATCGGAGTGGCAATCATTAAAACAAAGGCGTTTTTCGTTGCGACGGGATCTTTTCATGAAATTTCAATCACCAGTTTGCTCCTCCGACTGCGAAAACAATCTGTTGGCACCCACCTACATAGGCAGAAATGATCATCACGATAAAATAAGAGAAATCAGGGCTTGCACAGAAAAATTTAAGTGCTCGTTTTTCCCGCGTGGCGTTCGTGAGTGGAACGGTAGAGAGACAGTTTGAAGGTTGTTCATTGAACCCTCTGCCAGGCTCTTTATTGTGAATAGCAGAGTAATCATGTAGGTGTAGAGAACAACTGCGCCGAACACATGTTGTCTTATATAGGCGTTGTCGTCCGCAGCGCCATGTTCCGGCTGTTTAAATATCTCTGCATTTGCATACGCATTCCTATACCATATTCTTTGGCGCTTCAGTGCACTTTCCAGCACTCCTGCGTAATTTTTTAATTTGAGGCATTTCGCCTAAACGGAAAAATACCAGAACCTCATGTAACTTTTTCATTGTGTCATGGATGCAAAGCAAAGAAAAATGGTTCAAATGGCTCTGAGCACTATGGGACTTCTGAGGTCATCAGTCCCCTAGAACTTTTTTTATCAACAATTTCTTTATTTCAATAACAATAATAATTACACAGCATAACCGACTTCCTTATATGATTAGTGAGTCTTAGTTTCTTAGATATCAGTTGCAGCTAATTGTAATTTAATTGATTGTGAGCTACAGCTATAACTAATTACAATGGGCAGCTAAATTCTTACAAGTATTTGTATTTAGTGTATAAGATCTTTACTAACTGCCTGCAGCGTCACAATTGTGTCAGAGATATATATAAACCTTCTTTATTGCCTTGCCCATCGAGCTAATCCCGACGGGCGTGTCCCTGACACTGGGCAGGCCAAGATGTTATTCTCTGCAGGTTCCTAATACTAATTTCCTAATCTAAGTACTACTAACTAGTTCTAACCTAAGTCAATTCCGGTACTTTGTCTTGTCGGTGATTATGTTCCCCACTCCCCCTAGTCCCGCACTTGGCGGATTCCAGACTACTAGAAGGTCGGCCTATCCATGCGGAGGCGGTATAGGAGTAGGGCGCGTGTTTGGTATTTAGTATATCTCCAGTTTTACTTTAATTTACGTTAATTTATTTCCCTCAGGTATTCCTTTAGCACTTTTCGAGATATCTCGTCTGCTAGTTTATTAAGAGTTTGAAAAGTGTCTTGTTGTCTTGTTGTGGTCTTCAGTCCTGAGACTGGTTTGATGCAGCTCTCCATGCTACTCTATCCTGTGCAAGCTTTTTCATCTCCCAGTACCTACTGCAACCTACATCCTTCTGAATCTGCTTAGTGTATTCATCTCTTGGTCTCCCTCTACGATTTTTACCCTCCACGCTGCCCTCCAATACTAAATTGGTGATCCCTTGATGCCTCAGAACATGTCCTACCAACCGACCCCTTCTTCTGGTCAAGTTGTGCCACAAACTTCTCTTCTCCCCAATCCTATTCAATACTTCCTCATTAGTTATGTGATCTACCCATCTAATCTTCAGCATTCTTCTGTAGCACCACATTTCGAAAGCTTCTATTCTCTTCTTGTCCAAACTATTTATCGTCCATGTTTCACTTCCATACATGGCTACACTCCATACGAATACTTTCAGAAATGACTTCCTGACACTTAAATCAATACTGGATGTTAACAAATTTCTCTTCTTCAGAAACGCTTTCTTTGCCATTGCCAGCCTACATTTTATATCCTCTCTACTTCGACCATCATCAGTTATTTTGCTCCCCAAATAGCAAAACTCCTTTACTACTTTAAGTGTCTCATTTCCTAATCTAATTCCCTCAGCATCACCCGACTTAATTAGACTACATTCCATTATCCTTGTTTTGCTTTTGTTGATGTTCATCTTATATCCTCCTTTCAAGACACTGTCCATTCCATTCAACTGCTCTTCCAAGTCCTTTGCTGTCTCTGACAGAATTACAATGTCATCGGCGAACCTCAAAGTTTTTATTTCTTCTCCATGAATTTTAATACCTACTCCGAATTTTTCTTTTGTTTCCTTTACTGCTTGCTCAATATACAGACTGAACAACATCGGGGACAGGCTACAACCCTGTCTTACGCCCTTCCCAACCACTGCTTCCCTTTCATGTCCTTCGACTCTTATAACTGCCATCTGGTTTCTGTACAAATTGTAAATAGCCTTTCGCTCCCTGTATTTTACCCCTGCCACCTTTAGAATTTGAAAGAGAGTATTCCAGTCAACATTGTCAAAAGCTTTCTCTAAGTCTACAAATGCTAGAAACGTAGGTTTGCCTTTCCTTAATCTTTCTTCTAAGATAAGTCGTAAGGTCAGTATTGCCTCACGTGTTCCAGTGTTTCTACGGAATCCAAACTGATCTTCCCCGAGGTTGGCTTCTACTAGTTTTTCCATTCGTCTGTAAAGAATTCGTGTTAGTATTTTGCAGCTGTGACTTATTAAGCTGATAGTTCGGTAATTTTCACATCTGTCAACACCTGCTTTCTTTGGGGTTGGAATTATTATATTCTTCTTGAAGTCTGAGGGTATTTCACCTGTTTCATACATCTTGCTCACCAGATGGTAGAGTTTTGTCAGGACTGGCTCTCCCACGGCCGTCAGTAGTTCCAATGGAATATTGTCTACTCCGGGGGCCTTGTTTCGACTCAGGTCTTTCAGTGCTCTGTCAAACTCTTCACGCAGTATCGTATCTCCAATTTCATCTTCATCTACATCCTTTTCCATTTCCATAATATTGTCCTCAAGTACATCGCCCTTGTATAGACCCTCTATATACTCCTTCCACCTTTCTGCTTCCCCTTATTTGCTTAGAACTGGGTTTCCATCTGAACTCTTGATATTCATACAAGTCGTTCTCTTATCTCCAAAGGTCTCTTTAATTTTCCTGTAGGCGGTATCTATCTTACCCCAAGTGAGATAGGCCTCTACATCCTTACATTTGTCCTCTAGCCATTCCTGCTTAGCCATTTTGCACTTCCAGTCGATCTCATTTTTGAGACGTTTGTATTCCTTTTTGCCTGTTTCACTTACTGCATTTTTATATTTTCTCCTTTCATCAATTAAATTCAATATTTCTTCTGTTACCCAAGGATTTCTACTAGCCCTCGTCTTTATACCTACTTGATCCTCTGCTGCCTTCACTACTTCATCCCTCAAAGCTACCCATTCTTCTTCTACTGTATTTTTTCCCCCATTCCTGTCAATTGCTCCCTTATGCTCTCCCTGAATCTCTGTACAACCTCTGGTTCTTTTAGTTTATCCAGGTCCCATCTCCTTAAATTCCCACCTTTTTGCAGTTTCTTCAGTTTTAATCTACAGGTCATAACCAATAGATTGTGGTCAGAGTCCACATCTGCCCCTGGAAATGTCTTACAATTTAAAACCTGGTTCCTAAATCTCTGTCTTACCATTATATAATCTATCTGATACCTTTTAGTATCTCTAGGGTTCTTCCATGTATACAACCTTCTTTCATGATTCTTAAACCAAGTGTTAGTTATGATTATGTTGTGCTCTGTGCAAAATTCTACCAGGCGGCTTCCTCTTTCATTTCTGTCCCCCAATCCATATTCACCTACTATGTTTCCTTCTCTCCCTTTTCCTACACTCGAATTCCAGTCACCCATGACTATTAAATTTTCGTCTCCCTTCACAATCTGAATAATTTCTTTTATTTGATCATACATTTCTTCAATTTCTTCGTCATCTGCAGAGCTAGTTGGCATATAAACTTGTACTACTGTAGTAGGTGTGGGCTTCGTATCTATCTTGGCCACAATAATGCGTTCACTATGCTGTTTGTAGTAGCTTACCCGCATTCCTATTTTCCTATTCATTATTAAACCTACTCCTGCATTACCCCTATTTGATTTTGTGTTTATAACCCTGTATTCACCTGACCAGAAGTCTTGTTCCTCCTGCCACAGAACTTCACTAGTTCCCACTATATCTAACTTCAACCTATCCATTTCCCTTTTTAAATTTTCTAACCTACCTGCCCGATTAAGGGATCTGACATTCCACGCTCCGATCCGTAGAATGCCAGTTTTCTTTCTCCTGATAACGACATCCTCCTGAGTAGTCCCCGCCCGGAGATCCGAATGGGGGACTATTTTACCTCCGGAATATTTTACCCAAGAGGACGCCATCATCATGTAATCATACAGTAAAGCTGCATGCCCTCGGGAAAAATTACGGCTGTAGTTTCCCCTTGCTTTCAGCCGTTCGCAGTACCAGCACAGCAAGGCCGTTTTGATTAATGTTACAAGGCCAGATCAGTCAATCATCCAGACTGTTGCCCTTGCAACTACTGAAAAGGCTGCTGCCCCTCTTCAGGAACCACACGTTTGTCTGGCCTCTCAACAGATACCCCTCCGTTGTGGTTGCACCTACGGTACGGCTATCTGTATCGCTGAGGCACGCAAGCCTCCCCACCAACGGCAAGGTCCATGGTTCATGGGGGGGGCTTGTTGTCTTATTAGGTGGTATGTGTCACGGTCAGGTAGTTGGTCACGTAGTGTGGAAGCAACATCATTGAAGAGGGGGCACTCGTAGATCACATGATCGGGAGTACCCTCTGGTTCACTACAAGTGTGGCCCTTTTCCCGAACCGACATACGTATGTCGCGTATGGCTCACGTCCAGTGAGAAAATGGATTAGTCCTCTAGTGGCTTCAAAGTATGTCATTTTTAATCGTTCCCTAATGTTTGGAATAATTTCATATGTCCTACGCCATGTTTCATCCGGCTCCCATAGTTCTTGCCATAGCTGTTCGCCCCTTTGCCGAATCTCACCCTTGTCCCTAGCCCCAGTGCCTAAAATCTCTTCTGTCTTCATAACATTTCCTTTATTAACCCAGAACCACGGCCAGCCGGTGTGGCCGAGGGGTTCTAGGCGCTTCAGTCTGGAACCGCGCGACCGCTACGGTCGCAGGTTCGAATCCTGCCTCGGGCGTGGATGTGTGTGATGTCCTTAGGTTAGTTAGGTTTAAGTAGTTCTAACTCTAGGGGACTGGTGACCTCTGATGTTAAGTCCCATAGTGCTCAGAGCCATTTGAACCAGAACCACGCAGCCCGCTCTCTAATTTTGATGTCCAAGGGGCAGAGCCCCATTATGACTAATAGGGCTCCCCGTAGAACTTAGAACTACTTAAACCTAACTAACCTAAGGACATCAGACACATGCATGCCCGAGGCAGGATTCGAACCTGCGACCGTAGCGGTCGCGCGGATCCAGACTGTAGAGTCTAGAACCACTCGGCCACTCCGGCCGGCGCAAAGCAAACACCATAATGAGGGTTAAGAAGGCAGGAAGGGAGATAATCTGCTTCTGTGACGGGAGTGAGATCGTCCAGAAAAGATGAATTTGAGGTCTTAGCAGACGCCCCCTCTGGTCTCTCAGCGCAGTGTTCTCAGAAACTTAGAACTCCACACTCGGTGTAATCTATAGATCATTCGAGCACGTGGTCCCGGGTTCGATTCCCGGTGGGGTCAGGAATTTTCACCTGCCTCGTGATGACTGGGTGTTTGTGTTGTCCTCATCATTTCATCATCATGAAAGTGGCGAAATTGGGCTGAGAAAAGGTTAGGAATTTGTACGGGCGCTGATAACCGCGCAGTTGAGCGCCCCACAAACCAAACATCATCATCAACATCTATAGATCATTGACATCATACACATGCTCGCGAACGTGGTAAGCTGCCGATTTACAGATGGGCACGAAAGGCGCTTGTACGTCGAGAACTCGATATTGACCAGAAAGTCGGGTGTGTGGAACGGGCTGAAGACTCTGGAAGATAAGGAGGGGGCACGGGATGCTCGCTTCCAGCAGCTGGACACGGCGCGCGGTCAGCCGCCGCGGTTCTCACGCGGGCTGGTGGCGGACTGGAAGCGGCGCCGGGTGTGTGGGTGTCGGAGGAGGAACCCGTGTAGGCGGGTGTGGGTGTCGCATTCCTGCGGGCGGCGGCCGCCGGGCAGGTATCCGCGAGGTGCGCTGCCGCTTGCGAAGCGCCGGGCCCCGTCCAGTCGGCGGTCCACAGAGGCCGGCCCAGCTGGTCGGCAGCGGGAAGGCGATCCTCCTCGCGGTCCGGAGAGCACGCGCGGCTGCGCCCGGCCGGCCGCTTCACGGTTTTATTAGGCCGATTGCGCAGCCTGCGGCCGGCTCGGCTGCGGTGTAAACGGAGACGGCGGCCGCCGCGTTACACCTGCGATGCCCCGGGCTCCCCACGTCACGGATATCCCTTCGCAACGGCAGCTACGGTAGCACCACCGAGAGAGGCCATCGAACTACCTCTATTAACAGACTAACGCTACCTGGCATTAACATTGCTACCCGCGAACAAACATCACGAAGGTGGTGTGGGGCGGCGGGTGGATTAATAGAATAAATGTTTTGTATTTATGCTGTTTGCCGTTCTCAACACTGGCTCTCTAACTACAATATTGGCAACCAGAAAGTGGTTAGCAAAACGTGAAGCCTGTAATTAGAATTCCTAGTGCCCACTTCATCTGAGAAATACATTTATAGCTACAGCTTATAGCTCTGAGGAATTAGGAGATTGTCTGGGATTCATAATCAAAAAGCCATTCTCTCTAATATGTTCACTATATTCTGAAAGTCACAGACCAAAAAGAATCCACACAATCCAACTACCAGAGCAGTTCAGAGTCTAATACGCTGATGCCACTATAACTGTTCAAATTAAATGTTTAAGTGAATTTGATGATAATGTTCATCAAACGCCACGCTAAATAATGGTAGAATGTCTGTCCTGTGTCGCCACGTGAAAATACGCCATACCCAAACTAAAGATAGATCATTAACGTCATCCCAAAATTAACACTTCACTCGAAAACGATTTCATGGTTACACGTATCCTGTAATATTATTGGTATTTCCGTCCTACGAAAGCTTTGAGTACCCTTTGAAAGACATTTGTTTTGTATAATTTACATAACTGTAAAGATGCGCATCTAGCGCGGACGCTAATATATCGATTGCGCAGTCAAAGAAACATTTTAACAGAAGCTGAACTGTCGTTCCGCTTCGATCTAAATAAAAGATGACGGTAGAAAACTTTTGTAGATCTTCAGATTTTAATGTACTTCTGCTTGTGGTGTGAAAGCGTGGAGAAGGTCGACTTTAAGCTAAAAAAGTGAGTGGTCTTGCCAGCGTGCAGACAACATTATTAATTAATAACATTCAAGTAATTTATGTTCGAAACTGTAACTCGGCAAGCTATTGTTATCGGAGGTGTTGAACAGTGCAAGAATTGTCTTTAACGAAGGAGAAAAGTGACTGTAATTTGTTACAAAAACGCGAACATAGGAGCTAGTAAAGGACAGGCTGAAATGTGATCGCACCATAGAGTTAGAAAAATACTTATGTAAGTTATGCTGTCTATAAAGTAGCTCTAATTGCTTGTGAGAATTATTAGAATATATTTAGTGTTTACCAGACTTCTTATTCTGTTCTTTTCCTTTATACTTTTTTATCCTCCGTGCCATATTATTTTTATAAATGTCAAACAGCCTTTACTACAGCAGAAAATACTGCGGCATCCTGGTCGTGTACAGAAGGCCGCCCCTTATCTTCTATACAACTCATAGCAGCCCCATTTATGAATGATTTCATTTGAAAATGCATTTATTTTTCACTGTTCATTGGTAAAGGTCCCTTAGGTAATTATAAAATTCATACTGATTACGTAAAGCAATCCGGGTTGTTGTTTTCCAAGTAATAGAAGTCTTTGCGTAATCAAAAACTAGCCTCCTTCTGACAACGATCAGGAGCCGACCAGAAGACGGACGTCTTCGACCGCTTTCGTGTGTCCTGTGGCAAAGCTGTGCCAAACTGGGAACACGGCATTCTAGTATGAAATACCGGTTTAAATTGATAGAATTGAAATATATTTAACGTAATAATAATAGTAATAATTTTTTTTATCATACTAGAATCCCGAGTAACTTATTACTGCATCCGAGGCTGCTTATATCAACGATACTGACGCGACGCGATTCCCGGCACAGGTGGTGCGCTAATCAGCGTCTGGAGAGAACTGGGGCCTTCTTTTTCTCGCGAAGTGTTCTTACATATAAAGCCGCGGTGCGGACGGCTAAGGGAACGCCTGATCAAATCTGCTATCCCGACTAGCCGCTGGGCTAGTAATGCACCACTTTAAGTTATCGAATAAATCATTGCTTCCTTTGCTGATGGCCAATGAAGCTTTCAATTTAATTGTGCAACCAGCACACAGGTAACTAATCATAATAAAAGTCTGACGTGGCTAAGTTAAATATTTTGGGCGAGAGAATTAATTTAATTACACTACACGCAGTAGACGAGCTCTAAACTTGCTCTTTGGAGATACGCTATCGCTATAGCTTTATAGTTATTCTGTTGAAACATCTCACATTTTTATGATTATAGCGGATCTCCCTTCTACTTAAATTTAAACATCCTAGCTTTATTTATTCGCCTACTTAATCTGTCTTGCTTCCTTAATTTTCAAGACAAAAACCAGAAAATCATGAATTTCAACTAAAATTTTAATTTGTGAGATTCAGAATACTGTTTCTACTAAATTATTATGCAAAAGGAATCTAAATATAAATTTTTAAGTTTCTAGCTCTTTTCTGTTGCGCCAATGATTTTTACAGAAAAACGTCCAAATTTCGAAAATGGTTAAAGTTATTGAACTGATATCCTCAACACATATTGATTTTGTATTACTCCTGACATGCTAGAAACGTTTCAGGTTATTTACTCCATTTTAAATTATTGTGCAATATTCATGACGTCACAACTAGTTACAGCGGACTAGGCTGGCACACAATGGAAAGACTGATGTGAATTTTATAAGGCGTGAGTATGCTGCTTCCCTACAGTGTACTATAACGGGGTGCCTCAAACCTTTTGGGTCAAATTCAAATAGGTGATAGTGGGTCCACATTCGACTTCATTGACATTAAGAAACAATGGTCAGAAGTCCATATTTATTGTCTCATGGACACCTTCCGTAGTATTTGTTCAAAGCGAAAGTAAAGTTCAATGTACTGACTTGGCAGAAAATCCTAAGAAATTTTGGTCTTATGTCAAAGTGGTAGGTGGATCAAATCAAAACGTCCAGACACTCTGTGACCAAAATGGTACTGAAACAGAGAATGACAGACTAAAGGCCGAAATAATAAATATCTTTTTCCAAAGCTGTTTCACAGAGGAAAACTGCACTGTAGTTCCTTCTCTAGATTGTCGCACAGATGACAAAATGGTAGATATCGAAACAGACGACAGAGGGATAGAGAAACAATTAAAATCGCTCAAAAGAGGAAAGACCGCTGGACCTGATGGGATACAAGTTCGATTTTACACAGAGTACGCGAAGGAACTTGCCCCCCTTCTTGCAGCGGTGTACCGTAGGTCTCTAGAAGAGCGTAGCGTTCCAAAGGATTGGAAAAGGGCCCAGGTCATCCCCGTTTTCAAGAAGGGACGTCGAACAGACGTGCAGAACTATAGACCTATATCTCAAACGTCTATCAGTTGTAGAATTTTGGAACACTTATTATGTTCGAGTATAATGACTTTTCTGGAGACTAGAAATCTACTCTGTAGGAACCAGCACGGGTTTCGAAAAAGACGATCGTGTGAAACCCAGCTCGCGCTATTCGTTCACGAGACTCAGAGGGCCATAGACACGGGTTCCCAGGTAGATGCCGTATTTCTTGACTTCCGCAAGGCGTTCAGTACAGTTCCCCACAGTCATTTAATGAACAAAGTAAGAGCATATGGACTATCAGACCAATTGTGTGATTGGATTGAGGAGTTCCTAGATTACAGAACGCAGCATGTCATTCTCAATGGAGAGAAGTCTTCCGAAGTAAGAGTGATTTCAGGTGTGCCGCAAGCGAGTGTCGTAGGACAGTTGCTATTCACAATATACATAAATGACCTTGTGGATAACATTGGAAGTTCACTGAGGCTTTTTGCGGATGATGCTGTGGTATATTGAGAGGTTGTAACAATGGAAAATTGTACTGAAATGCAGGAGGATCTGCAGCGAATTGACGCATGGTGCAGGGAATGGCAATTGAATCTCAATGTAGACAAGTGTAATGTGCTGCGAATACATAGAAAGAAAGATCCCTTATCATTTAGCTACAATATAGCAGGTCAGCAACTGGAAGCAGTTAATTCCATAAATTATCTGGGAGTGCGCATTAAGAGTGATTTAAAATGGAATGACCATATAAAGTTGATCGTCGGTAAAGCAGATGCCAGACTGAGATTCATTGGAAGAATCCTAACGAAATGCCGTCCGAAAACAAAGGAAGTAGGTTACAGTACACTTGTTCGCCCACTGCTTGAATATTGCTCACCGGTGTGTGATCCGTACTAGATAGGGTTGATAGAAGAGATAGAGAAGATCCAACGGACCGCAGCGCGCTTCGTTACAGGATCATTTGGTAATCACGAAAGCGTTACGGAGATGGTAGATAAACTCCAGTGGAAGACTCTGCAAGCGAGACGCTCAGTAGCTCGGTACGGGCTTTTGGTGAAGTTTCGAGAACATACTTTCGCCGAGAAGTCAAGCAGTATATTGCTCCCTCCTACTTATATCTCACGAAGAGACCATGAGGATAAAATCAGAGGGACTAGAGCCCACACAGAGGCATACCGACAATCTTTATTTCCACGAACCATACGAGACTGGAATAGAAGGGAGGACCGATAGAGGTACTCAAGGTACCCTCCGCCAAACACCGTCAGGTGGCTTGCGGAGTATGGATGTAGATGTAGATGTAGATGTAAGGCACAGTTATTAGAGACTGTAGTCCTTGCTGTCCACGAAGGGGAGTGATTTCAACATGACGGTGCACCAGCTCACTTCGATGTTTAATGTCGGCGAGCACCTGAATAACAGGTACCCTCATCGTTGGACTGGAAGGAGAGATACTGCTCCACGGCCAGCGCGATCGCCGATCTCACAGCCCCGGACGCTTCCCTCTGGGGCTGGTCAAGACGTTGGTGTATGAAACCTCCTTAGAAATGAATGAAGATCTCCTTTCTAGGGTTCAGGTCTGCCCATCTCCTGGTACAACAGACACTAGGGATTTTTAGAGGGTGCAGCAGAACTTCATGTGCCATTTCCATGCACGCACTGAGACTGGCGGTTGCAGCTTTGAAGCGTTACTATGAATTACGTTGTCGTTATGCAGTGTATGTCGATAACACAATAAACATGCATTTCCGACAATAGGTTCCCTATCTTACAGTCAGTATAATCGATCGTGGACTCACTATTATCTCTTTCATCCTGACACCCTAATACTATCCGGGTCCAGGCGCCCCTCCGAACCGACCGACCGCCGTATCATCATTTTCCAGTTCCGTCATTGGATAAGATATGGAGGGGCATTTCGATCTCCCACGTTTTATCAGTTTCCCTTGACCCGAAGCCGCTAGTATTCCGTCACGTAGCTCCTCAGTTATCATCACGAGGCTCAGTGCAACCATCTATGAAAAATCCCTGGCAGGAACAGCAATCGAACCTGAGTTCTCCGTATGGCAGCGGTGTTATCGTTCATCAGTGGCGTCATTGGGTGCGATATGGAGGGTTATGGGGTCAGCACCACACTGTCCCAGATGTTCTCAGCTTTCGTGACCTGATGCTGCTAGTGCTCTTCCAAGTAGCTCCTCAAGGGGCATCACGAGGTGGAGTGCACCCAGTTTTCTCATCAAGGAAAAATTTCTGGCAGTCGATTCTCTGTCATTTTGTATTAATGGCTTTTCAGCGAGATATACCCAGCAGAAAGCAATATACACTGAAGAAAAACAATCGCAGCACCAAGGAGGAGTTGTGCGACACGAACGAAAGTTGCTAGGCGTGCTCCAACATCTGAAAGATGATGTCTATTCAAATTTCGCCCCAGTCGCACGCACAGAAGTAGCGCCATTATGAGTGTGCATATCAAGTTTGCTTTAAATACACGCTGTAATGGTCGTGAAATTTAGTTACCTTTGAAACTGGACAAGGTGAGTCGATGTTAGTCAAGAATTCGTTTATCAACGCCTCTGCCAACCTCCGACGGGTGGAACGTTGAAGCACAGGTGCGTATCTTCGACATACAGCTGAAATGCCCCTTAGAAAAATTATGAATGACTCTGCTAGTAAACTTCTGCTTTATTTGATGCAAAGACAGCTGAGTAAAACTGAACGTACTCAGACAGTTCTCTCTTTACTTATTCTGATCACCACTAAACTGGCACATTTTTTTTTTTTTTTTTTTTTTTTTTTTTGCGCAACGCAATCTGTCTTTCAATGATCTCTACAAAAAAATGGCCCTGACTAACAATAACCTATACCTTTCATGAATCACTTACCTCACAAAACTCTTTGTTACTCGAACTACTGCAATACAGCGAGCGCCAATACTACCAGCTAAATAAAAGATTCTAACTACTGAAGGCACTAACTACGGATAGGCATAGTTAGCATATGAAAGATTTTGATAGAGAACAAACAGTTTATTTACCTTAATAGTGTTCAAAAGTCAGTTCATAACATCCATCTTTACAAATTTCCTTTTTCTGCTTTAGCACGGATTCTTCTAAAGTCGGTCTTGGTGCCCATTTATTTCAAGAAGCCATAGAAAATGACACTACTGTGCAGAATACCATTGCTTTTGCTAGCCGCTTGCTAACAAAATCTGAAAAAAATTATTCCGTTACTGAATTAGATACTTTAGCTATCGTTTGGGCATTTAACAAATTCCATTTCTTTCTTTCTGGTAAACACGTAAAAGTATACAGTGATCATTGTGCATTACAATTTCTTATGTCTTCAAAATTAAATCATGCAGGTTAAAACGTTGTGCATTGTTTCTGCAAGAATTCCACTTCACAATAGTCTACATTCCCGGCAAGGAGAACGTTGTTGCGGACGCACTATCACGTCCACAGGCTGGGCTTGAGAAAAGTAACACAGAAGGCAACCTCTCAAAATTCTTCCATCTCCCTCCCCACATCCACCACTGCTGGCGGCTCACCCCCAACAGCCCAACTCTACGCGCTGTTCCCATCCAACTGCTCAACACTACACAAGCGAATATTCCAACAATGAGTCCAACCAGGCACAGATTGCACACAGCACAGTCAGTGATTTTCACACAGAGCGCTACGTGGCGTTACCAACATAAAAACCTAAACAGCCTACTTACACAGCTTTCAAATTACAAGTTACATCATCTGTTTTGAGTAATTGAATCACTCTTGTCATCAATGGTGCTTATATAGTTTTTTTGTCTTGCAGAAGGGCATTTAATAAGACAGACTGTGTCGAGCGCGCTAGTAAACACTGCTGTTTCACCCGACAAGGCGCGGGCTACAGGTCCGGCCGTCTTGTAATCATTGTCGTATTGTTTGCTG
Source organism: Schistocerca piceifrons (assembly GCF_021461385.2). NCBI lineage: Eukaryota > Metazoa > Arthropoda > Insecta > Orthoptera > Acrididae > Schistocerca > Schistocerca piceifrons. The sequence continues at coordinate 1,193,622,788 of NC_060138.1, forward strand.
TTCTGCAGTACAGCACTTCAGGTGTAAGATCAAAAAGAATTTTGAAAATTTGTCCATTTTTTAAAGAAAATTTTATGGTTGTATATTGTTAAATAAGCAGGTTGTGTGAAAGGAAAGTTATATTGGTGGGTCCTCCCTTCCACGTTTTCCGTAATTCCATTAAGTACCTACCACGTCTGACGTAGAAAAACTGAATGCTGACCTCAACAAATTGTTAGTACTGTATAATACCTCGGCAGACGATGTTTCACAAATAAAGAAGGCTTATCATAGTCTTCCAGAGATAAAAAAACAGTTAAAGGGTACTGTTAAGAAACTAGAAAGTAAAGTAGATACTTTTGTAGAAGAACAAGTTGTGGAGGTTTAAAAGCAATTCAGTGAGCAATATAAACATATTTTTGGCGATTTTTTCTCAGTATGTTACGCAAAAGAATGTAGAGGTAAATAACACACTGAGTTCGGAAGTAGAACGTGTCAAAGGTGAATCGGTCACAGTCACTATGTCCAAGAAAGACAATTCTGGTGAATCGGAAAAATCTGAGTCAGAGCAAATAAAGGTTTTTAAATAAAGATTTGCTGGAATGGCGTGACCAAGTAACCGCAAAAATTACGACCTTGCAAGAGAAATTGTCTGCCTTCAGGGGCACAGATCAAAGCACTCCACAGACTATTAATAAAGTGTGTAGTAAGTACGAGACATCTACTGTAGCAGATCCTACAACTCATGGTAACGAAGCAAATTTCAATAATTATCGCTAAGTCGCATATCATACGAAGTAATGATTGCACGATCACTTTCTTCTGTATTGCTTGAAGAAAGTTTGTTCAAGTATAGACAATTCCAAGTCTATAAGTAACAATGAAATGATTCCGCATCCGATTGCGCGTGTATGAGTATTCAAACGTGTGTTACCACATTCTTGGACTGAACAGCGGAAGATCCGTTTCACCACGGGGTACATATAAGGTGATAGTCCCTTTGGCCATAGACACAGCTGTACTTTGTCAAAATTATGAGCAGTTTGAAAGAGAATTTTTGCCTAAGTATTAACCAAGTGGTCACCAAGAGGGACTGAGAAAACAGGCATTCAGTTCGGAGCCCTTTCATGCTAAAGATGAAGTTACCTTCAAACTGCTCATAAGTTAGAAAGAGTTTAGCTGCGTCCGTGGCTCAAGAAGCTCCACCACCTTATATATACCCCGTGGTGAAAAAGATATGATATTCAGTCCAAGACTGGCTCCTTTATACGCAGTCGAATGAGGATTGTTTTTATTGTTATTCATAGACTTAGAACTGTATATACACTCCTGGAAATGGAAAAAAGAACACATTGACACCGGTGTGTCAGACCCACCATACTTGCTCCGGACACTGCGAGAGGGCTGTACAAGCAATGATCACACGCACGGCACAGCGGACACACCAGAAACCGCGGTGTTGGCCGTCGAATGGCGCTAGCTGCGCAGCATTTGTGCACCGCCGCCGTCAGTGTCAGCCAGTTTGCCGTGGCATACGGAGCTCCATCGCAGTCTTTAACACTGGTAGCATGCCGCGACAGCGTGGACGTGAACCGTATGTGCAGTTGACGGACTTTGAGCGAGGGCGTATAGTGGGCATGCGGGAGGCCAGGTGGACGTACCGCCGAATTGCTCAACACGTGGGGCGTGAGGTCTCCACAGTACATCGATGTTGTCGCCAGTGGTCGGCGGAAGGTGCACGTGCCCGTCGACCTGGGACCGGACCGCAGCGACGCACGGATGCACGCCAAGACCGTAGGATCCTACGCAGTGCCGTAGGGGACCGCACCGCCACTTCCCAGCAAATTAGGGACACTGTTGCTCCTGGGGTATCGGCGAGGACCATTCGCAACCGTCTCCATGAAGCTGGGCTACGGTCCCGCACACCGTTAGGCCGTCTTCCGCTCACGCCCCAACATCGTGCAGCCCGCCTCCAGTGGTGTCGCGACAGGCGTGAATGGAGGGACGAATGGAGACGTGTCGTCTTCAGCGATGAGAGTCGCTTCTGCCTTGGTGCCAATGATGGTCGTATGCGTGTTTGGCGCCGTGCAGGTGAGCGCCACAATCAGGACTGCATACGACCGAGGCACACAGGGCCAACACCCGGCATCATGGTGTGTGGAGCGATCTCCTACACTGGCCGTACACCACTGGTGATCGTCGAGGGGACACTGAATAGTGCACGGTACATCCAAACCGTCATCGAACCCATCGTTCTACCATTCCTAGACCGGCAAGGGAACTTGCTGTTCCAACAGGACAATGCACGTCCGCATGTATCCCGTGCCACCCAACGTGCTCTAGAAGGTGTAAGTCAACTAACCTGGCCAGCAAGATCTCCGGATCTGTCCCCCATTGAGCATGTTTGGGACTGGATGAAGCGTCGTCTCACGCGGTCTGCACGTCCAGCACGAACGCTGGTCCAACTGAAGCGCCAGGTGGAAATGGCATGGCAAGCCGTTCCACAGGACTACATCCAGCATCTCTACGATCGTCTCCATGGGAGAATAGCAGCCTGCATTGCTGCGAAAGGTGGATATACACTGTACTAGTGCCGACATTGTGCATGCTCTGTTGCCTGTGTCTATGTACCTGTGGTTCTGTCAGTGTGATCATGTGATGTATCTGACCCCAGGAATGTGTCAATAAAGTTTCCCCTTCCTGGGACAATGAATTCACGGTGTTCTTATTTCAATTTCCAGGAGTGTACTTGAACAAACTTTCTTCAAGCAAAACAGCAGAAAGTAATTGTGCATTCGCTACTTCATATGATATCCGAGTTAGCGACACCAGAAAAGGATCTATGAGGTATATTCTGGATAGTATCGATCTCATTTATCAAGACATAAGGATCGGCACAATAACGACCACAATAGCACGCTGCAGTCCAGTCAGCCGTGTGCGATGAATCATAACACCCACCGTCTTAACAGATAGTGTGCTGTTCCAGTGACGTCATCTCCTATGTAACCTGGATATAATGCGTGTAGTACAGACCACGGCCTACAGAACTGGAATAGTAATATCGAAAGAAGGTTTAATAATAATCGGTACCATACTCGTTACCAGGTAAATGGGGGCGGACAAAATTTTTAAAATAACAATAACGGTTTCTGATATCCAAGTCATGAAGCCTAGAACAGGGGAAAAGGCAATACTTATCCACAAAACAGTTACACACAACATGGTGCACTGATACTAAGTGGCAAAATAAAAGTCATTCGGTGAAAATTGTTGAAGTTACCAGTGAGCATCACATCTTACAAGAGCTATATAGGGTTTATAGATAATAACAAAATACAAATGAAAATATCAGGTAGTGTAATATGGCTGACATAAACCAAGAAGTTAGACAAGGGTGTCCACTCTCATCCACACTTTTTAATTCGTATACCGACAATGTAAACAAAATTTGAGTACAGACAACAAAACGTTTTAAAATTTACAATGTGGGTGTTAGTTCACTACCTTTTGATGGTGACTAACTAACTGTTAGTCGGAATGAAAGTGACTTACAAGAAGCTATTTTTAATTTAAGTAAAACAGCCATAGAATACAATCTGAACGTCTCCAACACAAAGACAGAATTAGTTGCATTTTTAGATGAGTTCGGAGAGCAATTTAATAGATTCAAATATTATGTTGCAGTATCACATATGGGGCAAACAATGAAATACAAAATAAGTTAGACCTATGTACCTATTTCTGTGGAACTTTACGCAGAACATTGGGAGATACTTACGGTATACTTCTATAAGGTATAATTTTATAAGACTATGGCTATACCAGAACTGCTCTTTGGAAACAGAACTCTTACGACGAGAGGTGAAAAGAGGTCAGAATCATGTGAAATGAATTTCCTTAGGTACATGTTGGATAAACTTGTTGGATGAAACGAGACATGATGGCATCTGAGCTGCACAGTATATGCAGAACATTGTTGACATAATAAAACAGTATTAGTTAAGATGGAAAGAACATATAGAACGTACACCAGATGCAAGAATCAGTAAAGCTATATAACACTATGGAGCAAGAGGCGAAAGAACTTTAGGAAGACCGATGAAGAGATAGTTTGACCAATTTTGAAGGAGACAGAATGGACCAAAAGGCCCAGTCCTTGATGTTGTTGTTGTTGTTGATGATGACAATGATGAGATAACTGAAACACGTATGTAACGTAGCAGCGATGGCGAGGCATTGCAGCGTCTCTGACCAGAGAGTATGCGCTTGACCGCGCGAGTGTTACGAGCAGTACTCTGTCAGCAGTCGTTGCGAGCAGTAGCTCTGTTCAGTGGCGTGCTGTAAGCTAGTAGTCGTCATGTAGAGGAGTACGCTAGTAGTCGTCATGCAGAGCGGTCGGTCAGGGGTAGCAGCCCAGTGCGGTTGTGTGATGTAGTCTGTCGGTATTCTGGTCAAGATGCTGAATGAGGTATTGTTAATTAAGGTAATCTTCAGATAATGTAAAGTTTATTTATTGTAATTAATTTCCAACAAGTGCCCCAATAATAATTTTGATTTCAAAAGCAATTTTACAAAAAAAAAGTTTTTTTATTTTTTTTAAATTGAACTAACGATTTCGTCCCACTTCCCTTAAAGAAAAATTTCAAAAAAAAAAAAGGGAATATTATTATTTGCAATGCAGTTCCTCCAAGCCGTGCGCAAGAATAAGAGCAGAAATTTGACTAGCAGTTACAATGAGGTAAGAAATTAATTCTGATTTTTGCACAGGGCCAAAGACCGATATTTCGGTGTAATTGAATTAACATTATCGGTGAGATTTTGTTGTCACTGAATTGACTTTAATTTTTTTTGTGAAGATCTTATATTTGAGTCAGATTGCTAATTTTTTGTTTAATTGTCATTCTCTTTAAAATTTCAGTGGAGAGGTTACACTTAGCGCAATGTCCATTAGCATTTCTATATAATATTTTCATTTAAATTTTTGTGGGGAGGTTACATAACTCAAGAGCTACTGCCAACTAACCATGCCGCAGCTTCGTCAAACTAATTCCAACTTCATTAAGTCCTCTGATGACGATCGTATCACAGGGTAGGGGCAATCCAGGCAATCTCTTCAATCTGTTACTGTATAATGATGATATTCATATCAGAGATCACTGAATTATGGATCAACCTATGTGATTTAGTCATACATAAGGGTTAGTGCAAGCTTCAATACATGGCATAGCGCGAAAAATTCCTATTACAATAGTATTAGATACAGATACCTCTATCAATGTCAAACAACTTATTTAATAAGATTAAAGAAGTAAAAAAAGTGCCAACCTATCCGATATAAAAGTGTTACATTGTTGGAACTCTAGGTGCTAAGTCGCAACCCGTCAAGTGGCAGACATAGGTACCCGTTCAGTACAACGAAAATCTAGCCAAAGTTGCAAATTTCACATTTTTTTATCCACTCAGTGACTAGTTTCGGGCCCGGACCCATTTTCAAATCATCGTAACATAGTCAAAATTGGTATTTCCGATAACGCAAAAACCATGTCAAAAATCTGTTGTCCGTATGCGCTGTAACTACTCGGTGCACGTTTTTGACATGGTTTTTGCATTTTCAGAAATACCATTTTTGACTGTGTTACAACGATTTGAAAATTGGTCCCGGTCCGAAACTAAACATCGAATGAATAAAAAAAAGTGAAATTTGCAACTTAGTTGGTTTTTCGTTGTACTGATTAACGGAAGTTGATGACCCACAGCTATTCTAGCATGCTGAAAGTTCACAAGTATCCGTTGTCCTTGGAAATGTAGTTACAGTATGCCCGTTCCTAACTTTGAAAGGTCTTGTGGTCAACTGCTTGCTGGGTATGTAGTTTTTCTGAGAAATGAATGTAAAATTAGTTTTTTCTTTGGATAAGTGCTACTTGTGCATCTAGGGCAAGAATGTTGAAGTAGACTTAATGCAAATATCAGTGGGTTATCGTAGATACTAGAAGGGAATTCAAATAAAAATTTTAAAGGCAACGAACGCATCTGAAGATAGTTTCTCAAATGATAAAAATAATGATAACGAGTTTAAAACAATGACAGCGGAACTTTCGCGCACAATGGATGAAAAGATAGACGCGAAATTCGAGCAACAGAACTCTCAAATTAACGAACGTCTTAGTGTTCACATACAAAACAGTGATACGCGTTTCCGTAAATTTATTCAGGATCAAAACAAAGTAAAACGTCAAGTCATGGAAACAATCACGGCTCAGAGACAAGAAGACAAACGTAAAATGTTCGCGAAAGCGAAGACATACGTAGACAACAATATTGCCACAGTGTCCGACGAAATTAATACCATCAAACAGTCCAACACAGAATTACGTGACGAAATTTCTGATCTTGAATCAAAAACAGATACACACACAGTAAATATTCAAACAGTGACAGACAGACTCGAACAATTAGAACTAACACAGGATTCAGATGTTGTCAAAACTGACGTTAAAAAACTGAACGAAACTACACGTAAGTTGCAAAAACAGATTAATGCGTCTGATTCTAAAACCGATGATCAGGTAAAAATACTGACTGAAAAATGTGATGAACTGGCCAGTCGTATTGACGTCATCGAAAGTACTAATGACAATAAATCAGACGATACTGCACCGATTTCATTTAACCAAACACCTGAATTTCAAAATTTACAGCAGACAATTAATGAGATCGATTCATCTAATAACACGTTGCGTAGAAAACTGTCAAGCTTACAGCAAGAAGTAACAGAGATGAAAAGCATCTCAGTTAATAACACATCACAGCAGACGCCACTTTGCGAACATTTGTCAGACTCGCGCCACGCGTATAATTTGGGTAATCTACAGAGAGTACGGGTCTTAGATTCCGATCAACCACAGTTCAATAGATTCTCTTACGATCCTGAACATGTTCCATCACACAGAGATGATAATTTCGATTACAAACATTTTCTGTCAGTGAGAAAGTTTAAAGTTTTTAAAAACGATAGAACGCAGATTCACCCACTGGATTGGATTCAACAATTTAGCTTTGCTCTCCCACCGACTTGGCCGGTAACACACAAACTTGAATTTATTTGCAGTTTTTTGGAAGGCGAACCGGCAACTCGTATGAGACCGATCGCGAGACAGTGTTACTCGGTAGAGGAATTTCAGAATGCTTTTCTGTCAGCGTACTGGTCGAAGACGACACAGCGCGGAATTAAAGATCAACTAATTAGTTTGCCAAATTATGAGAACTCCAATTTTCCCAGTGTCACGCAATTTTTTGAGCATATGGTCCAACAAAATCAATACCTAAGTGAACCGTACAGTGAATCTGCACTTATACAATTATGCATTTCCAAATTACCACGGTCATTACGAGTGTCACTTCTAACGGGCCAGCAAAAAGAAAACATTTCAGCATTCAGAGATTTGTTACAGCTCTTGGAAGTACAACAATCTGATTATTCTTTTGTAAACAAAAACTTTTCGTATAATAACCAAGGTCAACAAACTTACAGTAATTATGAACAGGGACATAATTTCAATAGAAAAAGTAACAGACGCTTTAGGAACGGCAACTACCAGAACTTAAATCACAGACAGAATTCTGATTATCAATATCGTCAAAATCATCAGCAACAGGAACCACATTTCGGTAACAATAGAAGTTTTCCACCGCAACAGCATGAAAGTCAACCGGTTGGAATGCGTAACCAACAATGTAATGCACAAGGTCAACCAGGCTTTAATGTTCCGCCGCGTGCACGTATAGTCCCAGATCCAACAAATAGTAATGCACGGCAGCAAGGAAACAACTACGTACAAAGAAGGCAGTATTTCAATTCCCATCGCAATACACCGTATAGGAATGACTATTACGACAGACGTAAAAACGATGAGCACAATTACCAGCGTACATATAATAACAGTCGGTCTCACCAACAGCAAAATCATACGCAAGAACATATTCTCATGAATGAACCCGACAGTAGGTACCATCCAGAGCGTAACACGTCTGGAAGAAGTAATAGAACAGTTCAAATAGTAGAAATGCCACAGAATCCTCCTAATAATAATAACACGTCAGATAGAATCTGACTAAATACTGCACAGGACGCATCTTCTAATAACACAAGCACTACCTCTGACACGCAAAATGTTGTTCACGAAAATGTAATTACTTTTGACGATATCAGAGACACTCTCTTGCAGGAAAGACCAGTTATTCAGAAAACCATTTCACATCCTGTTATCGAAATTAAAATTGGTTCATCGAAATTCTCAGCAGTAATTGATTCCGGATCACCTATATCAGTAATAAATGAAGAAACTTTTAACGAGTGTAACAAAGAGAATACGTATCCGACATTACCATTAGGCAAAACAAAAGTGAAAGGAGCAGTACCGAGTAAAGGAGTAGACGTTAAATTACAGACGCATTTATCATTTTGTATTGGAGGTCATACTTTCCACTCAAATTTTTGGATTGTTCCTTTATTGACAACAGACGTTATTTTAGGTACGAATTTTCTGGTACAACACGACGCAGTTATCGATTTTCAGAATTCTTATTTAATGTTAAAGGATGAAAATGTACAATTGGCTTTAGAATTTCAGCACTCTTTATCTGCGGAAGAACAAACAATTAACCGCACAGAGGTCATTTCCGCAACACGTGACATAGACTGTAATCCTACATTGTTCACGGATACGTACGCACACAACTATAATACTCCAGAAGAAGCTGACTACGACGTAATGCAATTGATTTCTGATAAGGTTAAAGAAAGCAGTGCAACTACAGACGACGAACGAACGCAGTTACACAAAATTCTTTTACAGCAAGCTCCAGTTTTTGACAACATTCCTGGTACTATGTCCGGCTTTATGTATGAATTTCAAGTGAGACAGAACGACACATTTAAAGCAAAGCATTATCCCATTCCATATATTCACAGAGAACAGGTTAAAAAAGAATTGCAGGATATGCTCGACCAAGGAATTATAGAACCAGCAGTTAGTCCGTACATAAACCCGCTACATATTGTTAAGAAAAAAGATGGCTCACTTCGCCTTGTACTTGATTCATGTCACATTAATGACATTATTATTAATGAAACAGATCGACCACAGACTTTAGAGGAACTTTTACAGAAATTTCATGGTACAGCTATTTATTCCACATTAGATTTGAAATCGGGATTTTGGCAAATTCAGCTTCATCCGAATTGCAGAAAATATACAGCTTTTCTCTGTTTTGGCGACTGTTATCAATTTTGCAAATTACCGTTCGGCTTAACTATTTCTTCTGCAGCTTTTATTCGCGGTTTGAACACAATACTTCCGACAAAACTTAAGGACAGAATTACGACGTATGTAGACGATATTCTTATCGCAGAAGCTAACTGGTCTGAACACAATCTGATTCTTGAACAACTGTTACAAACTTTTCATGCACAAGGACTCACAGTTAACCTCAGTAAATCGCACTTTGGCAAAACTTCCATAAAATTTCTTGGACACGTAATTTCAGCAGAAGGCATTGCACCTGATCCGGAAAAACTTCAGGCTCTACGTGACATTACTGTTCCTACGACGAAGAAGCAATTACGCAGTTTTTTGGGCTTAATTAACTTTTTTCGTAAATTTATTCATCATTCTGCTTTAGACACACCCAGGTTATGTCAATTAACAGGTAAAAACAGTATTTGGTCTTGGGATAAGCAAGCACACTCTGAATTTATGAACCTGAAACATGCTTTGTTGAATGCTCCGCTTTTATCGCACCCAGATCTTATCAGAAATTTTTCCATTGCCACTGACAGTTCCAACACCGCTTTAGGCGTACACATTTTTCAGGAAATTGAAGAAGATGGTTCTACAGTAATTAAAAGCATCGCATTTGCAAGCCGCATTCTGTCACCTGCTGAGCGAAATTATTCCGTTACAGAACTGGAAACATTATGTGTTGTATGGGCTTTCACGAGATTTAGGCATTTTCTTTATGGCAGACATACCACAGTTTACACAGACCACAGAGCGATACAATTTTTGCTTTCAGCTAAATTTACTCACGACAGGTTAAGTAGATGGAAACTGTATTTACAGGAATTTAATTTTACGATTGTTCACATTCCCGGCACACAAAATGTTATAGCAGACGCACTATCGCGTTCTCTGAGCAACAATCAGCAAGACGTAGCAATCAACTTCTGCAAAACAAATTTCAGTGTCATGTACATTCAGCAAGTTGCATTTGAAAACTTTATTTCATCGTCATTACAGGACATAGCACAAGAGCAAAATAAAGACAATGTGTGGAAAGAAATTAAACGCCTTTGGCAAGATAGGAAAAATGTTACGATTAGGAACCACTACACTGTACGCAATGACATTCTGTTTCGCCGCTCTCATCCTGACAGCGACAATTGGTTATTATGCATTCCTGACGAACTGGTCAACAAATTAATCTGGTACACTCATCTAAGTTACGCACATTACGGAGCACGAAAATGTTTTCTTATACTGAGACAGAACTGTTATTTTACCAACATGGAGAAACGTATACGACGAGTTCTAGCGTCTTGTAAAATTTGCCAGAAAGCTAAATCAGACACCACTTCACATATTCCTCCATTATATCCCATTATACCTGTTAAATTAAGACATATGGCCGCTGTAGATATTTTTGGTCCAATTCCGAGAACCAACAGAGGTTTTTGCTACATCTTTGTCGCTGTTGAGCTCACTTCAAAATTTGTTACTTTCACTCCGTTACGCAAAGCTACTGCTAAAACTGTTTCGAAAGCATTTGTAAAACATTTTCTATTTGATGTAGGGCATGTGATGAAAGTAATTTCTGACAATGGATCTCAATTTCGTAGTAGCGTATGGACACGCATGTTACGAGCCAGAAACATTTCTCCGATCTATATATCCAAGTACCACGCTTCTTCGAACCCCTGTGAAAGATTAATGAAAGAAATTGGTAAACTGTGTAGAATATACTGCCACAAAAGACATATTGATTGGGATACACACATACTCTCATTCCAAGATGTAATTAATTCCATTCCAAATGAATCCACTATGCTATCTCCGTCTGTTATACTGAAAAACGTTGAGCCACCAAACAAAATTAAAGAATTAGTAAACTTCCCCAAATGTCGTCGACGAAGACACCACGAAATAATTGACATTGCGCTGAACAACATCAAACGTGCCGCAGAGCGCCGGAGAAGACAGCAAAAACAGGTTTGTAGACGCCGAGACTTTCACGTTGGACAGAAAATATTAGTACGTACACACTATTTATCCAGTAAATTAAAAGGTAAGTGCAGTAAATTTGAACTTCTATACGCAGGTCCATATCGGATTCGCAGCATCCCTCACCCCAATGTTGTACACGTCGAAACTTTGAGAACCAGAAAATCGAAAGGCAACCACCATATCTCAAACATTAAACCGTTTATTGAGTGAAGACACTTTATGATTCAACACACTATGATGTCATTTACTAATGCAATTATTTCACCTGACTAATTACTGATGATTATCGTATTTTTTCTTGGCAAGTGCCCGGCAAGGTAAGGTTAGCAGGTCGCTTTTCTTGTCGTTACACATCAGACCGTGCACATTTTCCATATTTTTGGTGTATACGATTGTATTCCAGTTTTGTTTGTATGCACTGTAAAATAGTTAAGATATAACACACCAGTGACTTTGACATATTTTTGCCTTATGACATCTCAACATCGTGACTGTTTTACATTTTTGCTGCTGCATTGTGATATTCTCTGTACATTTTGGCTTTAAACACTGTCAATGTCTTTGACATATTACGTTTTCTGTCATGTTATGCTGTATGGCTAATTGTGTCACCATAAACCAGTCATTATTTAGTGGGTATATGATTTAAATGCAGGACATTAATCTTTGTTCATCAATTTCAGAAAGAAATGACGCGTGTAAGAAATAAATTCAACAGAAACGGGAATTTCACCTACGGAATAAACGAAAGAAGATGCAATAACTTTATGAGGAAGAGTAAATGGATCAGGATTAACAAGCATTAACAAGAATATACTATACTCATCGTAGAATAGCAGTCTTAACTAATTTTTTCTTTCAGAATACAAGGTGATTGATGCAGGCTGTCAGACAGAACTACACATCTTAGTTTTAGTGATGAAATATGCTAGAGATAAGGATTAGTTGTGTAATGAGTAATGAAGTGATTTTTTTTGCAGATGATAATGAATGCTGATGAATAATGATGAAGGATATGGTATTATGAATAATGAAGTTTTTCTTTACAGGTGATAATAATGAAGTTATGATAACGTGGATAATGAAGTGATTGATAATGAAGTTTTTTCTTTACAGATGAAGATAATGTTGAAGTTATGTATTTATGCTATGTAGTTATTTAAGTATTTGTTGCAGTTTGCTTTGACAGCAAGTGTTATATTGCATAGTAGGATGACGGAAAGTTTTGGAAAGGGCAGCTATGGAACACATTTTTATACACATTTCACTACCTGTTAATTCGAAGTTCACTACTTTTCAGCATAGAGTGCGTTTCTTCTTTCAGCTCAATAATCCATTTTGTATTTTTTTTCAGGAGAAGTTTTTCATGATACTTACTAAACCTGTTACTTATTATACCTGTTCTAGTACTTGCATTTTTATTTTTTACCCATTTGTGTTTATCATTTATAAATGTGATCACATATACTGCCTTGTTACATAACCTTGCTACAGCTGACTCATGACGAATGACGTTACCTATCCTAATTTGCAGCAATAGGTCCAAAGCAAATAGTGTTATGCCTCAGCAATTAATTATCGATCCCAACGCAATGCATTGCTAGCAAAAAAAAAATGTATTACCAGTCCCAAGTAGTGATACCAGTTTGAGAAAATTCTGAATAATACTGATTAGCTCTGAATAGTATGTCACTTGTGTAATGACCTCTTAATGAGACAAAAAGAATATATAAAAATAATGCTTTGTAACTGGCTAATAACTGCCACTGTTTATTGTAATGAGACTACTTATAATGCCCATGATTATTAATGCTATGACTGTAATTAACTGATTTTTAATAATGACTTCGTAATGATCTGAATAATACTGAATGATGAACAATGTTTTATTCTATTCAATACTTGCTGGCCACTGAGTGCCAATAATTAATGTCACTCAATGAATTGTTATTAATTATGCCATTAATTAGCTCTTGTTTTCAATGTTCATACTTTGTAATTGGAAATGAATGTGACTGTTTAATAATGCTTTGTAATTGGAAGAAGGCTAATGATTCTTACTAGATTGGAATGACACATAATTAATTAACTATGCTATTGTTTCATAATGCTTTGTGATTAGGAAAAAGCTAATGATTATTACTATTGGAAGACAAATGATTAATTAATTATGCTATACTTTATAATTGGGAAAGAATGTGATTGTTTAATAATGCTTTGTAATTAGGAAAAGGCTAATGATTATTACTATTGGAATGACAAATGATTAATTAACTGACAAATAATTAATTAACTATGCCATACTTTGTAACTGGAAAAGAATGTGACTGTTTAATAATGCTTTGTAATTAGGAGAAAGCTAATGATTATTACTATTGGAATGACAAATAATTAATTAACTATGCCATACTTTGTAACTGGAAAAGAATGTGACTGTTTAATAATGCTTTCTAATTAGGAAAAGGCTAATGATTATTACTATTGGAATGACACATAATTAATTAACTATGCCATACTTTGTAACTGGAAAAGAATGTGACTGTTTAATAATACTTTGTGATTAGAAGAAGGCTAATGATTCTTACTATATTGGAATGACAAATGATTAATTAACTATGCTATACTTTGTAACTGGAAAAGAATGCGATTATTTAATAATGCTTTGTAACTAGGAAAAGAAGGTTACTGATTCTATGTAAAACAATTCATGAACATTTTTCTGTAATACTACATACTTGGTACAGAAATGTTCAATAACTGGGCTATGAATGCCACAAACTACTAATGAAGATTGTAATTGTCAATATTATGTGACTTAATGTCCTTCACCTTATGAGCTAACTACCCTGAATTACTGCAATGTCCATTTGTCCTGTTTATCCTAGTGATCATGGAGCACTATATTTGGTTTTGCACTAATTCTACGTTGGTGTGCCTTGTAAGAGCGTGGTGTTGACACGACATGCTGTCCACCACCGTGAGCGATGAAGACGTTATTATGGTCCCACTGTTTGGTGTACCTAATGTACTGCCAAAATGAAAACATGGAATATTACTATGACAGTTCAGTGTCTTGGCTACACTGATAAATTCTGATGGGAAAAGAACTTCAAGTTGTGTCACTTGGTGTTGTACTTCTGTGGAAAGATATGGACTTTCAGAACAGCTGTGTGCAATCTAAAGTGCTACAACCATGATGCAATCCTTCCCTTTCCTATCCTAATTCTTGTCACATAGTGAAAATCATTTTTTGCTAACATCATTTATGTTCGTGGGTTATACATTTTTTTCGATTCGCTGAACTCCAGTGCGAGTACACTTATGGCACTGGTCGACATCTTGTTTTGCCATTATGTTTATTTGTTGTGAAAATGCTAAAGACATTTTTTCAGTGCGTGTGCACTTTGGACATGATTTTTTTTTGCCATTATGTTTATTTATTGCGAAAATGCTAAAGACATTTTTTTGATTTGTTCTGAAGTACAGTATTGGTAAACTCTTGTCTTTTATATTGTATATACATTTTTTATTTTGATGATATGTTCTGAACTACAGTGTATGTTTTCTACTGAACTTCAGTGCCTGTGCACTTTTCTCATTTTTCTATATGATTTCTACTCATTCTGTATGTTCAATACTTCAGTGCGTATGCACTTATGTCATTTCTTACTCATTGTATATACATTTCGTCATTTGCTGATATGTTCTGAACTGCAGTGCATGTGCACTCATGTCACTTGTCAACATGATTTTTTTTGCCATTCTGTTTATGCTAAAGAATTTTTTCAGTGCGTGTGCACTTTGTTTTCTATCAAATAATTTGTATATACATTTTCTGATTTGCTACTATGTTTTGTACTCATATCCTGTCTTTGTCTGAAATGTTTTGTACTCTGTGCATGTGCACCACATTTAATTCATGTATCTAAACATTCTGTAAATTGTACAAGTTGACTAATTAATGAAAAATTTTGCCGCGCTTGGCAAGTCCAAATGACTCACCATCGCTCCCAAATTTTTGCCCCCCCAGTGGAGGGTTATGAAACACGTATGTAACGTAGCAGCGATGGCGAGGCATTGCAGCGTCTCTGACCACAGAGTATGCGCTTGACCGCGCGAGTGTTACGAGCAGTACTCTGTCAGCAGTCGTTGTGAGCAGTAGCTCTGTTCAGTGGCGTGCTGTAAGCTAGTAGTCGTCATGTAGAGGAGTACGCTAGTAGTCGTCATGCAGAGCGGTCGGTCAGGGGTAGCAGCCCAGTGCGGTTGTGTGATGTAGTCTGTCGGTATTCTGGTCAAGATGCTGAATGAGGTATTGTTAATTAAGGTAATCTTCAGATAATGTAAAGTTTATTTATTGTAATTAATTTCCAACAAGTGCCCCAATAATAATTTTGATTTCAAAAGCAATTTTACAAAAAAAAGGTTTTTTTTTTTTTAATTGAACTAACGATTTCGTCCCACTTCCCTTAAAGAAAAATTTCAAAAAAAAAGGGAATATTATTATTTGCAATGCAGTTCCTCCAAGCCGTGCGCAAGAATAAGAGCAGAAATTAGGTTAGCAGTTACAATGACGTAAGATTTTAATTCTGATTTTTGCACAGGGCCAAAGACCGATATTTCGGTGTAATTGAATTAACATTATCGGTGAGATTTTGTTCTCACTGAATTGACTTTAATTTTTTTTGTGAAGATCTTATATTTGAGTCAGATTGCTAATTTTTTGTTTAATTGTCATTCTCTTTAAAATTTCAGTGGAGAGGTTACACTTAGCGCAATGTCCATTAGCATTTCTATAATATTTTCATTTAAATTTTTGTAGGGAGGTTACATAACTCAAGAGCTACTGCCAACTAACCATGCCGCAACTTCGTCAAACTAATTCCAACTTCATTAAGTCCTCTGATGACGATCGTATCACAGGGTAGGGGCAATCCAGGCAATCTCTTCAATCTGTTACTGTATAATGATGATATTCATATCAGAGATCACTGAATTATGGATCAACCTATGTGATTTAGTCATACATAAGGGTTAGTGCAAGCTTCAATACATGGCATAGCGCGAAAAATTCCTATTACAATAGTATTAGATACAGATACCTCTATCAATGTCAAACAACTTATTTAATAAGATTAAAGAAGTAAAAAAGTGCCAACCTATCCGATATAAAAGTGTTACATTGTTGGAACTCTAGGTGCTAAGTCGCAACCCGTCAAGTGGCAGACATAGGTACCCGTTCAGTACAACGAAAATCTAGCCAAAGTTGCAAATTTCACATTTTTTTATGCACTCAGTGACTAGTTTCGGGCCCGGACCCATTTTCAAATCATCGTAACATAGTCAAAATTGGTATTTCCGATAACGCAAAAACCATGTCAAAAATCTGTTGTCCGTATGCGCTGTAACTACTCGGTGCACGTTTTTGACATGGTTTTTGCATTTTCAGAAATACCATTTTTGACTGTGTTACAACGATTTGAAAATTGGTCCCGGTCCGAAACTAAACATCGAATGAATAAAAAAAAGTGAAATTTGCAACTTAGTTGGTTTTTCGTTGTACTGATTAACGGAAGTTGATGACCCACAGCTATTCTAGCATGCTGAAAGTTCACAAGTATCCGTTGTCCTTGGAAATGTAGTTACAGTATGCCCGTTCCTAACTTTGAAAGGTCTTGTGGTCAACTGCTTGCTGGGTATGTAGTTTTTCTGAGAAATGAACGTAAAATTAGTTTTTTCTTTGGATAAGTGCTACTTGTGCATCTAGGGCAAGAATGTTGAAGTAGACTTAATGCAAATATCAGTGGGATATCGTAGATACTAGAAGGGAATTCAAATAAAAATTTTAAAGGCAACGAACGCATCTGAAGATAGTTTCTCAAATGATAAAAATAATGATAACGAAACATATTTATATAACAAAGCAAAGGAATCTTCTTATCTCAATGAGCAACAACAGACAAGAGTTATGAAACGTACTTCTGAAATACTGAAGTGTTTTTGCGGGTGAAACAGATAGATTCAAATGGTTCAAATGGCTCTGAGCACTATGGGACTTAACTTCTAAGGTCATCAGTCCCCTAGAACTTAGAACTACTTAAACCTAACTAACCTAACGACATCACACACATCCATGCCCGAGGCAGGATTCGAACCTGCGACCGTAGCGGTCCTGCAGTTCCAGACTGTAGCGCCTAGAACCGCACGGCCACCACGGCCGGCGAAACAGGTAGAATGAATACGGTGTCTATCACTTGGACGTGATGCCACATGATACATTTTGCCGTAAATCGTACTCCAAGTCGTGGATGAAACGAGAGGCTGTTGATCGAGAAATAAGACAAATGGCCGGCCGGAGTAGCCGAGCTGTTCTAGGCGCTACAGTCTGGAACCGCGCAACCGCTACGGTCGCAGGTTCGAATCCTGCCTCGGGCATGGATGTGTGTGATGTCCTTAGGTTAGTTAGGTTGAAGTAGTTTTAAGTTCTAGGAGACTGATGACCTCAGAAGTTAAGTCCCATAGTGCTCAGATCCATTTGAACCATTTGAAATAAGACAATTATTGAATGAAAAGTAATTGAACCATCACATTCTTCTTATTGCAGTCCATTACTAGCAGTCAATAAATGAAATGGCCAAGTACACCTAGTTCTGCATGCGCATGGCATTAATAAAATGATTTTGCCAGCTTGCAAGTAACCTGAAAGTTTACTTGAGCAATTGCAAAAATTTCTTGTACCACTCTTATTTGACTATCGTAGATCTCCACTATTCCTATTGGCAGGTCCTATTCTTAAATGACTCTGGGAAATAACCGGTTTTTGTCCACACTGACAGAAGTTATTAGTTTTGTGTTTTACGTTTTGGACGCAACGTAAGCTCTGGTGTATTTATTATGGCTGTAGATATACTTCTAGCACCTATACAGATCTTCATTATATGTCGGTTATATCCCGACTGTAACTGATACATGGAAAGAACACCTTGAAGCATTGGACCGAGTATTGTTTAAATTTTCACTGGATGGAGTGACAGTTAACATGTAGAGATAAAAGCTTGGCCACGAAGAAATTTATGTTTTTGGTCCATGTCACTTCTCCTGAAGGGATAATACTTGATCCTGATAAAGCAAGTGCTGTGTAGAATTTTCTGGCTCCAAAAGCAAAACGGCGATTGAAAGAATTTCTTAGCTTCTATTCCTTTTTTCGCTGTTTTGTTCCTGGGCAGTTACTTAATAGGCCAGCACTATTAAATTTGTTAAATACGAATGCTCTATGGCACTGGTCAGACAAATGCCAAAAAGATTTCAATGCAATAAAGAATGCTTTAGTAAACTGTGAGATTCTATGTCATCCCCATATGGGTTTAGATTTTTATACTGCCAAGAACGCATCCCCCTGAAAGGGATAATGAAATTAAAGTTAACATGATTAGGTTTGCCATTAGAACACTCTCAGTGTGTGAATGTGGATATTCGGCTACTGAGCTGGAAGCTCTAGCTGTAATATGGGCGTTCAAGAAGTTCAGATATTACATTTATGATAAATACATTAAGGTATTTTGTGACTACCACGGTCTTAGATTTCTGTAAATTACTACATCTTAGGATTATGAGATGGACAGCTTTTCTGCGGGAATACGGGTTCGAGATAATGCATGAAAAAGGTAAGCACAAAGTTGTGGCTGACGCTTTGTCGCATTTACCACAAAGAATTATTGATCTTTCGAATTTAACAGAACAGATAAGTTATTATGGAGTGTGTTAATGAAGGAAATGCACTACAGCAATACCACTTAGATGTGTGTAACAACATTGCCACCTATCAAGATGCAGATCCAAAATGGAACAAAGTGAAGACTCTTCTTGCACAAAATCCATCGGAAAAAATTTTACAGCATTGCAAACAATGTGTTATTCGACAGACACAATGTTATTGATGACAACTGGTGTGTGTGTGTGTGTGTGTGTGTGTGTGTGTGTGTGTGTGTGTGTATGTGTGTGTATTACTCTTGCTTGTAGAAACACTATAGTTTGGCATACATATTACATTTGGTATGACTACAGTGCCACAAAATGTTCAAGAAACCTAAATTTGTATTGTCATTTTCCAAATATGGGGAGGTATATTCAACAGCTAATGAAAACTTGTTTACTGTGTCAGAAATCAACCTCTCCTAATGTGCTGCTACGTAGATTTACATTCTAAATTACCAACACACCCATTATGATAAATGTCTCCTGATGTTAGTGGGCCAATGCCCACTGCACGAAGTGGTTTTAAGTACTTAGTAGCACTATATGATCTTTTTTCAAACTATCGGAAGCAATATAGTACATGATCGACTGCAGCATTTGCCATTATTAACAGGTATCTTAAATATTACATACCGACAACTGTCAGACCTGTCGCATTCCCCAAAGACAATAGGTCGAACTTTGCGCCCAAAGAATAGAAAGATTTTTTTACAATAGCATTAAACACATTTTAATATCCAGGTACCATCAGCAAAGTGACCACATAGACTCCATTTTTAGACAATTCAATAAATTTATAAGAACTTATGCTCGTGCACAACACACACCATGGATAGAATTTATTGAACCATTTGAAAATATTGCGAATAATCTACCTATTTATACAACACCATATACACCTTCAGAAATACTGAATAACCATAAAGAAATTAAGAGCTAGATAAATCCATTAACACGCCTACCTAAAGAAGAACCTACACGGTAAGAAATACACTCGTTGCACGCACCGATCAAGCCAGAACCAAAATGAACGCAGAAAGTTAGGTTGCGTACAAAACTAAGTAGTTGTAGAAACAGTAGTACTCAAATCTCACCCTAAATCTGCTGATTCTCACAAAAGAAATAGCAAATGGGAATCAATATACCGCACTCAGGTATCTGTCTATTGGCCTTTCCTAAATCTAATGGAATTAAAGGGCTGTACTGTCACCAGAATCTGAAAAAACATCTGCTTGTGTAATAATAATAATCCTTTTCTGGGAGCTGAGGTAGCATTAGAGGTACCAAAAATCTTTTCTGTTGATGATGTGTAAGTGGGAAATGGGGTAAAGAGAAACGGGAACTTACGCTTTTACACTGAACATTTTACATTAATCGAAAATCATGTACGAAAACTACAGAAAAGTAATTCACACTTCCTGTAATATGCCCAGGTTTTGTTAACTGTAGCGAATACCATCTTATTCACCTAACAAATTACTAGGGGACAAGTGTTTCTGTGAATTACGACGTAACAAATTATATGAGTATCTATAAGTACAGAGTACTGAAATGTTGCATTAACAGAAATATAATGCGATGGACACTGAAATGTAAAACTATAAAGAAAAAAAGGACGTATGAAGAGACGCACGTTTTCCTTTTGATAAAAGTCTGAACAGTAGTTTTAACTTTTCTTAAGTAGTCACTGCCTTTATGTTAAAGAACGATTATTATGAGCGTGAACGTGTGTATGCTTCACGCTCTACTGTGGAGGAAACGGACTTTTAACCATGGCCCTGAACCGATTAAAATTAACGTGAGCTTTTTGGATGAACACTGAAAGTAAAATGTAAATATTTTTGAATTTATGTTTATGAAGTGAAATTCTTGAGCCGATATGAGGAACTAATTCATTATCTTTAAGTAAATAAGTATTTGTAACTAATGATAAAGGACGAATATTTCAATGAAAAATTGTGCATATGCTAAGATATAATGCTTCTGTGTTACAGCTGTTCCTACTTTCGGTTTGCTTCTCATGTGTTTGCACACGACGTGTGTCTTATTCGGCTGTGTACAGATCGTTGGCTTGTTTGTTTTTCTTTCGTAGCGTAGGTAACCTTGAATAATGTTGGGCCCGCATCGTAGCAAATTTCAGAACAAAATCGACTTAACCTGGTCTAAACATTTGCTTATCAATCTGAAGATACAACGTAAATACCGCGCTGTAAGGGACAAGGGACATTATTGAAAAGAATATCAAATAAAGGACAAGGAAAGATTACAGAAAATAATGTGATATACTGATTTCTTTATGTAAATACAATGTGAAGATGTTTAGTTTCATGACTTATAAGGAGACCTGCAGAGACAAATCGAAACTGTAACTGTAAATAACAATGCTGTGAACTGGAGACTCTTGGTTTCAGTTACAGGGAAGCTTTAGCATGTTTTAAACGATTAAGTGCATGTGACTAAGATGAGATATCTACAAAGACAATGCGTGAGCAAAATCCTGTGTAATTGGAACATTTCAGAGACGTGGATGCATAAAGTGTTCACTTTATTTACCTGGATTTGATCTCATGACCACCTCATTGACTGTGCTCTAATACGTGGAAAAGGGGTAGCCTTGGAAAGACTTAACAAGGCATTCCATACAGACGCGAGCATGTGAAAACGTTATCCACGTTCCCCGAGTACCAACAGACGATTTACTCCATCCGCGTGCCACTGACTTCACGACAATCCCGATTATTCAATACGGACTTGATTGTCGGGACAGACTGTTGCATACGCGGCGTCGTTATGTAAATTCAAATGATGTGAACAAAATACACATAAAATATTATCTCAGTGTCGTCACAGACAATGCGTGATGTAAATATTTGTGACATGTTACACTATACGGGCACTTGTCGTGCTGTGAAATTGGAGGAAACCCACGTCACTGAATGAAACTGAGAAGACCTCTGGGGATTTATTAAAATGGAACGGAAGCTTTGTACTTTTGTACTTCAAAACTTTTATTTCAGTGCAGCTTTCACGAGTTGCGCAAAAGCACGACTGATTCAGTTTTACAATTGTTTCATTATCATGGCCCTTGTGGAAGATTTGACGACTATTTGAATGATATCCTGGTTGAATCGTGACATCCAGTGACAGGACGAACAAGAAAACCTTGTGAATCCTGTTCTCCTAAATGGAACCGTCCGTCAACCTCCACAGTCTCCTGCCAACTGTCATCCTTGTGCATATGCTTTGCTTTACGGAGGGCAATGATAAAACAGACTAAATTGTTCTCATATGTAGGAACGATGAGGCTCTGTAAGAAATGGGAAAACTCTAGCTTATAAAAAATAAATACATTCCTGTGTATACATGCACCTTTTACTTATGTCAATGAAATAAGTGTGTTCGTTATTTTATGTATATCATGTAGTATTCCATATGAGTTTAAAGACAAAAGGAAATGCTATCATTTGTCACAGGTAACGAATATGACGGAATGAATAGACGTTAAATAGTGGCCTGATGTATGGCACTATCAAGTTAATGGTGAGAAATTGTGCCAACGCCATGCAAGGGGGCTGTATAATGCAACATTTAACTTTGTTCCCACAGATTTTGAATCTCAGAGATTTAGTAAACTGCTTAGAAGTCTGTGCTCTTTTTTTTTTCTTATTTAAAGGACAACTGCTGGTGCTTCACCATGGTCTTCTAGTCACTACTCTCCTGCTTCGTAGCTTTCCTCCCGAACGGATGGACTAAAAGGTCGTGTCATGTACTAATGTAACACTTGAGTTGAATTATAATGTTATTAACATTTACTTTAATCAGTTATTATTATTTAATTTTTGTTCCTTAGCCGGCCGGTGTGGCCGTGCGGTCACAGGTTCGAATCCTGCCTCGGGCATGGATGTGTGTGATGTCCTTAGGTTAGTTAGGTTTAAGTAGTTCTAAGTTCTAGGGGACTGATGACCTCAGATGGTAAGTTCCACAGTGCTCAGAGCCATTTGAACCATTTTTTGAACCTACTAAAATCGTGTCGGACCCCCTTTTGGCCGTCTTAGTACAGCATTTAGACGGCGCATGGACTCAACAAGTCGTTGAAATTCTCCTGCAGAAATATTGGCCCATGCTGCCTCTACAGCCGTCCATAATTGCAAAAGTGTTGTCGGCGGGTTTTTTTGCACGAACCAACCTGTCGATTATGTCCCATAAATGTTTGATGGGACTCATGTGGAGCGATATGGGTGACCGAATCATTCGCTCTAATTGTCCAGAATGTTCTTCAAACCAGTAGCGAACAGCTGTCTGTCCCCAATAGCTGAGTAATCAGCGCGACAGAATGTCAGTCCTAAGGGCCAGTATGTGCTATATAAAATTTATACTCTCCTCTCTGCTTCTCTCATATAATAAGACATTTTTTTGCTTCTTCTTGAATTTACTTTTTAGTTGTATATATGTAAAAATTTCTCCCACTTCTACTCCATCTGTCGTGCTGATGTCTTCTCTCATACTGTCCCACCTAACAGTGCTGACTAGAGGAAGATATCAAACCCGCATGCACATCGTGCCTGTAGCACCACAAAGTGCATCACATACACAAATCTGAGCTCATAATCAATTTGTTGACGATAGATATAAAGTACTATGCCTGTTCTGCAATGGTTTACAAAAAAAGACGACAAATGGCCATGGAAAAGGGTTCGAGGAACAACAATAAGAGAAAAATGCAAAAGAAAAGGATATCCAAACGAAAACATATAAAAAAACCACAGTAATATTAACCAACTGTAGGAATATAATATCTTAATAGAAAGAAATGTTTTAAAAATGTATCGCTAAAAATTTAAATAAATATATATAGTTACAAAAAAAAGGTCCGATTCCCGGCTGGGTCGGAGATTTTCTCCGCTCAGGGACTGGGTGTTGTGTTGGCCTAATCATCATCATCATTTCATCCCCATCGACGCGCAAGTCGCCGAAGTGGCGTCAAATCGAAAGACTTGCACCAGGCGAGCGATCTACCCGACGGGAGACCCTATTCACACTACATTTATTTATAGCAAACCGTGCACATGATTGGATTATAGGCAGACTTCAGAGAGATTGCAGACTACATCCTGACTCCTTTTGGGGGCATGAATGATAGTTAAAGTCGCTTAGCGTCGCCAAGTAAGTATCAACGAACATTTTGTCTGTACCAAAAGTTCTTCTACATGATGTGATCTATCACACCTAGAGTTTTGATGCAAAGATTTTGAAACTCTCTGTATGTAAATGACCTAGCGCACAACACTGGAAGTGCGATGAATTTTTTTCATGGATGATACTGTGGGATACAGAGAATTTTCAACGACGAAAAATTGTAACAGAATGCAGGAAATCTTGCTGTTGGGATCGACAGTTGACCGTCAACATAAATAAATTTAACAGATTTTGCTTAAATAATTAGAAAGTCCAATTAATGTATGATTACACGGCCAGAAATCACATCCACACTAATATCTAGGAGTACGCATACGGAGCGATTTAAAGTGGAACGATACCAGACTTAGATTCAGTAGAAGAATCATTAGGACCTGTGGTCCACAGTCAAAAGAGGTAACTAATGAAACCTTCGTTCGATCTTTACTTGAATACTGGTCGTCAGTCTGAGATCAGTACCAGATGGGATTGACAGAGGTAACAGCATGCCCGAAAGCCTCACACTGATGGTCAACCAACTCAAATAGCAGACGCTGCTAGAGGGGCATTCTGGATCACAGTGTGGTTTGCTATTACAGTTCCGAGAGCGTACGTTCCTAGAAGAGACAACCAATATATCGTTTCATCCTAAGCACATACGCGAAGAGGCCATGAAGGTAAACTTAGAGACGTTCGAGTTCACACAGTGGCTTACCAGGAATCCTTCTTCCCGAAAACCATTTGCATCTAGAACAGCAAACGGGGAAAGTGATTATGGTACACAAAACGCCCTCCGCCACTCACCGTAAGGTGATTGGCCGAGTATAGATGCAGACCTTACGATCAAAAGTAGCCGATCATCTATAACGGACATTAACATGGGATGTGTCAACCCCTCGCCTTTACGACGGTTTGAACTCAGCTGAAGATGCTTTCAATGAGTCTAAATATTTGAGGAAAAACTGCAGCCCATTCTTCCTGAACAGCTGAAACCAAAGAAGGTAGTGGTGTTGGACCCAGGGATGAGGAGCGAAGTCTACGTTCTGACTCAACCCAAATGGGTTCCATTGGGTTCAGGTCGGGACTCTAGGCAGGTCAGTCCATTTCAGGAATACTGTTGTCCACATATCATTGTGTGGTGTCACCGCCAGACATCACTCTTGCTAGGTGGTAGCCTTTAAATCGGCCGCGGGCCGTTAGTATACTATCAGTGATTGCAGACCGAGCGCCGCCACACGGCAGGTCTAGTCTAGAGAGACTTTCTAGCACTCGTCCCAGTTGTACAGCCGACTTTGCTAGCGATGGTTCACTGCCTGCATACGCTACGCTCTCATTTGCAGAGACGACAGTTTAGTATAGCCTTCAGCCACGTCATTTGCTACGACCTAGCAAGGCGCCATATTCAGTTACTATGTATCCTGAACAGATTATATTGTGACTCATGTACCGTCAAGAGCGGCGTTCATAATTAATGGATTAAAGTTAAGTATCAAACTAATGCCGTCCGCTTTCTGAATTCTAATTCCTTGTCACGTTCCAGACCTCACGTCAGTATGGTCCTTCCCTCCTCACGCCAGCCTGCGTGAGCTAAAACGCGTGCATTTCGGCCTCCTCTCGTAACACAGTGTTGGCTCTTCTGCCAACACAACACATTGTCTCAGAGCTACTGCTTCACAACAGGGGGCAATGACATTCTGCTACGAACGTCGTCTCCAAACTATTCCTCTACGGTGTGTAAAAAAAAAAAAAAAGAAAAAGAACTTCTGTGATTAGGTCCTGAAGACCACAGGATGTCGGCCGGCCTCCGCTTCACCGCCCGCCATGAGATGTCATGTATATGCAATCAATATAGATAGGCATGGGGTTAGCATACAGCACTCCTAGCGTTGTCAATGCTTGGACCTTGAAGTCTCTACCTCTTAATCACGTAGTCCCTGAGCTAGCAACACGATGCTGAGGGCACCCTTGTCCTTTGCTTCCACCATGGAAAAATGCTTAGCGGCAACAGGAATCGAACCTGCGTCCTCTGCATGCCAGGCATTTACACTGACCACATAGCTACAAAGGCGGACATACAGAACACAAAGCTGTAAAATGTGTTCGTATCGTCTGCATTCAGCATTTTCATAAGCGAAACAAGAGGGCCACAGCCTAAACCTGTAAAACACCCCGACACTGTAACAACATCTTCTCCGGACTTCACTGTTGTCACTATTTCATCGAATTGCCCCAAGGTATAGCGTGCTTACCCACCTCTCCTTCTGAAATTAGGA
The DNA here is from genome assembly GCF_021461385.2 of Schistocerca piceifrons. Classification (NCBI taxonomy): domain Eukaryota; kingdom Metazoa; phylum Arthropoda; class Insecta; order Orthoptera; family Acrididae; genus Schistocerca; species Schistocerca piceifrons. The sequence goes on from NC_060138.1 coordinate 1,193,649,252, forward strand.
AGATAATAAACTCTCTCAAGAATAAAAGCTCACATAGAATTGATGGCATTTAAAGCAGGATAATAAAAGCTTGTTCCCAAGAGATAAGTGGGATTCTTACCCACATATGTAATAGCTCTCTGAAGCAGGGTATTTTTCCAGATAGACTGCAGTATGCCATTGTTAAACCACTGCATAAAAAAGGATACGTCTGATGTCAACAACTACCTTCCAATCTCTCTTCTGACTGCCTTATCCAAAATTCTTGAAAAAGTAATGTATTGTACAGTAGCTTAACACCTTTGTAAAAATAAAGTTTTAACAAAATGTCAGTTTGGTTTTCAGAAAGGTTCTTCTACGGAAAATGCTATATATGCTTTCACTAATGAAATATTAAATGCTCTGAGTAGCCGGGAGTCACCCGTTGGGATTTTTTGTGATCTCTCAAAGGCTTTTGATGGTGTAAATCATGGAATACTTCTAGATAAGCTCAAGTACTGTGGTATGAATGGGACAGCGCTCAAATGGTTTAAATCATACCTAACTGGAAGAGTGCAGATAGCTGAAATAAGCAGTTCACATAATATGCAAAAAAAACTGGTGATTTTTCAAACTGGGGAACAACCAAGAATGGGGTGCTGCAAGGGTCGGTCTTGGGTCCTCTGCTGTTCTTAATATACGTTAATGACTTGCCATTCTACATTTACGAAGATGTAAAGCTGGTACTTTTTGCCGATGATACAAGTATAGGTATCACACCCAACAGACAAGAATTAACTGATGAAATTGTAAACCATGTTTTTAAGAAAATCATTTAAGTGGTTCTCTGCAAATGGGCTCTCATTAAACTTTGACAAAACACAGTATATACAGTTCCACACAGTAAATGGAATGACACCATTAATAAATATAGACTTCGATGAGAAATCGGTAGCTAAGGTAGAATATTCAAAATTTCTAGGTGTATGCATTGATGAGGGGTTGAACTGGAAGAAAACGGACTGAAGATCTGCTGAAACGTTTGAGTTCAGCTACTTATGCTATTAGGGTCATTGCAAATTTTGGCGATATACATCTCAGTAAATTAGCTTACCATTCGCTGCTTTCGTATGGCATCATATTCTGGGGTAACTCATCATTGAGTAAAAGAGTGTTCATTGCACAAAAGCGTGTAATCAGAATAATTGCTGGAGCTCATCCAAGATCATCCTGCAGACAGGATCTTCACTGTAGCCTCACAATATATATATTCACTTATGAAATTTGTTATTAACAATCCGAACGAATTCAAAAATACCAGCAGTGTACATGGCTACAACAATAGGAGCAAGGATGATCTTCACTACTCAAGGTTAAATCTAACTTTGGCTCAGAAGGGGGTAAATTATGCTGCCACAGAAGTCTTTGGTCACTTACCTAATAGCATCAAAAGTCTGACAGATAGCCTTATAGCATTTAAAAGCAAATTAAAAGAATTTCTGAATGGCAACTCCTTCTACTCATTAGACGAATTTTTGGATATAGTTTGTGGGTAAGTTCCCCATCCGCCCCACCAAAAAAAAAATATTAAGTGTCATGTAATATTTTGTGTAATGTAATATATTGTATAGACACCTTTTATTAACCTGACACGTTCCACATCTTTACGAAGTGTCGTATTCATGATCTATGGAACAAGTTCTAATCTAATCTACGCCAAATCATTCGTTTTCAGTCATCCACCCATCCCCCGAGTACGTTGCTCTTTACATCGCCTCAAGCATCGCTTAGCATTGACTACAAAAGTATATGAGCAGCTGCTAGACAACTGCATCCCATTTTTTTGATACGCTAAGTACAGTAACTTTAGTAGCTAGACTACTGTTAGTGCTTTGGAACTCACGAACGATTCCTTCCGCTATTTTACAACGTGGTTCAGCATTGTTCGACGCTCACCGTCCCTCAGCACACGAAGTCCGCCAATTGTTGGCTTAGCTTCGGCTGTTCCTTCAGAGTCACGTTACTGACAGTCAACTTGGGCAGCTTTAGAAGGGTTGAAATGCCCCTGGTGAGTGTAAGGTGACATCCAATGACAGGCCATGTTCGAAGTGACTGACAAGGGGAGGCCGCCAATTGTGAAATTCAGATTCGATTCATACTGCGCATAACTAAAGCTCATGACCAGAGGTGTAATGTGGCAAAGCACCAAGATGCACTTCTCAGCCGTTGTCGAGAAAATCGACAGTTAAAAGAAGCCGTTGCGGTGAAATATTCTCTACGATTTTTAATTTTCTACAGCGTCGTGGCGCAGCGGTAAGCGCTGGGGTTTGTAATCCGAAGGTTGCCGGACCGAATCTCGCTCCATGCAACTTTTTTTTAGTATTTGTTTTTTGTAATTCATATATATATATATACATATATATATATATAATTCCTGGTAATCAGTTGCAACAATTATGCATATAATAAGTTGTTGAAAGTCGTTTGTCGTGGACAAACTGGCGACTTCGAACATCATTATGTTTTCCGCAAACAAAGTTGTATTTCACAAATGTTATTGTCTTCATAATATTAACCACGTATAGTTAACGGAAGACGTAGAAACGAATACGTATAGCGTAAGTCAAACATTCGAATTAGAATAGAGACCCCACGAACACAAACTTGCTGTGGCAGGTATGAAATATAAACTCCGTTACTCGCTCGTTACACTTGAAGGACAGATGTTGAATGGGCCGTAACGAGCCGCCCCATAACAGCGTAATTGCCTGCTAACTTCGAAAGAAGGTAGATGCGGTCCCTAGCGCAACTTATAACATCGTCGAAAATCAGTGCGGACGGGACAGCTTTGGTACACCCTGTTAAACAAACGGAAAAATGGAGGCGGTACAATTGGAGAGCGATCCGCCTTCACCAACACGCATAAGCAATTCATTAATAGTGTATATATATATATATATATATATATATATATATATATATATATATATGTATATATATATATATATATATATATTTGAATTGCAAAAAACTAATAATAAAAAAATATTGTATGGCGCGAGATTCGATCCGGCGACCTTCGGATTACGAACCCTAGCGCTTACCGCTGCGCTATGACGCTGTAGATAATCATTAATCGTAGAGAGTATTTCATCGCAACGGTTTCTTTTAACTGTCGATTTTCTCGACAACGGCTGAGAAGTGCATCTTGGTGCTTTGCCACATTACACCTCCGGCCATGAGCTTTTATTATGCGCAGTATGAATCGAATCTGAATTTCACAATTGGCGGCCTCCCCTTGTGAGCTGTCCTAAGCGGCCCATTCTGCTGTTAGTGTCACCGCTTCTCTGCTGACAGCACAGTATTCCCTGCTCCCTTTTATACAGGCGGGTCCGTCGCTCGTGACGTCTAGCGGTCACTTCCGAATTACGTAAGAGTCCCCGGATCCTTGTAGAGCAGATAGTGTAGATGTATAACTTCCCTTGTCTGTCTTCTTCTGTAGGTGTTCAAGTAGCAGCACCTGCAGTGTCCCTCCACGGTTTAGAAGCTGGGCTGACGCCTCGGCGGAGCGCCTGATTGTGGCGTCGAATCACGGCTGGTCCCCGTGCCTCTTAACGCACACACGCACGCACACACACAGCCTCCGGCGCCGCCCACGCGCGTGCCAATCACGCAGGCGCCCGCTCCTAGGTCTGGCTCCGCACCAAGTCTTCGCTCGTCTGAGCCCAGCGTCGCCACGCCTCGCCTCGCGCCCAGGAATTTGTCTCCGCCTGTCGCAGGGGATTCTCTGCTGACGCAGAACAATGTTCCGGATTATCCAGGTCAAAGTCGGGTCCCGAGCGGACGCGAGAGCACTACTGTTCGAGTCGTCGCCGCCTCCGGGGTCACATCTTACTTCGTCAGCTCTCGACTCTGTGTTTTACAGCTGCGTGAAACTCGCCGCCTACAGTGTTCTGAGAGAGCACAGATACTACTGTAACTCTCCATCTTCGTGTAGTGTGCGCTGTAATCGACCGTGATTAAATGTACGCAGTTTGTCCGAAAGGCATCGATTCCAAAGAAATTCAACCGAAACTACAGGGTGATTCAAAAAGAATACCACAACTTTAGGAATTTAAAACTCTGCAACGACAAAAGGCAGAGCTAAGCACTGTCTGTCGGCGAATTAAGGGAGCTATAAAGTTTCATTTAGATGTACATTTGTTCGCTTGAGGCGCTGTTGACTAGGCGTCAGCGTCAGTTGATGCGAAGATGGCGACCGCTCAACAGAAAGCTTTTTGTGTTATTGAGTACGGCAGAAGTGAATCGACGACAGTTGTTCAGCGTGCATTTCGAACGAAGTATGGTGTGAAACCTCCTGATAGGTGGTGTATTAAACGTTGGTATAAACAGTTTACAGAGAATGAGTGTTTGTGCAAAGGGAAAAGTTCTGGACGGCCGAGAACGAGTGATGCAAATGTAGCACGCATCCAGCAAGCATTTGTTCGCAGCCCAGGAAAATCGACTCGCAGAGCTAGCAGAGAGCTGCAAATTCCACAATCAACTGCATGGAGAGTCCTTATCTGTCCGTAACTACCTGAACGTCAACTACCCGAGGCGATGGATCGGCCGCCAGGCAGCCCGTGACAGAGCACTTCATCACTGGCCTCCAAGAAGCCCTGATCTTACCCCCTGCGATTTTTTTGTTATGGGGGTATGTTAAGGATATGGTGTTTCGGCCACCTCTCCCAGCCACCATTGATGATTTGAAACGAGAAATAACAGCAGCTATCCAAACTGTTACGCCTGATATGCTACAGAGAGTGTGGAACGAGTTGGAGTATCGGGTTGATATTGCTCGAGTGTCTGGAGGGGGCCATATTGAACATTTCTGAACTTGTTTTTGAGTAAAAAAAAACCTTTTTAAATATTCTTTGTAATGATGTATAACAGAACATTATATTATGTTTCTTTCATTAAATACACATTTTTAAAGTTGTGGTATTCTTTTTGAATCACCCTGTATGTCGAGAACTGTCCAACTAATCATCGAAATATGTGTTGAATACACTCTCGTAATAAATAGTGCAAATAAACGTAATTACGAGGCGTGTTTTTTAAGTAAATACCGTTTTGAAATGAAAAAAAGACGTGCTAAGCTATCTCAATAATTTTGTTTTTACATGAAAGCCTGTACCTTAATCTACTTTTCTACATAATTTCCGTCAATATTGAGGCACCTGTCATAACGTTGCACCAGTTTTTGAATACCCTACCGGCTGACTTGCTGACCATTGCATCACCACTGTTTTGACTTCGTCATCGTCTTGAAGACGCTGACCGCCCAGGTGTTTCTTCAAGTGCAGCAACAAATGGTAGTCACTGGGCGCAAGATGGGGGCTGTAAGGAGGATGATCTAGAGTTTCCCATCGAAAAGATGTGATGAGACCTTTGGTGTGATTCGCCACATGCGGACGGGCATTGTCCTGCAGCAAAACGATGCCTTTGCTCAACTTCCATGGACTGTTGCTTTGATTCTGGTGTGACGTGCGCCACCCATGTTTCATCGCCTGTAACATTTTGGGTTAAGAAGTCATCACCGTCGTTGTGGTACCGCTCAAGGAAAGTCGATGCACTGTCTAAACGTTTGGTTTTGTGCACATCCGTCAACATTTTCGGTACCCAACGTGCGCACAATTTTCGGTAATTCAAGTGCTCGGTCACAATGCCAGACAAAACACTACGAGAAACATTAGGAAAGTCATCCCGCAAGGAGGAAATCGTAAAGCGTCTGTTTTCTCTCGCCTTATTGTCCACTTCCGGCACCAAACTTTCATTAACGACTGAAGGACGCCCACTCTGTTGTTCATCATGCACATTTGTGCGGCCATCTTTAAATGCTCTCACCCACCTTCTTACCATTCCATCACTCGTAATGTTTTCTCCGTAAACTGCACAGATCTCAAGATGAATATCGATCGCTTTTAGGCAGTACACAACGTAAACAAGGAAAAATCAGACTGTAATGGCGTCAGTTCGTAGATTAAGGTACAGGCTTTCATGTAAAACCAAAATTATTGAGATTTCTTAGCACGTCTTTTTTTAATTTCAAAACGGTACTTACTTAAAAAACACGCCTCGTACAAAGATCGATTTACATTGGTTAGTCAAATTTATCATTAATTAAAATTTGTATTTTAGTGACATTCCAAAATGGAAAGAAATAATTAGGTCGCCGGTCCTAAAGCGGATAATTTATTTCTGAAACCAATCAACTTAACGTAACAATCACCTACACCTGTATTGTGACGTCAGTCATTTCTTTCCCAGGATTACATTCTCTTACTCAGGGGACCAAAAAATTTTAGTTGAGTCTGATTTCAGAGTCAAAGCTTTAGAATTTTTTAAAGTACTTATAAAGAAAATAAAATTGACTGGATCATAGTAGCACACGGCGTGATGATTAAGAAGTAGCATCACCTCAGTGTACGCTTTATTGTTACGAATTTTGGTGGACAAACTTTTCTAAATACTCAATTTAGTCTCACTACTACTTCATGCAGACGTTATTCAATTCAGAGCAACAGTTGACTCAGTTTTCCAGGCTAGCGAATGCGAAGTTGCAGTACGAACAAAATGGTACTGACGCCATCTGGTATCGTGTGTAGTGTTATGGAACAATGTGTCCATAGTGTGTGTAGTGTGTAGTGACTGGGAGTGAGAAATGAATTACCAGTGTAGCGTTAGCCTTTTAATTATTAAATAACTTGTTTTTAAAACAGTCTGATTCACTGGGGATAATCCGAGTAAGGTAGCACTGTTTTAAACAGCGTGGTCTTGCAATGGCGAGGGTGAAGGATCCTGTCTTCACACAGGCATCCTCATTTTGGTTTTCTGTGGTTTTCCTAAATTTTATTACAGGCAAATTCCGGGATGGTTTTTACTATAACTCCACGACCGACCACCTGGCCATCCTTGTCTTACTAGACCTTTATGTATGTAAATGTCCATATATGTGGATTACTTTATTTTTGTTGTTCTTAAATTGCAATACCATGAAATGTCCAATATCCTTGCAAAAGAGATCTACAGATCACTAAAAGTACTACTACTACTACTACTTCAAATTTCAGTATTTCAAATTTCAAGACCGTTAGTTACTCGTAGGTGACTTTAGTTTCTAGGTTCACTGAACAGCTCATTGATCAGGATGAACCTAATCCCAACTCAACCCTTTTCGTCTGCATTTCGATACGTTTTCACTAATTTAATTTTATGGTCAAGGTAGAAATATCCGGAAACGGCTTCGACAGCTTCGTGATCAATATTGACAAATTGGCTGTTTGAAAGAAATTAAACTTTTCCCCAATTCCGGTCTGCTTGAATGGACCACCCCCCAAGGTGCAACGGTAAATGTTGCTGCTCGAATGTATAATGGCAATGGTTGCACTCTGCTGACGCAGTTGTCTCAAGCTTGTGACGGAAATGGTGGACATCTACATCTGCATCTACATGATTACTCTGCAAATCACAGTTAAGTGTCTGGCAGAGGGTTCATCGAACCACCTCCACAATAATTCTCTATTATTTCACTCTCGAATAGCGCGCGGAAAAACCGAACACCCATATCTTCCCGTGCGAGCTCTGATTTCCCTTATTCTATTACGATGTTCGCCTCTCCCTGTGTGACTCGGAGTAAACAAAATATTTTCACATTCGGAGAAGAAAGTTGGTGACTGAAATTTCGTGAGAAGATTTCGCAACGAGAAACCCCTTTGTTTTAATGAGGTCCACCCCAAATCTTGTATCATGTATGAGACAGTCTCTACCCTATTTCTCGATAGTACAAAAGTGCTGATCTTCTTTCAACTTTCTCGATGGATTCCGTTAACCTTATCTGCTAAGCACCCCACAGGACGCAGCCGTACTTCAAAAGAGGACGGACAAGGCAGTCTCTTTACTAGCTCTGTTGCATCTTCTCGATGTTACGCCAATAAAACGCAGTCTCGGGCTCACCTTCCCCACACAATTTTCTATGTGTTTCTTCCAATTTAAGTTGTTCGTAATTGTAATTCCTAGGTGTTTAGTTGAATTTACGGCCTTTACATTTGATTGATTTATTGTGAAACCGAAGTTTTACTATTTCCGTTGATGACCTCACACTTTTCATTATTTTGGGTCAACTGCCAATTTTAGCTTCATACAGATATCTTATCTAAATCGTTTTGCAATTTGTTTTGATATTTTGATTACAAGTCGCTTATGACCTACAGTGTCAAAAGCCTTCTAGAAATCAAGAAATACGGAATCGATTTGAAATACTTTGTCGATAGCATTCATCACTTCTTGTGAGAAAAGAACTAGCTGTCTTTCACAAAAACGATAATTTGTAAATCCTTGTTGACTGTGTTTGGATAGACCGTTCTCTTCGAGGTAACATGTTCAAACACAATGTATGTTCCAAAATCCAGCTGCATATCGATGTTGATGATATGGGTCTGTGATTTGATTCCCAATCTTCACCTCAGCGTGCGGATCTGGAATGAGTTCTTCTCAGCCTCATGAGACCAGTCGAGGAGCTGAGTACAGTAAACACATTTAAAGTGCAAAGGGTCAAATTCAAAGGATTGCACCTCACAGGCAGCTACAAAATACTTGTTTATGTTTAATAACGTAACACCTAATCTAAGAATAGGCAAGAGGTTGGGTGGTTTGGTGGGGAATACGGAGGGGTGGGGACAAATAGTTCAAATGGCTCTAAGCACTATGGGACTTAACGTCTGAGGTCATCTTTCCCCTAGACTTAGAATTACTTAAACATAACTAACCTAAGGACATCACACACATCGATGCCCGAGGCAGGATTCGAACCTGCGACCGTAGCAGCAGCGCGGTTCGGGACCGAAGCGCCTAGGACCGCTCGGTCACGACGGGTGGGGACAGGTTGGTATGACATGCACTTCATCTGTATGGTAACAGTGTGTTTTCTTAATAGTCCTATATTTTATTTCTTGGAAACTACACTACTGTTTGTAAAAAGTGAATCACTCAGAGGCAATGGTCTGCTACATGCCACGATAAGAGGACGTCTAAAACGGCCGACCCATAATAAGTGGTTCAAATGGCAGAGAAGTGGCGTGCATGAGGGCCCAACAGCGCTCTCTCTTGTGTGACAGGACAGGTCAGCATTTCGCAACGCTTAGCCGGTTCGGGGCCGTCGTACGAAGTGGAAACGTGTAACCAAGTGCCATTATGCCTCGTCAACACCACAGCGTGGAATATCGGTATGTGAGTGCTTTCGAACGGGGCGGAATGATTGGTCTCCGGGAGGCCAGTCTGTCTTTCCGTGACTTTGCAGCCACTTACTTCATTGGTAAGTAGAACGAATGAAGACAAGAGGGCCACACATAGAGTGGGCTGGATACTGCACGACACAGTGTGACCACAGCGCGAGACGACCGCCACCTCGTCCGCTTGGCCCCAACGGAAAGAACAGCTTAGTCTACAGTGTTGACGCCATGTTGGAGCAATGTAATGGTATGGACGTGTCGACGGTTCGACGCCTTCTTCTGCAGCCTGGACTGGTGGCATGCATACCATTGCGTTAGCTTCCACTGATAAGAACCCACCAACGCCGCAGACTGCAGTGAGCATGTCACACCGACTGGCGTGCTGAGTGGCAAAATGTAGTGGTTTTGGGAGGAGTCCCGCTTCAAGTCTTTCTACGGTAATGGCCGCATACGAGTTCGACGCCGCCATGGTGAACGCAATCGGGCAACATAGCGGACAAATGGCAAGTGTCATGGTTTGGAGTGCCGTTACCTATAACAGGCGATCTCGTCTCCTATGTCTCGAGGGTTACCTGAACACATTCCGCTACATCAGGGAGGTTTTACAGCCCGAGGTACTGCTCCTTCTGCAGGCCATTTTTTAAAAATTGAATTTCAGTTCCCCATCCTGGGCGGGCTGGCAGCAAAATATACGCTGCTCTTCAGACAAAAGACAAGAATGATACAACAGAAGACATTTAAAATTATAAAGGAGAAAATATGCGCATAAAAATATAAAAACGAGGGAACATAATGGACGAGAACAGACGACTGTAAAATGGGGACAAAACCCTCAAAAAGTATTGAGGACAAAAAACCTCACACTGGGACAATTAAAAGAACACAAGGCGATGTATGGCTGCAGCGTAAAAGTATAGATGCACGGCATAGCACAGAACGATCACTGACAGGAACACGATGTACAAGTCCAGCACTCAATCAAAATCACAGCTTTCGACGCACAGGAGAACAGCACCAAACACAACACTGACGTAGCGCACTGATGACAATGAGCAAAACCCAGGATCTGCCAGGGGCATGGAGATGAGGGAGAAGGGATGGAGGGGGGCTAGAGGAGGGGGAGGAAGATGGGCAGGGGTGCGACGAAGAGGGCTGGGGAGGGAATGACATGGGAGGGACATAGTTGAGGAAGGGGTGCAGGGATTCAGGGGGAGGAGGAAAATCCGATCAGGGAGAGGAAAAGGGGGGCCCTGGGGAGGGGAGGAAACAAGGCCAGGTTACAGTTGAAAGGGAGCGTAGATGTCACGACGAAGTTCAACATCCGGGAGGGGGAGGTGCTGGAAATTGCCCTGATGAAGGAGATGGAGGGTGTGGAGGTGGAGAGTTGGAGGCATACAGCGATAGAGGCGCGGCAATGGGTGGGGGGGGGGGTGAAGAGGAAGGGGGAAACCAGGCAGTGGGGGGATCAAGCCTGTGGACAGTGTAAAGGATGTGCAGATGTTGGAGGAAAAGGAGGAGGTGCGGGAAGGGGATGAGGTCGTACAGGAGCCGTGTGGGGGAAGGAAGGCAGATACGGAAGGCAAGGTGGAGTGCATGGTGTTCAAGGATTTGGAGGTTCTTCTAAAAGCTGGTGAGGGATTTGCAGGTGTGGAGGACGGTGGAAGGATCTAATCTCCATGTCTGGCCAGACAGGAGTTTCAGGAGGCGGAGGCGGGAATGAGCTTTCTGCTGGATGGTCAGGACGTGAGGGGTTCAGGTGAGGTGACAGTCGAGAGTGAGGCCAAGTCTGCAGGCTGTTATTTTTCCTTTATTGTTGTTCTAACACCTTATACAAAGGTAGGCCGGCAGCGGCAAATATTAAAAAACGTTCAGCACTGGTGCATGAACACAGATGACTGAAATGACACATGTGAACGATGGAGCATGGGTGGTGAAACACTAAAGCACTAACACAATGGCATACACAACAAACTGATGGCGATGATCTCCGGCGCGCGAATGTACACTGTACGTGTACGAGTCCGGGGACCTGCCAAAGGGGAAAAGGTGGGGGAGGAGGGAGAGGGGAGGGTGGAGATGCCAGTGGCAGAGGAGTTAGGAGGGGGAGGAAGAAGGTAGGGGGGGTAGGGAAGCCTGGGGGAGAGGAGGGAGGGAGGAAGCGAGAAGGGAGAGAGGGTGCCCTTGGGAAAAGACACAGGTGGTTGATTGGGAGGATCAAAGTTGGTAGGAGGGGTAGATGGAGGGGATGAGGGCATCATCAGGGAGGGGAAGTTGGTGGAAGCCACCTTGGGTGAGGGTATGGAGAGTGGACAGATGGAGAGCAGGTGGGATGTGGGAATACAGGCACAGCACTGGACGGGGGTGGGGGTAGATGGGAGAGAGATATGGGTGAGATGGATCAAGTTTATGGGAGGTGTAGAGGATTTGTATCTGTTTGAGGAAAAGGAGGAGGTGTGGGAATGGAATGAAGTCATACAGGATCCGCGTGGGGGAGGGGAGACGGATACGATAGCCTAGGTGGAGCGCATGGCGTTCTAGGATTTGAAGGGATTTGTAAAAGGTAGGAGGGGCGGAGATCCAAGCAGGGTGGATGTAGCAGAGGATAGGGTGGATTAGGGATTTATAGGTGTGGAGAATGGTGGAGGGGTCCAGACCCCATGTGCGGCCAGAAAGGAGCTTGAGGAGAGCATGCCTCGGCTTGGATTGTCCGGAGATGGGGGGCTCCAGGAGAGGCCACGGTCAAGGGTGACGCCAAGGTACTTGAGGGTGGGGGTGAGGGTGCAGGCTGTTCCAAGTGCTGTATTTTAGCAGGACAATGCCTGCCGTATGTAGTGAGGAATGTGCAAGCCTTTTTCGAAGAATGATGGGTACCATTGCTTTCCTGGCCTGCTCGTTCGCCGGACATGTCGCCCATCGAACATGTTTGGTATATGGTCAGTCGGTGACATCTTCGTTCAGGTCCTCGTGCATCCAAAGCTGATGCTTTGTGAATATGCTTACTGCGTGGCAGAATATTCCCCACCAGCATATCCAGGTGCTCTTTGATTCAATGCCGCGACATCTAGCGTCTCTGATTACAGCACGTGGTGGCGTTACTCTGTGACGAATTTCCAGTCACAGTGCATGTACAGGCCTGTAATGCTGATTATTTGTATAGTGTCATGTCGTTAATCGGTGGAATAAATTTCACTCTGATCACATCTCTCGGTCTTGGTGTTTCACTTTTTCCAAACAGTTATGTATGAAAAACCCTCCCAGTATTTGCTAACCTGGTATGAAAAGTCATGTTAATGCCAAGTAAACGCCTGCAGGGGAACAGCATCTGTCAATCTGGACGACAAAATAATTTGCTTACATGCTGTGTTTCAGTTTCATCGTGTCCTCATAATTCATTTAGACAAACTAAGATTCTTTTGATGATTTAAATATTCGCTCTGATTATGGAGGGAATTCCGCAGCGTTGCGATACAGCTATCAGGTGACAACATTGGAAAATTTGCAAATGAAAACTAAAGTTATGCGGTGCGAGGAAGTTGAAACGTTTATTGAATTCGTTAGCGTAATTACGTACCGGTAATATTGTGTGAAATATAGATTATTAATGACAGCCGCAACTTGCATTTAAAAGTTTAATCACATGAACTTTATTCGGACAAACGGTAGTGCAATTCTGTTTCACATAAACGAGCAATTTGCGTGGCAAACGAACCGGTCAGGAAAATCCGACACTGATATTTTTGCATATTCGATGTACGCCGGGGGAATGTCAATAACAGAACAGCAAAATGTTCGCGAATAACAGCAACATTTCACTCGGAGCACGGGTATACTGCAATATTTGAATCACTGGCTGGAGATTGAAACCACAGTTTTAATAACATAATACAAAATCTGTCAAAGGTCGTATAAGGCAGCGTAATCTGACAGCCGACAGGCGCCGTGTGTCCGGATGAATGGGATTCGTTTAATGCAGATTAAAAACTGCGGCGCTTTGTGCAGCTAAATGCCAGGCACCCCGGGAGGACCGATCCCAGAATGGCGTTCCCAGTCGCGTCCCACTGTCTAAACACGCCCAGACTCATTATTATGATTAATTAAAGGATACTCTTCTTTTTTTTTTAAATGTAAACTTCGATGTCGAGAGAAATGGAAAAAGTGCTCCGCGTTTTAATTCACAGTATTCCAAACGTGTCTCTTGTTGTCTGTTACGCGTTTACTTTCCCGTAATAAATGCCGGGGTTTGCTACACTCTATCGCTCTGAAAAAAAAAAAAAAAACAGGCTTTTAATTCTTTTCTAACACGGAAGCTTCACGAATGATGGCGTCCATCCAATTTTATGTCAATAAGGAAGACTTCAAATATTTTCCTAGCGAGGTGATGCAGTGATTACCATACTCGTCTGTCCGTCCTGATTTAGGCTTTAGGCCGGCCGGGGTGGCCGAGCGGTTCTAGGCGTTACAATCTAGAACCGCGCGACCGCTGCGGTCGCAGGTTCGAATCCTGCCTCGGGCATGGATGTGTGTGACCTCCTTAGGTTAGTTAGGTTTAAGTAGTTCTAAGTTCTAGGGGACTGATGACCTCAGAAGTTAAGTCCCATAGTGCTCAGGGCCATTTGAACCATTTAGGCTTTCCGTAGTTGTCCTACTACAGAGGGATTGTTCCTTTGAAAAAAAAAAAAATCATGGCCGTCTTCCTATCCTTATCGAATCTGAGCCTGTGATTCGTAGTCGCCACCATAAAGTTAAACAATGACACTCTCCGATCTGTTGCTTAGCACCGTGTTTGCGCATAAAAGTATTAAAAAATGAAATTAAAACGAACGGAGATCAGCAGAAACGACGTCACTTACAATCTTAAGAAATTTGAGATTGCATAAGCGTAACTTACACCGTGTCCAGGGAAGCTGCAGCTGGAGCATAAGAATCAGACTGCGTGCAGGTGAATAAAGCTCCCTTTAACACAAAAATATCCATGTTGTCCTAGAAATGAGAAATAAATTACGGGAACAATACTGAGCCCATGGAAATCCCATAGAAAAATTTCTGCTGGACAGGATAAAAAAGAGAATGGTTCGTATCGGTTTATTTCCCAAAACGGTCACTGAGTCAACGCTGAAGCATTTTTTACTGAAATATCACATCACACACCAGTACAGTCTAGACTCTCAAACTTTGACCTGATGCTTCCCTCAAACTTTTGTTAACTTCCTACGTTCTTTGTGATTCTACCATTTTAACCAGTATTTACTCTGCAACTTGTCATATGATTTTGTTGAAGTTTTGTATACGGGGTATGACAAAAATGCACGGCACAAATTACAGGACACATTCCTCACACGTAGACGAAAAAATTATGACATATGAACATGGGTCTGGAAACCCTTTCTTTCGATGTTACAAATAATTTTCTCCAACTCATGGGAAAAGACCTTTAGAATCATGGGTAACATACGCACTTGGTGAGGTGACGTTGTGCACAGCCAATGTTTTATTTCACACGTCCCTGTTGCCATGCGACGTACGGCAATTTGATGTACCGGGTGATCAAAATATCAGTATAAATTTGAAACCTGAATAATAGAGCTGTACAAAGTGACACACATGCTTGGAATATAATGGGGTTTTATTAGAACCAAAAAATACAAAAGTTCAAAAAATGTCCGACAGATGGCGCTTCATCTGATCATAATAGCAACAATTAGCGTAACAAAGTAAGACAACGCAAAGATGATATTCTTTACAGGAAATGCTCAATATGTCCACCATCATTCTTCAACAATAGTTGTAGTCGAGGAAAGTTGTGAACAGCACTTTTAGCATGTCCGGAGTTATGGTGAGGCATTGGCGTCGGATGTTGTCTTTCAGCATCCCTAGAGATGTCAGTCGATCACGATACTCTTGTGGCTTCAGATAACCCCAAAGCCAATAATCGCGCGGACTGAGGTCTGGGGACCTGGGAGGCCAAGCATGACGAAAGTGGCGGCTGCACACACGATCATCAGCAAACGACGCGCGCAAGAGATCTTCCACGCGTCTAGCAATATGGGGGGTGGAGCGCCATCCTGTATAAACATCATACGTTCCAGCACGTGTTTATCAGCCAGGCTGGGAATGATGCGATTCTGTAACATATCGGCGTACCTCTCACCCGTCACGGTAGCAGTTACAAAACCAGAATCACGCATTTCCTGGAAGAAAAAAGGCCCGATAACGGTAGATGTGGTAAATCCAACCCATACCGTGACTTTCTCGTCGTGCAATGGAGTTTCCACGACAGTTCTAGGATTTTCGGTAACCCAAATTCTGCAGTTGTGGGTCTTGAGAAACCCTCGGAGCGTGGAATGAGCTTCGTCGGTCCACAACACGTTACTCAACCAATCGTCATCTTCCGCCATCTTTTGAAACGCCCACACCGCAAATGCCCTCCGCTTCACTAAATCGCCAGGTAACAGTTCATGATGCCGATGGATTGTGTACGGGTAGCATGGGAGGGTACGCCTAAGTGCCAACCAAACAGTAGTGTATGGAATGCCGGTGCGACGTGCGACTGCACGAGCGCTGACTTCCCCGTGCATAGACGAACCCGCTACAGTCTCCATTTCTTCCTGAACCGTCTCAGCAGCATTACGCATTGTGCTCGGTCGGCCACTACGGGGTCTATCGTCTAAACAACCCGTGGCTTCGAACTTCGAAATCATTCTCGCTACAGCTGCATTTGTCAACGGACCTTTACCCGTTCGAATCCCCTTCCTGTGGCGATAGGATCGTAACGCTGAACTAGCACATTCCCCATTCTGATAGTACAGCTTCAGTTCTAATAAAACCCCATGTCATTCCGAGCATGTGTGTCAATTTCTACCTCTCTATCTACAGGGTGTTTCAAAAATGGCCGGTATATTTGAAACGGCAATAAAAACTAAACTAGCAGCGATAAAAATACACCGTTTGTTGCAATATGCTTGGGACAACAGTACATTTTCAGGCGGACAAATTTTCGAAATTACAGTAGTTACAATTTTCAACAACAGATGGCACTGCAAGTGATGTGAAAGATATAGAAGACAACGCAGTCTGTGGGTGCGCCATTCTGTACGTCGTCTTTCTGCTGTAAGCGTGTGCTGTTCACAACGTGCAAGTGTGCTGTAGACAACATGGTTTATTCCTTAGAACAGAGGATTTTTCTGGTGTTGGAATTCCACCGTCTAGAACACAGTGTTGTTGCAACAAGACGAAGTTTTCAACGGAGGTTTAATGTAACGAAAGGACCGAAAAGCGATACAATAAAGGATCTGTTTGAAAAATTTCAACGGACTGGGAACGTGACGGATGAACGTGCTGGAAAGGTAGGGCAGACGCGTACGGCAACCACAGAGGGCAACGCGCAGCTAGTGCAGCAGGTGATCCAACAGCGGCCTCGGGTTTCCGTTCGCCGTGTTGCAGCTGCGGTCCAAATGACGCCAACGTCCACATATCGTCTCATGCGCCAGAGTTTACACCTCTATCCATACAAAATTCAAACGCGGCAACCCCTCAGCGCCGCTACCATTGCTGCACGAGAGACATTCGCTAACGATATAGTGCACAGGATTGATGACGGCGATATGCATGTGGGTAGCATTTTGTTTACTGACGAAGCTTATTTTTACCTGGACGGTTTCGTCAATAAACAGAACTGGCGCATATGGGGAACTGAAAAGCCCCATGTTGCAGTCCCATCGTCCCTGCATCCTAAAAAAGTACTGGTCTGGGCCGCCATTTCTTCCAAAGGAATTTGTGGCGGTACAAACTGCCTTAGACGACACTGCGAACACCTCGTGGTTTATGCTAGATGGTGCCCGGCCACATCGCACGGCCGACGTCTTTAATTTCCTGAATGAATATTTCGATGATCGTGTGATTGCTTTGGGCTATCCGAAACATACAGGAGGCGGCGTGGATTGGCCTCCCTATTCGCCAGACATGAACCCCTGTGACTTCTTTCTGTGGGGACACTTGAAAGACCAGGTGTACCGCCAGAATCCAGAAACAATTGAACAGCTGAAGCAGTACATCTCATCTGCATGTGAAGCCATTCCGCCAGACACGTTGTCAAAGGTTTCGGGTAATTTCATTCAGAGACTACGCCATATTATTGCTACGCATGGTGGATATGTGGAAAATATCGTACTATAGAGTTTCCCAGACCGCAGCGCCATCTGTTGTTGAAAATTGTAACTACTGTAATTTCGAAAGTTTGTCTGCCTGAAAATGTACTGTTGTCCCAAGCATATTGCAATAAACGGTGTATTTCTATCGCTGCTCGTTTAGTTTTTATTGCCGTTTCAAATATACCGGTCATTTTTGAAACACCCTGTACATTATTCTGTGGTTTATTAGGTTTTCAAATTTATACTGACTTTTTGATCACCCAGTATGGATTAGCTGACGACACCGGGGCTTGCGCTCAATGTTTGTACTGAGAGAAATATCCAGGAAGAAGGTGTCCCGACAGGGAAACGTTTGATGTCATTGATCGGCTGTTGATGCCTCTATCAATACCCATGGAAGCCATATGGTGCATCTCCTGTGAGAAAGAGTTGCATGTGGTATGTTGGTGCATTCTGTTCGTGTGTGTTTCCCAATGTTAGTGAGTTGGGGAAAATGAGTTGCAACATGGAAGCAAAGCGTTTCCACATCCATGTTCATATAACATAATTTCTTCGTCTACTTATGAGGAATGTATCCTGCAATTTGTGCTGTATCTTCTAGTTACACCCTGAAACCGGTGGCAGTGGAGTATACCTACGAGAGGCATTTGGAAAGGCCGTGCAAAAATAAAAACTACTTACGTGTTTGGGGTAAACCTCCTTCATTTCTCGACATAGTCTCCTTTTAGACTTATACACTTCGTCCAACGCTGTTCTAATTTGTTGATTCCTTCCAAATAAAAGGAATTGTCCAAGTCTGCAAAATAGCTATTAGTTCCTGCATAAACACCTCCTCGTTTGAATAAAATCTTTGTCCCGCCAGCCACTTCTTCAAATTGGGGAACAAATAGTAGTCCGAGGGAGCCAAGTCTGGAGAATAGAGGGGATGTGAGACGAGTTGGAATCCTATTTCCATTAATTTTGCGACCACAACTGCTGAGGTGTGTGCTGGTGCATTGTTGTGATGGAAAAGGACTTTTTTGCGGTCCAATCGCCGGCGTTTTTCTTGCAGCTCGGGTTTCAGACGGTCCAGTAATGATGAATAATATTCACCTGTAATAGTTTTACCCTTTTCCAGAAAGTCGATGATTATCCCTTACAAATCCCAAAAGACAGTCGCCATGACCTTTCCGGCTGAAGGAATGGTGTTCGCCATTTTTGGTGCAGGTTCTCCCTTGGTAACTCATTGTTTAGATTGTTGTTTCGTCTCAGGAGTGCAGTAATGTATCCATGTTTCATCCACAGTGACGAAACGATTCTTAAGGTCCTGAAGATTCTTCCTGAACAGCTGCAAACCATCCTTGCAACACTTTACACGATTCCGTTTTTGCTCAAGAGTGAGCAATCGCGGAACCCATCTTGCGGATAGCTTTCTCATGTCCAAATATTTATGAAAAATATTATGTACCCGTTCATTCGAGATGCCCACAGTACAAGCAATCTCGTCATCCATCACCGTACCATGGATTTTATCAATGATTTCTGGAGTCGTAGCCTCCAAAGGGCGTCCAGAACGTTCAGCATTACTTGTGCCCATATGGACACTCCGAAAATTTTTAAACCACTTTTAAACTGTTCTAATCGAAGGTGCAGTCACCATAATGTTTATCAAGCTTCTTTTTAGTCTCCTGAGGCGTTTTGCCTTTCATAAAGTAATGTTTAATCACCACACGAAATTCATTTTCGTCCATTTTTTGACAGTCACTCGACTTCCTTGATTCACATGAATGCCAAACACAAAGAAATAGACCAATATGGCTGAAACTTAGTGTGTGTTCTTTCCAAAGATGCTTCTAACATGACCTCGATGCACGACGGTGGTGCCATCTCTCGGACTTTGCACGGACTTTGCAAATGCCCCTCGTAGTCCGTACCAGGCAAAGTTTGTGAATGAACTTTAATATTAATATTTCCTTTCCGAGTGTAATCGAAATCGAAATGTCAGTTCTGTCATATACTCAGACAATGAAAGTTCTGAGCGTGTCACAGTAAAATTATTAAGAAATCACAAAGAAAATTTTTGATTATTCCTTTAACTCCAGTTGAGTGAGACGGTTTTATAATTCAGACTGTTTAGCTGTTACAAGCGAACCAATGTTCCGCGTTCTGGCCCAGGCGGCCGGCCGGGACCGACCGACCGCCGTGTCATCCTTTCCCGATAGCGTCATTTGAATGGGGGTATGGAAGAACATGAGGTCAACACAACGCTCTATCGGGCGTTGGCCGCTTCCCAGACCTAGGAACCGCTACTCCTCATTCAAGGAGCTCCTATGCTGGCATCACGAGGCTGAGTGCATCTTGTTCCATTCCTCCTACCAAGAAAAAAGAATTCCTAGCAGTATCAGTTATCGAACCAAGATCCTCCCCAGAGTAGCCAAACACGATGAGCACTGAGTTACGTAGGCGGACTCAGTTGCTGCACTTATATATATACTGTAAGTAGGCTGTTTAGGTTTTTATGTTGGTAACGTCACGTAGCGCTCTGTAAGAAAATCACTGGCTCTGCTGTGCGCAGTCTGTGGCTGGTTGGCATTGTTTGAATATCCGCTATTGTAGTGTTGGGCAGTTGGGTGTGAACAACACGTAGCGTTGCGCAGTTGGAGGTGAGCCGCCAGCGGTGGTGGATGTGGGAAGAGAGATGGCAGAATTTTGAGAGCAGACGATCTGGACGTGTGTCCATCAGAAAGAGTAAATTTGTAATACTGGATACCATGTATGATGAATTTTGAACATTACTAATGTAAGTACATTGTTTGTTCTCTATCAAAATCTTTCATTTGCTAACTATGCCTAAAAGTAGTTAGTGCCTTCAATAGGTAGAATCTTATTTAGCTGGCAGTATTGGCGCTCGCTGTATTGCAGTAGTTCGAGTAACGAAGATTTTTGTGAGGTAAGTGATTCATGAAAGGTATAGGTTACTGTTAGTCAGGGCCATTCTTTTGTAGGGATTATTGAAAGTCAGATTGCGTTGCGCTAAAAATATTGTGTGTCAGTTTAGTGTTGATCAGAATAAGTAAAGAGAGAAATGTCTGAGTACGTTCAGTTCTGCTCAGCTGTTTGAAAATCAAATAATGTAAGAGGTTTATCAGCACAGTAATTCGTAAATTTTTCTAAGGGCACGTTTCAATACGCTAATTTAAAACAATGCTAAACCGTAACATTAACTAATTGTGATACCGTATTCAAACTTTGATACACGTGTGTCTGTTTTCAAAACGCACGAAGACGCATTGTAATTCAGAACAACGTGAACGCCTCCCTCCCCGTTCCTTCACCTAAAAGCCCTTCGAGTCCCCTCCGTGGAGCGCCAAACTTCCTCCTCCCTTACATCCTTCCACGCATAGTTTTACAACGTCTATACGGCTGCATCATTATCGTCAACATAACAGCAGCATAGAATAATACCCTATGTGTAAAGCAATCACATTGTCTACACATTGCATTACTTACAATTCCTAAGCTTTTGAGGTGAATTAAGACACTGAATACAATAGAACAAATGACTGAAACAGGTTTTAGTTCATTTGCTTATGCTTCAAGACGCGATCATAAAATAGAGGCATTACATACTCTGACTACTTATTTTATTGTAAAGTAACTGAAATGACACAAAAATAATGTAGATGGAATACAGATGACATCGACTGGTTTATTATTACCTGGGCCTCAATGAACACGGGGAAAAATCGCTTAATAAATAACTAATATACTCGGCAAACAGTAGCATATTACTACGCATATCTGCAATACCAGGCTGAAACATGCTGCCATCAGGAATTTAGTTAGTATAACTGTCGAGCTTCTGCATACGAAGTTCATATTCATAGTCTGTCTAGCTTCTATACTGCATTGTGTAATGCTAAAACGTTTCCCACCAACAACTACAACGCCAAGACAATAAGTAGATGCAGTCTTTTTTCAAGCTACACAGGCTGACATCACTGACTCAATAGCGAAATGCCTTAATCTCACTGTTCTTCTTGTGCGTTAACATTACTAGTTCAGTGAATATTCGTAGTGACTTTCAGAGCCGCGCGGATTGGCCGCTCGGTTTAAGGCGCCATGTCACGGATTGCGCGGCCGCAGCAAGTCCTCCCTCGGGCATGGGCGTGTGTGTTGTTCTTAGCATAAGTTAATTTAAGCAGTGTGTAAGTCTAGGGACCGATGACCTCGGCAGTTTGGTCCCTCAGGAATTCACACACATTTGACCATTTGACTTTCAGAATACTTCAGCATGTGTGCCCAGTTTGCACCAAGGAAGAAATGCGTGTGGTAATTCGCTTTCTGTACTCCGAATGACCTACATTGCGGAGATTATTCGCATAATAAAGTGATAGCTGTCTTAGTGAACGAAAAATTTACGAATGGATAAATCGATTTAAAAATGGATGTGTACTTGTCTGCGAAGAAGAACTTTCGGCTAGACCATCCGCTACGATAACGGACAGGAAGCTCGACACAGACATGATTCGTGAAGATCGTCATCCCAAGATCGAGGATATTGCGCATGCGTTGAACTTTAGCCATAGTTCAGCATTTGCGACGTCCATAAATCTCTATGCTGTCACAACGTTTGTGCTCGTTGGATACCATGTCAATTGAGGGACAAACACAACCAGGAACGTTTTAAAATGAAAATGTAATGAAATGATCGTATGTCGTTACTGGCTGGGAGACACCATCTGCGGCTGTTCCGCTGTCCTGCGTAATGCTTTTCATGTGACATCCCTTCGGCGACCTGCGCGTCGATGATCGTGAAATGATGATGAGGACAACAGAACACCCAGTCCCCGAGCGGATAAAATCTCCTACATTTCCGGGAATCGAACACTGGACCCTCCGATACAGACACGAATTCCTCTCCTGTGCCAAACTTTTCATCTCAGAATAGAACTTGCAATCTACGTTCTCAATGATTTGCTGGATGTATTTCAATCTCTGTCTTACTCTATAATTTTTACCCTCCTTAGTTCTCTCTATTACCATGGAAGTTATTTCGGTGTGACTTAAGAGATGTCCTACCATCCCGTCCCTTCTTCTTGTCAGTGTTTTCGATATATACCTTTCCTCGTCTATTTTTCAGAGAACCTCTTCATTCCTCGTCTTATGAGTATATCTAATTTTCAGCATTCGTCTGCAGCACCACATCTCAAATGTTTCGATTCTCTTCTCTTCCTATTTTCCCGCAGCCCATGTCTCACTAACATACAATGCTGTGCTCAAAACATACATTCTCAGAAAGTTCTTCCTCAAATTGAGATCAATGTTTGATACTAGCAGCTTCTCTTGGCCAGGAATGCCAATTTTCCAGTGCTAGTCTACTTTTTATGTCCTCCTTGCTCCTGGTTATTTTGCTGCGTCGGTAGCAGACTCCTGAACTTCGTCTACTTCGTGATCCCCAAGTCTGAAGTTCAATTTCTCGCTGTTCTCATTTCTACTATTTCTTATTACTTTCGTCTTTCTTCGATTTTCTCTCAATCCATATTCTCTACATATTAGATTGTTCATTCCATTCAACACGTCCTGCAATTCTTCTTCACTTTCATTGAGCATTACTATTAGCGAATCTTATCATTGGTGTCACGTCATCCTGAATTTTAATTCCACTCTTGAACCTTTCTTTTATTTCCCTCATTTCTTCTTCGATGTATACACTCCTGGAAATTGAAATAAGAACACCGTGAATTCATTGTCCCAGGAAGGGGAAACTTTATTGACACATTCCTGGGGTCAGATACATCACATGATCACACTGACAGAACCATAGGCACATAGACACAGGCAACAGAGCATGCACAATGTCGGCACTAGTACAGTGTATATCCACCTTTCGCAGCAATGCAGGCTGCTATTCTCCCATGGAGACGATCGTAGAGATGCTGGATGTAGTCCTGTGGAACGGCTTGCCATGCCATTTCCACCTGGCGCCTCAGTTGGACCAGCGTTCATGCTTGACCTGTAGACCGCGTGAGACGACGCTTCATCCAGTCCCAAACATGCTCAATGGGGGACAGATCCGGAGATCTTGCTGGCCAGGGTAGTTGACTTACACCTTCTAGAGCACGTTGGGTGGACGGGATACATGCGGACGTGCATTGTCCTGTTGGAACAGCAAGTTCCCTTGCCGGTCTAGGAATGGTAGAACGATGGGTTCGATGACGGTTTGGATGTACCGTGCACTATTCAGTGTCCCCTCGACGATCACCAGTGGTGTACGGCCAGTGTAGGAGATCGCTCCACACACCATGATGCCGGGTGTTGGCCCTGTGTGCCTCGGTCGTATGCAGTCCTGATTGAGGCGCTCACCTGCACGGCGCCAAACACGCATACGACCATTATTGGCACCAAGACAGAAGCGACTCTCATCGCTGAAGACGACACGTCTCCATTCGTCCCTCCATTCACGCCTGTCGCGACACCACTGGAGGCGGGCTGCACGATGTTGGGGCGTGAGCGGAAGACGGCCTAACGGTGTGCGGGACCGTAGCCCAGCTTCATGGAGACGGTTGCGAATGGTCCTCGCCGATACCCCAGGAGCAACAGTGTCCCTAATTTGCTGGGAAGTGGTGGTGCGGTCCCCTACGGCACTGCGTAGGATCCTACGGTCTTGGCGTGCATCCGTGCGTCGCTGCGGTCCGGTCCCAGGTCGACGGGCACGTGCACCTTCCGCCGACCACTGGCGACAACATCGATGTACTGTGGAGACCTCACGCCCCACGTGTTGAGCAATTCGGCGGTACGTCGACCCGGCCTCCCGCATGCCTACTATACGCCCTCGCTCAAAGTCCGTCAACTGCACATACGGTTCACGTCCACGCTGTCGCGGCATGCTACCAGTGTTAAAGACTGCGATGGAGCTCCGTATGCCACGGCAAACTGGCTGACACTGACGGCGGCGGTGCACAAATGCTGCGCAGCTAGCGCCATTCGACGGCCAACACCGCGGTTCCTGGTGTGTCCGCTGTGCCGTGCGTGTGATCATTGCTTGTACAGCCCTCTCGCAGTGTCCGGAGCAAGTATGGTGGGTCTGACACACCGGTGTCAACGTGTTCTTTTTTCCATTTCCAGGAGTGTAGATTGAACATTAGGGGCGAAAGACTACGCCCTTGCCTTACACACTTTTTAATCTGAGCAATTCGTTCTTGGTCGTCCCCTCTTATTATTCCATCTTGGCTATTGTACGTATTGTATATTACCCGTCTGTCACTGTAGTATACCCCTATTTTTCACAGAATTTCGAATATCTTGCATCATTTTACACTGTCGAATGGTTCTTCCCGGACGACAAATCCTATGAAGGTGTCTTGATTTTTCTTCAGTCTTGCTTCCATTATCAACCGCAACGTCAGAACTGCCTCTCTGGCATCTTTACCTTTCCCAAAGTCAAGCTGATCGTCATCTAATAGATCCTCAATATTCTTTTCCATTCTTCTGTATACACTACTGGCCATTTAAATTGCTGCACATCGAAGATGACGTTCTACAGACGCGAAATTTAACCGACAGGAAGAAGATGCTGTGATATGCAAATGATTAGCTTTTCAGAGCATTCACACAAGGTTGGCGCCGGTGGCGACACCTTCAACGTGCTGACATGAGGAAAGTTTCCAACCGATTTCTCATACACAAACAGCAGTTGACCGGCGTTGCCTGGTGAAACGTTATTGTGATGCCTCGTGTAAGGAGGAGGAATGCGTACCATCACATTTCCGACTTTGTTAAAGGTCGGATTGTAGCCTATCGCGATTGCGGTTTATCGTATCGCGACATTGCTGCTCGCGTTGGTCGAGATCCAATGACTGTTAGTAGAATATGGAAATGGAGGGTTCAGGAGGGTAATACGGAACGCCGTGCTGGATCCCAGGGCCTCGTATCACTAGCAGTCGAGATGACAGGCATCTTATCCGCGTGCAGCCACGTCTCGATCCCTGAGTCAACAGATGGGGACTTTTGCAAGACAACAAGCATCTGCACGAACAGCTCGACGACGTTTGCAGCAGCATGGACTATCAGCTCGGAGACCATGGCTGCGGTCACCCTTGACGCTGCATCACAGACAGGAGCGCCTGCGATGGTGTACTCAACGACATACCTGGGTGCATTTTTTTCGGATGAATTCGGGTTCTGTTTACAGCATCATGATGGTCGCATCCGTGTTTGGACACATCGCGGTGAACGCACATTGGAAGCGTGTATTCGTCATCGTCATACTGGCGTATCACCCGGTGTGATGGTATGGGGTGCCGTAGGTTACACGTCCCGGTCTCCTCTTGTTCGCATTGAGGGCACTTTGAACAGTGGATGTTACATTTCAGATGTGTTACTACCCGTGGCTCTACCTTTCATTCGATCCCTGCGGAACCCTACATTTCAGCAGGATAACGCACGACCGCATGTCGCAGGTCCTGTACGGGCCTTTCTAGATACAGAAAATGTACAACTGCTGCTCTGGCCAGCACATTCTGAAGGTCTCTCTCCAACTGAAAACGTCTGGTCAATGGTGGCCGAGCAACTGGCTCGTCACAATACGCCAGTCACTACTCTTGATGAACTGTGGTACCTTGTTGAAGCTGCATGGGCAGCTGTACCTGTACAAGCCATCCAAGCTCTGTTTGACTCAATGCCGAGGCGTATCAAGGCCGTTATTACGGCCAGAGGTGGTTGTTCCGGGTACTGATTTCTCAGGATCTATGCACCCAAATTGCGTGAGAATGTAATCACATATCAGTTCTAGTATAATATATTTGTCCAATGAATACCCGTTTATCATCTACATTTCTTCTTGGTATAGCAATTTTAATGGCCAGTAGTGTATGTCAGCTACATAGCCACCAGCTATCAGTACCTCAACGAACAGTTGTTTCCGCCGTTGAAATTAGCTCTTATCTTCCCACTTGCGAGATAAATATTCCTAAGCGCAGTGTGAAGCTGAGCAAGGGCAATAAATATTCACATACAGATGAAGGACCTTACTATGTGTTTATAGAAAATTGTATTCTAACAATGGTGGACGTCATCCTGTGGTCATCGGAAAGCAGCTATACCGAGAAAGTTTTCTTGCAAACAAAGACATAAGTAACGTAGTTAACGCTGGAAGACATAGAATTAAGGTGGAAATGGTTCGGGGTCTGTTGGACAAAAATAAAAAAAATGGTTCAAATGGCTCTGAGCACTATGGGACTTAACATCTATGGTCATCAGTCCCCTAGAACTTAGAACTACTTAAACCTAACTAACCTAAGGACATCACACACATCCATGCCCGAGGCAGGATTCGAACCTGCGACCGTAGCAGTCGCGTGGTTCCGGACTGAGCCCCTAGAACCGCTAGACCACCGCGGCCGGCGGACAAAAATCACATGGGGGCTAACATATGAAGAAATCAAGAGGAAATTACCCGTGAAAATAGCATCTTAAAAATTAGGCTGTATAAAAAAAGTTAACGTTAATGATTCAGAACAGATTCCCCCAGTTTTTGCTATCTAATCCTCAAATGTTGAGACACTCAGAATATATCTGTTTGTATAGAGTTTGACGCCGAGTGGAACCACACGTTCCCCTTCAGATTCAGTGCTTCAGCTGTTTAAAATTCAGCCATAGAAGTTCACAATGTCTCGGCCAGCACAAATGATTTACAGCCAATGTACGTCACAGAACGATACGTGTTGCCTTTACTGCCAAGGGAAGCGCTTGCTCACGGACGTAAAATAGCCTGAACGTCAGTGTTGTTTAACTAATCGTTGCAGTGTTTTCCCAGAACAAGAGGAAGAACAATGAGTGGGTACGAAGTTGATTAACAACCGTCTTTTCCTCTTTTCAGGACTGTGACCGTGTGTTAACTGATTTGTATAGAGGTTTGTAGAACTCCAAAGTTGATTTATGAAGGGGAGTTGAATGAAAACCGAACGCTGTCTCAACGGGACCATAGAATTATTCCATTAAAAAGGAATCACCACATGCATTACGACCATTTGTCCCACTGGGAGAGGAGACGATCAGTTGCTGTTTCGTAGAACGCGGTCGGCCGCTGACGAATCTACAACGGCACCCTCTCTTGTACTTTCTCGTCCGACTCAAACCGACGTCTATGCATGTCTTTCTGCCGGTCGCAGTAGATAAGAAAAACACGGTGAAAAGTCCGGGCTATTCGGAGGATGCAGCAGCGTTCCCCAAACCTATCGCTAAAGCGTAGACTTCGTCCGATTGCCAGTGTGGAGGCGAGCTTTATCGTGCAGTAGGATGATTCCGTCTACATCTACATGGATACTCTGGAAATCACATTTAAGTGCCTGGCAAAGGGTTCATCAAACCACCTTCATAAATGGTCTATTATTCCAATCTCGTATAGCGCGCGGAAATAATAGACACCTGTATCTTTCCGTACGAGCTCTGATTTCCCTTATTTTCTCGTGGTGATCGTTCCTTCCTATATACGTCGGTGTCAACAAAATATTTTCGCATTCGGAGGAGAAAGTTGGTCATTGAGATTTCGTGAGAAGATTCCGTCGCAACGAAAAACGCCTTTCTTTTAATGATGTCCAGCCCAAATCCTGTATAATTTCTGTGACACTCTCTCCCATATTTCGCGATAATACAAAACGTGCTGCCTTTCTTTAAACTTTTTCGATGTACTCCGTCACTCCTATCTGGTAAGAATCCCACACCGTGCAGCAGTGTTCTAAAAGAGGACGGACAAACGTAGTGTAGGCAGTCGCCTTAGTAGATCTGTTACATTTTTTAAGTGTCCTGCCAATAAAACGCAGTCTTTGTTTAGCCTTCCCCACAACATTTTATATGTGTTCCTCCCAATTTAAGTTGTTCGTAATTGTAATACCTAGGTATTTAGTTGAATTTACGGCTTTTAGATTAAACTGATTTATCGTGTAACCGAAGTTTAACGAATTCCTTTTAGCACTCATTTGGATGACCTCACACTTTTCGTTATTTAAGGTCAACTGCCACTTTTCGCACCATTCAAATATCTTTTCTAAATCGTTTTGCAGTTTGTTTTGATCTTCGGATGACTGGGGAACGCCAGAAATCACTTCTGTTTTACTCGATGACTTTCTGTCAATTACTTCCAACTGTGACAGGAAATCACAAATCCAGTCACATAACAGAGACGATATTCAATAAGCACGCAATTGCACTACAAGCCGCTTGTGTGGTACAGTATTAAAAGCCTTCTGGAAATCCAGAAATACGGAATCGATCTGAAATCCCTTGTCAATAACACTCAACATTTCATGTGAATAAACAGCTAGTTGTGTTTCACAAGAAAGATGTTTTCTGAACCCTCGTTCACTGTGTGCCAATAGATCGTTTTCTTCAAGATATCTCATAATGTTGGAACACAATACATGTTCCAGAATCGTATTGCATATCGACGTTAATGATACGGGCCTGTAATTAAGAGCATTACTCATACTACCTTTCTCGAGTATTGGTGAGATCTGTGCACCTTCCCAGTCTTTGGGTACGCATCTTTCATCGAGCGAACGGTTGTATATGATTGTTAAGTATGGAGCTAATGCATGAGCATACTCCGAAAGGTACCTAATTGGTATACAGTCTGGACCAGAAGACTTGCTTTTATTAAGTGATTTAAGTTGCTTCACTGCTCCAGGATATTTACTTCTAGGTGACTCATGTTAGCAGCTGTTCTCGATACGAATTCCGGAATATTTACTTCGTCTTCTTTTGTGAAGGCATTTCGGAAGTCTGTGTTTAGTAACTCTGCTTTGGCCGCACTGTCTTCGATAGTATTTCCATTGCTATCGTTCAGGGAAGGCACTGATTGTTTCTTGCCGTTAACATACTTCACATACGACCAGAATCTCTTTGGATTTTGTGCCAGGTTTCGAGGCAAAGTTTCGTTGTGGAAACTGTTGTAGGCAACTCGCATTGAAGTCCGCGTTAAATTTCGAGCTTCTGTAAAATCTCCAATCTTGGGGATTTTGCGTGTGTTTAAATTTGACATGTTTGTTTCGATGTATCTGCAACAGTGTTCTAACCCATATAATGTACCAAGGAGGATCAGCTCCGTCGTTTGTTAATTTATTTGATATAAATCTCTCAATTGCTGCTGATACTATTTCTACGAATTTATGCCACATCTGGTCTACACTTGTATTATTTATCGAGCGAGATGGCGCAGTGGTTAGTATACTGGAATCGCATTCGGGAGGACGACGGTTCAATCCCGCGTCCGGCCATCCTGATTTCGGTTTTCCTTGATTTCCCTACATCGCTCCAGGCAAATGCCGGGATGGTTCCTTTGAAAGGGCACGGCCGACTTCCTTCCCTGTCCTTCCCTAATCCGATGAGACCGATGACCTCACTGTTTGGTCTCTTCCGCCAAACAATCCAATCCAATCCTTATACTATTAATTTGGAATGAGTAGAGATTGTCTCTCAGGAAGGCGTCAAGTGAATTTTTATCAGATTTTTTTAATTGGTATATTTTTCGCTTATTTTTGGAGGATTTTGGGATTAGAGTATTCAGTCTCGCTACGACAACCCTGTGTTCACTAATCTCCGTCCGACAGCATTCCGATAACTTGAGGGCAAACGACAAAGTCAACTGTGGAAACACCCACACCTCCGCTGCCAAAGACATTCAGTGCTGTTCACATAAGTAACGGTAAGGTCATGGCGAGTTTCTTCATCGGCTACTGGGGCCCTCTGCTCGTCGAGTTCCTCGAGCTTAGAACCACAGTCATTGCGCAGCGTTATGAAGACACTTGCAGGAACTGCGGCACGCCATAAAGTCGAAACGCCCAGGATTGCTGTCTGATGGAATCATCCCGTTGTTCCAGAGCTGGCGCATGAGCATCCCGCGGCAGCCCGGAATGTTCATCTCTCTGCAAGGATCCGCGCCCACACAAACGCCGAGAATTGAACGCAAAAATTTTGTGAACTGGATAGTGTAAGTAGGTCGGTAAATCTGTGCGACATCTCGACCGTTTCCACGTGCTTCACCATAGACAAAAGCCATCTTGACTTGCTTCTGGAATGAAGAAGTGACCATTGTGCTTCGATTTAGCTAAAATTGCACAATATGCAAACAGAGAATAACGTCTCTGTTGATCCATTGTGGACGTGAGATAATTTTTGAGAGGTACATGGGGGGCTGAAGATGGCATACCGAATTCCCGAAACTGCTAGCGGAAATAAAATAAAGTAACATCTTAATTTGCACCGCTGTTTGTCGAATTTCTTTGTTAAAATAAATAAGAGAATAATCTTGTTCATCAGTGTCATCTATCTTGGTAACTACGCATTAATTCCTGGTAAATAGCCGGCCGCGGTGGTCTAGCGGTTCTAGGCGCGCAGTCCGGAACCGCGCGACTGCTACGGTCACAGGTTCGAATCCTGCCTCGGGCATGGATGTGTGTGATGTCCTTAGGTTAGTTAGGTTTAAATAGTTCTAAGTTCTAGGGGACTGATGACCACAGATGTTAAGTCCCATAGTGCTCAGAGCCATTTGAACCATTTGAACCAACCTGGTAAATAATACATTAATACCATGGCCTGTGTAAAGTAATCTATTTATACTAAATGCTTTACTGCAGACTCATCGTACATTTACGCACATAAGTTGATAGGAACTTTTTTGTTCTTTCTCCTGCCGGGAATCTCATCATGAAATTTGTCTCATTTAATATTTGTACAATCTGCGCGTGGAGCCACGTGCTGTTTAAGTCAATGAAGAGAGAGTGAGAGGGAGGAAGGGAGGTAGTGGGGTGGGGGGACGGTGTGCCTTCCAGGAAAGGCCACTCGAGAGCGAGCGGCGAGCGTGCTGCAATATAGCGCTGACAGTTTCCCGGGAAGTGATAATGGCCGCTCCAACGGCGGAATATTAACTGCGCCGCGATACGCGATATCTCGCCCCGCCCACATGCACGCCAAGCTTTCCTGTTCAAAAGAGCACGGTGGCACTTTGCGGTTGTGAGATACCTGCGTACCGAATTCAGAATGCAGTAGCGACGGATGGCTGAAAAGTACAGGGCGTAGAATGGGAAATATGACAGGCACAATTTCACGGGACATTAAAAAATTACAGTCCTAGCTTTAACGCTTCTCGACCAAGATGGAGAATCACAGGATCCTGAGTGACTTGTCATAACGTTTTCCACTCGTAACCTGAAAAGTCTTCAACTTTATGTAAATGTATGTACATATTTAATTACGTGTTTTATTTCTCATCGCGTGCAACCTCCGTTCCGCAGTGATAATGTGTTCTATACCCAACGCAACATGAAACTGCTACTGTTTACTTCCCGCTATCAGCCGGGCGGCAGCGTGACCTTGCAGCAGTGTGTGAACGAGTTTCCTAGTCGATAACTTCAGGCACGAAGATGACCATGTAATTAGGCTGTTTAGGTTTTTATGTTGGTAACGCCACGTAGCGCTCTGTTGAAAATCGCTGACTGCGCTGTGCGCAGTCTGTGGATGGTTGGACTCACTGTTCTAATATTCGCTTGTGTGGAGTTGGGCAGTTGGATGTGAACAGCGCGTAGCGTTGGGCAGCTGGAGGTGAGCAGCCAGCAGTGGTGCATGTGGGGAGAGAGATGCCAGAGTTTAGAGAGCGGACGATCTGGACGTGTGTCCGTCAGAAAAAGGAAATTTGTAGAACTGCATGTCATATATATGTATTTGAACACTATTAAGGAGCCGACCGGAGTGACCGAGCGGTTGTAGGCGCTTCAGTCTGGAACCGCGTGACCGCTACGGTCGCAGGTTCGAATCCTGCCTCGGGCATGGATGTGTGTGATGTCCTTAGGTTGTTTAGGTTTAAGTAGTTCTAAGTTCTAGGGGACTGATGACCACAGATGTTAAGTCCCATAGTGCTCAGAGCCATTTGAACCACTATTAAGGTAAATACATTGTTTCTTCTCTATCAAAATCTTTCATTTGCTAACTATGCCTATCAGCAGTTAGTGCCTTCAGTAGTCTGAACCTTTTATTTAGCTGGCAGTAGTGGCGCTCGCTGTGTTGCAGTAGTTCAAGTAACGAAGATTTTTGTGAGGTAAGTGATTCATGAAAGGTATAGGTTATTTTAGTCAGGGCCTTTCTTTTGTAGGGATTATTGAAAGTCAGATTGCGTTGCACTAAAAATATTGTGTGTCAGTTTAGTGATGATCAGAATAAGTAAAGAGAGAACTGTCTGAGTACGTTCAGTTTTGTTCAGCTGTTCGAAAATCAAATAACTTAAGAGTTTTTGCAGCACTGTCATTCTTTACATAGCAAAGGGGAAGTTTCAACCAGAACACGTTGAGATGTTGCATCAGAGGTACGTTGCAACTCGGATGACAACGAGAGAAGAAATCATGAATGAAATACGACGAGGACCTTGAATTGCTATAGACGTACGTGAAGCAGATGGTCGTCCTCGCCACAATGATAGGATACTGGAAAAACAGTGTCCACAAAAAGTATTGCTTTCAAAACACGCTTGCGACACAATCTAGAATGTAGCGCGCTTATGGTCTCACAGCTCAGCATCCTAAAACACTAAACACTAAATAATTAACCCCACAATGTTGCTAAAGTTTGTGGGAGCTATACCAATTGTCTCTAAGAGGACATATTACACATACGCAAACAAGAGCATCACTGTAGTGATAGGCTTTTGTGACACATGGGGGATTGTGACAGAAATGGTGAACATCTTCATCCACTTCTACACGGTTACTCTGCAGTTCACAATTAAGTGCTTGGCAGAGGGTTCATCGAACCATCTTCAAGCGATTTCTCTACCGTTCCACTCTCGAACAGCGCAGGAAAAACGAACTCTTGAATCTTTCTGTACGAGCTCTGATTTCTCTTATTGTATTGTGATGATCATTCTTCAGTGTATAGGTGGGCGCCACGAAAATATTTTCACACGCTGAGGAAATAGTTGGTGATTGAAATTTCGTGAGGGAAGTGAAACATGGACGATAAATAGTTTATACAAAAAGAGAATAGAAGCTTTCGAAATGTGGTGCTACAGAAGAATGCTCAAGATTAGATGGGTAGATCACATAACTAATGAGGAGATATTGAATAGGATTGTAGGACTGGGGAGGAGTTTGTGCGACAACTTGACTAGAAGAAGGGACCGGTTGGTAGGACATGTTCTGAGGTATCAAGGGATCACAAATTTAGCATTGGAGGGTAGCGAGGAAGGTAAAAATTGTAGAGGGAGACCAAGAGATGAATACACTAAGCAGATTCAGAAGGATGTAGGTTGCAGTAAGTACTGGGAGATGAAGAAGCTTGCACAGGATAGAGTAGCATGGAGAGCTGCATCAAACCAGTCTCAGGACTGAAGACCACAACAACAACAATCCCATCACAACAAAAAAAGCCTTTGTTTTAATGATTGCCACCCTCCGATACCCTTCTTTGGACTTTTTCGATGTCCTATGTCAGTCCTAACTCATGCGTATTCCACACTGCACAGCAGTACCCCAGAAGAGGGCGGTCAACCTTTGTGTAAGCACTGTCTTTAATAGACCTGTTACGTTTTCTTTTCGCCAGTAAATCGCAGTCTTTGGTTTGCTTTCCCCATAACATTATCTGTGTGATCGTTCCAGTTTAAGTTGTTCGTAATTGTAATCCTTACGTATTTAGCTGCATTTACAGCCTTCATATTTGTGTGATTTGTCGTGTGACCGAAATTTAATGGTTTCCTTTTAGTACTCATGTGGATGACTTCACACTTTTCGTTGAAAATGAAATGAAAGACCGTATAGCACTGATGACCAGGAGTCTCCACCTTCGAAGTTCGGCCGCCGAGTTGGAAGTCTTTTCACTTGACTTGCGTGTCGATGACGATTAGATAATGATAACAACGCAACACACAGTCCCCGAGCGGAGAAAATCTCCGACCTGGACCGCTACATGGCACTCCAACTCACTGAGCACTCAGCTAAGGAGGCGGACACACTTTTCATTATTTAGGGTCAATTGCCACTTCCGCCATACAGATAGCTTGTTAAAATCGATTTGCAGTTGGTTTTGATCACTTGATGACTTTACAAGACTGTAAGCTACAGTACCATCTACAGACAATTGGAGAGGGCTGCTCAGATTGTCTCAGACATAGTTTATGTAGATCACGAACAGCAGAATGCCTATAACACCCCTTTGGAGAAAGCAACACATTAATTCTGTTCTACTCGAAAACTTATCGTCAGTTACTACGAACTGTGATGTTTGTTACAGAAAATCACGAATCCAGTCGCACAAATTAGACGATATTCCATAGGAAAGCAATTTTACTAGAAGTTCCTTGTGAGGAAAGGCCTTCTGGAATGCAAAAATTTGGAATCACTTTGACATACTGTGTCGATAGCACTCATTACATCGTGGCAATGAAGAGCTACTTGTTTTACAACAACAATATTTTCTGAATTCGGCCATTAATAACATATTATTGCGATCTAGAATGTTATTTTAATCCATATTTTGGCAGTGGTTAATCTTGTATTGCTCGCTATTCGCGGGGCTGTAGTGATGCTGCCAGAACTCCACCATGGTGATAAGACTGCTAAAAAAGCGTTCTGGTTGGCGTGACACAGCTTTAACATTTCCGCTACCGCCTTGGTTTGGCAGGCGATTTGAATACAGTTTAGAAGACTTGGAATCGAGCACGAGGCGACATTTTTAGTGTTCAAAATATCGTGTAAGATGCTGCACACTGATGGCAGATTGATTTTCAGTTTTACACTGTCGTCTCGATTGTGATGTGCTGATGTTCCCGAAACAGAGCGTCCACTTCTGTTACGACACCCGCATCACCGGAGAGATGGTCTGCCGCTCTGTTCTTCGTCGTTCAGACTTGTCTGATCATAATGGAAGCGTGCGCCACATAGCCACTGTGTCCTGTAATAGCTCGCTGTTGCTGTAAAATTCCATGTCTGCTGTTACAGTGCTGATGTATAAATGCATTCCCCAAGGAAGTATTGTAGGCACTCTGCTGTTCCTGATCTCCATAAATAATTTAGGAGGCAATCTGAGCAGCCCTCTTAGATTGTTTGCAGATGAAGCTGTCGTTTACCGTCTCGTCATCTGATGATGAAAAAAGCTGAACTGCGTACGAACAAGCTTTGGAAGGCTCAACGGTACCGACCGACCGCCGTGCCATCCTCAGACCACAGGCGTAACTGAATGCGGATATGGAGGGGCATGTGGTCAGCACACCGCTCTCCCGGCTGTACGTCAGTTTACGAGACCGGAGCCGCTACTTCTCAATCAAGTAGCTCCTCAGTGTGCCTCACAAGGGCTGAGTGGACCCCACTTGTCAACAGCGCTCCCCAGACCGGATGGTCACCCTTCCAAGTGCTAGCCCAGCCCGACAGCGCTTAACTTCGGTGATCTGACGGGAACCGGCGTTACCACTGCGACAAGGCCGTTGGCTGTCAGTGATCAAAACCAAATGCAAAATGATTTACACAAGATGGAAATTTGTACCACGGCCGAGATTCAAACCCGGGTCTCCTGCTCACTAGGCAGATCTACTATCCACTGTAACACTCTGACACATTGACTTAGATCAACCGCACGGACAACCCTAGTAGGCCCCCCTCTTCAGTCAAAGTCCCGTTCACGCTTCAGCCCACTTGCTATTGCCCCTAAATTCGAATAGCATTGTAAGGCTCTCCAGCTGTAGTGTAATAGTACCTTAGCTCCAACGAAACAAGACATCCTCCCAGAGACCTAGACATAGGTGCTTTCTGTGGTTCGAATCCTTCCTCGGGCATGGGTGTTTGTGATGTCCTTAGGTTTAAGTGGTTCTAAGTTCTAGAGGACTGAAACTTCCTGGCAGATTAAAACTGTGTGCCCGACCGAGATTCGAACTCGGGACCTTTGCCTTTCGCGGGCAAGTGCTCTACCATCAGAGCTACCGAGGCACGACTCACGGCCGGTACTCACAGCTTTACTTCTGCCAGTATCTCGTCTCCTACCTTCCAAACTTTACAGAAGCTCTCCTGCGAGGTCCCGAGTTCGAGACTCGGTCGGGCACACAGTTTTAATCTACCAGGAAGTTTCATATCAGCGCACACTCCGCTGCAGAGTGAATATCTCATTCTAGAGGACTGATGACCACAGCAGTTAAGTCCCATAGTGCTGAGAGCCATTTGAACATAGGTACTGTAATGAAATGAAGCTATGTGGTTCAAGGGATCTTTTCAAGTCTCGACCGTCTATGCTGTATATAGAGTGAAGTGGCGAATGTGAATTGCAGTTTGGATTCAGGTGGGAGGCATGCTAGGGTCGTCTGTGCGGTTGTGCGGAGCTACTGTGCCAGGTTGGCGTAGTGGTTAGCACATCTGCTTAGCGAGTGGGAGACCCCATTTCCAATCACAACCTTGGTACAAATTTTCATTACTCGCTGCAATATTCGTACATAGAGGGTGGTCCATTGATCGCGGCCGGGCCAAATATCTCACGAAATAAGCGTCAAACGAATAAACTACAAGGAACAAAATTCGTCTAGCTTGAAGGGGGAAACCAGATGGCGGTATGGTTGGCTCGTTAGATGGCACTGCCATAGGTCAAACGGATATCAACTGCGTTTTTTAAAATAAGAACCCCCATTTTTTGTTACATATTCGTGTAGTACGTAAAGAAATTCCGTCAGTGCGGACGGTATTTGCTTCGTGATACATTACCCGTGTTAAAATGGACCGTTTACCACTTGCGGAAGTGGCCGATATCGTGTTGATGTATGGCTGTTGTGATCAAGATGCCCAACGGGCGTGTGCTATGTATGCTGCTCAGTATCCTGGACGACATCATCCAATTGTCCGGACCGTTCGCCTGATAGTTACGTTATTTAGGGAAACAGGAAGTGTTCAGCCACATCTGAAACGTCAACCACGACCTGCAACAAATGATGATGGCCTAGTAGGTGTTTTAGCTGCTGTCGCGGCTAATCCGCACATCAGCAGCAGACAAATTGCGCAAGAATCGGGAATCTCAAAAACGTCGGTGTTGAGAATGCCACATCAACATCGATTACACCCGTACCATATTTCTATGCACTAGGAATTGCATAGCGACGACTTTGTACGTCGTGTACAGTTCTGCCACTGGGCAGAAGGCAAATTACGGGACGATGACAGATTTTTTCCAAGCTTTCTATTTAGCGACGAAGCGTCATTCACCAACAGCGGTAACGTAACCGGCATATCCATGATGGCGGCGACAAGTGGAACATCAAATGGTTCAAATGGCTCTGAGCACTATGGGACTTAACTTCTGAGGTCATCAGTCCCTTAGAACGTAGAACTACTTAAACCTAATTAACCTAAGGACATCACACACATCCATGCCCAAGGCAGGATTCGAACCTGCGACCGTATTGGTCGCGCGGTTCCAGACTGTAGCGCCTAGTACCGCTCGGCCATATTGGCCGGCAAGTGGAACATCAGCGAGTTTGGCGGGTTGATGTATGGTGCGGCATTATGGGAGGAAGAATAATTGGCCCCCATTTTATCGATGGCAATCTAAATGGTGCAATGTATGCTGATTTCCTACGTAATGT
This sequence comes from Schistocerca piceifrons, assembly GCF_021461385.2. NCBI lineage: Eukaryota > Metazoa > Arthropoda > Insecta > Orthoptera > Acrididae > Schistocerca > Schistocerca piceifrons. The sequence continues at coordinate 1,193,687,204 of NC_060138.1, forward strand.
TCTACCGATGTTACTACAAGATGTTTCACTACATGACAGAATGCTGATGTACTTCCAACATGATGGATGTCCAGCACATAGCTCGCGTGCGGTTGAAGAGGTGTTGAATAGCATATTTCATGACAGGTGGATTGGTAGTCGAAGCACCATACCATGGCCCGCACGTTTACCAGATCAAACCTCCCCGGATTTCTTTATGTGGGGAAAGTTGAAGGATATTTGCTATCGTGATCCACCGACAACGCCTGACAACATACGTCAGCGCATTGTCAATGCATGTGCGAACATTACGGAAGGCGAACTACTCGCTGTTGACAGGAATGTCGTTACACGTATTGGCAAATGCATTGAGGTTGACGGACATCATTTTGAGCATTTATTGCATTAATGTGGTATTTACTGGTAATAACGCTGTAACAGCATGCGTTCTCAGAAATGATAAGTTCACAAAGGTACATGTATCACACTGGAACAAGCGAAATAAAATGTTCAAAGGTACCAACGTTTTTTTTTATTTTTTTTTTATTGTGAGTTTTATCACCTTACACAAGGCGGGCTGTCAGCAGCTGAGTACGCCGCTCTTCAGCCTTGAGGTTTACAATAAGTAATACATAGAGGGGGCACAGAGAATACAATCAGAACGGCGGGCAAAACAATGTAGACACTAAAAAACAAAAAAAAACATGGAGCCGTTCACGCTGGACGAGAAAACATCACTGACACTAGTTGACACGGCGCACATAACATGGATAATGGCGATGGTACACGTGAACAGTGGCGGCGTCACGGCGAACAAACACTAAACACAAAACGAAGCATACACACGAGACACTGATGGCGATGACCTCCGGCGCGCGAATGTTCACTGTGCGTGTGCGAGTCCGGGGACCTGCCAAGAGAGGAGGAGGAGGAAGGGGAATGGGAGAGGGAGAGGGGAGAGCAGAGATGCCACAGGCAGGGGAGATAGGGGGAGGGAGGAAGGGGGAGGGGAAGCTCGGGGGAAGAGGGTTGGAGGGAGGGGACGGGGGAAAAGGAAAGAGAAGGGAAGGGAAGAGAAGGGAGGGAGGGTGCCTAAAGGAAAGGACACCGGAAGTGGGGGGTGGGGCAGGGTCAAAGTAGATAGGAGGGGTAGATGGAGGGGAAGAGGACATCATCAGGGAGGGGGAGCTGGTGGAAGCCACCTTGGGAGAGGGTAAGGAGGGTGGAGAGATGGAGACCGGGTGGGACGTGGGAATACAGGCGCGGCAGCGAGCGGGGGTGGGAGAGGATCGGGGAGACTAGCGGGTGAGGAGGATCGAGTTTACGGGAGGTGTACAGGATCTGTATCCTTTCAAGGAAAAGGAGGAGGTGGGGGAAGGGGATGAGATCGTACAGGATCCGCGTGGGGGAGGGGAGACGGATGCGATGGGCGAGGCGGAGAGCATGGCATTCAAGGATTTGGAGGGATTTGTAAAAGGTAGGGGGGGGGGGGGCGGAGATCCAAGCCGGATGGGCATAACAAAGGATAGGGCGGATGAGGGATTTATAGGTGTGGAGGATGGTGGAGGGGTCCAGACCCCACGTACGGCTGGAGAGGAGCTTGAGGAGACTGAGTCGGGAGCGTGCCTTGGCTTGGATTTTCCGGAGATGGGGAGTCCAGGAAAGGCGACGGTCGAGGGTGGCGCCAAGGTACTTAAGGGTGGGGGTGAGGGCGATAGGTTGGCCATAGATGGTGAGATAGAAATCAAGGAGGCGGAAGGAAGGGGTGGTTTTGCCTACAATGATCGATGGGTTTTGGAGGGATTGACCTTGAGCAACCACTGATTGCACCAAGCGGTGAACCGGTCAAGATGGGATTGGAGAAGGTGTTGAGAGCGCTGCAGGGTGGGGGCAAGGGCAAGGAAGGCGGTGTCATCGGCAAACTGGAGAAGGTGGACGGGGGGTGACGGCGGCGGCATGTCTGCTGTGTACAAGAGGTACAGAAGGGGGGAGAGGACGGAGCCTTGGGGCACACCGGCGGAGGGGAAAAAGGTGTAGGAATCTGTGTTATGGATGGTGACATAGGAAGGACGGCGGGAGAGAAAGGAGCCGATCAGACGGACGTAGTTAATGGGAAGGGCGAAGGTTTGGAGCTTGAAGAGGAGACCGGAATGCCACGTACCAACGTCCTGTATCTTAATTTACAAAACCTACCTGTTACCAACTGTTCCTCTAAAATTGTGAGCCATACGTTTGTGACTATTACAGCGCCATCTATCAGAAAGCGAAAAAAGTGGTCCAACTAAAACATTCATATTTCTTTACGTACTACACGAATATGTAATAAAAATGGGGGTTCCTGTTTTAAAAAAACGCAGTTGATATCCGTTTGACCTATGGCAGCGGCATCTAGCGGGCCAACCATAGCACCATCTGGTTTCCCCCTTCAAGCTAGACGAGTTTCGTTCTTTGTAGTGTTTTTCGTTCGACGTTTATTTCGTGAGATATTTGGCCCGGTCACTATCAATGGACCACCATGTATACATCACAGATGTATGAGACTTCAAAAGATCTCTGGAAGCATATACCCGTAGTTTCATTTGATGTTCAAACGTCGTCCACCTTCAAGTGGAGAAACTGAGTTGCCGCACGAGACTACAATTTATCATTAGGTAAGATCTCTAGCGAAGTGCTTCATTACTGTGCTGTGTAACAGGACTATGTAAATGTACCTGTTCACGAACAGAAAATTAATTACATAACCTCATTTTATCGATGTGATAATTAATTCCTTATTACTACCCGTCATACGCTGGACAATGGCGCCAGTGTCGTTACATATCGGTAGTACAGAAGTGAAAGAGAGAACTAACTTTTGCGGAAACACGATCTTTCTCGATTGCAGAATCCATAGATCGGTGTTTGGGTCAGGGCTGGAGCAGACGGTAGGTGCAGTTTACGAGCGTCACTTGTCGCAGCGAGCGTGCGTAATTCATGGCGCGAAAGGGGACCTACACCACATAAGTTGAGAACGCCCCCGGGGCGACAACTAATTGCCGGGGTCGAGTACCTGCTGGCATCAACAATGGATGGCGGAGTGTAACAGCGCTTACAGAGAGGCTTCCGGTGTCAGCCGGCCGTCTGCGGCGCGGCGCTGAATCAGTAACGGCTAGCAGGCAGGCAGCGAGCGGCGCCTGTTTAGCCGACACTGCGCTGCTGGTTAAATAGTCATGCCGAGCGACCAGCTGCCAGCTGCGGAGGATTTCTGCCGCTCAATTGGCTCCCCACCTCACTCGACCCTCCCTCCCTCCCTCCCTTCCCCTCTCTCACCCTCTAGTAGTGTCAGATTTCATGACAATAATGGACATTCCTGCATGGAACGTAAAATAAGGAAAAGGCAACCACTCTTCTATAGCGAACTTATCTGAAGAGCACAGAAAGACGTAGTAGAAAACAGTACTTACACTAGCTTTCGAGCTCCTGTTCTTTTTCTAGTACAATACTTTTATTAGCAGACAGATTTGTAGAACATAGAAATACACTACTGGCCATTAAAATTGCTACACCACGTAGATGACCTGCTACAGACGAGAAATTTAACCGGCAGGAAGGAGATGCTGTGATATGGTTGGTTCAAATGGCTCTGAGCACTATGGGACTTAACATCTGTAGTCATCAGTCCCCTAGAACTTAGAACTACTTAAACCTAACTAACCTAAGGACACCACACACATCCATGCCCGAGGCAGGATTCGAACCTGCGACTGAGCGCCTAGAACCGCTAGACCACCGCGGCCGGCTGCTGTGATATGCAAATGGTTAGCTTTTCAGAGCATTCACACAAGGTTGGCGCCGGTGGCGACACCTACAACGTGCTGACATGAGAAAAGTTTCCAACCCATTTCTCATACACAAACAGCAGTTGACCGGCGTTGCCTGGTGAAACGTTGTTGTGATGCCTCGTGTAAGGAGGAGAAATGCGTACCATCACGTTCCTGACTTTGATAAAGGTCGGATTGCAGCCTATCGCGATTGCGGTTTATCGTAACGCGACATTGCTGCTCGCGTTGGTCGAGATCCAATGGCTGTTAGCAGAATATGGAATCGGTGGCTTCAGGAGTGTAATACGGAGCGCCGTGCTGGATCAAATAGTCAGAAGACTGATGACTCCAAAAAATACGTTCAAGTGCCTTGCTGCAGCGTTAACACGTGTTTCCATCAGATCTCTGGGGTTAAGTTCTGTTGGGCTTGGTTAGCACTTCGATGCCTGACCATCCGGGTCTGCGTTGTTGGCAAGTGGGCTGCACCCGTGGATCCATTTGAGGAGCTACTTGATTGAGAAGTAGCGGCACTGGTCACGAAAACTAACAATGGCAGCAGAGCGGTGTGCTCACTACATGCCCTTAGGTATCCGCACCCAGTGACGGCTATCGTTTGACTATGGGACTTAACATCTGAAGTCATCAATCCCCTAGAACTTAGAACTACGTAAACCTAACTAACCTAAGGACATCCATGCCCGAGGCAGGATTCGAACCTGCGACCGTAACAGTCGCACGGTTCCGCACTGAAGCGCCTAGAACCGCTCGACCACAGCGGCCGGCCACGACAGTCGATCGGTAACGTTGGGCCCTCCGCGGCCTGTTTGGACGGAGAGAGCCTCCAAGTACTTGTGGCTAGAGCAAGCCATTTATGCCTGTTTTTCCCTGGACAGCAGGTAGGGTGTTGAAGTGTGGACGCAAAGACACAAAACGTTTAGCCCATACTGAAAGGCGTAGTCCTCTTAGTGGTGCAGTTACACACATATAAACAAAAAGAGAAAACAATCTCTCTAAGTTGTTCTGTCCAATGTCATTTTCCCTGTCCAGGACGCAAATGTTTTTCTATGTATTCGTCGTTGTATGAGAAAGTCGCCTATGAACACAGAAAACGGCATGTTGAGCAGCATTGCGTAGAACAGTTTTAACTTTCTTATGAATTTCTTACTTTCTCTCTACACTCTGCCAATGGCATCCCATTTAAATCTTTCCACCCAAATATTGTTTCGTTGTACATATTAGCGGTCACTTTTCACTTAGAGCTGTAGTTACAAGGAGCTGATGATAGAGTTAGTATTATGTTGCTGAATAACTTCGTAGCGTTTTGGTTTTACATGTTGGTGATCCTGTTGCTATTGGTTTAGTTATTGATTGTCATTTATTATTTGCAGTTCACTGTTGCTGTTTGAGTGTACATATTGTCATTTTATCATCTGGAAATAGTGAGTGGGGCTCTGGACGCTAAAAAATTGAGTGCCACGTGGAAAAATCCGGAACACTTCCGACATATTCTTCTGCTTGAATGACAGCAGCGGAGGCAGCCAGAAGCATTTGCGCCGTGTATGGGGAAAATGACATTGGACAGAACATGGCAAGAAAATGGTTTTCTCGTTTTAAGGAGGAATGTTTGCGAGGTGCCGGGGCAAGCAGTGTATTTAACACTAAATTCTTCTAGAATCTACATATGTAAATGATGCTCTAAGCCCCCCCTATTCTAACTCCGACTTTCGCTGTTGCACATGGATTAAAAAATATACGCGAACTGACTGTAATCAACCCTGCAAGTGGAGTAGAAAAGAGTTTGGCCCCTACAATAATTTAATTTGATAAATAAGTTAAATAAAGGAAGGTTTCATTAACGTAGTGAGAAATGATGGGTTGCTCTACCGATTAACAGAATGAAAGTTCTGTCCAAAATAACAATATGATTTATTAAGACTAAACACAAAATAATAAACAAAAACACATGAAACATTTATAATACATCAAATTGGCTCAAATTGGATACTCAAACAAACGCTGTGAAGGTGAAGTTGTCCTGAAACTAGATTGTGAGGTTTATGACGAAATGGTATGTGGAGCCAATTCCTTGCCACTCAAATCTTAAGAGAGACACACAGCTAACCCAACATTAATTGCTGCTACTCAAGACAGAACAAAGTTAGAAAAAGACGAACAGGCGCGCTCTGCTGAGCTCTGATTATCACCTAGGAAAATCCCTATCCGCCGGTGCTGCGGACATACATTACCAAACTGTCTTCTTAACTGCCAGAACACGATCTGGCGTACCAGAGGCGATGGCTGGTTGCTTCGACGTCCTCGACCGAAAAGGCGAGAGACGACTCTCCTAGAGCACCCGTATATGCCGAACTCCGAACATTCCCGCCCCCACGACAGTGGCCATGGTTAAACGTTCCAATCAGCAACTTGAAAACCGGCGGAAAATTCCACTCCATTGCCGGAGCACTACCATTCCAACAATGGAGATTCTTGGCGCCAATTTCTGCGCTGATTTTGCTACGTCACGGAGCTATGCCCTGAGCAAGCCAATCACAGTTACTATTTTGCAGAAAGCGCGGGAATTTTCCCGCCACAACTGCCTGGGTACACAAGTCATTCCCACGCCTCACTGGTAGCCCGCCAGAAAGTGTTTTCGCTAAGTTTCTGCAAAGTAACGGAACCTCTAGCCCAGCCGCTACTTCAGGCCCCTCCGGGCGTGTCTTTTGACAATGTCGGCGTCTGGAAAGCCCCCGGACCACCCGGGTGACGAGAGACGCTGCGTGGGAAGTCCGCATGTGAAGGAGTAGCAACTTTCCACTGCATGCAATTAGAGAGGAGAATTGTAAGATAGAAATATGAGAGGGGGCTCATGCCACCTCTCATTGCCCCTACGCCATTTTAGATTGTAATTGGTGAGCGGTTGGCTCACTTAGGAGCAAGGTAGTGAGTCAATCGCCCAAGAACAATCTTGCAAACTGGCTCCACATGCCGCACTCTATAAAGAAAATCACTGCAACTGAAAAATGCAGCTCATAGAGGAAGGATTATTTATGATGTAGCCAACTTCACCTTCTTAATATGGAACTCTAACACTCACATCACACATACATACCCAGGGAGCCCCTTCCAAACACCGATTCACACAGACTTTCACGCTCTAAATATGGCCCGGGCATGTGAGCCAAATATGGAGCAGTTTATTCTTTACAGTAGAGTTGGAGTGCTCCGCAATTAAATGACCAAGATGTTATAACAATTTGTATCATTAAACTGACCTGAACTCACTCGCACATGATACTATTTAAGTTAACAAACCCTTTGTGAGCTTTCAGAATCTAATTACAACCTCCGATTCATTCTGTCTCCCTGCAGCAAGAATAACCTTTACAAAATGTTCCCTGAACTGATGGTCCATTCACAATGACAGTGGTGGTATCTGCTTCAGTTTATAGGGACTTCAGGCACACTGTTTGCATACACACAACAATAAATACCAAATACAAAAAAACAACATGGTGTGGAGAACAATACAGTAATTTGTAATAAGAATTACAGTGTAAAACACAAACACATACAAGGTATAACATACATTACAAAAATAACACTAGAGAAAGAAATTTAAGAAAAAAAACAAGGTTCATGGGGTGTCAAGTTGTGCTTCCACATTGCACAATGTTCACGACTGTGCTGAGAATGAGGCACAAAATCACGTTGTTAGAAATATTCGAAGCACTTCACAAATTCCACAGTACTGACATCACATAGGGCTAAACGTCAGGTGTTGTTGCTACGTTGTTGCAACGGCAATGGGGTGTGCTGGAGCATCTGCAGTACTCTGTTGAGATTGCAGCAAGACCCAAGCATATGATCACGGCAGTACGGTAGGAAGACACAGTGATAGGCTCTCCTCACGTCGTTAATTGTCTCTGAGGTCTACTTGTTGGGATACATCACTAGTCTAGGTCTCTTCTCTCGCTGGACAGTACTTTACGTTTCCCAATATTGCAGTTCGACGAGGGATGATGGCACGTGGAGTGACTCCACAAGTATGTGAGGTCATCCATACAGGATCGAACTAGGAGCGACGATTGCTACAACTGCTCTCAAATAGAGAGGAGAAGTTAGAAATGAGACCATTCATTTGTTAGAGTGTGTGGCACGATACTGCTTTGTGTATGCAGATCGGCCAATGCTAGTGAGTTGTAGAAACCCAAACAGGTGAGTATATAGTGTCCCTTTCTGTCCTGAGGCAGATGAGGCGCAGGTTCTGACACGATATGTGATCTTCTTCGTGTACTCACGACAACGTGGTCTGCCGCAGGGAATCCCTCCAAACGGCTGTCGCGTCCGGAGATCTAGCAGGCTGTCGCGTGTGGATCGCGTGTCAGTGTCAACGGCCAGCCTCACTTTCGCTTGTGGCCCAGCAAGGATTCCGCCTAATCCCTCAGGTATACGGCCCGGTGACTGACAGCTTGTAGGACCGGATGCTCTCGCGCCCTTCACGTCAGGTGGCGCGCTGACGCTCCCATTCTTGCAGGTAGTCGATGACCTCTTGTTTTTGCTCCGCCTGGCCTCTGCATTGCCACGATTCCCGTCATCTGCACAGTTCTGACGAAAATCTTATGCCTGACTTTTTCCCATGACCTTCTATTTTTAATAAATTTACATAACGATACATTGATGGTCTGTCATTTCAGACACTCTTATTTTAATTTTATAGTTATCAATCTACGGCTATTACTATAACCAAATCTCGGTGTATCTAAGCTAGACATGGAAATAATCTATCTTGATATTTGTGTAGAGACTGATCTCACTACTATACATGGTGTGTGACGCTATACTGGATGAACAGCTAAATGTGCGGGCCTGCACTAATATTACTATTAATTATATAGATCGACAGTAGACATGCTCAAGAATTAACTACCATTTGCCAACGATCTACATTCTATGTCTTTTGAATAAATTATGTTATTATGCAGGTCGAAGTTTTACTGAGCTTATAAAGAACAAGCAACTATTCTACGTTCGCTCGCCGGTCGTCCCTCCATCTTGGGTCTGTGATTTGATGACCTGAAAAATAACATCCCAACAGGCGCGCGCCAAACACTTGTGGTAGAAAACCCCTACAACATTAATCTAGTTATTGTTAAATCCTACAGTTTAACTTATCCTAGTATATCGTACCTTTTTTTTTGTTTGTCTGTTTACCTTATACAATACTCTTACATAATTCCTGTTACGTTGAGATGTCTCGCTGGTCGCCGCTATTGACGACAGTGATGTGCGCGCCGTACGACATGACCTCCGAGTTCTCACTACGCCTCACTGAAACTCCAGAGACTGGGTTAGCCATGGCTATACAAGACAATAAATTTATAGTTGAAACTTATTTTTCTATGTTATGCAGTATTCGCGATCAAAGCACACCTTTCCAGAGGCAATGTAATATGACCAAGCCAGGACTGGTTCCTGTTGAGGATTCCGTCGCCCACCACACACCAGCTACACAGTATGTCACGAATTTCCAAGTATAAGTCCCTGGTTATTCATCTGTGACAGTCACGAGCAGCACGCTAAATCCCCAACCAGAACATTGGCATGGTAGGCTTTATGCCCGCATTTCTATCGTCTAGGGCACCATTGGAGTCAACGCTCACAGGTTCACCCCGACTTGCAAGACAACGATGCTGGCGCATCACTGTAAAAACTATACTGCACATGTTCATCCTCGAAATCACGCAATATACCACAATCTTGCAGTGCACTGACGCGTGCCTGCAAGCATTGGTATGAACGTCTCACGAACTGGTTATGGCCGCTATGGAGCGTATCACGACTTCTCAGAACGCTTCTAAGAGCACGTTCTTGTATGCGCCCTTTTGTGCGACATCTCCTCACTCATCATTACCCCTCAACATGGACACCAGACAGGAAAGGACTAAAACATTGCATCATGGAAAGATAGTGTCTCCTACTCCACCGACATTGGAAGTCGCGAACAGAAAAAAAAGGATAGCAGCAGTAAATTCTTATGCGAGAAAACGCAGCTGTTAATACTTTAACAATCTTAATCTATTAATCCAACGATTATTGTTCCCAGAAGAAAGGTTCATATATTTGCCTATTCTACTATGTACACCACTTACACTACTACTATAGCAAGGTTGATGTATTTGCCCATTCTACTATGTACACCACTTACACTACTACTATTCCACGAACTCCTTTGTGCGAGAGATGTGGTGGAGTCCTATGGACTAGCGCCAATTCCTCGTCAGACTCCCCCTCCTCTGACGTGCATTAGGATTTGCAGGTCTAATTTCAATCCCCTGGTTCTCCTGTTGTCCTTGGTTTCGCTCTCTCCAATTACAGTCGCTTTGCCGTTCGTTATTCCTCCTCTCCCAGATTCCTTGTCTAGCATGACCCTGTTCCCTGACGTTCTGGTTTCCGTGTCTCTGGTTTCCATAACCTTCAATAGCGTAACCTTGATTTCCGTAACCCTGGTTTCCTAACTGACCAGTGCGATTATGCGATCTGTTGTCGCCTTCCCTTGCCGGCCAGTGGTATTTGTTATTTTGCGCCTTCTTCCTGTCCTTTGCGTCTTGTTTATCAAAGACTACTTCGAGTTCGTGCAATAGACTCTTGAATGCTTCTCTTTCTTATCCACACTTCCCGACGAGTGTCTGTTGATACCTAACTGGCAATTTGGAAAAGCAAAATTTGATGATTTCTCCATTGCTATATGGACTATCTAAAAACTGATTCTTCTTGAGTAAATCATCAAAAAATTTGGTGGCGCTCCTATGCCCGGACACTTCCAGTTCAGGACAAAATATTATTTCCTCTTTAATCCAGTCTTGCGTTTCCTTTGACCAGTAGGTCCGCAGGAATGCACCAACAAATTCCTGATAAGTTCGACACGTCGCTGCCACACCCCGCATCTTTTCCGCAGCTTGGCCTTCGATGTGTCCACACATGAATTCTAATTTTGCCTGGGTTGGCCATGACGACGGTAATGAATTTGTAGACTGTATCACCCAGCTCTTCGGATGCATCGACCCTCCATTATCTTTGAACTTGTGGAATTTTAGTATCGACAGGAAGTGATTCTGATCAAAATCCTGTCCGATCCTCGCACTGGTGTTGTCACTCGTTTCCGATACTTGCACGTCTGTTGAGTGTCCTGATCTATCTTGCTGATAACTGTGATGTGCTACCTCTGTATCACAGTGGAAGTGGCACTCCGAATTCACTCTCCTAAGTGGACTACCATTATTTGAACTATTACTAGGTATTTCTGCGTGTGCATTGTTAGTTCCGCACTCTGTCACTGGGCTGGAGCACGGCGGGCTTTTCCTCGGAGACACAATTCTGTGTACTCCATCATTGGTATCCGAACGCGCAGTACCCGTGTGCCCGTTTCGCTCTAGTTTTGCTATTCGACTCTCTACTTCTTTCATTCGTTTCGTGATGTTCGTAACCGCGATACTACCTTGGGTTTTTAAGAACGCTAGGGATTTTGAGTGGGCTTGTGTCGCACGTCGCAAGCGACCTGCGAGTTGAGAAGTTACTTTTGCGACTTTCATTGCCCCTGTTGCTGCCGTTTTGGCTAGGCCTGCTACTTTTTGTGCTACCAGTGACATTTGATTTGCTTCTCCACATTCTTTCTTTATTGTTAGTAATTCCCCACAAATTTTCCCTATATGCGAAATTATTGCCTGAGTGTCCTTCTTACGCTGTTCGTCAGCTTCTTCCTTCTCCTTCTTATGTTGTTCGTCAGCTTCTTCTTTCATTGATCGTAGGAAGCTTTGTATTGGGTTAATGTCATCATTTTGATCCTCGTCACACCTGGGTGATGTAACTCTGGACACCTGGGCACTAGAGCTCTGACGTGACCGAGCTGGCCTCTGGTCTGCACTCGATCGTTTGATTATAAACTTCTGCTGCCGTCTCGACCTGTGTGCCTGTCTCTGTTTCATCCTCTACCTCACTATCATGGTCGCGACGTTGCTCTAGGATCGCGTCCAAATCACCTTCCTCATCAATGACCCTGGCGTCCTGTCCTGCTAAAAATGTGCCCATCTCTTCTCCGAACGTATCCTTGTCAGTAACCTGCCTCTTATCCATTATGCTATTCTCTTTTGTTTTAGTTTCGCTCGCTAATAGTCGTGCCTTACTTCTCGTGATCATTCATAAAAAACAAATTTATCTAAAATGCACAATAAAATTAACCTACTCCATATGTTTTTCCACATAGACATAAAATTTCAACAACGCCTCTCCAACGCTGTAATTATACGCACGATTTGTTGTGGTACAGAAACCGCACACAAAAACCCGACAAAGTGTGACGCGATACGGACACACCAGCAAAGGAACACAAAAACAATGAACAAAAGAATATATACACTGAAAACAAAAACTGTAATCATGCGCCGCTACTTAAAACTAAATGCGGAACTACCAGAAAAAAAACTTGGGTATTAATCAATAAAAAATTAAGCAAAAAAATTCTGAGTGTCCCTACTACTAATAATACTTGCTTATCAGCGATTCACAGGAAAGATCCGAGGCTAAGGGGCGCCATTTTATGCGAGGTGCCGGGGCAAGCAGTGTATTTAACACTAAATTCTTCTAGAATCTACATATGTAAATGATACTCTAAGCCCCCTCTATTCTAACTCCGACTTTCGCTGTTGCACATGGATTAAAAAATATACGCGAACTGACTGTAATCAACCCTGCAAGTGGAGTAGAAAAGAGTTTGGCACCTGCAATAATTTAATTTGATAAATAAGTTAAATAAAGGAAGGTTTCATTAACGTAGTGATAAATGATGGGTTGCTCTACCGATTAACAGAATGAAAGTTCTGTCCAAAATAACAATATGATTTATTAAGACTAAACACAAAATAATAAACAAAAACACATGAAACATTTATAATACATCAAATTGGATCAAATTGGATACTCAAACAAACGCTGTGAAGGTGAAGTTGTCCCGAAACTAGATTGTGAGGTTTATGACGAAATGGTATGTGGAGCCAATTCCTTGCCACTCAAATCTTAAGAGAGACACACAGCTAACCCAACATTAATTGCTGCTACTCAAGACAGAACAAAGTTAGAAAAAGACGAACAGGCGCACTCTGCTGAGCTCTGATTATCACCTAGGAAAATCCCTATCTGCCGGTGCTGCGGACATACATTACCAAACTGTCTTCTTAACTGCCAGAACACGATCTGGCGTACCGGAGGCGATGGCTGGTTGCTTCGACGTCCTCGACCGAAAAGGCGAGAGACGACTCTCCTAGAGCACCCGTACATGCCGAACTCCGAACATTCCCGCCCCCACGACAGTGGCCATGGTTAAACGTTCCAATCAGCAACTCGAAAACCGGCGGAAAATTCCACTCCATTGCTGGAGCACTACCATTCCACCAATGGAGATTCTTGGCGCCAATTTCTGCGCTGATTTTGCTACGTCACGGAGCTATGCCCTGAGCAAGCCAATCACAGTTACTATTTTGCAGAAAGCGCGGGAATTTTCCCGCCACAACTGCCTGGGTACACAAGTCATTCCCACGCCTCGCTGGTAGCCCGCCAGAAAATGTTTTCGCTAAGTTTCTGCAAAGTAACGGAACCTCTAGCCCAGCTGCTACTTCAGGCCCCTCCGGGCGTGTCTTTTGACAATGTCGGCGTCTGGAAAGCCACCGGACCACCCGGGTGACGAGAGACGCTGCGTGGGAAGTCCGTGTGTGAAGGAATAGCAACTTTCCACCGCATGCAATTAGAGAGGAGATTCGTAAGATAGAAATATGAGAGGGGGCTCCTGCCACCTCTCATGTTTTGACTTTAGTGACTCTCCATGTTCAGGAAGATCTTCAGGGTTTGATGGAGATCGTTTAAACGCACTAATCTACAATGATCCATGTTAGTGTACTCGAGAACTGGCCGACGTGATGAGCTGTGACCACTCAACCACCGTGGGGTATTTTCATGCAATGCGGAAGGTTCAAAACTCCGGTTTGTGGGTACTGTATGTTCTAATCAAAAATCACATGTGCATCTGTGCTTGCCCGTCGTAGATTAGCTCTTGAACAACACAGACCATTGGTATTCTGTGTCGTTACTGGTGACGAGAAGTGGTGTTTTTATGCTAACTTAAGGAAAAGAAAGGAATGGTTGACCCCAAACAAAGCAGCAGCTCCCCATACAAAGACCTGAAGAGACGAAAGCTAATGTTGTGCATCTGGTGTAACAGCGACTTTGTGGTGTACTATGAACTGCTTCCTCCCGCTGTAGCCGTCACTGCTGACATTTATTGTCAACAACTGAGAAGTCCTGCAGGCGCAATCCAAGAACAACTAGGAAGACTGAGTGAAGTGATGGAAATGGAAATGAGCGTTTGGCGTCATTGGCCGGGAGGCCCTTTACTGGGCAGGTCCGGCCGCCTTGGTGCAGCCTTATAACATTCGGCGCCGCATAGGGCTACCTGCGCGCCGGATGGGGAGAAATGATGATGAAGACAACACAACACCCAGTCCCTGAGTGGAGAAAATCCCCGACCCAGCCGGGAATCGAACCCGGACCCCATAGGACGTCAGTCCGTCACGCTGACCACTCAGCTATCGGGGCAGACTGCATGAAGTAATGCCACTCCACGATAAAGCCCGTCCACATTCTCCTAGATTGACAAAAAACACACCCATCTTACTCACCTAATGTTGCGCGTACGGGTTTTCACCTTTTTCGCAATCTAACAACTTTCAAGGAACTTCCTTCCCGGATGAAAATGCTCTCCGAACATAGCTCGACGAGTTCTTCGCCTCAGAACCGTGCGATATCTACAGATCTGGAAACGAAAAGTTGCCGAGCGTTGGCAGACTGTTGTAAACAGTAAAGGACAATATATTATTGATGACCAAAGTCTGTGTTACGTGTATCTGTTGGTTCTCTTATTTGCTTTTTATGCACCAACCCAACAATACGTTTCTGTAACACTGTTAAGCAACAAAATAAGGACTGAAGCTTCGTTTTGCCAAACGTAACTGCGTCTTACTACTGTTCGCTTTATAATGACAGATTGTTGAATTATTACTCAATAATCTTGTAGGGATGCTAACAGTGTCTTATCCGGTGGTATATTTTACCAGATTGTGCTCTATATCCCGTGGGCACCAAGTTCGATTGAAATTACTCAAGGGGTTCCAAAGTTGTGTTTCACCCATGCCTAAACCCTCCCATAACCTCTGGAATTAAATGTAATCACGTCTGTCATCAATCATCTCGGTAACCCTTGAAACTACACCTTTCACACCTCGACCCCACCCCTAATGGTACTGGATGTGTCTTATCCCAATGATATATTTCCGATGGTAATTAATCTGTCGTACAGATAATGCTGAAAGGAATCAGACAGCTATATACTGAATGAGATTTTCACTCTGCAGCGGAGTGTGCGCTGATATGAAAGTTCCTGGCAGATTAAAACTGTGTGCCGGACCGAGACTCAAACTCGCGACCTTTGCCTTTCGCGGGCAAGTGCTCTAACAGCTGAGCTACCCAAGTACGACTCACGACCCCTCCTCACAGCTTTAATTCCGCCAGTACCTCGCCCTCTACCTTCCAAACTTTACAGAAGTTCTCCTGCATACCTTGCAGAACTAGCACTTCCAGAAGAAAGGATGTTGCGGAGACATAGCTTACCCACAGCCTGGGGGATGTTTCCAGAATGAAATTTTCGCTCTGCAGCGGAGTGTGCGCTGATATGAAACTTCCTGGCAGATTAAAACTGTGCGCCGGACCGAGACTCGAATTCGGGACATTTGCCTTTCGCGGGCAAGTGCTCTGCAAGGTATGCAGGAGAACTTCTGTGAAGTTTGGAAGGTAGGAGCCGAGTTACTGGCGGAATTAAAGCTGTGAAGACGGATCGTGAGTCGTGCTTTGGTAGCTCAGTTGGTAGAGCACTTGTCCATGAAAGGCGAAGGTCCCGAGTTCGAGTCTCGGTCCGGCACAAAGTTTGAATCTGCCAGGAAGTTTCAGCTATATACTGTTAACGCCACTACTTCCCAAACCGGTGTCCGTAACCTGACAGAATCCACAAAAGGGGCGCGCTGACGCGGCAGAAGTCTCCGTCATGGCACTAGAGTTATTTTTGTTTCCATACGTCTAAGACCACTGCCTTCTGCCAGGGCTGGAGAATGTCGACACAGTATAGCATGAAGACCAGATTATCACAGTGGTGACTTGTATTACGCCATGCCTTGATCTGGTGCTCAGCCGCATCGGTGATCTACGTGATCAAAAACGGTGTACTGTCACAATAGGGCTGGGTTGAAGGACCATAAATACCACCCGCTCCAGCACAGCCAGCACTAAGAAGTACTCTACGGCAGTTGTGCGCTTGGTGTGGGTCATCCAGCCTCATCTACTACTAGACGCTGCCTCCGCAGCTGCGGGACTGTGCGTTACGCCTGGTACTGACGCTGCCAGGAGATGAACCAGCTGGCAACCAACTACTATCTGACTTCAGCCGACTTCGTGGCGCCTCTCCAGAGGTTCTTGGTCCGCAATTTGCGCTCGGGTGCCTCCTGCACTGGGCCCACCCTAGGGTTTTGGCTCGTCGCGTATTTGCGCTTCAAGGCGTGACCAGTCACGTTGGAGTTTGCTGCTGCGGCGTGCCTGCCGATGCTCTCCATGTTCGTCGATGCGCTGACTTCACGACAACCTCGTGTCTGGCCTGGCGACGTGCCCAGCTAAGCGGACCTGAACTCCTACAGCAAGCTAGGAGCTGGGAGTGGTAATGTACCAGATTTCAAAAAACGTAACACTCCAGAAAAAGATAAATAAAAAAATTCCTCCAAGTTGATAGAAATTTCTTTTAACACACAAAATTAACAAGCTCACATAAATGCAAGGAATGACCAGTTAGTATTTAAGATTTGAATTTTAAGTAGCAATTATAAATGGTAAGTAGCTTAAATCTTGAACTCACTCAGGTGGTATTTTCACTACGAATATCCAAAAAACCACAGTTTCACTTCACTTATTATTAAAACGTACAAAAACGTTTAAATTAACTCACGTTCCCATCAAAGAAATTTAATTACTGGTTCAGTTAACACCTGTGAAGACAAGAAACCAGAACAGGCAAGGAACGACTATAAATCGATGTGAAATGTGGACCAGAGAAATATTATCAAACCACTCATAAATAAACAAGTAAAATGCAAATGACAGCCAAAGAACATAGCTTGATTATAAATTGAGATTACTAAGGTTACTTCTATGAAAGAAAGTATAAATAAAATTTAAATACGGAAGTTCTCAAGGCTTCAAGCTGGTAGTAAGTTCTGTTCCAAAAATGAACAGCATACAGACAGAAGTGACGACACTCTCTGCAGGACCTGACCATCATTTTGCAGCATTTGATACAAATACCAGTGGAGAATAAAACGGAGAGAAATGAAAGTTACTGATGTGGCAGATGTGAGATAAAATTTACTGATGATAAAAAAATGTAAATGTCGTGTGAATAGTGCCTCCCGTCAGGTAGATCGTTCGCCGGGTGCAAGTCTTTCGATTTGACGTT
Source organism: Schistocerca piceifrons (assembly GCF_021461385.2). Lineage (NCBI taxonomy): Eukaryota > Metazoa > Arthropoda > Insecta > Orthoptera > Acrididae > Schistocerca > Schistocerca piceifrons. The sequence continues at coordinate 1,193,704,580 of NC_060138.1, forward strand.
ACTTCGGCGACTTGCCCGTCGATGGGGATCAAATGATGATGATTAGGACAACTCAACACCCGGTGCCTGAGCGTAGAAAATCTCCACCCCAGCCGGGAATCGAACCCGGGCCCTTTGGATTGACATCCTGTTGCGCTGACCATTTTTGTTTTTTTTTTTTTTGCATTTTGTTCGTTGTTGATCGTTTTGTTTGGTCGTTGGGGACGTCACGTGACATCCTTTCAAGTTCGTTTGTTGATCCTTCCACTCAGTTTTTTATTACAGAGGCCAACCGGCTCTCTGATGATGAGACACTACAGGATTTTCACATAAACATTAAATAAAACGAGTAAAACATGAAAGCAATGAAATTTATTGATGAGGCTACAGTGTTTGACATAAATATTTGTGTATGTGTGTGTGTGTGTGTGTGTGTGTGTGTGTGTGTGTGTGTGTGTGTGCACTTAAAAAAATTTGATAAATAATAGACTACTACTTTTGTACATGGCACCAGTTCAGGTGAAGGAGAAAAACTTTTGGAAATAGTGTACAATTATTGGATAATTTGGAATATGGCAGGCTACTTGTTTGTTTTGTTTTAATGTTTGGTAAAAACGCCGCAGTGTGATTGGTTGCTTCATTTTAATGGATGTTAATAAATATTTTTTAACTTTCCTCACGATCGCCATCTTGCATTGTTAAGTACTCTGATTGGCTGCTTCATTTTTAATGGAAACTAAAAAAAAAAAATCCTTCCAGTGCCATCTAGCAGTTTTTCAATTTCCCACCAGCTGCCATCTTGATGACATCAGATCTTCAAGATCACTGATGACATCACATGTATGTGTGATGGACACGCTTATGGCCTTCATGATCACGTAATGACCTTGAAAGTCTGATGGCGGTCAAACCGGATGCAAATGGCTATAAATACACTACTTGAAAAGTAGGAAAAATAGAACGCACTGACAACTGAGTCAGTGATTTTTGGAAATTTGGAAATTTGTGGTAAAGTCTTATGGGACCAAACTGCTGAGGTCTTCGGTCCCTAAGCTTACACACTACTTAATCTAACTTCAACTAACTTACTCTAAGGATGACACACACATCCATGCCCAAGGGAGGACTCGAACATCCGATGGGGGGAGCCGCGTGGACCGTGGCAAGACCCCCTAGACCACGCGGCTACCCTGCCCGGCTCAGAGATTTTCAGGCCATTTGTATGCAGATGGTTTTCTTCGGAATGCTGTCTCAAAAAACTGCAACACAATTTTATTATTAAATGTGCATTGTGTTCAGAGTAATTCCAATTATCACCATCACCAGGAATTATTATAATGGTAATGGTACGGTGACACTGTCGGGGTGTCCCATAAATATGTAACAATATTCGTACTAATAAGAGAAGTGTCCTAGTAATCCAGAACCGTGCAGTTAACCCTTCTAAGGTTTATTGGATTAATTTGATCTAAGTTCTCTTCATAAGAAATTAGTACAGAGGTTCTCCGGAAATAGGTGGGCTGAAGCTTATGTGCTTCAGTGAACACTGCATTGGTTATGGTGGAGCATCTACATGTACTTTCAGTGTTGTCTGTTGTTTAGTTTTGTCCTGACAGCTGTCAATGGAAAAAATACAGAATCAATTATTAAGCATACTACCGCCTATTAAAGCGTTAGAGCTGAGAGTATATTCATTCCTGCTGAATGCTCGAGATTGCTGTGATTATGTTGACGGCTACCTCCCATTCGTGAATAATATATGTTGGTTGCGCGCCTTCAAGGCTAATTTTTCATTCGTCTGCTGTTCCAGATATTTTTGCGTCTTTGCAGGGAAATAATACGGATCCTAGCGTAATCAGTTCAGGCTTAGCCACATTCAAAGCATTTCTGTAGAAGATTTTGCCTTGAATATTTATAACCCACACTACGAGCTTACTATGGCCGGATAAGGGCAGCTCCCAAATAGGACTGAAGTGCTTTCCCAGAACGCTGCCTCAGCATGTAGGCAGTACATAACAGAGCTTACGATTCTCTTTGCACATGTCTCCTTCTCTCCCGCCAAAATAAAGCAGAAGCTGCTCATGATGAGGAGAGCATCGTGGAAGCTTGTCTGCCAAGGCTCAGTGCCATGAAACACAGCGAAAGCAGGACTATAAAAATGGCAGAAGACAAGTGGCAGAAGACAAGTAAGGCTTTCAACTGAGCCGCATCGTATATCTCTGACGATCTTCAGCAGTCTTACCCTTGCATCAAGATCTACCTGCGAGCCACAAATATAACTCACAGCGACATGGGAACAAGTTTGGCCACTGGCGGTTTTTTTTGGGCAGTTACGAGTTACTTTGCGTTACTATGCAACAGGTAGTGGCGAACGCCGCTAATCTTGGAGCAGACTGTCAAGGCGGGAAGAAACCTCAAACTGGCCTACAAAAGCTGTGTTACAGAGCATGTGTGAGATTTATGATATCTTCTCACCTCTTATGCCACCAGTTATCGTTGCCGGCCCCTGTGGCCGAACAGTTCTAGGCGCTTCAGTCTGGAACCGCACTGCTGCTACGGTCGCAGCTTCTAATCCTGCCTCGGGCATGGATGTGTGTGATGTTCTTAGGTTAGTCAGGTTTAAGTAGTTCTAAGTCTATGGGACTGAAGACCTCAGATAGTACGTGCCATAGTGCTTAGAGCCATTTTGAACCAGTTTTCGTTAATATTAGTGTAAGTTCAGCTCTCCTGTGAGAGCAAATAAAAGAAAAATACTTTTGAACACGTTAAGGAAAAATTAATTACTTTTCTAATTCAATCTAAAATCAGCCTACACCATTACAACAAATCTCGTAGTAAGGACGCTTTATAAATAGAACCACTTAATTGTTAATTTGACGCCGTTAAATTTACAAAATTGAGAGTCAACGTTTGCACAAACGCCAGTTTTACAATTCGTAAATGCACGACTGAACCAGTGGCATAAGAGGTCCAGAGGATGTTAAAAATCTCACGCAGCGCACATCCTCCCACTAGCCCCATTGTAAATCACCCCATTTCATTAAGAAATGTCCTAATCTTGGTTTGTAACGACGGAAATGCATATCCTCCTATTTCCATCTATTGTACTATAATTTGTTTTCCTTATTTTTGTTACCTGAATATATGACATTTCTGTGTCTTTACATATTGTAATTGTTTTACTATTTGTATATATATATATATATATATATATTTATGCATTTATGTCGATGTATAATTGGTTTGTTTCGTAAATATTATTTGTATTTTTACGCTGGGTCTTGCCTAGGGAAAACTGCTATCGAACGATTACATCGATAGGTCGTGTGAAGACTCAAAGTGTGTAGGATCTTTGGTAGTGTTAACTCTGCCGCGTGGAGCGCGGGCAGAGCTGTAGGAGTCTGGCTGGAGTAGCGAGTGGAGCAGGTGTGTTGTGTGACGCTCCCGCGAGTTGCCGCGCTTTCGGGGTTTGGCAGCATGTAATTGCGCTCGACTCGCGATGATAGTTTCTGACATGGTGTCGCGGACGGGAAGCATTAGCTGGCGCACATCAAGAGCCCGTTTCGCCTGGTGACCGTGTCGAGAAGAAGGCGCGCCAACATCCAGCTTCTGCAACAGCGACGGCCGACAATCAGTGACTGTCGCCACCTCCTCGATCGACGGCTTCAAACCTTCAATCAACCAACAAGGAAGACTAAAAGCACGTAAAGTTTCAGAACTGTATGGCAGACCTCAGCTTTTCAAATTGTTCCATTTGCCTCGCAAAATTACAGCAACTTAGCATGAACCTTTGTTGCTCATTGTCCCAATTGCATTGCCAAGCAGGGTCCCTTCCTTTTACGAAATGAACCCGAGTGTCTTGAAATTCAAACGCCAGCATAATTCCATTTCACTGCTTTAATTTCAAAGTTCAATTTAAGTATTCATAGCTGGCTACAATAGTTAGATTACACAAGCTCAAATTAAGAGTGCGAGTTTTGTTACCGTATTTTAGCTTACCTGTGACTGCAGCTCAGCTTGGTACGTACTAAATTTTACTATTGTTAATTGTTCAGAATCGTTTAATTCAAGTTCAAAGTTAAATCTCTTCTTTCTAAATTGCATAGATTCAAGTAGCTTTAGAAATGATTGTTGAGGTAGTCCAAGACTAACTGTATTTCGATGTGCTTCAGAAAGAAAGCTCACTATTAACTTCAGTCACTAAATTAACTTTCGATTTTCCGGTTTCATTAATTCTTTTGCTAAATTAAGTGTAGCGAAATTTATTACTTCTGACAAACTTTCAGTTTTCACTATACACGTGTCAACCTTCAGTTGCCACGCTTCTAGTGCTAATTATATGTGTAATAACCTTTCCTTTTCAGTTATTATAGTAATTGTCCATAGGACTGGCGACCGTAATTTCCCCCAAATCTCAAATATCTAATTACCGCTAGTTGATTGTTAACGTAACGGCCGCACATTTACTTTCTTTATTAACTTTATCCCTATTTCAAAATTAATTTCCACCAGTTTCACTTGCATTTTTCCTTTCATTTAGATGTAACCCTTTCGTCCCTCTTTACCGACAGGTTAACTTTGGTGACGATTGCTTTTCCAATATTCCCATTAGGTACACGTGGTTTCATTTTTCACTGTCATTAAGGTCGATAAGTGAGGGGGAGGTTACAGGTTCCCCTCCCTCATGTTGTATCACTTGTAACCTGCCCCACCCAAACTGTTCTTCCAAGTGCAAGGCTCAACTTCCACCTTCCAAATCAGAGCTGACAGTCCCCATCAAACCTGTAGACAACCCCTTCCACTCCAACAACTCGCTCTACCCACCTCCGATCCCTTTTATGACCATAGTTCTTCAAAGCATCCACCCTTTCCAGAGGCCACAAACTGCCTACCCACTCTGTCTTCCACCTCAGCACACAAGCCACCTATTCCTGCAGCCAGGTTCACTTTCCTTTCACCTGTCTCGGCACCCTAGTATAAACCCATCCATCACCTATCCCCACCACCCCTTCTCTCCCTCACTCACGGCGCGACAGCAGTATAGTATCCTATTCCACAATTTCCGCTCCTTTTCAGCCAACGAACGCTTCTTCATGCACACCCTCTCCCCTCACCATATTCATAATTTCATGCTGAATTAAACCTTCCTCCAACCTCATCACACTATCGGCACTTCACCATACATCCTCCACCGAACAGATAACCTGCTCCCCATAGACCGAGATGGAGTTGCTATTGGTCATCACAAGAACCTCCTTTTTCGACCGAAATTCCTCTAAAACACTCCTACTGAACACCTTATTCTCACTCTATTCCTCAAAACTGTAACTGTTACCTGTACCATTATTTATATCCGACTACATTATCCCATTCCATATAATTTCCTCCCCACATACACCATACCTTTTCAATGTATATATTACTGTCGCTGACCTTAACATGCATAGCTAGTCCCATGCTAAACTCCAGTGGTGGCACTGGTTTACTGACTCCCTCCATGGTGATGTAGTCCCTCTCCCACTGCATACTTGCCCTGAAAGCAATTCCACTCCTGATGTTATCACCTGTCCTGACCTCCTTGCGCGGATTACTGCAGCAGTCCTCGACCCCATTGGAAGCCATCATCTCGTTGTACTATCATCAACCCCTGCACCGCACACCCACTCTTCCTACCTCTCCCAAACACATGCAGAACTATTCCTGTACCAGCTGGCATACCTATAGGGAATTCGTTGCTGCCGAACCCAGAAGCCATCCCTTATCCTTCCATGACCACCATGACCATCCACATTACTACAACAGACCTTGTCAAACGCCACAACTCACCACATTCCGACAAAACCCATCTACTCTTACCAGCCCAAGCTCCCGCCACATGTTCTCCCGCTCCTCCATGAATCCCATCGCCTTTATGATTCTTTCCTGTAGATCTGTGACCGAAAAACACTTACATACACATCCGAAATTTGCTGACTGTAAACGCCGCCAAACATGCACAGACCTCAATGCCACACTGCCCATAAACTGTTCCAGATACAGGAAGGCATTTCACTGTCTTGCTGACAACAACTGCGCACCCTCCTAGCCCCTCCGGCATGATAATCACGTTCTCGCTGACTTACTAAGCAAAGCCAACCACTTTGCATCGTACCTCTCTGAGACATTCACCATACCTGATGGCCCCCACTTCAATTACTCCTTATTCGCTCCTAGCTTCCATTATCTCGACAACATCCGACAGACAGAGCTCAATACTCCAATAACAACACAAGATATTCTACGGATATTCCATGACAAACTCAACACTGCTTCCAGTCATGATTCCATGACCTACATATACCTGAAAGAACTCTCCCTCTCCTTCCTCGAAATCCTAGCCATCGTTTATAGAATAAACCTTCACATGGGTTTGTATCCTGAGCCATGGAAAACGTCTTGAATCCTCCTCTTCTTCAAACCTAATAAATCTGCCACTAAGGCCTCCTCCTACCGTTCCATCAACCTCATCTCTGTGTTTAGCAAGGTTTTTGAGTCCATCCTATCCTGCCGAACTCATAAACACCTCCAACAACACTTATCCATTTATGTCCATCAGGATGACTGCCGTCCGAATTTCTGCTCCTATGACAGCTCCTGTACCTGACTCATCTCCTATCCCACCAAATTAACAACCACAAATCCGTCATTTTTGTCTCCTTTGATCTCAAAAAACATATGACCATGAGTGACATTCAACAGAATGCCTCAGTACACACGGACAGAATACCCGTTCCTTTTGAACACCCGTCTTCAGATGGTTAATCCCGGAAGCGAGGTGGCCCAAGTCCGAAATAGTTCTGATTCTGTCTACTAAGTTATTCAGCAAAGCTCTCTTCTGAGCTGGATGGTGAAAGCTACGCCCTTTGAGATACAATCTGTATGCGTCGGTTTTCTATACACAGCATGGCTGGGTCGTCCATCTGATTTCCGTTCGACCAACACATCTAGGAAATGTTAACTTCGCCCCCTTCTCCACCTCCACTGTAAATCTTATGTTGGGATGTCTACTATTCAAATGATCAACGAACTGCTGCAGCGTATCACTGCCATGGTGACAGATTAAAAATGTATCGCCAACACATCTCAAGAAGCAAGATGGCCGGAAGGGAGCACATTTCAACGCCCATTCTTCAAAATCTTCCATAAAAAAGTTAGTTACGGCTTGTGACAGTGGCGAACCCACACTTGTTCCATTAGCCATTTCTAATAATTTGCACCGTACAAAAAGTAGGTGGTTGTCAAAGTTTGCCGAATGGGAATTTCAAAATTTCCAGAGAGAATGAGCGGCCAAAAGTTTCAATGTGTTTTCGTAAACGGGAGCACCACGTCAAGGCTAACCATGACTTCATTCGGGCCAATCCTCATCTGAATTATAATATTAACAAAAATGTGTGTTTAGTATGATGTCTATAGCAATCGACTGTATGTGCCAATAGTTCAGTTAAATACTTTGCCAGCCTGTATGTAGGAGTGCCAATAGCACTAACAATTGGTCTTAATTGAATACCGTCTTTGTGTATTATAGGCAGACCTTATAACCTGGGTGTCCTCGGTGTTCTCGGCCTTATATTCTTCACAACTTCATCAGAGCAGCCAGAATTTTTCAGTAGCTTCTCTGTCTTCGTGCAAAGCACCGATGTTGGACCCCCTTTGAGAATTCCAATAATAGACTGTTTCTTATGATAATCCGTAGCGTTGAGCATAACCGTAGCATTCAAATGGTTCAAATGGCTCTGAGCACTATGGGAGTTAACATCTGAGGTCATCAGTCCTCTAGAACTTAGAACTACTTAAACCTAACTAACCTAAGGACATCACACACATCCATGCCCGAGGCAGGATGCACGGTTCCAGACTGAAGAGCCTAGAACCGCTCTGCCACACAGGCCGGCCCGTAGCATTCCCCTCGCCAGCTGGTAAGATAGCCAACTCTTGATTCTTCTCCAACGATTTCAGTCCTTTTTTTCCTTTCTGCTAATATTGGGCTCGGCAACGGCCTTGCAGCAGTGGATACACCGGTTCCCTTGAGATCACCGAAGTTAAGCGCTGTTGGGCGTGGCCGGCACTTGGATGGGTGACCAACCAGCCGCCATGTGCTGTTGCCATTTTTCGGGGTGCACTTAGCCTCGTGATGCCAATTGAGGAGCTACTCGACCGAATAGTAGCGGCTTCGGTCAAGACTATCATCATAACGACCGGGACAGTGGTGTGCTGACCCCACGCCCCTCCTATCCGCATCCTTCTCTGAGGATGACACGGCGGTCGGATGGTCCCGGTAGGCCACTCATGGCATGAAGACAGAGTGCTTTTTAACATTGGGCCTGGCCGTCACTAAAATCTGGCTAGTAGGAAGCCTTATCTCATCTGCCGCTTTCTTAGGACGCTCCGATCCGCTCAACTGATAGTCTCGGCCACCGGTAGTCTTTGTGGAGCTGGAGCAAAGTCGAGCCCTTTACTGAGAACGGCGATGGTGGCTTCGTCAAGTTCCTTGTCGGAGAAGTTAATGACAATGTGGTGAAAGCCACTGGGCCAAACAATTCCTTGTTAAGGCGCTGAAATTTATCGGTCTGTTTCGCAGGTGTCTTGCTTAAATTAGCTCGTTGATGTGCAGCCGGTGTCATATCTACCCATTCCCAGTTCCATGGTGAGAGAACTGCAGACAATTATACCTCGTATGACGTATCCTCTCCTTGACGATAGCGTGTTTTGTCTTCTTTAAAATTTTATTCATTGCAGGATTTCGGATATGGTGTCTGACCACTGCGAACTTCGGTACGATCTCTTTGTCACGAAGCGTTGTGGAAAAGATGAGACTATTTGAGGCGCAGCTCCTCCAGGCGACGAACGCTGCGCGTTGTGTCCTCCCCACAGAGGAAACTAATATGGCTACAGAGTCTTTCTACGAACTATTCTCGGTGCACTTGCAGCGTCAAATTCGGATAAAATTCCAAGCTTAAAGCCTCCGACATCGTTGTCAGGGACTAAAACTCACTGTCGTGAACTGGGAAGATTCTCTCTTTTGTACCCACAGGATGGCATCCGAGTGGCTGGATTACGTCATGGTGGTGGGTACATGGGTGGCACCCTCCTACGTCCATAGATTTTGCTTCCCCTCCACATCTGGCTCTGCTTGCAGCGCCATCCATCACATCAAGCGGTGAACTGCGAGAAATACACTCCTGGAAATGGAAAAAAGAACACATTGACACCGGTGTGTCAGACCCACCATACTTGCTCCGGACACTGCGAGAGGGCTGTACAAGCAATGATCACACGCACGGCACAGCGGACACACCAGGAACCGCGGTGTTGGCCGTCGAATGGCGCTAGCTGCGCAGCATTTGTGCACCGCCGCCGTCAGTGTCAGCCAGTTTGCCGTGGCATACGGAGCTCCATCGCAGTCTTTAACACTGGTAGCATGCCGCGACAGCGTGGACGTGAACCGTATGTGCAGTTGACGGACTTTGAGCGAGGGCGTATAGTGGGCATGCGGGTGGCCGGGTGGACGTACCGCCGAATTGCTCAACACGTGGGGCGTGAGGTCTCCACAGTACATCGATGTTGTCGCCAGTGGTCGGCGGAAGGTGCACGTGCCCGTCGACCTGGGACCGGACCGCAGCGACGCACGGATGCACGCCAAGACCGTAGGATCCTACGCAGTGCCGTAGGGGACCGCACCGCCACTTCCCAGCAAATTAGGGACACTGTTGCTCCTGGGGTATCGGCGAGGACCATTCGCAACCGTCTCCATGAAGCTGGGCTACGGTCCCGCACACCGTTAGGCCGTCTTCCGCTCACGCCCCAACATCGTGCAGCCCGCCTCCAGTGGTGTCGCGACAGGCGTGAATGGAGGGACGAATGGAGACGTGTCGTCTTCAGCGATGAGAGTCGCTTCTGCCTTGGTGCCAATGATGGTCGTATGCGTGTTTGGCGCCGTGCAGGTGAGCGCCACAATCAGGACTGCATACGACCGAGGCACACAGGGCCAACACCCAGCATCACGGTGTGGGGAGCGATCTCCTACACTGGCCGTACACCACTGGTGATCGTCGAGGGGACACTGAATAGTGCACGGTACATCCAAACCGTCATCGAACCCATCGTTCTACCATTCCTAGACCGGCAAGGGAACTTGCTGTTCCAACAGGACAATGCACGTCCGCATGTATCCCGTGCCACCCAACGTGCTCTAGAAGGCGTAAGTCAACTACCCTGGCCAGCAAGATCTCCGGATCTGTCCCCCATTGAGCATGTTTGGGACTGGATGAAGCGTCGTCTCACGCGGTCTGCACGTCCAGCACGAACGCTGGTCCAACTGAGGCGCCAGGTGGAAATGGCATGGCAAGCCGTTCCACAGGACTACATCCAGCATCTCTACGACCGTCTCCATGGGAGAATAGCAGCCTGCATTGCTGCGAAAGGTGGATATACACTGTACTAGTGCCGACATTGTGCATGCTCTGTTGCCTGTGTCTATGTGCCTGTGGTTCTGTCAGTGTGATCATGTGATGTATCTGACCCCAGGAATGTGTCAATAAAGTTTCCCCTTCCTGGGACAATGAATTCACAGTGTTCTTATTTCAATTTCCAGGAGTGTACAAACGGAAGTGGCCAGAGGGGCAGCTTCCTATACCAACATGACAAGGGACGGACAGGACCATACTAAGCATAGAAACCTCTCTGCGTTTAGAAAGCGTAGCTACCTGTTCCGACGTTGGTCCTACTGTTCTCTAGCAGACAGGCTTGTCTGCTACCCTCAAGCATGCAACTAGAAATACATTTGCTCATTCATCCTCTCACACAGAAGGGAAGGGGGATGACAGTATCTTATCATATACAGTATATAAAAGAAAGCGGATGTAGGTTCCGTATGCGACTGTGTGACATGAATTACATATAAACTGTGTTTTAAAGTGTAGTAGTGTGACAAATCGTCCTTGTTTACGTGTAAAAGTAACACGTTCCACTACTCAGTCTCCTCCCAGATAGTCAGAAACGCCACAGTAAATTTAGAAGAGGAATTTATGCCGTAAATGACAACATATTTAGGAAATTAACACGAAAGGAATCCAACAGAGACCTATCAGTGTTAGCAGCAGCCTGTGGTTGGAACAGTAATTCCCTAGCCCTCTTGCTCTCGGACGGCAGGCGCTGCTGTGAAGGGGTTGCGATCCGCCCTTCTTTGGTCAGACGTCGTCGATTGGAACCTTGACGGCGAATATGTCCGCCCTCACATTCCCATGCAGTCGCACGTCGGGACGCTGCCGCATCCAAATGCCCCACAAATCGAGGTACTGCACGATTCGACTATGCGGCCAAATGGAAACCCTCACTGAGGTGCTTTCCCAACTTTGTCAGCTGTCGATAACGATCTTGTACGAGTACACGGTATCACCGGGTCCTTCAGTGTTGAGCCGTGGTAAAGATTGCTGTTCTGAAGTGCGCGCCGCAGCGCGTAGTGTGAAGCAGTCGCCCTCCGTTTCTGGCGTTGGCGCCGGTGTGGCAATCGCAGCTTTGGTGTCTCCATCTGGTTGGAAAGGGGAAAGGTTACTTGTTCACGTGCATTTAAGGGGCGTTATGAGCTTGTCAGGGAGTCAGTCTGGGTCAGTCTCTCGTCCCCAGCTTGCTAGTCTGTCTCTCGACCGCAGTAAGAGACTTCAGCTAGTGGTCGCCTGGTCGGGGCTTCGTTCCTGCATCTGAGTCTGCGCGTTAGGCCGCCAGTCTGCTCGTGTTTGCACAGGCAATGGTCATTGGCGGTTGGATCGATCGGTTGGTCGGTCGCGCACTGAGACACAAGATGACTTGTCCGTCTTGAGCGTCGGCGCATGTGAGGTCGCCACGTGAGTCCAGTGGGCCGCGGCGTACAGCGAGGGGTAGTGACTTCGCGGTCGACACGAGAGCAACAGGAGTCAACCCACCACATCAGTCTGGCCGGTGCGAGCTGCGACGCCGTGAGACAGGAGATTGGCGCGCCTTCCTGCGTCCGTTGAAGCGGACGGTTCGGGAGAGCGATTTGGGGGTGCTGCGCCAGGTCTTCTCGAGAAATCGCAGTTTATTACAAGTTAAGTGATTGGTGATATCGTGTTTGATTTACTCTTGTTAAATTCTACTTGTTTTCTTGGTGAGATCACCAGCCGTTTTGCTTTGGAGTCGTCCCACCATTCTTCTCCGTTTGCCCACCCGCGGGAAGGTGGTTGTTTATAAATTGGGAGGTCGTTTTTCCCTTGTGGAGTAGGGGCGGGTTGGAGCAACCTGCGGTTAGGGTTGTTCGGTAATCTCCCTATCAATCTACCGTACGTTAGTAGCTGCCCCTGTCATGTTTGTCGGATTTGGTGTGTCAACGAATTTATTGCTTGGAGTGTAACGGCCTAATACCTGAAATATGTTTTGATCATTGGAAACTTTGATATTATTGCCTATGATCTTGAGAGGCGGTATCTGTGTACTGTAGAGCATCTTAACTATTGTTTGGCCAACCGTGTAGAATTTAATATAAGATTGCATCTCATGGGCGTTTATTTAAATGATCATTTTAGTATATAAAGTTGGCACCCATTCGTCGTAAGATTTTCTTATAAGTTTAAATCAAGTTGCACCTTCGGTGGCAAGGTTAATATTTTAATTGTTAGTGTTTTGTACTATTTACATTCCTCCCACGGGGGGTGCATAGCTTGTATGCTTGTGTAAATTGTTAAAACTCTTAGTTTAAAGTTATCTGTTGTGTTGCAGATTTGCACCAGTGTAGTCTTTCAGAGGCTGTTGTGAGCAGTCGTAACTACGGCCGTGTCAAAAGTGTAAAAAGGGAGTGGCAAGGTTCTCTGCCCGAAAGCTCATACAGTCAAAACTTGTTTCTTTCTGCCTCTGAATAAATTGTAACTTTGATATTTAGAGGATGCTTTCTGATTATAATTTTAAATCCGTTTCTTTTAAAAAATGCTTTTAGGCACTATTAAAGTGAATAAAATTCCCAATTGTTAAAAGGAATTTGGTTATGATTTCATCAGTTACTCCCTGGCAACTACTTAGATGCTTACATAGTGTGATTAAATGTTCTTGATGGATCGCTAGTAAATGAAATAAATTCTTAAGAATATTCTCTGAAAATAAATCACGGTTCAATTGTGATCATCCAATATCTGACGCCACTCACGCCAGAGGCCTGGTTACACGAAAAACACTCTAGTGACCATCCCACGTGTCACAGAGAATTGCAGCTCTTCTCATTTGCGTACTCGTCGACAGTTTATACATGTACGATGGTACATTGATACCCGACCATGTCTTCAGGGTATATATATACACGGGAGCGATGTAATGCGTACAGAACGGCCCGAAGATATGCAAAACAGGCTATAGCAGCTACCAAATCCTCACGTTATGCTGATCTATACGCAAAACTTGACACACGTGAATGAGAGCGGGACTTATATCGACTCGCTAAAGCAAGATGTTCATCGGTTCTACGGAGTCAATGATGAGACCGGTAATATGCTAGTTGACTGGAAGAAGGTCGGAGAACGATGGCGGAGCTACTTCAAGAAGATCTCATTAGGAGAGTTCCCATATCCACCAATATCCACCGGCCATGCTGTTGAATGGCCCGTGAGAGAAATTGCAGTGTAAGAGGTCAAGACTGCTGTGAGGAAAATGAAGCCTGGGAAAGCCACCGGCCCAGATGACCTTCCAGCAGAGATATGGTGTTCCCATCATCGGAAGGCAGCCGAATGGTTAACAGAACTTTTCAACAAGATCACTGACATGGGACAAATACTAGCTGATTGGCAACATAGCATCACCGCCTATCTTTAAGAAGAAGGGAAATCCCGCAGAGTGCACCAACTACCGTGCAATTCGACTTCTCTGTCATACCATGAAAGTCTGGTATTGCGCTGCGATATCGATGTTGACCTTGAATCTGCGGGCCGACGCGGTTCAAATGCTACTCATTTCTGCAGAACATAGTAATGTACATGTTCTGTGAATATCAACATCCTATCTCTAGTCGTTCAAGGCGTTTTTTTTTCTAAACATCACGCTGTCGGTCCTATTGTATTCGCATATGATGCGAGGGAAAAGTGACTGTATGTCTCGTTATGCGCCTGATTTCGCTTATCTTCATTCCGCGGTCCCTACGAGTGATAACAACAGATCCAGGAAAGCTGTTGAACGCTTTTCCTTCAGTATCAGTTCTGTAAATTTACACAACAGCTTTATCTGTATCTGTCACCCAAGCTCATTTCGATCCGTTGCCCATCTGGGCTATAACCATTGTTACGCCAGATGTGGCAGCTGTGTGTGCAAAACTTCGCATCTTGTGTACCTCCCAATGACCTAAATATTTGATCATGTATTCTTCCTGCTACACTGCTTCTGTACAATTAGTAAAACTCTGTTACTTGCTTCCTGGTGTTCCTGTTTTAATGTGCAGCAGTGCATTCCATATCGCGTCGTCGTATTATTCATAAATATTTAAGCAACATGACAGGATCCAGGATGTCTTGTGATCAGGTATTGTTGCACTGTTTGTCTTCATTATAGACATTAGTTGCAACTAATCACAGCTAAAGACGCCATCATTCAGTGCATCAAAAGTATAGTTGTAAAACAACAATAGGCTACAGTAGATTATCGTAAGTCATGGTAAACTACGGCACTTCTCCGTGTAACTTTGGTCAGTTAAGATAGTAACAGCGTTACCTGTACGTTAGGTGTCATCCATACATATCGCTTTGTTTGCGTATGCGATCAGTGTCTTAGTAGATTCCACTAGAAACCGGAAGCGGTGAACCGTCTAGAAACTGAGTGTCGATGTACACTGAAGCGCCAAAGAAACTGGTACACATATGCGTAATCAAATATAGAGATATGTAAACAGGCAGAATAGGGCGTTGCGGTCGGCAACGCCTGCATATGACAATAAGTGTCTGTCGAAGTCGTAAGATCGGTTACTGCTGCTACAATAACAGTTATCAAGATTTCAGTGAGTTTCAACGTGGTTTTATAGTTGGCGTAGAAGCAATGGGACGCGGCATCTCCGACGTAGCGATCAAGTAGGGATTTTCCAGTATGGCCATTTCACGAGTGTACCGTGAATATCAAGAATCCGGTAAAACATCAAATCTCCGACTCCGCTGCGACTGGAAGAAGATCGTGCAAGAACGGGGCCAACGACGACTGAAGAGAATCGTTCAACGTGACAGAAGTGCAGTCCTTCCGCAAATTGCTGCAGATTTCAATTCTGGACCATCAACAAGAGTGTCAGCGTGCGAACCATTCAACGCCTTGCCTGGGCCAATGAACACCGACGTTGGATTGTTGATGACGGGAAACATGTTGCCTGGTCGGACGAGTCACGTTTCAAATTGTATCGAGCGGATGGACGGGTACAGGTATGGAGACAACCTCACGAATTCATGGACCTGGATGTCAGCAATGGGACTGCTCAAGCTGGCGGAGGCTCTGTGTTGGTGTGGGGCGTGTGCAGTTGGATTGATGTGGGACCCCTGACACGTCTAGATATGATTCTGACAGGTGACACGTAAGTAAGCATCCTGCCTGATCGCGTGAATCCCTTCATTATCCTTCATTATACTGCGCACTCCGACGGGCTTTGGCAATCACAGCAGGTCAACGCGACACCCCACACGCCCATAATTGCTACAGAGTGGCTCCACTCTTCTGAGTTTAAACACTTCCACTGGCCACCAAACTCCCCAGACATGAACGCTATGGAGCATATCTGGCATGCCTTGCAACGTGCTGCTCAGAAGAGACCTCCTCCACCCCTCCCCCCCCCCCCCCCCCCCCCGCCTCGTACTCTTACGGATTTATGGCTAGTGCGGGACTGCTACGGTCGCAGGTTCGAGTCCTGCCTCGGGCATGGGTGTGTGTGATGTCCTTAGGTTAGTTAGGTTTAAGTAGTTCTAAGTTCTAGGGGACTTATGACCTCAGAATTTAAGTCCCATAGTGCTCAGAGCCATTTGAACCATTTATGGCTAGTCATGCAGGATTTATGGTGTTAATTCCCTCCAGCACTACTTCAGACATTAGTCGAGTCCATCCCATGTCGTATTGCGGCACTTCTGAGTGCTCGCGGAGGCCCTACACGATATTAGGCAGGTGTACCAGTTTCTTTGGCTCATGATTTTGTAAAGGGTCGTGTTACCTATAGAACTTTTTTGCTCCACAAAGTTGTCTTCCTGTTGGTTAAAAATAAACAGAATTTATTGCAAAATTGAATTTGTGTTTGTTTCATTCAGGTTTTATTCGAAAATTGTTGATTTCTAACGTCAACCAGAGGAATGTTGTAGAAAAGAAAAGGAATTTGTCATCTAGCGCTAAAAAAAAGAGGTAGAATTACAAAATGCAGACCAAAAACTTATCATTCGTCGCTCGAGTAATTCATCGAGGTAATATGAAACATTTTTCTGTTATTGTTAAACGACATTCGCACTTATCAGCAGCAACATGAAATTCTTGCCTTTGAGTACCAAATAACAAGAATAATTATATAGAGGTTTTTGTGTTTGTGCATAGAAACTGTACTTGCAACAAAAGTACTTTTTTTGGTTACATCAGAGCGCAGAAGTTAACGCGAGGAGCTAAAAATGGTTCAAATGGCTCTAAGCATTATGGGACTCAACATCTCAGGTCATCAGTCCCCTAGATTTAGAACTACTTAAACCTAACTAACCTAAGGACATCACACACATCCATGCCCGAGGCAGGATTCGAACCTGCGACATAGCAGCTGCGCGGTTCCGAACTGAAGCGCCTAGAACCGCTTGGCCACAGTGGCCGGCCGAGGAGCTAATTTTCTTCTTGTAAAATTCAAATGGTGCAAAACAAACAGAGAACAGTTCATCTCTCACACAATCATTTATGTGTCTTTCCCTGCCAATGCTACAAATACTGCCGGTAATCCTACCATTTACTGCGTCGTTTATATACTGTATCTAAACTACCGAATCAAGGTTTTGGTAGATCGCAACTCTATCCAAGAACAGATATTGTCTAACTTGTAATGCATTTCAGTACAATCGTCTAGCAACAGTAACTTCCTCGTGCCCACAGCATCGTCAGCTAATAATCTGATAGCGTCTCTATGCCTAACATCAGCAGTCCTGTTATTCTTGCATGGGGCGCACTCGACGTAATTTTCATTTTAAATTGGCCCTATCCGTCCAGTACAGAGTACTTTGTTCTAACAATACACGGGGTGGTCAGAAATTGTCTGAAACCCTTGTAGGAATTTTGGAGGGCAGGTTATATTGGGACATAAACATTAAAAAAAAATTCGATTCGTTGCGCCGTTTCCGCGTTATTTAGCATTGTAGTTAACTGATCAGGTCGTCACGCTGGAAGAGTCAAGTTTCAGCTAACCAAACAAAGCACTTGTCGGGCCGCTACGCCCCTGGCAGGCCGCTTGGATGTCAGCGCGACACTCCAATTGGCTAATTTCAGTGCTAAATACCTCCGAAACGGCGCACAGTATCGAATTTTTTTCCTAACATTTGTGCCTCAGTATAGCCTGACCTGCAACATTCCTACAAGCGTTCCACACACAGTCCGTTGTCTGACCATCTTGTATAAAAATTGTGCAGTTCACTCATCCAGTATTGCAATGTTACACTGTAAGTTGTTCTGAACGGCACTGAGCTGAACGATGTTTACACCATATTAAAGTATAACTGTTGTGTCTGATGTATTACGTGTGAGACTTCCATACAAGCAAGCCTTTGCTTAATCATCATACAATATTACACGATACCAATTATTTTTGCATTTTTTCGTTAGAAATATTTACCCAGTGCTCTCCATAAACCAGTAAAATAATAACAACCGAAAAAGTAATGCACCGAAGTTGACCAAACTTAGACAGAACACGTGACAGGACATAAATGCCCTACGCAGACGCACCCTAGTGAGACGAGCGGCAAGCGCGGAACAAGTAACTGGACCCCTCGTATACATGCCACCTCCATGAAGCCATCTGCGTGCAGCACACAATGACGTCACCCTTTTGGTGGCTGCAGCAGGGGCGGGCAGTAGATGGAAGGGGTCAAAGTCCCTCTCATTATATTACGTACAGCGAAAATGAGTCGTGAGAGCGTGCTACAGTCCGTGACTCTGGGGATGACTGGCCCATTTGGGTGCGGTCCGTTCGTTCATAAGAGTGAGAGCCCCATAAATGACGACGTTTCGGTTGATGCCGTGATCGTTGATATTTGACTTTCAGGAGGCAGCCATATTGTTTCGCACTGTCGATTTGTGAACAAAGCACAACTTTACGAAACTTGAGACCAGCTCTGAGGTTCGCAGCTCGTGGTCGTGCAGTAGCGTTCTCGCTTCCCACGCCCGGGTTCCCGGGTTCGATTCCCGTCGGGGTCAGGGATTTTCTCTGCCTCGTGATGACTGGGTGTTGTGTGCTGTCCTTAGGTTAGTTAGGTTTAAGTAGTTCCAAGTTCTAGGGGACTGATGACCATAGATGTTAAGTCCCATAGTACTCAGAGCCATTTGAACCATTTGAACCAGCTCTGAGACTAGATGCAGAACTTCCCAACAGGTGAAACTTAGTGCGTCGCTATTAAAGAAGCGAAATCATCTGAAGTCAAACTAAATTTGAAAGTATTCCCAAGAGTGTCAGTATGGCCCTTACAGTTCATGATACATATAAATCATCTTATGGAAGAAGGGTAGATCACGTAACTAATGAGGAGGTATTGAATAGGATTGGGGAGAACAAAAGTTTGTGGCACAACTTGAGTAGAAGAAGGGATCGGTTGGTAGGACATGTTTTGAGGCATCAAGGGATCACAAATTTAGCATTGGAGGGAAGCGTGGAGGGTAAAAATCGTAGAGGGAGACCATGAGATGAATACACTAAGCAGATTCAGAAGGATGTAGGTTGCAGTAAGTACTGGGAGATGAAGAAGCTTGCACAGGATAGAGTAGCATGGAGAGCTGCATCAAACCAGTCTCAGGACTGTAGACCACAACAACAACAATGGAAGAAGTGGCTCACACGAACGCCACATCTTTTACACACTCAACATTCGAACTCAGCAAGCTACCCAAAACTGTCCCTTCCGCAGAATATGAACTCCGCATCCGGCAAACCGGTGATTATTTTTTCGGCCGCTCTGTGCAAGAAAACTGTAAGCCGTGTAGTGGGACAGTACTAATGTTGAGCTAGAGAGTACGTTTACATTTTTATTACGAAATTTACGGAAAGGTTGACTACTTTCTTAAGTACGCTGTCAGACGGGGTAAAGTCTTTGAAGGAAAGAAGTCATAAAATAACGAGTACTTTTATTCAGAACACTTTTTAAGCCTATGATAACGTTTGAGCTTTGTTCAAAGCACAATTCAAAAAGAGCAAAATGCCCATTTCACCTTTTTTCAATTTTATTCTAGATATCTAGATGAAAATCGTCTTCCTTGGCTTTTCTTGTCAGTATTTAGTACGGGAACAGAGGCGACATTATTTATACGACTGTCAGTGTTTGTATTATCCTCAAGTTACTTGTAAAAATGCAAATATTATGCTGGACCACAGAAAGAAGGAGATAAAACGAGAATTATTGCACACATTTGTTGTTCTTCGAAGGTTAGAGCCCCAGACTTTCCAAATGCGGGAGAAAAGTGCTTTTTTTCTCTTCAACATATTCTTCTCTGAGGTAGACAGCGAGCCTTCTAGCGTGATGCTCATATCTTCTGATCCAAATAAGTTGCAAAGAAGCAGTGATGAAATTAATTCCCTATTCGACACGGTTATCTTTCCCTTCTACTGCATTTGTTCCCAATTGCCTGACGATCAGCACTTTCATTTCCTCGCAATAAACAGGGTGAAGAAAAAAATCACGCACTCGGACTTCGCAGCGCGATTCCTCACATACTGGCAATATAAAAACGTCTGTCACAAAATTTCGTCCTGCGCATATTTTGGGCAGTAAATGAACATTAAAGATTGGCAGTCTGGCAACACTGTGATCATATCTACAGAGTAAATCCCTCTGTCAGTAAACAGAGCAGAGACGTGCAATTGGTGCGTTAGATAGCGTTTTGGGTTAGCGCACAGCAGGTCGAGGGTTCGATTCTGAGTCGAAGCTTCCCCATTTTTGTTTCCTAAAAGTAGTCTCCGTGGTATGGTATCTGGCATATTAATAAGCATATAGCGATTGCAGTAGGTATTCTACAAAATATTTGCCGGCCGGGGTGGCCGAGCGGTTCTAGGCGCTACAGTCTGGAACCGCGCGACCGCTACGGTCGCAGGTTCGAATCCTGCCTCGGGCATGGATGTGTGTGATGTCCTTAGGTTAGTTTGGTTTAAGTAGTTCTAAGTTCTAGGGCACTGATGACCTCAGAAGTTAAGTCCCATAGTGCTCAGAGCCATTTGAACCATTTTCCACCAAAATATTTGCCATTGTGTACTACGAACACCGAAATGGAAATACAATCGTTTTCATTCGTCAGCTTTTAAAGAAGCCTTTTGCACGTCGTGAACACGAATGGTTTCGCGCCACTACATCTACTAGCTTCCAAACCTGTTTTGTCTGTACCCTCCCACAAAGGCCTCATCGACATTATTTGCGAAGCACGTTGCTAGCGTCACTGCTGACTTAAGGTCCTAACAAAAAGTGATGTACCTATACTTGGCAAGAATGATGGGTGGTATCAATCGACGGGACAACTGGGGGAGTGTACACAGAAAACAAGTTTGGAATTTAGTGGATGCATTGGTGTGAAACAATTCGCGCCTACGACATGCAAACGGTTTCTTTAAAAGGTGACCAATGAAACGATTGTATTTCCATTTCTGTGTTTACAGTACATAATTGCAAATGTTATGTAGAAGACTCACTGTAATCGCTATATCACTATTAGGATACCGTACCACGCAGACTACTTTTAGGAAACAAAAACAAATAAGCTTCGAGCCAGAATCAAACCCTTGACCTCCTGCATGCTTACCCAAAAAGCTATCCAACGCACCCATTGCACATTTCTGCTCTCTTTCTCCTAACAGAGTGAGTTACTGTACATGTGATTACCGTCTTACCAGATTGCCCATCTTTAACGTCCATTTACTGCCCGAAATATACGGAGGACGAAATATTGTAACAGACATTTTTGTATTGCCAGTATGTGAGGAATCGCGCTGCGAAGACCGAGTGCGCGAATTTTTCTTCACCTTGTATGTAGGGTGTCCATAACTAGAGCCACAGTTTCAGAATGATGTACGAAGAGAACCACTGCTGAGAATGACGTCAAATTTGAACAGTATATTATTGTCGCAGGTGAAACGTCATGGAACAAAAAAATTTAACGAGAATTTGAACAATAGATGGCGTTTTAGGTGTCAGAGTATGCAGACCAGCAGATGCGTGGCACACGGCTTCTCCTCTGTTTGCCTCCGAGACACTCAACACGATTGTCTCCGCGAAGGATCACGCGCTGCTCGTAAAATTCGTTTACAAGAACGTTGACTGTGCGCCAGTAGCCCTGCAGGAGTTCCGGACACTGAAGTGTTTGCGAACAGCCATTGGTCCCGATATCTTCTAACAGTCTAGGAAATATGATTGCAAAACTGGAAAAGACAACTCCTTATGTCGTGCAATATGGCAGAGGGAGAAAACAGTTGATTCGACGTCTGTTGAGGTGACCACAGCATTGGAGGAGGGGACGAGTGGTGGTCTGCAAACATCCAGTGCACGGGGAATTGCCCGAACGGTATATACACGCTGCGAGCACGGTGCACAAATTCTCACTAAAGACTCTGCATTACTATCCATACAAAATCAAACATGTTCAGGAGCTGCTTCCTGCCGACTAGCAGCAAGAGAAACGTTCTCTCTGGGGTTTTTTGCTCGCATGGAACGGGACAATGAATGGCCATGGAATATTCTGTGGACAAACGAAGCACGTTTCGATCTCCAGGGACAGGTCAATAAGCAGAATTGCAGAATACAGCCAACAGAAAATCTGCACACACATCAACGAGTGCCACTTCATTCTGCAAAGGTGGCTGTGTGGTGTAGATTGACGGCATCGTCTATCGTATGGCCGTATTTTTTCGAGGAGAGCATTTCCGCGGAGCCTGTTGCCTCTACTGTCACTGGTAAACGCTGGGAGAGTCTTTTGCGCACCGACGTCATTCCAACCATTCAGTTTTTATTTTATTTATTCGTTCGGCATATACAAGGCAAATATTACAGTGTCATTACAATCCACCAGGAAATTACAACACTACACAATGCTACTTATAGTTTTGAGCCAATCTATGGCTAGGTCAGGCAGGTAATGTATGTCCTTCAGTTCACCACTGTATCCTACCACTTCACACACCAGTAGGTGGTCCATTGTCTGGATTTCACCACGTTCACACGCGGGACTCTCCGCAAGTCCCCACTTATTCATTAGATGTTTGCATCTTCCCACGCTTGTTCTAAGGCGATTTAAGGCAACCCGGAGCTTCCGAGTAAGATCCAAACCATTTATCTTCTTGCTGGGGTCATCGATAAGCTTTTGGTTCTTGTGTGTTCCCCCCAGGCTAGCTTTGGGTCGAAGTCCTGTAATTCCCTGCCAATCTTCCAAAAGGGGGACCTAGATTTTAGCCTGTTGATGGGTGTTAAGTCTTGGCGTATAGGGAGTTCTGGATTGTGTACGATCTTCCTATATATTCTCGAGGTCGCCATGGAGCGCCTTATATCAGGGGGTTCTATGTTGGCAAGGACTGGGAGCCAGTCACATGGGGTAGCCCGAAGTGTGCCTGAGATAATTCTCATCGTCTCTTTCAATTCGGTGTCTACTTTATTTACGTGCGCACTTTTCGCCCAGACTGGTGAGCAATATTCAGCCACGCTGTACACGAGGGCTAATGCTGACGTCCTTAGTATATTAGCTCCGCACCCCCATGATGTTCCAGCCAGTTTAGACATAAAGGCATTTCGAAATTTTAATTTCTGTTTGGTGTCTTCCAGATGGGAGCTGAACGTTAGTGTGCGGTCTAATTTTACTCCCAGATATTTGGGCTTATCTTCATGTCTGATATGCCGGTCATTCAGGGAAAGCTGTAGTTTCCTGCTTGAAGCTCTGTTATTAAGGTGCATTATGGTACTGGTCGTTTTATTGGGGTTGGGATGCAAATGCCACTTAAGGTAGTAGGTGTTCAGCGCTTCAAGGTCCGCATTCAATGTTTTTTCAAGATCTTCGAAATTTTTGCTTTGGTATGCGATGGCCAGGTCATCCGCATACGCAAATTTACGCGACCTAGTGCTCGGCATATCAGATATGTATAAATTAAAAAGAGTCGGCGCCAGGGCTGACCCCTGCGGCAGGCCATTGTTTATGACCATGCTTTTGCTGCTCTTTCCATGGAGACAGACCTTTATCTTCCCGCCCGTCAGCATATTTTTTAGTAATTTGTACGTCTGATTGCATTTGATAATTCGAGTAAGCTTGAGCAGTAGTCCTTCGGTCCAGGCAGTGTCATAGGCTGATGTAAGATCTATTAATACCAGGCCAGTTTTCAGCTTGTTCTGATAACCTTTCTCTATATATGTTGTAAGGGACAAAACTTGTTCACAGCAGTTCCTTCCCACACGGAACCCTGCTTGATAGTCTGGGAGGTTCGCCTCAATGTATGGTGCTAGTCTGGCCAGTAATGTTCTCTCAAATAGTTTGTAAGAGGTACAAAGCAGTGAGATCGGTCTATAGTTCTTTGGATTATCTCCATCCTTCCCTGGTTTCAGTACCGCTATTACCTTAGCTGCTTTGCATAACTTCGGGAGTGCACCTGATTTAATGCATTCCGTGAAGAGCTTGGCCATCCATTTCCTCCCAATGGGTCCCAGCTCCCTCAGAAATTCTGGGAGGATTTCGTCGGGTCCGGCTGCTTTCCCTGTTTTCATTAGTGTTAGGGCCTGGGTAATCTCCTCGACGTCTACTGCTTTGACAATATCTAGATTAGTTGGATTATTGGCTAATTCCTTGGTTAGGTTCCTGGAGATCCTTTTCTTCTCCTCAGTCTTCAGGCGTATTTTGGAGGTCTGTTTCATGGCAGTCGCTATTTCGGATGGGCCCACACCCGCGGCCGATCTGCGTGGTGTTGTGGCACCACCCAGTTTCCGTAGTAGACCCCAGCTCTTCCTGCTAGAATGGGTAAAGTCCAGATTCTCCATTGCCATCTTCCACCTGTTCCTACGTTCCTCGTTCATAGTGTTGATCAGTCGTTCTGCAGTCTCGTCCTCCCCACTCCTCTCATACTGCTCTAACAATGACTCGCACTCCTCTGACCAGCAAGGAATGTATTCCCTCCGGGCCCCTCGGGGGATAGCCTTTAGGGCCCCTTTATATATCATGTTTACAAACCTTTGGTAGTTCTCTGGACTTGGTGGTATTCGATTTATTGTCTTGTCAATAAAAGATTTATACTTCCCCCAGTCTGCTTTTCTCAGATTCCACCGCGGAATCGGGGGGCTCTTTATGATCGGGATGGAAAGGCCGATCTCCACAATAATCGGGAGGTGCTGGCTCCGTGGGAAAGCTTCGAGGACTCTTCTTGTAGCTTGCATTGGTACGCCCGTTGCGCCGCGTGTGACAAAGGTCAGGTCAGGTGTCGTCTTTGTGCCCCATACTTTTGAATTGATGGACGCTCTGTCCTTGGGATCAAACAGGAGGTGTAGGTCCCGGTTGTCAGCCCAGTCACTTAGTCCAACGCCTTCCGGAGTGGATCTCTGATATCCCCATCTGGTGTGCTGGGAATTAAAGTCGCCGGCATAGACTGCTGGATGATTAGCCTGCGGTAAGATTCCTATAGGCCATTGCTGCGAAGGTGGTTTGTAGACATTGTAGATTGTCATCTCTCCCAGTTTAATGCCTATTGCGTGTGGAACCGATTCCACATTGTTCTCGAGGTTTCCTAGAAGCTCATTTTTCACCAGGGTCGCCATACCATGTTTGTCGTGTCCTGAGTATCCCACATTGGTGAATCCTGGTATGCATAATCGTTCGATGTTTTCATCCGTCAGGTGTATCTCCTGCAAGAGTACGACACTTACTCTTTCTCTTGTTACAATTTTTTCAAGGATTTCTCCTTTCGTCCTTGTGTAGCCTTCTATATTGAAGTGGCACACTCTCACCATCTTCGTGGAGTGATTCCGCTTCTGAATCGTTTGCCTTCTTGTGGGCCGGGAGGCATTTGAGCGTCCGGTCGCCGGAATTGCGTAGACTTTTTGCCGTTGCATTTTACTGCAGCGTTGCCCGGGGAGCACCATCTTGGAGGTTGTCTACACGTCGCTCCCCCAACCATTCAGTAGCGCAGATGTATAGGTAGGATCATTTTTATGAAAGGTGGCGCTCCTCCGCACATTGCACAGCCAGTGGGTGTTGCAGAGGCGTTTCGGAAATGCTAGAATTATCAGCCGTCATTTGCCTACAGTCTGACCGCCCAGGTTACCTGATCTTAATCCAGTCAGGCAGCAGTAGCCGACCGAGACAGACGCAGCAACAGGAAAGTAGCCGCTTTTGTGACATTTGCGGGTTCCTAGCCAGGAGCGAATTTTATTATGTCATCTGATTGCTTTAATAGTTTAGTTTCTTGAGTTACTGCGTGTAAATTTAATATTTAATAGTCACAGTTGTCGCGTTTTCGTTTGCGTCGGAAAGTAAACCGATTTTGTGACATATTACAAGTTACTAATGAGGGGCAAATTATTTAGTTTCACCTGAGTGCTTCGGTAGTTAGGTTTTTGAATATCTGCGTATTACTGCTCCTGCATATTACTTTCAAAGTATGCTGATGCATTAGCTCCATACTTAACAATCATATACAACCGTTCGCTCGACGAAAGATCCGTACCGAAAGACTGGAAAGTTGCACAGGTCACACCAATTTTCAAGGTGCTATTGACAAGGGATTTCAGATCGATTCCTTATTTCTGGATTCCGGAAGGCTTTTGACAGTGTACCACACAAGCGGCTCGTAGTGAAATTGCGTGCTTATGGAATATCGTCTCAGTTACGTGACAGGATTTGTGATTTCCTGTCAGAGAGGTCAAAGTTCATACTAACTGACGGAAAGTCATCAAGTGAAACAGAAGTGGTTTCGGGCGTTCCCCAAGGTAGTGTTATAGGCCCTTTGCTGTTCCTTATCTATATAAACGATTTAGGAGACACTCTGAGCAGCCGTCTTCGGTTGTTTGCAGATGACACTGTCGTTTATCGACTAATAAAGTCATCAGAAGATGAAAACAAACTGCAAACGATTTAAAAATTATCTGATGCGAAAAGTGGCAGTTCACCCTGAATAACGAAAAGCGTTAGGTCATCCACATGAGTGCGAAAAGGAACTCGTTAAACTTCGGTTAAACGATAAACCAGTCTAATCTAAGAGTCTTAAATTCAACTAAATACCTAGGAATTACAATTACGAACAACTTAAATTGGAACGAACACATGGAAAATGTTGTGGGAAGGCTAACCAAAGACTGCGTTTTATTGGCAGGACACTTAGAAAATGTAACAGACCTACTAAGGAGACACTACGCTTGTCCATCCTCTTTTAGAATACTGCTGCGCGGTGTGGAATCCTTACCAGATAGGACTGACGGAGTACATCTAAAAAGTTCAAAGAAAGGCAGAACGTTTTGTATTATCGCGAAATATGGGAGAGAGTGTCGCAGAAATGATACAGGGTTTGGGCTGGAAATCATTAAAAAGAAAGGCGTTTTTCGTTGCGACGGAATCTTCTCACGAAATTCCAATCACCAACTTTCCCCTCCGAATGCGAAAATATTTTGTTGACACCAACTTACATAGGGAGGAACGATCACCACGATAAAATAAGGGAAATCAGAGCTCGTACGGAAAGATATAGGTGTTCATTCTTTCCGCGCGCTATACGAGATTGGAATAATAGAGAATTGGGAAGGTGGTTCCGGAACCCTCTGCCAGGCACTTGAATGTGATTTGCAGAGTATCCATGTAGATGTTGGTGCAATGTTACGAATGTGCCGGAACAGAAGGGAGGCACTGCGCAACGCATTCTGAACGCAATCCCCTTGACACTGCAACGTGTTCCGGAACATACTATATCCGGATTTTAACTTGTGGCAGAAAATGGTGAACAGCATACTGAACATTGGTGAGAGTCTCACGACGATATAAAACCGATGTCATTTTGCTTCTTATGCGGTTGTTGGCCCCACGACATTTAGAAACCGATTTGTTCCGTACGATGTAATGCGACCTTGCTGTGGGGCACGGGCGTACGTTACTAAGAGTACTGCAAGTGTTGACTACCGAACTTGTGCAGTGATGGACATCGAACAGCACGGATGATGTAACGTGCAACTCGAACCGTAGCCACCGTGTCGATATTCAGCTGTTATTTGTAGCCGACGGTTACAGCGGCATCTACTGGCCACATTTTCGTTAATTTTTTTGTTCTGTGTCCTTTCCCCCTGCGTCAATATTAAGCTTTTCAAATTTGACGTCGTTATGAGCTGTTCAAATGGTCCAAATGGCTCTGAGCACTGGCTTCTGAGGTCACCAGTCCCCTAGAACTTAGAACTACTTAAATCTAACTAACCTAAGGACATCGCACACATCCATGCCGGAGGCAGGATTCGAACCTGCGACCACAGCGATCGCACGGTTCCAGACTGTGGTACCTAGAACCGCTCGGCCACTCCGGCCGGCTTCTGAGCTGTGTTTCTCTCTCTACAGCGCTCTGAAACTGGAACTGCAATTATGGACGCCCTGTATGTGTGTGAAAATCTATAGTCCTCGTTCAGCGATGTGACAGGGAGTTTATAGCCCACGAACTACCATTCATGCTTCAATTATCCAAACTGGAGCTGTAAACTCAACGACTACTGCGTAGTAGTAGAGGCAAGAAGAACCGGACGACAGCGGACAGAGCGCCACCGCCTTTCTCAGAGAATGTCGCGGCACTGAGGGTCCTGTTCACGCGAGAGCATCGTAAATCATCGCGCGAGGTCCCGTGTGGTTCGCCAGACACCCAGTCCGTACGTCGTTAAAAAGAAGAAGGCGCAGGCTTAAAAGTCTTGTCGACGATGACGTCGTGAGAGGCGTTGCACAGTCTCGGCGTAGACGAGGATGGGAAAGGAAAACGGTCATCTACTTTTCTAAGACATTCCTCGTAACAGATGTAGGAAAACCTTGGAAGCTGGTTGGCTGCGCAGCGTTTTGAACACCGATCTACATCTACATACATACTCCGCATTCCACCATACGGAGCGTGGCGGAGGGTACCTCGTACCACAACTAGCATCTTCTCTCCCTGTTCCATTCCCAAACAGAATGAGGGAAAAATGACTGCCTATATGCCTCTGTACGAGCCCTAATATCTTATTTTATCTTTGTGGTCTTTCCGCAAATAGAAGTTGGCGGCAGTAAAATTGTACTGCAGTCAGCCTCAAATGCTGGTTCTCTAAATTTCCTCAGTAGCGATTCACGAAAAGAACGCCTCCTTTCCTCCAGAGACTCCCACTCGAGTTCCTGAAGCATTTCCGTAACACTCGCGTTATGATAAAACCTACCAGTAACAAATCTAGCAGCCCGTCTCTGAATTGCTTCTATGTCCTCCTTCAATCCGACCTGACAGGGATCCCAAACGCTCGAGCAGTACTGAAGAATAGGTCGTATTAGAGTTTTATAAGTGGTCTCCTTTACAGATGAACCACATCTTCCCAAAATTCTACCAACGAACCGAAAACGACTACCCGCCTTCCCCACAACTCCCATTACATGCTTATCCCACTTCATATCGCTCTGCAATGTTACGCCCAAATATTTAATCGACGTGACGGTGTCAAGCGCTACACTACCAATGGAGTATTTAAACATTACGGGATTCTTTTTCCTATTCATCTGCATTAATTTACATTTATCTATATTTAGAGTTAGCTGCCATTCTTTACACCAATCACAAATCCTGTCCAAGTCATCTTGTATCGTCCTACAGTCACTCAACGACGACACCTTCCCGTACACCACCGCATCATCAGCAAACAGCCGCACATTGCTATCCACCTTATCCAAAAGATCATCTATGTAGATAGAAAATAACAGCGGACTTACCACACTTCCCTGGGCACTCCAGGTGATACCCTCACCTCCGATGAACACTCACCATCGAGGACAACGTACTGGGTTCTATTACTTAAGAAGTCTTCGAACCACTCACATACTTGGGAACCAGTCCAATATGCTCGGACCGATGACCACGCCGCCTGGTCTTCTTCCCCAAACCAACCAACCAACCCATATGCTCGTACCTTAGTTACGAGTCTGCAGTGGGGCACCGAGTCAAACGCTTTCCGGAAGTCAAGGAATATTCCGTCTGATACTCTTCACCCATGGTTCGCAAGATATCATGTGAAAAAAGGGCGAGTTGCGTTTCGCAGGAGCGATGCTTTCTAAAGCCGTGCTGATGCATGGACAGCAACTTCTCTGTCTCAAGGAAATTCATTATATTCGAACTGACAGGGGAACCTCCCCATCGCACCCCCCTCAGATTTAGTTATAAGTTGGCACAGTGGATAGGCCTTGAAAAACTGAACACAGATCAATCGAGAAAACAGGAAGAAGTTGTGTGGAACTATGAAAAAATAAACAAAATATACAAACTGAGTGGTCCATGCATAATATAGGCAACATCAAGGACAATGGGAGTCTAGGAGCGCCGTGGTCTTGTGGTTAGCGAGAGCAGCTACGGAACGAAAAGTCCTAGGTTCAGGTCTTCCCTCGAGTGAAAAGTTTAATTTTTTATTTTCAGTTTCTGTGACAAACTCTTATGTTTTCATCACTTTTTTGCGAGTGATTATCACATCCACAAGAAAACCTAAATGGGGCAAGGTAGAAGAATCTTTTTACCCATGTACAAGTTAGGTGGGTCGGCAACATATTCCTGTCATGTGACGCACATGCTGTCACCAGTGTCGTATAGAATATATCAGACGTGTTTTCCTGTGGAGGAGTCGGTTGACCTATGACCTTGCGATCAAATGTTTTCGGTTCCCATTGGAGAGAGACGTCCTTTCGTCAACTAATCGCACGGTTTTGCGGTGCGGTCGCAAAACACAGACACTAAACTTATTGCACTGAACAGAGACGTCAATGAACGAACGGACAGATCATAACTTTGCGAAAGTAAAGAAAGTAAAATTTTCAGTCGAGGGAATACTTGAACCCACGACCTCTCGTTCCGCGGCTACACACGCTAACCACGGGACCAAGGCGCTCCTGAGCTCATCTTTCCTTGATGTTGCTTATCTTGCACATGGACTACTCAGTTTGTATATTTTACTAATTTTTTTCATAGTTCCACACAACTTCTTCCTGTTTTCTCGATTGATCTGTGTTCAGTTTTTCAAGGCCTATCCACTGTGCCAACTTATAACTAAATCTGAGGGGGGTGCGATGGGGAGGTTCCCTTGTGAGAATATGTTCGAGAATCCTGCAACAAACTGATGTTAAGGATATTGGTCTGTAATTGTGAGGATCCGTCTTTCAACCCTTCTTATACACAGGCGTCACCTGCGCTTTTTTCCAGTCGCTCGGGACTTTACGTTGGGCAAGAGATTCGCGATAAATGCAAGGTAAGTAAGGAGCCAAAGCAGTAGAGTACTGAATACTACTAAAGCGTCTCAGAATCTGCGCCGTGTCGTTCAGTCATTACATTATTGCAGAAAGACCTTAGCTACCGACGGTTCAAATCACATTACGTACGATGTTGTGCTCTAAAAGTAACGAAAAAGCTTTGTAAAGTATGTATGTTGTCGACACACGTACCTGTTACACAATATTCGTTACTCGCTACTTCCGTTACTCAACGTTATTATTGATGTAGCTCTTAGAGACAAATACACTGCCGGAAAAAAAATTAATACACCCCTTTCGAGGTTTCCAATTCACTCAAGATTTATTGTTGCAACAGTAAGTATGGCGTACATGAAATGACTACATTTACAGATCAATAGCGCAAGCCACTCTGAGGTACCAGATATCTACTGTACCTATGCTGACACACCCATACTAGTATGTGGTGTAGTCTCCACGGGAGGCAGTGCAAGCGCTGACTGTGGCATCCTGTCGGTCGTACACACGTCGAATTGTGTCCTGTAATACGTTATTCCATTCCTGCTCGAATGTAAGACTTGTTGGTTGATGAGTCGCGCGAGTAACTTCTCGTCCTGTCATATACCACAGGTGGTCAATTGGAGACTGAAATGCCTGGGCTAACAGGACAGAGCGGATTAGGTTGTGGAAATGGGCCAAAATGAGTTCCTGTCACTTGCACTCAACATACAAACTTTATTCATCAACACACAACATTACAACAAGGATGCAAAATACTCAAAACTTTAATCGACCTCCTTTGGTTAACTTTAGATCGGCTGAAGGCCACCCTCAAAATCCAAGTCACAAGTCCTAAGCAAGAAATTGAAATACAAGGTTCTTCTGGAGGTTTCACCCTAAAATATTTTCTAAATCTTAAATCTAAACAGGCTGAAGGCCGTAGGAATTTAATTTTAATTGAACTTGACTGTACGCCGCATGTTAAGCAATAAGAAGAATTTCAATCAAAATGCAGAAGTCCGTATCTTAAAACAGTTCATGCAAAATTCGGCTGAGGGCCCCATGCAGAAGCAAAACAATCTTATATCTTAAGGGCAAGACAAGAACATTAATTTTAGAGATATTAAAACTCGGCTGCAGGCCGCACATCAGCAAATAATAACGACTTAAGCCCTAGAAAGAAGAGTTTCAATTTTAAAAGGCAGAAGGCCGTATCTCCAAACATTTCATATAAAATTCGGCTGAAGGCCCCATATAAAAGAATAACAATCTCATGCCTTAAGGGCAAGACCAGATCATTAATTTAACAGATATTGATACTTGGCTGAAGGCCACAAAATTGTTCAAATGGCTCTGAGCACTATGGGACTTGACAGGTATGGTCATCAGTCCCCTAGAACTTAGAACTACTTAAACCTAACTACATCACACAACACCCAGTCATCACGAGGCAGAGAAAATCCCTGACCCCGCCAGGAATCGAACCAGGGAACCCGGGCGCGGGAAGCGAGAACGCTACCGCACGACCACGAGCTACGAACTGAAGGCCACACATCAACCAAATAGCTAAAACCAAAACATGGAAATTACTATGTAGCACACAAGGAACGGCGCTCAGAAATTTCCAAGGGTCGGCCTGAGATTGTACCACTAACGCACGTTTTGGTGAGACAGGCAGCCTGTCCAACGACTTTTTAATCTAAAGGCAACCCAACCGACAGACAGCCGACCGACCAATCAACAAAATCAGTTCCGCTCCACGCAACCAGCAAAACGACCACAGGATTTCAATACAACGACACACAGAATATTGGCGCCCACAACGACAAACAACACCTCAGCTGTCGAACTACACGCTGCGCTGGACAGCAACAACACGACGAGGAAAATAGACTGCCGAAAATTACGCCAACGACCAGGGCAGGTAACCGGAACGACAACGGCCACAAGGCAGAAGGTACCGCTGGTCAACTTAAATAACAGGGAATAAATTAAGTTAAACTCCACAGGAAGACGGCTGGCCACGTGAATACACACACATTGTTGGTCGTAGGAATGTCCCGAAAGCGACAACCAGGATCAAACGAAGAATTGTAAACAGTTGAGGCTCGATAGTAGGTTAAGTGAGGACTCAAATTTCATGTCCAATATCGGTGGGCGACGAACTTCGTAGCACTCGCAAGCAGCACCTCACACTCCAACAGGGCGTGCACACCGCCAGCGGCCCTGGCCAGAGTACGCGCGACGGAGACTTCCTTGTTACTCCACGCCAACCGACCGACTGCTCAGGCCCGGAAACGGTGAAATGACCAAATATACGTCTGTCGATGAGACGACCAACCGAACGACCCACCAACGGTCGTCCCGCCCCAATCTCCCTCCGCGGACAGTTTATGAGTATCGCCAGCGGTCGGCGAGCACTGGCTGTCCGCGCCCCGTCACCGTCTTAACTGCTGCTGCGTCCCGACTGCACAGCTGGTCCGTCTCCAATTCACTGTCAGACACACGACGACCTGGAAAAACTATCGATCGCTCCAGAGTTGGTACGACAGTACACTTATCGATAAGCGCTGCTGCTGCTGCTCACCGGCAAGTAAGGCAGTAAGTTAGTGAACAAGAAAACGAGGCGGCAGTACCGTAATAGAAGATGACAAACAATAAATGGCATGAACACGAGCCGTGCACGGCTCAGAGACAAGTCTGGAGACCGTGCTGTCCATAGAAGTTGCTGCACGTCTTTCAGAGTTCGTTGAGTTCTGCGGGCAGTGTGTCGGCATTATCCTGTTGGAAGAACACATCATCTTCCTATTGTGAGAACGCCAAAAGAGCGGGCCTACCACCATCCTGCACGTACAGAGTGGTAGTTGGCGGTCCCCTCCAGAAACACAGAAAAGTGAACGAGAGTTGTAGCTTACCGTAGCCCAGACCATCGGGCCTAGTGTGGCTCCAGTATGTCTTGGATGAATGCATTCTATGGGACAGTGCTCACCAGATCTACGTCGTATGCGCAGACGATCAACACTTGCGTGCAGGCAGAATCTGCTTTCATCGATGAAGACCACAGGGCGCCATTCCATCTTCCAAGTTACCCTTGACGGCAGCAGTCGAACCGCGTACGTCGATGCTGTTGCGCGATTGGGAGACGGGCTAGAGGTGTGCGTGTCCATAATCTCACAGCTAATTTCCAGCTCACAGTAGTTTGCGACCGCTGGGCTCTCAAGCCCTCTTATTTGTGTTATAGTAGCAGTACGCTCTACCGCTGCTGCCCTTACAGTACGATGATTCTGGCGGTCGTCTGTGCTGCGTGGCCGTCCAGAATCTCGTCTTCGGTTGTGAGAATGTTCCCGTGACCACTGATACCAGCTTCGATGCACAACTGACGCAGCATGTCCAACTCATGTGGCACTTCTTTGAAAGGACCATCCCGCCACTCGGAAGACCACACTTTCACCCCATTCAAACTAGCTCAGTTGGCTGTAGGCAGCACGAGTGGGTCTCTGTGACATTGCAAGCTTGCTACTTTCTTTTATAATCTGGACTTTAATAAAAATGGCAAGGTACTGTTAATCAGAACACAGGGATAAGTTATGATCAAAATGACAGTAGATTTATTCATTGTTAACATCACAAGACAGAAAAAATGACTAAAGAACTGTCACACAAACATTTTCATTTGACAAACACTTTCATCAACATGGGGTCTATGGTGGACAAAGTGATCAGCTGGGGATCGACACACGACACTAACCAAAACACCAATCGCTTTATCTGACTTCATACACGTGAATCCGGGCTATGACACAAAAACTACGCCACCACCAAGCATCTATACTCTACTATTCCAAAAAAAGAAAAACATGTTTCGAAATAACAGGATGCTGAGAAACATATATTGGAGCTCTACGCCGTAGCAGCGAATACTTTACCCTTCTACAGGTTGGGGCGTCACACCACGATGCGTTCAGCGACTGAAGTCATGGTTGGCTGCAATCTGTTATTAATGGCGCGCACCCAAAAAATGCAAGTATGTGGTATCGCGTTCAGGTAATTCAGAATGCAGGTACTTCCCTATGAATCCCCGGTGGATTCCAGTGTGCAGGTGGACCTGTTTGATGGTCTGCCAAACCAATTTGACTCCGTGCCACGACTACGCGTGACGGAATATGTCAAATGTTTAGACGGCCGACTCAAGACAAGTAAGTAAACCCACTCATCACTCGTTGTGTGCGTGATGCTAGAAGCAGTACCTCTGACGGGTCAGAAGGTGACTGGCACAGGCTCTAAGTGGCACACTAGCAAAGGACACGAGTCTCACCGTTTAGGCAGAGGCCTGCAGTTCTTTACTAGAGAAGTGCCAGTACAAGATAGATCTCTTCTCTTTCTGTCCAGTTCCTTGTCAGCTTTGTAGCAAAGCACATTTACATCTTAGACCTCCCGCACTTTTGCACAGGCCAATCGCGAGCTGGAGCACTGCATTTCGAGCTGGGAGAGGGCCCTTTGCTCTGCAGTGCACCGATTTGACCAATCACAGACTTTAAAGTTAACTGGGAGAAAAGGAAAAAAGATTCAGCTTTGCGCCCTCTTTCCCACGCGTTTACGCCGTGTCTTTTGCTAACAACATGTCAAGGATGAAACAACCCCTCCATAAAATGCTTGTTATCTCCCCTGTTGCATCCATTTCGAAGTTTCCAAAGAACAGCCATAAACTCGTCAAAAGCCTCATGCTTTCACAAATATGTTTTGTAACAGAGTCTAGATGTGTGGGTGCCAGTGACCTGACCCACCGAAATTCGCAGAAAGCTCACAGTTGTCTTGTCGGCTTCCTGCCTAACAAAGGTTTATCCTCTGCTTTATTGGTGGTCTACAATGCGCTGGCCATTGCAGCGGCGACTTCTCGGCGCTAGTCAGTATTACTGGATGCGGTTGCCTACCGACTGGCACCAACCAACGTGTCTGCACTATGAGACCGCGAAATTCGGCCGTTCAGAAACGTTTCCACCCAGGTTCCGAAAAAACGCGCTTCCCTTCGCCCACCGTCGCCATGCTTTTACTGTAGTCATTTAAATCGGCACCCTATTCCTTTGAATGCAGGTAAAGCTTGTCGTTATTCCTTCCTTAGAGCACGCAAGCAAGAGCATTAACAACTGCCCACCGTTTCATTATGATGTATGAAGTGAAATTGCAACAAAGAACACATTCCTACAGAACATGAAGCGGCATAACACCTAATCAGAATTGAGAGTGCCCTGCAACTCTCAATGTGGTTGTTTGCTTGCTTCACACGTTGCACCACACTGTAGCTTCTGGCTGTGAACATTCCTTGTTTAAGAGCAGACACTGATGGCGCTCTGGTAGTTATGCCACTAGGCGATCTGTCGGCGGACGATGTCAAAACCATTATCAGTACATCTACTATCGCACAGGTGCCATACGCAGCCACGGGATAGAAATCGACGTCTTCTTTACAGGTGTACTAATTCATTTCCGGGAGTGTACTTTTTTTTGCAAATAGATCAAGTGGTGGGTATAATCGTGCTCGTGAACGCTCCATTTCTTTCCTGAATTATTTCTCTTATATATACTTTTAGCGACCGGTATTCAGTTGATGAATGATATGAATAAAACTGACAAAATTGCTGCCTATCACCATTTCCCTACGAGACATGTAGCAGTACTCATCTATAATCTTCTGCCCCTGAACTATGAGGGCTGCTTCACTTGCAGGTGATCTGCGCCTAATTGACAGGTTTAATTTGAAAAGGGGAGTGGGAAAGCTACGAAACAATGATAGCCAGTGAACACCGTTAAATTTGTGTGTACAGGGGTGGGCAATAACATGCAAACAGCATATAGATGTAGGAAATCCATTGCCATTCAGAACAGCTTCCAGTCGTCTCTGAATGGATAAATATCCAGGTCTTCCGTGGTTTTCAAGGGAACCTTCCTGCGAAATAATGGAAAGTTCAGCTAAGGAAGACGGAGGTGAACACTGCCGGCTGGACAACATTTTTCCAACTTCCGTCTCAGTTTTCACTACAAGTTGTGATAAAATGCACTTGGGGCTTCCTCTCAGCTTAGCGTGTCAATCGGCAGTTTGTATCGCTTGCGCCTTAAGCCAGCCCTAGAGATGGATAGCGATCATGCGCTCTTCTCTGCAAAGTAATCTGAAAAGGCTCAATAATATTGAAATCTGGTGACTGTGGTTACCTTGGTAGAGGCGCCAGTCCACCATCGAGCTCACAAAACCAGTCCTGAACAATGTGAGCTGTGTCAGCAGGAGTTCTGTCTTCTTGGAACACAGCATTACCATTGGGGAACAAACATTGTACCATGGGATGAATCTGTTTAGTCAAAATGGTTACGTAATCCTTGACAGTAATGTAGTTTTGCAGAGAAACCATAAGGCCTTTGGAATACCAGAATATGGTTGCCCAAATCATCACCGCACCTCCACCATGTTTCACTCTTGGGACGTAAACTTGGCTAGTGAACCGGACAATCGGGAGCTAAGGAAAACGGGAAGGACCGCGCCCACAAATCAACTGGTTACTATTTCATGCAAATAGCAATTTATTGATAAGTTAAAATTTAAGTTTGAATCAAAGAAATAAATACTACAATTTAAATCTTAAGGCCACATTTTAAAAGAAATGTAACATGCCTCTAATAACAATAAAAGTGCCAGCTATGCAAAAGCTCTGGTGAAATTTGCAATTTAAGTATTAAGTCATTAAAGCAAAGACGTTTTTCGTCGCGGCGAGACCTATTTACGAAATTTGAGTCACCAACTGTCTCTTCCGAACGCGAAAATATTTTGTTGAGCCCAACCTACACAGGTAAGAATGATTATCAAAACAAAATAAGAGAAATCATAGCTCGAACAGAAAGGTTTAGGTGTTCGCTTTTCCCGCGCGCTGTTCGGGAGTGGAATGGTAGAGAGATAGTATGATTGTGGTTCGATGAACCCTCTGCCAAGCACTTAAATGTGAATTGCAGAGTAGTCATGTAGATGTAGATGTAGATGTAGATGAGTTCAGAGCAATATAATATGCTTTTAATACAGTACTGCTCTTTAAAATTGCTACACCACGAAGATGACGTGCTATAGACGCGAAATTTAACCGACCGGAGGAAGATGCTGTGATATGCAAATGATTAGCTTTTCAGAGCATTCACACAAAGTTGGCGCCAGTGGCGACACCTACAACGTGCTGACATGAGGAACGTTTCCAACCGATTTCTCATACACAAATAGCAGTTGACCGGCGTTACCTGGTGAAACGCAGTTGTGATGCCTCGTGTAAGGAGGAAAAATGCGTATCATCACGTTTCCGACTTAGTTAAAGGTCGGATTGTAGCCTATCGCGATTGCGGTTATCGTATCGCGACATTGCTGCTCGCGTTGGTCGAGATTCAACAACTGTTAGCAGAATATGGAATCGGTGGGTTAAGGAGGGTAATACGGAACTCCGTGCTGGATCCCAACGGCCTCGTATCACTAGCAGTCGAGATGACAGACATCTTATCCGCATGGCTGTAACGGATCGTGCAGCCGCGTCTCGATCCCTGAGTCAACATATGGGGACGTTTGCAAGACAACAACCATCTGCACGAACAGTTCGACGACGTTTGCAGCAGCATGGGCTATGAGCTCGGAGACAGTGGTTGCGGTTACCCTTGACGCTGCATCACAGACAGGAGCGCCTATGATTGTCTACTCAATGACGAACCTGGGTGCACGAATGGCAAAACGTCATTGTTTCGGATGAGTCCAGGTTCTGTTTACAGCTCGATGATGGTCGCATCCGTGTTTGGCGACATCGCGGTGAACGCACATTGGAAGCGTGTATTCGTCATCGCCATAATGGCTCATCACCCGGCGTGATCGTATGGGGTGCCATTGGTTACACGCCTCGGCCACCTCTTGTTCGCATTGACAGCACTTTGAACAGTGGACGTTACATTTCAGATGTGTTACGACCCGTGGTTCTACGCTTCATTCGATCCCTGCGAAACCCTACATTTCAGCTAGATAATGCACGACCGCATGTTGCAGGTCCTTTTTCGGGACTTTCTGGATACAGAAAATGTTCGACTGGTGCCCTGGCCACACATTCTCCAGATCTCTCACCAATTGAAAACGTCTGGTCAATGGTGGCCGAGCAACTGGCTCGTTACAATACGCCAGTCGCTACTCTTGATGAACAGTGGTATCGTGTTGAAGCTGCATGGGCAGCTGTACCTGTACACGTCATCCGAGCTCTGTTTGACTCGATGCCCAGGCGTATCAAGGCCGTTACTACGGCTAGAGGTGGTTGTTGTGGGTACTGATTTCTCAGGATCTATGCACCCAAATTGCTTGAAAATGTGATCACATGTCAGTTATAGTATATTTGTCCAATGAATACCCGTTTATCATCTACATTTCTTCTTGGTGTAGCAATTTTAATCGCCAGTAGTGTAATATTAATTAGAAAAGAACCAGCTATATAAAAGTTCAAAGTGAAAATATCATTTTAAATCTTAAGGGCAGAGTTTGGAGAATTTTGACTACAAGCTTACTCTTTGCAGACTACTGAAGTCACACGAAGCCACACTTAATACTCATCTTCTACATCTACATTTAAACTCCGTAATCCACCCAACGAGGTGTGGTGGAGGGCACTTTACGTGCCACTGTCATTACCTCCCTTTCCTATTCCAGTCGCGCATGGTTCGCGGGAATAACGACTGCACGAAAGCCTTCGTGCGTGCTCGAATCTCTTTAATTTTACATTCGTGATCT
This sequence comes from Schistocerca piceifrons, assembly GCF_021461385.2. Classification (NCBI taxonomy): domain Eukaryota; kingdom Metazoa; phylum Arthropoda; class Insecta; order Orthoptera; family Acrididae; genus Schistocerca; species Schistocerca piceifrons. The sequence continues at coordinate 1,193,743,989 of NC_060138.1, forward strand.
CCTCGGGAGGTATAAGTAGGGGGAAGCAATATTTTCGATACCTCATCCAGAAACGCGCCCTCTCGAAACCTGGACAGCAAGCTACACCGCGATGCAGAGCGCCTCTCTTGCAGAGTCTGCCTTTTGAGTTTGCTAAACATCTGCGTAATGCTATCGCGCCTACCATATAACCCTGTGACGAAACACAGTGCTCTTCTTTGGATCTTCTCTATCTCCTCCGTCAACCCGACCTGGTACGGATCCCACACTGATGAGCAATACTCAAGTATAGGTCGAACGAGTGTTTTGTAAGCCGCCTCCTTTGTTGATGGACTACATTTTCTAAGGACTCTCCCAACGAATCTCAACCTGGTACCCGCCTTACCAACAATTAATTTTATATGATCATTCCACTTCAGATCGTTCCGCACGCACACTCCCAGATATTTTACAGAAGTAACTGCTACCGGTGTTTGTTCCGCTATCATATAATCACACAATAATCTTGTGTAAGGTGTCGGCGCTGCATGGGTGCAAGAGGTGATTTGAGATGGGCATTTTTAAACAAACAGTAGGGTGGCGTATCCGGAAGGTCGGTCCAGGGTGAAGCAGACGAACTAGGCTGCGAGCAACGTGGAGCGGCAGTCCGTACAACCCGATGAATTGCGATGCCACGAACCAACGATCGGACGGCGGCAAAGTTGCTCCTTTCACAGCCGCACTAGCTGGCGGACGCGACGGAGGCAGACCCCACCAACCGACCGACTCGCCCCACACACCACTCGTCCAACAGCCAATTTCCTGTGTCGGTCAGAGGCGGCTTTCGCAGACCAACGTGGCTCAAACAGCCCCACTCAGCTCCTACATAGGAACCCGACGTAACAAAACAACTCTGCTCTAACCGTCCAACTTCGCTGTCTCAGACCAACTGCCTTCCCACGCAGGAACACACCACACATCCAGTTCTTCCTTCTAGGCCAACTTCGGCCAAAGATGCTGACTGAACAAATAGTAAATCGATGGCAAACCCGAGCCAGTGGTGCCAGACAAGACACAAGCGAAGTAAAATCTAGCGCCACGTATCAGCTAGAAGTTGGAAAAAAGACTCATCTGACCAAATAACTTTCTTCATTGCTCCATAGTCTAGGTTTTATGATCTGGGCACCATGTTATCCTGTTACCGGCATTTGCACTGCTGACGAGTGGTTTTGGAATTCCAGCTCGTTCTGCAGTTGTATGTTCTGGAGCTCCCTTCATGTTGTTTTGGCGCCGACAGGGTTGGCGATTGCAGCATTCAGTTCCGCAGTGACTTGTGCATCTCCCATCCGGTTACAGTCCGCTTCAGTTTCTGTCTGTCACGATCACTCAACACAAACCTGATTGGCGTTGTGACTTGTGTTTTCAGCTTAAGCTGTATGCGGTATGAATTTTCGATATGGTGCCTCTTGAAACATTAATTTTCGATATGGTGCCTCTTGAAACATTAATTTTCGATACGGTTCCTCTTGAAACAATTTGCCGACGTTCTAACTCAGTCAGCTCTGACATGATGTAGTCACAGCCACACAGGATACTGTTCTGTCCACGACTCACACTTGCAACTTATTCAGGAGAATTCCCAGGTGCCGTTCACAATCAAAGACACCAACGCAGCCTGCAGGCTAGGCTAGCTTGCGTACTTATGATGAAGAGTACATTTCTCGCGGTGTTTGCATATTTTTGTCTAACCCCAGCATATTGCAGGAAGATACACAAATGCAAGGTGTCACAAAGGAAGCACTACGTCTCAGCGTTACAACCCTTTTAATTCTAACACTTCGTTCTTCATCTTCCACTCTTATTGTTCCCTCTTAGAAGAAACCGGTAACTGCCTACTGCAAATTACAACTGTGATGTAATAAACGATCAGCTACATGCTAAGCTGCCTCAATGGAATAATTAATGAACACTAATATTCCACCCTAGCCAAACACTCGTAGGTGGATGACTTCATGATATGCCACCTTGCTGTAGGACGAGGAATGAAACTAAAAGAATGAAAGGTTCAAATGACTCTAAGCACCATGGGAGTTAACATCTGATGTCATCAGTCCTCTAGACATAGAAGTACTTAAACCTAACTAACCTAGGGACACCACACACATCCATGCCCGAGGCAGGATTCGAACCTGCCACCGTAGCAGCAGCGCGGTTCCGGACTGAAGCGCGTAGAACCGCCCGGTCACAGCGGCCGGCAATGTAACTAAAAGAAAAAAGATCAAACACAGTGAGAAATCTAAAAGAGAATTGGTCCAGTCCCTAGAGAGAGAACGGAATGTTTAAGTGAAACGAATTTGCATATTACGTGCACAAAGGGAGGAGTCAAACACGACAGAACTTACCACACAGCGTTCAGTGTCGTTGCGATCCCGTATCTCGCGATGAAAAACAGCGTGACTGCACGAAAGCAATTAACGTAGTTGCTGCACGTTTCCTGGGGAGAAACACGCTGATCATACCAGACAGTCTTAGTCCAAGGCTGCTCGCAGGGCTCTCGAATACAATGTTCGCCGGCCCTCCTACTATCTGAGATGTATACTCGTTCAGGATCAGTAACCTAATGGTGCTGGAGAGCGCCTCACCGTGCTATTAGTATACTCGGATGCCGCAACGTAACTTGCGTCCGCAGTTACCAATTAGGTCCGCGTAGCAAACACCGCAGGTAGAGGAAGCTGACTGTTGGCGCTGCGGTCTCTTTGTCTCTCAAGTTGGGACAGCTGTTTGGACGCTAGTTGCCCGAATGAGGAAGGAACTGTTATCTCCTCACCACCACATGTTCCAGAATTTGCCGTGTCCGCACTACAAAGTGCCCTTCCTTATACCGTGGAGTGGGGATTCAGCCGATACAGGCGTCATCGGTATTAATCGGTATATAACACAGAGACTTTTTGAAGACGTATGACGTACGTATGACGTACATGGCGTGGCCACAACTTCTGTCCAGGCCAGCCCTATCACAAAGAAAGAGAACCAAATAAAATTAATTTCGTAATTCCAACCAAAGATTCAGGTTGCCTCTCGAATCTCGGGCTTACAGACAGGCGGGTCATTAATTAGAATTTCATGAAATTAATAGATCAATTTATGCAATACGGTTAACGTTCCCCAGCCAACGGGTGCCACCGATGAATTGCCTATATGGAGGACCATCAAGTGAGGAGGACGAAGTAATTTCCACGCTCTCTAGTTATTTAACAAAGACATTGCTGAAGATAATGAAGTTCCTTAAAATATCCTGGCCTTTACATCTGAATTTAAGTTGAAGCCATGAGGTGATGGAGGCATTCCAGTTCCTCCCTCATCCGGGGAATTGGCGGCCAGACAGGTGACTCGGCGGGAGAGTTAACACCGGCTATCAGGGTGAGGCCGCCTGTCGTGTTGGGTGTGAGGACCTATTTGTTAACTGTGAACGAACACTGCCTTGAGGCATCCGAGCTGGGCACCTGCTACATGGCGTCCTTTCTGTCTTGTTAGCTACTCAGCGATTACTGTGCGGCGCACCACAGAAAATAAACGAACAACTATCATATTTGTAGGATGTGGGATAAATCGCACAGATGAAAAGTGGGTCGTAAGAGACCACTTGCATTATAACAAAAAATAATTAATTTGTATTTTTAATAAAAGAAAAAAATTAGAAAGTTGCCTGTTACATACGAGTGTTAGATAGGGTGGAAGATTAATGTCCATTAATTATTCCATTGAGTCAGCTTAGCTGGTTGCTGATCGGTTATTACATCACAGTTGTAATTTGCTGTAGGCAGTTACCGGTTTCTTCTAAGAGGTGAACAATAAGAGTGGAAGATGAAGAACGAAGTGTTAGAATTAAAAGGGTTGTAACGCAGAGATGTAGTCTTTCGCCCCTATTGTTCAGTTTATATATCGAAGAAATAATGACGGTAATAAGAGAGAAGTTCGAGAGTGGACTTAAAATTCAAGGTGAGAGGAGATCAATGGCAAGATTCGCTGTTGACATTGGTATCCTTGGTGAAATTGTAGAAGAATCACAGGATCTGCTGAATGGGATGAACAGTCTAATGAGGACAGTATAGTTTGAGAGTAAACTGAAGAAAGACGGAAGTAATGAGAGGCGGGAGAAATGAGAACAAGGAGAAACTTGATACCAGAATTGGTGATCACGAACTAGATGAAGTTAAGGAATTCAGCTACCTAGGCAGTAAAATAACCCATGAGGGACGGAGCAAGGAGGACATAAAAAGCAGACTGGCCAAGAGAAGCCTACTATTGCCAAACGTAAGCCTTAATTTCAGGAAGAAATTTCTGCGAAAATAAGTTTGGAGCACAGCACTGTATGGTAATGAAACGTGGACTGTGGGAAAACCGGAAAAGAAGAGAATCGAAGCGTATGAGATGTAGTGGTACCGAAAAATTTTGATGTTAGGTGTACTGATAAAGTAAGGAATGAGGAGGTTGTGCTCAGAATCGGCGAGGATAACACTGATAAGAAGAAGGGACAGGGTGGTAGGACGTCTGTTAACATGTCACGGAATAACTTGGATGATACAAGTGCTACACTGAGGTGAAGAGGTTGGGGCAGGACAGGAATTCGTGGTGGGTCGCAGGAAACCAGTCTGAAGTCCACCGTTCCACTTATAACACTCCTGTCCGTTACTGCTATACCATAACCTTAAAGTTGCAGGCAGGTCATGATATAAAACTATCTTGTTAAAGCAATTATTGTATAAAGCAACAGAGCAGTGTTACCCTCTGAGAGGAATATCGTTATGTTGACCGTGTTGTACCTAACGGAGGTGGCTTATCGGAAGTGAAAGTCAGAATTACGTAAATATTTAAACAGTACAAACAATATTTTACCTATCTACACTGTTCAAAGAATAAGGAAAACGGTCGCCAGCCTAATTAGGCAAGACAATGGTTGATATTCTTGTTCAAGAAAATAAGTATGAGTAACTTTAACGGACAAACACAACCTATACTTTGCCACACGCGAGGGCAATGAACTCTGACACCCGCATATTTTCAAGGTAAGATTGGAAGCTGACAGAGCAGAAAAAACTATTTGCATAAATAGAAGAGATAACAATACACACTTTTACTTTCAAGGCTTATTCAAACTGAATGGTCTTTATAACATTACTATTAATATTCACTATAGAATCATAAATTGGACATAGGTTCAGTATTACTTTTCAAACATTTTCCTAGCTGACATAAAATTGTAAATGTAGTTCACTGCCAAATTATGAACTGATCACAGGTTAAGTCTCTCTCGGCTAAATACTTTTCTATTTAGCATGAAGGTTAAGTGGAATTCACTAACAAGTTACTGCTCACTGTCTTTTGAATAAAGAAATTATTGTTTTCATAGACAGTGGTCTTCCTATTAATTGTTATTTATCATCAGCATAAAGGATAACCTGTGGATCCTATTACACTATTAATATGCACTTCCAATACATAAAAGAAACAAGTGCTTAGCAAGCATGAGTATAAACTTTCCACAATTGCAGTTTTCAACTTTTACTACAGTGAGACACAAAATTGACATATTTGTAAGATACTGACTCACCTTTTGCGATTTACAACAGGCAGCAAGGTGATAATGCAACAACATATTAATAAGCAGTTTTAATAGGAATTTTATTTTCAGCAAGCATCATTAACTTTAACTCACTCTCTTGCCACTTTAGCTCTAACTTTCTTTTTACTATGTTCAAGAGGGATTGATTAGTAAAACACTGGGCTTTAATGTTCTTTCAGTAAGGACATTCGGTAATCACTTTAGTTCAAACGGAGAGGAGCCTGAGAGGTGTTATGATAAGGAAAAAACTCTAGGTAGGTACATAAATTCAGTTATAAATTACCTTATATTTGAGCACACTAACACATCCAATAAGCTGATCATTCACTGTACATTACTGTAGTGTTCCATTACAGTGATTGCGCAACGTAGTGGCGATTGCATGTTGGTAGGTGGATTTGCAGGTAGAATTGCTGGACTCTGTCATTTCTTGGTGGCGATGATCGATACCAATTTCAGAATAATTCCAGCTCTTTATCCATCCATCCGAGGCATTGGAAAGCGTCAGGAAAAGCCTCTCTCGGAACCAGCACAATATACAACTTTTACATGAGCAGTTGATAGTTTGGTAGTTCGTCCCCAACTGACTCTTGGTTCCACCTTTTCTTCCTATGCCAACCACAATTAGCGCGCGCTACTCAGCTCCGTTCCAGAGGGGAACCACAACACCTTTTACATGACATAACTAAGAACCCTAAGTGAAGGTCAGCAGTTTAAACAGCAAAGAAACATTTTAAATAAAACAGAACATTTGCATATATTGGTAGTTCTACACAAAATTATTTAATTTTAAATATAACCAAAGAGATTATATGACAAAGACAAAACATATAATTTGCTCACATTGTAAGACATCAAAGTTTCTGCAAAGAAAGGAGTATAAAATTTTGTGTTATCGATTCAATCAAACACATTTACAGAAACTCAACGATGTAACATTAAATAAAACAAAAGGCAAAATAAATCAGTAGAGTATTAGAGCTATGGTGTTACACACTCTCTGACGACGCGCACGAGAAACGAATACTTAAATCTTTCCGTACGAGCTCTGAATTTTTAGTTTTATTACGATTTCCTATATATGTGGGCGCCAACAGTGTATTTCCGCAATTAATGAAGAAATGGTGAACCAAATTTCAAGAGAAGATCCTGCCGCAAAGAAAAACGCCTTTGCTTTACTGATTGCCATCCCGTATTCCCGGATCATTTCCAAGGCACTCTGTCCCCTACTTCGCAGTAACACTAAACGAGCAGCCCTTCTTTGAACTTCTTCAATGTCCTCCGTCAGTCGGATCTGCTGCGGGCCCCACAACGCACAGTAATACGCCAGAAGAAGGCAGAAATGCGTGGTGTAAGCAGTATCTTTTAGTACAACTGTTGCATTTTCTAAGTGTTCTACTAATAAAGCGCAGCCTTTGGTTTGCTTTCCGCACGACATGATCTATGGGATCGTTCCAGTTTAAGTTGTTTGTAACTGTAATCTCTAAGTAGTGATTGAATTATCGTGTAACCGAAATTTAGTGGATTTGTTTTAGTACTCATGCGGATTACTTCACACTTTTCATTATTTAGAGTCAATTTCCACTTTTCGCACCATGCGGATATCTTGGCTAAATCATTTTGCAACTGCTTTTGATCATCTGATGACTTAACAAGACGGTAAATGACAGCATCATCTGCGAACATTCTAAGGGGGCTGCTCAGATTGTCTCCTAAACCGTTTATGTAGATCAGGAACAGTAGACTGCCTACAACACTTCCTTGGGGAACGCCAGACATACTACTGTTTTACTCCATGTCTTTCCGTCAGTTACTACGAACTGTGACTTTTCTGACAGGAGCTCACGAATCCATTCGCACAACTGATGCGGTACTCTATAGGCACGTAATTTTGATTATAAGTCTCTTGTGACGAACAGTCTCATATGCCTTCTGGAAATCTAAAAATGTGGACTCAATTTGACATTCCCTATCGATAGCGCACATTACTTCGTGAGAATAGAGAGCTAGTTGTGTTGCACAAGAATGATGTTTTCCGAATCCGTGTTGGCCATTTCTCAATAAATCGTTTTCTTGAGGCAATTCATAGTTTACGAACACAGTACACGTTTCATAAATCTTAGGCTGCATCTCTGAGATGAACAGGAGCAGAATTGGACAGGACGACAATGTCCCGTTGACATCGAGGTCGTCAGTGCCGGAATAGAAGCTCGGATTGTTTAGAGGATGAAGGAGGAAATCGGCCGCACCCTTTCAAAGCAACCATCCGGACATGCACTTGCCCGCGAAAGGCAAAGGTCCCGAATTCGAGTCTCGGTCCGGCGCACAGTTTTAATCTGCCACGAAGTTTCATATCAGCGCACACTCCGCTGCAGAGTGAAAATCTCATTCTGGAAACATCCCCTAGGCTGTGGCTAAGCCATGTCTCCGTAATATCCTTTCTTTCAAGAGTGCTAGTTCTGCTAGGTTCGCAGGAGAGCTTCTGTAAAGTTTGGAAGGTAGGAGACGAGGTACTGGCAGAAGTAAAGCTGTGAGGACGGGGCGTGAGTCGTGCTTGGGTAGCTCAGATGGTACAGCACTTGCCCGTGAACGGCAAAGGTCCCGAGTTCGAGTCTCAGTCGGGCACAGAGTTTTAATCTGCCAGGCAGTTTCATATCAGCGCACACTCTGCTGCAGAGTGAAAATCTCATTCTGGAACCATCCGGACGTTTCCCTCTAGCGATTTCGAGAAGCTACTGAAATCTAAGTCAGGATGGTCGGACGCGGATTTAAGCCGTCTTCATCCCGAATGCGAGTCCATTGTGCCAACTGCTGTACTACCTGGCTCGGTCAGAGGAATTCGTGGCGGACAGCATCAAACCTTTGGAGAGAATGACGATAAAAATAAAGCCTCTCGTACAGTTAGTCGCGCGACTTGTTAGACGGGCGGGATTTGTAGCGTCTGGGGACAAGTCTCGTTACCAGCGGGACCGCCGTGAGCCGTACGGGCCGGCAGCGGAGTGTCGGCCGGTGCGGGCGATCGGTATCTGCGGTGCAATTTACTGCCGCGACCCGGCGCGGCCAAGTGGCTCCTCCATTACGTCCCAGTCGTAAAGTGCGCCAGCTCGCCACGCCGTAATTAAATCGTGGCGCGGCGCCCGCTGACACGGCCCTCACGTTCACCCGTACACACTGCTTGTGGGAGGCCGCGGGAGGCGGTCGGCGCCTTGGTCGTAGTTCTTAAAGTGTCGCATTTTGAGGCTGTTGCGTGAGTGGGAAGCTCTTCTAGTCGACTGTCGGAAACGTTCTTGTGAAAATAGCCCACCCTTCCCCCAAAAGAATCTCGTGTCAGATAACTCCACGTATTATAGCATGGTTATTAACTTGTATTTTTATGTGAGATGACGTCTGTCAGGCTTTAGGAAAAGCACCTGAAAGGCAGTTTTGACATTGCGGTTGATAACGGAAGCAAGACTAAAGAAAAATCGAGATCATCTTCAAGGGTGGATCAGTCGACCTGGAAAAAGGCCCTCGATAATGTCAAATGGTGCAAGATGTTCGATTCTCTGAAACAAAAGGGGTAACCTACAGCCAAAGACGGGTAATAAACCATATACACTACTGCCCATTAAAATTGCTACACCAAGAAGAAATGTAGATGATAAACGGGTATTCATTGAACAAATATATTATACTAGATGTGATTACATTTTCACGCAATTTGGGTGCATAGATCCTGAGAAATGAGTACCCAGAACAACCACCTCTGGCCGTAATAACGGCCTAGATACGTCTAGGCATTGAGTCAAACAGAGCTTGGATGGCGTGTACAGGTACAGCTGCCCGTGCAGCTTCAATACGATACCACAGTTCATCAAGAGTAGTGACTGGCGTATTGTGACGAGCCAGTTGCTCGGTCACCATTGACCAGACGTTTTCAATTGGTGAGAGATTTGGAGAATGTTTTGGCCAGGGCAGCAGGCGAACATTTTCTGTATCCAGAAAGGCCCGTACAGGACCTGCAACATGCGGTCGTGCATTATCCTGCTGAAATGTAGGGTTTCGGAGGTACTGAATGAAGGATAGAGCCACGAGTCGTAACACATCTAAAATGTAACGTCCACTGTTCAAAGTGCCGTCAATGCGAACAAGATGTGACCGAGACGTGTATCCAATGGTAACCCATACCATCACGCCGGGTGATACGTCAGTATGGCGATGACGAATACACGCTTCCAATGTAGGTTCACCGCCATGTCACCAGACACGGGTGCGGCCGTCATGATGCTGTAAACAGAAACTGGATTCATTCGAAAAAATGACGGTTTGCGATTCGTCCACCCAGGTTCATTGTTTAGTACACCATCGGAGGCGCTCCTGTCTGTGATGCGTCAAGGGTAACCGCAGCAATGGTCTCCGAGCTGATAGTGCATGCTGCTGCAGACGTCGTCGAACTGTTCGTGCAAATGGTTGTTGTCTTGCTAACGTCCCCATCTGTTGACTCAGGGATCGAGACGTGGCTGCACGATCCGTTACAGCCATGCGGATAAGATGCCTGTCATCTCGACTGCTAGTGATACGAGGCGGTTGGGATCCAGCACGGCGTTTCGTATTACCCTCCTGAACCCACCGATTCCATATTCTGCTAACAGTCATTGGACCTCGACCAACGCGAGCAGCAATGTCGCGATACGATAAACCGCAATCGCGATAGGCTACAATCCGACCTTTATCAAAGTAGGAAACGTGATGGTCCGCATTTCTCCTCCTTACACGAGGCATCACAACAACCTGTCACCAGGCCACCCTGGTCAACTGCTGTTTGTGTATGAGAAATCGGTTGGAAACTTTCGTCATGTCAGCACATTGTAGGTGTAGCCACTGGCGCCAACCTTGTGTGAATGCTTTGAAAAGGTAATCATTTGCATATCACAGCATCTTTTTCCTGTCGGTTAAATTTCGCGTCTGCAGCTCGTCATCTTCGTGGCGTTGCAATTTTAGTGGCCAGTAGTGTACACAAGACCCAAGAGGAAACAATAAGAGCGGAAGTCAAGAACGAAGTACTCGGATTAAAAAGGGTGTAAGGCAAGGATGTAGTCTTTCGCCCTTACTCTTCAATCTACACATCGAAGAAGCAACGACGCAAATAAAAGAAAGGTTCAAAAGTGGAATTACAGGATCTGTTGAATGTAGTGTACAGACTAATGAGTACAGAATTTTCTTTCTTTCTTTCTTGGGGCCTTTGTCCCACTTCAGCGCGGGGTCGGCCGTATTACTCTTGATTCGGCAGTGTTAGTTTCAGAGGGTGGCCGGATGCCCTTCCCGCCAGCACCCCAAGCCTCCCAGGAAGCAATTAGTGTACCCCAGTTGTCTGCATCTAATGTAAGCCATGGAAGAATGCAAATGTTTTTCAAGCGTCTGAGAGTCGTATAACTGAGGCAGAACGTGGGGACCAGCCCAGTATTCACATTGCGGGATGTGGAAAACCGCCTAAAAACCACGTACAGGCTGGCTGGCTTACCGGCCCTCATCGTTAATGCGCTGGGCGGATTCGATCCGGTGCTGGCTCGCCTACCTGCGTCCTGGAAGCAGCGCATTAGCGCTCTCGGCTACCCTGGTGGGTTCTAATAAGTACATGATACGGAAAGTAAATCGAAGAAAGACGAAAGCAATGAGAAGTAGGAGAAATGAGAACAATGAGAAACTTAGGATCAGAACTGGTCGCCACAAGTAGACAAAATTAAGGAATTCTGCTTCCTAGGCACAATCGACAGCAAACCAACACCGACAACAATAGTTCAGGTATACATGTCGACATCGCAAGCTGAAGATTAAGAGATAGGGAAAGTATATGACGATATTGAAACTGTAATACAGTATGTAAAAGTAGATGAAAAACTAATAGTCATGGGGGACTGGATTGCAGTTGTAGGGAAAGGAGTAGAAGAAAAGGCTACAGGACAATAAGGGCTTGCGACAAGGAATGAGAGAGAAGAAAGATAGTGCTCAGATAGTAATAGCGAATACTCCGTTGAAGAACCACAACAGGAGGTGGTATACTCGGAAAAGACCGGGAGGTACGGGAAGATTTCAGTTAGATTGCATCGTGGTCAGGCAAAATTTCCGAAATCAGATACTGCATTGTAAGGAGCAGATATAGACTCAGATCTCAATGTACGAGGTTTATTCGGAAAGTAAGGAACGATCGGCCGCAAAATGGAAAGTACAGTGAAAATCTGATGAAGCTTTGCACAGATGCATTTGGCACTGTGCATAGTACGCCCATCGATCGCATCATGTCACTCTTTTCAGTTCTGAGCTCACAGTGACAATGTAAAGATGGCTAGAAACTAGCGTCTACCGCAAAGTATGAGGGCCTGGCGAAAGATTTCGCCTGAAGCTATGCAGTCCACGTAACATAACTGTCATGGAGTTCGTTCTACACGACAATTGTCGGCCGCACTCTGCAGGGGCAGTGAAGACGCTCTTGCAGCGTTTTCGATGGAAAGTTTTTGATCACCCACAATACAGCTCGTAATTGGCTACCCTTGAGGTTCATCTCTGCTCAAATGAACTGCTGTCTACGGAGACAATATTTTGATAAAGACAATGAGCTGCAGTCCAGAGTGGAAAATTGTCGAAAAGCACTGGCGGCTATCTTCTATGACGAGGGAATTGAAAAGTTAGTACAACGATACGACAGATGTCAAAGTATGAGCAGCGACTGTGTAGGGAAGTAGTTGGAAAGCGTAGCTAACCGTTGCAAATAAAACAGTTTAGATTTCCACTGTGGTTTCCATTACGCGACCTATCGTTCCTTACTTTTCGAACAGCCCTCGTAGTACTGATGAAGAGCAGACTGAAGTTGGAGAGATTACTCAGGAAGACTCAACATGCGAAGAAGAGGGACACGGACGTACTAAGGAATGACGAGATACAGCAAATAAAGAATAGCTCAGTAGGCAATACAGCTGACGTCGAATGGACATCTACAAAAACGGCAGTCATAGAAGCTGTAAAGGAAAACATAGGTACAAAGAAGGTAACTGAGAAGAAACTATGGGTAACAGAAGAAGTACTTCAGTTGGTCGATGAAAGAAGGAAATATGAAAATGTTCAGGGAAATTCAGGAATACAGAAATACAGCTCACTGAGTAATGAAATAAGTAGGAAGTGCAGGGAAACTAAGACGAAATGGCTACGTGAGAAATGTGAAGAAATCGAAAGAGAAATGATTCTCGGACGGATGACTCAGCATACAGGAAAGTGAAAACAACCTTCGGTGTAATGAAAAGCAAGGGTAGTAACATTAGGAGTGCGACGGCAATTCCACTGTTAAATGCAGAAGAGAGAGCGGATGGGTGGAAAGAGTACATTGAAGGCCTCTGTGTTATAGAAGTAGAAACAGGAGTCGATTTAGAAGAGATAGAGGATTCAGTATTAGAATCAGAATTTAAGAGAGCTCTGGAGGACTTGAGATAAAAAAAGGCAGAAGGGATAGATAACTTATCATCAGAATTTCTGACATCATTTGGGAAAGTGGAAATAAAACGACTATTGACTTGGTATATGGCATGTATGGGTCTGGCAACATACCATCTGACTTTCAGATCCGGAACCGCGCGACTGCTACGGTCGCAGGTTCGAATCCTGCCTCGGGCATGGATGTGTGTGATGTCCGTAGGTTAGTTAGGTTTAAGTAGTTCTAAGTTCTAGGGCACTGATGACCACAGCTGTTAAGTCCCATAGTGCTCAGAGCCATTTGAACCATTTGACTTTCAGAAAAATATCATCCACACAATTTCAAAGACTGCAAGAGCTGACAAGTGCGAGAAGTATCGCACAATCAGCTTATCAACTCATGCATCCAATTTGCTTACAAGAATAATATACAGAAGAATGTCGAAAAGGAAATTGAGGATGTGTTAGATGACGATCAGTTTGCTGTAGGAAAGGTAAAGGAACCAGAGAGGCAGTGCCGACGTTACGGTTGATGGTGAAAGCAAGACTAAAGAAAAATCAAGATACGTTCATAGGATTTGTCGACCTGGAAAAAGCGTTCGACAATGTAAAATGGTGCAACATGTGTGAAGTTCTGAGAAAAATAGGTGTAAACTATAGGGAGAGACGTGTAATATACAATATGTACAAGAACCAAGAGGGAATAACAATAGTGGACGACCAACAACAAAGTGCTCGGATTAAAAAGATTGTGAGACAGGGATGTAGTTTTTCGCCGCTACTGTTCAGTCAGTACACCGAAGAAGGAATGATGGAAATAAAAGAAAGATTCAGGATTGGAATTAAAATTTAAAGTGAAAGGATATCAATGATACGATTCGCTGATGACATTACTGTTGTGACTTGGCAAGACAGCCAAGCCACTATGACCGATAGCCGAAAGGCACGCGTTTAAGCTCACGCAGGCTGACGTGAAGTCTGGAACAGGACAATGTAATTAATATAGCAAATAAGGTACGTTGCTGCTGGAATACTTAACTTTAATCCATAATTGGTGTACATCGGTCTGACGGTACATGCATCACAAGATAAATAGCAAATGATAATGGCGCCTTGCTAGGTCGTAGCAAATGACGTAGCTGAAGGCTATGCTAACTATCGTCTCGGCAAATTAGAGCGTAATTTCTCAGTGAACTCTTTCTAGCAAAGTCGGCTGTACAACTGGGGCGAGTGCTAGGAAGCGTCTTTAGACCTGCCGTGTGGCGGCGCTCGGTCTGCAATCACTGACAGTGGCGACACGCGGGTCCGTCGTATACTAGCGGACCGCGGCCGATTTAAAGGCTACCACCTAGCAAGTGTGGTGTCTGGCGGTGACACCACAATTACTATCTTGAATGAAAGTGAACGCTACGCTGAATGGAATGAACAGTCAAATGAGTACAGAATATGGACTGAGAATAAATCAAAGGAGGAGGAAAGTAATGAGTAGTAACAGAAATGAGAACAACGAATACTTAACATCAGCATTGATGATCACGATGCTAACTATGCAGCAAAATAACCAATGACGGACGGACGGACGGAGTGGCCGAGCGGTTCTAGTCGCTACAGTCTGGAACCGCACGACCGCTAGAGTCGCAGGTTCGAATCCTGCCTCGGGCATGGATGTGTGTGATGTCCTTAGGTTAGTTAGGTTTAAGTAGTTCTGGGGACTGATGACCACAGCAGTTAAGTCCCATAGTGCTCAGAGCCATTTTTGAATGACGGAGGGAGCAAGAAGGGCATCAAAAGCAGACTAGCACTGGCAAAAACGGCATTCCTGGCCAGGAGAAGTCTAAATACGCCTTAACTTTAGGAAGAAATTTCTGAGAATGTACGTTTGGAGCTCAGCATTGTATGGCAGTGAAACATGGACTCTGGGAAAACTTGAACAGAAGAGAATCGAAGCATTTGAGATGTGGTGCTGCAGACGAATGTTGAAAACTGCATGGACTAATAGGGTAACGAATGAGGAGGTCCTGTGCAGAATCGGAGAGGAAAGGAATATGTGTAGGTTTCTAGAGTTTGCAAAGGAAACATATTAGGTAAAGTTTTGATAAGAAACGCATGCCGAAAATGAATGAAATTTGTAGTTCGGGCTACTTCAAAATTTCCCGCTTCACGAAACAGACACAAACTGCGAGAGATTGGTACGTTGGCATCTAGGAAGGTTGACTGTGGCGTTCCACGGACGCGCTGAACTCTCGACTTCTAAGAGGACGTCCTTCGTCATGTAGGAGAGAACCGAACGACGAGAACTCGAGACGAGGCCCATCTCATTGGCTTCTGTAGACCATACGGATCTACAACTACATCTACTAGCGAGATTCGTGCTGAAGCGGAGGCTTATCGACAATAGACCTTTCCGAGAACCATTCTTTGTTGGAATAAGAAAGGTGGGAAGCGACAGTTGAAAACGAAGTAGCCTCCGGCACAGATGGTTCAAATGGCTCTAAGCACTATGGATTTAACATCTGAGGTCATCGGTCCCCTAAACTTAGAAGTACTTAAACCTAACTAACCTAAGGATATCACACACATCCATGCCCGAGGCAGGATTCGAATCCGCGACCGTAGCAGCAGCGCGGTTCCGGACTGAAGCGCCTAGAACCGCACGGCCACACCGGCCGGCCCAGCACAGATTATAAGGTGCGGGGTATACAGGGTGTAATGGTTGCAGTTGCAGATATTTTATTTGTGGTACTTTAATATGTACTCACGTCAGGGTGTTGATTTTATTCTTTCTCTGCGTCTAACAGTCTTCCCGCAAACACTCCGCATAATTTACGACCTGATGTTTTCTGCGCAGTCGTAACTGCACCATTAAGTGGTTTACCCTTGTCAGTACAAACTTATTTGCGTCCATGCGTCCATACTTCAACGTCTGACGTGCTGCCCAAAAGAAAATAAGCATTAATGGCTTGCTCTTGCAACATGTACTTGCAGTTGTTAACCAACTTAAAAACGTACTATTCCTAATAGCTGTAATTATTAGTCCGCACATGATGTAAATACTGATGTAATGTTGTTCAGTACACCGTCCTGAGTCACCAATAGAAACATCTGCACTTATGTCCTTAACACCCTATTTATAAGTAGCTGTATTTGTAAAGGTTGCCTAGCAGTGTCCGAAATCCAAATTTTAGGTAATGTCTACATTCATCCTGTGAAACTTAGGTCGCTGTGTTCGTCCTTAAGATAGTAAATATTTGGGTCAAGTCGATGCACTGTTCTTCGCAGTTCCGCCAGGTGAACAAAAGACGGGCATACACATTATTATCAGACAGGCTCCATGACTGGACTGAAGAGTTCCTGGCGATTACAGCTCAGCGGGAAAGACGGCAGGAAAGAGAGAATTGGGATGAGGTCCGGTTAACGATGAGGTCGTTGGAGACGGGGTAAGACGTCGGATTGCGGACGATGTGGAAGTAAATCTGCCCTGTCCTTTTCGGAGGAACCATCCCGGCATCTGCGTGAAGCGATTTGGGGAAACTACAGAAAATCGAAATCAGAATTGACATAAGGGAGATTTGAACTCGAATGCATGTGCAATGTCTTAACCACTGCGACCAGCCGTTCGCTTTTAATGGGGAGAAACCTGCACACGGCTTTGGACGTAACTCTGAGGAGAACACGGCAAGTGCATAACATGATTTCCCAGAAACTTCGCTCAATGGAAGCGAACACGCGTCTTGGCTTCTCCGTAGATACTCGAGCGTTCTTAAAAATGGCTGACATCGAAATAAGTGTCCAAGGAATAGAAAAGCAACTGAAATCACTCAACAGAGGAAAGTCCAATGGACCTGACGGGATTCCAGTTCGACTCTACACAGAGCACGCGAAAGAACTTGACCCCTTCTAACAGCCGTGTACCGCAAGTCTCTAGAGGAACGTAAGGTTCCAAATGATTGGAAAAGAGCACAGGTAGGCCCAGTCTTCAAGAAGGGTCGTCGAGCAGATGCGCAAAGCTATAGACCTATATCTCTGACGTCGATCTGTTGTAGAATATTAGAACATGTTTTTTGCTCGCGTATCATGTCGTTTTTGGAAACCCAGAATCTACTCTGTAGGAATCAACATGGATTCCGGAAACAGCGATCGTGTGAGACCCAACTCGCTTTATTTGTTCATGAGACGCAGAAAATATTAGATACAGCCTCCCAGGTAGATGCTATTTTCCTTGACTTCCGGAAAGCGTTCGATACAGTTCCGCACTGTCGCCTGATAAAGTAAGAGCTTACGGAATATCAGACCAGCTGTGTGGCTGGATTGAAGAGTTTTTAGCAAACAGAACACAGCATGTTGTTGTCAATGGAGAGACGTCTACAGACGTTAAAGTAACCTCTGGCGTGCCACAGGGGCGTGTTATGGGACCATTGCTTTTCACATATATAAATGACCTTGTAGATAGTGTCGGAAGTTCCATGCGGCTTTTCGGGGATGATGCTGTAGTATAGAGAGAAATTGCAGTATTAGAAAATTGCAGGGAAATGCAGGAATATCTGCAGCGGATAGGCACTTGGTGCAGGGAGTGGCAACTGACCCTGAACATAGATAAATGTAATGTATTGCGAATACATAGAAGGAAGGATCATTTATTGTATGATTATATGATAGCGGAACAAACACTGGTAGCAGTTACTTCTGTAAAATATCTGGGAGTATGCGTGCGGAACGATTTGAAGTGGAATGATCATATAAAATTAATTGTTGGTAAGGCAGGTACCAGGTTGAGATTCATTGGGAGAGTCCTTAGAAAATGTAGTCCATCAACAAAGGAGGTGGCTTACAAAACACTCGTTCGACTTATACTTGAGTTTTGCTCATCGGTGTGGGATGCGTACGAGATCGGTTTGACGGAGGAGATAGAGAAGGTCCAAAGAAGAGCGGCGCGTTTCACTGTGTTATTAGGTAAGCGTGATAGCGTTACGGAGATGTTTAGCAAACTCAAGTGGCAGACTCTGCAAGAGAGGCGCTCTGCATCGCGGTGTGGCTTGCTCGCCAGGTTTCGAGAGGGTGCGTTTCTGGATGACGTATCGAATATATTGCTTCCCCCTACTTATACCTCCCGAGAAGATCACAAATGTAAAATTAGAGAGATTCGAGCGCGCACGGAGGCTTTCAGACAGTCGTTCTACCCGCGAACCATACGCGACTGGAACAGAATAGGGAGGTAATGACAGTAGCACGTAAAGTGCCCTCCGCCACACACCGTTGGGTGGCTTGCGGAGTATAAATGTAGATGTAGATGAAAAAACTATGGTCACAAGTTTTCGACGCAAATTAGATGTCTTTTATAGGGTGATAAGTTCAATTGAAGTGTCGGCACATTACATTAAGTCACGGCCTCACAATTTTGCGCCCCGTGTTCTATTCTCGATTATTGTTTCCATTTTCTTTTTTTCCTATTTTATTTATCTACCCAGATCAGTAGAAGGTTACTACACGAATTCTTCTCATCAAGTAAGGGCATACGAGGGAGTTATATTAACTGTAAAGTTGCAGCTGGGTTTCACAATAAGAGTCACACATTTATTAAGTAATATGTGTGGGAGTCTGTGTGTGTGTGTGTGTGTGTGTGCGGGGGGGGGGGGGGTTCCACTGCTGTCTGCTCCCTTTCAGAACCAACTCGTGATTGATTCCTTCACTAGGACAAAACCAGCGGACACGTCAGAATCGACAGAATACAAGACCGTCGTCGCAGGTTACTGGAAAAAACGGGTATACTTGCTGGCCGACCGAAACCCACTTATCGGGAAGAAGTTTGCAACACCAACAATATTACTGACAGGATACACAACAGAAATTTCACTGAAAACTGTTTCAAATTTTTCTGATCTATTAAACAGACGCAAAATCCCCGAGATTGGCCATCTTTTACAGAAGCTCGAAATTGAGCGCGGACTTCAATGTGAGATGCTTATAACAGTTTCCACAACGAAACTTTGTCTCAAAACCTGGCAGAAAATCCAAAGAGATTCTGGACGTATGTGAAGTATGTCAGCGGCAAGAAACAATCAATGTCTTCGCTGCGCGTTAGCAATGGAGATACTATTGAAGACAGTGCTGCCAAAACAGAGTTACTAAACACAGCCTTCCGAAATGCCTTCACAAAAGAAGACGAAGTAAATATTCCAGAATTCGAATCGAGAACAGCTACCAACATGAGTGACGTAGAAGTAAATCACTTAATAAAAGCAAGTCTTCTGGTCCAGACTGTATACCAATTAGGTTCCTTTCGGAGTACGCCGATGCATTAGCTCCATACTAAACTATCATATACAACCGTCCGCTCTGCGAAAGATCCGTACCCAAAGACTGGAAAGTTGTACAGGTCACACCAATATTCAAGAATGGTAGTAGGAGTAATCCACTAAATTAAAGGCCCATATCGTTAACGTCGATATGCAGCAGGATTTTAGAACGTATATTGGGTTCGAACATTATGAATTACCTCGAAGAAAACGGTCTATTGACACACAGTCAACATGGATTTAGAAAGCATAGTTCCTGTGAAACACATCTAGCTCTTTATTCACACGAAGTGTTGAGTGCTATTGACAAGGGATTTGAGATCGATTCCGTATCTCTGGATTTCCAGAAGGCTTTTGACACTGTACCGCACAAGCGGCTCGTACTGAAATCGTCTGCTTATGGAATATCGTCTCAGTTATGTGACTGGATTTGTGATTTCCTGTCAGAAAGGTCACAGTTCGTACTAACGGAAAGTCATCGAGTAAAACAGAAGTGATTTCTGGCGTTCCCCAAGGTAGTGTTATAGGCCCTATGCTGTTCCTTATCTATATAAACGATTCTGGAGACAATCTGAGCAGCCGTCTTCGGTTGTTTGCAGGTGACGCCTTGCAACGTCAGCCCATATATTTAAACGACTTAACTGTCTTCCTACAGTCACTCAACTTTGACACCTTACCGTACACCACAGCATCATCAGCAAACAACCGCATATTGCTGCCCAAGCTGCCCACCAAATCATTTATGTATGTAGAGAACAATAGCGGTCCTATCACACTTCCCTGGGGCGTTGCTGACGTCACCCTCATCTCTGATGAACACTCGCCATCGAGGACAACATACTGGGTTCTATTACTTAAGAAGTCCTCGAGCCACTCACATATCTGTGAAATTATTCCACAAGCTCGTAATGGAACAAGAATTGTGATAGGGAAGGCGAATGGTCGACTTCTATTTATTAATGGATATTTAGGGAAGAGTGGTTCACCTGTAAAGGAACTGCTAGATTAGATTAGATTGGATTAGATTGTTTTAGTTCCATAGACCAAAATTTGAGATGATTTTCGTGGGTGTGAAACATGTCAAAAAGTATAACATAAAAAAACATAAAACATTTGATTATAATACTTACTGCCCTGATCATTTGTCAACAGACTGTCAAAATACTTGATAACGTTACAGTGAACTGAAACTGCTAATATTTACGAAAATAATATGCTACCAGAACGAAATGTTGTTATGCACTTTTAACAAATTTATCATACACAAAATACCAAATCTTGGCTGTTGTGACCATGCGCTGTCACAACTGAAATCTAACAAACATTTTTACTTAAGCTGGTCTAACAGTCCATCTATAGAGTAGAAGAAGTTGCCTATCAAAAAGTCTTTCAAACAACGCTTTACCTGAAACGACGTTCTTAATGGTTGGTGGCAGTTTATTGAAAATGTGTGTTCCTGAATATTGGATCCGTTTTTGAACCGAGGTAAGTGATTTTAGGTCTCTATGTAGATTAATCTTATTCCTAGTATTCATACTATGTATTGAGCTATTGGTTGGAAATAAAGATATATTACTTGCAACAAATTTCATTACAGAATAAATTTACGGAGAAGCAGTGGTTAGAATGCAAAGTTCCTTGAACAAGTTTCTACAAGATGATCTTGAATTTACACCACAAATGATTCTTACAACACCCTTTTGCACGCTAAAAACTTTTTCTCGGTTTGATGAGTTATCCTAAAATATGATCCCGTTTGACATAATAGAATGAAAGCAAACAAAGTATGCAAGTTTTTTATATTTATATATTTATATCTCCTACATCTGACATCATTCTCACTGCAAGTACAGCCTTTTTTAGGCGCTTAAGCAATTCTGTGGTATGCCCTTCCCAACTGAATTTATTGTCGAATTGTAGTCCCAGAAATTTAACACTGTCAACCTTTTCGATCTGCATGTCTTCATACATTACGCACATGTTATTTCAGCTTAAAAAAAAGACATGTTTCACATCCACGAGAATCTCTTCAGCACGGATCTATGGAACGAAAAACCAATCTAATCTATCTAATCTAATCTAATCATGGAAGGAAATCTCTTACAGGTTCTGAAATGCATATACTGGGTCTTTTCAAAGTCTAATGACAGTGAATTAGCTTTAAACCATTTATTAATTCACTGAAAATTTTATTAGCAGCTGTTTCTAAGTCTTTACTTGACTTGCTACTTGTTGCAATGTTTGTATCATCTGCAAGCAAAACAAACTTAGCATCTGGCAATGTAACAGACGAGAGGTCATTAACGTACACAAGGAAAAGCAACGGACCCAAAATGGAGAGTTGACAAACACCACATGTAATTAATTCCCAATCAGACGAAGATTGACTGCTTACTGCACATGTATTTTGCAACGACACCCTTTGTTTCCTGTTAGACAGATAAGACTCAAACCATTTCGCCGCGTTGCCGATGACGCCATAATATTCTAATTTACTTAAGAGAATGCTGTAGTTCACACAGTCAAAGGCTTTTGACAGGACGCAGAAAACGCTAGTAGCCTCTAACTTATTATCTAACGAATTAAGCACATTCTCACTGCAAGTGTAAGTAGCTTTCTCTATAGCAGAACCCTTAAGATATCCAAACTGTAACTTGGACAATACATTATTTGCAGTCAGATGGTTAAGGAAACGCTTGAACACAACCCTCTCAAATACTTCTGAGGAAGCCAGCAAAAGTGAAATTGGTTGATAGTTTGATGGTATCTCTTTATCCCCCTTCTTGTAAAGAGGCTTAATGTGAGCATATTTTACCCAGGTTGGAAATGTTCTGCTGATAAGAGACTGATTGCACAAATAACTTAAGATATAACTCAATACACACGAGCACTCTCTGATTAACTTCGTTGATATATTGTCATACCCACTAGAATACTTATACTTTAAGGATTTTATGATGGATGCTACTTCATTGGGAGACATGTGTGTCATTTCCATTTTACTGAAATCATTTTTAAAGACCTGATAACACCAGGTTGTCAGTAACAGAAATGAAGTACTTGTTTAAGAGGTTTGCAACACCATATGCATTTGTTACCAAAGTCTCATTTATTTTTAAAGCTATCTGTTCCTCTTCCTTTTTAGCCCCAACTGTTTTCACTATATCCCATACAGTTTTTATTTTGTTGCCTGATGTACCTATATTTTTCTCATAATAAAGCTGCTTCGATTTCTGGATTACTTGCCTCAATATTTTGCAGTATTCTCTGTAACGCATTACAATGCTAACATCAGAGTTGTTCCTAGATAGTAAATAGAGTCTCCTTTTTGTCCCAAATGATATCTTTATACCTCGTGTAATCCACGGTTTATTTTTTGATTTCTGTGTGATTTGAGTTACCTTCAGGGGAAAACAGTTTTCAAAAGTGAAAGTAACTTTATTAGTGAATGCTTTGTATTTTCCATTTGAGTCAGAAGTATTGTAAACGACTATCCAGTTCTTGTCTTTGAGCAATTTCCTGAATTTCTCAATTTTTGACTGATTTAATAGATTTTTTATCCTGACAAGTTTCAACATTTAACACAAGATGCTGCATCTCATGATCAGATAGCCCGTTTACTATTGGTTTTGTGATATGACTTTTTTCCCTAGATTTGTCTGTGAAGATATTATCGATGGCAGTCTCAGAGCGTTTCCATATCCCAGTTGCAAAGTTCACAGTAGGAACTAAACTGATTGATAGTGTTACTGATTGCAATAATTATTCACTGACAGTGCTTTTCAATAAATCCACATTAAAATCACCAGCAACCACTATTTTATTGTTTTTCACGGTGAGATGGGACAACAGAGATTCCAGATTTCTTATGACGAGGTTAAAATTTCCTGAAGGTGACCTGTATGTACTTTTATTATAAAGGACTTATTATGAAATACAACTTCTGTTGCACAAGCTTCTAAGTGCTGCACTGAGCGAAATTTATTAATATCAATATTCATGAAATAAAAATAGTTTCTGACAAATGTGGAAACTCTTCCTTTCTCCATATTTCCTCTACAGGAGTAAGAAGCTAACTTCAAACCTTTAACATTTAACATATAGGACGTTTCTGCGACCTACTCTTGAGTACTGCTCGGGTGTTTGGGATCCTTACCAGGTCGGATTGAAGGAAGACATCGCAGTAATTCAGAGGCTGACTGCTAGATTTGTTACCGGCAGGTTCGAACAACACGTGTTACGGAGATACCTCGGGATGTCAAATGGGAAACTCTGGAGGGAAGGTGATGTTCTTTTCGAGAAGCACTACTGAGAAAATTTAGAGAACCGGCATTTGAAGCTGACTGCCACAAGATTATACAGCCGACAACAGACATTGCGGGTAAGCACCACTAAGATAAGATATGAGAAATTAGGGAGTATAGATAGTCGTTTCTCCTTCGCCCTATTTGCGAGTGAAACAGGAAAGAAAATGAATAGTAGTGGTACAGGTTACCCTCCGCCACGCACCGTACGGTGGCGTTGTCTCCCATTCACTGTCTTTTCGCGAATTGTTTGTAGAGAGAATCAGTATATTTGTAGATGTTTAAATAAGTTACGGGAATGCAGTTTATAGAAAGCCAACACACACTGGCTTATATCTGCAGGCTGATAGTTGTCACCATTCGGCTCAGCGTGAAAGGGTACTTCGTACGTACTTTGGTTCATAGGGCCCAAGTCATGTGAGATCCTGGGAGTTTATCGGGTGAGATAACCCATCTTGAGGTCATCTTTCTTCAGAACGAATATAGTGAAAGACAGATCAGACGTGATTTGCGCTGTCCACCAACTGTGCACTTGGTGATTGATGATAATACAGAGTTGGCAACAAGTTCTACGGCCTTTCGGCATTACTGAGGGAGTGTCTCCAACAAGACTGCTCGTACTTTGCGGAAATGTGACGTAAAAAGTGTTTTCCGACTTTCGTCTGAGATTAGGGTCCGTTACGTTCCGTTAAGAATGATGTTGGGGAGTGTCTGTACTCTGCCGTATTCTTTGCAGTTGTGACATTTCATACATTGATCGGATATCAAGACCACGGAGGAGCATTCCACTGAACATAAGCGTCAAACACGCTTGCAACAGCCGAGCAAATCGACTATTGCAGAACATTGTCTTGGCACCGGTCATCCTATGGAAGATACTAGGGCTATCTGGAAGTAAGTTCCAATTGATCGCGAAATGGAAACCACTCTGAAAATCAGAGGTATTTTATCTGCAACAGTTAGATACAGCTTCCAGCCACTGCTCTACATAGTCACCACTCCGACTTAGACATTTGTCGTAGCGTTCTACCAACTTTCCAATACCCTCGTCATAGAAGGCAGCCGCCTGTGCTTCCCGCCAATTCTCTACGCTCTTCTATAGCTCGTTGTCTGTGCAAAAATGTTGTCTTCATGTTGTTGTTGTTGTGGTCTTCAGTCCTGAGACTGGTTTGATGCAGCTCTCCATGCTACTCTATCCTGTGCAAGCTTTTTCATCTCCCAGTACCTACTGCAACCTACATTCCTCTGAATCTGCTTAGTGTATTCATCTCTTGGTCTCCCTCTACGATTTTTACCCTCCACGCTGCCCTCCAATACTAAATTGGTGATCCCTTGATGCCTCAGAACATGTCCTACCAACCGATCCCTTCTTCTGGTCAAGTTGTGCCACAAACTTCTCTTCTCCCCAATCCTATTCAATACTTCCTCATTAGTTATGTGATCTACCCATCTAATCTTCAGCATTCTTCTGTAGCACCACATTTCGAAAGCTTCTATTCTCTTCTTGTCCAAACTATTTATCGTCCATGTTTCACTTCCATACATGGCTACACTCCATACGAATACTTTCAGAAATGACTTCCTGACACTTAAATCAATACTGGATGTTAACAAATTTCTCTTCTTCAGAAACGATTTCCTTGCCATTGCCAGCCTACATTTTGTATCCTCTCTACTTCGACCATCATCAGTTATTTTGCTCCCCAAATAGCAAAACTCCTTTACTACTTTAAGTGCCTCATTTCCTAATCTAATTCCCTCAGCATCACCCGACTTAATTAGACTACATTCCATTATCCTTGTTTTGCTTTTGTTGATGTTCATCTTATATCCTCCTTTCAAGACACTGTCCATTCCATTCAACTGCTCTTCCAACTCCTTTGCTGTCTCTGACAGAATTACAATGTCATCGGCGAACCTCAAAGTTTTAATTTCTTCTCCATGAATTTTAATACCTACTCCGAATTTTTCTTTTGTTTCCTTTACTGCTTGCTCAATATACAGGTTGAACAACATCGGGGAGAGGCTACAACCCTGTCTTACTCCCTTCCCAACCACTGCTTCCCTTTCATGTCCCTCGACTCTTATAACTGCCATCTGGTTTCTGTACAAATTGTAAATAGCCTTTCGCTCCCTGTATTTTACCCCTGCCACCTTTAGAATTTGAAAGAGAGTATTCCAGTCAACATTGTCAAAAGCTTTCTCTAAGTCTACAAATGCTAGAAACGTAGGTTTGCCTTTCCTTAATCTTTCTTCTAAGATAAGTCGTAAGGTCAGTATTGCCTCACGTGTTCCAGTGTTTCTACGGAATCCAAACTGATCTTCCCCGAGGTTGGCTTCTACTAGTTTTTCCATTCGTCTGTAAAGAATTCGTGTTAGTATTTTGCAGCTGTGACTTATTAAGCTGATAGTTCGGTAATTTTCACATCTGTCAACACCTGCTTTCTTTGGGATTGGAATTATTATATTCTTCTTGAAGTCTGAGGGTATTTCGCCTGTTTCATACATCTTGCTCACCAGATGGTAGAGTTTTGTCAGGGTTGGCTCTCCCAAAGCCGTCAGTAGTTCCAATGGAATGTTGTCTACTCCGGGGGCCTTGTTTCGACTCAGGTCTTTCAGTGCTCTGTCAAACTCTTCACGCAGTATCATATCTCCCATTTGATCTTCATCTACATCCTCTTCCATTTCCATAATACTGTCCTCAAGTACATCGCCCTTGTATAGACCCTCTATATACTCCTTCCACCTTTCTGCTTTCCCTTCTTTGCTTAGAACTGGGTTTCCATCTGAACTCTTGATATTCATACAAGTCGTTCTCTTATCTCCAAAGGTCTCTTTAATTTTCCTGTAGGCGGTATCTATCTTACCCCTAGTGAGATAGGCCTCTACATCCTTACATTTGTCCTCTAGCCATCCCTGCTTAGCCATTTTGCACTTCCTGTCGATCTCATTTTTGAGACGTTTGTATTCCTTTTTGCCTGTTTCACTTACTGCATTTTTTTATTTTCTCCTTTCATCAATTAAATTCAATATTTCTTCTGTTACCCAAGGATTTCTACTAGCCCCCGTCTTTTTACCTACTTGATCCTCTGCTGCCTTCACTACTTCATCCCTCAAAGCTACCCATTCTTCTTCTACTGTATTTCTTTCCCCCATTCCTGTCAATTGCTCCCTTATGCTCTCCCTGAAACTCTCTACAACTTCTGGTTTAGTCAGTTTATCCAGGTCCCATCTCCTTAAATTCCCACCTTTTTGCAGTTTCTTCAGTTTTAATCTACAGGTCATAACCAATAGATTGTGGTCAGAGTCCACATCTGCCCCTGGAAATGTCTTACAATTTAAAACCTGGTTCCTAAATCTCTGTCTTACCATTATATAATCTATCTGATACCTTTTAGTATCTCCAGGGTTCTTCCATGTATACAATCTTCTTTCATGATTCTTAAACCAAGTGTTAGTTATGATTATGTTGTGCTCTGTGCAAAATTCTACCAGGCGGCTTCCTCTTTCATTTCTGTCCCCCAATCCATATTCACCTACTATGTTTCCTTCTCTCCCTTTTCCTACACTCGAATTCCAGTCACCCATGACTATTAAATTTTCGTCTCCCTTCACAATCTGAATAATTTCTTTTATTTCATCATACATTTCTTCAATTTCTTCGTCATCTGCAGAGCTAGTTGGCATATAAACTTGTACAACTGTAGTAGGTGTGGGCTTCGTATCTATCTTGGCCACAATAATGCGTTCACTATGCTGTTTGTAGTAGCTTACCCGCATTCCTATTTTCCTATTCATTATTAAACCTACTCCTGCATTACCTTTATTTGATTTTGTGTTTATAACCCTGTAGTCACCTGACCAGAAGTCTTGTTCCTCCTGCCACCGAACTTCACTAATTCCCACTATATCTAACTTCAACCTATCCATTTCCCTTTTTAAATTTTCTAACCTACCTGTCCGATTAAGGGATCTGACATTCCACGCTCCGATCCGTAGAACGCCAGTTTTCTTTCCCCTGATAACGACATCCTCTTGAGTAGTCCCCGCCCGGAGATCCGAATGGGGGACTATTTTACCTCCGTAATATTTTACCCAAGAGGACGCCATCATCATGTAATCATACAGTAAAGCTGCATGCCCTCGGGAAAAATTACGGCTGTAGCTTCCCCTTGCTTTCAGCCGTTCGCAGTACCAGCACAGCAAGGCCGTTTTGGTTATTGTTACAAGGCCAGATCAGTCAATCATCCAGACTGTTGCCCTTGCAACTACTGAAAAGGCTGCTGCCCCTCTTCAGGAACCACACGTTTGTCTGGCCTCTCAACAGATACCCCTCCGTTGTGGTTGCACCTACGGTACGGCTATCTGTATCGCTGAGGCACGCAAGCCTCCCCACCAACGGCAAGGTCCATGGTTCATGGGGGGCTGTTAATGTGAGCAGAGATGAAACACATGAGGGAGCCAATTACGGGCTGTAGTGCGGGTGATTAAACACTTCCCATCGAAAACACTGCAGGAGCATTTTCATTGCCCCTGCAGATTGCGACCGAGAATTGTCACAAAGTAGGAACCGTATGACAATTCCGTAATATGGGCTGCATAATATCAGGCGAAATCTCTCACCAGGACCTCATACTTGGCTGGAGACAGTATTTTCTACACATCTTTATGTGCTCACCATGCTCTCTGAACTGAAAAGAGCGAAGTGATGTAACCGACAGGCATACTAGAGACCCTGTCGAACACATATGTGCACAGTTTTATTAGATTTTCACAGTGGTTTCGAGTTCTTGATCGATCGGAACTTGCTTTCCGAATATGCCTCGTAGCAACGTGGAAACCCTGACATGCTGCTATTGGTGTGGTGTTATTTAGGAAACAGTTCAGACTAAATTAGGAAGTAACCTTGTAACACCATTGGAGATTCTTACTCACATTCTGCGTGGAATCCTGTTCTCTCCCATGTCAAAAAACAGATGGGCGGAACTAATGCTACTTCACCCGTTGTTTAATAGTTTTCGCTATCGATAATTTCTGGCATCGGTCATCTTTGGTTTGTGTGATGGCACTGGTGTATACAGTGTGCGTTTGTGTGTGCGTTTTATCTTTCCGGAATTTCTCTACAAACATAGGCTTTAAACTCACAGGCACAGCGCTTACTTGCTGCGGTTTCGCCTTGAAAACGACAGTGTGTGCACCTGTCGAAGTATCGGCCGTTGTGGATGACGTCACACGGTTCCATTCCCGTAAGTTAGCTGAACGTAGTAAACGCAGGGAGAAGCACAGACCTCACAGCTTTAGATTCCTGTAGGAATTGCGGGATTTTGACAGTAAACCACATCGTGATACAGAAAGCCTCTCATGCAGTGTCTGCCGCTGGAGCTGCGCTTACTGGAGGAAACTGTGACGGAACGCGCTGCTCTTCTTTAATCCATCAATCATATCTGGATAGGTCCCAGACAGACGGTCACTACTTAAGGACAGGTCAAACGAGATTTCTGTAACTTATCACCTTCTGAGTATTCTTCAATGAATGTTAATCAGCCATCTGCTTTTCTTACGACCTGTTTTACTTGGTCGTTCCACATTAAATAGCTCCGTATGCCTATTCACAGACATTTAATGGACGTGACTGATTCCAGTGACTGTTCAGCACTCACGGAATCATATAATAATTTGTCTTTCTGTCTGATTATGCGCACTATGTTACATTTGTCTGTGTTGAGGTTCAGCAAGTGATCCCTGCGCCAAGCCTTGTAACTTAATGTTTCGAATTAGTGTCGTCTCATAAGCGCTTTCGTGATAATGATAGTCCTGCTGTGTTGAACTAGGTATTTGACAGCGCCTGATTTACATCAGCCCTTCGAAAAAACAGGCCAAGAATGAAAAAAACGTTTTAATGAATGTGGTTTATTCTTGGGGTTTTTAGTATATTGAACACTAATGTGACAACAAAAAACCGTATCACCCACCATTTTTCTAGGTCAACATTCAGTATTAAAGAAAATGCATGTTGTAGCGATATGTATTTCAGATACTATTTACCGCCTCCATGCAATAAATTAGGCCTCATGAAACAGCTTGACAAAACCCTACGCAAAGATAGAGAATGTTTCAGGCGTCTCTGCGTGTAGATCCCTCATCTATCAGAAGCGAAACTGAACGAATGTGTTTTTGTTCGAAATGGCAGAAAAATAAATATCAATTGCAACTATGGATAAAGATGACAATGACTAAGAAGAAGGCTTATGTATCACTAAATTATTAGATGGCAAAAGGATCCACGTTATATTTCTGTTGTATTCAACATGCTGGAAGAGTTCCAGAAGTTAACTTATTTGAAAAGCCGCAAGCTTCAGACAGACTTTTTCCCGAACATCTGAGAGACCAGTGAGAAACAAAGTAAGCGCTTTCATGAAGACATCAAAGTGATGGAGAAGTGGTATCAGGGCAGCTAAAGTGCCAACATGATGGAAATTAGGAAATTTGTTGGTAAGGTCCTATGGGACCAAACTGCTGAGGTCATCGGTCCCTAGGCTTACACATTACTTAATCTAACTTAAACCAACTTACGCTAAGGACAACACACACACCCATTCCCTAGGGAGGACTCGAACCTTCCGCCGGGAGGGGGGGGGGTTAGACGTGCAAGCCCCCCCTCCCCTCCTAGACCACGCGGCTACCCCGCGCGACTAAACATGATGGGAGTCTCAATCTTGGTCACTTCATCTAGACGTACCACACATAAGTTATCGGAGTCAGCGAAAGCATTACCAGATGATCAAAAGAGAAGAGTGAAAGGAAATATAAACCAGTGGGGAATAATTCTTTTGTGATAACGAGGTCCTTTCACGTTTATACCTCAATAAAACATTTGAGCATATTGATCAGATAAATTCCTATTTATACGAATTACATATGCTCCTGTAGTTTTCTAGTTTATAACACAATCAAACTTTAACAGAAATGTACGTATCAGAGATGGATTGAGTGGGGCCAAACACTACAAGATTAAGCGATTACTTAACAACAATATCCATAAATTTTTTTGGGTAGCCTGTGTAATCAATTGTTCATTCCATGGTCACATAACACTACAGTGCATAACTGTTATTTTAATTAAAAACTGTTGCAGAAACATGGTCGACAATGCAGGAATGTGATGATTTAAATAGGTGCTGGAAACACAATTGTAAAACCGACAATGGAAAATTTTATTTAATTTACTCTTCGTCGTACGGAAAAAAGACGAATTAGCGTCACAGCGACTCGGAATAGTCAACTTTTATTTCAAGCGAGCTGCTAGAGCATTATTTCCATATTAACTGCTAATACAGCGTACAGGAAACAAGCCCTGTGGTCGCTAAACACACACTGTACACACACTCGTTGTGTGTGCTCCCTTCCTTTGTATTTCCAGTGTATGAGTACAGGCGGATAAAAAGAGAATTACGCCCTTTTATACACCAGACAGAGCGTGTAGTTCCCAACAAATCCGAGAACCGCAGAGAAAAAAATAGAATTAATGCGGTCGGCAGAATGGCGATGATATCAGTGAATGTGCCCATTTCATGAATATAACAAATAAAGATGTCGCCAAAATTTTGAACCAATATAAGGGAACGTTAAAGTCCAGCCAAACTGTATATAGAACTGCTCGAGCAATGCGAAAAGAGAATAATTGTGTAGTCATAAACAATTTGAAAGAAACTACGTTTGACCGCCTTGGAGAAAGCTGGTGATCTAACTCACGACAATTCCAAGAATGTTTAGTGTAGAATGTACAAATACATAGCTGAACGACAATGGACGAAGAGACCTTTGAGATGGACAGGAACACCAAATGCTAAGTCCGAAAGTCTTTGCGAAACGGTTGTTAATTTCTGTCCATAACCGCAGAAAAACTTATTTGCCAAGGGAAAGGTAGAGGCCACATGAGACAAGTGAAAACTGCTCGCTCAACCAGAATTCGAGCCCTGCCATGCGCCTTTCATGGTTGGTGCTGATCTAGTTGGTCCACTCAGGTTACAAGTGAAATACACATCTAACAACAAAGTAAACACTTTTGCTACGACACTACACATCGTACCAGTTTCTTTTTGTTATATCCTAGCCAGTAATGCCACCCGAGCCCGCTGCCAAAAGGTTGGCAGCATCAAAGTCCGGACGCCGTCCGCATAAGCAGCGCCAGCGAGACAGGAAATCGCCGCAAGTCTGCGCGCGCCACCGCTGGCTTCTTAAGCGCTGGAGTCGCGAGCGCTAGGACAGTTCTGTATTCGCCGCTCAGTTGTATACTCGCCACCGAATTGTGTACTTGCTAGTCAGTTGTGTGTTCATCGCAGCAGAGTTGTTGTTTGTCGTCAGCCGACGCTGACCTAGCCGCTCCGACTCGAACTAGACAGATTTCTGTAGACACGGAGTTCACTACTGTTTCTGTATCTTCGTTAATAAAGATAAGTACCGACTTTTATTTAATCAGAGTGTTTGGGTTTTCATCTTTCTGTTCACTGTTCCAGCGGACCGGTCGGCCCGCTATTAAAAGTGTGGCGGTGACTTCGTAAGCCGTTTCTACAGCGAATTGCTTGTCGCTACGAACACCGCCACAAAACTTTGAAATATTCGTCTACAGAATGGAAGCAGTGATGCAGAAGACATGATTACAGGTTGTGTTTTAAAGAAGTTTGCTATCTGCAAATCATTAAACAATGTTATGGCTGCATATTGAGCTTCTTTCCTAACTCGATGCTGGTTTAGGAATGTGTAGAGAAATTCATTTTCTTCCTTTTATTTCTGAAGTTGCGAACATTACTTCTCTTCTTAAAATACGATGGAAGATTGGTAATGAATATCTATAGCAATTATATACAAAGTGTTCCAGAAATGTTCGATTCCCGGCGGGGTCAGGGATTTTCTCTGCCTCGTGATGGCTGGGTGTTGTGTGATGTCCTTAGGTTAGTTAGGTTTAAGTAGTTCTAAGTTCTAGGGGACTGATGACCATAGATGTTAAGTCCCATAGTGCTCAGACCAGAAATGTTGCGAAAAA
Source organism: Schistocerca piceifrons (assembly GCF_021461385.2). Taxonomy (NCBI): domain Eukaryota; kingdom Metazoa; phylum Arthropoda; class Insecta; order Orthoptera; family Acrididae; genus Schistocerca; species Schistocerca piceifrons. The sequence continues at coordinate 1,193,776,650 of NC_060138.1, forward strand.
CTTCCAGGGGTCCTTGAAGAACATGTAGAGGATACGAACCCCTTCCGGAAACGTCATCTAACGACGCTGCAGAGCGTCGAAGTCATCAGCGCTGGTGCCTAGCACAAGGCAGCCTCTTTGACAGCAGACGTGACTCTAGCTGGCGAACCGTCACGCAGTGTTGTTTGTTATTCAGTGATCGCGAGTATTTGCCACGATCGCCAGTTGAAAAGATGGAGCTACCTGCTTCGTAGAAAGGCCTTGTCTCCTATGAGAGACACTCTCTGTTGTCTCGGTGGGTGACGATTTCGGGCACAGGTCTCCATCTGCAGTTTATTTTTCTCCTGTATACCGAAAAACATTGGACGTTTTAGACACCCTCTACAACAATTCGAAGTCTGTCACAAAATAGCTGGGCCTGCCTGTATTATTTATACACTACCGGCCATTAAAATTGCTACACCAAGAAGAAATGCAAATGATAAACGGGTATTCATTGGACAAATCACTGACATGTGATTACATTTTCACTCAATTTGGGTGCATAGATCCTGAGAAATCAGTACCCAGAACAACCACCTCTTGCCGTAATAACGGCCTCGATACGCCTGGGGATTGATTCAAACAGAGCTGGGATGGCGTGTACAGGTACAGCTGCCCATGCAGCTCCAACACGATACGACAGTTCATCAAAAGAAGTGACTGGCGTATTGTGACGAGCCAGTTACTCGGCCACCATTGACCAGATGTTTTCAGTTGGTGAGAGATCTGGAGAATGTGCTGGCCAGGGCAGCAGGCGAACATTTTCTGTATCCAGAAAGGCCCGTACAGGACCTGCAACATGCGGTCGTGCATTATCCTGCTGAAATGTAGGGTTTCGTAGGGATCGAATGAAGGGCACAGCCACGGGTCGTAACACATCTGAAATGTGACGTCCACTGTTCAAAGTGGCGTCAATGCGAACAAGAGGTGACCGAGACGTGTAACCAATGGCTCCCCATAGCATCACGCCGGGTGATACGCCACTATGGCGACGACGAAAACACGCTTCCAATGTGTGGTCACCGTGATGTCGCCAATCACGGATGCCACCGTCATGATGCTGTAAACAGAACCTGGATTCATCCGAAAAAATGACGTTTTGCTGTTCGTGCACCCAGGTTCGTCGTTGAGTACACCATCGCAGGCGCTCCTGTCTGTGATGCAGCGTCAAGGGTAACCGCAGCCATGGTCTCCGAGCTGATAGTCCATGCTGCTGCAAACGTCGTCGAGCTGTTCGTGCAGATGGTTGTTGTCTTGCAAACGTCCCCATCCGTTGACTCAGGGATCGAGACATGGCTGCACGATCCGTTACAGCCATGCGGATTATCACCCTCCTGAACCCACCGATTCCATATTCTGCTAACAGTCATTGGATCTCGACCAACGCGAGCAGCAATGTCGCGATACGATAAACCGCAATCGCGATAGGCTACAATGCGACATTTATCGAAGTCGGAAACGTGATGGTACGCATTTCTCCTCCTTACACGAGGCATCACAAGAACGTTTCACCACGCAACGCCGGTCAACCGCTGTTTCTGTATGAGAAATCGGTTGGAGACTTTCCTCATGTCAGCACGTTGTAGGTGTCGCCACCGGCGCCAACCTTGTGTGAATGCTCTGAAAAACTAATCATTTTCATGTCACAGCATCTTCTTCCTGTCGGTTAAATTTCGCGTCTGTAGCACGTCATCTTCGTGGTGTAGCAATTTTAATGGCCAGTAGTGTATATGTAACGTGTTTCGAAATATTTGTGACAGATGTCTGGGCGTGACAGATCAAGTCAAGGGGAATAATCCGTATTAGAGCAAAAGTGGTCGCTGGCGCTTCCTGGCGACATTTTATTGATTTCGCTGCCCCTGGGACCATGTGGTTTCATCGAACTATCAGGTGTGTACTAACCAGGCTAGCCCCATCTACATACATCCCCAGTAAATTGATAGAGTGATTTTCAACGACAAAACCTTAAGAATGAGGGTCTCTAAGTGGAAAACGGTATTTCAGATACTCGGCTTACCGCCTTTCACGCGGGTCATATCGCTGGCTTATAAGCAGCAAGCATTGGATACGAGCTCTGCGGAATATCTACGTCCAGAGTCTCTCAGGGTTCAAATGGCTCTGAGGACTATGGGACTTAACATCTGAGGTCATCAGTCCCCTAGAACACACATCCATGCCCGAGGCAGGATTCGAACCTGCGACCGTAACGGTCGCGCGGTTCCAGACTGAAGCGCCTGGATCGCTCGGCCACACCGGCCGGCGTCTCTCAGAGGCGTAATCAGTTATAAGGGGCGATCAAAAGTTTTCTGTTCGAAGGCTGTACCGTCCAAAATTGGTATGACCATCATGGAAAATCGCCTTCAGCACCAGGTTGAAGATACCCATTTGGTAAACCACCAGGTCCTGTTGCGTGAAGAAGTCCTAACTGCATGCAGCATATCCTCGTCCGTCAGGGATCGTCGACCCTTGAATGCATTTTTAAGGGCCAAACGTGTGGTAATCACTTGGGGCGAGACCAGGACTACAGGGTGGGTGCTCGAGACTCTCCCACTTGAGCTGGCTTAACTTCTGCTGGCCTCTCAAATCGACCGGCGTGTTGTGTCGAATCGCCACCTGCACAGAACTTTGCGCACCATTCCAGAACGGGAATGGCTGCCTCATACACATTCTGTGGTGGTTGTCTACCGATATTTGTCCTTGGACAGCCAAGAAAAGAATAACAGCACACTGGTCCTGTTTGGACGCATTTGGTAATAACGTCGCCGTAGTTCAAGTTCCCGTATTTACTGCACGCCTGTCAGAAAGACACGAATGCCACACTATACCCTTCCCTACAGTCCGGTACTTATATACCTGCATCGGAATTGCATATACACAAACGGAAACTTTTTGATCGCCCCTTTACACTAAAGACGGCTAACAACGCTGGGAAGTGTCAGCGAATATTTTGACTCTAACAAAAGTTGTTCCCCATGAGCTGATCTATCGGTCCCACACGTTTGTCGCAAATACTTTGAAACACCCTGTATGTGTTGCGTGGAAGTGTAGCTGGAATGTCCAGCTCACTAAAGGGGCGTCTACAAGACGACAGTGGGTGAACGTCGCATATTGTTCTCACTGCTCGCCATTGTGCAAACGACAGTTTATTCTTAAGTAATGAGTTACCGCGCAAAATTATGACACAGGGCCTCTGTGAGTGAATGGAAGTATTTAACATATGTTTATATGTTGTTTGATTCGATTTCCAAACCAGCGATTCAAAATGGCTCTGAGCACTATGAGACTTAACTGCTGAGGTCATCAGTCCCCTAGAACTTAGAACTACTTAAACCTAACTAGGACATCACACACATCCATGCCCGAGGCAGGATTCGAACCTGTTACCGTAGCGGTCGCGCGGTTCCAGACTGTAGCGCCTAGAACCGCTCGGCCACCGACCCCGGCCAGCAAACTAGCGATTGTTCCAGGAGCATAAGCTGTTGAATATAGTTGTTTTGAAGCTCAAAAACCTGTTCCTTCTGCTCAGATTTTCTTCAGTGTGTACAATAAAACAGTTGGTGCGTTCTAACTACTCACTGACTCCCGTTCATGTGCTATGTTCACAGAATTATTCCATTTCTCATACAGAACTCAACATACCGTGGTTTTTGGAAATTGTCGTAGAGCCCATTTTCAGAGAATCTCTCAGTGAAAGGCGTCGTCAACTAAATATTGTTCTGTTACTACCTTACAACTATATCCTCCCCCCTCCCCCACTCGCGTATTTCGTCAGTTTATATCTGTTCTTCTACTAGAAGGAATGACATGAAAAGAGGGCAATGATTTTTACCAGACAATCCCGTGAAAGGTTTAGTGGTTGTGTACTGAGTTTCGGAATTAGCGATTGTAATAAAATTTAGCTTAAATCGGAGGATCAGATATAAAGATGCATCTTACGCAACGGCGTAGGTGTGTGGGACTGGATGGAAGACCAGTAACCTTATTGTGAAAATATTAGCGGTTTGTGCCACTGCCTGTTTAACAAAGGGTTGCCGTGACCATGTTATTAGGAACTGAAATAGTGGCAGAATAATGTGAAGGCATCGGACTTTGAAATCCCCGAACTAAACCTCCTATAAGACGAGGTTCTTAGATATTTTGGCCCTGCAATATGCACTAACAGCATTGACAATTTCTGCTGGCCAAAAGCATCTCTTTGTTATCGGCATATGGTGACAATCCCACAGATAATCTAAAGCTGTAATGAGACACAGGGATAATGATTTAATATAGTGATGACTAATGTTAATTAAGTTATTAGAACAACTACTTAAATTAAATATATTTTAAGGTGCTCCGGAAAGGCTCAAAATCATGAAAAGTTCAATTTTTACTTTTTTGCGTTTTCTAAATCTGCAGACTATTACCTTTTAATAGATATATAATTTATTCAATTTCGAAGGCTACAACTATTTTTAATTTTTTTTTTAAATGTGTTCTACATGGGCGTGACCCACTGTGGCGCTGTTAAACTGCTGTCAAATGGTGTTATTATTAACGTCCGTGTTCATCAGGTACATTTTAGTGATGTGAGATAAAGTATGTGTTGTGGCTAACCTGTGATGGTTCAATATATATCGCTGGTGTGATTGTCGATTGTTTCATGTTTATTTACTCTGTCGTTATCTCGAAAATATTCGTAATTAATTCTGTTTCTTGAGTCTCTGTTTTGTTGAAGTATAATAATGAGTAAAAGTAAAGTTATTAGAAATCCTCTGAAGGCTTTTAAGAAAAGGAGAAATGTTGGAAAGCCAAAGGTATGTGTTATTACTGTAAACAATAAAGACGATAACCAAGTGAGTGAACCTAACCTCTCAAGTACACCTGCCCATAGCAGTCAAAGTGGGAAAGAAAATACTTCACAGAAGAAGCTTGGTTCAATGAGTGAAAACTATGAATGTTTTATGGGCGAATCGGATGTGAATGAAATATTTGATATGTCGGTTCTCAAAGGAATTTTTTCAAACTGTGTAAGATGTATTCATTGTAGTGAAGTTGGTCTGGAACTCTCCATAATAAAGCACGTAGGACTTGCTAGTGAAATACAACTGAAATGTGATAAGTGTTCATACATGACCACCTTTTGGAACAGTGTTGCAGTAACTGCAACTGAAGAAAAAATGATAGCAAAATCTACGAACACCACAACGAGCGATGCTTGCTTTAGACAAGGAACGCCTTCGGGCTGCAGACAGGGCTGTAAAGAGTCTAGAAATACAAGCAAGAGTAAACAGGAGGAGGAACAAGAGGAAGCTGGAGGAGGAGTTTGCAGAGGATGAAGATAATCCATCCTATGGACCTGGAATGCACTAAAAAGTTAATCCAATCTTTGTCGCTCGATTCCCAAAACTTTTATTTTCTCATACTAATTACATGTTTTCTAAGGATTTTCCAAACATATTTGTTTCAAACTTTCAGTAAATGTTACACAGTACCTTCTGCATAATTTAACACAGCCTTTTTCCAAAAAACTGTATATTTTTGAATATATAAATAAAAAATTGCAGAAAAATGTTGCGAATTTTCGTTACAATTGAAAAAAAAATCATCTTTAATAACTGAACTAAAATTTTGTGTAATCCCTGTGTTAAGTTGTAGCCCATATTCCAATAAATAATCTGTAAAAAGTTCAAGTTCCTACCTCAAATACTTTGTGAGGAAAGATGTAATTTATAAGCGTTATTTTAACATTGCAAGTATAGGGCGTTCCGGAGCCCCTTAAGATATTTGCTACACATTAGAGCAGCTGTAATTGGAAAAATGTGTTTAGTCGTAACTAGAGGTAAAACAGAAATGTGTCACCTTCGCGGCAGACGGGGCGACGAAAACAACCATTTATTTAAACAATAGGATGAGTCACGAGGTTATTCCTTAGGTTATTTGGAACAAAAATGTAAATACAGTAATGTGATCGGATCCATAATTAAGGAGCTGCAACAGAGTTCCGAAACAAGCCACGGTGTATGGAGTGCTACACTTGTGTTCACAGGATACACGTTCAGTCTGGGGTAGACAAATGCAGCGAGTGGTACGTTTGCATAACAACCACGTTGTTGATACTGCAACCACTGTTTACTGTTATTGCCTCCTGTGTACAGAGCATTCTACGATGCCGTACAGGTTTTCGTCGCAGGAGTATGGAGAGATGGTGTACATTTTGGGATTTTGTGATGGTAATGCGAAAGCTGCTGTTGCCGAATGTCACGGTTGGTGTCCTAATCTTAGGATTCCGAGTGCCAAAACATTTAGTGGAACATATCGAACAATGCTAGAAACTGGTATTCGTATTCGTATTCACTCCGAAAGACATAGTGACGTTCAAGAAGAGGAAAACATTTTTAATTCAGTAGAGCGGAGTCCTCGTTAAAGTACAAGACGCCCAGCTACCAGACTGAACGTTTCACAATCTAAGATATGTAGGATTCTTCATGAGAATGGACTGTATCCGTTTCATGTTCAGAAAGTTCACCATTTAGAGTCTCATGATTGTGCCAACCGTTTACAATTTGGAACTGATTAAACGGAAATCGGCAGCTCTCTCGCTTCATAATGTTCAGTGATGAGGCAACCTTTGCAAGAGATGGCACCAACAACACGCATAACATGCATGTCTGGGCAGACTAAAATCCCCATGCCACGGTAGTGTCTCAGTTTCAACGCAGATTCAGTGTCAATGTCTGGTGTGGTGTTGTGTGTGACCAGTTACTGGGGCCGTTTATTCTCCCGGGAAATTTAGGTAGTCAGACGTACGGTAACTTTTTTGGGAGAAGACCTACCGCAGCTTCTTGAAGATGTTCTTCTGGAAACAAGATTCCACAAGTACGTCCAACATGACGGGGCACCTGCACACTTCCACCATGGGGTAACAGCTTACCTTAATCAGCAATTTCCACATCGATGGATAGGTCGCGGGGGCCCCATCAACTGGCCTACCAGGTCCACCGATTTAACAACCCTAGATTACTCCGTCTGGGGATGGATAAAAGACATCGTGTATGACGTTAAGGTGAAAACACAAGAAGGATTGATACAACGCATTTTAGATGCCGCAACGTCAATCAGGAACGTGCATGTGACATTACGAAATGCTACTCGCCCGGTTCACTCCCGTGCTAGTATTTGCTTCAAACCCAGGGAGGAAATTTTTAACGATTCCTTTAAATCCACTCTGAATGCAAGAGACTGCTACAAAATAGTTTAAATTAATTATTATGTGCATTTTTGATAGAGAAATCCTGCAATAAAAGCTTTTTTCTGCCATTTTCCTGAATTTTTCAATTACTGTAGCTCCGTAATTATGGACCTGATCCCAACACTATATTTACATTTTTTGTTCCAAATAACCTAAGGAATACCCTCCAGAAACCGAAGGAAAACCTCGTGACGCACCCTGTATATCACAAGGATTAGAAAAAGATTTTTAAACGCAACTCGTCGCTGCTTTATTGATATGGAGATGTTACAATCACTCAAAGAGGACTAATTTTTGGCCCCCGGCTACTTGGCAGTTCAGGATGTCTTCCAAAAATCCCAAGCTGTAATTTTTCCTCCTATCTATGTAATTATGTAGTTCTCAATTCGTTCGAGCAATGATTCATAATAGGAAACACAGTCATAACTCAGTCACTCAAGCCGGCCGGAGTGGCCAAGCGGTTAAAGGCGCTACAGTCTGGAACCGCACGACCGCTACGGTCGCAGGTTCGAATCCTGCCTCGGGCATGGCTGTGTGTGATGTCCTTAAGTTAGTTAGGTTTAGGTAGTTCTAAGTTCTAGGGGACTTATGACCACAGCAGTTGAGTCCCATAGTGCTCAGAGCCATTTGAACCATTTTTGAATCAGTCACTCAAAATGATTCAGGAATTTTACTTGTTAGAATGAAATCAGGCGATGATTCTTCTTCTCCGCAGGCTCGTGCTTTGCGGCAGTCTGCTAATCTGGACAAATAAAATGCCTCGTATTTTTGGGAGCGTTGTTTAATCAGTCGGGAAATCTCAGATCAAGCGGATATTTGACTTTGTTGAAGTTTAACCTTCCGAAGAAGTAATGGAGCTCTTGGATTATTAAATGCAGGTTCGTATCCAGTCTTTCGGAAGTTCCCTTCTGATTAACAACTACGCCATATATCGATGAATATCATTAATTCTCAAATGTCAAATAATGTAAATTGTTACACACCTTTTGTATGAAGGAGCAATATATATATACTTCCCTTTTAATCGTACAATTTCGTATGAGTTATCTTTGGCCATAAATCTCAATATTCAGATTACAATTCTTCAAACAATGCTCAGGCTAATCGGCACGAAGACAATCTCAGAAGCTTTTTTTTTTTTTTTTTTTTTAACATCCACCAGAGAGAGTACTACAATGAATAATTATGCGCTCATGGCATAGCCATTGTATGAAACTAATTTGCGCATGGATTCTGCGAGTATGAAGATATTATTATTATTTATCGTATGATGTGTACATTGATTTACATTTATATACAATATTTTCAGGACTAAAATGTACAATCACAAGTTCGTACAATTTTACAGCTCTATGTCTAGTTCTTCAATCCACTTGACTGCTTCATCCGATGTACGATGAATGTCCATTAAAGTTCCTCTGAAAGTACGATGAGGGCAGTCAGCAACAATGTGATGAATCGTCTGTGAGGGGGCACCACAGTCACAATTTGCAGAGCCAACCCATCCCCATTTGTGCAGTAGATAGCCACATCTGCCTTGTCCAGTTCGAATGCGGTTAATGATCCTCCACTGACGCCTTGGAAGATCAAATCCTTGCGTCTGCTTGGAAGGGTCCTCGACTAGATGTTTATTGGCTACTGAAGACTGATCCCACTGGAGTTTCCATGAACTGTTAATGTTGAAAGCAGATCCTTCAAGGTCGAGTGCTGTGCGCCATGGTGGTTTCCTCGATTTCAAGCGTTGGTGTGTTCCTTGTACAATATATTGATGGATGGGGAGCTGGGGGTTCTGCTGAATGTTTTTCCACATCTTTAGGAGAGCTTCTGATCTTCTTAGGGCTGGAGGTGGGATATTGCTTAGAACCGGCAGCCACAGCGTGTTTGTGCTCCGAATACATCCTGTGATTAATCGCATTGCCTGATTGAGTTGATTTTCTTAGTGTGAACACTGTTGATCCAGGTTGGGCAGCAATATTCAGCAACAGAATATGACAGAGCTATTGCTGTAGATCTCAGGACGTTAGTATTGGCTCCCCATGATGTACCAACAAGCTTCTGAAGAATATTATTTCTAGTTTTAACTTTAGCAGCCACATTTGATAAATGCTGCTTGAAAGACAGAGTTCTATCTAGTGTTAATCCCAGGTACTTTGGTGTACTACAGTATGGCAACACTTGGTCTCTGAATACAACTTCTGGTTTGTAATTTGACTGTCTGTTACGTATGTGGAATGCAGATATAACTGTTTTCTGAGGATTTAGGTGGAGGCACCATTTCTTGAAATATTTGTCTAAGGCTTCCAGATCAGTGGATAGAATAGTTTCAGCATCAGCAAAGTTGGAGCACTGAGTCACCAGACAAATATCATCAGCATATATGAATTTCCTTGAAGATGTTTCTGGTAAGTCGTGTGTATACAAATTGAAAAGGAGGGGAGCCAGAACAGACCCTTGAGGTAAGCCGTCATTTAGTTTAAACATTCTGCTCCTATCATTATCTGAGTAGATCTGAAAGTACCTATTGCTTAGCATATTGTTGAGTAAGGCCGTGAGTTTACGACATGGGATAACACAAACAAATTTTAAAAGGAGTTCTTCTCGCCAGACAGTGTCATAGGCAGCAGATAGATCCAAAAAGGCAGCCACACTTACTGATTTCTTCTCATACCCATTTTCAATGTGCGTAGTGAGAGATAGTACCTGATCGTTACAACTTCTCCCAGGTCTAAATCCTGCTTGCTCGATAGGAATATGATGGTTGATTGTTTCACAGATTCTGTTGTAGATCAGGCGCTCAAGGAGTTTATAAGTGATACTTAAGAGTGCTATTGGACGATAGTTTTCCACTTTTGTGGGATCTTTATTTGGTTTCAGTATGGCTAATATTTTTGATTTCTTCATCAGATGTGGGATGTTTCCAGTTTGCAGGATGTTTGAAAGGAAGTTGGTCAACCATTTTACTGTAGCTGGTCCACAGTGAGCCAGGAATTCTGGGTATATTCCATCATATCCAGCTGCTTTTCCAAGTTTCATACTTTTGATTGCAGCTTTAGTTTCCTCTTCTTGAAATGGAGTAGAGAATTCGGAAGACTGCAGGGCTGCTCTTTTCTTGGTGTTCAACTGTAGTTTGATATCCCTTTTGGCTTGCTTGTCCTTTATATTCTTTGTAACTGACACAAGGTGTTTAGCATAGTCATTCAAATTGATGGCATTTTTTGATCTTTTTGTTGTAGGGTTTGAAGAGTCTAATTTCCTGATGATAGACCAGGCTTTTCTGCTAGAATGGGTGTAATCTAGGGACCCCACAGTTTCATGCCAGATCTTTCTTCGATTATCATCCAGGGACTGGAGGAGGCTTGTTGCATTGTCAGAGTTAGGATGGTCTTCATATTCTTTTAGTAACTCCTCACTCTCGGAACTCCAACCAGGGATATACTCTTTACGGTACCCTCTAGGAATACATCGTCTGGCTGCACCTTTGATAACCCCAACAAATCTGCTGTAGTTGTTGTACGTTGGTTTGATCCATCTGATATTGGAATCTGTTTGCTTTGCAAATTCAGTCCAGTTGGCTTTCTTGAAGTTCCACCTCGGTTTAGGATGTGATCGTACAACAGGTATAGACATCCCCACCTCCAATATAACAGGTCTGTGTTGACTATGTGGGAATTCCTTGAGCACAGTTCGTCGTACTTGATTTAGGGAATTATGAGACTGAGTTGTGAAGCACAGATCTGGGGTATAGCCTTGGGACCAGCGAGCTGAGTGGAAGGTAGGCAGATCTTTAGCATCGTAAATTAAATTCAGGTTTTCAGTTTCCATCCAGTCCTCAAGCGCTTCACCGTTGAGGTCATTCTCCATATATCCCCACAGGTGATGATGACTGTTGAAATCACCGAGGTATATAGTTGGATGTTGCAGAGACGGTAGAACGGGATTAGGCCAATTAGTCCCTGGGGGTTTGTACACGTTAACTATCGTTAGGTTTTCAATTTTAACAGCAGTTGTAAAAATGTCATTTTCAGAATTTTCTGACAGCAGCTGGTAGTTTGTTATGTGATTCTTGACGTAAGTTGCAAGGCCATAATTTTGATGGTGATTAGAGGCTATCAGTTTAAAGCCCGGTATTTTCCCCCTACTCTGTAGCTGTGGTTCATCAGCTGTGTGCGTTTCTTGAAGTGCGATGATATCAACTGCATATTTCTGTGTGAGCCTGGAAAGATACTCACATTTTGCTCGACTTATCCCTTCGATATTCAGTTGACAGATGCGCAGAGATGGTCCAATTCTACGAGCTTGTGGGTCCTGAATAGGACCGCACGTGTCCTTCGTCATTCTTTGACCGAGAGGTCTTTTCAGACAGTTCGGTCTCATCTTATCGTTGTTGCTTTCTTAGCACCACCCAGGGGTCACGTGTAGGGTATTTAAAGGTTATACCTACGGACGTGAAGCAACGCAGTATGAAGATAGAAAATTAGTAAACGTCATTCAAGGATAGAATTGTATCAGAATAATTCGTCGAATATAAAGAGATATTACAAAGCGATGCAAAGAGAAAGACCCTGATAATAACCGATTACATGATTATATTTACTTTAGTTGTTTTACGTGTAGTAATATTCATAGATTTCTTTTAGAAATGCTAAAACTGTTCTGAATGTGTTGGGCATGTAACATCTTATAGGTATTTTGGGGTTCTACGAAGCAGCAACATGAATGGTCGTTTACGTGAAATAAATATTAAGGACGGAGAAGTGGGAATCGTTGGAAGTAAGACGTAGTTCTTGCTAAAAGAAAGATGTAGTTCTTACGAAATCCTGTTGGATGTTCAAAGAAGATAGTGCCACTATTATGCTGCCATTGCGCTATGTCTCGTTTAGAGAGCATGAGAACTAGATAATACAGAAGGCGTATGTTTATGGGCATACAGCTAATCAAAATAACTACATAATATTGTAAACAGTCACTTATTTTAAATGCTTGTTTATTCCATAAACTGCTTTTCGATCCTTTTGAGGCCCGTCTTCAGATGGTGCACAGAAGGTTACACAACTATTTCATCACGTAATGCTCGGTGCTAGACCTGTGACAAAAAGATTGAACATGTGTCTTAGTCAGCACCCAACATTACGCGATGAAATAGTCCTGTAACCTCCCCTGCAACATCTGAGGACGAGCCAGAAATGATTCGAAAACCGGTTTTTGGAATAAATCAATATTTCAAAAAGTGAGCGGTCGCAATTTCCTGTACCTTTATTTCAATAAACAGTAACGGATTGTTAAACATCCACAGTCGATAAGCTTCATATTGTTATTCATTTCCCCTCGCTCAATCGCTAATACTAGTACGAAGTACCCTCCGTCAGGCTGTGTACATTGGCTTAGAGTAGACGTAAACAGGCAGAACAGAGGTTCCCAAATTTTTCCTCTGACGGAACGCTTTGGGAATCCTCATACTTTGATGGAATACTTAAGTTTATTTTGAAGGTTAATAAAAATAATAATAAAAGTAATGACATGTTAAAACAAAAGAGAAAAACTTGTTTTATTCAGTGATTACTTCAATTCTAGATCAAAACTTATAACAAAAAAATCATAGTAAAGTTTTTAAAAAGTGCGGTAAATCGATAATGATGTAGGCCGAAGCACTGAATTAAAATTCGTATCAGCAGGAGTAATCGAACACGGGTTTCCTGCTTTCTATGCAGTTGGGCTTGTAACCTTCCGGTACATAAAAAATAATATACATAATTTACAGAGAATTGAAGTTGATAATTTTGGACGTAAGCAGCGCTACGTCATGGCCCAGTGAAATCAGCCTGAATAAACTGAAAAATTCTTATCTCATAATGGTGTCACCGGATAACGCTGTCTATACATCTGCTCCTACATGGCACAGCTCAGTGCAACGCTGGCCTATCTACCACTACTGAACAACATTTGTCTGAGATTTGCATTATTAGAAAAAAAACCTCCAGAATGAAATTTTCACTCTGCAGCGGAGTGTGCGCTGGTATGAAACTTCGTGGCAGATTAAAACTGTGTGCCGGACCGAGACTCGAACTCGGGACCTTTGCCTTTCGCGGGCAAGTGCTCTAACAAGGTCTCGAGTTCGAGTCTCGGTCCGGCACACAGTTTTAATCATCAGGAAATTTAAGAAAAAAAAACTGACTTTGCTTGCTGACACAGCTGCATAACTGGTCCTCTGATTATTAAACAACACGTGACTATAATCTGGGAAAATTTGTAAAAATATTTAAATTCAAGTAAATGACTGATAAAAAATTACGTTCTGAAAAACCTTATTATTGAAAACCTTTCTGCAAACCATTACATAAAAAACTGAACATTACAAGTCTGACTTAATTAGTGCTGACAAATCACAAAAAGATTGAAACAAATTCATATTAACATCTCAGACAACAAATTTAAGCACGCACATGGCGATGAAGAATAATAAAGTTTACCTTACACTACATGGCAATGAACTGCGCTGCGCCAGCGGTGACTGCTATTGTTCTTACATGGGTAGCAACTGTACTGTAGCGGTGAGCTACTACGACTTCTCCGTAACATCGAGCTATTGCGACTGCTCCACAACAACTAACTACTGCGACTGCTCTGTAGGAGCGAGCGATTATGAATGCTGCCGACACTGCTCTGACCTGCGATTCTATTGCAGCAGAGATGTTTTGTATTGCAGGCAGCGCGTGAGCAGTACATCGAAATTACATTTGCTCCAGTAAGGTAGTGAACAGTAAACCTCTTACATAATGAAGCCCTGACAGGCTAGCTGTTACACCACACTGGCTCTGCATGTACTACACCTGCAAGGATTAACCAGTACGTTCCACTCCCCGATACAAATGTCATCTTACACCTCAGACCAGTGCTATTCCCATCCTAAACCCGAATCAGCATTGTCGAAGCTCTCCAGTATTGCAACAGTACCTTAGCAGTGAGCGAAAATGGGGTTAATCTAGACTGTACCTCAGATAATAAAAGAAATTATTCAGATAGTGAAGGGAGACGAAAATTTAATAGTCATGGGTGACTGGAATTCGAGTGTAGGAAAAGGGAGAGAAGGAAACGTAATAGGTGAATATGGATTGGGGCTAAGAAATGAAAGAGGAAGCCGCCTGGTAGAATTTTGCACAGAGCACAACATAATCATAGCTAACACTTGGTTTAAGAATCATGAAAGAAGGTTGTATACATGGAAGAACCCTGGAGATACTAAAAGGTATCAGATAGATTATATAATGGTAAGACAGAGATTTAGGAACCAGGTTTTAAATTGTAAGACATTTCCAGGGGGAGATGTGGACTCTGACCACAATCTATTGGTTATGAACTGTAGATTAAAACTGAAGAAATTGCAAAAAGGTGGGAATTTAAGGAGATGGGACCTGGATAAACTGACTAAACCAGAAGTTGTAGAGAGTTTCAGGGAGAGCATAAGGTAACAATTGACAGGAATGGGGGAAAGAAATACAGTAGAAAAAGAATGGGTAGCTTTGAGGGATGAAGTAGTGAAGGCAGCAGAGGATCAAGTAGGTAAAAAGACGAGGGCTACTAGAAATCCTTGGGTAACAGAAGAAATATTGAATTTAATTGATGAAAAGAGAAAATATAAAAATGCAGTAAATGAAACAGGCAAAAAGGAATACAAACATCTCAAAAATGAGATCGACAGGAAGTGCAAAATGGCTAAGCAGGGATGGCTAGAGGACAAATGTAAGGATGTAGAGGCTTATCTCACTAGGGGTAAGATAGATACTGCCTACAGGAAAATTAAAGAGACCTTTGGAGATAAGAGAACGACTTGTATGAATATCAAGAGCTCAGATGGAAATCCAGTTCTAAGCAAAGAAGGGAAAGCAGAAAGGTGAAGGAGTATATAGAGGGTCTATACAAGGGCGATGTACTTGAGGACATTATTATGGAAATGGAAGAGGATGTAGATGAAGATGAAATGGGAGATACGATACTGCGTGAAGAGTTTGACAGAGCACTGAAAGACATGAATCGAAACAAGGCCCCCGGAGTAGACAACATTCCATTGGAACTACTGACGTCCTTGGGAGAGCCAGTCCTGAGAAAACTCTACCATCTGGTGAGCAACATGTATGAAACAGGTGAAATATCCTCAGACTTCAAGAAGAATATGATAATTCCAATCCCAAAGAAAGCAGGTGTTGACAGATGTGAAAATTACCGAACTATCAGTTTAATAAGTCACAGCTGCAAAATACTAACACGAATTCTTTACAGACGAATGGAAAAACTAGTAGAAGCCAACCTCGGGGAAGATCAGTTTGGATTCCGTAGAAACACTGGAACACGTGAGGCAATACTGACCTTACGACTTATCTTAGAAGAAAGATTAAGGAAAGGCAAACCTACGTTTTTAGCATTTGTGGACTTAGAGAAAGCTTTTGACAATGTTGACTGGAATACTCTCTTTCAAATTTTAAAGGTGGCAGGGGTAAAATACAGGGAGCGAAAGGCTATTTAAAATTTGTACAGAAGCCAGATGGCAGTTATAAGAGTCGAGGGACATGAAAGGGAAGCAGTGGTTGGGAAGGGAGTAAGACAGGGTTGTAGCCTCTCCCCGATGTTGTTCAATCTGTATATTGAGCAAGCAGTAAAGGAAACGAAAGAAATATTCGGAGTAGGTATTAAAATCCAAGGAGAAGAAAAAAAAAATTTGAGGTTCGCCGATGACATTGTAATTCTGTCAGAGACAGCAAAGGACTTGGAAGAGCTGTTGAATGGAATGGACAGTGTCTTGAAAGGAGCATATAAGATGAACATCAACAAAAGCAAAACCAGGATAATGGAATGTAGTCGAATTAAGTCGGGTGATGCTGAGGGAATTAGATTAGGAAATGAGACACTTAAAGTAGTAAAGGAGTTTTGCTATTTGGTGAGCAAAATAACTGATGATGGTCGAAGTAGAGAGGATATAAAATGTAGACTGGCAATGGCAAGGAAAGCGTTTCTGAAGAAGAGAAATTTGTTAACATCGAGTATAGATTTAAGTGTCAGGAAGTCATTTCTGAAAGTATTTGTATGGAGTGTAGCCATGTATGGAAGTGAAACATGGACGATAAATAGTTTGGACATGAAGAGAATAGAAGCTTTCGAAATGTGGTGCTACAGAAGAATGCTGAAGATTAGATGGTAGATCACATAACTAATGAGGAAGTATTGAATAGGATTGGGGAGAAGTTTGTGGCACAACTTGACCTGAAGAAGGGATCGGTTGGTAGGACATGTTCTGAGGCATCAAGGGATCACCAATTTAGTATTGCAGGGCAGCGTGGAGGGTAAAAATCGTATAGGGAGACCAAGAGATGAATACACTAAGCAGATTCAGAAGGATGTAGGTTGCAGTAGGTACTGGGAGATGAAGAAGCTTGCACAGGATAGAGTAGCATGGAGAGCTGCATCAAACCAGTCTCAGGACTGAAGACCGCAACAACAACAAACCTCAGATGTAGGTGATATACACTGATGAGACCAAACAGTACGACTGCTGCCCACCACGACTTTGGATGCCACCTGGTGACCTTGCGGGCACATGACGCAGTAGCAAAAGTGTGTAAGCGAAGCAGACATGGAAAGGGGATCACCCTAGACAAGAGGTGAGCTGCAAACGGAGAAACCCATTTGAGACAAGCGACTTTAACAAAGTGCAGATCCTTATTACGCAGAGCCTGTGAACAAGTATCTCGAAAAATGGTGAAGCTTGGCGGATGTTCACGTGCTATTGTCGTGAGTATCTACTGAAAGAGGTAGATGGGCAGTGAAACTACCACTAGGCGCTAAATGGCTGGACGTCCACGACTCTTCATAGAACGTGGGGTTCGGAGGCTTGTCTGCTCTGTAACGTGGGACAGATGGTGATCTGTGGTATCTCCGCCGAAAGAGCACAATGCTGGCACATGCACAAGTGATTTAGAGCACACTGTTCATCGTACATTGTCGAACATGGAGCTTCGCGCAGACCACCTCTAAATGTTTACATTGTAAGTAGGCTGTTTATATGTAAGTAGGCTGTTTAGGTTTTCTTATTGGTAACGCCACGTAGCGCTCTGTATGAAAATCACTGGCTGTGCTGTGTGCAGTCTGTGGCTGGGTGGCATTAAGTAGGCTGTTTAGGTTTTTATATTGGTAACGCCACGTAGCGCTCTGTATGAAAATCACTGGCTGTGCTGTGTGCAGTCTGTGGCTGGTTTGCATTGTTGTTGGCTATTGTAGTGTTGGGCAGCTGGATGTTAACAGCGCGTAGCGTTGCGCAGTTGGAGGCGAGCCGCCAGCAATGGTGGTTGTGGGGACAGAAATGGTGGATACTAAAATGTAAACTTTCACGGCCGGAAATATCATGTCCATTATAATTATCCGGGCTGTTATGCCGTGGTCGGTTGATGAATTCTGTGGTGATTCCCAACGTTTCGTCTCCGACTGCGGGAGACATCTTCAAGGGGGTCCGTAGCTTGATGGAAGGTCCAACACACACACACAGTAGCGAGCCAGTTGAAACGAAAAATCGTCATTTTCATCAGTAAGAGGGAAAAACCAGTCAGAAAGCATGTTTCGGTGACGGTCGCTCTTCACAGTGGTGGAGGCTTCTTCGTCATCTTCCTCCTGCCCAGAACCCACAACACACAGTCAATGTTCAAATGTGTGTCAATTCCTAAGGGACCAAACTGCTGAAGTCATTGGTCCCTAGACTTACACATTACTTAAACTAACTTACGCTAAGAACAACACATACACCCATGTCCGAGAAAGGACTTGAACCTCCTGCGGGAGGGGCCGCGCAATCCGTGACATGGCGCCTCAAACCGCACGTCACTCCGCACGGCAAGACACAGGCATGCGGTGTAGATGCATCTTATCTTCCACAGTCACTCGCGGATTTTCGTTATTCCCAATTCTGCAGTTCTGCTTCTTGACGTACACACAGAGGTGGAAGTGCGCCTCATCTGAGAAAATTATTCGTTTTGCGAAGTTATCGTTCTCCGCTTGTCGAAACAAGAGTCATTGACCAAATGGATGTTTCTTTCCAAAATCTGCAGGCTTCAAATCTTGTGTAAGTTGTATCTTATACACACTCGTGTTCTGATCTTTTGAAAGGGTTTCATGGAGTGAACTTGGTGATAAATTCAACTGTTGATCTCGTCGGCGAAACGATTTTCTGACACATACGATCACGTTGTCACGCACGGCAGCAATGTTCCCTTGCATTCGAACATAACGCGGTCGTCCTGTTTTCTTAACGTTTGAAACAGAACCCGTGGTCTCAAACTTCCGGTTCAACTTCCGAATTGACGATTCGGTTGGAGCAGCATTACGTCCGAGTGTCACACGCAATTCACGAACGGTTGCCGAGGGACTTTCACTGTTTCCGTAATAACTTCTTATCACTTGGATATGTTGGTCAGTTGTATATGTTCCATGACGAAAATAAACATCCATCAGGCTACTAATGCGAAGGATCGCAGATAACAAACATGGAAAAACCACGGCTGCCAACCGTCGTATGACAAAACGGCGCAAAATTCAAATTCGTCATTACTTACCGGACACCCGACTGAGGTGTAGATCGAATGTGCATTCCTCTGAAAACCCATCATCCTGGAACTGGTAGGTTGCAGAATACAGCTAGCAATGTGCAGGTGTCTTGGCTCGAATGCTACCTTGGTAAACGTTTTTACCTATTCAGAGATAGGTGTCCCTCACCTCGGGGGTCAAAATGCTCAGACGGTGGAGGATCTCAGTGCTATGAGAGCGGGAGCCAAACATCGAAAGAGAATAATTCAGACTGTATGGTGTCTGGAGTGCGCCACGTGTTTGAGGCATGTGTTTATCAATTTGCCATGTAACACAGTAATTGGCTAACACATCACATCAATATAGGTGGTCCGTCTTTGGTAAACTACAGTTCTAGCAGACATAAGGACAGAGTTTGTCACTGTTTTTCAGTTCACGACTGGCTATCAAAGATATTGGGTTGGTTCATAAGTTCGTAGCGTTTTTCAATAGGTTTAGTAAACACACCAGATACACATAAAACAGACTTTTGTCATCAATAATATGTTCTTCTTCACTATTTACAACAGTCTGAACGACCCAAATACTTCGTCAGTTACGATTGCATCGGACACTGCATCATTGAGACTCGACCGTAGATCAATAAAAAGTGTCGTTTGCTCCGATGACAGCCGGCCGCAGTGGCCGAGCGGTTCTACGCGCTTCAGTCTGGAACCGCTTGACCGCTACGGTCGCAGGTTCAAATCCTGCCTCGGGCTTGGATGTATGTGATATCCTTAGGTTAGTTAGGTTTAAGTACTTCTAAGTTATAGGGGACTGATGACCTCACATGTTAAGTTCCATAGTGCTCAGAGTCCTTTGAACCCCCCTTTGGTCCGATGAATCACGTTCCTTGTTACGTTAATAATCGTGTCTGGACACGCTGGGGTTCAAAATGGTTAAAATGGCTCTGAGCACTATGGGACTTAATTTCTGAGGTCATCAGTCCCCTAGAACTTAGAACTAATTAAACCTAACTAACCTAAGGACATCACACACATCCATGCCCGAGGCAGGATTCGAACCTGCAATCGTAGCGGTGGCGCGGTTCCAGACTGTAGCGCCTAGAGCCGCTCGGCCACTCCGGCCGGCAACGCTGGGGCAATGTTTCGATTGCGTGTATGTAGAAAATCATGTGGTTTTAAGGCGAAGAACTCCTTGAGGCGTGTTCGGAGCGTATTTTTATCCGGACACAAAGTTCCTTGAAGGTTTTACAATAGAGAGCGGAAAGGGTGAAAAATCTTAGGGCAGAAGAACGGGTGAATAAGGTGGATGAGGAATGACTTCCCAACCTGACTGCTGTACTGTGTTTCTTGTCAGTCACTCAGAATGCGGGCGGTCTTGATCCTGAAGCAGCGTCACTTCACGCACCGTTCCTGGTCGTTGTCACTGGATCGCGTTTGTCTCAGTTGTTGAGAATAGACGTCAGCAGTGATTGCTAATCTTCGGGGAAGCAATCCGTTAGTTAGTTGGTTGCGGGTTCCATAGATGAATCGCACGGTACGGTAGCCGTTATCATGTGGAACGCGTCAAGTGCACAAGAAATGCACGTATGAAACTAGATTTTTTAACATATATATATATATATATACAGGGTGATTCAAAAAGAATACCACAACTTTAGGAATTTAAAACTCTGCAACGACAAAAGGCAGAGCTAAGCACTATCTGTCGGCGAATTAAGGGAGCTATAAAGTTTCATTTAGTTGTACATTTGTTCGCTTGAGGCGCTGTTGACTAGGCGTCAACGTCAGTTGATGCTAAGATGGCGACCGCTCAACAGAAAGCTTTTTGTGTTATTGAGTACGGCAGAAGTGAATCGACAACAGTTGTTCAGCGTGCATTTCGAACGAAGTATGGTGTTAAACCTCCTGATAGGTGGTGTATTAAACGTTGGTATAAACAGTTTACAGAGAATGGGTGTTTGTGCAAAGGGAAAAATTCTGGGCGGCCGAGAACGAGTCATGAAAATGTAGCACGCATCCAGCAAGCATTTGTTCGCAGCCCAGGAAAATCGACTCGCAGAGCTAGCAGAGAGCTGCAAATTCCACAATCAACTGTATGGAGAGTCCTACGAAAAAGGTTAGTTATGAAACCTGAACGTCAACTACCCGAGGCGATAGATCGGCCGCCAGGCAGCCCGTGACAGAGCACTTCATCACTGGCCTCGAAGGAGCCCTGATCTTACCCCCTGCGATTTTTTCTTATGGGGGTATGTTAAGGATATGGTGTTTCGGCCACCTCTCCCAGCCACCATTGATGATTTGAAACGAGAAATAACAGCAGCTATCCAAACTGTTACGCCTGATATGCTACAGAGAGTGTGGAACGAGTTGGAGTATCGGGTTGATATTGCTCGAGTGTCTGGAGGGGGCCATATTGAACATCTCTGAACTTGTTTTTGAGTGAAAAAAAACCTTTTTAAATACTCTTTGTAATGATGTATAACAGAAGGTTATATTATATTTCTTTCATTAAATACACATTTTTAAAGTTGTGGTATTCTTTTTGAATCACCCTGTATATTACACTACAGAGTTAAAGATTAATATTTCTTTGTCAAGGAGATATGATTTCAATTTATTTTTGAAGCTATTACTGCTGTCTGTCAGACTTTTTTTTCATCTGGTAATTTGTCGAAAATTTTTTTTTTTTGCAGCATATTTTTCCCCTTTCTGTGCCAAAGATAGGTTGAGTAAAGGATAGTGTAAGTCTTTCTTTTTTCTGGTATTATAATCACGAATGTCACTGTTGTTTTTAAACTGGTCCATGTTGTTGAGAACAAATTTCATTAGTGGTCAAATGTACTGTGAGGCTGTTGTAAGAATTTCCCAATCTTTGAAAAAGATGCCTACAAGATTTGCGACTATGAACCCCACACATTATTCTAACCACTGTCTTTTGAGCAGTGAATACTTTTTGTCTAAATGTTGAGTTACCCCAAAATATTATTCCGTATGACATCAGAGAATGAAGGTATGCAAAGTATGTTAGCTAACTAATTTCTGTATCCTCAAAATTGGCAATTACTCTGATTGCAAAAGTTGCTGAACCTAGTCGCTTTAGAAGATCCAAAATATGAATTTTCCAATTAAGATTCTCATCTATGTCTACACCCAAAAACTTAGAATGCTCTACCCTGTCTACTGACTTCTGTTGATGTGTTATATTTATTGAAGGAACTGTACTTTTTGCAGCAGAAAATTGGATTTACTGTGTTTTTTTTTCAAAGTTTAGAGCAAGCCCATTTGCAGAAAACCAATTAACGACTTTTCCAAAAAACTTATTTGTATCATTTACAATTGGAGTTTCTTTTACCGGATTGATAATGATGCTTGTATCATCAGCAAACAGTCTCAGTTCAGCTTCCTGTTTGAGATAGAAAGGGAGGTCGTTCACATATATCAAGAACAGCCAGAGTCGCTGTTCCATCAGAGGCATAACCTTACCTTTCGCGGATGTGCACAAGTCTTTGTACCGGGAGTTATTTCTTTGTTTGGGCTCAACCATTCCTTTCTTTCTCTTACGTTGTCATAAAGACATCATTTCTCGCCACCAGTAGTGATATAGGGTAGGAATCGTCCGTCTTGTTCAAGGGTCAATTGATGAGGAGCAGGCAGAGATGTACATGTAGTCACCTGCTGATTTTTGTGATTTTTGGCTTATAGCATGCGATACCCGTGCTATTTTTGAACCTTCCCCATTGCAAACAAGTGTCGCAGGATGGTGGAATGATGGAGGATCATCACATTTGCCAGTTCGCGAGTGGACCGATGAGCGTAGCAGTCTGGTCCCTTTAACCCCCCCCCCCCCCCCCCCCCAGTTCGTGAGTGAAGTGCGGAATTAGCCGAGCGGTCTCAAGCGCTGAAGTCATGGACTGTGCGGCTGGTCCCGGCGGAGGTTCGAGTCCTCCCTCGGGCAGCGGTGTGTGTGTTTGTCCTTAGGATACTTTAGGTTAAGTAGTGTGTAAGCTTAGGGACTGATGACCTTAGCAGTTAAGTCCCATAAGATTTCGCACACATTTGAACATTTTGAACAGTTCGCGAGTACAGTCACGTGGACCATTGTGGACTAATACGTTTAAACGATCTTCATGAAACACCGAAGGTATTCCTGAACGTAATAGCCACTAATGTCAAAACGATCCTTCTTAAACCGAGAAAACCATTTTCTTGGCGTGCTCTGTCCAACGGTACTATCTAAATACACGGCGAAAATGTTTCTGGTTGAATGAGATTTTCACTCTGCAGCGGAGTGTACGCTGATATGAAACTTCCTGGCAGATTAAAACTGTGTGACCGACCGAGACTCGAACTCGGGACCTTTGCCTTTCACGGGCAAGTGTTATACCATCTGAGCTACCGAAGCACGACTCACGCCCGGTACTCACAGCTTTACTTCTGCGAGTACCTCTTCTCCTACCTTCCAAACTTTACAGAAGCTCTCCTGCGAACTTGCACTTGCCCGCGAAAGGCAAAGGTCCCGAGCTCGAGTCTCGGTCGGGCACACAGTTTTAATCTGCCAGGAAGTTTCATATCAGCGTACACTCCGCTGCAGAGTGAAAATCTCATTCTGGAAACATCCCCCAGGCTGTGGCTAAGCCATGTCTCCGCAATATCCTTTCTTTCAGGAGTGCTAGTTCTGCTAGGTTCGCAGGAGAGCTTCTGTAAAGTTTGGAAGGTAGGAGAAGAGGTACTGGCAGAAGTAAAGCTGTGAGTACCGGGCGTGAGTCGTGCTTCGGTAGCTCAGATGGTAGAGCACTTGCCCGCGAAAGGCAAAGGTCCCGATTCGAGTCTCGGTCGGGCACACAGTTTTAATCTGCCAGGAAGTTTCATGTTTCTGGCTGTCTCCCTTCTGTCATCCTTCTACCGCATTCAAACAGAAGAATACGTCGGAAACATTCTGATATCGCCACTTGACACTCCATTTTCTAGCATCCACAGCTCTCCTCATATGATAAAATGATGACGACATGTAAACTCAAATAGCGACAGTGGACTACAAATAAAAAATGTCAATCTATGAATAAACCCATAGCAACCAGAAAACCGACACGCTACAAACTTGTGCACCTACCTAACATGCCTTGATACATGCACTTCACGTTCAACTCTGCCAGTAGATCACCCACTGCAGTTACTGTAGTGCCCACATCCCTACTGTTGGTTTTGTTCTCTGCCGTGATTTGCGGAAGAATGGATCTCGAGGAAGATCAGTTTGAGTTCCGGAGAAATGTAAGAAAACGCGAGGCAATACTGAGCCTACTATTTATCTTAGAAGGTTGGTTAAAGAATTACAAACCTGTACCTATAGCATTAGTAGATTTATAGAAAGCTTTCAGCAATGTCAACTGGACTACACTCTTTGAAATTCTGTACATAGCAGAGATAAAATACAGGGAGCGAAATGTTATTCACAATTATTACAGAAGCCAGACCGCAGTTCTAAGAGTCGAGGGACGTGAGAGTCAAGTAGTGGTTGAGTAGGGCGCGCGACGTGGTTGTAGCGTATCCACGTTGTAGCGTATCCACTCTTCATTAATACAAGGAGAAATTTGAATAGGGAATTAAATGCAGGGAGAAATAATAAAAGCTTCGAAGCTTGCCGATGGCATGGTAACTGTCGGAGACACAAAGGAAATGGAAGATCAGTTAAATGGAATTTGTGGTGCCTTGATAAAAAATAATAAGCTGAAAATCAACAAATCTAAATTAATGGTAATGGAATGTAGTCGAAACAATAAGGTGATGCTGGCGATTCTTGAAGCAAAAGTAGTGGACGAGTTTTGTTATGTAGTTTTGTTATGTTGTTGTTGTGGTCTTCAGTTCTGAGACTGGTTTGATGCAGCTCTCCATGCTACCCTATCCTGTGCAAGCCTCTTCATCTCCCAGTACTTACTGCAACCTACATCCTTCTGAATCTGCTTAGTGTATTCGTCTCTTGGTCTCCCTCTACGATTTTTACCCTCCTCGCTGCCCTCCAATGCTAAATTTGTGATCCCTCTACGTCTCAGAACATGTCCTACCAACCGGTCCCTTCTTCTTCTCAAGTTGTGCCACAAACTCCTCTTCTCACAATTCTGTTCAATACCTCCTCATTAGTTATGTGATCTACCCATCTAATCTTCAGCATTCTTCTGCAGCACCACATTTCGAACGCTTCTATTCTCTTCATGTCCAAACTATTTATCGTCCATGTTTGACTTCCAAACATGACTACACTCCGTACAAATACTTTCAGAAACGACTTCCTGACACGTAAATCTATACTCGATGTTAACAAATTTCTCTTCTTCAGAAACGCTTTCCTTGCCATTGCCAGTCTACATTTTATATCTTCTGTACTTCGACCATCATCGGTTATTTTGCTCCCCAAATAGCAAAACTCCTTTACTACTTTAAGTGTCTCATTTCCTAATCTAATTCCCTCAGCATCACCCGACTTAATTCGACTACATTCCATTATCCTCGTTTTGCTTTTGTTGATGTTAATCTTATATGCTCCTTTCAAGACACTGTCCATTCCGTTCAACTGCTCTTCAAAGTCCTTTGCTGTCTCTGACAGAATTACAATGTCATCGGCGTACCTCAAAGTTTTTATTTCTTCTCCATGGATTTTGATACCTACTCCGATTTTTTCTTTTGTTTGCTTTACTGCTTGCTCAATATACAGGTTGAATAACTCCGTGGAGAGGCTACAACCCTGTCTCACTCCCTTCCCAACCACTGCTTCCCTTTCATGCCCTTCGACTCTTACAATTGCCATCTGGTTTCTGTACGAATTGTAAATAGCCTTTCGCTCCCTGTATTTTACCCCTGCCTGCTTTAGAATTTGAAAAAGAGTATTCCAGTGAACGTTGTCAAAAGCTTTCTCTAAGTCTACAAATGCTAGAAACGTAGGTTTGCCTTTCCTTAATCGTTCTTCTAAGATAAGTCGTAGAGTCAGAATTGATTCACGTGTTCCAGTATTTCTACGGAATCCAAACTGATCTTCCCCGAGGTCGGCTTCTACCAGTTTTTCCATTTGTCTGTAAAGAATGCGTCTTAGCATTTTGCAGCTGTGACTGATAGTTCGGAAATTTTTACATCTGTCAACATCTACTTTCTTTGGGATTGGAATTATTATATTCTTCTTGAAGTCTGAAGTTTTGTTATATGCGCAGCAAAATAAACAGAGAGGACATAAAATTTAGAATGTTAATACGAAGAAAAGTGTTTCTGAAAAAGGGAAATTTTTTTAAAGATACAGTATGAATGTAAATGTTAGGAAATCTTCTCCGAAGGCATTTGTCTGGACTGTATCCTTGTATGGAAATGAAACACCGGCGAGAAACAGTTGAGATAAGAAGAGAGTAAAAGGATATAATGTAAT
Organism: Schistocerca piceifrons; assembly: GCF_021461385.2. Taxonomy (NCBI): domain Eukaryota; kingdom Metazoa; phylum Arthropoda; class Insecta; order Orthoptera; family Acrididae; genus Schistocerca; species Schistocerca piceifrons. Next base: position 1,193,802,874 of record NC_060138.1, read on the forward strand.
GCTACAAAAGAAAGCTGAAAGTCAGGCGGGTGGATCTAATGACGAATGAATAGACACTGAATGGAAATGGGGAGAAAAGAAATGTATACCAAAAGTTAACTACAAGAAGGGATCGGATGATAGGACGTCCTGAGTGTTCAAGGAATCGTCAGTTTGATAATGGAGTGAAGTGTGGAACGTATAAATTACAGAGGGAGATCATAGGTTGATTAGAGTAATCTGGTCCAAAGGGATGCAAGCTGTAGTAGTTATGCAGAGAGGAAGGGGCTTTTTCGGGATATAACATAGGGTTGCATCAAACCATTCTTCGGACTGAAGATCACACCAACAATGTCGAGGTATAATTGCAGGAGCCGGCCGCGGTGGTCTAGCGGTTCTAGGCGCTCAGTCCGGAACCGCGCGACTGCTACGGTCGCAGGTTCGAATCCTGCTTCGGGCATGGATGTGTGTGGTGTCCTCAGGTTAGTTAGGTTTAAGTAGTTCTAAGTTCTAGGAGACTGATGAATACAGATGTTAAGTCCCATAGTGCTCAGAGCCATTTGAACCATTTTATAATTGCAGGAGTTCAGCCTTCTGCTAACATTTAGGCTGCAAGCTGCTTAACTGTCTTCGGTAAAGCCCTCCCGTTCATCTTACCAGGATGAGAATTATTGAACTGTATGCAATAATGTCGTCATAACTTCTGAACGGTTTGGGTTAGGACGTTCAAACCTCACGGTTGGCAGCGGGGCTCATTGAGAATTAGTATGAGCATGCGCACTCGCCTTGTTTGGTTGAAGCCCACTTTCATTTGGATGAGTTTGTCAATAGGCAAAATTGGCGCGTTTGGCGGTCTGAGAATCCTCATTTCGTGATCAAGAAGTCTCTTCACCGTCAACGGGTGACTGTGTGGTCTGCAATGTCCAGTCACGGAATAATCGGTGTAAATACCTTGATCGCACGTTGACTACTGAACGGTACGTGAAGGTTTTCGACAAGATGTAGTTCAAGCAAGACGGAGCTCGACCCTCATCGAAGCAGGAGGCCCCATTCTGTCTCTGGGGTACTCAGAGGCCACTGGCATGGGAACACTTGCGACTCCTTTTTGTGGGGCTATGTTAAAGACAGTGACGTCAAAACCATTTTTGAGCAGAAAACAGCCATTTTGAAGATCATCTACAGCATCGATGTTCCGACACTTCAGCGGGTCATGCTAAATTTCGCTGTCGTCTGTGCCACATCATCGCCAATGATGGCAGGGATATCGTACATGTCATAACCTAAATCTGAATATCTTTAGTGACGTTTATATGTTGAGTGAAGTGAGTGCACGCTGTAGTTTGTAACTAATTCACGTTTCTTCTCCTATAGTTCAACAATTGTCGCCCAGTGTGTACCTACCGGAAGAGCCACAGGTCTACACGGAAAATACAGTGAAAGAAATACCATAAGTCCGTCAGAAATACGCCGTCTGTAAAAAAATGTTGTCTCACATTTCTCGTCGGTAGGAGAAACAGTTCCAACGACGCTGCGAGTTGGTGCCGGATTCCACACATTGTCAAGGTTGATATCAACATCACGATTAATTTAAGCTCTTGACAAAAGTGTTCAAGTGGCTTCTCTGAAAACTGAATCGCAGAACGATAACAGAAATGCTAGAATTGGACTTTCTCGTATTCAAAACTGGTTCAAATGGCTCTGAGCACTATGGGACTTAACATCTGAGGTCATCAGTCCCCTACAACTTAGAACTACTTAAACCTAACTAACCTAAGGACAGCCCGAGGCAGGATAAGAATCTGCGCCTGTAGCAGCCACGCGGTTCCGGACTGAAGCGCTTAGAACCGCTCGTCCACCGCGATCAGCTTCTCGTATTCCTTGCTTTCTGTGAAGCCGAGCATGGCATGGCGTGGCAGCACTCACATTAATTTCTCGTATTCAATTGCGTGGCCTATCGGAATGCAGTGCTACGCCGCAGCAGAAGTAATCAGATGGTGGCAGGCGGGTATAGCGTCAATGTACCAAGCAACGTTATTGAACTGTACGCGAAGTGCGTTCAACTCCACACGGCTCGCTCAGAAGATGAGAAATCGGCTTTTAATCGTACAAGACAATATTTAGTTGCGAATGATTCCCGCTTGTGTGTAGGTCAACAATGAGATGGGTTTGACATTTTTTCGTGCTGTTACTATAGAACAACGCAGAATCATTATGGAAATGGGCCTGTGTGGCAGAGAGGCAGAACTGTGAACCGACAAAATGTTAAATTATCTCTCAGCGTAAAAGAGGATGAAAAGATTCCACAAACGGTGACGCTATAATCGGGTGAATGGTGTGATAAACGCGACCAACGAATAAACGTTTGATTAGTCTTCCGACGTGAAAGCATGCAGTTTTATTAAATACTGGACAGAGAGGATGATCTGCTGTAATCCAACTTAATAATATCAGTCAGGCACCTGAAAACGAGAAGCGAGCCATCGCGCATTGGTGCAGGTAACAGGATGGAGTGTTTTACGGCCCGGCTCTTGCCGCACAAACTGCGCAATTAAATGTTTATGGCTGTTGGTACGTAACACACGAGCGTGAAGGCCGGTGTTAATGACTAAAAGCCAAGTTATTACTAATCAGCTATAATTTGAGGAATTTACAACTCTATCACTCCGCTGATCAGAACTATAAACCTCGCAGTTCGGCAACACTAGTGTGAAATTGCTATTAACTCTAAAGCGATAACACGTGCACGTGTTAGTAAACTATTTTTATTCAGTGGCATGGCTCTCGTGTCTTGTTTAAGTGAGAATGCAGTTAATGACGTTTTGCTGTCCCTTTGTTATCGAAATTTACAACTTTTACAACGTATACTATTTCTAATTACGTTTTTGTTAAAACAGATTGAGACTGGTGAAATACTATGTTGTTTTGTTTTTAAATTGTTGCAGTGGACCCTCTGAAAACGAGAGAACGTAGAATTTTAAAACTGTCATACGAATTGTGAATAATTTTCGGACGACAAACAGAATTTAATTACGAGTAGCAATAAGGGCAGATTCGTGTTTCATTTTATGCATACGTCCGTGTACGATTAAATTGTGATGTGGAGAAGGATTAGGGTTTAATAAACGACAATTCCGCTTATGGTTCATCATCCACAACATCCATATAAAAGAGTGCTGACGCGTATCACTTTATTGTAGTCGCTTTATTATAGTCGATTATGATTCCTTCTGAAACGTATTCATTTATTCCTTCTCACTTCAAGTTCCCTGAATCCTGCAGCCCCGTGCTATCTAGTTGTACGCTCATTTTGGCAGAGCCACTTTGGTTAAACTAATCTCAACATACTACCTCTACAATGCAAGAATGTATATCAACAAAGGAATAACAGAGCCAAACGGTTGCAAATAGCTGTTCGGTACACTGACCTATGACTCGGCACCTCTAAGGATGTCTTCATCAGAATGAAAATTTCAAGAAACAGTAAACGTTCATTGTGAGAAGGCTATGGTCAAAGTTTAGAGCAGATATGCTCAAGCCAAAAATTGAAACTGAACGCGTTCCAGCCTTTGGCACGTATGCCTTGCAAGGCATTCTGAATAAAGTTTTTGCAATACAGCTGATGACTGTGTTAGCGTTTTTTATGCAAATTGGGACCATATCAGGTATTATTCTGACTCCTCGAGGCTTGAATTCCTGGTACCTGACTCCGACCAGAGGATCGACTTATTAGCATTAACATTCTACGGCAGTAGGATTAATGGAGCTGCAGCAATTGTAGAGGAATTCTGGTACTACAAGCCAAATGTTCATGATCTGATACGTCGTTTTAGGTTGGTTCAAATTACTCTAAGCACTATGGGACTTAACTTCTGAGGTCATCAGTCCGCTAGAACTTAGAACTGCTTAAACCTAAGTACATCACAAACATCCATGCCCGAGGCAGGATTCGAATCTGCGACCGTAGCGGTCGCGCGCTACCAGACTGTAGCGTCGTTTTAGGTACATACCTAGAGAATACGTGTTAATGGCTAATTGTATTTGGTGTGCTCACGCACATTACAATCTACGACAGAGAATATATAAAAAGTAGTGGCATCGGTAGTAGAACCTCAATATAACAAAAATAAAGTCCTTCTCAGACGCACAGCCGTAGGACGTCCTAGAGAATTGCCCGTGGATAAGGAGATATCCAACATTATAGGGTAAAATGGTTAGATTGTATGTAGTCTCTAAAAAAACTATGGATTGAGTTGCACATTACACCATCCGTACTGTTCAATGTGCATTACTGCACATCTTCGGCATTGAACCGTTGTGGCACTATTAGTTATACAAGCCCATTCACGACGGCAAGGCCGGCCGGAGTGGCCGAACGGTTCTAGGCGCTTCAGTCTGGAACCGCGCGACCGCTACGGTCGCAGGTTCGAATCCTGCCTCGGGCATGGATGTGTGTGATGTCCTAAGTTAGTTAGGTTTAATTAGTTCCAAGTTCTAGGCGACTGATGGCCTCAGAAGTTAAGTCGCATAGTGCTCAGAGCCATTTTTCAATTTCAATTTGTCTCGGGGGTCACGCCCAGAATGCGTTGTGCAATACGTGACTGCAGTTCAGCTACGTTCGTAGCTGAAACACTGAAGACAACTTCTTTCAGATAACATTACAGCCAGAGGTCACACGGATTAATATCAGGTGATCTGGACTGCTACGCTATAGGGAAATGACGGCTGATAATTCTAGCATTTCCTAAATATCTCTCCAGCAGCCGCTTCACTGACTGTTCACTGTGCGAAGGAGCGCCATCTTGCACAAAAATTATCCCACACACACAGCCACGCTCTTGAAGCGTTAGAATTACTGTGGTGCCCGAAAGACTCTCATAGCGTTTATCATTGGCGGTACAGTTAACGTAAGCGCAGGACTCATCTACACAAAAAAGTATGGCTCTACGGTATTTACAATGCCTCAATTTAAAACACACCACCAAATAAAAATTTTATGACAATTACAAAATAGACGCTATTGAGTTTTGATGTGAGCGACACGCTTCTCAAGTTGCCCTGCCAGACTAAGGTACAGAGAAGAACAGCTACAACAGAAGGCTGAACTGAATCCGATATAGAAGCAGCAGTGCAAACACGTCCAGGAAGCCAACCACTCTCAATTATCACGCTTACAGTGCTACACAAAAAGGTATGGCTCTACGATACACGACGCCGTCAACCCGCACCACAGTCACCTTTTCAGCATGAAGTGGTGCCAGATGATGTGTGTGTGAGGATTTTCTTTGGCCCATATACTGGAATTCTGTGTATTGACATGCCCTTGGAAATGGAAATGGGCTTCGTTTGTCCGCAGACTGTTCCGACGGGCATCCATTGTCTAATTCCATCCGAACAAGAAATTCCAGAGCGAACGTCAGTCTTTGCGAGCAAATCAGCAGGAAGTAAATCTTGATTTTGTATGGATAGCAATGCAGGATGTTTCTTAGGATTTCATGCACCGCGCTGGCAGGCATGTCCAGCCTTCGGGTAATTCCCCGTGCACTACATGTTTGCACACCACCGCTCGACCCCTCCTTCAATGTTGTGGCAACGTCTTCGACAGATTTCGGATCAACTGCCTTCCTCCCTTTGCCACACTGCACGTCAAAAGAACGTGTCTTTTCGGAGATCTTTATCTCAAGATCCTTAGCAGACGTCATACCCTTGAGTGTCCGCACCTTCAAAATGATTCAAATGGCTCTGAGCGCTATGGGACTCAACTGCTGTGGTCATAAGTCCCCTAGAACTTAGAACTACTTAAACCTAACTAACCTAAGGACATCACACACATCCATGCCCGAGGCAGGATTCGAACCTGCGACTGTAGCGGCCGTGCGGTTCCAGACTGTAGCGCCTTTACCGGCTCGGCCACTCCGGCCGGCTCCGCACCTTCTGCTGGGTTACTGGCGCACGGTCACCGTTCTTGTGAAAGAGCTTTACCAGCAGCGTGTGAGCCAGCCGGTGTGGCCGAGCGGTTCTAGGCGCTTCAGTCTGGAACCGACCGACTGTTACGGTCGCAGGTTCGAATCCTGCCTCGGGCATGGATGTGAGTAATGTCCTTAGGTTTGTTAGGTGTAATTAGTTCTAAGTTCTAGGGGACTGATGTCCTCACATGTTAAGTCCCATAGTGCTCAGAGCTATTTGAACCATTTTGAGCAGCGTGTGATCCTTCATGGAGACAGGTACGTTGCACGTCTCGGACGCAAACTGAGGAATAATCGTGTGCAGCCCGTCTGTTGGTCTGTGTATATTCTGATGCTTATAGCGCCAGCAATCGGTCAAATTTTCGTTATTTTATTTTTGTTCCATGACGTTTCCATCTGCGCCAATACTACACTGTTCAAATATGACGTCATTCTGAACAGTGGTTCTCTTTCTACATCGTTTTCAAATCTAGAACTTTAGTTATGGGCACCCTATGTAATAATTTTAATAACTGTTAATAAACTTTGATAATTTATTATATCCTTATTTATAAAATCAATATACCAAAATGTCACTTTAGAAATTTATGCAGATCCTGTCATATGTGCTTCAGATCTTCTCATACTGTGTTTAGTAACATTACACTAATACATTGGAGAGCCAAAGAGACTGGTACACCTGCCTAATATCGTGTAGGGCCCCTGCGGGCACGCATAAGTGCCGTAACATGACGTGGCATGGACTCAGTAACTTGTGAAGTAGTGCTGGAAGCAACTGACATCATAAATCCTGCAAGGATGTCCATAAATCCGTAAGAGTACGAGGGGGTGGAGATCCCTTATCTCTTCTGAATAATAGGTTGCAAGGCATCACAAATATGCTCAATAATGTTGATGTCTAGGCAGTTTGGTGGCCAGAGGAAGTGTTTTAACTCAGAAGAATGTTCCTGGAGCCACTCTGTAGCTCTGTAGCAATTCTGGACGTGTGGGGTGTTGCATTGTCCTGCCGGAATTGCTCAAGTCCGTCGGAAAGCACGATAGGCATGAATGGATGCAGGTGATCAGACAGGATGCTTACGTACGTGTCACCTGTCAGAGTCACATCTAGACGTATCAAGGGTCCCGTATCACTCCTATTACACACGCCCCACAAAATTACAAAGCCTCCACAAGCTTGAACAGTCCCCTGCATAGAAATCTGCAATTTGCGGAAGAGTTGCACTTCTGTCACGTTGAACGATTCTCTTCAATCGCCGTTGGTCCGTTCCTTGCAGGATCTTTTTCCGGCCGTAGCGATGTCGGAAAATTAATGTTTAACCGGATTCCTGATATTCACGGTACACTCGTAAATGATCGTACGGGAAAATCCCCACTTCATCTCTTCCATCGCCTCCTCGGAGATGCTGCGTTCCATCGCTCACGCGCCGACTATAAAACCACGTTTAAACTCACATAAATCTTGATAACTTGCCATTGTAGCAGCAGTAACCGATATAACAATTACTCCAGACATTGTTGTCTTATAAAGACGTTGCCGACCGCACCGCCGTATTCTGTCTGTTTACATATCTCTGTATTTGAAGATGTATGCCTGTTCCAGTTTGCCTGTTCCAGTTTCCTTGGCGCTTCAGTGTATGAAATCAGTGGATACTCAAGATGTACTGCAGTAAATGGTTAGATACGTGAGATAGCGTATCGCTGTACCACTTTTGTCCATCCCCTCCACCTCCGCTCCATCCCCCATCCATCCTCCCTATATATCTGCCTTCTCTATCCCTCTCACCTTCCCTACAAACGCCACCTGTCACCCAGCCCCCTTTCTTCTTTCCTCTCATCATCCACCCTCTACTGTAGAGTCGGACTGATGGCAGTATTTTATAGACGCTGTCCTGTTATGGAAAAGTGTAGGGTATGTCACTGAACGTACTCTGGCTCAGGATTTGGAAGGTTGGTGGGTTTCTGTGTTTTGTGGTATTGCTTGTGTTTCACGTGGATCTAGAAATCTGATGCATGTGTGTGCTTTCTTGCATGTAAATCACCAAGAATAGGTGGATTACGATTTTGCATCTATGCGAATATTTTTGGGGACATGTTTTTTTTACGGCTAACATGGTTATATTTACATTTTGAGAACGGGATATTGCTTTTTTTCTCCGTAAGAGGTTATTACGATCATGCATTATAGCCAAATAAATAACGCCGTTTCTCTTTTCTGGTAATGCCTACGGCAATGCAAAGATCCTGTGGTTGACACAGTGATGCCGCTTTGTAACAATCTCTGTCGTTGTTTTGACAAGTGTTAACGTCAGTTGATACGCGGACGTGATGAATGCAGGTGACAGCAATACATTGGCTGTCAAATACGCCATGCAGCTTGTTAATGTATGTTCGCTGTGCACAATGTCACCTGTATTATGTGTCTTTCATATGTACTCAAATCCTGTAATATGACGACTGGCTTATAACAGCAGACGATGACGTGTTATTTAAGCAGGTATGACGTTTTGTGACATTTAAGTATTGTTCTCAAATAGGGGATGAGCTTTTGTTCCTCCCGTATTGCGTTGCACTGTATTATCTGCAGGCTTTATTAATTTTCAGTTCAATTTGCAGTTGAGAGTGGCTACAGAGCGGAAATTATGATTGTATGGTATAAGTGAACAGTAATTTACAGTCGCATGGGGGGAATCCCTTTCAAAAAGCCGCAAAAGCTTCCCGATATGGCGTACAAATATTCAAAAAACAACGTAGTAGATTGGCATCAAGTTTCAACGGTCTTAAATTATTAGTTCACGTAGCATACCCATTGTCTAGAAGAGGAGGCAATACACAGAATTAGACGAACGGAAATACTGGCGGGATGGTGCGATATTTTTCACGCCTCATGGGAGCGGAAAGGTAGGATTCTTGTTGACATCCATGTTGAATACATTCTGTACTTGCTACATTTCAAGTGCGCCCTTGAGGGCTACTGTTGTGGCCGTGCATCACGGATTACGTCCCGGAAACAACAACTTACGAATTCGCCGATCAGGCCGTGGGAACTACGTTATAATTGCCACCCATCTTGAGCAGAGATTCACTCCACAATCAACACGAAATTTTCGGGAATCCGCTTGCTGCATGAGAGCCTTTCACCCACGAACCGGCAGTTTGCGCTACCCACTTTAATAATGAGACAGATGTAACAGAACTGTACAGGATCGTTGAACGATCTGTACTATCATGTTACAAGCAATTAAGCTGTTCGAAGGTTTTACAGCACTCGCAAAAGTACTGATTTTATGAAGAATATTTTTTTGAAGCTTTGAAGCAGCAACAAATAATGTTTACTTTACCTTTCTTTTCATATAAATACTGCACTTCTACAAATATAACATGAATAAAAATCAGATAAGAACGGGTTCAAACAGTTGCCCAAACATGGGATTAGTTTATGACAAGTATAATCAGTCCACAATCTAGACTCGAGCAGCACCCTTTTACAGTTTTAAATAAACCAGAGGAAGGAGCTTGTCACTGTCGTGATATAGAATAACTAACACAGATTTTGTATGACGCTTAATGTTGCGCAGTTTGGGATTATAGAGATATCACTCTAACATTTTTCTTGGCTCCAGCTGTATTTACGTGGAGTGAATTTATCAGTTACCAGCTAACACATCAGCTTCTTCATTACAGCAGATGTCAAATGGATTGTCTGCCGTCTCCGTTTACTGTGAACATAATTCAGTAGAAGATCAAGTATAGAGCGGTTGGTCGTTTGATTCCACCTCCGGTGTCGGGGAGTCGGTGAGATGAATGGAGATGAAGGAGGAAATTTACTTGCTTCCAAAATCGTCCTTGTCTCAGCCGTAAAAAGTGAAGCGCTTTCAGGTAGTTGGAAAGCTTTCGTGAGAGTGTGGAAGATAACATCCAGTATACTCTTCTTGCGAAATTTTAGATATATCTAAATATATACAGATAGAACCAGTCCCTTGAGCTCCAACGAGATGATTAAATCTGCAATTTACTTTCATACTTTCCGATATTGCAGCATGAAACTAATAGATTCGGTCCTAACTTGTATAGAGCGTAACTGTGTAAGATACGCTCGCAGCGTACAACTCGGTATATTCGTAAAAGCTGGCACAAAACGATAACACCCAGGTTCTCAAGTTCGCAAGTAGGCTGCTTCTGTTTACTGCGACGTCCGCAGAATATCAACGTGTAGCCTTGGACACGGGAGAGGCCCTGCTAAGTATCTACTCATTGGCGCCTGTTAGGTGACAAGCAATGCATGCAACTCGATAGAGTTCTCATATTCGCAAATAAGCCATACGACAGAAATAACAAATTCTTTATCGTTTCTGGTGTAACAAATGCCATGCATGATTAAAACAACGGTCCGAATAACGAGACGTTATCACACTGACTGTCATTGTATGAAGGAAAATTTTCTTTTGTACTGTTTCGACTGTTAAGCTATTTTCGAATGTCTGCAAGAGTAGGACAGCATTTGGGTGAGATTACCAAGAATTTACGAAACCATACGTGCGATCAGGTACGGTTTAACCAGACAGCACGTCAGCACAACACGCTGACAGAAATCTGCCCAGCTATTCGGTGGAAAATTTAACCCTTAGCAGTTTTCAAACGAAAATAATCTAATACATAACACCTTTTACGACAAAAAATGCGTATTCTGGAACAACAAACTAAAAACGTACTGTGGTCAAAACGGAATGCCTTTACACCACTGAATGCCGCTCGATGAACTACAAACTAGAAAAGTTGGAGATTAAGTATTCTACGAAAAATTGTGGATGCAGTCCAAACTGAGACCGACAGGAACTTTCGGGGCAACAAATAAGTCAAAAGTGCAGAGGATCTCTGAGACATTTCTTGGCAATGATTTTGGCAGGCATATTACGGTGCATATTAGATAATCCCGTGGTCTAGGGGCAGCGTCTTTGTCTTCGGTCCCGGGCTCGAATCCCGCCGCCGCTTAAGTTTTGATTAATAATCAGCATTGGCGGCTGAAGACTTCCGGCGTAAGAAGTCACCCCTCATTCTGCCAACGGCCTTCTCAAAGAGAGCGGAGGAGCCTAGGGGTGGGAAACTGCCCCTAAAGGTGGAAGAATCAGCAATGATGAGCGGCATGAAGATGCAGAAGGCAATGGAGACCACTGCATTAAAGACTCATAACGTCTATCCACAAGACATGTGGCCTGTAGCTGAAGAAGTGTCATGATGATCTCTCCACTGGCAAAGGATTCCGGATAGTCCCCCATTCGGATCTCTGGGAGGGGACTCACAAGGGGGAGGTTACCACGAGAAAAAGATTGAATAATCAACGGAAGGATAACGTTTTAGGAATAAATTTGTTCAGTCATAATTTTTTTTTTTTTTGAAGGACATCATCTTCACGCCAGTGACTGTTTTAAGTTTTGTTACACTATTGCAAATTCGGCCTTAGGCCGTTATCAAGTGCTGATGTTATGGCTTTAAGTCATGTCAACATAATGTAATATGACACATTTGTACGTCTTTTTTTTCCTTTATTGAGTTTCGATTCCCCCCGAAGGTGGCGAGCTGACAGCAGCTTAGTATGCCGCTCTTGAGCCTACAGAATTTTTTTTTTTTAAAAAAATAAAGATTATAGATAATAAAAGCAGGTGATAAAATCGGTTACTTAAATGGTAAAATGGCGGAAAATTGTGGAACTTAAAACATAAAACAAAGGGTTGACGATGCTAATAAAATACACAGGAAGCAGACAGGTAAAATAATAGACAGACAGTTAAAAACACAGCGACAGTCTGGTTTCTGTTCGCAAGAGTTATAAAAATCACACCCAGCGACAGCATCATTTCTGTTCGCAACACTTTGGAAAAGACGCACAACACTGAACACTCACGTGAACACTGCCCTAAAAAGTTGGCACAAATATGACACACCACAGCCGAGGGCAGATGGGGGCAACCTGGACAGATGATGGGAAAGAAAAGAGAGAAGGAGAGGAAAAACGAAGTGGTGTGGAGGGGGGGAAGGAGCCGACGGAGGACGAGGACTCATAAGAGGAGGGGGGGGGGGGGGGTTGGGCAGAAGCGAGTGTGAATGTGTGAATGGGGAAAGGCAGAGGAGGGTAATGCAAAAGGACTCAGGTTGGGGGGGGGGGGGGGAGCTAAGACTAGGAGAGGGGGTAGGCGGCGAAAAAAAAGGATGGTTGGGGGGGTGGGGAAGAGGGAGCCCGGGGATTTGTACGTTAAAAAAAAAAAATCTGAAATGGGAAATGCAAAGGCTCAATGTAGATATTAGTGCGGGTCAGTGAAGTGAAGTGGAAAGATGACAAGTATTGCAGGTCAGATGAGTACAGGGTAATATCAACTGCAGCAGAAAATGGTATAACGGGAGTAGGATTCACTATGAAAATTAGGTGGACTGATAAGGTAAGGAATGAGGAGGTTCAGTGTAGAATCGGAGAGGAAAGGAATACGTGGAAAACACTGATAAGGAGAAGGGACAGGATGATAGGACATCTGCTAAGACATGAGGAAATGTCTTCCATGGTACTAGAGGGACCTGTAGAAGGCAAAAACTGTGAAGGAAGACAGAAATTGGAATACATCCAGCAAACAATACAGGACGTTGGTTGCAAGGGCTACTCTGAGATGAAGAGGTTAGCACAGGAGAGGAATTCGTGGCGGATCACATCAAACCAGTCAGAAGACTGATGACAAAAAAAACAAAAAAACACGGTATTTCGGTGCCTCCATGGGTACTCTGCAAGGTCACATTACTGCCATGGATTATGTGACCATTTTGACTGATCAGATCCATTTCTTGGTCCAATGTTTGTTCCCCAATGGTGGTGCTAAGTTCCCAGATGACGGGGCCCCTCTTCACACTGTCCGCACCGTCCGGGACAGGTTCTGTAAGCACGAGGATGAAGTGTCGCATCTCCCCTAGTGATCGCAATCAGCAGATCTCAGTATCCTGTGTCGTCTGCTTTGGAGACAAGGCTGCATGATGGCTATCCACCTCCATCATCGTTGCCGGAAATGTTTGTAGGAAGAATGGTGTAAGATTTACTTGACATGACAAAATGGTAGATATCGAAATAGATGACAGAGGGATAGAAAAACAATTAAAATCGCTCAAAAGAGGAAAGGCCGCTGGACCTGATGGGATACCAGTTCGATTTTGCACAGAGTACGCGAAGGAACTTGCCCCCCTTCTTGCAGCAGTGTACTGTAGGTCTCTAGAACACCGTATCGTTCCAAAGGATTGGAAAAGGGCACAGGTCATCTCCGTTTTCAAGAAGGAACGTCGAACAGATGTGCAGAACTATATCTCTAACGTCAATCAGTTGTAGAATTTTGGAACATGTATTATGTTCGAATATAATGACTTTTCTGGAGACTAGAAATCTACTCTGTAGGAATCAGCATGGCTTTCGAAAAAGACGATCGTGTGAAACCCAGCTCGCGCTGTTCGTCCACGAGACTCAGAGGGCCATAGACATGGGTTACCAGGTGGATGACGTGTTTCTTGACTTCCGCAAGGCATTAGATACAGTTCCCCATAGTCGTTTAATGAACAAAGTAAGAGCTTATGGACTATCAGACCAGTTGTGTAATTGGATTGAAGAGTTCCTAGATAACAGAACGCAGTATGTCATTCTCAATGGAGAGAAGTCTTCCGAAGTAAGAGTGATTTCAGGTGTGCCGCAGGGGAGTGTCGTAGGGCCGTTGCTATTCACAATATACATAAATGACTTTGTGGATAACATCGGAAGTTCATTCAGGCTTTTTGCGGATGATGCTGTGGTATATAGAGAGGTTGTAACAATGGAAAATTGTACTGAAATGCGGTATGATCTGCAACGAATTGACGCATGGTGCAGGGAATGGCAATTGAATCTCAATGTAGACAAGTGTAATGTGCTACGAATACATAGAAAGAAAGCTCCTTTATCATTTAGCTACACTGTAGCAGGTCAGCAACTGGAAGCAGTTAATTCCATAAATTATCTGGGAGTAGGCATTCGGAGTGATTTAAAATGGAATGATCATATAAAGTTGATCGTCGGTAAAGCATATGTCAGATTGAGATTCATTGGAAGAATCCTAAGGAAATGCAGTCCGAAAACAAAGGAAGTAGGTTACAGTACACTTGTTCGCCCGCTGCTTGAATATTGCTCACCAGTGTGGGATCCGTACCAGATAGGGTTGGTAGAAGAGATAGAGAAGATCCAACGGAGAGCTGCGCGCTTCGTTACAGGATCATTTAGTAATCACGAAAGCGTTACGGAGATGATAGATAATGTCCAGTGGAAGACTCTGCAGGAGAGACGCTCGGTAGCTCGATACGGGCTTTTCTTGAAGTTTCGAGAACATACCTTCACCGAGGAGTCAAGCAGTATATTGCTACTTCCTACGTATATCTCGCGAAGATACCAAGAGGATAAAATCAGAGAGATTAGAGCCCACACAGAGGCATACCGACAATCTTTCTTTCCACGAACAATACGAGACTGAGATAGAAGGGAGAAGAGGTACTCAAAGTACCCTCCGCCACACACCGTCAGGTGGCTTGCGGAGTATGGATGTAGATGTAGATGTAGAACCTGTACAGTATCTGTATTTCTCCATTCCGAGGCGACTGGAAACTGTTTTGAATGTCAACGGTATTCCTACCCACTATTAGGCATGGGATATGTGTTGTGTCTGTGCACCCTGTACATATGATACCTGTAAACTGTGTGACCTGTTCCAGCAGCATTTCAAAAATTTATGACAATAAATATACTTCTGTGTTCTCTGAGACGGTTTCTTCGTCTTCTTTGAAAGCTTTATTTGTATTGCTAGAGGCATACCATCTGCATAGCAAAGCGGTCGAGATGATGTTGCCGGCTTATCGCTTGTGTATAGGTTAAAAAACATCTCGTTGGAATAGTGTATTTTTTATCTTGTACGGTTTAATTAAGTGATTTACTTAGATGAAACAAGGACCGTGGAATAGACGACATTCCCCCAGAATTACTGAAGTTCTTTGGGTACCATCTATGAGAAAACTATCCATCGGACAAGCGGAATACCCTCAGATCCAAGACGAATGAAAAAATCTCAATTCCAAAGGTGGAATGTGCTGACAGATGTGAGTATTACTGAACCATCAGTTTAATAAGACATGCTTGAAAAATACTGACGCGAATTATTTACAGAAGAATGGAAAAACTCTAGAAGCCGACCTGGGGGGACATGAGTTTTACGTTCCAGAGAAATGTAGGTACACACGAGCCAGTATTAACCCTAAGACTTTTCTTAGAAGACAGACTGAAGAATGGCAAAGCTACGTTTATAGCTTTTGTAGACTCAGAGAAAGCCTTTGTTGACTGGAATAAATTCTTCGAAATTTTGAAGGTAGCAGAGATTTAACACAGAGATCGGAAGGTTATTTACAGTTTGTACAGAAACTAGACTGCAGTTATAATAGTCAGACAACATGAAAGGAAAGCAGTGGTTAGAAGGTAGTGAGATAGGGTAGTAGCCTATCCCTGATGTTATTCAATCCGTACATCGAGCAACCAGTAAAAGAAACCAAGGAACAATTTGGAGAGCTAGCTAAAGTTCAAGGAGAAGAAAAAAAGACTTTGAGATTTGGCGATAGCACTGTAATTCTGTCACAGCAGAGGATTTCGATGAAGAATTGAATGGAGTGGATAGTGTCTTGAAAAGAGGTTCTATTTAAATCAGGCGACGCTGAAGGAATTACGGAACGAGACACTGAAAGTAGTAGCTGAGTTTTTTTATTTGGTTAGGAAAATAACTGACGATGTCCGAAATAAAGAGGATATAAGATGCAGACTGTAGCACAAAAAGAAGAGGAACTTGTTAACGTCTGTTACAAATTTAAGTGTTAGTTTATCTTAATGGTTAGTGTATCTTAAGGATAATGAGTAGGGTTCCTCATGTATTCTGTAGTTACACTGATAATATTTTCTTTCTTGTAATTAGTTGGTGTATCACTCTCCATGTTTTATAGCTCCCGAAGTAGTCTTATCACGTACTCATTTCATTTTATTTTATTGGTTTGTTTATTGATATAAGCTGTTATGTAGGCTTGCTGTTTCATTTTTGTGTTAAAGTTTTTTCTTCTTTATTCCAATTTTACTCGTATTTTTTCACTTTGTACATTGCATTATGCCCACACTGAAAGATGTTCTTTGTTGTACGTTTCTAGTTCAATCTAGATGTGTAACTTCTTTTCCAATGTCGTTTGCAAACATTGTAGCTTGTTTGGCGACAATAGTCAGTAAATGTCTGGAGATGGCCTTGTAAGACGAAAACCGGTTAATACAATAAAAGTAATACTGTAGAACAAAAGAAATCTAATGCTTTTCATTTATTATAATGTTGCTCCAACAGGAAGCGACGGATGATTCAGTTAACATTACATGTTAGTCTATCCTGAAGGTATTTGTCTCGGATGTAGCGTTGTACCGAAATGAAAAATGGACGATAAGCAATTTAGACAAGAAGAGACAAGAAGCTTTTGGATTGTGGTGCTCTAGAAGAAGGCAGATGATTAGCTGGGTAGATCGAATAAACTAATAGGGAGATGCTGAATCGAGCTGGGAAAAAAAGAAATTTATGGTACAATCTGAGTAAAAGAAGGGATCGGTTGATAGGGCGCGTTTTGGATCATGAAGAAATCGTCAGTTTGTAATGGCAGGATCTGTGGAGAGCAAAAACTGTAGTAACAAGATTCAAGTGGATGTTGGTTGCAGTAGTTATTCACTGATCAAGAGGCTAACACAGAGTAGCATGGAGAGACGCAACAAACCAGTCTTCGAACTAAAGACCGCAGCAGCAACATAATGTACTTGTTTCCCACAGTGGCTGTGAACGAGCGATTGTTATGCATAATATAAAGTGGTTTAGTGATATACAGGTGACAGCGTTTATAAAATTTGCACTATGTACTTGCCCCTGGCAGCAGTCCAAGCCCTGTAGGAGCAGCCTCTCCCCCCCCCCCCTCCCCCTCCTCCCTGCAGGGTCACAGTGCGAGAGGAAGATTTGCGTTTTTCCGCGGCCTAACCTCGATCCTGAGTTGAGTACCCTCACAGTGTCTGCTGATGCTGGCGGCGGAGTTGGAGTGGAACAGGCCAAATGGAGTGAGTCATTCTCTTCCGTATTGCCACTGTTTACGACGTACGAAAAGCGGAAGACTATTACGCGGTAATTGTTTGCCGTTCGGAACACGCCGCATCTGCACGAATGACGAACAGTCAATACCGCTTTGACTTTTACTGCTGCACCACACTTGGAACATTTATTGCAGAGTAATAAATCATAACTGCTATACGAAGATGCTTCGACACAACACCCGTCATGAAATGAAGTGAGTTCGCGTCATTTCGGTTTTCCGGTTCTACGAGTATTTACTTTATGGAAACCAGTCGTAACCTGAGACGGACTGTAAAGCAGTGACTCACAGAAACGCAATATCGTAAATCAAGTCGCCAAGACTCTCCCAGCCGTTTGTGGGTGCACACACCAGCATCTGTTTCCAAAGGCCGGGGTGTCGATTCTCGGATATTCTGTGAGCACTTGTAGCTGTGCATTCTGTAAGCTGTGTTTTTCAGTTAGTCTTTGATGATGGAGAACATCATGTGTATGGAAAGAATCAATATGTACGCAAATAAAGAGAAATATCTATCAGAAGCTGATTCTGTGCAGTGTATTAACAACCGTCACTGAACTGCTATAAAGCGTTTTTACGTACATAGGCTGAAGACAGGGAGAAAACTATAATTGGAAAAAGAAAGAAAGGAATAGAGGCTGATATTTCCTTAGTTATTCTACGCACCAGCTGTTTACCTGCTACTGCTTCCTTAAAATCTACACAAGTAAAATGATGTGAGACCTGAGTTTCTCCTGGCGTATACAACTTTCAAATAACTTCCGGGAATTCAGCCAGGTAATATTTTCAGCGATCGCCGATATTTCGGCGGGAGAACACCCCGCCATTTTCAAGAGAAACTGGCCTGGCATTTGGCAAACTTTGAACGTCTTCATCGCTCGGAGTCTGATGTTATATCTCGACGTTCTGTGATAAATCTCACAGAGAAATCTTTTGACGACGTAACCTTATCCGTGCTAGGGAAGGGTTTAAATTTTGCACCCACCCCGAAGAGTTTACCGGTAGTTGATTTTATTAGTTCAATTGAACAGGCAGTTTGCAAACTTCCTCCTGACGCTGCAGAGGAGGTTGGGAGGGAGGCATGCCGTGTGTTGACTAGGGCTTGTCCACCCAAGAGTAATGTAACAGCAGCATAGAGCGCTGCTTTACGCTCTCTCAAAGTTGATCCTGATACTGCTTTCTACCTGCGGACAACCCTTGTTTTAAATAAACGGGATTATGTACAAAAGATGCAACGTTTACTATCTGGTTCAGCGTATCGCAGAATCGATGCTGATTCCACAAAAAGTGTCGAGAGAAAGACCAACAGCCTTCTGAAGAAAAGTGGTTTGTCGCAGGACACTATCAAGAGTCTTTAACACCTATAGTGCTGTTCCCCCTAGGTTATATGGCCTTCCGAAGGTTCACAATGAAGGGGTTCCTTTCCGTCTTACGATGAGTAACATCTACGCTCCGACATATCGTGTAGCCATGAATCTTGCTTCTCTGTTGAGTCCACAAGTAGGTCGGTGTGAACATCATATCAGGAACTCCTCATATCAGGAGGGACTGCGGTTGAATGACTCTCATATTTTAGTGATTTTCGATGTGGTCTCTCTCTTCACTCGTGTTCCTCTGTCTGATTCGTTGCGGTTAATTGAGGCTAGGTTTGGTGCTGAGTTAACTAATCTCCTTCGGCATATGTTGACATCCGCTTACTTTTTATCCAGTGACCAGAATTACGGGCAGATAGATGGAGTTGCGATGGGTAGTCCGTTGTCTCCTGTGGTCGCAAATTTGTTTATGGAAGACTTCGAGGAACGTGCACTGGAGTCGGCGCCTTTGAAACCAGCCTGTTCCTTTAGATATGTTGACGATACCTTTGTTGTTTGGCCTCGTGGCAGGGAGAATTTGAATGCCTTTCTAGAACATCTGAACTCGATCCACCCGAACATTCGTTTTACGATGGAGGTGGAAGAGGATGGTTGCCTTCCCTTTCTTGAAGTGTTGGTTAGGAAGAAGGATGATGGATCATTGGGACATGCAGTCTACAGGAGACGTACTCACACCGACTTGTACTTACAAGCTAATAGTTGTCACCATACGGCTCAGCGTGAAGGGGTACTTCGTACCTTGGTACACAGGGCACATGGCGTTTCTGACGCTGAGACTTTGCCAGCTGAGCTGTCCCATCCTGAAGTTACATTTCGTCAAAATGGTTATAGTGATAGACAGATTGAACGTGCGTTGCACTATCGACCAACTGTACATCGGGTGATTGGTGATAATTCTGATTCGACACCTAAGTCTACTGCCTTTTTGCCTTACGTAGGAAACACTTTCAACAAGATCGGTCGTATTTTACGGAAATACGACGTGAAATGTGTTTTCCGACCTCCATCTAAAATTAGAGCGCTTTTGAGTTCTGTTAAGGATAAGCTTGGTCTGCGTAAGGCGGGTGTATATTGCATTCCTTGTAGCTACGGCATGGCATATATTGGTCAAACTATCAGGACCGTGGAGGGCCGATGTACTGAGCATAAACGGCACACACGATTATAGCAGCCAAGTAGATCTGCTATTGCCGAACATTGCTTGGATACTGGTCACCCCATGTTATATAATAACACCGAGATATTGGCATGCACGTCCAGCTATTGGGACAGTGTTATTAAGGAGGCAGTTGGGATAAAATTAGAGAGCAACCTCGTTAACAGGGATGGAGGTTTCTGTTTAAACTCTGTTTGGAATCCGGCTCTCTCTCTTGTCAAAAAACAGAGGGACAGAGTCAATGTTACCTCACCTGCGAATTCATAGTCTCACTATCGATATCTCTGACTTTGGTCATCTTTGGTGGCACTAGTGTTCAGTGTGTGTGTTATCTCTCCTGCTTCAGTCCGAGAACCGACGTTTTCAAAAATGGCGCTATGGGACTTAACATCTGAGGTCATCAGTCCCCTTGAACTTAGAACTACTTAAACTTGACTAACCTAAGGACATCACACACACCCATGCCCGATGCAGGATTCGAACCTGCGACCGTAGCGGTCGCGCGGTTCCAGACTGAAGCGCCTAGAACCGCTCGGCCACCCCGGCCGGCGAACCGAGGTTTTAAATTTGCGTGTACGTCGCCTGTCCGTTGATGTTTGCCTTGAAAATGGCGG
This sequence comes from Schistocerca piceifrons, assembly GCF_021461385.2. Lineage (NCBI taxonomy): Eukaryota > Metazoa > Arthropoda > Insecta > Orthoptera > Acrididae > Schistocerca > Schistocerca piceifrons. Next base: position 1,193,823,149 of record NC_060138.1, read on the forward strand.
GGTGTTCTCCCGCCGAAATATCGGTGGTCGCTGAAAGTGTTACCTGGCTGAGTTCCCTGAAGTTATTTGAAAGTAAAATGATGGCTATTGATTAATGACACTTACCCACGCGTCGCTTGGCGTATCTTTGAGATTAATCATCAAAAATACCCCTCTCTTCTCCTATGAATATTACAACATGTCCATAATGTTTTGGACAATTTCTGACGAGTTGAAGTTCTCTTACACTGCATCCTATGAGATGGGAAAAAAACCTTAAAGCATTTCACAGAATGTCTGTCCAAAAATGATTTCACCTGCGGTGTCGTCGGGTATCGAGAGCGGTGCAGGAAGTATCGACCAGCTGACAGATACTGCACAGCAGAGCGGTATCACGAGGCGCCGATGAGATGCTATGAAGGGGCTGTGCCTCCCGTAGTCCCGGGGCGCCTCCACCGCGCCTCTGGCCTGAAATAGCGTCGCCAGAGACCAGGAGGGCAGTTCTGTTGGAGGTCGGATTCCGCTCACTTCTAGGAGTAGCGTCGTTGTGCTGCCTGCTCGCCTTGACACAGCCCGTGTCAACTGTCGGGGAGTGGAGAGACATCCATCCCCTGTGAACAGTGCCTAAGCGCCAACGCTATCTGAACGTGTCAACAAGTGTCTACGAACTTTTGTTTTCTAGTGACTGTATTGAAGCCGCAGTACGGCCATTCTGAACTTGTAACAATTCGCTGCTCAGTAAAAGTGGCTCATTTAATGTGTTCTGGACCGCGAGTCCACGTGTGAAGTCTGATAGCTACAACCGAGCCCGGCGAGCAAATATGTTTCTTTGTTACTAAATACAGTTTTCGTACTTCCTTCACGAAAGAAGACGAAGTAAATATTCCACAATTCGAAACCAGGACAGCTGTTAGCATGAGTGACATAAAAGTGGATATCTTAGGTGCTGTGAAACAACTCAAATCACAACGATTCCGGTCTAGATGGTATACCAATCAGGTTCCTTTCAGAGTATGCAGATACAATAGCGCCTTTCTTAGCAATCATATACAACCGCTCACTTGATGAAAGGTCTGCTCCTAAAGACAGGAAAGTAGCACAGGTCACACCAATAGTCAAGAAAGGAAATAGGAGTAACCCGTTGAATTACAGCCCAATATCACTGACCTCAATTAGCTGTAGGATTTTGGAGCATATACTGTACCCGAACATTATGAATCACCTTGAAGAAAATGACTTGTTGATACATAGCCAACACGGGTTCAGAAAACATCGTTCTTGTGCAACACAGCTACCTCTTTATTCCCATGAAGTAATGAGTGCTGTCGACAAGGGATCTCAGATCGATTTCATTTTCCTAGATTTCCAGAAGGCTTTTGATACCGTTCCTCACAAGCGACTACTAATCAAATTGCGTGCGTATAGAGTATCGTCTCAGTTGTGTGACTGGATTCGTGATTTCCTCTCAGAGGCGTCACAGTTCGTAGTGATAGACGGTAAATCATCGAGTAGAACACAAGTAACATCTGGCGTTCCGCAAAGTAGTGTCACAAAACCTCTGCTGTTCGTGATTTACATAAATGATCTAGGTGATATCTGAGCAGCCCTCTTAGATTGTTTGCAGATGACGCTGTAATTTACCGTCTAGTTAAATGATCAGACGATCAATTCCAATTACAAAATGAACTAGAGAGAATTTCTGTATGGTGCGAAAAGTGGCAATTGGCACTAAACAAAAAAAAAAGTGCTGGGTCATCCACATGCGTACTAAAAGAAATCCGATAAATTTTGGGTATACGATAAATCACACAAATCTAAGGGCTGTCAGTTCGACTAAATATCTAGGTATTACAATTACGAGCAACTTCAATTGCAAAGACCACGTAGATAATATTGTGGGGAAGGGGAAACAAAGACTGCGCTTTGTTGACAGAACACTTAGAAGATGCGACAAAGCCACTGAAGGGACAGCCTACATTACACTTGTCCGTCCTCTGCTGGAATATTGCTCTGCGGTGTGGGATACTTACCAGGTAGGATTGACGGAGGACATCGAAAAGGTGCAAAGAAGGGCAGCTCGTTTCGTGTTATCGCGCAACAGGGCTGAGTGTCACTGATATGATACGTGAGTTGGGCTGGCAGTCACTGAAACAAAGGCGGTTTTCTTTGTGGCGAGATCTATTTACGAAATTTCAATCACCAACTTTCTCTTCCGAATGCGAAAATACTTTGTTGACACCTACCTAGGGAGAAATGATCATCATAATAAAATAAGAGAAATCAGAGCTCGGACGGAAAGATTTAGGTGCTCCTTTTCCCATTCGAGAGTGGACTGGTAGAGAAGTAGTATGGTTGGTTGGTTGTTTGGGGGAAGAGACCAAACAGGGAGGTTATCGGTCTCTTAGGATTAGGGAAGGATGGGGAAGGAAGTAGGCCGTGCCCTTTGAAAGGAACCATCCCGACATTTGCCTGGAGCGATTTGGGGATATCACGGAAAACCTAAATCAGGATGGCCGGACGCGGGATTGAACCGTCGTCCTTCCGAATACGAGTCCAGTGTGCTAACCATTGCGCCACCTCGCTCGGTAGAAGTAGTATGAAAATGGTTCGATGAACCCTCTGCCAGGCACGTAAGTGTGAATTGCAGAGTAACCATGTAGATGTAGGTACAGCTTATTCAGAGTGTTCTAATTAACTGGATTATTACCAGCCACCTCAAAGTCCAAGAAGTCGGAGAGTGCAGAAATGGAGCAGCTCGTATGATATATTGAAAACCTGCCACTACCTGTTTGTTCATATGATGTTATGAACCTGATTTGCCGGCCGGGGTGGCCGAGCGGTTCTAGGCGCTACAGCCTGGAACCGCGCGACCGCTACGGTCGCAGGTTCGAATCCTGCCTCGGGCATGGATGTGTGTGAAGTCCTTAGGTCAGTTAGGTTTAAGTAGTTCTAAGTTTTAGGGGACTGATGACCTCAGAAGTTAAGTCCCATAGTGCTCAGAGCCATTTGAACCATTTGAACCAGATTTCTGTCATCAAATATACCCCCAGATAGTGGACACGATCTATTACTAAAGCAGAGTGTGAGTGAGTAGTATAGCAGGGTAGGTTTCATGCAAGATAACGGTCTTATCTCAAGGTCGCTTGTAAGGACTTCCTGTGCCAGGTTACACACTTGGGCAGTTTATATTCATGTTCACTCCCCCGCCCCCCTAACTCCGTTTCCGGCCTCCTCCCTCGCCCTCTCTGGGGAACTATCGCTGGTAGTTGATCGAAGCCACCCAGAGAAATCCCCAGCCCCCTTCTCCTCCACCCCCTCTCTCCCTCCTCTCCCCTCCCCTTGGATCAACATGATTCAAGCTCCCCATCTCCACCTTTTATAACTGGGGCACTTGGCTGGGTGGCTTCTCTCTAGAACTCTTCAGCTGAGGGATAGGATCAGGTTTTGCCTGTTTGTTAATAACAAATTAAAGTTATTACATTAAGTCACATCAGTCGAGATTATTTGTTAATAGACATGAAATTTATATGATTTTTCGTCATTTGAGTCACCAGCGGAGACCATAGCCAGGCATATATAAATACTTTCATTCTTCCGCATTTTCCAAAATTTTTCGTACTTTTCCCAAATTTTATGTGTTTCATCCAGTTACAAGACTTGTGTCCCACAGTACTCGACGTCATTTCAACGTCACAACACATCGCGTTGGGTTATCATGCTCTCACTCTATCACAATGCAGCCTGTGCCCAAAAGCATCAAAATTATTTATCATTGCCGATCCACCCTTATATTATTAATGGATGTGTGTGATGTCAAAGTGTAAGTATTAAAAACGAACACGTTCGCCTATTGGTAGAAGTAATGTCACGATGTATCAATTACGTTGTAGCAAATTCTGAAAGCACTGCAGTTTGAACGATTTTCAATCAAAATCACTGTATGTAGCGGGTGGATATAATTAAAGCGTAGCTACTCACAGGCGTCCAATGTGGCTGTCATTATCGTAAGACAGCAAAACTTGGTAGATAATCTAGTGGATTACTGCGGAATCGATTTACACTGGAAAGTAATTAGTTCCAATTTTGGCCACCAGCTGCAAATCTGGCGCTGTGCATGCAAGAAAGACGCATAGAAATGTTTCGATAGGTAAATAGGTAATGGATTAGGAACAGGGTGTGGGCAGAAAAGGTGGAACAAGTAGGAAAGACATAATATTGATTTTATTACTAAACGCCACGTACACAGCTTGTTCAATGTGAGCATTGGAGACGTCGATGAGATGCTGCACAGCGCCAGATTTGTGTCTGGTGGCCAAAATTGGGACTACTCTTTCCCAGCACAAATCGATTCCGCATTAACGCATTAGCACAGCTACCAAGTTCCTCTGCCATACGATAATTACAGCCGTGTGTAGCTGCACTTTAATAATAACCACCAGGCATGAGAAATACCACGCTGTCATAGATAAACTCTTGCTCAGCCACCACTTAGTTGCTAGAATGTGTGATGCCATAGTTATGTGTTAAAAAAAAAAGAGTGTGTTGTTCGAAATAATGACGGCATGTTAATTCTGTGGCATCGTAACAAAATTATGAGGTTTACTGATTTTCAACGAAAGAAACTGTGTGTATTAGAATTAGCACGGTGTTGCAAAATACGCACCTAAAGAGGTGACCGGTATCTCCGAGCACTGTGGGTCACTCCAAGACACACAGACCTAAGCGGTGAAAGGACAACATGTCTGCCACCGGGTAGAGAACCCCTCTAACACTAACCTACAGAGTACAGCCAGGGCAACACCTTAGCAATGGCCGAGAAAGTTGCGTTATTTTAGGTGTAATCTTCTCCAACCTGGTTGCTGGCGCAAAACACACAGCTGCTATATCAAGCAAGGGTCCTCCCATCTGCTGTAATAACGGCGAACAGGTCCAAAGGCATGTAACACGATATAAACTACCTCCTTATGTTAGAGAGTGTGTGTCACATTGCTAAAAAACACGCAATAAACTGAAGCAAGAGCGCTGCCAATCCTTCTGTGTCCATCAAATCGGTAAGATTAGTCTGGAGTTTCCTTTAAATGTGGGCAGAAGTGATGCAACCTGTGTATGCCCATCCCTAACGTGAACCATACGCGGCATATCGGTAAAAAATAAGCGACAAAATTCAATACTGCAAACACACGCCGGTGGTCGACACCTGCCAGCGCTCCCAGCACAATATAGAGACCTGTAACCCGAAATAAAGTCTCGCAGTGAAACAGTGCGATGTCACTATAAGACTCGTAAATAGATGTGGCAATAATGCAGAGTATACACATACACATTCCTATCAAGTAAATGGGACTCAGCAATGGCCACAGTGCAGCAAAAAAAAAAAAAAAAAAAAACTATTTCTAAATACAAAGTCAATAACTCGCAGAGGTCTCGGCACTTCTTTTGTGGTACGATAAAATGCGACGTAAGAGGGCCCCAGATTTTGTGTACCCTCTGTCAATAAGTCGATTTTCCAAAGACACACATGTGAATATACACTACTGGCCATTAAAATTGCTACACCAAGAAGAAATGCAGATGATAAACGGGTATTCATTGGACAAATACATTATACTCGAACTGACATGTGATTACATTTTCACGCAGTTTGGGTGCATAGATCCTGAGAAATCAGTACCCAGAACAACCACCTCTGACCGTAATAACGGCCTTGATACACCTGGGCATTGAGTCAAACAGAGCTTGGATAGCGTGTACAGGTACAGCTGCCCATGCAGCTTCAACACGATACCACAGTTCATCAAGAGTAGTGACTGGCGTATTGTGACGAGACAGTTGCTCGGCCACCACTGACCAGACGTTTTCAACTGGTGAGACATCTGGAGAATGTGCTGGCCAGGCCAGCAGTCGAACATTTTCTGTATCCAGAAAGGCCCGTACTGGACCTGCAACATGCGGTCGTGCATTATCCTGCTGAAATGTAGGGTTTCGCAGGGATCGAATGAAGGGTAGAGCCACGGGTCGTAACACATCTGAAATGTAACGTCCACTGTTCAAAGTGCCGTCAATGCGAACAAGAGATGACCGAGACGTGTAACTAATGGCACCCCGTACCATCACGCCGGGTGATACTCCAGTATGGCGATGACGAATACACGCTTCCAATGAGCGTTCACCGCGATGTCGCCAAACACGGATGCGACCATCATGATGCTGTAAACAGAACCTGGATTCATCCGAAAAAATGACGTTTTGCCATTCGTGCACCCAGGTTCGTCGTTGAGTACACCATCGCAGGAGCTCCTGTCTATGATGCAGCGTCAAGGGTAACCGCAGCCATGGTCTCCGAGCTGATAGTCCTTGCTGCTGCAAACGTCGTCGAACTGTTCGTGCAGATGGTTGTTGTCTTGCAAACGTCCCCATCTGTTGACTCAGGGATCGAGACGTGGCTGCACGATCCGTTACAGCCATGCGGGTAAGATGCCTGTCATCTCGACTGCTAGTGATACGAGCCTGTTGGGATCCAACACGTCGTTCCGTATTACCCTCTTGAACCCACCGATTCCATACTCCGTTAACAGTCAATGGATCTCGACCAACGCGAGCAGCAATGTCGCGATACGATAAACCGCAATCGCGATAGGCTACAATCCGATCTTTATCAAAGTCAGAAACGTGATGGTACGCATTTCTCCTCCTTACACGAGGCATCACAACAACGTTTCACCAGGCAACGCCGGTCAACTGCTGTTTGTGTATGAGAAATCGGTTGGAAACTTTCCTCATGTCAGCACGTTGTAGGTGTCGCCACCGTCGCCAACCTTGAGTGGATGCTCTGAAAAGCTAATCATTTGCATATCACAGCATCTTCTTCCTGTCGGTTAAATTTCGCGTCTGTAGCACGTCATCTTCGTGGTGTAGCTATTTTAATGGCCAGTAGTGTAGTTAAACTTCCACAATCAGGAATTAACTGGCGAACAACACACGTGCAGTGACTGCTGGAGATCCTAATATTTGTGGAGTAATTTCACGGACGTCCTGTAGGAACCTCTTCAAAGAACTGGGTATACTAACTACTGCCTCTCAGTATATTTACTCCTTAATGAAATTTGTCCTAAATAATATATCTCTTTTTCCAACAAACAGCTCAGTTCATACATACAATACCAAGAACAAAAATGATCTGCACAAGGACTTAAAAGCACTTACTTTAGTTCAAAAAGGGGTCCACTACTCAGGAACACTCATCTTCAATAATGTGCCAGCAAACTTAAAAAATTTAGTTACAAATAAAGATCAGTTCAAAAGGAGCCCGAATGACTTACTAGTGGTAAACTGCTTCTACTCCATTGACGAATTTTTTAACAGAAACAAATGATGTATTGTATATACTCATACTATTAGTATTGTTATTTCAGCTTAAAAAAATTGACATGTTGCACATCCACGAGGATCTTCTCAGCACGGATCTATGGAACGAAAAACTAATTTAATCTGTGTTCTTTCCAGTTTAAATTGTTCGTAATTGTAATTCCTAGGTATTTAGTTGAATTTACGGCCTTTAGATTAGACTGATGTAACGTGTAACCGAACCTGAACGGATTCCTTTTAGCACTCATGTGGATGATCTCACGTTTCTCATTATTTAGGGTCAACTGCCAATTTTCGCACCATATACATGTCTTTTATAAATCGTTTTGTAATTGGTTTTGATCTTCTGATGATATTGATAAACGATAAACGACAGCATTATCTGCAAACAACCTAATACGGCTGTCAGATTATCTCCTAAATCGTTTATGTAGATAAGGAACAGCAGAGGGCCTATACCACTACCTTGGGGAGCGCCAGAAATCACTCGATGACTTTCCGTTAGTTACTGCGAACTGCGTCCTCTCTGACAGAAATCACGAATCCAGTAACGTACCTGAGACGATATTCTGTAAGTACGCAATTTCGCTAAAAGCCTCTTTTGTGGTTTAGTGTTAAAAATTTAGAAATATGAAATCAATTTGAAATCCCTTGTCAAGAGCACTCAACCCTTCGTGTGCGTAAAGAGCTTGTTGTTTTTCACAAGAACGCGGTTTTCTAAACTCGTGTTGACCATAATTTTATCTTGGATCTCCTCCATTTGGTCCGTTTGACATAGAGAAACAACAATATCAGAAACTGAGTCCGCCTTGATGCAAAACACTTTGTTATTCGTTTATTTCTTTATTCTCCAAAACTAGTTTCGGCGGCAAATATCACCATCACCAGTGGGTTTTTAATCTTATTTATTGTATATTACAGCATGTTTTTGAGAATTATTGTCGCTGTTTGCGATATATTTCCTGTGCGCTCTTTTTCTGTTGCCGTTTTTACTCAGCGAACATCATGTCATCTGCAAGTTCGTTGGATGCTAAGTAGCTTACGGCTTACATTACGTTGACATGGCCTAAAGCCATAATGTCACTTGACAATGGCCTAAGGCCGAAATTGCAATAGAGTAATAAAAACTTGTAACAGTCACTGCGTAAAGATGATGTCCTTCAAAAAACACATTCGTATACAATTATGTCGACTGTTGTTTCGGATGACAAATTGGCTGGAATGTTATTTACTGTACTGTACCTTCTACGAGTCTTTCTCGTGTGCGTAATCTTGCGACGGCAGTAGGAAATATTTACCTCACAGAAAGCAAGAGTGGGGAAACGGGCGTAAGGGAACTACAACTGTGGTTTGAGTGACTTGCTTTTGCTTGATTCCTGGTCTGCGTATATACTTTATACTCCTTGAGAGCAAACTATCTCTTTCGTAAAATGTGTGACATTACAGTTTATACTGCCTGGAACCACTGGATAAATTCAGCCTCTGGATGTTTTTTCCGTGCCTGTAAAACATACTATCGCACTGATTTGAATTTTAAAATTTTCCCTGCGAATTGACTGTACAAACAAATTTCGGGCTTGCACTCGGTCGTCGTTCAATACTTCGCACGATATGTCAACTGGGCAACCTGAAGATGACTGGCAGGTGCCCAGTTGAAATATCGTGCGAAGTATTGAACGACGACCGGCTGCAAGCCCATATTTGTTTGAACATACTATCGCACTATCTGCAGCTACGCCTTAAAGGGTAGCCAGTTTCAGGAGAGGCTCAACGAGAGACTGTTTCGTATTCCGCTGCATCACATTCCATGAGTTCTCATTATCCCGTTACACCAACATGATTCTATATGCAGTCTTTAAAAGTGAGTACTTAACTTAAAGTCCTGCACGGCATGTAACCCTCAAAGAGTTCTTCGATCTTGGTGTTGCCAACGTTTGTGATCACTGTGGGGCGCCACTTTTCATTTGGAGTTCATGGTTCTAGTTAATGGTTTGGTTTGAACATTTCTTGAATGTCGACGATGTTCATTTTTTGAAGTGTAGTACACACAACCCATAAAGGGTTGATCATTGCACCTCCCGGACATGGTGAGTCATTAGCAGCTAATATTTTTCCTGTCATAATTGTAAACACAAGACTTTCAAATGAGCCTTACTAAAGATTGAACTTGCGACCTCGTACTCAAGGGGTTCCTGGTGAGTTTATTAATTTCAATCCATAATACTATCAGGAATATTGCGAAGTATTTGCCACTGTTCTGAGACTGTAGCAAGCAACACCATCTGTTGGTACCGTAAGAAACTGTTTGTCTTTTCTGTCTGAGCACTTTAGTATTTCTGCATAATATTATTTATGTAATGAATCATTTAAAAAGTTAAAACTATACTGCAAAATAGAACGTATGTTGCAAAGAAACAAAGTGTGTAAAATTTTATTGTTCTTGTACGAGAAACTCCACTAACTAGGCAGAGACTTTCCTTGTAACAATTGTGAGAGTAGTTGTCTGTGGTAGTTCGTTCGTGGTGGTAATGGCGTGTGCTCTATGAAAAACTATCTGTGTTCTGTGATGATCGATGAAATAAATATGGAGAAATATATACACACATCAAAAAAAGTTTTGCATCACCTCGGTTCCGATAGTTCCGGAACCTGTACAGGAAATTGGAATAGAGATCGACATAAACATCATTTCCACCCTTTTTCTTGCTCATGAAAACCACACATTGTATGTTGTACCACTATACAGCGAGACCTTCAGAGGCGGTGGTCGAGATTGCTGCACACACCGGTACCTCTAATACCCAGTAACACGTCTTGTTACATTGATGCACGCGTGTATTCGTCGTGGCATATTATACACAAGGTCATCAGGGCACTGTTGGTCCAGATAGTCCCACTCCTCAACGTCGATTCGGCGTGGATCCCACCGAGTGGTTTGTGCGTCATGTCGTCCATAAATAGCTCTTTTCAATGTATCCCGGGCATGTCCGATAGGGTTCGTGTCTGGAGAACATACTGGCCACTCTAATCGAGCGATGTTGTTATCCTGAAGGATGTCACTCACAAGATGTGCACGAACTGTCGCTCATGAAGACGAATTCCTCGCCAATATGCTGCCGATATGGTTGCACTATCGGTCGGAGGATGGCATTCACGTATCGTACAGCCGTTACGGTGCCTTCCATGGCCACCAGCGGCGTATGGCGGTCCCACATAATGCCACTCCAAAACAGCAGGGAACCTCCACCCTGTTGCACTCGCTGGACAATGTCTCTCAGGCGTTCAGTCTCACAGGGTTGCCTACAAACACGTCTCCGACGATTGTGTGATTGAAGGCATATGCGACACTCATCGGTGAAGATAACTGATGCCAATCCTGAGTGATCCATTCGGCATGTTGTTGGGCCCATCTGTACAGCGCTGCATGGCGTCGTGGTTGCATGGATGGACCTCGAAATTTACGTCGGGAGTGAAGTTGCACATCATGCAGCCTATTCCGCACGACGTCCTGTGGCTGCACGAAAAGCATTATTCCACATGGTGGCGTTACTATCAGGGTTCCTCCGAGCCATAATCCGTAGGTAGCGGTCATCCACTGCAGTAGTAGCCCTTGGGCGGCCTGAGCGAGGCATGTCATCGACAGTTCCTTTCTCTCTGTATCTCCTCCATCTCCGAAAACATTGCTTTGGTTCACTCCGAGACTCTTGTTGAGAGCACTTACTGGCAGAAACTAACAATGCGGACGCGATCGAACCGTGGTATTGACCGTCTAGGCACGGTTGAACTACAGACAACTTGAGCCGTGTACTTTCTTTCTGGTGGAATGACTGGAACTGATCGGGTGTCGCACCCCCTCTGTCTAGTAGGCGCTGCTCATGCATGGTTGTTTACATCTTTGGGCTGGTTTAGTGACATCTCTGAACAGTCAAAGGGACTGTGTCTGCGATACAATATCCACAGTCAACGTCAGTCTTCAGGAGTTCTGGTAACTAGGGTGGTGCAAAACTTTTTTGATGTGTGTATATATGGTGACTATATATGGAAGTGCTACAAGAAGAAATGGATAACTGTGTGATAACTAACGTAACATGGCAGTAAAAGGGACGCGGGAGGATATGGAAATAAATCTTGCATCAGAGAACCTCACCGTCACAGCAACAATCCAGCTGAGTTATACTTGTCGGTTAAGTGCAGTTTCTCACTAACGGTTTACTTTCACATTCTGAAACTAAAGAAGGCTGCGTAAACAACTGATTTCTTTTATTAACTGTTTTCACAATAGTTAATTACAAAGTATTAGGCCCTCAAGTGTAACGTTTCGTTACGACAGTACTGTGTCTGACACTGCACTAAATTATTCAGTTTAGTAACGGCACTGCTTTACACGTGTAAATAGTTATAGTGATTATTCCATAAATAGTATTTTAAGATGAATGTATGATAGTGTGGACGATTATTGTACTTATCAAGTTACTAAATTATTAAGTGATTTAGCGGTGCAACCGAACTCAACGTCATCTGATTAATTACAAGTTGTCAGTACGTGAACACAAAAGTGGAGTATCATTCCCACGCGTACTGAAATTTCGTTATAATGCGGCGTTCACGGTAATATTTTCAATAAATTAACATCTGTTGTAGCAAATCCTGACGGCCGAAATATACAGCTACGAATACTCAGAATCTAAAACGAGCGAGGTAATACTTCAGATGGTGTTTTATGTGCTATAAGTGCGTCTTATAAGAAAACATTACCTTGTACCCACTGTCGACTTTACACACTGATGGACGGTATTTGTATTCCGTATCCTGTATTTGCTAGAATTAATAGCAATGTCATTTGCTATCAGCAGATCATCCCATTTTTGTACGCATCAGGAGGTGCTTTTCGCTGTTCTGCAAAGGGAGATACAGCATTTCCTCCTTCGCGGAGCATCTGCCGTACATTTCGAGACTCCATTTCCAAGCTTGTTCAGAGTTTACTATATAGGGAAAGGCAGGTGGTGACCGCAAAGTAGGACTTCCTTTCTTGGGATGATGGAACAGTCATTCATTACCCTCACTATGTGAAGCTATTCTAGAGATTTTATCTTCGCTAAAAAGCTTTCACATTAGTCTGTCTGTAGATGGTCTACCATTCATTTATTTGCAAAAACTTATCTCCTTTCAAATTCATGAGTAACTGAATTAATACACATATGTACTGTATGTTCTATGTCTGGTGTTCTACAGTTTCAAAGTATATGATACGGGAAGATATGGTCGCTAGCAAGCTGCAGCGTGGCTTAACCTAGTTCATCGACTGGTTTCGATACTATTACCACGGATCGGAGCGTGGAACGTCAGATCCCTTAATCGGGCAGGTAAGTTTGAAAATTTAAAAAGGGAAATGGGTAAAATGGCTCTGAGCACTATGGGACTTAACTTCTAAGGTCATCAGTCCCCTAGAACTTAGAACTACTTAAACCTAACTAACCTAAGGACATCACACACATCCATGTCCGAGGCAGGATTCGAACCTGCGACCGTAGCGGTTGCGCGGTTCCAGACTGTAGCGCCTAGAACCGCTCGGCCACTTCGGCCGGCGGAAATGGGTAAATTAAACTTAGACTTATTGGGAATTGGTGAAGTTCGGTGGCAGGAGGAACAAGACTTATGGTCAGGTGAATACAGGGTTATAAATAAAAAATCAAATAAGGGTAATGCAGAAGTAGGTTTAATAATGAATAAAATGTTAGGAACGCGGATAAGCTACTAAGAACAGCATTGTGAACGCATTATTGTTGCCAAGATAGGCACGAAACCCACGCCTACCACAGTAGCTCCGCAGATGATAAAGAGATTGAAGAAATGTATGATGCGATAAAAGAAGTTATTCATATAATTAATGGAGTCGAAAATTTAATAGTCATGGGGGACTGGAATTCGATAGTGTGAAAAAGAGGAGAAGGAAAAGTAGCATATAACTGTGGACTGGGGGTTAGGAATGAAAGAGGAAGCCACCGACTAGAATTTTGCGCAGAACACAACTTAATCATAGCTATCACTTGGTTTAAGACTCGTGAAAGAAGGTTGTATACGTTGAAGAGCCGTGGAGACACTGGAATGTTTCACACAGACTTTGTAGTGGTAAGACAGAGATTTAGGAACCAGGGTTTAAGTTGTAAGACATTTCCAGGGGCAGATGTGGACTCTGACCACAATTTATTGGTTACGAACTGCAGATTAAAACGATTGACAAGAACAGAGGAAAGAGATACAGTAGAAGAAAGGGTAGCTTTCAGAGATGAAATAGTGAAGACACCAGAGGATCAAGTAGGTAAAAAGACGAGGGCTAGTAGAAAGCCATGGATAACTGAAGAGATGTTGAATTTGGTTGATTAAAGGATAAAATATAAAAATGCAGTAAATGAAGCAGGCGAAAAGGAATACAAACGTCTCAGAAGTGAGATCGACAGGAAGCGAAAATGGCTACATAACGACGGCTAGAGGACGAATGTAAGGATGTAGAGGCATACATCACGAGGGCTAAGATAGATACTGGCTACAGGAAAATTAGAGACCTTTGGAATGAAGAGCTCAGGTGGAAAACCAGTCCTAAGCAAAGAAGGGAAAGAAAGGTGGAAGGAGTATATAGAGGGTCTATACTGGGGCTATGTACTTGAGGGCAATATTATGGAAATGGAAGAGGACGTAGATGAAGATGAAATCGGAGGTAAGATACTGCGTGAAGAGTTTGACAGAGCGCTGAAAGATCTAAGTCGAAACAAGTCCCTGGGAGTAGGCAACATTCCTTTAGAATTAGTGATAGCCTTGGGAGAGCCAGCCATCACAAAACTGTACCATTTTGTGAGGAAGAGGTATGAGACAGGGGAAATGCCGTCAGACATTAAAGAAGAACGTAATAATTCCAATCCCAAAGAAAGCAGGTGTCGACGGTTTAATAAGTCATGGTTACAAAATACTAACACGAATTCTTTATAGACGAATGGAAAAGCTGGTAGAAGCTGACCTCTGGAAAGATCAGTTTGGACTGCGTAGAAATGTTGGATCATACGTGGCAATATTGACCCTACGACTTATCTTAGAAGGTAGGTTGCGAAAGGCAAACCTACGTTTGTAACATTTGTAGACTTAGAGAAAGCTTTTGACAATGTTGATTGGAATACACTCTTTCAAATTCTGAAGGTGACATGGGGGAAATACAGGGAACGAAAGGCTATTTGCAATTTGTACAGAAACCAGATGGCAGTTATAAGAAACGATGGGCACGAAATGGAAGCAGTGGTTGAGAAAGGAGTGAGACAGGGTTGTAGCCTGTCACCGATGTTATTCAGTCTGTGTATTGAACAAGCGGTAAAGGACACAAAAGAAAAACTTGGAGTAGGAATTAAAATGCACGGAGAAGAAATAAAAACTTTGAGGTTCGCCGATGACATTGTAATTCTGTCAGAGACAGCAAATGACCTGGAAGAGCAGCTGAACGGAATGGACAGTGTCTTGAAAGAAGGATATAAGAAGAAGATCAACAAAAGCAAAACGAGGGTACCGGAATGTAGTAGAATTAAATCAGGTAATACTGAGGGAATTAGATTAGGAAATGAGACACTTAAAGTAGAAAATGAGTTTTGCTATTTCGGAAGTGACTGACGACTGTCGAAGGAGAGGGGATATAAAATGTGGAGCGGCCATGCCAAGTAAAGCGTTTCTGAAGAAGAGAACTTTGTTAACATCAAGTATAGATTTAAGTGTGAGGAAGTCTTTTCTGAAAGCATTTGTATGTAGTGCAGCCATGTGTGGAAGTGAAACATGGACGATAAATAGCTCAGGCAAGAAGCTTTCTAAATGTGGTGCTACAGAAGAATGCTGAAGGTAAGATGGGTAGATCACATAACTAATGAGGAGTTATTGAATAGGATTGGGGAGAAGTTTGTGGCACAACTTGACTAGAAGAAGGGATCGGTTGGTAGGACATGTTCTGAGGCATCAAGGGATCACCAATTTAGTACTGGAGTGTAGCGTGGAGGGTAAAAATCGTAGAGGGAGACCAAGAGATGAATACACTAAGCAGGTTCAGAAGGATTTAGGTTGCAGTAAGTACTGGGAGATGAAGAAGCTTGTACAGGATAGAGTAGCATGGAGAGCTGCATCAAACCAGTCTCATGACTGAAGACAACAACAGCAATGTGTCTTTGGCCCAACATTGCTCTATTAAAACTCTACACAAAGGTTGCCTAAACTGCTGGCAGTAGTTATCTGGAGATGAAGAGGCTTGCACAGGCTAGAGTAGCACAGAGAGCTGCGTCAAACCACATCTCTGGACTTAAGACCACAACACAATCACCATCTACAATTAAGTCATACTGGGAAACTATGCCGCCCCCCATGATCCATGTACCTTGCCGTTGGTGGGGAGGCTTGCGTGCCTCAGCGATAGAGATGGCCGTACCTTAGGTGCAACCACAACTGAGGGGTATCTGTTGAGAGGCCAGACAAACGTGTGGTTCCTGAAGAGGGGCAGCAGCCTTTTCAGTAGTTACGGGGGCAACAGTCTGGATGATTGACTGATATGGCCTGGTAACACTAACCAAAACGGCCTTGCTGTGCTGGTACTGCGAACGGCTGAAAGCGTGGGGAAACTGCAGCCGTAATTTTTCCCGAGGGTATGCAGCTTTCTGTAAGCTTAAGCATGGAGAGCTGCATCAAACCAGTCTCAGGACTGAAGACCACAACAACAACAACGGGAAACTATGGCAAACTGGTATATTTGTGTGAAATGAACAATTAAACTTTATAAGCAACTGTTTACCAATGTGTACATTTTGTGTAGTCTATGACATTTGTTAACTTTGATGTAAACAGGGTCACTTAAAAAGTTAAAATGTGGCTGTAGTTTCCATTGAGTGCCATCATTTTGAATGTGGTAACTTGTACGAACGCTTTTGTTTTTCGCCGCAGTCTTTATTTCACAATCTAGTCACATTAATGTGACTAGACCCCTGACGTCAACATATAATAACCTCTGACAGGCCCAGGTGGCACCACTAGCAGTGGAGGGAGACACAGAAACAGAGGCAGCAGTCGTAATGCAGTAACAGAGCAGTTTATCTGATGTCCAAAGAACATGATAATTAGGTAAATAGCTATCGTGCCTTGGGTGGAAGTATTTCCGAAACGGCTATGTTATTAAACTGTTCGCGTGCTGCCGTTGTTAAAGTGTACCGTGCACGGCAAAATGGCGCTGTCTAAACCCGGCGCCGAGGAAACTGTGGTCCAGAGGTGAACGACGGCGGCAGAGATGTGCGCGGGCGAAGTAGCCCTGCAACTGTTGTTTGAACCAAGGGGCTACCAACATTGTCTCCTCAGCGATCATTCAGCGAACGTTGCTGCGAATGTGCCTCTGAAGCGGGCCAGGCACGCATGCTGACTGCTGCTCATCGGCTACAAAAGCTGGGTTTTGTCGTCACTACCACATCTGGACATCCACTGAATGGCGACAGGTGGCCACTTCAGACGAATCCAAGTTTTCTGCTCCATCGAATAGACGGCCTTTGGCATGTAGGGAGTGAACCGTCTGAAAGGAACGGTCCAGTCCGGAGGAGGGAGCGTCATGGCCCGCGAAATGTTTTCCCGACATTCGTTGGGTGATCTCGTCATTCTGGGAGGCACAATAAGTCAACAAGAGTATGTATCCACCCTTGGGGACTATTGGGACCTCGACATGCAGTTTATTTTTCCTCAGCACAATGGCAAAATCCAGTAGGACAACGCAACGTGTCACATAGCTCGCAGTGTTGTTGCGTGCTTCGAAGACCACCATGATGAGTTTAGCGTACTCCCCTGGTGACCACGCTACCCGGATTTAAACGCAATCGAGAATGTGGGACCACTCAGATCAGGCTTTCGCGCCACGGGCCCTCAATAGAGAAACCTAGCGCAGCTGAGCACGATACCTTCCAGAAACTCATTGACACTCTTCTTGCACGTCTAGCCGCGGTCCATGTTGCAAAAGGTGTTTATTAAGATTTTTGACAGGTGAGGCATTACTGTGACTGGACCGTGTATTTTCTAATACGACTATGACACAATGACTATGTTGCGGGTTATTCTTTTGATATCAGATTCATTATTAGAAAAATAGTGGCTCGGTGGCCGCTTCACGTTAGTGACGTGGACCTCAACGTTAAGGTTTTTACTCGCTTCCGTGAGGTCGAGACTGACAAGTTTGTCTACAGAGGCGTACACTTGAAACTTAAGATTTAAATGGAGACTTTTACTCAGATAACGTTTTTACTAGTTCCAACATACTTGTTGCAGTACAGTAAATTTTTTGACTCACATTACGTAATGACTCCTCACTTCCCGTTTACTATTGAAAAGCACCCTGCTCAAATAAACGTGCTCGTATTGCACAGCGGCATGATCTGTTTCTGCTGCAGATGCAGACGATTACGTTTCATGTGGTCTTGCAGAGCAGAACGTATTTTCCCTTATGCAGATAACAGTTTCAACTTCATGTACGGTTCCTTTGAAAGGGGATGGCCGACTTCCTTCTCCATCCTCCCTTATGTAATGGGACCGATGACCTCGGTGTTTGGTGACCTTGTAACCTCCGTTTTACTAATCGGCCTATCCTGCTTGCGATATAAAATATGACCGTGGATCGCGTGTATGCCTAATGGATTTTTCTAATTGCACAAGACTATCATTCCCGAAGAAGTGATACCGATAAGTAGCAGAAAAGTATACCACCGATCTTTCTGATGGAAAGTCTACTAAAAATGAAAAGTAATTAAACCCAACAGGGCTATAATTTGAAAATAAAAGTTATTTTGTGCATTCACTCAGGAACAACACTAGACAGAAAAGGGGTACCACTGATCATGAATCCAAAAGTTATACTAATAAACGAAAGCGAAGCAATTAACGGTCGCCAGCGCACTAGGGCAATTTACATCCAGAATCCTGTACAAGATGATCGGAAAGAAAAACATGTATTATGAAACATTGACGTGGCAACTGAAGGTTTTCTGACACTAATTTTGAGTGAGTATGTCATTAAATTCTGACAAAGGTAATCGAGTAATGATTTGAAAATATGTAATTAAACTGCATGATATTATTGAACTTCATTACGTGGACAATGACTTTCAGTGACGTCAACATAAAATCATCAAAGAAATTTAGAAAAAAAGCAAGTACTTTTTGCTTTGCCGTTACTTATTTTGCAAATTGGATTTCATATTATTGCCTGAACAGCTGAGCCTTTTTTTACTGACTTGAACAGAATTAAACACCAGAATACGTACCAAACCAAACAGCCATGTGCTCCAAGGTATATATGAAATAAATAAAACTTCCGATCTCTTAATTTGTGCATTTCTTTAGATTTCGATTTTTTCCAGTGTTTGATTCTCAACCTTGAAAAATGAAATTACTTTACTTTAGTCATATAATTAAACCTCTATTGTACAACAGTTAATTGAAAGTAGACTGAGGCTAAAATTCTTAAAAGTGAAATTATTCATTAAGAAACTGGCTGTAACTATTCAGTTTGTTTCTTATGACACTGTGTTAGCGTCTAAGTAAAAACGGAACAAGGACCCTGCTTGGTAACAATGTCTGCGGACAATGCGGACACAATCGCCTGAGTATAACTGATTATTATTTAAATAAATTTTATCAATCAAATCACATTCTGTTGTGCTGGGGTTAGCCGTTAATACTTTCTACCAATGAACGGTCTTACTTCAGTGCTGTGCATACGACGAAACTCGGAGCCGACGACAGAACTGTATTGCTGGAACTGCTGCTGTTTTTGAAGAAGGTAGCATCTTGTGGAACCACGGCTAATTACAGGAAGAGGCAATCGTAATTAATACAGCCTCTTCCGCCCGTCCACTGTCAGTACTCCTGCTACTACATATATGGCCGACGCGCGTACATGATGCCCCCGAAAAAAGTACTCTCTACTGCGAGAGCGTTAACACCACACTTCCGCACACTACAAGCGCTGGAACCCGTCTCTCTCTCTCTCTCTCCGAGCAACAACTCCCTACCCAGAGATTTTACAACGCATAAGCTTTGCTATTATCGTTGCTAGTCGATGCAAATAGCAATTTCTTTGGCTTTTTCCCAGAGCTTCACAGTAGCTTTTCCCAGAGTTTCACAGTAAAACACAGATAAATACAATGAAATGACAACAGACTTCTACCTAAATTTACACATGCAATGAAGCAATGTCCTTAGTTATTAAAAGAAAGCATTTACATTAGAAATATTTACATACAATCCAGCAAAAAAAAAAAAAAAAAAAAAAAAAGCAAACAAACCAGTATATATATATATATATATATATATATATATATATATATATATATATATATATATATAGCAGGTGCCATGTATCCTGCATTTTAGGTGTTACAACCTCCCACAACTCAAGCAACCAACCAACCAGAGAAATGATTATTATGTGCCCTACAAAGGAGTGATTATTATGTGTCAGATATTCTACATTAATTTATAATCGATATGCAGTTAAGACATATGTCACTGAGTGGAGGCATTAAATGCTACGCTTAAAGTTATAGGTCATGGATACTAAATTTGGAAATAATAGGGATATTACTTCTTCAGAAAACTCATATGACGTTTTCAGCATTGAATTCTGATAGCTTTATATCTGTCATACATTCTACGGCTTGTCTACTGGAAACAACGAAACACTTTTTTTTATTTTTCTGTGCTTCGTTCTTTTCAGGCTGGGAATTGCTATATATCGCGTTATTTAGGGTGTTACTTACGAGTTATTGCTGTTGTGGTCTTGTTTCCACGTATTGTTATAGCTATGTGCTGTTTATTGTGTTCACTTCTTTCGTTTCGTGTTTATTTGAAGTGGCGGGCGGTTTCAAAGTGTGTGTGTGTGTGTGTGTGTGTGTGTGTGTGTGTGTGTGTGTGTGTGTGTGTGTGTTGTGTGAGCGAGAGAGAAAGAGAGAGAGAGAGAGAGAGAGAGAGAGAGAGCATTGGAGAGATAGGTAGAGTCAGTGGTATGGAGTTTGGGGGGATAGTTGAGAGATTAACTATGTAGTCTTCGAGCAGAGGAGGTTAGTTATGCGGTCCTTCTATTATGGCAAATAGTGTTTTATTGTACTGTGATGGGTATTCATTTCGTATTCTTATCTCGAGCTATTGATTTGTGTATGTGATAACTCTTTTGTTATTATTTTTTGGTACAAGTTGTTGCTAGTTTTAAGAATTATTAAATCAGTTGGGTGATGATTCTGTGCTACTACGTGATCAGCAAATGTCGAGTACCTTTTAATACTTTGAGGTGTTCGGTACATCTGGTTCAGAAATTCCTATGTGTTTGACCGACATATAAAGGCTAATAGAAATTACTAATTAATTAGTAGATAGCAGATTTGCTATGTCTATGAGTGTCGGTTGTCTGTGTTTCAGTTCATTTCTGTATCGTGTTGTTAGCTCATTCTGCTATTTTGAGCCCTTGTCTCTTCAGTATTTTGCCCACCTGTGTGTGACTTTGTTGTATTATATCACTGCGTGCCATTTGTTGGTTACTGTCTGCTGATTTGTTGTGTGTTGTATTGTATCTGTCTGTGGGCGTGTTTCCTGAAGTCAGACTCAGGGTGGTCAACACACTGACGAGACAATGACACAACACAACATGCCAAACTAACAACATAGTTCATAGGAGACTTGTGAGACGAACCAACAACACTAATAAATATAGCCAGTCTGGTGTAATATTGAAGACCGATCAACCGTAGAGTGTGCCTACAAAGAAAATATTATAGTTGGAGTGAAGGTTGATACGAACCCTATGATCTGAACTGTATATTACAATAATACCCTTTTACCCTTTCTTGTGAGTATATCGCTGGCCGCTGTGACCGAGCGGTTATAGACGGTTCAGTCCGGAACCGCGCTGCTGCTATGGTCGGAGGTTCGAATCCTGCCTCAGGCATGGATGTGTGTGATGTCCTTAGGTTAGTTAGGTTTACGTAGTTCTAAGTCTAGGGGACTGATGACCTCAGATGTTAAGTCCCATAGTGCTTAGAGCCATTTGAACCATTTTTATGAGTATTTCGATGCCACTCTAGTCGTGAATACTTGGTATTCGGAAAGAATTCGATACGATAAAAGTAAAGGCATTACTACTTCTTTATTCATTTAAAGTCGAAAAGAACGTTTTACATTTTAAATTTGAGAACGTGAAGACACCAGAAAAATAGACGTCTTTAAATTTCTGCATTAGGCACAAACGCAAATAAACGAAAACGTAATTTTGAATCATTCAAGTTGCATTTTATTATTGTTATTACATTCAGTAGAAAACCGATCTTATATTTCCATGTTTGAAAGTTGTCTGTAGTCGAGTCGTTATATAGGAGTACCTTTGATAAAAGTAGCGCGACAAAATGTTGGCTGAGTCGCACGCAGTTCGTTGTATCAATTAGTGGTGGGAGTTGATTGTTGGCAAATTACAAAGACAATCATGGGTTTGTTCATGCATCATGACAACTATAAATTTTATTTATCTGTATTTGGAAGCTGTTTCAAATGATTTAATTTTCGGAAAATTTGAAGTATCTCCTGAGATCAATGTGACGAAATGTTTCCGAAAACTTTTTGAAGTGTCCGAAAGAACAATGTCCACACGTATAATATTAGTGCCATTATTATTGTGTCTGTCGATGATGAAAAAGTATCAGATTTAAATTTATTGTGGAAATAAGTCAATAAATTGACGAATGTATGCATCTCAACAATGCACTGTCAAAACCGGGGTTATACTATCCAGACATTTCAACGTTGAACGTATCATCGTGGAGCCATAGACAGATGAGTACCAAAAATATTTAATTTTTTGTCACCTTCTTTTCAGACACTTTAACTGCACTACATTAGAGTTGCCATAACTAGAAGAGTGTACCTGTATTTGACTACAATAACTGATATTTTTCGATATTATACTAGGAGTGTCTGAGCATGATTAAGGACAGGCCGGTCAAAAGGTCTTATCGTTTTATATTCATTGTAGTACGAAATACAGAGATTTCCAGTAACTGATAAGTTAACAGTTCGCCCTCAGAAAATGCCTAATCCCTTCTACTCTCCTTCAGAGCACAGAATGCCTCAGTGCTGCTCTCTTAGCCAGGCACGCATTCTGTTTGATGGCGCTGGAATTCAAGAACAGCTCCTAACATTCATTTACGCTGCCTCTTCTTTCTCCAGTTCAGTGTTTCTTCTAGAGCAACGATAGTAAACGTAGGAAAAAAATTCCTGTAAATGCGAATTCGATGTCCCTAATCCGCAGCTTGAAAGAGCGCGACGTGTCCGTGCGCACACAAAGGCTTTCAGCGTAATGAAAACTCATATCTCTGCGCCATCCGCTCCGCCAGTGGCTGTGGGGGGTGGCGATGAGCGATGCAGTGTCTGGCGCCGGATCGCAGCCTTTGCCAGCTCCAGATCTCATACATATATGCATCGCACATCTTGTCTCTCTAAGAAAGAAATCGCGAAGATAATTCCGAAACTGTTATATACCACTACTGCCGTTCGACGAGATATGGTATTGCGCTCTCCGACGCCGTTATATTTCCTTTATTTGCCACAGCAACGTGTAATGTCTGCGGTTTTGTATGGAACACGTTACTGACATACAGTATCTGCAGTAAACCGTCTCTCAGTGAGCATACTGTAGACCACGCACTGTTCACAACCCGCAAATATTTTGCAGGTGTATTCTGGGACTGTAATTTGTATACATTTTTATTATATGCATAGTTTGTCAGGAAAGACGAGTGGTATACTTTCTCTACGAGTGGCAGTAAAAACAATGAAAAACCAAGAGAGAGGTACTCCGTTCAAAAAGGGGGTAAGACAAGGCTGCAGCCCTTCATCCCCACTGTCCACATTCAGCATCTAAGAAGCAACAGCGGAAAGAAAGAAACGCGCAGAAGCGGGATGTAGAGATATCAATGATAAGATTCGTTTATGACATTGCTATCCTGAATCATAGTGAGCAAGAATTCCAGGGCCTGTTGCACGAAATAAAGTCAGAGTATGGGTTGAGTGTAAACCAAAGGAAGGCGGAAGCAATGAAGAGTAGTGGAAATTGTAGTGGTTG
The DNA here is from genome assembly GCF_021461385.2 of Schistocerca piceifrons. NCBI lineage: Eukaryota > Metazoa > Arthropoda > Insecta > Orthoptera > Acrididae > Schistocerca > Schistocerca piceifrons. The sequence goes on from NC_060138.1 coordinate 1,193,846,646, forward strand.
AAATATCCTGGCAGATTAAAACTCTGTCCCGACCGAGGAGAGCTTCTGTAAAGTTTGGAAGGTAGCTGTGAGGACGAGGCGTGAGTTGTGCTTGGTTAGCTCAGATGGTAGAACACTTGCCCGCGAAAGGCAAAGATCCCGAATTCGAGTCTCGGTCGGGCACACAGTTTTAATCTGCCAGGAAGTTTCATATCAGCGCACATTCCGCTGCAGAGTTAAAATCTCAATCTGGATTGTAATGGTTCTTTATTTACGTGACCATTACGGCACTCCAACCCCAGTTCTCAATACCAGTAATATGGTACTACTTTTCTGCGAAGTAACAGACATATTTTTGTGACAATATTCACATTTGGTTTTATTAATGTATAGGTACTCCGATGTATCGATATATTACAGTGATATGGTTCTTGTGTGTATTCATTTCGGTAAGACTGTCATAATCTTTGACTTAATTGTAACGGTTTTGGCGCGAATGCGCACAGAGCAGTCTTTGTTTCACTTTTCAGAAGTTAAGTTGTTATTTCCCTTTGTAAAAGAACAGTCAAGTCTTGTGTTTGGTTAAAGTGGAAATTAAATATATGAAGATTGATACAAAATTGTTTTCCTGATGATATGACAATTAAGAAGAAGTGTAAGTGAATTTACAAGAAGTTTAATAAAAATGTGGATCGTGAACACCAAGTCAAAAATTATTTCTACCATACCATTGTTCTGACCTGGGATTGTTCGATCATTAAGAATTTCCTGAAAAACGCATTTGTTAGGTCTTCAAATATTGCTAAAATGCAGATCTGGACCTTCTAGCAGTCAAAGTGGAATCACCCTAGAATCAACAAGATGAGCCATAACAACTTCGACGAAATCTACGTGGGAATCCATTCACAATAAGTGCCAAAATTAATGACTTTTTTCAGTGACTTCATTATTTCCATTCTGACGATACCATCCACAGTCAATAACTTTGTTGTTGCCCGATAAAGCGAACATATGGTGCGTGAGCAACATTATTAATCTGATTTCTAACCCACTTTGCAAGTGGTGGTACTGTTAGGAAATGAAATGGGGAGAAACTTAGTGCCAACGCTGGGGGCGACGTAGTAGAGGGACTGAAGGTGATTTGCTACCTCGGAAGCAGAATAACGTATGGCCCTTTTTTTTTCTTTTGAGTCATCAGTCTTCTGACTGGTTTGATGCGGCCCGCCACAAATTCCTCTCCTGTGCCAATCTCTTCTTCTCAGAGTAGCACCTGCAACCCACATCCTCAATTACATCCTGGATGTATTCCAATCTCTTTCCTCCTCTACGGCTTTGCCCTGTACAAATCCCTCTAGTACCATGGAAGTCGTTCCCTTCTCCTTGCCAGTGTTTCCCACATATTCCTTTCCTCTCCGATTTCGCGCAGAACCTCCTCATTCCTTACCTTACCAGTCCACGTAATTTTCAACATTCGTCTATAGCATCACATCTCAAATGCTTCGGTTCTCTTCTGCTCAGGTTTTCCCACGGTCCATGTTACACTACCATACGATACTGTGCTTCACACGTACGTTTTCAGGAATTTCTTCCTCAAATTAAGGCCCATGTTTGATACTAGTAGACTTCTCTTGATCAGGAATACCCTTTTAACCAGTGCTAGTCTGCTTTTGATGTCCTCCTTGCTCCGTCCGTCATTGGTTACTTTGCTGCCTAGGTAGAAGAATTCCTTAGCTTCATCTAATCTCTGACCATTCTCGTTTCTGCTACTTCTCGTTACTTTCGTCTTTCTTCGATTTACTCTCAATCCATACTCTGTATTTGCGAGACTGTTCATTTCATTCAGCAGATCATGTAACTCTTCTTCACTTTCTCTCAGGATAGCAATGTCATCAGCGAATTGTATCAATGATATCCTTTCACCTTGACTTTTAATGCCACTCCTGAACGTTTATTTAATTTTTATTATTGCTTTTCCGATGTACAGATTAAAAATAAGAGACTAAAAGCTACATCCCTGTCTTATACCCTTTTCAATCCGATAACTTCGTTCTTAGTCGTCCGCTCTTATTATTCCCTCTTGGATCATGTATATATTGTGTGTTACCAGCCTCTCCCTATAGCTTACCCCTATTTTCCTTAGAATTTCGAACATCTTGCACCATTTTACGTTGTCGAATGCTTTTTCTAGGTCGACAAATCCTGTGAATGTATCTTGATTTTTCTGCAATGTCAGACTTGCCTCTCTGATGCCTTTACCTCCCCTAAAGACAAACTAATCGTCATCTAACACACCCTCAATTTTCTTTTCCATTCTTCTGTATATTATTTTGTGAGAAACTTGAATGCATGAGCTTTTTAGCTGACTGTGTGATAATTATCGCACTTGTCAGCTCTTCCAGTCTTCGGGATTGTGTGGGTGATATTTTTCCGAAGTCAGGTGGTATGTCGCCAGACTCAAACATTCTAGACGTCAACGTGAATAGTCGTTTTGATGCCACTTCTCCCAAAGTTTTAGAAATTCTAATGGAATGTTATCTATCCTTTCTGCCTTATTTTATCTTAAGTCCTCCAAAATCCGATTCTAATGTTGGATCCTGTATCTTTTCTAAATCGACCCCTGTTTCCTCTTCTATGAGATCAGACGTATCTCCCCTCTTATAGAAGCCTTCAGTGTTCTCCTTACACCTATCCGCTCTCTACTCTACATTTAACCGTGGAATTCCCGTTGCTCTCCTATGTTATCACCCTTGCTTTTAATGTCACCGAAGGATGTTTTGACTTTCCTATTTGCTGAGTCAGACCTTCTGACAATAATATCTTTTTCAATTTCTTCTCATTTTTGACGCGGCCATTTCGTCTTAAATTCCTGCACTTCCTATTTATTTCATTTCTCAGCGACTTATATTTTTGTAATCCTGAATTTCCCTGAACATTTTTGTACTTCCTTCTTTCATTGATCAACTGAAGTATTTCTTCTGTTACCCATGGTTCTTCGCAGTTATCTTCTTTGTACCCATGTTTTTCTTTCCAAGTTCTGTCACTCTTCGTTTTAGAGATCTCCATTCCTTTTCAGCTGCATTGTGTACTGAGATATTCCTTATTGCTGTATCTACAGTCTTAGAGATTTCAAGCGTATCTCGTCATTTCTTAGTACTTCCGTATCCCACTTTATGGGGTATTGATTCTTCCTGACTAATCTCTTAAGCTTCAGCCTACTCTTCATCACTACTACATTATGATCTGTGTCTGTATCTGCCCCTGGGTACGGTTTACAATGCATTATCTGATTTCAGAATCTTTGGCTGACCACGATGTAATCAAGTGAAATTATCTCGCATTATTCACCCTGTTCCAAAAATACCTTCTCCTCTTGTGATTCTTGAACAGAGTATTCGCTACTACTACTTGAAACGCAAATAGTCACTGTCCGCATCTCGTGGTCGTGCGGTAGCGTTCTCGCTTCCCGCGTCCGGGTTCCCGGGTTCGATTCCCGTCGGGGTCAGGGATTTTCTCTGCCTCGTGACGATTGGGTGTTGTGTGATGTCCTTAGGTTAGTCAGGTTTAATTAGTTCTAAGTTCTAGGTGACTGATGATCTCAGAGGTTAAGTCGCTTAGTGCTCAGAGCCATTTTTAGAGCTTCCTATTAGGGCTTTGAGCTCTGTGAGCCGTGGCGCTGGTTACTGGCGCGCCAGTCTCTTGGATGTCCATTATCGATCCTTCGATGTTTCTTATTTTTGCTTGCCTTGTTGTTTTCCGCATTCGTGGGGCTTGGGGCAGTTGCCGTTTTGCTCGGGCTACCTGCTGAGATGCCGCGAGGTACGAGGTGTGAAGCAACGACGTATATGTGGAGTTGGTCACACACGGTCTGCCGGTTCAGGATGGAGGATATATGTTGGCTGCCTGCCTGTTTGCTCTCCGGATTTTGCTTGCCGTGCCTTGCGACCGCCTAGCTTGGGTTGCTGCCTGGTGTATCCTACACGAGCCATACCGGACGTCCAGTAAAAGTTAAGCAGCCTTGTGTTTCTTTTAAAGAAAAGGAGGAAATTTATAAGAATTTTTGTAACCAATTTTGGTGGCCTCTTAAGTGTGGCCTTAGCGTTTACACTACCTTTGGGGAGGGCTAATTCTTTTAAATTTAAATAGTTGGAGTTCAATGTCCTTTATAATCTTTTGGGGGTTTTATTTGAATTTTCTCTTTGGGGTTCCTTCCTTATACTTGGTTAAATATTTACTTGTATAGCGGGAAGTGACTCCTGGATAAAATTCAGAGAAGGTGTTTGATGTTACTGCCGCCTCTGGCATTCGTCTTTTCAATTAAGTGTTGTCATCCCTTCGAGCGACCTAGTGTCACTCCTCGTTAATTAATGCTGGTTTATGTGTACTTAATTTTGAATTGGCCATTTGAATTAATAATTTGGAGCGCAGTGTAGCACTAAGGCAACCTCATTGTATACCATCTTGTGCCCCGGTCTAGTACCTTATTTTTCAGTGGCACGAGTTAGCTCCAGTACCGGTTTTACTGATGTGCTCCCTTCAAAATCTTGTCTTGTATAAGTTTGCCCCATGTGTGTCTGGGAACACAGAGATGAGCTTTCGTGTGACTTCAGTGCTAGTCAGTTAATGGAATCTTCATTTGGGCTTGGCTTCCACTGAAGAGTTTGAGTGGAGTGTAGTGTGCTTGATTTGTTATTCATTTAATTACTGTAATTTTGTTTATTTAATGGGGAGCAAGACATTTAAAGACTGTTGGTATTAACTCCCCTAGTTGCTGGGTGTTGCTAATTCGTTCCAAATGGCCTACTACTTATTCAATGGCAAGGGTGTTGATTAGTTGGTTACTGTGATTACAAATTCACGCTATTTATTTGTTGCCGAAATTATTAAAGTGTCTGTGTCATGATTCAATCACTAGCTACGTGTTTGAGCCAAATTGATATAAACCTTACATTGCCTCCTTAAAATTTGTTGCCAGCAGAAACCCTTAAGAGAACTAAGTTTTGTCACTGCTTATATTAACCTTTACTGGGAGCGATATTACATTTAGTTAAATTTTGTCTTAAAATGTGTATTTCTCTGATGTAATAAACGAGTGATAAAAGAAAAAAGCAAAGGGGCGTGGTCCTTCTAATTGCGTCCGGTTTGTAACACGTATCACTCTGGTTTTTTCCCAACACAGCTATAACAATTTACAACTACACTCCTGGAAATTGAAATAAGAACACCGTGAATTCATTGTCCCAGGAAGGGGAAACTTTATTGACACATTCCTGGGGTCAGATACATCACATGATCACACTGACAGAACCACAGACACATAGCCACAGGCAACAGAGCATGCACAATGTCGGCACTAGTACAGTGTGTATCCACCTTTCGCAGCAATGCAGGCTGCTATTCTCCCATGGAGACGATCGTAGAGATGCTGCATGTAGTCCTGTGGAACGGCTTGCCATGCCATTTCCACCTGGCGCCTCAGTTGGACCAGCGTTCGTGCTGGACGTGCAGACCGCGTGAGACGACGCTTCATCCAGTCCCAACATGCTCAATGGGGGACAGATCCGGAGATCTTGCTGGCCAGGGTAGTTGACTTACACCTTCTAGAGCACGTTGGGTGGCACGGGATACATGCGGACGTGCATTGTCCTGTTGGAACAGCAAGTTCCCTTGCCGGTCTAGGAATGGTAGAACGATGGGTTCGATGACGGTTTGGATGTACCGTGCACTATTCAGTGTCCCCTCGACGATCACCAGTGGTGTACGGCCAGTGTAGGAGATCGCTCCGCACACCATGATGCCGGGTGTTGGCCCTGTGTGCCTCGGTCGTATGCAGTCCTGATTGTGGCGCTCACCTGCACGGCGCCAAACACGCATACGACCATCATTGGCACCAAGGCAGAAGCGACTCTCATCGCTGAAGACGACACGTCTCCATTCGTCCCTCCATTCACGCCTGTCGCGACACCGCTGGAGGCGGGCTGCACGATGGGGCGTGAGCGGAAGACGGCCTAACGGTGTGCTGGACCGTAGCCCAGCTTCATGGAGACGGTTGCGAATGGTCCTCGCCGATACCCCAGGAGCAACAGTGTCCCTAATTTGCTGGGAAGTGGCGGTGCGGTCCCCTACGGCACTGCGTAGGATCCTACGGTCTTGGCGTGCATCCGTGCGTCGCTGCGGTCCGGTCCCAGGTCGACGGGCACGTGCACCTTCCGCCAACCACTGGCGACAACATCGATGTACTGTGGAGACCTCACGCCCCACGTGTTGAGCAATTCGGCGGTACGTCCACCCGGCCTCCCGCATGCCCACTATACGCCCTCGCTCAAAGTCCGTCAACTGCACATACGGTTCACGTCCACGCTGTCGCGGCATGCTACCAGTGTTAAAGACTGCGATGGAGCTCCGTATGCCACGGCAAACTGGCTGACACTGACGGCGGCGGTGCACAAATGCTGCGCAGCTAGCGCCATTCGACGGCCAACACCGCGGTTCCTGGTGTGTCCGCTGTGCCGTGCGTGTGATCATTGCTTGTACAGCCCTCTCGCAGTGTCAGGAGCAAGTATGGTGGGTCTGACACACCGGTGTCAATGTGTTCTTTTTTCCATTTCCAGGAGTGTATAATACCGATCGTTTCTACAACTACCTTACTGTGTTTTACCTGCTCCACTTTAGACGGAAGCCCTTTCTGTGGTTCCTGAGACCCTCTAACCTAAAAAACTGCCCAGTCCCTTCCACATAATCTCTGCTACCCGTGTAGCCGCTTCCTATGTGTAATGGACTCCTGACCTACTAAGCAGAACCGAGAAACTCACCACCCGATGGCGCAAGTCAAAGTATCTGTAGCCTACACGGTCACAGAACTGCCTGAGCCTCTGATTCAGACCCTCCACTCTGCTCTGCACCAAAGGATAGCAGTCGGTTCTGTCGACGACGCTGCAGATGGTGAGATCCGCCTTAATCTCGCAAGCAAGACTGGCAGGCTCTACCATTTCCGCTAGCCGCCTGAAACCAGAGAGAATCTCGTCTGATTCAAAGCGACACACGTCACTAGTACCGACATGGACCACCACCTACAGTTGGCTGCACCTTGTGCTCTTTGTGGCATCCAGAACAACCTTTCCACATCCGGATTGACTCTCCCCGGTATGCACACGGAGTGCACACTGGCTTCGTTCCCCCCCTAGGCAGCTATGTTCCTAAGGGGCCCCATTATGCGCCTAACGTTGGAGCTCCCAACTATCAGCAAGGCAACCCTGTGTGAATGCCCAAACCTTGCAGGTCGAGAAGCTTCCTGTGGAACAGGGTGGACGTCAAGCACAGATACCTGTCAAACAATCCGGGGAGGCCCAACGATCGGCCCCTGAAAGACTTCCCCTGGCTGCCAGATCTTGGAATGATCTCCCGCTCGACCATGGGTGAGGTGTCAATTGCAATGCAGGCAGTGCCAGGGGCAGTCACACCTGTGGACCGATCGGGGGACACGTGGGTTGTGCTCGACGTCCCTCGCATGGCCACGTCCGTACCCCCCACAGTGATCCCCCTTGGCAGCAGCCTCAAGCTGTGTGACGGAAGCCAACAGTGCCTGGAGCTGTGAGTGAAGGGTCACCAACTCAGCTCGCATCTGTACACAGTAATCACAATGCCTATCCATTACTGAAGTCGTTCCTGTTTGAATAATAAATGAACTGTGTACTCGCCTTATTAGCGGCAGGAACACGTGATGTTCTCTCACTGACAGTCTAACCGACACTAAGCTGTTCTAACCAAAACAAACAAATGTCTGTAAGATACGAGGTTCGATACAAAGGTCGATACCAATCGAATCAGTGTGTGCATCCATCTTGTGCTGCTTCCTTACTACTGCATACTTTCTGTGATAAAGTGAATAACTTCCTTAAGATCTTTAGTATTAGGATTTTTTTTCGGGAAGTTGTAAGAGGTGTAATTTGATTTATTGCATTACATTTAAATGTTTTTATAATGGTAGTATAGCCTGATGATGAGGTATCGCCTCGAAACAAGTTGCTAAATAAATAGTTTATCTATCAACAAATTTTGTAACTGGTAGCTATATTTTAAAATCTTTTCACGTTTTTGAAACAGTCACGGTCGAATCATGGTCAATATGACGTCCTATTACGTAATTTGATTATCAAGTTTCTGATTTACTTCCCCAAGTTTCTCATTTATTTTTGTAGAGGAACATTTAGTTTTCTTTAAAAGAATTGATAAGTTTTACAAAAGATGCAACAGAAGAATTCAGAAATTATGCACGAAATTTCTACTCAGACCATTAACTACGAAATTTAACACGTGACTGTTCTCAGCTACTGCCACCACCTAAGTTGTTAATCATGAAGCATACAGGGTGGAGAAAAATTGTGTCACGAAATTTTAACCCTGGATTGCTAATGCCGGTAGGAAACAAAATTACCAATGTTGTGTACGTCGATAACGCACCATTTTTAAACTAGGGTAACTTGGCGCCACACGCTCCGATTGGCCGCGGGAACCATAGCGCTGCCCGTCAACCGACGAACGGCTACAGGTCAATCCCACGGCCAATCAGAGCGCGTGGAGCCAAGTTTCCATAGTTTAAATATGGTGCATTGTCAATGTACACGACATTAGTAATTTTGGTTCCTACTGGCATCAGCTATCCAGGGTTAAAATTTCGTGACACAATTTTTCTCCAACCTGTATTAAGTTTAATAACACTTCATCATTGATAAATATTTTGGGCAGTGAATACTTCCAATACCGCTAACTTATCACTCACGACCGCTCGTGGCAGCAGATGCCTCCGAATCATCAAGTGGCAGGGGAGTCCGTGTCTCGTACTCTGGTCTATCAGAAGCCAGGAGAAGTGTCGCTATCATATAAGGCCATGTGACGATCAAACAAAGAGACTTGGAGACACTGCCTCCATATGAATAGCTGGTGACAACAATACAATATATTACGTAACAGAGAATTTAAACCATGTTGCACAACATTACAGTCTGCTCCTGGCCAACTAACCATGAATGTTACACCTTGCTAAAAATGGAATATTATTAGAGAAGAATAATTTTTGCAGTTCTACTTGAAATGAGTCACTTTAAAATCTGATTCATAAGTGATGAGCATCAGTTATAGTGATTTCCAGTAATGTTAGATATCATGTCCAGGGTGGGCCACGGTCACCCCCCCCCCCCTCCCCCCACACACATTCACACACAAACCAGTCGCAGCATTCCTGCAAACAATGTACGCCAGGCAAATATGCTACCTTCCTTCATTTGTTGCTCAGCACCAGTACATCATTACATTGTCGTCGCATTGCCTAGTACTACTGCACCCATGCCGATGTTATGTCTGTCTCCGAGGCATATATAAGTAATAATTATTAATATAATGGGGCCGTTGTTGATTTTTTCCTATATTAGAGTGAATGGAAATGTTTTTATTGTTTCAGGGAACGTTTCGTATAGAGTAACTACAATCAGTTTCACTGCGGGCCAGACCAGTTGTAACTATGGATATAAAGATTACTTTAATTACATTCCTGCAACTGGTCCTTTTATTTTACATGCCACGCCAGAGCTACACGAGAGTGTAAATTTTTGCAATTGATGAATGTAATGGAAATAAATTAGCTTCTCAGGCGGATTACTGTAATAAGTACACTACTATCTGACTAATGTAGGTTGATTCTTACAGAGTATAAGACAGCAACCAGCCACTGTTAATAGTGCTATTTACTCAAGTAAACAGCGCCGTAACCGGTTTCGAACTGACAAGTTCATCATCAGACGGCTGTTCACAAGATTTACAAGATGCACTTTACATACATACTATATATGCTTGCTATATACAAGGAGCAACATAGAGGTGAGATAAAATGAATAATAGCACACTATTTACTTAATACTATATAAGTAGCATTCACACAAGCTGGTTACTACATCTGTCAGCTTCATCTGTAATATTATATGCTCATAATGTAAGACTTATCTTTGTGTTTTAATTTTCATTATGTTATGTTATTCATTAAAAACAGTCATACTGTGAAATCAAAGCAATCTGTATGTCGTAACGTCTCTGAGAGAGAACGTCTCTGACACTGTTGTATTTGTAAATCTGCAATCTTTATGATAAATTGATATGTGGCAAATTCTTTTTGGTGTGTGTGTGTGTGTGTGTGTGTGTGTGTGTGTGTGTGTGTGTGGTGCTTTGCACAATATGGTATTGTACAATACACATAAGTGAAGGCTATATTTTGGAATATTCGAAAAATACAATCCTGAAACTTGGCAACAAAATCGCTCGGAATTTTCGACGTAAGTACCATAACCACTTAACCTCACATATTTATTTACTTTGTATTTCATCGTTTGGAGGTTAGTTATTTTCTCACAGGGCGCTTCTAACGCTGTTTTGTTCCGTAGGGCACCAACACACCAAGAATGTTTCGCCAGAGCGCAAGAATAAAAATCGAAAACTGAAGATTGTGTAAAGTGTATCTTGCAAATCATGTGAACACTCTGATGAACTTGGCAGTTCGAAACCGGTTACGGCGCTATTTACCTAAATGAATAGTAGTATTAATAGTGGCTGGTTGGTGTCTTCTTCTTTGCAAGAATTAACCTACATTAATTGTACACGGCCACTGTCCCACCATGTCAGTTTTAGACAAAATAGCACTATCTGACCAACTTGCTGCGCAGTACTACCGTATGTTTCACAACGTAGGATCAGCTTGAAAAATGTAGCTATAAGCTATAGAACTGAGTATTAATTAAAATGGCACCAACGAGGGACCTTAACTAAATGACCACTAAATAAATGACGATTAACGTGGAGGGTTATGAGGTGTTAATTTTTTTAATTTTATATGGGCCACCATGTACTGTATTTGTAGAACATAAGAACAATAATCAGAACATTAAAATAACTGGGTATGTTGCATCTTCACGTTATAACTAAAGTAGTTTAATACATTTATTTATCGACAAAAGTTCTTTCTGATGTTGTATAAGTTGAGGAACGTGCCTTTGCCGTAGTGCTGCCCCACACGTTATATCTGTGAATTCCTCAACATGTTTTCACATTTTTTGAAGTGACATTATTTGCTACACGACACCGAGGAGATAAGCGGTCCGCTGAAGTGTGATTAATCAGGGCCACTTAATAAGCTGTAAGTGGCCACGTTGCCTGTGATGCCTCTCGAGAGACGAGGAGCGCATCAGTTAATGGCAACTAGTATCCAAGTATCATTTTCTTATCTCAGCTGTGTGTTTTTTTTCCATTTATAAGATCAAAGTCAACCTCATTACATATTTCCCGACTTGTCACGTTAGTAAACAAGTATTAAAACTCAAGGCAACGTGTCGCAGGCTTATCGCTTTGTTCGTGAAATAATGACGCCAGACAACGTAATCTGGGATGCAAATGAATTTATGGTGGCACGTCAGTGATTTGTGAAAGTGCTGAGTCCTGGAGCTGAATTTTTAAATACATGCGTCACTACATAACGGGCTAGACTCGCCAGATAGTGCACTGTTTGTTCTTCTGATGATACATTTTATCGCTAAACTCGGTTTTAATGCAACACAGAACTACCATACTGCTGATATAACGAAAATATGTCTTCGACTGCACCGTAAAAGAATACTGCGAAGGTGGCGTGTAACAAATACCAAGATAATGTAAAGTATACCACGTGCTTAGCCACGTGGATGATAAGGTTTTCAGCGAAACCACAAAAAGTAAGTAGTAGTAACCGCAGTCTACCGCAAGAACTGCGCAGCGGAATTCTTATTCAGAAATCGCATTTGAATGTTGGTTGCGCGTAAGGAAATCGTGTTATGCCTCCAGTAACAAGGAGAAACCTCCACTAGCACGTGTCGAAATTCGGCAGTGGCAGGAGCGTGGTCTAACGAGGCCGCGGAACACCAAGTTATAAGTGCAAGCCCCATTTTATGATACAGAAACACTAAACGACGGCAGCGTTCCTAGTGGCCTGGCAGTGAACTTTGAATGCGAACATATGACACACAGATTCGTATTCTTGCATTGCGAAATAAAACTATTACATGAACCAGCGGGAAAAGACGAATATGCTCCTGATTAAAAGATTTCGACTGAAAAGTGGTGTACCAGCATGCCTCATTCTACCTTCCTCACAACCTTTAAAAATTGTCTCAAAAAATTTGGCAGGCCAACAAATTCTCGCATTTTTATGCTGCGAGAGGAGGAGATAGTGGTAGTAGGGAAAGAAACGGCAGAAAAGTAATAAATACTCATATGAAAAGAAGTTTATGTTTCAGTAAAATTTTGATAGTTTGTAATGAAATAAAACAAATCTAATTTTACACCTTAGACCCGATTTTACGCGTCCAAAAATTTTACATGTGCTTCAGTACTACAACAAATCTAATTTTACACCTTAGACCCGATTTTACGCGCCCAAAAATTTTACATGTGCTTCAGTACTACAACATGAGGTTTCCAGAACTCTTCTGGTGATAACGTACACATATTACAGCATATTTCCCCGTGCTAAGTCACTTTATAAACTACATTTTTGCCTCACGTCGGAATTTAGTTGCATATTTTAAGTGTACAAATAGAGAACTTTGAATCTCTGCATCTCGGAAACGGAAAATTATATCGAGAACGTTTTTAAGGTTGCCTGAGATCCGGTTCTTAAGGATATATCGTAAAAATTACACTCACTTGCTGTACATAGCCGTCTTGGAATCCGTGGCTCGGCTCTGTTACCAAAAAACGGTAAGAAAACGCTGTTCTGGAGTTATCTAATGAACCGCCTATGAACTAATACAGATTTTTGAAAACAGGAATATGACACTTCTAGATCAACGCTTCGTGAATATGCCGTCAAAATTTGAGCAATTTTTGTGGTTATTTATTATTTAGATTTCGGCTCATACCGGATTTTACGTGCATATTTTACGTGTAGAAGAAGAGTTGCTTTGACCTGTAACTCGGAAACGGATATCAAGAGAATTTTCAAGGTTTTGGAGATCTTAGGGACATATCATAAAAATTTCAGCCGTTTGCTGAGCTTTCCCATCTTGGAATCCGCGGCTCAGTTATGGTACGAAGAAGTAAAAAACCCTAAAAAAGGGATTTTTTACTGAGGAACCGTCCATAAGTGCCTTAAGATCCACCATGGACCATATCAAATCCTAAAAGAACCGACCGATTTGCTCCATTTGCCTAGGCAGAAAGAAGTGCGTGACCGACCACGTACTGTAGGGTAGTGAAACCTCTTGAGAATTCAAGTGGTCCCTAACCCAAGGGCTGTCCAAAACTCTTGTCCTGCCTTTCCATCACAAATAGATAGTCCAGTTTTTATGGGTGGCGTTTTGGAACGTTATTTCACATGCGTACGGATATTTTTCTCTTATTGTCGGTGGGCCTGGTAGTCTGATGGTAAAATGTGGTCCTAGAAATGTTTCTGTTACCTTGCGAGCCATGAGTAATACATTCGAGAAATCTCAGTCCAAAACTACGATTAACTTCTCGCAGCTGGATTTCATGCAAAATTTTGTAAATGACATTATTTAAATCCAAAACTGTTCGGACACCTGGCTGAAAATGACTTACAAGTTCGTGGCACCCTGTATCAGTATTGCTGGTATTCAATATGGTGTTCAATCAGGTGCTGGAAGATAATATTCTTCTCGGGTATGTAGCCGGATCATTACGTCTTCATGACACAATATTTCCGCGGTCCACCTGGCCGCCATCTTCAGGTGAGAGTGCTGGTGCACGAACTCGCCGGAACTGACTTCCCAGCGCAAGCGGCGGCCGCTACATAGGCCGCAGAAGACCCACAACGCGTGCGCGAGAAGGTGCCGTGACTGCCCTCCAGCGCAGTAGACATACCCCGCCGCCAGTGGTGGAAACGGGCGAAATCGAGATATCGCTGTCAAAAATTAAAAAAAATTTATTCCGACGATCGAACCACAGACCGTTGCTTTTTAATGTCAGATAACACCGGATCCCAAGTCTTACTTAAAAGATAACCCTTGTCTCTATTAATAAGATTGACAGATAAACGAATCTCTATGGATTCTTTTAAAATACAGTCCCAATAGCGAGATGCAGGGGCAACCATTTGTGTCTCATCATATAGCATTCTGTGTCCCTCGGTGAGACAGTGTTCCGCCACTGCAGATTTCTCAGGCTGAAGCAGCCGTGTGTGCCGCTAATGCTCAACACATCGGTCCTGAATGGTCCGTATTGTCTGACCAATGTAAGCCTTCCCACAGTGGCAAGGGATGTTATACACACCGGCCTTCCTCAAACCCAAGTCATCCTTAACAGAGCCAATCAGCGCTCTAATCTTGGCTGGCGGACGGAAAATACTTTTGATATGATATCTTTTCAGAATCCTTCCTATCTTCGAGGAAATGCTCCCAGCAAAAGGCAGAAAAGCCACGGATTTGCAGGTATCTTCTGGTGGTTCAGGCGAAGGTCCAAACTGGAAAGCACGACGGATCTGTTTATCTGTATAGCCATTCTGCTTGAACACAATCTTAAGATGGTCCAATTCTTGTGCCAAGCTTTCTCCATCTGAGATGGCATAAGCTCTTCTCGCCAAAGTCCGCAGGACCTCCGTACGCTGGAACGATGGATGACAGCTAGAAGCATGCAGGTAATGGTCCGTGTGCGTAGGCTTTCGATAAACACTGTGTCCCAGTGTCCCATCATCCTTTCTGTACACCAGAACATCCAGAAACGGAAGCTTTCCATCACTTTCCACCTCCATGGTAAATTTGATGCTAGGATGCAGAGAATTAAAATGATCTAGGAGGCGGTCAAGAGCTTCTCTCCCATGAGGCCACACCATAAACGTATCGTCAACGTACCTCCAAAAACAGGTTGGTTTTAAGGACGCCGTCTCCAGCGCCATGTCCTCAAAATCTTCCATAAAAAGATTGGCGACTATTGGGGACAATGGGCTCCCCATAGGTGCTGGAAGGTTTCTTGTGGAACGGCAGCCCATTCTTCACGGAATGCTGCACTGAGGAAAGGTATCGATATCGGTCGGTGAGGCCTGGCACAAAGTGGCGTTCAAGAAAACATCCGGAAGGTGGTCTATGGGATTCTTGTCAGGACTCTGTGCAGGCCAGATGTTATTACAGGGATGTTATTGTCATGTAACCACTCCGCCACAGGTCGTGCATATGAACAGGTGCTCGATCGTGTTGAAAGCTGCAATTGCCATCCCCGAATTGCGCTTCAACAAGGAGAAGCAAGAAGGGGCTTAAAACATCAAAGTAGTCCTGTGCTGTGATAGTGGCACGCAAAACAAGGGGTGTAAGCCCCCTCTATGAAAAACACGAGCACACCACAACACCACCGCCTCCGAATTTTACTGTTGGCACTACACACGCTGGCAGATGACGTTCACCGGGCATTCGCCGTACTCACACCTTGCCATCGGATCGCCACATTGTGTAATGTATTTCGTCACTTCACACAACGTTTTTCCACTGTTCAATCGTCCATTGTTTACGCTCCTTAGGCCAAGCGAGGCGTCGTTTGGCATTCACCGGTTTGATGTGTGGCTTAAGAGCAGCCGCTCGACCATGATGTACAAAATTTCTCACCTCCCGTCTAACTGTCATAGTACTTGCATCGGATCCTAATGCAGTCTGGAATTCCTGTCTGATGCTCTGGACAGAAGTCTGCTTATTACACATTACGACCTTCTTCAACTGTCGGCGGTCTCTGTCAGTCAACAGACGAGGTCGGCCTGTACGCTTTTGTGCTGTACGTGTCCCTTCACGTTTCCACTTCACTATCACATCGAAAACAGTGGACCTAGGGATGTTTCGAAGTGTGGAAATCTCGCGTACAGATGTATGACACAAGTGACACCCAATCATCTGACCACGTTCGAAGTTCGTGAGTTCCGCGGAGCGCCCCATTCTGTTCTCTCACGATGTCTAATGACTACAGAGGTAGCTGATATGGAGTACTTGGCAGTAGGTGGCAGCACAATGGACCTAATATGAAAAACGTATGTTCTTGGGGGTGTCCGGATACTTTTGATCACACAGCGTATGTTGCTCGTAATCTGCTTAATTTTTGGTCACATTCGTATTACTGGATGCGAAAAAGGTTCCATATTTGCTTTTCTTTCATATAAAGCAGTAGCTGGTCTCGTCGCATGGTATTCTGGGGACTCATAGCTATGTGTTACTGCTCATGAATCCGTGTGTGAACTGTTCGATTTAAATGCACTGTAAATGCATTGCTCGTATTCTACGTTATTTTTGATCGCATCTGTTTCTCGTACTTTCTCGCATTTAATCGGCGGCTCTGAAATTTTCACTGGAGAGGTTTATTCTAGTACATTGATTTCTGCTAAAATGTATCGTTTGTAGTACCTCTTAATAACGTGTGAAAACATTTCCGTAACTGATGTTGCATTTTTGAGGAAGAATGCTCTAGCCACTAAGACTTCAAAGTATACTCATCTACATCAACATCCATACTCTGCAATCCACTGTGAAATGCGTGGCACTTAGTGGCAGTAATGCCATTCAAAACAGAATTACGTACTCGTTCCATGACAACATATAATGAAGTTGAATGCAGTTCTGTTAAAAGCTGCAAACATTGAGTTCTCTATTAAATTCTAGAAAGAACTAAAAACGGAAACAAAAAAAAAAAAAAAAAAAAAAAATGCGCGAACAACGCGCTTACCGTGCATTTAAACCGAGCAGTTCACATACGGGTTCGTAAGCAATAATAAACATATACATAATCTGCGTATTTACTAAAAAGCCACGGCGCGGTGACCGTCGACAGTCGATGTTTCGATGTAAGTCGAATGGCATCAGTTTTGGCTTAGCCAACGTAACTTAATTATCAGACGTATTTTAAGGTTCGGGGTTTGAGAGCACAGAAATGTTATTCGCATTTGAGTTTGGTTTAAGCTTCATACGCTCACAGCCGGCCGGTGTGGCCGTGCGGTTCTAGGCGCTTCAGTCTGGAACCGCGTGACCGCTACGGTCGCAGGTTCGAATCCTGCCTCGGGCATGGATGTGTGTGATGTCCTTAGGTTAGTTAGGTTTAAGTAGTTCTAAGTTCTAGGGGACTGATGACCACAGATGTTAAGTCCCATAGTGCTCGGAGCCATTTGAACCATTTGATATGCTCACTGAAGATACTCTTTGTTACAAAATGCGTAGCAGCTACCGCACGAATGAAACTTGCTACTAAAGGTAGTTAAAAGCCATTTGCACACGTTTCATTTCACAGACTCAAACTGTGCTTTGCTGGTTCATGACAGTCGAAAATTATTCTATATTCCTGTGGCAAATAAGTGTGTCAAAGTTGAGTAAATCTTTTACTCATTTGTGTAATAAACACATATTTCATGTCTTCTAGTTTGATGAGCCCTCTCCCAAAGCAATCAAAGAATCCACAGTTACGGCCGAACAGAAGTAGTTTCGCCTGGTAACCAGCAATCCTTCACAAGTGTCGTCCTCCTGAAACGTGCTAATTCGTCTGCGAGAAAGCAGACCTTCTCATTGAAATTTACGTATGCCATCTGACAGCAAAACAAAATGATTCAGACAAGAATGCGGACCTGCATATCGTTATCTTTAGTCTTGCTAAGAATAAATGTATCAGAATTGTTGTTGTAATTACAGAGCAAATGAACATAAAATTAAAAGCACCTGAGTTTCTGTTCAAACGGCTTGAAAATTCACAAGACAGCACTTTACTGAAATCTTCTACTAAGCCTCTGAACGGATATGATACTATTCTCACAAATAAACTCTGGCAAACGCCGTGCCTTACAATGACATGAACGTTGGTGGTAATTAAATGTATCGTCATACCTGTGCGGACGGAACGCACATCTGCTCCACAACAAGTTACTGTTAGGAATGTTGATGTGCAAGCGAAAAGAAACTGCAGTACTTGTGATGTGCGATTCAAGACGGTTTCTTACAAATTTCCATAAAATGGTTCTCAGGACGCAATTCGCGATGTGCAAACAGAGACATGAAAATAAAAATGAAAATGGCGAATAATCTTAACAACTGCTAAATGAGAACAAAGGTTCCAAATATACGAGGTGTGTTCAAAAAGAAAGGTGACTTTATATTTTTATGAAAAAAATATTTACTTATTCATCAATATTCATGTTGTCCCCTTCAAAGTAATCCCCCTCAGATACAATACACTTGTGCCAACGCTTCTTCCAATCCTCGAAGCACTTCTCATAAGCACTTTTTGGTACAGCCTTGAGTAATTCCAGCGATGCAATTTTCATTTCCTCAATCGTTGAAAATCTTCGTCCTTTCATAGGTCTCTTCAGTTTTGGGAACAGGAAAAAGTCGCAGGGGAAAAATGGTTCAAATGGCTCTAAGCACTATGGGACTTAACATCTGAGGTCATCAGTCCCCTAGACTTAGAACTACTTAAACCTAACTAACCTATGAACGTCACACACATCCGTGACCGAGGCAGGATTCGAACCTGCGGCGGCAGCAGTAGCACGGTATCGGACTGAAGCGCCTAGAACCGCTAGACCACAGCGGCCGGCAGTCGCAGGGGGCCAAATCCGGTGAATATGGTGACTGGGGCATGATTGTCGTTTTGTTTTTGGACAAAAAATCTCTCACAAGCTACGATGAATGACCAAGTGCATGGTCGTGATGCAGAAGCTACGAATTGTTTTTCCACAATTCCGTACGATTTTTGCGTATTGCTTCTCGCAAACGGCGCATAACGCCACGTTAATACTCTTTATAGACCGTACAACCTTGAGGCAAAACTTCGTGATGCGCTACGTCACGGTAATTGAAAAAAAAAAAAAACAGCGAGCAAAACTTTGACATTTTATCGAACAAGTTTTTTTCGGTCTTGGCTCTGCGATGTTTCCCTTGGGACAACTGGGCTTTGGTTTCGACGTCATAACCGTAAACCCATGTTTCGTCACCAGTTACGACCCTTTTGGGCAGATCAGGATCATCACTGACGTCATTCAAGAGCTCCTGAGCGATGCTCATGCGACGGTTCTTCTGATCAAAATTGAGAAGTTTTGGAACAAACTTCGCTGACACACGTCTCAAGCCTGAAACATAAGAAAAAAATTGGATGACACGAGCCGACCGATATGCCAACTTCCTCAGCAACTTCTCCTACGGTAATTCGACGATTTTCCAAAACATTTCTTCACAGCTTCGGCGTTATCATCTGTTGTTGATGTGCTGGGGAGTCCAGAGCGAGGTTCGTCGTTGGCATCTTCTCGGCCATCATGGAAGAGCTTGTATCTCTTGTAAACATTATTTTTATTTAGAGCAGACTCACAGTATGCCACTGTCAACATTTCGAGCGTTTTAGAGCACTTGACTCCACTTTTCACACAAAATTTGATGCAAATTCGTTGCTCCATTTTTTATAATAATCGAAAATCGCCGAGCACACTAAAACGTGTCTAACATTTCTGTTGTTGTTGTTGTTGTGGTGTTCAGTCCTGAGACTAGTTTGATGCAGCTCTCCATGCCACTCTATCCTGTGCAAGCTTCTTCATCTCCCAGTACCTACTGCAACCTACATTCTTCTGAATCTGCTTAGTGCATTCATCTCTTGGTCTCCCTCTACGATTTTTACCCTCCACGCTGCCCTCCAATGCTAAATTTGTGATCCCTTGATGCCTCAGAACATGTCCTTCCAACCGGTCCCTTCTTCTTGTCAAGTTGTGCCACAAACACCTGTTCTCCCCAATTCTATTCAATACCTTCTCATTAGTTATGTGATCTACCCATCTAATATTCAGCATTCTTCTGTAGCACCACATTTCGAAAGCTTCTATACTCTTCTTGTTCAAACTATTTATCGTCAATGTTTCACTTCATACATGCTACACTCCATACAAATACTTTCAGAAACGACTTCCTGACACATCTATACTCTATGTTAACGAATTTCTCTTTTTCAGAAACGCTTTCCTTGCCATTGCGTCTACATTTTTGTTCCTCTCTACTTCGACCATCATCAGTTATTTTGCTCCCCAAATAGCAAAACTCATTTACTACTTTAAGTGTCTCGTTTCCTAATCTAATTCCCTAAGCATCACCCGACTTAATTCGACTACATTCCATTACCCTCGTTTTGCTTTTATTGATGTTCATCTTATATCCTCCTTTCAAGACACTGTCCACTCCGTTCAACAGCTCTTCCAAGTCCTTTGCTGTTTCTGACAGAATTACGATATCGTCGATGAACCTCAAAAAAATGGTTCAAATGGCTCTGAGCACTATGTGACTTAACTTCGAAGGTCATCAGTCGCCAAGAACGTAGAACTAATTAAACCTAACTAACCTAAGGACATCACACACATCCATGCCCGAGGCAGGATTCGAACCTGCGACCGTAGCGGTCGCTCGGCTCCACACTGTAGCGCCCAGAACCGCACGGCCACTCCGGCCGGCTATGAACCTCAAAGTTTTTACTTTTTCTCCATGGATTCTAATACCTACTCCGAATTTTTCTTTTGTTTGCTTTACTGCTTGCTCAATATACAGATTGAATAACATCGGGGAGAGGCTACAACCCTGTCTCACTCCCTTCCCAACCACTGCTTCCCTTTCATGCCCCTCGACTCTTATAACTGCCATCTAGTTCTGTACAAACTGTAAATAGCGTTTAGCTCCCTGTATTTTACCCCTGCCACCTTTAGAATTTGAAAGAGAGTATTCCAGTCAACATTGTCAAAAGCTTTCTCTAAGTCTACAAATGCTAGAAACGTAGGTTTGCCTATCCTTAATCTATTTTCTAAGATAAGTCGTAGGGTCAGTATTGCCTCACGTGTTCCAACATTTCTACGGAATCCAAACTGATCTTCACCGAGGTCGGCTTCTACCAGTTTTTCCATTCGTCTGTAAAGAATTCGTGTTAGTATTTTGCAGCCGTGGCTTATTAAACTGATTGTTCGGTAATTTTCACACCTGTCAACACCTCCTTTCTTTGGGATTAGAATTATTATATTCTTCTTGATGTCTGAGGGTATTTCGCCTGTTTCATACATCTTGCTCACCAGATGGTAGAGTTTTGTCATGACTGGCTCTCCCAAGGCTGTCAGTAGTTCCAATGGAATGTTGTCTACTCCGGGGGCCTTGTTTCGACTCAGGTCTTTCAGTGCTCTGTCAAACTCTTCATGCAGTATCGTATCTCCCATTCCATCTTCATCTACACCCTCTTCCATTTCCATAATATTGTCCTCAAGTACATCGCCCTTGTATAGACCCTCTATATACTCCTTCCACCTTTCTGCTTTCCCTTCTTTGCTTAGAACTGGGTTTCCATCTGAGCTCTTGATGTTCACACAAGTGGTTCTCTTATCTCCAAAGGTCTTTTTAATTTTCCTGTAGGCAGTATCTATCTTACCCCTAGTGAGATAAGCCTCTACATCCTTACGTTTGTCCTCTAGCCACACCTGCTTAGCCATTTTGCACTTCCTGTCGATCTCATTTTTTAGACGTTTGTATTCCTTTTTGCCTCCTTCATTTACTGCATTTTTATATTTTCTCCTTTCATCAATTAAATTCAATATTTCTTCTGATACCCAAGGGTTTCTACTAGCCCTCGTCTTTTTACCTACTTGATCCTCTGCTGCCTTCACTACTTCATCCCTCAGAGCTACCCATTCTTCTTCTACTGTATTTCTTTCCCCCATTCCTGTCAATTGTTCCCTTATGCTCTCCCTGAAACTCTGTACAACCTCTGGTTTAGTCAGTTTATCCAGGTCCCATCTCCTGAATTTCCCACCTTTTTGCAGTTTCTTCAGTTTAAATCGACAGTTCATAACCAATAGATTGTGGTCAGACTCCACATCTGCCCCTGGAAGTGGCTTACAATTTAAAAGCTGGTTCCTAAATCTCTGTCTTACCATGATATAATCTATCTGATACCTTTTAGTATGTAACCTTTCTACCTGTCAAAAACAAACGAAATACGCTGTACACTTGAAACTGTGAACATTTGTACGGGACATGTGTATCAAGATAACCAAAAAAGGATCGATAATCGAATGTAAATTGCCCGTGCAATTTGAAAAGTCACCTTACTTTTTGAACAGCCCTCGTATCTATGCTTCATTAGGCCACGACAACAATATACCTTTTTCTAAAGTCCTCACACCTCGACAAGACAGCAAAAATATTTCGTAATAACTCTCTTGAGTACAATTTCCCTACTTGACACTTTTTTCAACTATTAGACAAGTCTATGTGCTTCACAACAACATTTCTACAGCACACTTTAACCATACAGTGTTCTAATAGTAAGGGGCTACACACAAATATATAAAAAACTGGATTATCTTCAGAGTTGGTTCTTGACAGTCTTCCATTGTTATTATCTCATTTTCTTTCCTTGAAACATATTAGTACAATATCTTTTTGAAGTAATGTTGTCTCCACTACACAGCTTCAATCATTTCCAAACCAAATATGTCCAACACACACTGCTGCTTTCTTCAAAATGAAGTAACCTCTCTGATCAACATCTCTGGCCTCTTACAAACAATATAACATCACAAAGGTTGAGTACATTTATCAAATTCGCGACTTCATTGACATTTTGGGCCAAACCTACCTGAAAATCGACATAACAAATAGAATAGTCCCCTTTCAACAGCTTAGCCACAGCCTAGGGGATGGCTGACGGAGTGAATGTTCACTCTGAACTTAAATTTAAAACTAGAAGGAAAAGATGGGATAGTTGTAAACATGTTTGACCAAGTTATGGCATTCAAATGCAGACTGGTTCTTCGGGAAGAAGCACTTGAACAATGAAGAGCTACTGCACTTCTCGATGTGCAAAATGAACAAATCCAGTTCAAGTGGAACTGTATTACATCAGACACAAGTAGAAAAATTCATAAGCCTCGAACTAAATTGAAACATGATTTTCAGATGAATAGGAACAACAAATTATGTAGGCAGTTCGATGTACACTACTTTAATACGTAATTTAATATCGTGGTTTCGTCTCGATTCCCCAATACAAGATAACAAGAGTAGCATCTACAAATGAAATCCTATAATAGAACTGGAATCCTGTGGCCACACCTGTTCTGCCTGGGATGTTATCTCGTTATATAAAGAAAATTTGTAAGTACAATTGTTAAATTATTAGTAGCTGCCTCCGGTCACGTGGGATCTGAAATTAAGTTAATTGTCCTAACCGACGGCACGTCTCGTAGATGAGCTGAAAGAAAAGGTTAAAGATTTTTCTAAGATGGCGCCTAACAATGAAAATTCTTTGGTAAGGCCCATATCTACTTAAGGCAGTCTAGTTATCAGACTAACAATAGATTGACCACGTACACAAAATTCTTTTGACAAAATAACCATTACCGAAACATCTGTCTAATAAGTCAGTATTTTAAAAGGCTAACAGGAATGCTTACATTACCAGCTGGTACAGCAAGATGAGCTTTACACAAGAACGTCCTCTTAGGTCGGAATACAAGCAAATAAGATAAGCAAATGACAAAGGAAGGATAGTTCATGCATAGAAGCGCAAGAGTCCATGGAATAACATATCCATTGTAGTTCTATCTCTTCTTCTTTGGCGTACTTGTCGATTACTTATAAAATTTATCGTAATATTTAGTTTACATTTTTTTAACCCAAGTCCACCCAGGAGAAACAGTACAGGTTCTAATTTGAAACTAAAATTCAGTGAAGTGGGTGTGCCTGTATTTTACAAATATTTATCAGCTGGGTTTTGCAAATGCCAGAAAATGCTCGTACGAAATTATTTCAACACTCAGAAGTACTTAGCGGTTTCAGCAGTTATTTATAGGCGGGAAGGGAAATGTATCTTCTTTCAAATGCAGATTTACGTGACGTTCTTCTTGAATCAGTTTTAGTAGCACAGTAATTTCTTCAAGTAAAGCATATCGCCAAGTACGATAGCTTGAGAGAGGAGGTAGCAGATAGCAGAAAGGTTTTTTTTCTTACGTAGCCTTGCAGATACCGTATTTAACTAACAACCTGCCTCGGGTTCTCGCAGGTGGCACTATCTAAGGCCGAACGACTTGCTTGGCGTAGTAATAATAAACGGTGTACACAGAGACCTTCCTTAATCATTGTGTTAGTGAAAACCGTGACAAAATCCATACATAGTTCCTGAGATTAGCCTTCACATACAGACAGAAAAACACCGTGAAAGACTTTAATTCATTATAGTTCAGCCAATTATTTGGAAATTATTTAGAAATTCTTCCTCGTGAACCAGTCGGTCTATTAGTGAAAACCGTATGAAAATCCGTCCAGTAGTTCCTGAGATCAGGCTTTTCGTGCAGGCAAACAAGCGAGACCGGGACTTTCCTTTATTACAAGTGTAGATATGTCGACGGCATTGGTAAGCAGCAGACTCTGGAAGTTAAAGTTGTGAGATTCATACCAAGACACACATATATAAATGCTGATGACCAAATAGTTATTCAGAAGACGGAAAATGACTTCAAGTTTGCAATAGCGTGCCTAAATCAAATATGTAAGAATTATCACCTAAAAATTTCAGCAAAAAACTGGAGTAATAGCTTTCAAAAGGAAATTTCCAATACGCTCCAGATTAGTACTAGATGAACAGAAAGAACAGGTGTTAAATTTTCAGCTGTTGTACTGAGCTGTGAATATGAAAGTGATGTCACTTATAAATTAAATAAGTTACAAATTATATTTAGGCCTATACACAGAAGAGTGGCGACAAGACAAGGAAGGATACAAAGATAAAATTTTAGAAATTAATAGCTATGCATACTCTAATATATGGAAGCGAATTTTGGACATTGACTAAGAAAGAAAAAAGAAGAAATCGGCTGAAGTGACACTTTGAAGGAAGTTAAAGGCTGTAGCCTCAGAGAACAAATATAGTGCAGTACAATAAGAGAAGAACTTAATATACACTGGATAAATGAAAAATGGAAGCATGCATTAAAACAGAAACTACATGTCAACAGAATGGGAGAAGAGAGATTAATAAAAACCTAAAGGAAACGGAGATGTAGAATGACCGAGGAATAAGTGGCTTCACTGAAGACCAAACAGACTGTAAGGGTGCTGCGTGAAGTAAACAGAATCAAAATAAACCGGTTGTCGAGACAGAAGACTGCTCGACCTCTCCGAGGTTACATGTATTGATGGCTGAGTGAGGGTAAGCATGGACTTCAGGCGACTTTAGCCGAGAACGGTGCTCCCGAGGGGTTCATAAGCATTCTGTAGAATGGGAAGACTGCAACAGACCTTACTACAAAAAGCAAATCTAATTCTAATGTTTTTATTTACTTACAGCGATGCTTAAGACTACAAAATATTCAGTAGAGTTCAGACAAGGTGTCTTAACAGCACTAAGTCAAAGCCAGACTCAAACGTTCATTGGGAGGGTGTTTGTCGCTTCACAACGGCTTATGAGTGTCTGGAGCATGGTCCAGAAAATATGGGGGACGATAGAGAACAAGGCACGAAATGGTCGGCCCCACCCAAAAAGACGATAGGATCATCCGTAGGCAAGCATGGCTGATCCAAAAAAATCAGCCCAGTCAATATACGATGATGTACAGGGAAAAAATGAGATGAAGGTCCAGTGACACGTCGCTTAGCAGTTATAGATCTGAATGACAGGCGACCTTCTCAAAAGTCTATGATAAGTGCAAAAAATATGAAGGCCAGATTACAGTTCTCTAAAAAGTATGGTTATTGACCTCTGAAGACTATTCAAAAATTTTATGTAGTGATGAAAACAAGTTTAATCAGTCGTCTTCAGACGGGATGCAGTACTTCCGATAGCCGAAAAAACAAGAGGAGTGATATAAAGCTCCAAATATCCACCATGAAGCATGGAGGAGGAAGTACCATGGTGTGGGACTGTTTCTCACGAAGTGTTGTAGCTCCTCTAGTCGAATTTCACGGGGTAATAGATGGTCTGAAATACGGTGAAGTGTTAACAGACCATATGATACCTCATGGAAGACCGAGCGAGGTGGCGCAGTGGTTAGACACTGGACTCGCATTCGGGAGGACCACGGTTCAATCCCGCGTCCGGCCATCCAGATTTAGGTTTTCCGTGACTTCCCTAAATCACTCCAGGCAAATGCCGGGATGGTTCCTCTGAAAGGGCACGGCCGACTTCCTTCCCCATCCTTCCCTAATCCGATGAGACCGATGACCACGCTGTCTGGTCTCCTTCCCCAAAACAACCAACCAACCTCACGGAAGACGAAATGTGTCTCATAATTGGCAGTTGCAGCATGACAACTACTCCTAACACGCTTCTGACCACGTGAAGACAGTCCTGAAGCAGCACAAAATAAAGGTATTACAATGGCCAACCAAAGGTCCATATTTGGGGCGAGCAGGATAGACTTTTTCGCGAAACAAACTGAACCAACAAGAAGGCTTTCTACAAAGAACTGTCACCAATGGAAGAAGATTCCTCAGTTGCGGTTGGCCAAACGCGTGGATTGTGTCCCATCCAGGTGTGCTGCAGTAATACGGCAAAGGGCTATGCAACCAAGTATTAAGCCAAGAACATCTTGACTTAAGGTTTCATTATTGTTCTTTTTCTGTTTAGCTTTAAGAAGATACTTTCGAGCCTACGTAATTTGTTCATTTGTGTTTTATTATTTATGCAAGTATTAGAAGTGCCTAATATGCTTAAGGAAATAAAGTACACATTATTAAGATTTGGTAATAAAGTTCTTTCATTTAAGTGTTGTCCTAAATAATTTTTTTCCGAATTTATTTTCTATACAAAAAACTTTTGAGCGATACCGTATATCTTGTTAATTTGACACAGATAAGCCTTTAATATCCTTGTTTTAGAAGATTAACGATAATGACCCCAGATGTCGGTCATGTAAGCCATCTGTCCAAAATGTTCCGAAACTGGTTTTATTCCTAGCGTATAAGCGTCGTCATTGCACTAACTACGTCTACCTAACAACTCTAAACAACTGTGAGTTGTGAGCATTCAGTGTTAAGTAGTGGATGTGTGAATATAGTGTGGCAAAGTTGCTGTGTCACAAATTGCATTGGAACAACATCTCTAATTCAAGTGATCAGGACATTCTCCAGGATAATTTGAAAAACACGTTGAGTCCCGAACAAAAACAACGATAGGCAGACGCATGCCACGAACTGAATGAAATGTGAATTTACTGGGAAAAAAGAAAAATCATCACGAATGACGAGACTAGGCATAGTAACCTACAGCAAGAAGATTAAAACTAAACTCCGTCCGAACAGGCCATGAAGGCCAAAAGGTACCGACCGGCCGCCGTGTCATCCTCAGCCCACAGGCGTCACTGGATGCGGATATGGAGGGGCACGTGGTCAGGTCACCGCTCTGCCGGCCGTACGTCATTTTACGAGACCAGAACCGCTACTTCTGTCATGTAGCTCGCCAGTTTGCCTCACAAGGGCTGAGTCCACCCCGCTTGCCAAAAGCACCCGGCAGAGCGAATGGTCACCCATCCAAGTGCTAACAGAGCCCGACAGCGCTTGCCTTCTGTGAAGGGAACCGGTGTTACCACTGCGCCAAGGCGGTTGGCGCCGCAGGAACTAAACGTGCAGAAATTCACATGAAGGGTCAAAGCTTTGACGACATAACCGAGATTCAAGTGAACGTTACGATGTAGTTGAAAAACACCCCAAAGAAGGACTTTTCAGATCGTTTCACGTAATTGCATGAACATTGTGAGCGTAGTGCTCAAGTGGAAGGGAACACACTTCTTCTTCTTCTTCTTCTTCTTCTTCTTCCTCCTCTTCTTCTTCTTCTTCTTCGGCACTACAGCCCTTGGTGGGCCCTGGCCTCCTCAACAGTCTTCCTCCATATCTCTCTGTTCTCTGCTTTTTTCTTCCCTCCACGAATCCCCATCTTGACAAGATCAGCCAGTACATTGTCCATCCATCTAGCTCTTGGTCTGTCCTTCCTTCTGGTGGAACACAGTCTGGCATTAATTATTCGTTTTGGCAACCTATCTTCTGTCATCATCTCCCTATGTCCTAACCAACGTATTCTTTGAGATTTGATAAATTTCGCTATATCTTTCTCGTGTATAAGCTCCTGTATTTCATGGTTGTCACTCTCCAACATTCTGCCCCTCTCACAGGCCCATAGATTTTTCGTATAGTTTTTCTTTCAAAAATGGTTCAAATGGCTCTGAGCACTATGGGACTCAACTGCTGAGGTCATTAGTCCCCTAGAACTTAGAACTAGTTAAACCTAACTAACCTAAAGACATCACAAACATCCATGCCCGAGGCAGGATTCGAACTTGCGACCGTAGCGGTCTTGCGGTTACAGACTGCAGCGCCTTTAACCGCACGGCCACTTCGGCCGGCAGTTTTTCTTTCAAATGCTGTTAGGGTGTTACTGTCTGCTTCTGTCACTGTCCACGTTTCTGATCCATTTGTGGCAACAGGTCGCACAAGGAATAGTATACTTTCAATTTAGTTGTCCTTGTAATTAGAGAGCCGGCCGAGGTGTTCTAGGCGCTACAGTCTGGAACCGCGCGACCGCTACGGTCGCAGGTTCGAATCATGCCTCGGGCATGGATGTGTGTGCTGTCCTTAGGTTATTTAGGTTTAAGTAGTTCTAAGTTCTAGGGGATTGATGACCTCAGAAATTAAGTCCCATAGTGCTCAGAGCCATTTTGTAATTAGAGAGTTCTTGAGTATCTTTAGGTTTGCGTAATAGTCTTTGTTTCCTGCTTTCTGTAATACATTTTCTCATATTATTATCATTAGTGCGGAAGACACCTAAATAATGAAAGCATCTAACAGCTTTGAAGCATTTATCAGAGATCTTCAGGTCCTGTGGTTTTCTTCTAGCTTCAGAACTGGACATAACCATAAATTTTATCTTTCTTTCATTTACAGTAAATTCAATTCTTGTTCCTTCTGCTTCCGTTTGTCCATATATTTCGTTAAGCGATGTTACATCCCTTGCCACGATGGCAAAATATCATCTGCATATGCGCATACCTGGCTGGACTTCATCATTATTGTTCCTCTTTTGTCTACTTTTTGTGTGCTACTATGCAGTGCTAAGTTAAACATTACTACAGAGAGGCCATCACCTTGTTTCACTCCATTCTCAAAGTCAAACTGCCTGTTCATTCTGTTATTCACTTTTACTTTTGCTTTTGTATCCTTCTTTGTTAGCTTGCTTAACTTTCTCAGTTTATCGCAGATGCCCATTTCTTTCAGCCCTTTATACAATGCTCATCTATTAATACTATCGAAAGCTTGTTTAAAGTCAACGAACAGGAAGTGGAGATCTGTATCACATTCATAAAATTTTTCCATTATTTGTCTAACAACAAACAACTGATCAGATGTGGCTCTGGCCCGAATCCACATTGGTATTCTCCGAGATCTTCTGGGCGCACTTCTTTGGTTCAGCACTCCAGAGAAAATCTTATATACTGTATTCAGTAGGGTTATGCCTCTATAGTTTTCACAACTGAACTTTTCTCCTTTCTTATATATTAGGCATATTATTCCAGTATTCATCTCCACCGGCATGCCTTCATTTACCCATACGTTCTTTATTAGCTCTGAAAGAAGAAGAAATGATTCAAATGGTTCAAATGGCTATGAGCTCTATGGGACTTAACTTCTAAGGTCATCAGCCCCCTAGAACTTAGAGCTTCTTAAACCTAACTAATATAAGGACATCACTCACATCCATGCCCGAAGCAGGATTCGAACCTGCGACCGTAGCGGTCGCGCGGTTCCCGACTGAAGCGCCTAGAACCGCTCGGCCACCCCGGCCGTTTTAGCTCTGACACGATCCCATCTTCACCAGGTGCACGGTTATTTTTTTGTTTATTTATCACTGTTTCCACTTCCAGCATTGTTGGGTTTTGTGCCTCATGTCTTTCAATTTCTCTATCCTCTGTGTTCTCTTCCTGTACCTGTGTACCTCTTGGGGCTTCATCTGAGTTTTTGTTGAGCATATCTTCAAAGTATTCTGCCCACCTCTGCAACATTTCTTGTTCATCTCTTATTATCTCACCGTTTCAGTTTCTGCACGCATTTTGTTTGGGTTGAACACACGAAGCATTAATACCGGAATCTTAAATGTTGTCTATTTTTCTATAAATCCGGACTCGAAACTTTTTGGAGTGACAGGGGGTACTACATGAAGTGAAGAATAATAAGAAAACGTACTTATACTTTGCTTATTTGGCTCGGACAGGGTTTTAAGGGGGGTAGGATGTCAAACGGGCCGACTTGGAGCAGGAGAGGCACCACAGGACATTTTATTTTCTACTGTCTATACTTTTACAAATAAATCCATAAAACTTTGTCAGCATGACCAGCAAAGATTCAGGATTCACACTCATAGCAGAGGAAGTGCAAAAACATAACAAAATAAATTTTTTTAGATATGAAATTTCATCATTTTTCACTTACTGTTGGCTGCATTTGTTGCTATAGGTACATTTTTCTTCACAAGTAAGAGAGAGTATTTGCTGAATTTTGCACAGCATACAAACCATACTTACAGGTGTATGAAATTCTAGAGTTTTCCAAATCTATTAAAAACTGTGGTAAAAATTGAGATAATTAAACAAAAAATTTGATTTTTTTCTAAGCATAAAATTTAAAACGTACCAGCTCATTCCTTTTTTCATAAAGTAAACAGATTCTAGAGTTTCACACACCTGTAAGTATGATTTGTGTGCTGTGCAAAATTCATCGAACAGTCTCTCTTACTTATGAAGAAAATTGTACCTGTAACAACAAATGCAGCCAATAGTAAGTGAAAAAATGATGAAATTTCACATGTAAAAAAAAATTTTTTTTATGTTTTTGAACTTTCGCTGCTACGAGTGTGAATCCTGAATCCTTACTGGTCATGCTGACAAAGTGTTATGAATATGCTTGTAAAAGTATAGACAATGGAAATTAAAATGTCCTGTGGTGCCTCTCCTGCTCCAAGTCGGCCCGTTTGACGTCCTAGCCCCCTTAATATCATTGTTTTAGAGGATTACCATTAATGACACTGGATGTCAGAAACGTATCCCTTGTCATTCGTACGATGTGAGTCATGGAGAGGTGAGATTGTTCACACAAGACGACGTGACTTGGTCTTCTGGAAGATGTTACCACGTCGTGACGAGTTCCCAGCAGGTTATCAGGATGACACTCGACTGGCCGCCAAGGGCGTGGCGTGCGCCAATCGGCGGCAGTAATTCACTGAGGCGGTAACAATTAGCGAGAGGGTGGGGGGCTGCTCATCCATATGTTAGCGGCGTCCCCCCCCTCACCCCCTCCTACACCTCCCGCGCCTCCCGGACCGCAACTTTGATTGAGTTGCGGCGTGCGCGGCAGCGGGTACCGGTACCTAATTAGCTCTGAATATTTGATACGTCCAGGCCAGCCGCTCACTTGCTACGCGGCGCTGTGTGTGTCGTGTCGCAGCGACAGGCGCGCGACCTGGAGACAGTCTGTGTAGAGTGGAGGGCGATTCATGAACTCTGCTGTTCTCTTTGTAATTACTACACGGAGATAAAGCGTGTCCCACGAAGAATGTAACTCTGGGTACATAAAAACGTACAAATTGATGGACTCAAGTACTTTACTCGTTGAAAGCTAACCACAACGTCTGTAATCTTGACAGAAGCTCGCCAAATGAAAGTTAATCTTCCAGTTCTTCCATTTGACTGACGAACTCATTTGTTTGTAAGGTTACATGCGCGCCGACTATGTGGGTGGGTTGGCGCTCGAGCACCCACATGGGTGCTCTGCACACACAGACGTTTTGGTTTGATAAAAACAAAGTAAAATAAAATTGTTCTCCCTCGCCTTTATCAAAATGTAATGGACTATTAAAACACTGAGACCATCATCATCATCATCGTCATCATCATTTAAGACTGATTATGCCTTTCAGCGTTCAGTCTGGAGCATAGCCCCTTATAAAATTCCTCCACGATCCCCTATTCAGTGCTCACATTGGTGCCTCTTCTGATGTTAAACCTATTACTTCAAAATCATTCTTAACCTAATCCAGGTACCTTCTCGTTGGTCTGCCCCGACTCCTCCTACCCTCTACTGCTGAACCCATGAGTCTCTTGGGTAACCTTGCTTCTCCCATGCGTGTAACATGACCCCACCATCTAAGCCTGTTCGCCCTGACTGCTACATCTGTAGAATTCATTCCCAGTTTATCTTTGATTTCCTCATTGTGGACACCCTCCTGCCATTGTTCCCATCTACTAGTACCTGCAATCATCCTTGCTACTTTCATATCCGTAATCTCAACCTTGTTGATAAGGTAACCTGAATCCACCCAGCTTTCGCTCCCATACAACAAAGTTGGTCGAAAGATTGAACGGTGCACAGATAACTTAGTCTTGGTACTGATTTCCTTCTTGCAGAAGAGAGTAGATCGTAGCTGAGCGCTCACTGCATTAGCTTTGCTACACCTCGCTTCCAGTTCTTTCACTATGTTACCATCCTGTAAGAATATGCATCCTAGGTACTTGAAACCGTCCACCTGTTCTAACTTTGTTCCTCCTATTTGGCACTCAATCAGTTTATATTTCTTTCTCACTGACATTACTTTCGTTTTGGAGATGCTAATCTTCATATCATAGTCCTTACATTTCTGATCTAGCTCTGAAATATTACTTTGCAAATTTTCAATCGAATCTGCCATCACAACTAAGTCATCTGCATATGCGAGACTGCTTATTTTGTGTTCACATATCTTAATCTCACCCAGCCAGTCTATTGTTTGCAACATATGATCCATAAATAATATGAACAACAGTGGAGACAGGTTGCAGCCTTGTCTTACTCCTGAAACTACTCTGAACCATGAATTTAATTTACCGTCAACTCTAACTGCTGCCTGACTATCTATGTAAAGATCTTTAATTGCTTGCAAAAGTTTGCCTCCTATTCCATAATCTCGTAGAACAGACAATAACTTCCTCCTGGGAACCCGGTCATATACCTTTTCTAGATCTATAAAGCGTAGATACAATTCCCTGTTCCACTCGTAGCACTTCTCCATTATTTACCGTAAGCTAAAGATCTGGTCCTGACAACCTCTAAGAGGCCTAAACCCACACTGATTTTCATCCAATTTGTCCTCAACTAATACTCGCACTTTCCTTTCAACAATACCTGAGAAGATTTTACCCACCGCTGATTAAAGAGATACCTCTGTAGTTGTTACAATCTTCTCTGTTTCCATGTTTAAAGATTGGTGTG
Source organism: Schistocerca piceifrons (assembly GCF_021461385.2). NCBI lineage: Eukaryota > Metazoa > Arthropoda > Insecta > Orthoptera > Acrididae > Schistocerca > Schistocerca piceifrons. The sequence goes on from NC_060138.1 coordinate 1,193,879,909, forward strand.
ATTACTGCTTTTGTCCAGTCTAATGCAACCTGTCCCGACTCCCAGGCCATTTCAATTATCCTATGTAGCCATTTAAGACCTGACATTCCACTGTATTTGATGAGTTCCGACTTAATTTCATCAACCCCAGCTGCTTTATTGCACTGCAATCTATTGACCATTTTCTCCACTTCCTCAAATGTGATCCTATTTCCATCATCATTCCTATCCCATTCTACCTCGAAATCTGAAACATTACTGATCGCATTTTCACCTACATAGAGCAACTCTTCAAAATATTCCCTCCATCTGCCCAAGGCATCCACAGGATTCACCAGCAGTTTTCCTGACCTGTCCAAAATACTTGTCATTTCCTTCTTACCTCCCTTTCGAAGACTGCTAAATGCACTCCAGAATGGTTTTCCAGCAGCTTCACCCATAGTCTCCAATCTGTTTCCAAAGTCTTCCCAAGATTTCTTCTTGGATGCTGCAATTACCTGTTTGGCTTTGTTTCTTTCTTGAACATAACTTTCTCTGTCTACCTGAGTTCTAGTATGTAGCCATTTTTCATACGCCTTCTTTTTCCTTTTACAGGCTGCCTTGACTGTATCATTCCACCAAGCTGTTTGCTTCATCCTACTTTTACACACTACTGTTACAAGACATTCTTTAGCCACTTCTAGCACTGTGTCCCTGTACCTTGTCCATTCCTTTTCCAATGACTGTAATTGACTACATTCAACTAACTGGTACCTTTCTGAGATCGATGTTATGTACTTGTGCCTGATTTCCTTATCCTGAAGTTTCTCCACTCTTATCCTCCTACATATGGACCTGACCTCCTGCACTTTCGGCCTCACAATCCCAATTTCACTGCAGATTAAATACTGATCAATGTCATCAAAGAATCCCTTGAATACACGTGTGTCCCTCACAGCCTTCCTGAATTCCTGATCTGTTATTATATAGTCAATGTCAGATCTGGTTCCCCTGCCTTCCCAAGTATACCGGTGAATGTTCTTATGTTTAAAAAAGGAGTTTGTGATTACTAAGCCCATACTGGCACAGAAATCCAAGAGTTGTTTCCCGTTCTTGTTGGCCTCCATATCCTCTCCAAATTTACCCATAACCTTTTCATACCCTTCTGTTCGATTTCCAATCCTGGCGTTAAAATCACCCATGAGTAGAGCACTGTCCTTGTCCTTTACTCTAACAACTACATCACTGAGTGCCTCATAAAAACTATCCATCTTATCTTGATCTGTCCCTTCACAATGCGAATATACTGACACAATCCTAATTTTCTTGCTAGACACTGTCAAGTCTATGCACATCAGTCGTTCGTTTACATACCTTATTGCAACTACGCTGGGTTCCATTTCTTTCCTGATGTAAAGCCCTACACCCCATTGTGCTATTCCTGTTTTGACTCCTGACAGGTAGACCTTGTACTCTCCCACTTCCTCTTCTTTCTCACCCCTTACCCGAATGTCACTAACAGCTAAAACGTCCAGCCCCATCTTACTTGCAGCCTCTGCCAGCTCTACCTTCTTCCCAGAGTAGCCCCCATTGATATTAATAGCTCCCCATCTCATTATCATTTGTTTGCCAAGTCGAATCTTAGAAGTCCATGGTTTGTCAGTTAGAGGTGGGACTCCGTCACCTCCAAAGGTCCGAGACATTTTGCTCTGATTGTTGCCAGCATCATATTTAAAGTATCAGGGAAGCAGGTTGCTAGCCTTACTTGCCCCGAGTCCCATTGGGTATTACCCCTAACGGTTGAGGGACTAACCGGTGGATTTGGTATCTTTGCCGTATGAGCACAAAGGTGACCACGACTCAGAATATGTCCGAGACGCCCAGCCTTATTCCAAAGTAACTGATATCCCGACTGTCGGGACCACTTACTTGGCCACTCATACGTTGCCCGTGGTTCATGAACTAGGACATGACTACAGGAACCCACAGCATGAACCACTGAGATGGATGTTAAAATTTTCGACCTCTAAAACATACCTGTTTGTTTCAGATGTCTTTGTGCAAAGGCAAGCAAGAAACACCCTCCCCCGTTTGTTGTCTTTCTCTGGCCAAGCCAAAGGCAATGCTCAGAGAAACAGTCGCTCTCTAATGCGAATGGAATCGCGTCTTTTCGCCTTGATTTCGTGTTCCTTTACGAATGACATGCTACAATACGCCCACTCCATTCGTCAACGACTGTTTTAAAATATCTGCTTGCCGATATTGAGCAATAATAAAGAATAAAACGGGATACAAAGAAGTCGATTGTTATAGACCGCCTCAGTAGTTAGTTTTTTTTAACGTTAACAGCAGTGTGGTTTAAGATTTCAGAGAATGAAGAGATATTGCCGCATTAATAGCTAGTACAAAGAAGGTAGTCTACTGACGGGATGCGTGGGGGAAAAATTCTTCGGTGGGCAAAAATTTTCGCAATTTTCGTACGTTGCGTGATTACTGGACGTATGTGAAAAGCTGAAACACAATATTGTATACTTCTTCTGTACATACTTTCGAATACGAACACTTTCCTAATCGCTATGGATAATTTCGTCACCTACAATAATAAAAATCATGTTCAGCCGAAAGACACGAACCCCAGAATAATCATCTTGAGGTGGAATCTCTTTTGTCTGTGTTTGCTTTAACAAGAACATATGTTTATGGGTGGGGTCCGCCTTTAGCAAAACACAATTTTGTTTGTTGTCCCAGACAACCCGAGCCTGTGTCTTTTAAGCTAGAGCAGTCGCAAAGTATGCTTATAGTTCCGGTATATTTTACTTCGCACAACACAGATATTTATGACGCAGGTTGTGTTCATAAATGTTTATAAATGTAGTCATTTTAAAAAATATCGAGATTCCGCCGTTGATATGCACCAACAGAAATTTTAGAAAGTCGGTTCCCAACCACCTTTAAGTTATTACTACTCACACTGGACTCGCATTCGGAAGGACGACGGTTTTAAACCCGCGTCCAGCCATCCTGATTTAGGTTTTCCGTGATTTCTCTAAATCGCTTCCGGCAGATACCGGGTAGGCTCCTTTGAAAGTGCTCGACTGACTTTCTTCCCCATCGTTCCCTACTCCGGTGGGACCTATGACCTCGCTGTTCGGTCCGCCCCCCCCTCCCCCCCCCCCCCCCCACACACACAAATTAACCAACCAACCTACTATCTTGCAAAGTGAAACATTTTTGTTAACTTGGAACTATCTCTGTCCCTGTGTTTCACCCCTACGCATCAGCTTACTTGCCTGCTGTCGCCAAGTCAAATCGATAATGCAATTTCACGCAACTGAATAACGATGTACAAGTAAACAGGCTTTGGAGAGCAAATCGGTTTTGTTTGGGATTCCGATACACCACATTATTCCCCACTCTTTTGGTCTACAAATACCCATTTTCCAACCTAATCGCCATCAATGAGACGGCTTTACGCCTCCTTACTGGAAGAGCCTGTATTCCCTCATGGTACCATTCTACCAGCCGACGTCAGAGCCAATGCCTCCCAGGCCTCATGGTACCACTCTACCGACTGACATTGGAGCCAACAAGGTGTTGCTGTCCTCATGGCACCACTTTAATGACCGACATCAGAACCAGTACCTTGCTGCCCTCATAGTACCATTCTATCGACTGAGGTCAGAGCCAAAGCCTTGTTGCCCTCATGGTACCACTGTACTGCCTGATGTCAGAGCCAATGCCTTGCTACCCTCATGGTACCAGTCTACTCACCGACGTGGGAGCCAGTGCCTTGCTGCCCTCATGGTAGCCACTCCATCAACCGACGTTGCAGCCAACGCCTTGCTGCCCTCATGGTACCAGTCTACCGACTGATGTCGGAGCCAATGACTGGATTCGTGATTTCCCATCAGAAAGGTCACAGTAACTAGTAATCAACGGAACGTCATCGAGTAAAACAGGACTGATATCGTGAATTCCCCAATGAAGTGTTATAGTCTATCTACTGTTCCTAATCTATATAAACTATTTAGGAGAGAATCTAGGCAGCCCCCTTACACTGTTTGCATATGATGATGTCATTTACCATCTAGTAAAGTCATCAGAAGATCAAAACCAATTGCAAGATAGACACGGTTTCTGTATGGTGCGAAAGGTGGCAGTTCTCTGAATAAGAAGTAGTACGGTATAAAATCAGTAAAATTTCGGTTACCCATGAATCATACAAATTGAAAGGCTGTCAATTCAACTAAATATCTAGGAGTTACACCTACGAAGAAATTAAATTGAAATGATCTCATAGATATTGCTGTGGGGATGGCAAACCAAGGATTGCGTTTTTTCGGCAGAACACTTAGAAAATGCAACAGGTCTACTGAAGAGACTGCCTACACTGTATTTGTTCGTCCTCTGCTAGAGTACTGCTATGACATATGGTACCCTTACCAGATAAGATTGACGGAGGACACTGAAAAGGTCCAAAGAAAGGCAGATCGTTTTGTACTGTCGCGAAGAGTCGCGATATGATAAGCGAGTTGTGACGGCAATCATTAAAACGAAGGTGTTTTATGCTGAAGTAAGATCTTTTCACGAAATTTACTGTCACCAGTGTACATAAGGAGAAAAGATCATCGTAATAAAATAGGAGAAATCAGAGCTCGTACAGAAATATTAAATGTTCATCTTTCCTACGCTCTGTTAGAGCGGAACGATAGAGAAACAGTCTGAAGGCGGCTCGGAGAATGCTCTGTCAGGTTCTTAAGTATGAATAGCAGAGTAGTGATGTAGAGAAACCCAAAGAGTAACTGAGGGTGCAGGGTGCGAGTGATACTCTGAGATGAAGAGATTGGCAGGCTACTACTGTCGCCATTATTCCGCTTTTTCAAGATTGATAAGTTTACGAGCATTTTATAAGTGATTGTTTGGATCACGAAGGCAGAAACATCGTGAAGTTGACGACGGAAGAATGGTCTTATTACTAGCTATTAGGTCCAGACGAGTCGGATAATTGCTGCAAAGGTGTTTTTTTTCCATATGCTTTTTTTGTTTGTTTTACAAATAGAAACACTGGAACACGTGAGGCAATACTGACCTTACGACTTATCTTAGAAGAAAGATTAAGGAAAGGCAAACCTACGTTTCTAGCATTTGTAGACTTAGAGAAATCCGGCCGAAGTTGCCGTGCGGTTAAAGGCGCTGCAGTCTGGAACCGTAAGACCGCTGCGGTCGCAGGTTCGAATCCTGCCTCGGGCATGGATGTTTGTGATGTCCTTAGGTTAGTTAGGTTTAACTAGTTCTAAGTTCTAGGGGACTAATGACTTCAGCAGTTGAGTCCCATAGTGCTCAGAGCCATTTGAACCATTTTTTAGACTTAGAGAAAGCTTTTGACAATGTTGACTGGAATACTCTCTTTCAAATTCTAAAGGTGGCAGGGGTAAAATACAGGGAGCGAAAGGCTATTTACAATTTGTACAGAAACCAGATGGCAGTTATAAGAGTCTAGGGACATGAAAGGGAAGCAGTGGTTGGGAAGGGAGTAAGACAGGGTTGTAGCCTCTCCCCGATGTTGTTCAATCTGTATATTGAGCAAGCAGTAAAGGAAAGGAAAGAAAAATTCGGAGTAGGTATTAAAATCCATGGAGAAGAAATAAAAACTTTGAGGTTCGCTGATGACATTGTAATTCTGTCAGAGACAGCAAAGGACTTGGAAGAGCAGTTGAATGGAATGGACAGTGTCTTGAAAGGAGGATATAAGATGAACATCAACAAAAGCAAAACGAAGATAATGGAATGTAGTCGAATTAAGTCGGGTGATGCTGAGGGAATTAGATTAGGAAATAAGACACTTACTTAAAGTAGTAAAGGAGTTTTGCTATTTGGGGAGCAAAATAACTGATGATGGTCGAAGTAGAGAGGATATAAAATGTAGACTGGCAATGGCAAGGAAAGCTTTTCTGAAGAAGAGAAATTTGTTAACATCGAGTATAGTATTGGAGGGCAGCGTGGAGGGTAAAAATCGTAGAGGGAGACCAAGAGATGAATACACTAAGCAGATTCAGAAGGATGTAGATTGCAGTAGGTACTGGGAGATGAAGAAGCTTGCACAGGATAGAGTAGCATGGAGAGCTGCATCAAACCAGTCTCAGGACTGAAGACCACAACAACAACAACAAATAGAATATATTTTGACACGTTACTATGGGGACTGCATGAAACCCGACAAGAAAGAGGAGAATGCAAAGACTCTCCTGCACAACAGACGTTTTTATAAAGGTATTACAGATATGGAAGTCAACACCTCGTTCCGTTACTGCTTGAAGGTCGAGAAACAGTGTAAATGGCAAGGCTTAACTAATGTTATGATGCAAGCTGAAGTGCCGAAGGTGAGATGTTGCGCAATTAGTGGGTTTTATGGCCGTGGGCGGACAGAGCTAAGTTAACTCCGCTGACGTCTGGGAAATGAATGCGACACCTTTAATGCAGTTGCTGTGAGCAATTAAACAGTGAATCGATGTTGGCGGGGGCAAGAAGCTACTGGCAGCGCCAGAGGAAACCCGTATATGGCCTATGGATATACTGAGTGCTGCCGTTGAGTTATTGCCTGTCTCAGTATTTTGTGTCGTTACTAACATCGTGCTACAATAAACAGACTTTTCAAAGTATTCGCTTTTTTTTAAATAATGGTTATTGTTTAGCTTTTAGTTGCCTTTGTAGTTATTATCTGATCCTCCTTCAGTTTTTTAATTGTACCTTTTGTTTTCGAACTGCTTTGTATATTCCTGCTATTATGTTGATTTTCCTTAAATTTCTTCCGTAGGACTTCGTTTCGTATGTGACCTATCGTCGATATTTCATTGCTATTCAGCTTTTCAGTATCGTTGCTTTCATTGTTGCCACTATGAGCTCTTTTAGTGTGTTGCCTGATAGGTTCTCCTTTGTGTTATATTTCAGATCTTTATTTATCAAGATTATTTCCTTCTCTTTGAATACCATGTCCGTATTGTTCACTAATCTACAAGAGAACTTGAGTCTGCCGCTACCGATGTTCTCTTATTTCTTTGCATTTCAGACATTTCTGCCGGACGCTGTGGCCGTGTGGTTCTAGGCGCTTCAGTCCGGAACTGCGCTGCTGCTATGGTCGCAGGTTCGAATCCTGTCTCGGGCTCGGATGTGTGTGATGTCCTTAGGTTAGTTAGCTTTAAGTAGTTCTAAGTCTAGGGGACCGATGACCCCAGATGTTAAGTCCCATAGTGATTGGAGCCATTTGAACCATCAGGCGTTTCTGCTTCATTAGTGCATGTTTTGCAAATGAAGAAACTGTAACATGAAATTTATCTCATACTAAATTATTCGTGTTACGATGGATGATGTTGGCTACCTGCAACCGTATGTACAAAAGTTGTTTAAAATTTCTTTTTTTCTCGTGTAGCTGATTTATATCTGGATTTAACTAGATTTCTTCTGATTTCCGACACACTGTTCTTGTAGAATGTATCAGTTTCGATTTAATGTAGTTTAGAATTACGCCTGAGTACGGACAGTCTTTGTTCCATATTATATGTGCAGTCGTTTTGAAAGATTTCATTTTCGTGTTTTTGTATTTGAATATTACTTCCTTTGCATGGCTAGGTGCTAATCACATAATTTCACTCATCGTGAACGACGTTTTTTACAAACCCAGCCGCTGTGTCAGTAATTTAAATGATAAAAGTTGCTTCAGTGGATCACCCATATTATGCGCCTTTTTGAAGTATTCTCTTAAGGCATATTGCCAGTAAAACAGGCGCTGCGGTACATAGTGTAGCAAAACACCTTGCCACTTTATTGAGTAGCTCATTGTAAAACACATTAGGAATGCAGCAGATTTCATACTGCAATTAGAGGAATTGTTTTGCCTGATTCTCATATTTTAGAAAGCTATGTTATGGTCTTCTACATCACTCGCGTTCCACATTCGGATTCGTTACGGTTAACTGAGGTTAGATTTGGTGTTGAATTAACTAATTTGCTTCGAAATGTGTTGTCTTCTACTCACGTTTCATTCAGTGACCATTTGTACGGGAGGACAGATGGAGTTACGAGGAGGAGGAATTTGTCACTTATATAATCTGTCTTTCTATGTGAGATTTCGAGGAATGTGCTCTGGAGTCGGCAGCATTCAAACCTGCATGCATTTCTTTAGATACACAGTTGATACTCTTATATGATCTCATAGCAGTGAGCATCTCGATTCGGTCCACTCGAATGAAAAAGATAGTTGCCTTTCCTTCCTCGATTTGCTGGTCAGGAGGAGGGATGTTGATACGTTGGGATACGCCGTTTGTAGGAAGCCAACTTGCGCTATATAGTGCGAGGGTGAGTCAAATGAAAACCTTAAATTTATAATAACAAATCGAAATTTCTCGCCGTTATCCTGTAAGTTGGTAAGCGTGCTACAAACAGCGTGCAGAATGGTCTGTAGGTGGCAGCATAGCGCAGATGCACACATACCGTCGCAGTATCGATATAAAGATGACCGCCCCACTTGCGACTTGCACCAGGGAAGAACAGCGTTCTGTTATTCGGTTTTTGCGTAGTGAAGTTGTGAAACCTATTGAACTTCATCGACGAATGAAGGTTCAGTACGGTGATGCATGTTTGTCACAGCAGCAAGTCTACGGATGGAGTAGGAAGTTCGCAAATGGTGTAACTTCAGTGGAAGATGCTCCTCGTCCAGGTTAGGCACAACGAGTTGTGACTCCACAGAACATAGCAGCAATTGAAGCCATAGTGAAGGAAAACCGCCGAGTGACACTGAATGACATTGCAGCATTTTTCCAGATTAGCCATGGGTCAGCACACCACATTGTGAATGATGTGCTCCAGTTTCACAAAGGGTCTGCAAGATTTGTTCCACGGCAGCTGACTCCTGAATTGAGAGAACGACGTGTTGATGCTTGTGAAGAACTTCTTCGGTGCTTTGAACGAGAAGGTGATGGCTTCCTTGCAAGAATTTTTACTGGGGACGAAACCTGGGTTCACTTCCACCAACCGGAAAGGAAGAGAGCGAGCAAGGAATGGCGCCATTCCTTATCACCAAAAGCAAAGAAGTTTCGAACAGAACCATCAGCACGGAAGGCTATGCAGACTCTCTTTTGGGACGAAATTAGGCGTCATTTTGGAGCATTACATGGCTAGAGGGACCACTGTCACCAGTACATCATACACAGATCTCCTAAAAAATCATCTGCGGCCTGCAATCAAATCAAAGTGACGTAGATTGCTGTCAGCAGGTGTCCTTTTGCAACATGACAATGCAAGGCCCCACACTGCCCGTGCAACAGTTGCAACAATCATAGAGCTGCATTTTGAGTGTCTTCCTCATCCACAATACTCACCAGACCTTGCCCTAAGTGATTTTCGTATGTTTGGACCAGTCAAAGACGCAATGGGAGGAAAGAAGTTCTGTTGTGATGAAGAGGTACGCCACGCAGTGCATGAGTGGTTGCACGGACTACCAAAAGAATTTTTTTCTAAAGGAATTTGTGCACTTTGTAAGCGCCGGAGGACTTGCATTGAGCGTGGGGGAGATTATGTTGAAAAGTGATACAGCTTTGTGCCACTTCTGCGCAAATAATATTTAAAAAATTATTTGAGGTTTTCATTTGACTCACCCTCATATCTTCAGGCTGACAGTAGCCACCGGCTGGCTCAGGTTTATGGGGGCTAAGTCATCTCAGGCCCAGAATGCCAGAATGTCACATGGGTTAACCCACATTGAATTTAACCTTTCAACTGACTGGTTACAGTGAAAGGCAAATCAAACGCGCATTACGTTATCGATGAGCTGTGAATCGGGTAAGTGACAAGAATAATGATGTGCAGCCTGTGTGTACACCTTTGTGGCCTTCCTAAAGTAGTACTTCCAACAGGGTACCACGTATTCTGTGAAAACAAATAGTGATGCGTATTTTTCGGCCACCATGTAGGGCCCATCTGGGGTCTGTAAATGATGTTTTTGGTTTAAGTAAGGCAGGTATCTGCCTGTTAAAATTCACTGTGAAACCTTCAGTTCTCCAGTGCCGTTGTGGCACGTTAGTCAGATGTGGCCGGTTACAAATATTTCATCCTCCCCCTCATAAATTTCAGGCATTGGACTAATCGTCTGTATCCTGATTTGACTGACCTGACAGACAAAGCCATGGAAACAGATCACTTCTCAACAGCTAGTCCTGATTAAGTTACGCAGCCGGCCGGAGTGGTCGTGCGGTTCTATGCGCTACAGTGTGGACCCGCGTGACCGCTACGGTCGCAGGTTCGAATCCTGCCTCGGGCATGGATGTGTGTGATGTCCTTAGGTTAATTAGGTTTAAGTAGTTCTAAGTTCTAGGGGACTGAAGACCACAGCAGTTAAGTCCCGTAGTGCTCAGAGCCATTTAAGTTACGCAACGGAGTTTAACTATCATCATCATATCCAGTTTTGGTTTAGGCATCCTTGCCTGTTCCAGTTTCAAGTAGATTTCAGCTATCTTCCCATCTCTTCTTAAGACGCCCGACATTCCTTTTCCCTTGAGGTGTGTATTGGTATATTATTTTAGGTATTCGCTCTTCTGGCGTCCTTTCAATGTGTTCATGCCCCTTTTTTGTTCTCCTCCATTTCCTGAAGTATACTTTTGACACCCATTTCACTCCTTGTCTTTCTGTTTTTTATCCGATCTAATAGTTTGTAACCATCTGGAGGTCTTAGAACTGGCAAAGCTATCAAATTATAAAAGTTTAGTACTATCTATCTTCTAACTTTTTTTGAGGAGAGTGCGATATATAGTACCTACCAACTGCTAGAATTTTTGCAGTTTCTAGTCTTGATCATTGTGTATCATATTTGCGGCCTGAAATCTCAGGCAGTTTAAAGTATTTATTTGTTCTAGTGGTTTGTCAAAAAAAAAAAAAAAAAAAATGATTCAAATGGCTCTGAGCACTATGGGACTTAACTTCTGAGGTCATCAGTCCCCTAGAACTTAGAACTACTGGAACCTAAGTAACCTAAGGACCTCACACACATCCATGCCCGAGGCAGGATTCGAACCTGCGACCGTAGCGATCGCGCGGTTCCAAACTGTAGCGCCTAGAACCATTCGGCCACACCGGCCGGCAGCGGCTTGTCACCGATTATTATTTTTGCTGTTAAAAGCTCCTCACCATGGAAAGCCATTATCGTAGTTTTACTTTTAGATATTGTCATTTATAATCACTTATCACCTCGTGCAAGAACCAAATTGCTCTTTGTAGTTTATCTTCTGAGTCATTTTAATATTATTTGGTCATCTGCAAACAGGAGCGTATTTATAACTTCACTATTAAGCTTATAATGGTGCACTACTTCATATTACCATGTTTTTATGATGTCTATGTATGTATCAAATAATGTGGAATGCCCTTGTCTCACTCCCTGACAGATGTTTCTCACAAAGTGACTTCCTTTTTGTACTTCGATTCTGTTGTATACATACACACTTTCAATTACACTTCTTAGATGCTGGGATATACCATTCTTTTCTACAATTTCCCTTAATTTAACTCTGTTAACGTTATAAAATGCTTTCTCATTGTGAATAAAGGCTATGTGGGATGATTATATTCTCTACGTTTTTAAACAATTTGGCAAACTGACTAAGCAAGATATTCCCATCCGAAACCGATTCTGTTGTTTCCGAAACTACCTTCAATCTGTTTGTTCGTAATGTTGCCAGAGCTCAGAAGACTAATTCCTCGTTAACTGTCACATTTTTTGCTGTCCCTTTCTTTTTAATAATGCGATAACAACTGCTATTTGCTAGTGCCTTCGTATGTTGTTGTATTTCCAACTTAGTTCTTTCATTGATATAATATCAACTTGCTCGTCACTAACTGACTTTTTTACTTTTTCCTCATCACCCGTCCATAGATTTTAGGAATAATCCAACCACTCATTTTCTGAAATGGGATTAATTTGAGCCATACCTCTTTCATCTTTATTAAGCTGTTTCAGCAGCCTAGAGGCTTTAGTTTGTTTCCCAAGTACATCATCCTCCATTTCACTCAGAAAATGTTCCCAGATTTGTTTTTTATGTTTCTTGTCTCTATTTTAAGCACTGCTGTGTGTCGAATACACTCGATATAGTCTTGTTGTTTCTTTGACTGTGGGTATGTCAGGTAGATCTGTTTCTTACATTTTATGATGTTTTCCAGTTCTTGGTTCCAGATTGGGAGTCTCCTCTTGTTTTTATATTCTATCTTGTTCTCTAGAGCTACAACGGCAGCTGCGTGTATTATTCTTACATTTTCCTTCCACTCTTCATTAATGCTCTGTTTTCCTTGCACATGTTTTACTTCTGCTTCTAAACGTTTTCTGTATAGCCACCTACTGCTTGGATCTTGCAGTAAATGCATTCTATATACTTGTCGTGGTTTTCTCTCTCTTTTTTTTACTGTGCCTTTATTGTTATACAGTGAGATTTTTAGTTTTGATATAACCAGAAAAAAAACCTCTACTAACGTCATATCCTCTGAGGAGTATGGTGTCTTCTATTAATGGAATGACTTTTTCATTTGCAGTAACAATTGTCCATTATAGATTTAGTACCCTTAGCACTCCATGTAAATTTATGAACATTATCATGGGGGGAAAAACTTTTTGTCACCCTTAAGTGGTTGAAGGTCGAAAAATCTCTTAAATGATCCTCATTATAGTTTTTAGCATGTTCTCCATGTGGCCCCACTACTCCTTTAATGATAGATTTCTCTATACTCGCATTGAAATATCCTGCAATAATTAAATATTCTGCTTTAGGTTTTCCAGTAACCGTCGTCTGCATGCATTCGTAGGCTGCATATGTTTCTTCTCTCTTTCCCTCCTCACGCGAATATACACCAGTTACAATCACCTGCTTCCCCGATATATTTAACTTTATATGTATTAATCTTTCTTATAAGAGTGTATATGATTGGAAAGATTTCCTATGCGTACTTTTGATAATAATTTCAACTCAAGCTCTTGCCCGTCCACTTCCACTTACTCCGCTGTGTATTGTAATATAACCATTAACTTCTTTGGAGAGTTTCATCTTTGTTTTCGATACTACAGCTATATCAGTTTTTGCAGGGTTCAATTCCCTTGTTAGTTGATCTTCTGATTGCTCATTAATCTAACATTCCATACAGAAATTTCCAATATTTTCCTGCTCCTTTTATCCCTAACTTTTTTCCTCGCTTTGGTCGTCATCTAAAGATCGGTCCTTTTTTGAGCTCGCGTTTTGTGAGTATGTTGTAATCCTCCCGTTACAAGATACTGCACCTGTAGCCAGGGCAGCTATGTAGTGGGGCTGCCACCTTTAGGTGTCCCAGCATATCCTTTGTCTTTAGTGGTTGTCTCTCCTTGGATGTTTGCCTTTACTACGGCTATGGATCCATTTCTCCAGGTCCGACACGTCAGTCGATAAGAGTGAGCGGAGGAGCAACGCCTCTGATGATGTCCAGCTCAGTTCTGGACGAAACATTAGGAAGAGAAGAGTTTCGTGGGCCACAACTTATACCTCGAAAGGCTTACCAGCAGCAATTTGTGGGCTGCCTTTCCCAGTTTTTAATCAATGTTGTCTCCTCTAGAAGGGTAGGATCCCTGCGCCTAGATCCCTACGCCTATAGGACCCCCCTTTCCCCCTACGTTGTGGACTGCTCTCCATCTGATTCTTGCCCAATGCACTTGTTTGGCTAGGGTGGCCCCGCCAGGAACTTGAGCTCTCTCCAGCATAGCTCTCAGGGTCGCATCAGAGTACACAGACCTCCCCGCCACGGTAAGCCGAGCAGGAATTTAACAAAATGCTGTCAGGTATGGGACTCCGGGCACCGCACCCTGAGCGGGGGGGGGGGGGGGGGGGGGGGGGGGAGGGGGGTCTCAGTTCACTTTCTCTTACTCCCACCTACGGACATGGGATTCATTAACAACGAAAGAGCCACGCGGAGTGGCCGAGCGGTCTGGGGCGCCATGTCACGGACTGCGCGGTCCCACCCGCCGGTGGTTCGAGTCCTCCCTCGCGCATGGGTGTGTGTGTTGTTCTTAGCATAAGTTAGTTTAAGTAGTGTCTAAGACTACGGACCGATGACCTCGGCAGTTTGGTCCATTAAAAATTCACACACATTTGGACAACGAAAGAGAAATCAGTGAGTATAGTACATTTACAGTTTCAAGTAGTACATATATGGTCACATTAATGACAGTAGTTAATAACTGGCAAGTTTCTGAGATTCACTAGGATTGTTATTAAATCGTGAAATTAGACGAGAAGTATGAAGTGACTGCAACGCGTGAGAGACACAGCAAATGAAGAGAAGTGTATTACTGGCCCAGAGTGACTGGTAGAGGCTCCGCTGCTTTCATAAAATAAACAAGTTATCGTGCCTATTTGCCGTTACCATAGTGTTGATGCAATGGGTTAGTACTATTAGCAGCGGAGGCCAACTTCTGTCTATAGTAGCGTGGTCGAGGGGGCCCTCTGTCTCCGTCAGTGGGTGTTTGCTCGCCTGAGTACATGCATCTCTGAATCTCTGAGCCCTATCTCTGTACTCCACTGTCCAAGCCCAAACGTTGGTATACCAAACGTCTGACCCCGACTTATTGCCAAAATGAACTGCTGCAGGCCTAAAATTTCCAACCAATCTTAGAATTTTTCTGCCAATACTGGCAAATGGTAGGAAATTATAATGTTTTTTATTTGTCCTTCCGGTAGAGCCATTAAACTCTACTCTCAATCAACTTCTTTACCTCCCCTCTTAGCTTAAAAAATGGAACTCAGGACCTAAGTCACAGGCCATCTACCAATGTTGGGCCATGCTTGTCCCACCGGCTCGTCTTTGCCATTGTGATAAAACAAAAAAGGAGAATGAACGCTCTACTTTCTTGGTGTTGGCTTGGCGCCCACCAACACCGCAGTCAAGTCACAGTTCATGGTGCTTTTGGTGCGCTTTCTGAAGATGTTGTATGCCACTAGAGTGAATGCTTTTGCACAACCAGAGTAGCTGAAACCGTTTCTCTGGAATTCCTCTCACCACCTGGCAAGTTTTTATCATTAACCTGAGGATGTGCTGTACAGTCAGCAGATAGCACCACAACTGCCTCCCAGTGTATTGTCCTCCGCCCTGGCAGTTTGCAGCCTGATGCCAGAGTGACAACAGCCCGGCCATCTGCACGAAGCCCCGTTTTTCCGTGCCCCCGCGGTCACGGGTTCACTGTCCGGCTTGTAGAGATACCGCCTCCACGCCCCGAGCGAGCGATCCCCATCGCGGCCCTCGCTCTCCCTACTACTCGCTCACCCCTGACTGCACCTTATCTGCCTCTACACATCATTATATGTTGTGCGTGAAATGCTATTAGAATAGAAAAAATGGTTCAAATGGCTCTGAGCACTATGGGACTCAACTGCTGTGGTCATAAGTCCCCTAGAACTTAGAACTACTTAAACCTAACTAACCTAAGGACAGCACACAACACCCAGCCATCACGAGGCAGAGAAAATCCCTGACCCCGCCGGGAATCGAACCCGGGAACCCGGGCGTGGGAAGCGAGATAGAATAGAAAGTACAGATACAAAATTGTTGAAACACGTATGTAACATAGCAGCGATGGCGAGGCATTGTAGCATCTGTGACCAGAGAGTATGCGCTTGACCGCGTGAGTGTTGCGAGCGGTTCTCAGTCAGTCAGTCGTTGCGAGTCTGTCAGTCAGTCGTTGCGAGTCTGTCAGTTCAGTCGTTGCGAGTCTGTAGCTCGTTTTAGTCGTCATGCAGAGCGGTCGGTCAGTAGTAGCAGCCCAGTGCGGTTGTGTGATGTAGGCGGTCGGCAACACTGGTCAAGATGGTGAATAAGGTATACCATTAATTAATATAATCATTAGATAATGAAAAATTTTATTTATTGTAATTATTGTCCAACAAGTTCCCCAATAATAATTTTTATTTCAAAAGCATTTTTTCAAATTTAATTTTTTATTGAACTAAAGATCTCGTTGCACTTCCCATTTCATTCCACTTCTTTTGAAGAAAAATTTCACTAGAATTACAAAAAAAAAAGAGAATATTATTATTTGCAATGCAGTTCCTCCAAGCGGTGCGCAACAACAAGAGCAGATATGTGACATCCGTTTATTCTGAGGTAAGACTTTAATTCTGATTGTTTTTACACAGGGCCAAAGACCGATATTTCGGTTTAATTAAATTTTCTTATCACTGAATGGACTTTAATTTTTCATCAGGAATTTATATTTGAGTCAGATTGCGAATTTCACATTTTTGTTGCCATTTTCAATACCTCTCATTGTGGGCGAGGTTACAATTAGCGCAATGTCCATTAGCATTCGTAATTAAATATTGTCGTGTTTCTTTCTTTCAAATTTTTGTGGGGAGGTTACACTTGGCTCCCATTTCTATTAAGTATTGCTTTATTTTCTTTAAAATTGCGGTGGGGAGCTTACACTTGGCGACACCCAGTCCAGGATCGAATTTCGTTGAGAGTCTTTTGAAAAACAGGCACATATCTGCTCTTATTTGCTTAGATATAATTAGGATTTGGCGCTACGCTTTTATTAATCTTGTGACTTTTTCTCTACAGGTTAACGGCAATTTGTTGCTTTGTTGTATTTGTGTGTTGCTTTTGCATTGTGTTGATTTGTTTTGTGAAAAATTTTGACTATTGTAAAAATGCCGCGAAAGACTGTGAATAGTGTATCGCGAAGTATTGTGAATGAAATTACCGACTTAAACAACGTGACCGATAGTAATTGTGATACGCAACGTAATGATGACAATCCTGCGTTCACTAACAATCAGTGCATTCCAACCACTAATGATGACTTTCACCTTAATGATGAACAAACGAACTCAATTGTCTCGTCTGTTAACTTGACGACAATTGATGACGCAGAATGCTCTATAGTAATGAGCGCTGCCGAGCCTAACACACCCGGTTTGAAAAATTCTCGTGAAAGTGGTCAGTGTACCGAAAATACGACGGACTCGAGTGAGAAACCTTTTTGTAAATTACAGAATGACCAAATGGTCACGCAAAACAAGACAATTCCAGATCCACCATTAAACACCACAGAGAATAGAAATGCTAATTTTGGTTCGGATCAAAGTATGACACTATTGCTGCAACTAATTAACCAAATGATAGAAAAGCAAGACAACAGTCGTAAAGAGTTACAACAACTATTTAGAGAACGGAACAAACAATTTTCTGAAAGTATTAAACAGCCGAGAGAAAAACACGATAATGTTAATGAACAGAACAAACAAGTTAGGGAAGAGATTATAGCTGTTACCGTTCAATGTCAGGACAGTAAAGAACAATTACATGCGGATACTAAGGCTTGTGCTAATAACAGTAATGAAGAAGTTGGCACTGTTGCACAAGGCTTAGATAATTCAAATGCAACACAGATCCACGAAATTAATGCAGTCACTGAAGAATGTCCTAAAAACGAAGTACAGATTCGCGACGAGATTAATTTAGAGTCAGTGGAAGTTTCACACACTCCGAATACGGAAGCTGATGAGAAATTTGCACGACAGATCAACCAAATTGACGAAAGTGTTACAGTAACAGAGTGGAAAACTATTTCAGTCACCAATACGTCACAGAACCCGCCACGTTGCGAATATTTGTCAGACTTACACAGTGCGTATAATGTGAACAATTTACAGAGACTACGCGAATTAAAATCCGAAAAGCCACGCGACTTAAAAACTGAAAAGCTACGCAACTTGAAATCCGAAATGACACAGACAAACAGATTCACTCACAAACCTGAACGTATTTTCAAATTCAATGACGAGAACGTAGATTACGAGCAATTTTTATCCGGCAGAAAATGTAAAGAATTTAATAATGACAGAACACAGGTACACGCTTGGAGCTGTATACGACAATTTGTTTTTATGCTTTCACCGCTATTGCCTGTAATGCAGAAGCTAGCTTTGAACCAGATGCGACAATTTATTTTTGTATTTACAACAGCATTGCCTATAATGCAGAAACTGGAATTAGCACGGATACAACAATTTGCCTTTGGAATTTTACCGCTATTGCTTGCAACGCAAAAGCTAAAATTTATTTGCAGTGCGTAAAAGACCTCAGGGGATTCATTACGCTTTAATGAATATGTGCCGTAGCGAGCATAGGGCCCCGAGCTGTAGTAGTGCTATTTCATCTTTAGTTTTCTGCACTGCTGCCTTTTCTTCTACTATCCTTTATATCTGTCAAAACTGCTCTTTAACTATTGCTCTTTGTAGAATTAAGAAACGTATGTAATGAAAACCGGATATGACAAATATTTTACCGAATGTGACAATTTTCAGTAGGCACTCCCGTAATGACAACTACCGCCGTAATTTTTAATTACAGATAAAATCGTAATCATCAGTATGTGTAAAATTAACAGCAAACGCATTTTTTGGTAACAATAGACCTTTTCACCACAACAGCATGAAAGTGAGCCGCTTAGCATGCCTAACCAACAATGCAATACACAAGGTCAACCAGGCTTTAATGTTTCGCCGCGTGGACGTATAGCCCCTGGTCCAACAAATAGTAACGTACGTCAGCAAAGAAATAACTAAGTACAGACAACACACAATTTCAACTCGTATCGCAATGCACCGTATAGGAATGACTATCACGACAGACGTAAAAAATAATTATGAGCACAATTTTCAGCGTACATTCAATAACAGTCGATCTTATGAGCAGCAACAACATCAGCAACAACAAATAATCATGAATGAAACAGACAATAGGTGTCATCCATAGCGTAACACGTCAGTAAGAAATAACAGAACAGTTCATACAGTGGATATGCCACAACATTCTCCCGTAAATAATAACACGTACGATAGAATTTTAACCAGATAGAGCACAGATTGCATATTACAGTAACGCAAACATTACTTTTGACACGCAGAATTTTGTTCACGAGAATGTTATTTGAAACATGCTTTGTTGAATGCTCCACTTTTATCGCACCCAGATCTTACTAGAAATTTTTCCATTGCCACCGACAGTTCTAACACCGCTTTAGGCGTACACATTTTCCAGGAAATTGAAGAAGATGGTTCAATAGTAATCAAAAACATCGCATTTGCAAGTCGCATTTTGTCACCTGCTGAACGAAATTACTCCGTTACAGAACTTGAAACATTATGTGTTGTATGGGCTTTTATGAGATTTAGGCACTTTCTTTATGGCAGACATACCACAGTTTACACAGATCACAGAGCGATACAATTTTTACTTTCAGCCAAATTCACTCACGATAGATTAAGTAGATGGAAACTGTATTTACAGGAATTTAATTTTACGATTGTTCACATTCCCGGCACACAAAATGTTATAGCAGACGCACTATCGCGTTCTCTCGGCAACACTCAGCAAGACGTAGCAACCAACTTCTGCAAAACAAATTTCAGTGTCATGTACATTCAACAAGTTGCATTTGAAAATTTTATTTCATCGTCATTACAGGACATAGCACAAGAACAAAACAAAGACAATGTGTGGAAAGAAATTAAACACCTTTGGCAAGATAGGAATAATGTTACGATTAGAAACCACTACACTGTGCGCAATGACATTCTGTTTCGCCGCTCTCATCCTGACAGCAACAATTGGTTATTATGCATTCCTGACGAACTGGTTAACAAATTAATTTGGTACACTCATTTAAGTTACGCACATTACGGAGCACGAAAATGTTTTCTTATACTGAGACAGAACTGTTATTTTACTAACATGGAAAAACGTATACGACGAGTTTTAGCGTCTTGTAAAATTTGCCAGAAAGCTAAATCAGACACCACTTCACATATTCCTCCGTTATATCCCATTATACCTGTTAAATTAAGACACATGGCCGCTGTAGATATTTTTGGTCCGATTCCCAGAACTAACAGAGGTTTTTGCTACATATTTGTCGCTGTTGAGCTCACTTCAAAATTTGTTACTTTCACTCCATTACGCAAAGCTACTGCTAAAACTGTTTCGAAAGCATTTGTAAAACATTTTCTATCTCATGTAGGGCATGTAATGAAAGTAATTTCTGACAATGGATCTCAATTTCGTAGTAGCGTATGGACACGCATGTTACGAGCCAGAAACATTTCTCCGATCTATATATCCAAGTATCACGCTTCTTCGAACCCCTGTGAAAGATTAATGAAAGAAATTGGTAAACTGTGCCGAATATACTGCCACAAAAGACATATTGATTGGGATACACACATACTCTCATTCCAAGATGTAATTAATTCCATTCCAAATGAATCCACTATGCTATCTCCGACTGTTATACTGAAAAACGTTGAACCACCGAACAAAATTAAAGAATTAATAGAATTTCCCAAAAGTCGTCGCCTACGACACCACGAAATAATTGACATTGCGCTGAAGAACATCAAACGTGCCGCAGAGCGCCGGAGAAGACAGCAAAAACAGGTTTGTACACGCCGCGACTTTCACGTTGGACAGAAGATACTAGTACGTACACACTATTTATCCAGTAAATTAAAAGGTAAGTGCAGTAAATTTGAACTTCTATACGCAGGTCCGTATCGGATTCGCAGCATCCCTCACCCCAATGTTGTACACGTCGAAACTTTGAGAACCAGAAAATCGAAAGGCAATCACCATATCTCAAACATTAAACCGTTTATTGAGTGAAACCACTGTATGATTCAACACACTATGATGCCATTTACTAATGCAATTAATTCACCTGACTAATTACTGATGATTATCGTATTTTTTCTTGGCAAGTGCCCGGCAAGGTAAGGTTAGCAGGTCGCTTTTCTTGTCGTTACACATCAGACCGTGCACATTTTCCATTTTTTTGTGTGTATGACTGTACTCCAGTTTTGTTTGTATGGACTATGAAATAGTTAAGATATAACACACACCAGTCGACTTTGACATTTTTTTTTTGCCTTATGACATCTCAACATCGTGACTGTTTCACTTTTTTTTTTGCTGCTGCATTGTATTATTCTGTGTACATTTTTGCATCTGAACACTGTCAACGTCTTTAACATATTACGTTTTCTGTCATGTTATGCTGTATGGTTAATTATGTCACCATAAACCAGTCATTATCTAGTGGATATATGATTTAAATGCAGGACATTAATCTTTGTTCATCAATTTCAGAAAGGAATGATGATTCTAAGAAATAAATTTAACATAAATGGGAATTTCACCTACGGAATAAACGAAAGGAGATGCAATAACTTTATGAGGAAGAGTAAATGGATCAGGATTAACAGGCATTAACAAGAATATACTATACTCATCGAAGAATAGCAGTCTTAACTAATTTTTTCTTTCAGAATACAAGGTGATTGATGCAGGCTGTCAGAGAGAACTACACATCTTAGTTTTAGTGATGAAATATGCTAGAGATAAGGAATAGTTGAATAATGAGTAATGAAGTGATTTTTTGCAGAAGATAATGAATACTGATGAATAATGATGAAGGATATGCTGTTATGAATAATGAAGTTTTTCTTTACAGGTGATGATAATAATGAAGTTATGATAATATGGATAATGAAGTGATGGATAATGAAGTTTTTTCTTTACAGATGAGGATAATGTTGAAGTAATGTATTTATGCTACGTAGTTATTTAAGTATTTGTTGCAGTTTGTTTTGACAGCAGGTGTTATATTGCATAGTAGGATGACGGAAAGTTTTGGAAAGGACAGCTATGGAACACATTTTGTACACATTTCACTACCTGTTAATTCGAAGTTCACTACTTTTCAGCATAGTGTGCGTTTCTTCTTTCAGGTCAATAATCCATTTTGTAATTTTTCCAGGAGAAGTTTTCCATGATACTTACTAAACCTGTTACTTATTATACCTGTTCTAGTACTTGCATTTTTATATTTTTACCCATTTGTGTCTATCGTTTATAAATGTGATCACATGTACTGCCTTGTTACATAATCTTGCTACAGCTGACTCATGACGAATGACGTTACCTATCCTCATTTGCTGCAATAGGTCAAAAGCAAATAGTGTTATGTTTCAGCAATTAATTATCGATCCCAACGCAATGCATTGCTGACAAAAAAAAAAAAAAAATAAAATGTGTTAACAGTCCCAAATAGTGATACCAGTTTGAGAAAATTCTGAATAATACTGATCAACTCTGAATAGCATGGCACTTGATTAATGACCTCTTAATGAGACTATATTCAAAATGATGCTTTGTCACTAGCTAATAACTGCCACTGTTTATTGTAATGATACCACTTATAATGCCTGTGATTATTAATGATTTGACTGTAATTAACTGATTTTTAATAATGACTTCGTAATAATCTGAATAATACTGAATGATGATTCTATTCAATACTTGCTGGCCACTGAGTGCCAATAATTAATGTCACTCCACGAATTGTTATTAATTATGCCATTGATTAGCTCTTGTTTCCAATGTTGATACTTTGTAATTTGAAATGAATGTGACTGTTTAATAATGCTTTGTAATTAGGAGAAGGCTAATAATTCTTACTATATTGGAATTTCAAATGATTAATTAACGATGCCATACTTTGTTATTGGAAATGAATGTGACTGTTTCATAATGCTTTGTAATTAGGAAAAGACTAATGATTCTTAATAGATTGGAATGACACATAATTAATTAACTATGGTACTGTTTAATAATGCTTTGTAATTAATTAAGGCTAATAATTCTTACTATATTGAAATGACAAATGATTAATTAATTAACTGTAATTAGACAAATGATTAATTAACGACAAATGATTAATTAATTGTAATTATACAAATGATTAATTAACTGTAATTAGACAAATGATTAATTAATGACAAATGATTAATTAACTGTAATTAGGAAAAGGCTAATGATTATTGGAATGACAAATGATTAATTAACTGTAATTAGGAGAAGGTTAATGATTCTTAATTATACTCTGTAACTGAAAGGAATGCGATTATTTCATAATGCTTTGTAACCAGGAAAAGAAGGCTACTGATTCTATGTAAAACAATCAATGAACATTTTTCTGTAATACTACATACTTGGTACAGAAATGTTCAATAACTGGGCTATGAATGCCACAAACTACTAATTAAGTCTGTAATTATCAATATTATGTGACTTGATGTCCTTCACCTCATAAGCTGACTACCCTGAATTACTGCAATGTCCATTTGTCCTGTTTATCCTAGTGATCATGGAGCACTATCTTTGGCTTTGCACTAATTCTACGTTGGTGTGCCTTGTAAGAGTGTGGTGTTGACACGACATGCTGTCCACCACCATGAGCGATGAAGACATTATTATGGTCCCACTGTTTGGTGTACGTAATGTACTGCCAAAATGAAAACATGGAACATTACTACGACAGTTCAGTGTCTTGGCTACACTGATAAATTCTGATGGGAAAAGAACTTCAAGTTGTGTCACTTGGTGTTATACTTCTGTGGAAAGATATGGACTTTCAGAGCAGCTGTGTGCAATCTAAAGTGCTACAACCATGATGCAATCCTTCCCTTTCCTATCCTGATTCTTGCCACATAGTTCATAGGTTATACATTTTTCGATTCGCTGAACTCCAATGCGAATACACTTATGTCACTTGTCAATATAATATTTTTGCCAGTCTGTTCATTTGTTCTGAATATGCTAAAGAATTTTTTCAGTGCCTGTGCACTTTATTATCTGTCAAATAATTTGTATATACTTTTCTGATTTGCTACTATGTTTTGTACTCACATTTTGTCTTTGTCTGATATATTTTGTACTTAGTGCGTGTGCACAACATTTACTTTATGTACTACATCTAATTATTCTTGCCAGTCTGTTTATTTGTTCTGCATATGCTAAAGAATTTTTTCAGTGCCTGTGCACTTTGTTATCTGTCAAATAATTTGTATATACTTTTCTGATTTGCTACTATGTTTTGTACTCACATTTTGTCTTTGTCTGATATATTTTGTACTTAGTGCGTGTGCACAACATTTACTTTATGTACTACATCTAATTATTCTTGCCAGTCTGTTTATTTGTTCTGCATATGCTAAAGAATTTTTTCAGTGCCTGTGCACTTTGTTATCTGTCAAATAATTTGTATATACTTTTCTGATTTGCTACTATGTTTTGTACTCACATTTTGTCTTTGTCTGATATATTTTGTACTTAGTGCGTGTGCACAACATTTACTTTATGTACTACATCTAATTATTCTTGCCAGTCTGTTTATTTGTTCTGCATATGCTAAAGAATTTTTTCAGTGCCTGTGCACTTTGTTATCTGTCAAATAATTTGTATATACTTTTCTGATTTGCTACTATGTTTTGTACTCACATTTTGTCTTTGTCTGATATATTTTGTACTTAGTGCGTGTGCACAACATTTACTTTATGTACTACATCTAATTATTCTTGCCAGTCTGTTTATTTGTTCTGCATATGCTAAAGAATTTTTTCAGTGCCTGTGCACTTTGTTATCTGTCAAATAATTTGTATATACTTTTCTGATTTGCTACTATGTTTTGTACTCACATTTTGTCTTTGTCTGATATATTTTGTACTTAGTGCGTGTGCACAACATTTACTTTATGTACTACATCTAATTATTCTTGCCAGTCTGTTTATTTGTTCTGCATATGCTAAAGAATTTTTTCAGTGCCTGTGCACTTTGTTATCTGTCAAATAATTTGTATATACTTTTCTGATTTGCTACTATGTTTTGTACTCACATTTTGTCTTTGTCTGATATATTTTGTACTTAGTGCGTGTGCACAACATTTACTTTATGTACTACATCTAATTATTCTTGCCAGTCTGTTTATTTGTTCTGCATATGCTAAAGAATTTTTTCAGTGCCTGTGCACTTTGTTATCTGTCAAATAATTTGTATATACTTTTCTGATTTGCTACTATGTTTTGTACTCACATTTTGTCTTTGTCTGATATATTTTGTACTTAGTGCGTGTGCACAACATTTACTTTATGTACTACATCTAATTATTCTTGCCAGTCTGTTTATTTGTTCTGCATATGCTAAAGAATTTTTTCAGTGCCTGTGCACTTTGTTATCTGTCAAATAATTTGTATATACTTTTCTGATTTGCTACTATGTTTTGTACTCACATTTTGTCTTTGTCTGATATATTTTGTACTTAGTGCGTGTGCACAACATTTACTTTATGTACTACATCTAATTATTCTTGCCAGTCTGTTTATTTGTTCTGCATATGCTAAAGAATTTTTTCAGTGCCTGTGCACTTTGTTATCTGTCAAATAATTTGTATATACTTTTCTGATTTGCTACTATGTTTTGTACTCACATTTTGTCTTTGTCTGATATATTTTGTACTTAGTGCGTGTGCACAACATTTACTTTATGTACTACATCTAATTATTCTTGCCAGTCTGTTTATTTGTTCTGCATATGCTAAAGAATTTTTTCAGTGCCTGTGCACTTTGTTATCTGTCAAATAATTTGTATATACTTTTCTGATTTGCTACTATGTTTTGTACTCACATTTTGTCTTTGTCTGATATATTTTGTACTTAGTGCGTGTGCACAACATTTACTTTATGTACTACATCTAATTATTCTTGCCAGTCTGTTTATTTGTTCTGCATATGCTAAAGAATTTTTTCAGTGCCTGTGCACTTTGTTATCTGTCAAATAATTTGTATATACTTTTCTGATTTGCTACTATGTTTTGTACTCACATTTTGTCTTTGTCTGATATATTTTGTACTTAGTGCGTGTGCACAACATTTACTTTATGTACTACATCTAATTATTCTTGCCAGTCTGTTTATTTGTTCTGCATATGCTAAAGAATTTTTTCAGTGCCTGTGCACTTTGTTATCTGTCAAATAATTTGTATATACTTTTCTGATTTGCTACTATGTTTTGTACTCACATTTTGTCTTTGTCTGATATATTTTGTACTTAGTGCGTGTGCACAACATTTACTTTATGTACTACATCTAATTATTCTTGCCAGTCTGTTTATTTGTTCTGCATATGCTAAAGAATTTTTTCAGTGCCTGTGCACTTTGTTATCTGTCAAATAATTTGTATATACTTTTCTGATTTGCTACTATGTTTTGTACTCACATTTTGTCTTTGTCTGATATATTTTGTACTTAGTGCGTGTGCACAACATTTACTTTATGTACTACATCTAATTATTCTTGCCAGTCTGTTTATTTGTTCTGCATATGCTAAAGAATTTTTTCAGTGCCTGTGCACTTTGTTATCTGTCAAATAATTTGTATATACTTTTCTGATTTGCTACTATGTTTTGTACTCACATTTTGTCTTTGTCTGATATATTTTGTACTTAGTGCGTGTGCACAACATTTACTTTATGTACTACATCTAATTATTCTTGCCAGTCTGTTTATTTGTTCTGCATATGCTAAAGAATTTTTTCAGTGCCTGTGCACTTTGTTATCTGTCAAATAATTTGTATATACTTTTCTGATTTGCTACTATGTTTTGTACTCACATTTTGTCTTTGTCTGATATATTTTGTACTTAGTGCGTGTGCACAACATTTACTTTATGTACTACATCTAATTATTCTTGCCAGTCTGTTTATTTGTTCTGCATATGCTAAAGAATTTTTTCAGTGCCTGTGCACTTTGTTATCTGTCAAATAATTTGTATATACTTTTCTGATTTGCTACTATGTTTTGTACTCACATTTTGTCTTTGTCTGATATATTTTGTACTTAGTGCGTGTGCACAACATTTAAATATTCTGTAAGTTGTAGAATTTTGTTAATTAAAGAAAAATTTTGCCGCGCTTGGCAAGTCCAAATGACTCACCATCGCTGCCAAATTTTTGCCCCCCCAGTGGAGGGTTATGAAACACGTATGTAACATAGCAGCGATGGCGAGGCATTGTAGCATCTGTGACCAGAGAGTATGCGCTTGACCGCGTGAGTGTTGCGAGCGGTTCTCAGTCAGTCAGTCGTTGCGAGTCTGTCAGTCAGTCGTTGCGAGTCTGTCAGTTCAGTCGTTGCGAGTCTGTAGCTCGTTTTAGTCGTCATGCAGAGCGGTCGGTCAGTAGTAGCAGCCCAGTGCGGTTGTGTGATGTAGGCGGTCGGCAACACTGGTCAAGATGGTGAATAAGGTATACCATTAATTAATATAATCATTAGATAATGAAAAATTTTATTTATTGTAATTATTGTTCAACAAGTTCCCCAATAATAATTTTTATTTCAAAAGCATTTTTTCAAATTTAATTTTTTATTGAACTAAAGATCTCGTTGCACTTCCCATTTCATTCCACTTCTTTTGAAGAAAAATTTCACTAGAATTACAAAAAAAAAAGAGAATATTATTATTTGCAATGCAGTTCCTCCAAGCGGTGCGCAACAACAAGAGCAGATATGTGACATCCGTTTATTCTGAGGTAAGACTTCAATTCTGATTGTTTTTACACAGGGCCAAAGACCGATATTTCGGTTTAATTAAATTTTCTTATCACTGAATGGACTTTAATTTTTCATCAGGAATTTATATTTGAGTCAGATTGCGAATTTCACATTTTTGTTGCCATTTTCAATACCTCTCATTGTGGGCGAGGTTACAATTAGCGCAATGTCCATTAGCATTCGTAATTAAATATTGTCGTGTTTCTTTCTTTCAAATTTTTGTGGGGAGGTTACACTCGGCTCCCATTTGTATTAAGTATTGTCACTTACATTTCTTATAAAATTACGGTGGGGAGGTTACATTGTTAAGGATTTCGTGGTCACTTGAGAAACTGTCTGTTGGCTTCTCGGGTTCTTCTGTCTCGCATTTTTCGGCCACCACCATTGGATGGTGAAGGTTTGACAATGCGAGCCCCTCGTGCTGCCGAAACATCAGAAAAATCATCAAACAAACATCGGCAGAAGAACATCGTCCAACAGGAACGGGCGTACAGTGTACTGTAAAATGTAACAGCCCTGTATTTCCTGTTAAGGTAATCCTTGGATGTAATTTGAACCCATTGAGATGGGAACTTCTTCGGAAAGTTTACGTTTCGTATTCATTTGTACTAACCTGGACAGTACTCCATACTCAAGTAAGTGACAGTTCCTAACCACACAACGACAATTATTTCATAAACGGCTCGTTTGAGAACCCATGTTTACCGGAACAATGTCGCTTCTGTCATCGGGTAATTGCACCCGTGTCTGTTTTTGCCACTAATTATCATACGTCCTGTGTAGGAACGCTGTATATGTGCGCCTCTGGCGCCCTCTGGGCATGGTGCCAGAAGCGGCCTCGTGTGTCGCTTTGGCCGTAAACCGGCCGTGCGGTCAGACAGTTATGACTGCGGGGGGCTGCTGCATTAAGTATGAGTATCAAACACTCTTACAACAATCTATCGAATCTGCAACTGCAAACCATTGCCTTGGTACTGGTCGTCCGGGGACACGAAGATTCTGGTGTGAACTTCCAATTACTGTGACCGTGTTACTGAAGAAGCTTTTGGTATTATACTGTAAGGAGCGATCAAAATGTTCCTGTTTGATAGTGTGTCTACGGCGTCTATGAACTCCGAAGAGGTGTATAAGTACCGACGTGTAGGCAACTGATTAGCGTGGAATTCGTGTCTTTCCGACGTGCGAGAGGTAAAGCGTGAACTATGCCGTCGTTATTACCACCAAATTCGGCCAAACAAGGCCAACATGCAATTATTCTTTTCTTGTCTGCCGAAGGACGAACACTGCAAAACACTCACCGGAGAATGAAGAATGTGTACGGGGCAGCTAGTCCGTCGAAAGCCACCGTTGTGGAATGATGCACCCAGTTCCGTGCTGGTCGCGATTCGACACGAGATGCCGATCGATCTGGGAGGCCAGCCAACTCGAGTGGGAAACGCTGGAGTACTTGTCCTGTGGTCTTGACCTCTTCCTAAGCTGTTATCACAACTTGGATCCCTCAAAAAGGCCTTGAAGGATCAACAATCCTGTCGGACGGGAATGTGCAGCAGGCATTTACAGACAACTTCGAACGGTATGACCTTGTTTTACCAAACGTACCTCTTCAACTTGATGCGTAGGTGGTACGAATACTTCATTGGTAACAGCGAGTTTGGCTGATTGGCATACCGATTCCGGACTGTGCGGTCTTCGAACGGAAACTTTCTATGGCGTCTTATAGTAAATGACAGAGGTCTCTGCCTGCAATCCTGCTCTCTAGCTGGCCAAACAACATTATCACACAGTTGGTGCTACTTGCTCATGTGATGTTAATTAGTACACTACTGATCATTAAAATTGCTACACCACGGGGATGACGTGTTACAGACGCGAAATTTAACAGACAGGAAGAAGATGCTGTGATATGCGAATGATTAGCTTTTCAGACAATTCCCACAAGGTTGGCGCCGGTGGCGACACCTACAACGTGCTGACATGAGGAAAGTTTCCAACCGATTTCTCATACACAAACAGCAGTTGATCGGCGTTGCCAGGTGAAACGTTATTGTGATGCCTCGTGTGAGGAGGAGAAATGCGTACCATCACGTTTCCGACTTTGATAAAGGTCGGATTGTAGCCTATCGCGATTGCGGTTTATCGTATCGCGACATTGCTGCTCGCGTTGGTCGAGATCCAATGAAGGTTAGCAAAATATGGAATCAGTGGGTTCAGGAGGGTAATACGGAACGCCGTGCTGGATCCCAGCTGGATCAGCTCGGAGACCATGGCTGCGGTTACCCTTGACGCTGTATCACAGACAGGAGCGCCTGTGATGGTGTACTCAACGACAAAACTGGGTGCGAATGGCAAAACGTCACTTTTTCGGATGAGTCCAGGTTCTGTTTACAGCATCATGATGGTCGCATGCGTGTTTGGCGACATCGCGGTGAACGCACATTGGATGGGTCTATTCGTCATCGCCATACTGGCGTATCACGCGGCGTGATGGTATGGGGTGCCATTGGTTAAACGTCTCGGTCACCTCTTGTTCGCTTTGACAGGACTTTGAACAGTCGACGTTACATTTCAGATGTGTTACGACCCGTGGCTCTACCCTTCATTCGATCCCTACATTTCAGCAGGATAATGCGCGGCCGCATGTTGCAGGTCCTGTACGGGCCTTTCTGGATACAGAAAATGTTCGACTGCTGCCCTGGCCCGCACATTCTCCAGATCTCTCAGCAACTGAAAACGTCTGGTCAGTGGTGGCCGAGCAACTGGCTCGTCACAATACGCCAGTCACTACTCTTAACTGTGGTATCGTGTTGAAGCTGCATGGGCAGCTGTACCTGTACACGCCATCCAAGCTGTGTTTGACTCAATGCCCAGGCGTATCTAGGCCGTTATTACGTCCAGAGGTGATTATTCTGGGTACTGATTTCTCAGGATCTATGCACCCAAATTGCGTGAAAATGTAATCACTTGTCAGTTCAAGTATAATATATTTGTCCAATGAATACCCGTTTATGATCTGCATTTCTTCTTGGTGTAGCAATTTTAATGGCCAGTAGTGTATTTCACTTTCGATAACGTCTGGCATTGGGAATCTTGAGTTGTGTGGTAGAGGTAGTTGTTTATGATTGTGTGTTGCCTTTTTGGATACGCTGTATTGCGATTCACGGTCGCCGTTGCCCCGGCTATCAAGTGTTTAAATTTCATTAGGTTACCTTCCATTCGGAAAGTGGATGCACTCGGTGACTGTATGTGACTTATAAATTACAGAGTTCAGCAATCAGTCGTCCTTTTTGGATTTTATTACGCAAATCCAGATTTCGGCTAGTAGCTAGCCGTTATCAATCCGCTATTTTTTATTCTCAGTGCATGTAAGTCCCTGTTGTTCGGACCTCTGTCAGTATTCAAAGAACTGTGACTGACGCCCGAACAACAGGGACTTACATGCACTGAGAATAAAAAA
Organism: Schistocerca piceifrons; assembly: GCF_021461385.2. Lineage (NCBI taxonomy): Eukaryota > Metazoa > Arthropoda > Insecta > Orthoptera > Acrididae > Schistocerca > Schistocerca piceifrons. The sequence continues at coordinate 1,193,910,818 of NC_060138.1, forward strand.
TAGAGCATTGAGCATGGCTAGCTATTAGCCGAAATCTGGATATGCATAATAAAATCTAAAAAGGACGACTGACTGCTGCACTCTATATTAAATTTCCTTGCAAGGCTCATTCTTGTTACGTCTGTGCCCTGAAGATGGCCTGCCGAAGTATCGTCGGTTGTGGAGTACGTTATCTAATTGCATTACCGTGAGTTATCGGAACGTTCAGTACAAAGCTTGTAAGTAGGCTGTTTAGATTTTTATGTTGCTAACACCACGTAGCGCTCTGTATGAAAATCACAGACTGCACGTATTTTCTATCAAAATATTTCATTTGCCAACTGTGCCTATCAGTAGTTACTGTATTCAGTAGTTAGAATCTTTTATTTAGCTGTCAGTATTGGCTCTCGCTTTATTGCAGTGGTTCGAGTAACGAAGATTTTTGTGACGTAAGTGATTCATGAAAGGTATAGTTTATTGTTAGTCAGGGTCATTCTTTTGTAGGGATTATTGAAAGTAAGATTGCGTAACGCTAAAAATATTGTGTGTCAGTTTAGTGATGGTCAGAATAAGTAAAGAGAAAACTGTTTGAGTACGTTGAGTTTTGCTCAGCTGTTTGAAAATCATATAACGTAGAAGTTTCCTAGCACAGTCATTCATAATTTTTTTAAGGGGACGATTCAAGCTGTAGTTTGTTTATTAACATTGGTTGGAATACAGGAGCGAGCGTAGTTCATAACTGCATAATAGGATTTGTAGGGGACATTCATTTATGTGACCCATTACGTCTGACGTGTGGTGATTTTCAAAGGTCTCTACATCTACATCTATGTGGATACTCTGCAAATTACATTTAAGTGACTGGCAGACGGTTCATCGAACTACCTTCACAATAATTCTCTGTTATTCCAATCTCGTACAGCGCGCGGAAAAAAACGAATACTTATATCGTATTCCAACAGTTTGATTACATCATATATCAGAGTACGTTAGCTATTTCGGATGAGATATTGTGTCACACTAGATACGGATGTAATAGAGCGCAACTAAAAGGCTCCATTTTAATTAACAGTCAATTAAATCAAATAGATACTTTTAAAAACTCTCATCACAGGGAGACTAGAGACAACGTTTACACACAGAATGCAGGTGGATGGTTTTTATTTTTTATAATTTTATATTGTAGGATAAAAGAGGTTATTTTTATTTTTAAATGTCTCTCGTTTTAAAATATTATGTCAAACGCAATCCATTCAAATAAATATACGGATTTTAGACTAAAAGAATTGACGTTCGGCGAGGAAAATCATTTAAAATTTACTCTAGTAATTTGTATTTGTAGCCGGGTTTCGGCCGATATAACTGTTAGCCAAAATCCCTTTTAACTCACGTCTGATGATGTAGATGTTCATGGTTTTAAACAGAACTGCTGCAGATAGAACGGCAGTTTCTGAGCTGTTGTGTAAACCTGACGTGTATCACCTATAGCCGTCTGCTAGGCGATTTTTGGATTTATTGCAGATCTTGTACATGTTTGTATGTTTACGGAATAAACTATTTGAAAAAACACATTATCTTTATAAATTAATGACTCAATATTCAACTAACGAATATTTCTCAAACACTGAATCTGAGGACTTTCAACCGTGGATTGCGTTATCAATGGAGAAATAAGTATTTTCAGCTGTTCTGCAGATGAAGCATCTAAAAATTGTACATTACAACGCATTACACACGAATGACACTGCCCACCATCAACAGATTCGTGGAAATTACTTCCACAATCGGGTATATTCCACCTTATGGAGCAAAGCAATATCGCAAAGTAAGATTTTGCTTCCGGATGAAGGGTCGTTCTCAAATCGTGGGCGGATTAATCTTCTCAATCGGCAAAACTGATGAGATGAAAATACACGATGGTCTTCCAAGAATCGGGGGCGGCTTTTCAAGAATTGTACCGTCGGTCCCTCTGAAATTGACGGTACTTCCAATGTCTGTATGTATCTACAGTTCCTAACAGATATGCTGTCGCTGTTAGTGAAATATATCCCACTGGACTCAAGATAATTCAAGCAGTACCAACGAGACAAATTTCTAAGTCATTCCACACAAATAATAACAGAGCATCTTGACAGAACCCTTGGAGATTGTGGGACTGGTCGTTGGGCAAACTCAGAATGGCCAGCACGCACTCAGACTTAACGCCTCTGAAGTCTTATATTTGGGGGGGGGGGGGGGAATTATCATCATATTAATACATGAACACGAAAATTGAAGTACCGGTTTTTAATATTCATTGTACAAGGAGGCCAATAAAGCTTATACAGGGCTATTACAAATGATTGAAGCGATTTCATAAATTCACTGTAGCTCCATTCATTGACATATGGTCACGACACACTACAGATACGTAGAAAATCTCGTAAAGTTTTGTTCGGCTGAAGCCGCACTTCAGGTTTCTGCCGCCAGAGCGCTCGAGAGCGCAGTGAGACAAAATGGCGACAGGAGCCGAGAAAGCGTATGTCGTGCTTGAAATGCACTCACATCAGTCAGTCATAACAGTGCAACGACACTTCAGGACGAAGTTCAACAAAGATCCACCAACTGCTAACTCCATTCGGCGATGGTATGCGCAGTTTAAAGCTTCTGGATGCCTCTGTAAGGGGAAATCAACGGGTCGGCCTGCAGTGAGCGAAGAAACGGTTGAACGCGTGCGGGCAAGTTTCACGCGTAGCCGCGGAAGTCGACGAATAAAGCAAGCAGGGAGCTAAACGTACCACAGCCGACGGTTTGGAAAATCTTACGGAAAAGGCTAAAGCAGAAGCATTTCTTAAACAGGAGATTGGAAAACCCATGGATCGGTCGTGGTGGAGATCATGATCAACAATTCATGTCATGGCCTCCACGCTCTTCCGACTTAACCCCATGCGATTTCTTTCTGTGGGGTTATGTGAAAGATTCAGTCTTTAAACCTCCTCTACCAAGAAACGTGCCAGAACTGCGAGCTCGCATCAACGATGCTTTCGAACTCATTGATGGGGACATGCTGCGCCGAGTGTGGGAGGAACTTGATTATCGGCTTGATGTCTGCCGAATCACTAAAGGGGCACATATCGAACATTTGTGAATGCCTAAAAAAACTTTTTGAGTTTTTGTATGTGTGTGCAAAGCATTGTGAAAATATCTCAAATAATAAAGTTATTGTAGAGCTGTGAAATCGCTTCAATCATTTGTAATAACCCTGTATAATTCGAAAGATACGTTGCCCCTAGATGTGCACAAAGACAAAATAATATTTGTACGTAGCTGTTAAAGAGTGGTAAAAGACGCAGATGTTTCCATATTCGTAACTGTGATGACATCTGCTCCATCACGCATTAAAATCTCCATCAAGAGAACGTCGGCAATAGAAGTGCAGCGAACTTTTGCCCTGCCTATCAATCAGGTTCTACTGTAGAAGTGAGACACGGAAGTGACGACGTTTCGTGGAATTGCATTTTAGGGATTTTCAAATTTATTTGGTTCGTTTGCAATAACACAGTCGTACCGGATAACTACACTGTGACGACTAGGTCGATGATATTGTTAGCAGTGAAAATCAAGATATCGTACTAAGGAAGTCCGCAAAATAACGTTGTCTATTGGTGTCGTTATTTCGCTTACTTTCCTGTAACTTTGTACTTCTTTGCCGCCGTTACCAGAAAATTTAAATTAAGTTCCTAATTTTTAATTTATTCGTTTCGAATAACTATGATAGCCGAATTATATGCATATTATGTTTGTTTTAGGGTATGACTAGAAGGAGAACAATGCAGTATGACGATTGGAATAAGATTGACAACCTAACATTTAGAACTATGGAAGTAAGTGCAGAAATATCAGTGATTAGACAAAAGAGGAAGTTCGATAGCTTACAGAAGATCACGTCGGGGGGCACAAGAGAGGATAATTCTCGGACAGTTACAGTACTGGCCATTAATTTGCTACACCAAGAAGAAATGCAGATGATAAACGGGTATTCATTAGACAAATCTATTATACTAGAACTGACATGTGATTACATTTTCACGCAATTTGGGTGCATAGATCCTGAGAAATCAGTACCCAGAACAACCACCTCTGGCCGTAATAACGGCCTTGATACGCCTGGCCATTGAGTCAAATAGAGCTTGGATGGCGTGTACAGGTACAGCTGCCCATGCAGCCTCAACACGATACCACAGTTCATCAAGAGTAGTGATTGGCGTATTGTGACGAACCAGTTGCTCGGCCACCATTGACCAGACGTTTTCAGTTGGAGAGAGTTCTGGAGAATGTGCTGGCCAGGGCAGCAATCGAACATTTTCTGTATCCAGAAAGGCCCGAAAAAGGACCTGCAACATGCATTGTCCTGCTGAAATGTAGGGTTTCGCAGTGATCGAATGAAGGGTCGTAACACATCTGAAATGTAACGTCCACTGTTCAAAGTGCAGTCAATGCGAACAAGAGGTGACCGAGACGTGTAACCAGTGGCACCCCATACAATCACGTCGGGTGACACGCCAGTATGGCGATGACGAATACACGCTTCGAATGTGAGTTCACCGCGATGTCGCCAAACACGGATGCGACCATCATGATGCTGTAAACAGAACCTGGACTCATCCGAAAAAGTGACGTTTTGCCGTTCGTGCACCCAGGTTCGTCGTTGAGTATACCATCGCAGGCGCTCCTGTCTGTGATGCAGCGTCAAGGGTAACTGCACCCATGGTCTCCGAGCTGATACTCCATGCTGCTGCAAACGTCGTCGAACTGTTCGTGCAGATGGTTGTTGTCTTGCAAACGTCCCCATCTGTTGACTCAGGGATCGAGACGTGGCTGCACGACCCGTCACAGCCATGCGGATAAGATGCCTGTCATCTCGACTGCTAGTGATACGAGGCCGTTTGGATCCAGCACGGCGTTCCGTATTACGCTCTTGAACCCACCGATTCTGCTAACAGTCATTGGATCTCGACCAACGCGAGCAGCAATGTCGCGATACGATAAACCGCAATCGCGATAGGCTACAATCCGACCTTTATCAAAGTCGGAAACGTGATGGTACGCATTTCTCCTCCTTACACGAGGCATCACAACAACGTTTCACCTGGCAACGCCGCTCGACTGCTGTTTGTGTATGAGAAATCGGTTGGAAACTTTCCTCATGTCAGCACGTTGTAGGTGTCGCCACCGGCGCCAACCTTGTGCGAGTGCTCTGAAAAGCTAATCATTTGCATATCACAGCATCATCTTCCTGTCGGTTAAATTTCGCGTCTGTAGCACGTCATCTTCGTGGTGTAGCAGTTTTAATGGCCAGTAGTGTATTAACATGTCAGACAAAGTCTTGACTGTAGATGAAGTTTCAGTACTTACTAAGGGTGGAAATATTGCAGTGTCGCCCCGAATGGTTCCCACGGAAGATATTGTGGCTAACGTAGAGGCAGGTATCCGTCAGCTGTCACAGCAGTCCGCTGATGTTATAAGAATGGAAACAGCGAGAATTCTGCACACATGTAAGCCACCTAACAGTAATCTATCAGGGGCACAAAGGAAGGCACTGAGGGACATTAACAGAGATGAAATCATCATCGTGCTTTCTGCAGATAAGGGCAACGCTACTGTCGTAATGAAGAGTAAAGATTATCATGAAAAAATTATGGACTTTTTGGATCCCAACAATTACAAACAACTTCAGAAGGATCCGACATCGAAGATTTTAAAAATAACCAGTGAGTTGGTGAAAGCGTCTTCCCTCTCTTCAATCGACAAGAAGCAACTCTTTAAATCAGAAGCTTACTCGCCCAGACTCTATGGGTTACCCAAGGCACATAAACCGCTGGTACCTTTGAGACCTATAGTCAGCGCAATGGGTCTCCCACCCACGAATTAGCTGGACACCTGACCTCGCTGCTGAACCCTCATATTAGTGGATCTAACAGTCATGTTAAAAATTCATATCACTTCATCGATATTATTAAGGAAATTAGTGTGGGCCCTTATGGTATCCTGGTCAGTTTTGATGTGGTTGTTTACCATGATCCCGGTGAATGAAGCGATCACATGTATAGCGGACATTGTTCCTAGTGATATTTTGACATTATTCAGACATTGCCTTACAGCAACTTATTTTCAATATAATAATGTTTTTTATGAACAAATTGACGGGGTGGCCATGGGAAGTCCTCTTAGTCCAGCTGTGGCTAACTTGTTCATGGAGGACTTTGAACAAAGGGCGCTGCAAAGAGTTAGAAAAAGACCATCCAGATGGTATCGTTATGTAGACGATACATTTGTTATATGGACCCATGGGGAAAAGGAACTGGATACCTTCCTGTTACATCTGAATAGTATTAACCCAAAAATTCAATTCACTATGGAAAAAATCGATGGTCACCTGAACTTCTTAGATGTGACTGTAATCAAGCGAGAGGACGGATCACTGGGTCATAAGATTTTCAGAAAGGACACACACACACTGATCGTTATCTGCACATTGATTCTAACCACCACCAAAGACGTAAAAGAGGGGTGATTAAAACATTAATAGACAGGGCGCACAAAATATGTGAACCAGCCCACTAGGATGATGAGATTCAACACCTTAGAGCGACCTTCAAGAAGAATGGGTATTCCAACAGAGAGATAGATCGTGCACTACGCCCTAGACTGACAACCAGGATGGACGAGAATCGACACCAACCCAAGGGGAAAGTGTTCTTACCATTCATCAGTAAGGTCATTGATCGCATTGGAAAAATTTTAAGCAAGTACGATGTGGAAACTGTTCTCAGACCCACTACGAAAATAAAAGAATGTTTAAGATCCTCAAAAGATAAACGACATCCTCTAGCTACACCAGGTGTCTGTAAAATTCCGTGCAGTTTTGGAAAGGTCTGTATAGGCACAACAAAAAGAAGCGTCAACACTCGTCTGGGGGAACATAAAAGGAACTGCTGCCTCGTACATATTGATAAATAGGCTGTAGCGGAACATGTGTTTCATTAAGGTGATCATGAAATGAAGTTTTGTGAGACGGCCGGCATAGCAAAGATGTCGCATTAATATTCGCGAATGTACAGAGAGGCTATTGAGATTGCCAAACACTGCAATAATTTTAATAGAAAAGATGAAGGCATTAAGCTCGATAAGATACGAATGCCAACATCGCAACAATAGCGTGACAATCGATTAATTTCAATTGAGAAAGTTGGCAATATCAGAGATCATAGCACAGCCGACGTCACGTCATTGACAGCGGTGCCCTCTGGATGGCTTATATATACGGCGCTCACTCGCGCTCTCGTTGCAGTTCGCCGATTGTCCTCGGAGGATGCCTTCCGCAGTCGAAGGCGAAACGTCAGGGGAGAGCTCTATGTATGGACCACGGCATCCCAGCCCGGAAGTGTTAAGTGATGACAACACCTGCCGTGAAAGCCTTTATTCTATGATCAAACCTATTGTTGTTTTTAAAGATTCATTTATATGTGCACTGAGCGTAGTTTCTAATTTTGAGAGTTGTAATTGTAGTTTGATGAATTTCCAGTTCAGGTTTAGTAATGCAAATCATTTCGCACTTGACGTCACTTTACGCAAGACAACGGCATTCCCATTACGCTGCCATGAGTTATTTTGCCGCCATTAACAAAAAATTATTTTTCAACGCACTGTATCAAGAACTCACTTCAAGTGGTCAAACAGTTATAGAGAAATCAAAGACTTTCCGCAAAAATACTCGTACCTACAATGTAGCATTTTCTGTGTGTCTTTTCTGATGCTAAAATTACAGAGTTTTGCGTGGTGTGTATCATTTTTAGAGAGAAGACATTTTTTATCACAAATCAGATTCACTGACTCGGTCGAATTTCAACCACAGGCGATACTAGTAACAATAGATCGGCAATTTAACACCAACTGCCGTCGAAGACAAGAAATGCCGAATATCGCTGATTGTGCTGCTAAAATCCAGAAGAAATTTAACTTCTCTAGAGTTGGCTTATAGCATTATGTCAAAAGACCCGAATCGTATCTTAGTTATGTCTTTGCTGAGATTTGCTACAGTAAGGCTCGGTCCTCACTGAGGCGGTATGATAAACGATTCGATAAGCCATGGGACTGGTGCAGATGCAACTCGCGTTGCTGGAGTGCGTCGAAACTTAGCTGAAGCGAGTAAATAGGTTCACATTTGGACGACAGCAATGCAAAACGAACGCGATTCTCTGTCGTATCACTCGGAGCAACATTGAGTGGTGGTTACTTCCATGCAACTGTACCGCATAATACATAAAAGCTTTTGATGGACTAAAAAGGAAAAAAAAAAGCTCTATATAGATGAGTTTGTAAGCAACTCTTTTGATTTTCAGTTAAAAAAAAAAAGAACAGTCTGGGTTGTAAAAACAGCGTAAGCTTCGCCTTTTTCTTTGTTCAGTGATCATTTAAAAGCTAGCGATCACGCAAAACCTGTACTAGAATAGCTCCAAGCTATGCATCGTACATCCAAGACCAAAAAGATTGACTTTGTTTCAGGAACTGGAGATCGTGAAACATTCTCATGTAGCTAAAGATGAAGGTCTTAATGACCAACTGATTACCAGTAATAAGACATTTTATGATTTGATATGACATTTTTTCAAAAATTGTTTCTGAGCACTGGCGTAATTCTGCTCATAAAGACGTTAATCAATTTCGATATTCTTTATATAAAATAAAGGATACCGAAATAAATTAACATTTCGATATCCATTAATTTTATATTTGGCTTACAGAACGTTTTTTATCTACACTCCTGGAAATTGAAATAAGAACACCGTGAATTCATTGTCCCAGGAAGGGGAAACTTTATTGACACATTCCTGGGGTCAGATACATCACATGATCACACTGACAGTGTAAGTAGGCTGTTTATGTTTTCTGTATGTAAGTAGGCTGTTTATGTTTTCTCTATGTAAGTAGGCTGTTTATGTTTTCTCTATGTAAGTAGGCTGTTTATGTTTTCTTATTGGCAACGTAACGTAGCGCTCAATATGAAAATCACTGGCTGTGCTGTGTGCAGTCTGTGGCTAGTTTGCATTGTTGTCTGCCATTGTAGTGTTGGGCAGCGGCAGCTGGATGTGAACAGCGCGTAGCGTTGCGCAGTTGGAGGTGAGCCGCCGGCAGTGGTGGATGTGGGGAGAGAGATGGCGGAGTTTTGAAATTTGTCATGAACTGCTATATTTATATATGATGATATCAAGGTAAATACATTGTTTGTTCTCTATTAATATCTTTCATTTGCTAACTATCCCTATCAGTAGTTAGTGCCTTCCATAGTTTGAATCTTTTATTTAGCTTGCAGTAGTGGCGCTCGCTGTATTGCAGTAGCTTGAGCAGCGAAGATTTTTGTGAGATAAGTGATTTGTGAAAGGTATAGTTTAATGTTAGTCAGGGCCATTCTTTTGTAGGGAATTTTGAAAGTGAGATTGCGTTGCGCTAACAGAATATTGTGTGTCAGTTTAAGCACAGTCTTGTATAATTGTTCAAAAAAGGGGACGTTTCATATGTCGACCCTTAGCCGAGGATACCTCACTGGAATCTTCTGATTTTTTCTTGTAGTTTGTGTAATTAGTGTAGATTTTGTTTATTGCTAGCGTGTAATTATAGAGAAAATTTCCTTTGTAGTTGTAGTTTTTCATTGTTGTACAGTAAAACAGTTGTGGCATGCATGTAGATTTGCAGCAAGTTTTTCGCAGCTGCGCTTGCAATTAACTAAATATTATTTTCAGTGCTATGTTAATGTGTTCTCTTATTTTTGCTCTTCAAATTGTGCTTTTCTGTGTTGTCGTGTGAAATATTGTGACAATAATGGCGTGTGAAAAACGTAATACTAGGCTCCAAAGTAAACTGAGAAATGACAGTGAAGACGAAAGCAGTGTGATAGCGCCACAGAGTAATGAATTAACAGACATTCAAAGTAGTAATTTGGTAACTGTGCATAGGGAAATGGAGCGGGCGGCAAACAATGGCGTGGACAGTGAAACAATTAGTGAAGAGGGAAGCATTATCGATCGATCGGTCGGCAACAGCTCGCCTCAGGAATCCGAAATGACAGGACACAATTTCGCAAATACTGTAGATTCAGGTTTTGGGTCATCACCGTTTTCTCAAATAAGTCAAGACACATTTTCTGCTTGTCAAAATGTGAATGTTGTCGGTGCAAATGCACTGCCGAAAAGCGTAGAGAAACAGATTCCAGACACTAATACATTATTATTGCAATTAATGCAACAAATGGGACAAAAGCTTGAAAAGTTAGACACAATGGAACAACACCAGAGACAAACACAGCAACAGTTAGACACAGTGGAACAAAATCTCAAAAAGTTAGACACAGTGGAACAAAATCTCAAAAAGTTAGACACTACACTTGAACAAACACGTGAAGATTTAACCACTGAGTTACATAACATCGAATCGAAATGTCAAAAAGTCTGTAATGACGTAAAAACACAAATTTGTGAGCATTTTCAACCTATTTTTTCGCGGCATGAAAATGCATTACAGAATCACGAAGCAGCCATAAAAGAGCTGCAAACCATTGTTCATGAAAATCTTGAGACCTTGTGGGCTAAATTTGACTCAGTTGCATCTACCGATTCGGTTACGCAACTTGCAAAAGCTCAGGAAAACTTAAAGGACAAAGTAGATACTCTGAAACTTGGTTCAGAAAAACACGCTGAGGAAATAAGTACACTATCAGAGAAAGTAGCCGAACTTTCGGATCAATTCACTAACTTATCTACAAAGGTAGATGATGATCTGAATGACACAAGACCCGTAGCCTTCACTGACACAGAAGAGTATGAACAAATAAGAAAATTCAAACAAAATCAGAATCAAATTAATACACAACACCAAAGAGAAATCCGGGAAGTACAAGATCAGCTGACACAGGTAATACAAGAATTACGTATTTCAGAGGACACTCGCGCTCCAACACGGGAAGAGGGACTTAGAAACACGGAAAAGCTGCAAAATAATAACACAGGGCATTTCGGAAGTAATGAAAGAAATTGGGAATGTGCACCGAATTTTGAGATGGAACGGCCGACACGACCTAACAATGACCGATATGCGACTCGCCGTCATGATGATTTTGACTATAAGCTGTTCATTACTACACGTAAATTCAAAACATTTAAGAATTCTGGCAACGACATTCATCCACAAGCATGGCTCCATCAATTCTCTCATTGTTTTCCTCCCAACTGGTCGTTAGAACACAGATTAGAATTTATGTGTGGCTACTTGGAGAATGAACCAGCTGTAAGAATGCGATCGGTCATTCACGATTGCCACAGTGAAGGAGAATTTTACCATGCCTTCCTCTCAGCATATTGGTCTCAAGCCACACAAGACCGCGTAAAACATGGCATCATAATGATGAAACATTTCGAACAATCTGAATTTTCCAGTCTTGTGAAATATTTTGAAGACATGTTGCACAAGAATCAGTACCTGTCAAACCCATACAGCCCCTCAGAACTCATCCGCATTTGCTTAATCAAATTACCTGAACATTTACGACACATTATTTTGGCAGGGCGTTGCAAAGACGACATTGAAGCATTTCAGGGACTGTTACAAGAATTAGAAATTGACACTGACAATCGCGGAACGCGAAACCAGGAACACAGCAATTACAGGTCACATCCGTCGCAATTCCGCGATGAAAGAAGTAATAACTTTACACGACAAGGCTATTCTCACAACACAAATCGTGACCAAAACAGACACCACCCGTATGACAACCGTTGGCAGAGTAGTAATAACTACAGGGAAAGATCACCTCTCCGTGGTAATGACTATCACAGAGACAATAAGAGAAACAGACAATATGGGAACCAAAATAAATACTATCAAGGGAGACAGAATAACTTTAGACGCAACGGACCAGAGCGCAGTTACGATTCAGGGAGAAATTCTCCACCATGTGACCGACAAGAAAGAAACTATGGAATCTACCGACATGACGACAGACGATATGATCGTAACGACAGACCTGAATTGCATCAGAACTGGCGGGATTCAAACAGAGCAGGGCCCTCTCGTCACGGTGAATTTGTAGAAGTTAGGTCTCCAAATCCCAATAACGACGCGCGCCAACAAAGAGACAATAGGCAATGACTCATACCGCAGGCAGCCACAAAACGCACGTATGAAACTAACGACGCAGCTGCCGTAGCTAGTAATTACGTAAAAATGGAAGACATTAGGGACATTTTACTCCAAGAACACGACGTAAAACATAACAACATTGCATATCCTGTGATTCACATTACAGTAAATGACGTAAAATTTACGGCAGTACTTGACTCTGGCAGTCCCATTTCAGTAATCAGTGAAACAGCCTTTAGCAAATGCAACAAATCGAACGATTGCCCCACACTTCCGTTACGTAAGATTAAATTACAAGGTGCAATCTTTGGAAAAAGTGTAGATGTACGCCAACAAACCAATTTAGAATTCTTTTGTCAAAGCCACAGCTTCTCTATGAACTTTCTCATTGTTCCATTATTGTCGACGGAAATTATATTGGGAGTAGACTTTTTGAATGAATACAAAGCAATCTTAAACTTTCACGATGCTGAAATAAGTTTAGAAAAAGAAGGTAAGTCAATAGCTTTGAAATTTGAAGATTGGCTCTCAAACCATGACGAGGAAATTAATCGGCTTTACCTTCTGTTAGACAACAGTTCGGACTTTTCTACGGAACTAGACACTAACAATCACTCTGCAAGTACTGACAGGGATGATATCGACGGCGCATTTGACACTAATAAGTTAATTCAGAATAAAATTCAAACAATTGAGAATTGTAATGACAATGATAGGCAAGACCTTTTTGAGATTTTACAAGCACATTCCACAGTTTTTACTCACAAAACAGGAACAATCAAGGGATTTCAATACCAATTTCGTGTTCGTGAGCATACTAAATTTTGTGTTAGACCATATGTAATTCCAGCACATTATAGGGACCGTGTTAGAACAGAAATACAATCTATGCTTGACGAGGGCATTATTGAGCCTGCAGTAAGCTCATACAACAATCCATTACATGTTGTTGAAAAGAAAAATGGATCGATCAGACTTGTCTTAGATTCGAGACAAATCAATACTATCATTATTCCTGAAACAGACAGGCCGCAGACGATAGAAGAACTTCTTCAAAATTTTAATGGTGTAAAAGTGTTGTCTTCCATTGATCTCAGATCCAGCTTTTATCAGATCGAACTTCATCCAGAATGTAGAAAATACACAGCTTTCCTTTGTTTCGGCGTTTGTTATCAGTTTCGGAAACTTCCTTTTGGTTTGAACATTTCTTCGGCAGCATTCATTCGTGGGTTAAATTCCATATTACCTGAGTTCTTAAAACGTCACATCACCTTGTATGTGGACGATATTCTGATAGCAGAAGCTTCATGGGAACAACATAATCGCATCATCAACAGTTTGTTACGTATTTTTGCAGAATCTGGAATTACAGTTAACTTGGAAAAGTCTGAATTCGGTAGGACAAAGGTGAAGTTTTTGGGACATATTATTTCTTCTGAAGGCATTCAGCCGGATCCTGAAAAGTTAGAAGCAATCAGAGCCATTCCAGTGCCATCCACAAAAAGACAAGTCCGCAGTTTTCTAGGTCTCGTAAATTTTTACCGTCGTTTTCTGAATATGCAAATTCTAGCTACACCAAAACTTTGTTCTCTCACTGGAAAAAATACTATTTGGAACTGGGACGAACAAGCACAGTTGGAATTCAATTCTTTGAAAGAAGCGTTACTTCACGCGCCAATCTTAGCTCATCCAGATCTGTCACAAGATTTCTGCCTTAGCACGGATTCTTCTAAAGTCGGTCTTGGTGCCCATTTATTTCAAGAAGCCATAGAAAATGACACTACCATTCAGAAAACCATTGCTTTTGCTAGCCGAGTGCTAACAAAATCTGAAAAAAATTATTCCGTTACTGAATTAGAAGCTTTAGCTATCGTTTGGGCATTTAACAAATTCCGTTTCTTTCTTTCTGGTAAGCACGTAAAAGTATACAGTGATCATCGTGCATTACAATTTCTTATGTCTTCAAAATTAAATCATGACAGGTTAAAACGTTGGGCATTGTTTCTGCAAGAATTCCGCTTCACAATAGTCTACATTCCCGGCAAGGAGAACATTGTTGCGGACGCACTGTCACGCGCACCGGCTGGGCTTGAGAAAAGTACCACAGAAGGCAACCTCGAGAAAAATTTCAGTATTCTTTACATTCAGAAAGTCGCCTTTGAAAACTTCATCACCACATCTTTAAAGGACATTGCTCATGAACAAGATAAAGATCCGATTTGGAAAGACATCAAGAGCAAATGGCATGAAAGGACACACACACAGATTCGGCATTATTATCTGGTTAGAAACAACATACTGTTCAAACGCTGCACTGTTGATGACAAGCTATGGGTACTTTGCATTCCTGACGATTTTGTTAATAAGCTCATTTGGTACATTCATTTCAGCTACGCACATTTTGGTCCACGAAAATGTTATCATATTCTTCGAACGACTTGTTATTTTAACAATATGGAAAAGCGAATTCGAAGAGTCTTGTATATTTGTAAACTTTGTCAAAAGGCGAAACCATCTACTGTCTCACATCGTGCTCCGTTGTTTCCTATCATTCCTTCTAAATTAAAAGAATTTGCTGCTGTTGATCTCTTGGGACCGCTTGTCAGAACATCTAATGGATTTTCGTACGTTCTAGTCGCTGTTGAACTTACTTCAAAATTTGTTTCTTTCACACCGTTACGTAAAGCCACTGGACGGTCTGTATCCAACGCCTTTGTTAAAAATTTCTTACGTGAAGTTGGACACGTTAGTAAAGTCATTTCAGATAACGGACCGCAATTCAGATCTGCTGTTTGGTCACGCATGCTTCGCAACCATAAAATCAAACCTGTTTTTATTTCATTGTACTCACCACATTGTAACCCGTCTGAACGGATTATGAAAGAAATCAATAAGCTTTGTAGACTTTATTGTCACAGAAAGCATCAGCATTGGGACAGATATTTACACTTATTTCAAAACGTGCTGAATGAAATGCCTCACGACTCCACTGCTTTACCACCTACTCTTGTACTGAAGAATGAAGAACCACCGAACAGAATCAGAGAGCTTGTACCTTTCCCGAATACACGTAAACTTCGACACAAAGACATAATTGATTTGGCTCTTAAAAATATAAAATCTGCAGCAGACAAAAGGAAAAAACTACACGGTAAAGCAAATGCAAAGAAGTTGTATATTGGTCAGAAAGTTCTCATTAAAGCTCATTCATTGTCACATAAGAAGAAACACTTGAGTCACAAATTCTTTCTAGTTTACAATGGACCTTACAGAATCCGACGTATACCACATGATAATTGCGTTGAAGTTGAAACTCTGCGTACTAGGGAGAGTAAAGGTTTACACCACATTTCTCATGTAAAACCATTTATTGACAGATAATCTGCCTTTTAACTTTGTCTTTGCCATAAAACGTTTCACTTCACGTTACTAGTATGCTTTAGAAACTGTTACCATGCAACAATGTTTGAAGTTCAATATCCAGCCAAGAACCAAGAGAAATTATTTAAACAGAAATTACGAATGCATTGTTATTGCGAATAGACGACACAGTGTTGTATTTGTACATTCTTGCTTGTTAGTTGCACGATTACGTAACGACTATCAGGCTTACATACTTAGGACACATACTGGTACTGCTAATGAGATTTTAATGCAACATTTTGGTTTACTTGAAAATATATTCTGGATTTAAAGTACTTTCTGTGAGATACCAGACGACACAGTGGTTAGTTTATGTGATAGCTACACGATTTTTATCACGACGCTACTAATGAGTGACAATGTACAATGTTGATTTTGCGGTGTTTCTGTTTTATATCTGCACAGTTTTTCTGTATTATTCTGGAAAGTAAAACATGTTTTAGTAGTAACTTTTATGGTATAGCTACAAGGAGACAGCCTTTTCTGTAGCACAACAATACGTTACAGCACAGTACTTTCTTCATCACGGCAATAAGCGTAATAAGTATGATATCTATACGCAAAGCATTTCACTTTTGTTTATCATGAGGTAAGTACATTGGCTTCTGCAGAACTTAGCTTTCGGAGGACGATAACTACGACACTTCCACACAGATTATGTTGCAACAAGACGCACATTTAGCGCTACAGGACACGCATTTGAGTGATTAATCTTATACTTAAAACACTTATTTTCAAAGATTTTTTAATTACAAAGAAAGTTTTCCGTGATACATTTCATTCCATTGCTGTAATTTGTAACACCTGAGGGTATAATTACATTTATCCTCAGGGGGGTACACGCTTACTTTGTGTACCATGTGTGTGGCAACCACAAGGAACCCTAGCTAATATGGTATTTGCTTATACAACTTTACACATCGGTACCATATTTCTCTAACACACAATTACACAGCTATCTGATCATTTAACTGAGAGAGACAAACATTTATTTTACTATATCAGTGACAGATGTTTACGTAATTACACAGTTGGATAACTTCATACTTATGAAATTGTATTTTGTCTGTACTTTGTAAACTGTTCATATTTTTTTTTGGGACCATTGTGATACTATGAGAGCTTTGAATGATGTATTTGATATGGATTCATGATTTTTAAAGTACGTTTGAGGTAGATGACACTATTGAAATGAGCAGAGAATTATTTTAGGCTTAGAAATTATTGGAGGAAGTTACGACGATTTTGAGATTTGACTGAAGTGTTATGATGTTATTATTACGACGACGATGTGTATTATGTTGTTGAGGAATGTTTATTATGCTACGTATTTCTCATGATGAAATATTGAAGAAGTGTCGACGAATATGTATATGTATAATGAGGTAAGGAATAATGAGTAGTGTTTAGGGACTCTGATTTATGAAAAGGATGTTGGAAACCAAGAAACGTACTTTAAGAGTTATGAAATGTGTGACTGTATCACAATGCTGACCAATATTTTTTTTGGACACTTATATTTATAGGATTTTGTTTCTACAGATTTGCAACGCTAATTCTTGACCTGTGAAATATTTTTATATGAGACTACCACGGTAGCAGAATCTCCTGTCGTAAATATTTCCGTACGAAAGTTAAGTGACCACCTGCACGTAATGCGTCGCGGGCACCCAGCTGTGTCAGACGCCTGGAGAAAAAGCCATTATTGCGAGCCCTTTTCAGCGGCACAGGTAGAACAAAAAAAAAGGGGAGGCCATTATCCTCGGAAATATTCTTACATCTGCAAACCTGATAATGACAAGTGTCTTTCTACGAGAATTGAGAGCTACTGACTTACGAAATGCCACATAGCTATTGAATGATGTTTTTATGCTTTGGTTTGCGTAATTGCTTATTTCATTTGACATCTGTTTTCCAGCTGTGTTGCAGCATTGGTTTCATAAAATAAAATTAAATGCATTTGCTAATGTGAACACTTTCTGTCAACAGATCTATTAAATAATTATTTTATGATCCACATTCTTTAAAAAAGGAGCACTTGGAAAGGAAGAACAATAAGAAGGAACTAGTAACTGCATTCATAATTTTCTTTTCAAGTAATTGGTAACTTTTTGGTAGAATAACTTCTTGTGGTGCACCACTTTAATTACATAGACATTAAGATGTGAATATACATTTCCCTTATCTGCATTGTTGTTTTTACTGTAATATTTTTTCTTCTTGAGCTATGTCATGTTTAGATATAAGCTGCTGTTTGCCAGGCATAGTGCTACGGAACTTTAATTTGTGTTACTCTGCTAAGCCAATTTTACTACTCATTGATTTTTCATGTTGCTGCACATTGGCTCATATTAGTTGTAATTTTGCATTTTATCTGTTAATTTAGATTTACGGTAGCTTGCTTTGCAATTTTCCAATTTTTTGGTAATTGCTGTTTATATTGATTGTTATGTGATGCTGCATTGCCTCGTCCCTTAGTTTAATATCTGAGCTCAGTAGATTTAAGTTAGTTTAAGAGGGGGTAGCCTCTAAGAGAATGAGTTGCGATGAATTGGAAGAAATGCATTGAGAAAACAGGTTTAGGTAGGATTTTCTTGGAAATAAATGTTGAGGTAAGAAATGTGTGAACATATAAATACAGAAAGCATGCTTAGATAGAATTTTTTTGGTGGAAACAAAGGATGAAATAAGAGGAAAGATATATGAAGTTTTGGGTTGGACTGCAGTACCAAATGTTACACTGAAAACGAACCCTGTCCTTTCCTATTGGTGTTATCCCACTATGTGTTTGTGTACCCTTGAGTATTTGTTTTCTTCCTGTCTCTGTGTACTGTTTCATAGAATTTTTTTCTCTTCTAATACTAAGCTATATTCACTATGAGGAGGAATACTGTTATCCTCAAATATAAGTTGCATTAATAATATGTTATTTTCTTTGTAAAGTTGTTTACAATTCTGTTCTGTTTCAATGTTCATGTGTGAAATTAATGTTTCGAAAACTATTCCCATTATTTTATGTATGTACTTATGTCACTATTTTTGTAACACTCATGTATATGTTTATTTCTATTCTTTTGTAAAGCCTGTACTACAAATGTTATCTGTATTATTATGATTTTAATGATGTATTTTGTACCTTTGTAATTGTATTCTTATGTTATAAAATTGTAATTGTCACCAGTTCATGACATTATTAACTTGTTAGTTACATTTCACTGCACACGTTTCTGTTGGTCATAGTATGTGGACAATATATGAGAAGTAGGGACTGTTAGTGTTTGCACGTGTGTTGGTAATTCAGCAAGGGACTGGATAACAGCATTGCTGGTTCTAAGGACAATTAAAAGAAAAACTTTCTGAGTGCACAAGTGGTGGTTTATGGACTTGCTATATTCTCTGCAAGAATCTTCGATGGTGATTGTGCACCTGCACAGTCGCAACGGATGGCTGCTGGCCGTCTCTACCAGGACTTCAGTGGGTCTGCACCTCTGGTGGCCCACCAATACCATTATCTCTACAAGGACTACAGTGGGTCTGCATCTATGATGACCTACCAACGCCATTATTTCTACAAGGACTGCAGTGGGTCTGCACCTCTGGTGGCCCACCAATACCACAATCTCTACCAGGACTCCAGTGGGTCTGCTCTGTGATGACCTACCTAACAATATTCTTCAAAACGTCGAATGAACTCTGCTGTGGGTTTGCTCTGTTGTGGCCCATTACCTGTCAGCATGTCAAGAGTCAGCACTGTCTTTCCGTTGGAAGGACAACACTACTTCTTCAAGACTGCATGGAAATCCACTACTTCTGTGTGCATTGTCTTTTACTGCTCAGACTTTGAGAAAAGAAACGGCAGTTTCACTGTGATGAATGATCAAGACTGTCTTTATAGACTGTGAGAAAATTTTAGCTTTTGACCAACATTGTATCAATAAGTGTGTGCATTTTATATCTTTGTTACTGTAATTGTGAAAAATTTTTGTCAAATCTGTATTGGCCAGTGCCCAACACCATTTGTAAAAATTTTTTGTGGGGAGCATGGGGGCTATGTAAGTAGGCTGTTTATGTTTTCTGTATGTAAGTAGGCTGTTTATGTTTTCTCTATGTAAGTAGGCTGTTTATGTTTTCTCTATGTAAGTAGGCTGTTTATGTTTTCTTATTGGCAACGTTACGTAGCGCTCAATATGAAAATCACTGGCTGTGCTGTGTGCAGTCTGTGGCTAGTTTGCATTGTTGTCTGCCATTGTAGTGTTGGGCAGCGGCAGCTGGATGTGAACAGCGCGTAGCGTTGCGCAGTTGGAGGTGAGCCGCCGGCAGTGGTGGATGTGGGGAGAGAGATGGCGGAGTTTTGAAATTTGTCATGAACTGCTATATTTATATATGATGATATCAAGGTAAATACATTGTTTGTTCTCTATTAATATCTTTCATTTGCTAACTATCCCTATCAGTAGTTAGTGCCTTCCATAGTTTGAATCTTTTATTTAGCTTGCAGTAGTGGCGCTCGCTGTATTGCAGTAGCTTGAGCAGCGAAGATTTTTGTGAGATAAGTGATTTGTGAAAGGTATAGTTTAATGTCTCCATTCGTCCCTCCATTCACGCCTGTCGCGACACCACTGGAGGCGGGCTGCACGATGTTGGGGCGTGAGCGGAAGACGGCCAACGGTGTGCGGGACCGTAGCCCAGCTTCATGGAGACGGTTGCGAATGGTCCTCGCCGATACCCCAGGAGCAACAGTGTCCCTAATTTGCTGGGAAGTGGCGGTGCGGTCCCCTACGGCACTGCGTAGGATCCTACGGTCTTGGCGTGCATCCGTGCGTCGCTGCGGTCCGGTCCCAGGTCGACGGGCACGTGCACCTTCCGCCGACCACTGGCGACAACATCGATGTACTGTGGAGACCTCACGCCCCACGTGTTGAGCAATTCGGCGGTACGTCCACCCGGCCTCCCGCATGCCCACTATACGCCCTCGCTCAAAGTCCGTCAACTGCACATACGGTTCACGTCCACGCTGTCGCGGCATGCTACCAGTGTTAAAGACTGCGATGGAGCTCCGTATGCCACGGCAAACTGGCTGACACTGACGGCGGCGGTGCACAAATGCTGCGCAGCTAGCGCCATTCGACGGCCAACACCGCGGTTCCTGGTGTGTCCGCTGTGCCGTGCGTGTGATCATTGCTTGTACAGCCCTCTCGCAGTGTCCGGAGCAAGTATGGTGGGTCTGACACACCGGTGTCAATGTGTTCTTTTTTCCATTTCCAGGAGTGTAATTTGGCTGCTTTGTGAGCAGAAGTGATTTCTGGCGTTCCCCAAGGTAGTGTTGTAGGCCCTTTGCTGTTCCTTATCTAGATAAACGATTTGGGAGATAATCTGAGCAGCCGTCTTTGATTGTTTGCATACGATGCTGTCATTTATCATCTAGCAAAGTCAACAGAAGATCAAAGCAAATTGCAAAGCGATTTAGAAAAGATATCTGTATATTGCGAAAATTTGCATTTGACCCTAGATAACGAAATTTGTGAGGTCATCCACATGGGTGCTAAAATGAATCCGTTAAACTTCGGTTACAAGATAAACAATTGCGAACAATTGAAGTTGGAAAGAACTCATAGAAAACGTTGTGTGGAAGGCTAACCAAAGACTGCATTTTATGGGCAGTAACAGATATACTAAAGAGACTGCCTACACTAAACTTGTCTGTTTCCTTTTAGAATAATGTTGCGCGGTGTGGGATCCTTATCGGTTAGGATTGACGCAACCCATCGAAAAAATTCAACGCAGGGCAGCAAGTTTTGTTGTTGTTGTGGTCTTCAGTCCAGAAACTGGTTTGATGCAGCTCTCCATGCTAGTCTATCCTGCGCAAGCTTCTTCATCTCCCAGTACCTACTGCAACCTACATCCTTCTGAATCTGTTTAGTGTACTCATCTCTTGGTCTCCATCGACGATTTTTACCCTACACGCTGCCCTCAAATACTAAATTGCTGATCCCTCGATGCCTCAGAATATGCCCCACCAACCGATCCCTTCTTCTAGTCAAGTTGTGCCACAAATTTCTCTTCTCCCCAATTCTATTCAATACCTCCTCAATAGTTATGTGATCTACCCATCTAATATTCAGTATTCTTCTGTAGCACCACATTTCGAAAGTTTCTATTCTCTTCTTGTGTAAACCATTTATCGTCCACGTTTCATTTCTTTACGTGGCTACTACACTCCATACAAATACTTTCAGAAACGACTTCCTGACATTTAAATCTATACTCGATGTTAACAAGGTTGGCTCTGAGCACTATGCGACTCAACTTCTGAGGTCATCAGTCGCCTAGAACTTAGAACTAATTAAACCTAACTAACCTAAGGACATCACACACATCCATGCCCGAGGCAGGATTCGAACCGGCGACCGTAGCAGTCACGCGGTTCCAGACTGAAGCGCCTTTAACCGCACGGCCACACCGGCCGGCGATGTTAACAAGTTTCTCTTCTATAGAAACGCTTTCCTCGTAATTGCCAGTCTACATTTTATATCCTCTCTACTTCGACCATCATCTGTTATTTTGCTCCCCAAATAGCAAAACTCGTTTACTACTTTAAGCGTCTCATTTCCTAATCTAATTCTCTCAGCATCACCCAATGTAATTCGACTACTTTCCATTATCCTCGTTTTGCTTTTGTTGGTGTTCATCTTATATCGTCCTTTAAAGACACTGTCCATTCCGTTCAGCTGCTCTTCCAGGTCCTTTGCTGTCTCTGACAGAATTACAGTGTCATCGGCGGACCTCAAAGTTTTTATTTTTTCTCCATGGATTATAACTCCTACTCCGAATTTTTCTTTTGTTTCCTTCACTGCTTGCTCAATATACAGATTGAATATCAACAGGGATAGGCTACAACCCTGTCTCACTCCCTTCCCAAACACTCATCTCTTCTTTAATTGTTTTTTCGTCTGTTTTACTGTTAACATCTATTTTAAATTGTCATAGATTCTTACTGTCATTGTAGATTCTATTTTATTGTTATTTACCGTACTTTTAAACATGTGAACGCCATCTAGCGGAGCCGGTTTCACGCAGCGTGCGCACATGTGGACCGGCGCCTCTGTCATGCTGCTATTACCAATTTGCAATTGGCTCTTAATTGTTGGTATGGAGCGACATTTTTGAAAAATGCTTTTGTTTTTGCATTTTAGGTACACATCAAAATTTCGAATACTTATGACTAATGCGCTACGCACAGCTCCTATACGTAAGTTCCTTTCACTCTGATGTTTCTATGGTATTTTTACCACCTTTTTATGCTAGATACGCCCATACCCGTAACCTGCTTTCTTGTATTTTTCCCAAGTAGGATTTCTGACTATGCCTCAAAAAGTCGAAATGCGTCAATAAAGCTTGTGCTGCTTTTGCAATGTAGACAGTTTTTTCCTACTGAAAATACAGTATATTACGGTTGCTGCGCCATGGCCATAGAGTGGGAGAGTTTTACTTTTCAGTAAAAAATCGAAAACCTCTGTTTCGGTATTTGTGCGTGTTCTCTGCTGTGCAGTCTTTCTCATTCGATTACGAGGACACTGTTCGGTGAAAAAAATATGACACTTTTGCACCTTATAAGCTGATAATACAGATTCGTAGTTTCCCACTGTAATGACGCATTCCGACACAGAGACATACAATACCTTTAAGGCTGCGCCAAAGATTAAATTGAGAGGGATGTAGAATATAATCTCTGTAGTTTCATACTCCAAGAAGGAGTTAAGATACACTTTCGATTGTTACCTTGTAGGGGATGGACGTAATTTTTGGTGCGTGCGGAAAGGCAGCCATCTAGTTAGTATTTACGGTTTGTGCGACGAGCAGAGCAAGTCTTATTGTCTTGTGAATAAAAAATAGTAAGAAGTACGAGAATTATTTAAAGCGACGTAGCATTGTATTCCTTGGTTTCCGCCGTCTTCGTGAAGTAAACAGATGCCGACTTAGGAAGATACGCACGGTCAACAAAGAGAAGAACATCGTTGGCGACTAATGAATTAATATTGTGGCAGAAGGACTAATTCTACGTCTAAGGTGAGAACTCGGATTAAGTCAACAATGATGTAGAATTCAAAAATATAATTAATCGGAATTGTAAATTATATTACAGGCAAATTTCACGCAGCACTGAATTTGTCCGCATTCAAGCCGGCAAATGTAGTCCATAAAAAAAACCTTTCAAAAGTTCTAAAGTTAAAGTTCCATATCCATAATTTTATCTCTTTTCAAAAAATCAATAAATTCTATTTTTTTATTATTTCGCCACACCACAGTTAAAATGATTCTTCGAAATTAAGTAAAACGTAACGCATATTTTGAAAAGTTTCCAGTAAAAAATTTAGTCACTATCAGTTTACATTTGGTATGTTTTAGGTCACACAGTCCTACGCAAGAAACATACCCAACCCAGAGAAATTGTTTTTAATCGTGGATGGAGAGCCTTACCTCTTTCCAGTTTCGAGTATCACGTGACATATTTGGAAGCCGTCCGTGACGAAGGTGGCAGGGACTTGCCACAAGCGAGACCTTTGCTTCCTGCTGCCCTAGTCGTATCGCTGCTGTGGAAACCCACAAGTGTCGCGCGGAAAATCGTCGCGTCGTGTGACCTTTGTTGCAGCATGTCATATTGCAACCGTGTCTAAGGCAGACGATTGTGGCACATCTTATCCTGAAAGGGGGGGGGGGAGGCAGCGATGCGGCAGTGTTATCTTGATGTTACTCGATCAACTTCCACACATATTACTTCCTTGAATCCGTGGTCTTGCCACCAGTTGGAGGTGACAGAGAAGTGTGCGCTACTGCTGAAGACTGAATACCATTCCTCATTCTATGAACGCTGTAGTTTATGACTGCAGTTATCTGTCAACTTATTTATGCCATTTCACTGTAAGTTAGCCATTTTTGTTACTGATTTTGTGGAATAAATAAAAGGGGGGGTTGCGTCTTTGTTTCATAATCAAACCGTCTTCGGTCCCGGGTTCGAATCCCGCCGCTGCTTAAATTTTGATCAATAATCAGTATTGGCGGTCTAAGACTTCCGGCATAAGAAGTCGACCTCATTCTGCCAACGGTCTTGTCAAAAAGGGCGGAGGAGCGGACAGAGGTTCATGGCACTCTCTTGTCCTAGGGGTGGGAAATTGCCGCTAAAGGAAGAAGAATCAGCAATGATCAACGGCATGAGGATGCAGAGGGCAATGGAAACCACTGCATTAAAGACACGTAACGTGTATCCACAGGACATGTGGCCTATAATTGAAGATGTGTCACGATGATCATTGCATTGGCAAAAGACATCGGAATAGTCCCCATTCGGATCTCCGGGAGAGAACTGCCAATGGGGAGGTTACCATCAGAAGAAGATTGAATAATTAACGGAAGGATAACGTTCTACGAGTTGGGGTGTGGAATGTCAGAAGCTTGAACGTGGTAGGGAAACTAGAAAATCTGATAAGGGGAATGCAAAGGCTCAATCTAGATATATTAGCAGCAGCAGAAAATCATATAACGGGAGTAGGATTCGTTATGAATAGAAAGGTAGGGCGGAGAGAGTGTAACTGTGAACAGTTCAGTGACAGGATTGTTCTTATCAGAATCGACAGCAAACCAACACCGATAACGATAGTCCAGGTATAAATGCTGATGTCGCAAGCTGAAGATGAAGAGATAGACAAAGTGTATGAGGATATTGAATAGGTAATACAGTATGTAAAGGGGGATGAAAATCTAGTAGTCATGGGAGACTGGAATGCAGTTGTAGGGGAAGGAGTAGAAGAAAGGCTTACAGGAGAATATGGGTCTGGGACAAGGGACGAGAGAGGAGAAAGACTAATTGAGTTCTGTAACAAGTTTCAGCTAGTAATAGCGAATACCCTGTTCAAGAATCACAAGAGGAGGAGGTATACTTGGAAAAGGCCGGGAGATACGGGAAAATTTCAATTAGATTACATTGGGAGGCACCCACGTGCCTTGCTCATACTGTGGCATCAAGCAGTCTGGCCTGCAAGATGAGTGGTCTCCCAAGCGAGTGGATTCATTCTTACTCATCGAGTAACATGAACTCTAGTACTCACACTTAAGTTACAAGTTATCCTCCTATATGATTAATACGCAACGGAAACACGCTTCTGACTATCAGTAATTTACAGAACTCTGACTGTACACTACGCAATGGCAATACATTTTCTTTTTGTCTTTTATTTAACGGCTTTTGTCAACACGTGGCCACCGCACTGAATATGAATGGCGCACGCATTATAAATTCGGGACATTATGACAACATACAATTCGAAGGAAAAGTCCACCAATCTTTTTCTTTTTTTTCACTATCTTATTTATTCCGATAAATTCTCTAACCTAAACACACAAATTCTACAACCTACAACAATAACACATGAGAAATTCCGCCCAGTGGGCATGGCTTTACAATGGTGAATCTCTATATTATGGTCTCGTATTATTTTAACGCTACAGTGCACAAGATCTTTTATTATTTCTCACACTTCGACTCTCACAATCATCATCACGAAACTTTCCTCCAGACCGAGCGGTACCGAAGGAACAAGCATAGCCCACTAATCTTTTGAAACTACCTCGCTACTCTCCCATGCAAACCACACATACCTAAATTACATGACATACACCACACTACAACATGAAATACTACACAGAGAATAGTCACAACATTATCACTTTCAGCTTTCCCACTTCAATTAGTATTTATCCCAGTTTCACACGACACTGCCCCACTTTGCAATTCTACTTTCCTACTATGAACTCTGGAGATAATTGCACGTCTTCCTGTGCAATGCAAGCCAAGTGGCGTTGCTGGATAGACGGCCGACTCACCTTGCTTCTCTCTCAGAGTTTGAATCAAGCGTCACACGGAATCATATCACGCAAAGTAATATTAAGAACATCACACACGCGAGTCCTCAACTGATACCATGGACGAGTACTTCTCTTTATCCTTTGCCTCATACACAGATTGAGACTCACACAGTACTCACCACGTGGAAGTACTCGTCTCTAATTTCAAGTCCTGCACACGCCATTTCTTAAATATTTCAACTTACGGTACACACGCTATTTCTTAAATATTTCAACTTATTGTACACACGCTAGTAATTCAGCTTAACTTAAGCACACGGAAGTATTTCAACTTATTGCTACACGTGGTTTCATTGTGACCGTTGGTCACTTCCGAAGATTACTACAATCCCTTTAATATTACCTGCCTGACATTTAATTCTCCCCACAAAAGTTCCTGAAATAGAGAAATTATTATTTCAAACTACTCTTAAATATTCCACATGCATACCATGTCTCCACTCTTTCGTCATTACGGAGCACAACTAAAACAGGTCGTAACAGCACAAGATCCAGCGGCAGAGTGCCGAAACATGGCCGTTCTCTAGGTCCTCTCCCATCTCTGTCGAGGTGGGGGAAGCACCTTGCTATCGTATTGATCAGCCACATTTCAGGCGCTCAAAGTTCTGGTAAATTTCATCTCTTTGGTCCCACCAAAGGTGGCCAAAGGATCGACTCAAAGATGATCATATATTCACATTCACTATCTGCAGTTAGCAGACGACCATACATTCATTCATTTCACAGATCTCACCAAACTGGATGTAGGGATTTACTTTGTGGTAGTGCACATGTGATCAATTAAATAAATAAATTGTCATTCTTTCCCACACTGGTATCCGGCTTCGCTGTATTAATTGAAATTGAGTTATTTTACAAAAAAATATGTGTTGTTCTGACAAAAATAATGAAGCATGTTGTACCTATTTTCAATGTCGGGTGGTACTGTACCCTTTCAACATCATGGTCAGACAGAGACTAAGAAATCAGATACTGGATTGTTAGGCGTACCCAGGAGCAGATATACACTCAGATCACAATATAATAGTCATGAAGAATAGGCTGAAGTTTAAGACGTTAGTCAAGAAGAATCAATACGCAAAGAAGTGGGATACGGAAGTGCTAAGGAATGACGAGATACGGTTGAAGTTCTCTAAGGCTATAGGTACAGCAATAAGGAATAGCTCAGTAGGAAGTACAGTTGAAGAGGAATGGAAATTACTAAAAAGGGCCATTACAGAGGTTGGGAAGGAAAACATAGGTATAAAGATGGTAACTTCAAAGAAATCTTGAGTAACAGAAGAAATACTTCAGTTGACTGATGAAAGGAGGAAGTGCAAGAATGTTCTGGAGACTCAAGAATACAGAAATACAAGTCGCTGAGGAATGAAATAAATAAGAAGTGCAGGGAAGCTAAGACGAAATGGCTGCAGGAAAAATGTGAAGACATCGAAAAAGAAATGATTCTCAGGACAGACTCAGCATACGGGGAAGTATAAAATAGCCAAAACAGCCTTCGGTGACATTAAAAGCAACGTGGTAACATTAAATGTGCAACGGGAATTCTACTGTTAAATGCAGAGGAGAGAACAGATAGGTGGAAAGAATACATTGAAAGCCTCTGTGAGGGAGAAGGTTTGTCTGATGTGATAGAAGAAGAAACAGGAGTCGATTTAGATGAGATAGGGGATCCAGTATTAGAATCAGAATTTAAAAGAGCTTTGGAGAACTTAAGGTCAAATAAGGCTGAAGGGATAGATAACATTCTATGAGAATTTCTAATATCATTGGGGGGAAGTGGCAACAATACGACTATTCACGTCTGTGTGAGGAATGTATAAGCTGGTGACATACCATCTGACTTTCGGAAAAGCATCATCTCCACGATTCCAAAGACAGCAAGAGCTGACAAATGCGAGAATTATCGCACAATCAGCTTAACTGCTCATGCATCCAAGTTGCTTACACGAATAATATACAGAAGAATGGAAAAGAAAATTGAGGATGCGCTTTATGACGATCAGTTTGGCTTTGGGAAAAGTAAAGGCACGAGAGAGGCAATTCTGACGTTGCAGTTAATAATGGAGGCAAGACTAAAGAAAAATCAAGACACGTTCATAGGATTTGTTGACGTGGAAAAAGCGTTCGACAATGTAAAATGGTGCAAGATGTTCGAAATTTTGAAAAAAAGTAGGGGTAAGCTATAGGCAGAGACGGATGATATACATTATGTACAACAGCTAAGAGGGAGTAATAAGAGTGGACAACCAAGAACGAAGTGCTCGTATTAAAAAGGGTGTAAGACAGGGGTGTAGCTTTTCTCCCCTACTGTCCAATCTGCACACCGAGGAAGCAATGATGGAAATAAAAGAAAGGTTCAGGAGTGGAATTAAAATTCAAGGTGAAAGGATATCAATGATACGATTCGCTGATGACATTGCTGTCCTGAGTGAAAGCGAAGAAGAATTACTTGATCTTCTGAACGGGATGAACAGTCTAATGAGTACACAGTATGGTCTGAGAGTAAATCGAAGGAAGACGAAGGTAATGAGAAGTAGTAGAAATGAGAACAGCGAGAAACTTAAAATCGGGATTGACGGTCACGAAGTATATGAAGTTAAGGAATTTGGTACCTAGGCAGTAAAATAACCAATGACGGACGGAGCAAGGAGGACATCAAAAGCAGACCAGCAATGACAAGAAGGGAATTCCTGGCCAAGAGAAGTTTACTAATATCAAATACCGGCCTTAATTTGAGGAAGAAATTTCTGAGGATGTACGTCTGGAGTACAGCATTGTATGGTAGTGAAACATGAACTGTTGGAAAACCGTAACAGAAGAGAATCGAAGCTTTTGAGATTTCGTGCTACAGACGAATGCGGAAAATTATTTGGACTGATAAGGTAAGGAATGAGGATTTTCTACGCAGAATCGGAGAGAAAAGGAATATGTGGAAAACACTGATAAGGAGAAGGGTCATGATGATAGGACATCTGTTAAGACATGAGGGAATGACCTCCATGGTACTAGAGGGAGCTGTAGAGGGCAAAAACTGTAGAGGAAGACAGAGATTGGAATACGTCAAGCAAATAATTGAGGACGTAGATTGCAAGTGCTACTCTGAGACGAAGATGTTAGCACAGGACAGGAATACGTGGCGGGCCGCATCAAACCATTCAGAAGACTGATGAAAAAAAAAGTATAGAAAATAAGACGGACTTCCATCACAAAAAATGTTGGTGTTACAATTCGGTAGCTATAAATGTTAAGAAATTACATACATACGTCACAAAATTCGCTAAATTGTCAGCCACATATTCTAGCTGGCTTCCCTTAGCTGCCAAGCCCTGTATATTTTCGTATTTTCCTAAAATAAGTTGGAACTGATAAGGAACGTTCCAGCCTGCTGTCGAACCCATTTCGACAGGCTCCTCACAGACAGAGAAAAATTTGTTGCTGAATTCTGTGTTGCGCTGCTGTACTGGTACAATTTCAGGGATAACCTTTCTTTCCAAATAAGAAAGTTAAGATGGCTTGTAGATTTTTTAAATCTTGTAGAGATAATAACTCTGTGTTGGCACGACTTGAGCCGTGATACGGTCGATAAAAAGCAGGTGATGTTTATCTTAACCGGCTTTTCGGCAGCGACTTTGTACCTGCGTGACCCGCAGTGCATTAATGAGCTGATGTCCTGCGGGACGCGTGGGGCGCCTTTATCTGCGGCATCTACGGAAATGAGGAAGAGCTCTCTACACGAGTTTTCTGCGCCGTAAACATTCCGGTACCAGGGTTCCCCTGTCACGGCACGCTGGCTTTCACCGTCCGTGAGTATAAACACGCTGTCACCTGTTCTCTTGCTAATTATTTATTTTTCCTTGTCAGAAAATTTAAAAAAAATCAGAAACATAGTTCTTTGCTGTAGTAATCTGTCTGCTGCGATACAAAGGCTGTGGACTGCGTGACCCCTCTCGTCGGAGGTTCGAGTCCCCCCTCGGGCATGGGTGTTTGTGTTGTACTTACAAGGGGAGGCCGCCAATTGTGAAATTCAGATTCGACTCATACTGCGCACAATAAAAGCTCATGGCCAGAGGTGTAATGTGGCAAAGCACCAAGATGCACTTCTCAGCCGTTGTCGAGAAAATCGACAGTTAAAAGAAACCGTTGCCGTGAAATACTCTCTACGATTAAGAGTTTTCTACAGCGTCGTGGCGCAGCTGTAAGCGCTCGGGTTTGTAGTCCGAAGGTGGCCGGATCGAATCTCCCGCCATGCACTTTTTTTTCAGTATTTGATTTTTGTAATTCAAATATATATATATATATATATATATATATATATATATATATATAAAGCTCTCCCGTCCGCACTGATTTTCGACGATGTTATAAGCTGCGCTAGGGACCGCATCTACCTTCTTTCGAAGTTAGCAGGCAACTACGCTGTTATGCGGCGGCTCGTTTCGGCCCATTCAACATCTGTCCTTCAAGTGTAACGAGCGAGTAACGGAGTTTATATTTCATACCTGCCACAGCGAATTTGTGTTCGTGGGGTCTCTATTCTAATTCGAACGTTTGACTTACGCTATACGTATTCGTTTCGGAATATCGTTTCTACGTCTTCCGTTATCTATACGTGGTTAACATTATGAAGACAATGAATAACATTTTTGAAATACAACTTTGTTTGCGGAAAACATAATGATGTTCGAAGCCGCCAGTTTTTCCACAACAAACGACTTTCAACAACTTATTATATGCATACTTGTTGCAACTGATTGCCGGGAATTATATATATATATATATATATATATATATGAATTACAAAAAAAATACTAAAAAAAAGTTTGCATGGCGCGAGATTCGAACCGGCGACATTCGGATTACGAACCCGAGCGCTTACCGCTGCACCACAACGCTGTAGAAAATTATTAATCGTAAAGAGCATTTCATCGCAACGGTTTCTTTTAACTGTCGATTTTCTCGACAACGGCTGAGAAGTGCATCTTGGTGCTTTGCCACATTACACCTCTGGCCATGAGCTTTTATTGTGCGCAGTATGAATCGAATCTGAATTTCACAATTGGCGGCCTCCCCTTGTTAGTATAAGTTAGTTTAAGCAGTGTAAGTCTAGGGATCGATGACCTAAGCAGTTTGGTCCCTTAGGAATTCACACACATTTGAACATACAATTGACCTTCTACTACCCTCTGTGCGTAAATCTGTGTGTTCTAGTCCGTTTGCAGTTTTTCTCGTAAGCGATTAAGAAGTGCCTAATGCAGATGTCTTGCTGTATTTTGTTGCGTATTATAATTTATATCAGTCTTTTGCAAAGCAACATTCTCTGGAGGCTCGATTCCCATTCATTACTGGTTTAAATACTACGATGGAAGCAGACGTGAAGAACCTAAGATGATGCCATTAACGCCCCTTATAACTGCGAACAGAGCAAGATAAGTTAATCCATTGACGTCTGGGAAATGAATACGGTAATGGACTTTTTTCTGTTATTTATCATTTATTTCATCTCTGGGAATGTTCTGTTGATGTGAAATATGCCATATTGGACAAGGTTACGTATTGCCCCCTGTAACTGTTCTAGGACTGTAAAATGTTAAGAGCATCCCACTAACAGAACCGTACGTGTCCGTTGAGAAGGCAATATGGGAACACCTACAATAAACTTCTGTCCCGGAATATTCTACTCTACGGACCCACCCTTCAGCTTCTGTGTGACAGTGCGTCAGGTATCTTACAGTGCTGGTTCATTTCACCCACCGAGGTGAAACGTTTTCATCATCTTTACAGAAACGGATCTTGCAGGAAGGCCCATGGAAAACATTGAATATATACCTGTAGACTCTGAAGAATGCACTCTCTTCGACAGGGGTCAATTATCAGGGCGCCGGTGTGTCAAAACTCGGCTAAAGAAGTTACAGAAGACTCAGCTGCAAGCCTTTCGGTTAATGTACTGATTTGTGCCCGCTAAGAGCCCTTGTCTGCACGTGGTTGGGGGTTTGGGGGCTCTCTGCTGTTCGGGCCGTGTCCGCCAGCATGCCTCCCTCTGTTCGAAAGCAGCGACCAAGTCTCCCAGGTGAGGCCGAAATACCTGCAACTATGTCCCTTCATTGCCCTCTAAACTGACACGAATAAGGAGGCGGTTTCGCCATCTGCGCCCGGCGACCTTCCCTTCACCCAGATGCAGCCGCGACTGCCCAACAAAGCGTTGTACCAAACATAAAGTGAGTCCTGACACCTTAGACTACTCCAGGCGATGAGGTGCCAGTTTACACAGTAACCAACCACTGTCAACCCTTTTTCATAAGCATCGTATGGTCACAGTGCCTTCCTAATTAGATACAAATGCTGTAATTTCAAGTGTTTGCATGATCTGAATAATTAAAGTGAAAGAAATGCGAACCTAAGGGTCTTGCCGCATTTCAATCATGCTTGGTAAAGCGCAGTAACGTTTTCGCCAACCTGTAGGATGAAACTTCCTGGCAGATTAAAACTGTGTGCCCGACCGAGATTCGAACTCGGGACCTTTGCCTTTCGCGGGCAAGTGCTCTACCATCTGAGCTACCGAAGCACGACTCACGCCCGGTACTCACAGCTTTACTTCTGCCAGTATCTCGTCTCCTACCTTCCAAACTTTACAGAAGCTCTCCTGCGAACCTTGCAGAACTAGCACTCCTGAAAGAAAGGAGTACCGGGCGTATGTCGTGCTTCGGTAGCTCAGATGGTAGAGCACTTGCCCGCGAAAGGCAAAGGTCCCGAGTTCGAATCTCGGTCGGGCACACAGTTTTAATCTGCCAGGAAGTTTCATATCAGCGCACACTCCGCTGCAGAGTGAAAATTTCATTCTGGAAACATCCCCCAGGCTGTGGCTAAGCCATGTCTCCGCATATCCTTTCTTTCAGGAGTGCTAGTTCTGCAAGGTTCGCAGGAGAGCTTCTGTAAAGTTTGGAAGGTAGGAGACGAGATACTGGCAGAAGTAAAGCTGTGAGTACCGGGCGTGAGTCGTGCTTCGGTAGCTCAGATGGTAGAGCACTTGCCCGCGAAAGGCAAAGGTCCCGAGTTCGAATCTCGGTCGGGCACACAGTTTTAATCTGCCAGGAAGTTTCATATCAGCGCACACTCCGCTGCAGCGTGAAAATTTCATTCTGGAACCTGTAGGACGATTGTTCAAATGTGTGTGAAATCTTATGAGACTTAACTGGTAAGGTCATCAGTCCCTAAGCTTACGCACTAGTTAACCTAAATTATCCTAAGGACAAACACACACACCTATGCCCGAGGGAGGACTCGCACCTTCGCCGGTACCAGCCACACAGTCCATGACTGCAGCGCCTTAGACCGCTCGGCGAATCCCGCGCGGCCCTGCAGGATGGGGACAGGTTTATTATTTTATTTTAAAACCATCAGATATGTGCTCTCTCTCTTCTGGTTCCACAAACTGCTGTCGGTTTTGGCCTCATCAAGCAGCTTCCCCCACAGTGTTATGTTGTTGGCATCTTCTTCCCTTGCTCCAAGTAGCTGAAATCCTTGGCCACTTGGTCTCTCTATTTTATTCCAGGTCTACTTAAAAATCTTCGTGCTTTGTGTTTCTTCTGTGACATTTCTCTCAGTCTTGGTCAGTCCTCTCTTCTATAGACGTGGTTCATTATATATCTCCCTCAGATCCCTATTCTTTCTTCTTCACTATTCTCCTCCCTCACACAATGTTCTTAAATTTTCCTATCGTCTGCAGGATTTCATTTTCAAATACCTTTAGCTTTATCTGTATACACTACCGCGTCTCCATATTTCTGCATCATATAATAATACAAGACATCATAGTTTTGTACATCCTGATTTTGGTTCATCTTGAAAAAAAAAAAAAAAAAGAACTTGGATGACAGTAATTCATTGAGTGAAAATGACGCTTTGGATGCTGCTTTGATGCTTACTTCTAGTTCTCGTTTCTCATCATTTCTGTTTCTTATTACAAGCCCCAGATATTTAAATGTGTCTGCTTCTTGAAACACGTGGTCATCAATCAGCATGTTTCTCTGCCTTCTTGTCTTGTAGTTTCTTTCTATCCTCATAAATTTTATTTTCTCATTTACCTGTAATCCAACTTTCTTTACTTTTTTTTAACACCTTTCTCACCACTGTTTTCAGGTCATCCCAATTTTCAGCGATTAACGCAAACATCATCTGTAATACTCGTAGCTACAATGCAGCTCTTTGTATGTGTTTCTGATGCTAAAATTTCAGAGTTTTGCGAGGTGTGTATCACTTTTAGACAGAAGACTTTTTTTATCATAAATCAGGTCCACTGACTCAGTTGGTCGAATTTCGACCACAGGCGATACTAGTAACAGTAGATCTGCAATTTAACACCAACAGCCGCCGAAGACAAGAAATGCCAAATATTATGGTTTGTGCTGCTAAAACCCGGAAGAAATTTAACGTTTGCAGAGTCGTCCTTTAGCATTTTCTTTCAATATAATTAGTCAGGGACGAAACGTGTTTCCTTGTTATGCAGAAAAATATCTATGTTGTTTTCATAATTTATTCTTCCTGCTTTCCCTGCGCAAACTAATGTTATTGCCCTTACTTTCAAACTAAAGGTCATACTCAAACTTTTCCATTTCCTGCCAACATTCTCATCCTTTTTGAAAACAAAATCAGATTTTAGACGGTCTTGTTTTTCTCTGTATTTTTAATCCCTCTTAAGATCACACAGATACTAAAATTTCTGAATATTTACGCCTCAGATTACTCCTAACGAAAAAAGTAGCTCGTTTCCTTGCTTACTGTCCAACCGAAAGGAGCCGGAGGCTTAGATGAAAATGACGCGAAACCTCCCCTATGGAAAATTCGCTGTGTGATCAGCACTAACCCTTAGTTAACTGATCAACCGTTTCCATCGTCTTTGTCCTGAGGTAACTCGCTTCACGATTATAGCCACTCTTTTGTGTTAATTCATCAAAGATTTTGATCAACTGTTTTTAAAAATTTAACTTTTGTCTGTGTTTAAGAGATACACAGCATCATCTATGATTCAAATGGCTCTGAGCACTATGGGACTTAACTGCTCAGGTCATCAGTCCCATAGAACTTAGAACTACTTAAGCCTAACTAACCTACGGACATCACACACATCCATGTCCGAGGCAGGATTCGAACCTGCGACCGTAGCGGTCGCGCGGTTCCAGACTGAAGCGGCTAGAACCGCTCTGCCACAGCGGCCGGCACAGCATCATGTATATTATGTTTCACGTTTATGTAATATTTGAAGACACGTTTTTTCTGCAGTTACTTCGAAATGTCAGTTTTTTTGTATTACCATTGCTGTGACTCCGGACAATACTGCTAAGTAGTCAACTGTTTATTTCTTTCTATCTGTTTTTCCCTGCATATCATCTTTAGACAATGCTCCAGCATCTATATAAATATTCGTTTCTTCAGAATCGTGTATTACCGACAGTTCTTGACCGATAATTTTGAAATTTTGACTCAAAGATGCATTGTAGTTAAGGCGTGTTTTTAGATTTCTTTAATACAGGGCGTTTCAAAAAGAAAGAGCAGATTTCAAACATTTATTTCTCAAAAACTACAAATGATAGAAACACAATTCCAACGGTCCTTCACTCAATATGAGTACCAAATGTTACACAACAAATATCAAAACTGTACCTCAATATGAGCACCATTTGTTACACGACAAATATCAAACCGGTATCTCATTTCTTGCCACACACGACGCAACTGGTCTTTAGTTACCGAATTCACGGCCGCAACAATTCGATGTCGTACCTCTTGAAGAGTAGCGGGCATAGGTGGGACATAAACACAGTCCTTTATGTACCCCCACAAATAAAAATCGCAGGGAGTAAGGTCTGGTGACCTGGGAGGCCACAGACGATGACATTGATCTTGTGCTCCTGCTCTTCCAATCCACCGTCCTGGAATGGTGTTATTTAGGTACCGTCGTACAGGTTCAGAGAAGTGTGGTGGGGCGCCATCTTGCATGAAGATGAAGTGATTTGAATCTTCCTGAAGTTGAGGAAATAGCCAGTTTTCTAATATGTCCAGGTAAATGGTTCCTGTGATAGTTTTCTCCATGAAAAAGAAAGGTCCATAAACTTTGTTTACCGAAATTGCACAAAAGACGTTAACCTTTGGTGAGTCTCTTTCATGTTGAATAACGTCCCTCGGAGTTTCACTCGCCCAAATTCGTACGTTATGCCGATTAACTTTACCAGAAATGTGAAACGTTGATTCATCTGAAAAAATTAATCGTTCGGCAAAATTGTCCTCTTCCATGTCCTGTAGAATTGCAGTTGAAAATTCGAACCTTTTGTTGTGGTCGTCAGGACGCAATGCTTGCAATAACTGCAGTTTGTACGGCTTCATGTGCAGACGGTTACTCAGAACGCGCCATACCGTTGTTTTAGACATGTTTAGTTCGTGACTTGCCCGTGCCGTGGATTTTCTAGGGCTCCTTTCGTAAGCTGCACGGACACGCTCGACATTTTCATCCGATGTGCGTGGACGACCCGTGCTTTTTCGCTTGCAGATGCAACCATCTTCTACGAATCTGTGATGCCACTCATAAATTTGCTTATGACGAGGCGGCTGTTTGTTGAATTGACGGCGGAATGCATGTTGCACACCAACAATGGACTCTAACTTTGCAAATTGCAGCACACAAAATGATCGTTCCTGTGGTGTCGTCGCCATTTTCCTACAAACAAACGCCAGCGCCACTGCGGATTTGCATGGAACTTCTGCGCGGACCATTGAAAAACTTTGAACCTTTCTCTGACAAGAAACATTTGAATTGTGTTTCTATCATTTGTAGTTTTTGAGAAATAAATGTTTGAAATCTGCTCTTTCTTTTTGAAACGCCCTGTATATGATAAGAAATTTTTTGTAACAACAGTTCCCTTTCATTAAATTTATAAGAAACTGTATATTGCACATATAAAAAATGGGTTATATAAAAGCACGCGAATACCGCGTATTCCAAGGCAAGGTTGTGTCGAAGTTTCAAAGTATTCGGTCAAAAACTTTCGGAGATTTGTGACCAGGACCAGTTACAGTTTCTATATAAGTAGAAAAATAGATGTTCGTTTCATCAGAATCACAAATCTCCGAAAGTTCTTCACGGATTACTTTGAAATTTTGACACAACATTGCATTCAAAAACTCACATGCTTCTGTTCATCTTTCGGAAAGCTATCTGGCATACATGTAACATATACATTACCATGAACCAAGAGAGAAAAAATTTACGATCCTTGCAAGAAAATGATACAGATCCCAAGTTAGTGGCTCAGTGCCACAATGAGGCAGCTATCTACAGGATAGTTAGCAATCAAATAAGTGACTGCCTGGATCGGATGCAACTGTGCTCTTTAATAATTCAAGTGCGCTTTTCCTTTGGGGTAACACTTGTATGCGGCAGCAGAATGGTAGGATACAATGAATGTTTATTTCTTTATTGTTTAATTAAACAGTGATATAAAGCAAGCTTATTTCATCCTAGTTTAATTAAACTAAGACTAAACTGTGTTTTCGCTCATTCATGTTTACCTTCGTAACATAAAGACAGCTATTCTTGTACGAAGTACGCCGAGCGCCCGCTCCAGCGTTATGGTTATGGTACACTACTGGACATTAAAATTGCTACACCACGAAGATTGACCTGCTACAGACGCGAAATTTAACCGACACGAAGACGATGCTGTGATATGCAAATGATTAGCTTTTCATACCATTCACACAAGGTTGCCGCCGGTGGCGACACCTACAACGCGCTGATATGAGGAAAGTTCCCAACCGATTTCTCATACACAAACAGCAGTTGACCGCCGTTGCCTGGTGAAACGTTGTTGTGATGCCTCGTGTAAGGGGGAGAAATGCGTACCATCACGTTTCCGACTTTGATAAAGGTCGGATTGTAGCCTATCGCGATTGCGGTTTATCCAATAACTGTTAGCTGAATATGGAATCGGTGGGTTCAGGAGGGTAATACGGAACGCCGTGCTGGATCCCAACAGGCTCGTATCACTAGCAGTCGAGATGACGGGCATCTTATCCGCATGGCTGTAACGGATCTTGCAGCCACGTCTCGATCCCTGAGTCAACAGATGGGGACGTTTGCAAGACAACAACCATCTGCACGAACAGTTCGAAGACGTTTCCAGCAGCATGGACGATTAGCTCGGAGACCATGGCTGCAGTTACCCTTGACGCTGCATCACAGACAGGAGCGCCTGCGATGGTGTACTCAACGACGAACCTGGGTGCACGAATGGCAAAACATCATTTTTTCGGACGAATCCAGGTTCTGTTTACAGCATCATGATGGTCGCATCCGTGTTTGGCGACATCGCGGTGAACGCACATTCGAAGCGTGTATTCGTCATCGCCATACTGGCGTATCACCCGGCATGATGGTATGGGGTGCCCTTGGTTATAGGTCTCGGTCACCTCTTGTTCGCATTGACGACACTTTGAACAGTGAACGTTACATTTCAGATGTGTTACGACCGGTGGCTCTACCGTTCATTCAGTCCCTGCGAAACCCTACATTTCAGCAGGGTAATGCACGACCGCATGTTGCAGGTCCTGTACGGGCCTTTCTGGATACAGAAAATGTTCTACTGCTGCCCTGGCCAGCACATTCTCCAGATCTCTCAGCAATTGAAAACGTGTGGTCAATGGTGGCCGAGTAACTGGCTCATCACAATACGCCAGTCACTACTCTTGATGAACTGTGGTATCGTGTTGAAGCTGCATGGGCAGCTGTACCTGTACGCGCCATCCAAGCTCTGTTTGACTCAAGGCCCATTCGTATCAAGGCCGTTATTACGGCCAGAGGTGGTTGTTCTGGGTACTGATTTCTGAGGATGTATGCACCCAAATTGCGTGAAAATGTAAGCACATGTCTGTTCTAGTATAATATATTTGTCCAATGAATACCCGTTTATCATCTGCATTTCTTCTTGGTGCAGCAATTTTAATGGCCAGTAGTGTATATGGTCACCACGGACGCAGTGCGTACTCTGCGACGTGCTCCCACGTTGGCCACGAGGTTAGTAAGAGTATCTTGTGGTAGAGATTTCCACTCCTCCACCAGCGCGGTTAACACTTGCTGGATAATTGTTGGTGCGTGTGGGTATGCTTTAATACGTCTCGATGGGATTGCAGCCGGTGGAACGGACAGGCCAATCCATTCGCCGAATATCCTCTCGTTCTAAGAGCTGCTCCACCTGTGCAGTTCGATGAGGTCTAGCATTGTGAGGCATAAGAGTGAAGCTGGAATCGAATACACCCCTGAAAAGAGTCACCTGCGGAAGGGGTACAGTGTCACAAGAGCATTGACCGGTGAGCGTTGCGGTCCTCAAAGGTTTGGAGCTACATCTACATCTACATCCACGTGATTACTCTGCTATTCACAATGAAGTGCCTGGCAGAGGTTTCAATGAACTACCTTCATGCTGGCTCTCTACCGTTCCCCTCTCGAACGGCACGTGGGAAAAACGAGCACTCAAATTTTTCCCTGCGAGCCCTGATTCCTTATTTTGTTGTGATGATCATTTCTCCCTATATAGGTGGGTGCCAACACAATGTTTTCGCAATCGGAGGAGAAAACTGGTGATTGAAATTTCGTGAGAAGATCCCGTTGCAACGAAAAACGCCTTTGTTTTAACGATTGCCACTCCAATTCACGTATCATGTTTGGGACACTATCTCCCCTATTTTGCGATAATACAAAACGAGCTGCTATTCTTTGTACTTTTTCGACGTCATCCGTCAGTCCCACCTGACGCGGATCCCACACCGCACAGCAGTACTCAACATTAGGGCGGACAAGCGTGGTGTAAGCAGTCTCTTTGGTAGATCTGTTGTACCTTCTTCAAGTGTTCTGCCAATGGATCGCAGTCTTCGGTTTCCTCTACCCACAATATTATGTGATCGTTCCAATTTAGGTTATTTGCAATTGTAATCCCTAAGTATTTAGTTGAATTTACAGCCCTCAGATTTGTGTGACTTATCGCGTAATCGAAATTCAGCTGATTTCTTATAGTACTCGTGTGAATAACTTCGCACTTTTCTTTATTCAGTGTCAATTGCCACTTTTCGCACCATGCAGATATCTTATCTAAATCATTTTGCAAGTAGTTTTGATCATCTGATGACTTTACAAGACGGTAAATGACAGCATCATCTGCAAACAATCTAAAACGGCTACTCAGATTGTCTCCCATGTCGTTAATATAGATCAGGAACAATAGAGGACCTATAACACTTCCTTAGGGAACGCCGGATATTACTTTTGTTTCACTCGATGACTTTCCTTCTATTACTACTAACTGTGACCTTTCTGACAGGAGATCACGAATCCAGTCGCACAACTGAGGCGATACTCCGTAGGCACGCAATTTGATTAGAAGACGCTTGTGAGGAACGGTGTCGAAAGCCTTGGCTCAAATGGCTCTGAGCATTATGGGACTTAACTGCTGTGGTCATCAGTCCCCTAGAGCTCAGAACTACTTAAACCTAACTAACCTAAGGACATCACAAACATCCATGCCCGAGGCAGGATTCAAACCTGCGACCGTAGTGGTCGCGCGGCTCCAGACTGTAGGGTCCAGAACCGCTCGGCCACTACGGCCGGCTCGAAAGCCTTCTGGAAATCTAAAAATATGGAATCAGTTTGACATCCCCTGTTGATAGTACTCATTACTTCGTGAGTATAAAGAGCTAGTTGTGTTTCACAACAACGATATTTTCTGAGTCCGTGCTGACTGTATGTCAATAAATCGTTTTCTTCGAGGTACTTCATAATGTTCGAATACAGTACATGTTCTAAAACCCTCGGTATGCTCATGACTACCCACACCCTAACACCTCGCTCACCCTCATTTGGTGAGAGGTGTGGATACGTAATGCGCCGAAGAACGTTATTCCACTATCATATAATACTTTAAAACTAGCCGACAGAAATAGTTCGGCGAGTTGAGAAATGTTGTAGTTGTTTATGTTCTATATGAACACTGATTTATTTTATATCAGTGCATGAGCGATCCCTACATCTACGCCTTTACTCCGCAAGCTACCTTACGGTCTGTGGTGGAGGGTACTTGGGGTACTACTGCCAATTCCCCCCTTTCCGTTCCAGTCGCGAATGGTTCACGGGAAGAAGAATTGTGGTAACCGTCTGTGTGGCCTCCGAATCTCTTTAATTTTATCTTCACTCTGTTTTCGCGAGATAAACCTTGAGGAAGCAGTATATTGGTCGACTCTTTTAGGAATGTACGCTCTCGAAATTTTAACGGTAAACCACACCGTGATGCACAACACCTCTCTTGCAGAGTCTACCACTCGAGTTGGCTTGACACCTCTATGAAGTTCCGCGCTGGCTCACTGTACCTGTAACGAAACGGGCTGCTCTTCTTTGGATCTTCTCTGTTTCCTCAAGCAATCGTATCTGGTACGTACCCCAGACTGACGATCAATATTCAAGTATTGGTCGAGCGAGGATTTTGTAAGCTACACTTCCTTGCGTACAACTATTTTCGTGTGGTCGTATTTCAGAACAAAGCGTTTCAGTGATTATTACTGAAACCGACTGTTAAGGTAGATACTTAGTCGCTCCGGGCATCAACATGTTTAAACTTCGACCGCAAATCCTGTGGAAGGAGCACTGAGTTGTATGTTCAGGAAAAT
The DNA here is from genome assembly GCF_021461385.2 of Schistocerca piceifrons. NCBI lineage: Eukaryota > Metazoa > Arthropoda > Insecta > Orthoptera > Acrididae > Schistocerca > Schistocerca piceifrons. The sequence goes on from NC_060138.1 coordinate 1,193,953,013, forward strand.
CGGTATTCGCTTATACACCCCATTTAAATGAACATCCCGCCACCGGAACACCCGTACAGTCTGATAGGTACAGCAACCAAAACTTAAAACTACGACCTTTCTAACTTCCTAATTAAAAATGATACAAATTTAATTTAAACTCATTTGTCTACAGTTATTTTAAATACCACAGATGCTATTCGGAAAATTTAGTGTTCTGTTTAAGTAAATATAACTCGTTGCTCTAATGTTCTGTGAAATTGCTAAATAAACTATGTTCATAGTACCGCAGAAGAAGTAATGTTTCTTGCGTTTACCTATCTCAGTAAATATTCAAATGGTTCAAATGGCTCTGAGCACTATGGGACTTAACAGATGAGGTCATCAGTCCCCTAGAACTTAGAACTACTTAAACCTAACCAATCTAAGGACATCACACACATCCATGCCCGAGGCAGGATCCGAACCTCCGACCGTAGCGATCGCGCGGTTCCAGACTGAATCACCTAGAACCGCTCGGCCACTGCAATTGATATTCATTTCGCTCATTATTTTGTATGTTACAGAGAAAAACACCTTAACTTAAATATCCTGTACATAAAAATGTATACATCAATCTTGAATCTTTTCTCAAGACCTTATTTTTTGAGTTATCAGTTTTCCCCTTGCTTTGATGCGGCCCTCCACGAATTCCTCTGCCAACCTTTTCATCTCAGAGTCCCACTTGCAACCTACATCTCAATTTTTGCTGTATGTATTCCAATCCCTGTCTTCCTCTACAGATTTTGCCCTCTGCGGCTCACTCTAGCGTCATAGAGGTTATTCCCTGATTCCTTATCACACGTCCTATCATCCAGTCCCTTTCTGCAGTCAGTGTTTTCCATACGTTACTTTCTTCGTCGATTCTACGGAGAACCTCCTCATTCCTTACCTTATCACTCTGCCAGATTGTCAACATTCTTCTGTAGCACCATATCTCAAATGCTTCAATTCTCTTCTGTTCCGGCTTTTTCACAGTCCATCGCGTTTCACCACCACACAATGCTGTTCTCTAAATGCACATTCTCAGAAATTTCTTCCTCAGTTAAGGCATACGATTGTTACTAGTAGATTTCTTTTGGCCGGGAACGACCTTTTTGCCCGTTCTAGTCTCATTTCTATGTCCTCCTTTCTCCGTCCGTCATGGGGGCTAGTTTGCTCCCTAGGCAACAGAATTCTTTAACTTCATCTACTTGGTGATCTCCGATCCTGATGTTAAGTTTCTCGGTATTCTCATTTTTGCTGTTTCTCATTACTTTCGTCTTGCCTTTATTTACTCTCAATCCATATTCTGTACACATTACATTGTTCATTCCATTCAACAGATCCTGTAATTCTTCTCCACTTTCACTGGGGATAGCAATGTTTTCACCTAATCTTATCATTGATATCCGTTCACCTTGAATTTTAATCCCACTCTTGAACCTTTCTTTCTTTCCATCATTTCTTCTTTAATGAATAGATTGAACAGTAAGGGCGAAAGACTACTCCCTGTTTACCCCCTTTTTAAGTCGAGCACTACCTTCTTCGTCTTCCCCTCTTATTGTTCGCTCTTGGCTTTTGAACATATTGTTTATTACCCGTTTCTCCTGTAGCTTATCCTTACTCCTCTCAGATTCTCGAACATCTTTCACCATGTGACATTGTCGAACGATTTTTGCAGGTAGACAAATCCTATTAACGTGTCTCGGTTTTTCTGTAGTCTTGCTTCCATTATCAACCGCAACGTCAGAATTGCCTGCCTGGTGCCTACACATTTCCTAAAGCCAAACTGATCGACATCTAACACATCCTCAGTGTTCTTTTGCGTTCTTCTCTATATTATTCGTGTCAGCAACTTGGATGCTTGAGGTCATAAGCTGACTGTGTGAAAATCATCGCACTTGTCGACTCTTGCAACCTTCGGAATTGTGATGATGTTGTTTTTCGAAAGGTCTGATGGCACATCGACAGTCTCATACACTCTCTAAACCAATGTGAATAGTTGTTTTGTTGTCCAAACAAATGCGTGATTTATACGCTGAGCACAAGGCGGGTACGATTTCTAAAACAAATTGAGCCGCTGTGTAGCATAAAACCCAAACACCAACTCTTTAGCTTTCAAAACAACTGCAGAATGATTATTGACTACATAAATTATGGCGCCGCAGGGAGAGCTAAACAGCGTACCACAGCGTCTCCATGTGTTTCTATGCCGTATCTCTCCACAGCTGCACCAGTCGTTACTGCTGAGTCAGCTCTTCCCGAAGAACTCGTCGCTACCTGTCTCTGTAGAGTGCGCTGTCGACCCGACCCACAGACTTTAATCCTCTACCTTTTCATAAGCCTCGTCCCTCGATACACCACAGCTTGTAATCCCATTAACATCTGTCCCCTGCGTCACCCAGGCAACACGCCCTGGGACGTCTTTACTCAATGAGTAACCGGTCAACAGTTGTTTCTTCTCAGTTACTCACGCGTTGGAAACATAGCCGGCACGGTAGCTCAGCGTGTTCGGTCAGAGAGCCGGTTGGCCTCTGTAATAAAAAAATGGTTCAAATGGCTCTGACCACTATGGGACTTAACAGCTGTGGTCATCAGTCCCCTAGAACTTAGAACTACTTAAACCTAACTAACCTAAGGACATCACACACATCCATGCCCGAGGCAGGATTCGAACCTGCGACCGTAGCAGTCGCGCGGTTCCGGACTGCGCGCCTAGAACCGCGAGACCACCGCGGCCGGCCCTCTGTAATAAAAAACTGAGTGGAAGGATCAACCACCGAACTGGAACAGGATGTCTTGCGACGTCCGCAACGACCAAACACAACGAACAAAATGAAAGAAAAAAAATATGACGTGCTGTTGTTGCTGTTGTTGTTGTGGTCTTCAGTCCTGAGACGGGTTTGATGCAGCTCTCCATGCTACTCTATCCTGTGCAAGCTTCTTCATCTCCCAGTACCTACTGCAATCTACATCCTTCTGAATCTGCTTAGTGTATTCATCTCTTGGTCTCCCTCTACGATTTTTACCCTCCACACTGCCCTCCAATACTAAATTGGTGATCCCTTGATGCCTCAGAACATGTCCTACCAACCGATCCCTTCTTCTGGTCAAGTTGTGCCACAAACTTCTCTTCTCCCCAATCCTATTCAGTACCTCCTCATTACTTATGTGATCTACCCATCTAATCTTCAGCATTCTTTTGTAGCACCACATTTCGAAAGCTTCTATTGTCTTCCTGTCCGAACTATTTATCGTGCATGTTTCACTTCCATACATGGCTACACTCCATACGAATACTTTCAGAAACGACTTCCTGACACTTAAATCTATACTCGATGTTAACAAATTTCTCTTCTTCAGAAATGCTTTCCTTACCATTGCCAGTCTACATTTTATATCCTCTCTACTTCGACCATCATCAGTTATTTTGCTCCCCAAATAGCAAAACTCCTTTACTACTTTAAGTGTCTCATTTCCTAATCTAATTCCCCCAGCATCACCCGACTTAATTCGACTACATTCCATTATCCTTGTTTTGCTTTTGTTGATGTTCATCTTATATCCTCCTTTCAAGACGCTATCCATTCCATTCAACTGCTCTTCCAAGTCCTTTGCTGTCTCTGACAGAATTACAATGTCATCGGCGAACCTCAAAGTTTTTATTTCTTCTCCATGGATTTTAATACCTACTCCGAATTTTTCTTTTGTTTCCTTTACTGCTTGCTCAATATACAGATTGAATAACATCGGGGAGAGGCTACAACCCTGTCTTACTCCCTTCCCAACAACTGCTTCCCTTTTATGTCCCTCGACTCTTATAACTGCCATCTGCTTTCTGTACAAATTATAAATAGCCTTTCGCTCCCTGTATTTTACCCTGGCCATCTTTAGAGTTTGAAAGAGAGTATTCTAGTCAACATTGTCAAAAGCTTTCTGTAAGTCTACAAATGCTAGAAACGTAGGCTTGCCTTTCCTTAATCTTTCTTCTAAGATAAGTCGTAAGGTCAGTATTGCCTCACGTGTTCCAGTATTTCTACGGAATCCAAACTCATCTTCCCCGAGGTCGGCTTCTACTAGTTTTTCCATTCGTCTGTAAAGAATTCGTGTTAGTATTTTGCAGCTGTGGCTTATTAAACTGATTGTTCGGTAATTTTCACATCTGTCGACACCTGCTTTCTTTGGGATTGGAATTATTATATTCTTCTTGAAGTCTGAGGGTATTTCGCCTGTTTCATACATCTTGCTCACCAGATGGTAGAGTTTTGTTAGGACTGGCTCTCCCAAGGCCGTCAGTAGTTCCAATGGAATGTTGTCTACTCCTGGGGCCTTGTTTCGACTCAGGTCTTTCAGTGCTCTGTCAAACTCTTCATGCAATATCGTATCTCCCATTTCATCTTCATCTACATCCTCTTCCATTTCCATAATATTGTCCTCAAGTACATCGCCCTTGTATAGACCTTCTATATACTCCTTCCACCTTTCTGCTTTCCCTTCTTTGCTTAGAACAGAGTTTCCATCTGAGCTCTTGATATTCATACAAGTGGTTCTCTTATCTCCAAAGGTCTCTTTAATTTTCCTGTAGGCAGTATCTATCTTACCCCTAGTGAGATAAGCCTCTACATCCTTACATTTGTCCTCTCGCCATCCCTGCTTAGCAGTTTTGCACTTCCTGTCGATCTCATTTTTGAGACGTTTGTATTCCTTTTTGCCTGCATTTTTATATTTTCTCCTTTCATCAATTAAATTCAATATTTCTTCTGTTACCCAAGGATTTCTTCTAGCCCTCGTCTTTTTACCTACTTGATGCTCTGCTGCCTTCACTACTTCATCCCTCAAAGCTACCCATTCTTCTTCTACTGTATTTCTCTCCCCCATTCCTGTCAATCGTTCCCTTATGCTCTCCCTGAAACTCTGTAGAACCTCTGGTTTAGTCAGTTTATCCAGGTCCCATCTCCTTAAATTTCCACCTTTTTGCAGTTTCTTCAGTTTTAATCTACAGGTCATAACCAATAGATTGTGGTCAGAGTCCACATCTGCCCCTGGAAATGTCTTACAATTTAAAACCTGGTTCCTAAATCTCTGTCTTACCATTATATAATCTATCTGATACCTTTTAGTATCTCCAGGGTTCTTTCATGTATACAACCTTCTTTCATGATTCTTAAACCAAGTGTTGTTAATGCTGTTAATGCTTGATACTAATGGTTCAATAAATGAAATAGTCTTCAGCTCTCCATGCTACTTTCTTGCGTGCAAGCATCTCCGAACAACTGCTGCGATTTACATCCTTCTGAATCTGCTTGCTGTATTCATTTCGCCGGTGTGGCCGAGCGGTTCTAGGAGCTTCATTCCGGAACCGCGCTGCTGCTACGGTCGCAGGTTCGAATCCTGCCTCGAGCATGGATGCGTGTGCTGTCCCTAGGTTAGTTAGGTTTAAGTAGTTGTAAGTCTAGGGGACTGATGACCTCAGATGTTAAGTCCCATAGTGCTTAGAGCCATTCCATTTGTATTCATCTCTTGGTCCACCGCTATAATTTTACCCCCTTCCCACACACACACTTTCCTCCAATACTAAATTGGTCAGAATGTCCTATCAACTGATCCCTTCTTCTATTCAGGTTGTGCCACAAATTTTTAGTTCCCTAGTTCTGTTCAGTATGTCTTCATCACTTACGCTATCTGCCCATCTAATCTTCAGATTTCTTCTGTAGCACTACATTTCAAAGTCTTCTGTTCTCTTTTTGTCAAAACTGTTTATCGTCCATCATGCACTTCGATTTAAATACTTTCAGAAGAGCCTTTCTAGCACTTGAATCTGTCTTTAACCTTAACACATTTCTCTTGTTCATGCTTTTCTTGCATTTGCCAGTCTTCATTTTACGTCCTCTCTACTTCGACCATCATGAGTTATTTTCCTCCCCAAATAACAAAACTCCTTTACTACTTTAAGTGTCTCATTTCCTAATCTAATTCCCTCAGAATCAACCGATTTAATTCGACTGCATTCCACTATCCTTGTTTTGCTTGTGTTGATCTTCGTCTTATACCTTCCTTTGAAGACACCATCCATTCGGTTCAGCTGCTCTTCCAATATCTTTTCTATCTCTGATAGAATCACAACGTCATTAGCAAACTTCTAAGTTATTATTTCTTCTTTCTGAACTTCAATTTATACTCCATGTTTTTATTTTGTTTTCTTTACTACTTGCTCAGTCTAAAGATGAATAACATTGGAGATAGGCTACAACACTCTCTCACTCCCTTCCCAACCACTGCTTCCCTTTCATGCCCCTCGACCCATATAACTGCCGTCTGGTTTCTCTACAAATTGTAAACAGTCTTTCGCTCCCTATATTTTAGCCTATTACCTTCAGAATTTCACACAATGTGGTCTGGGCAATATCGTCAAACTCTACGAATGCTATAAACGTAGGTTTGTCTTTCCTTAACCTGTCTTCTCAAAGTAATTTGTAGAGCCAGTATTGTCTCAAGTGTTCCTACATTTCTCCTAAATCCAAACCGATCTCCGACGAGTTCGGCTTCTACCAGTTTTTTCCATTCTTCTGTGAAAAATTCACGTTGGCACTGAGGGAGCAGCGCTTATGGTGCGGGTACTGGCCTTTCTCGGAAGATTTACGTAAATCCTGTCCATGTACGTTTCTTACATATTAGGACCTAATATCTGTATTCAGTGTAGTGTAAATCTCTTCTGTGGAAATGCGTGATCAGTCATGAACTGTGGAAACCGGTTATCTAAAAGCATAATTGTGGTCGCCTCAGAAAAAAATAAATCATTTCAACTGTTACAGTGCTCACAGACGACATAATGTCGTACTATATAGAAAGCGATGTGTTACAACAAATAAATAAAAAAGAGGTGTAACAACTTTTGCTTTTCATTCCTCGTAATATATACAGTCGTGAACTATCAACGAAAATTACAAGTGTAAAATTTATTTCTCTCGTTTTGATTGTGTCGACAAATATGTCACTGACAAAAAAGGAATGTCACTGACAAAAAAGGAAGAGTGTTGAAACGGGATATTCTTTAACAGAATATGAACGGCCAACACGTTTAATCCGTTGGCTCGCACGCATCTGCTGAATTACGTGATTGATTCTTCATAATTACAGCCTTTGCCAAGTAACAATGTAAACATTAGCCGAGGCTGACCGGGCATAATGAAGCCGGCGGGCAGTGTGTCAAAACAAATGACTTCCGGCGAGATGGCGGCGACCTCTCAGCAGCCGCGTTCTGCGCATGCGCGCGTGAGCGGACAAGTCTCACGCGAAGTGGCCGGCAGCGGCTGAGTTATCACCTATCGGCCGAATTAACAACCGCTGTTAATAATAACGCTGCGCAAACAACGTTGTTAATCACGCGAAGCGCTAATTAAACTCCAAATTTGGCAGCTGCCGTAATCTTCCACCGTGGAGGCAATTCGTTTCAGCCAGCAGTCTTTCCACATTGCGCCCGACGAGAGGAAGTTATCGTAATCGGAAAGGCTGTATTTCTTCGCGGACAGATGACATCTTTACAAGTGTTCTTCGGCAGTTATTGCTGGACGTCGGCGGAGAGACGCGATTCCAAAGACATTAGCTCTCAACTGGTAGAAACAGATAATATATCTGAAAGCTTATCTCTTTCTGGATTTTATGAAACTGTTTCCCGTAAGTCAAAATGAGTTACTTGTCTTATTTTACATCTCTTCTCCTAACAGCGACACAATGTTGTTCCTATGTTGTGTGGAACGGCCATTTGTATTCTGTCCTCTATTTTTTTATTGTGGCTTCTTTTTGTTTTCCCCGGCGATTGCAAGGTACAGATAGCGTACGGTTTGCATTTAGTGCATCTTCTATAGCCCGCTGCTTTTCGTGCTATCACACCGTCACGTTAAATGAGGAGAGAAATGGCGTGTAGGTAAACTCCTCGCGATTCGTGCCTGTTTCAGTCAAACGAGACTGCTCAGTGATGTTTGGTGTACATTGTGGTCCGAAGGAATCACCGGGCCATTTTTCTTTGAAAGCATGGCAGATATATGGTGAACGTTATCGCAACATGATAACCAAGTTCAAAAATGGCTCTGAGCACTATGGGACTTAACATCTATGGTCATAAGTCCCCTAGAACTTAGAACTACTTAAACCTAACTAACCTAAGGACAGCACACAACACCCAGCCATCACGAGGCAGAGAAAATCCCTGACCCCGCCGGGAATAGAACCCGGGAACCCGGGCGTGGGAAGCGAGAACGCTACCGCACGACCACGAGATGCGGGCTGACAACCAAGTTCCTCGTGTCTCAATGGATGGATACAACTCTTGAAAACGTATGGTTTAATCAGGACAGTGCTGCCAGCAATACCGCTTGTAAATCATTGACGGTCTTTGTAAGAGCCTTTCCCTTCTAAACCCCTGGGTGATTTGGTGTACGTACGGCGTGTGTATGTGTGCTTGCCTAATGTTGTGTCCGCAACAGAGCTCCCAGGCGAATAAGTTAGATGAGACATCTATTCATGATAATATTATATTCTAGTTTAATTAGAAAATCTAGAATGAATACAACAAGATACCGACAAAGTATTTATTTTCAAAGAACAGAAAAATACAGAAGTATGAAGTCAATACAGAATGTTAAGTCTGTAAGTAGGCTGTTTAAGTATTTATGTTGGCAAAGTCACTTAACGCCCTGTATGAAAATCACTGACTGTGCTGTGTGCAGTCTGTGGCTTTGTTGGAATATTCGCTATTGTAGCGTTGCGCAGTTGGAGGTGAGCCGCCAGCAGTGATGGATGTGGGGAGAGAGATGGCAGAATTTTGAGAGCGGATGATCTGGACGTGTGTTCATCAGAAAGAGTAAATTTATAATAGTGGATATCACGAACTGATATATATATATGATGACTTTTGAACATTGTTAAGGTAAATACATTGTTTATTCTCTATCAGAATCTATCATTTGCTAACTATGCCTATCAGTAGTTAGTGCCTTCAGTAGTTTGAATCTTTTATTTAGCTGGCAGTAGTGGCGCTCGCTGTATTGCAGTAGTTCGAGTAACGAAGATTTTTGTGAGGTAAGTGATTTATGAAAGGTATAGGTTATTGTTAGTCAGGGCCATTTGTAGGGGTTATTGAAAGTCAGATTGCGTTGCTCTAAAAATATTGTGTTTCAGTTTAGTATTGATCAGAATAAGTAAAGAGAGAAATGTCTGAGTACGTTCAGTTCTGCTCAGCTGTTTGAAAATCAAATAACGTAAGAGGTTTACCACCACAGTCAATTCATTAATTTTTCAAGTCCTACCCTTAACCTAGCTTTGGGATTGGGAGAACATATGTGACTTTCCTCAAAATCGCACCCTCTGTTCGTTAGACGGACGCACAAACTTGGCTGACACTAGGTAGCCCCGTGAAACAGGGGACCTCCACCCTGACTGTCACTGACAGTAAACAGCTCAGGGAACAACCAAATGGAACTCAACACATTTACTGTGATTGCTTCCCTGTCTGCCGAGCCGTGGTGCGTATAACACTGACTGCAGTGCTGCCTACAGCAGCATAGATATCCTATTAAAAGGAATGCAACTAGATACCGTAAAATTATTACGTTGCCGTTGGCCGCCATACTGAGGATGTACTTTGTATACATACTGGTGCTATCGATATTTGTAAAAAAAAAAAAAAAAAAAAAAAATCGGCAATCCGATGTACAGAAATTTGAAAACAAGGCCTTCGATATATAGAGGAAAAGCATCGGCATATCGATATATCTACGGCAAAAAATATCGACGTACGGGCCAAAAAAATATTAGTTGCACATTGTAAATATATTGCCGGCATTCTTCTTTTAGTGTTCAACCCTGTGGTTGGTTTGCAGCAGATCGCCATTCCTCTCTTCTGTCTGCCTTCCTTTTCATTTCCACGTATGTGTTACATCCAACGTCATGCATGATCTGTTGTATGCATGATATCCTTGGTCGCACCCGCCGATTTCTTCCCTTCTGCTATTGTTGCAATGATGTTGTGTCGTAGGACGTGCCCTACAAGTTTGTCTCTTCTTGTATGGATGGTTGGTTGGATGGTTTGGGGAAGGAGACCAGACAGCGTGGTCATCGGTCTCATCGGCTTAGGGAAGGATGGGGAAGGAAGTCGGCCGTGCCCTTGCAGAGGAACCATCCCGGCATTTGCCTGGAGTGATTTAGGGAAATCACGGAAAACCTAAATCAGGACGGCCGGACGCGGGATTGAACCGTCGTCCTCCCGAATGCGAGTCCAGTGTCTAACCACTGCGCCACCTCGCTCGGTCTTGTATGGATCTGCCTCCTCAGAGATCTGGTTTCGTGTACTCTTCTAAGCACCTATCATTTGTTACTTTGTCTCTCCAGCTGATCTTCATCATCCTTTTATAGCACCACATCTCCAGGGCCTCTAGCCGTCTTCTCTCTTCTCTTCCAATTGTCCAAGTTTCACATCCGTATAGGGCCACACTCCAAACGAAACCTTTCATGATACGTTTCCTTATTTTCAGACTAATGATGTTGCTAGTAAGTTTCGATTAAATGCAATTTTGGCCTTTTGTATTCTGCTCGCAATTTCTTTCCGGCTTCTACCATCCCTTGTGATTTTGCTTCCCAGGTAAATAAATTCCTCTATCACTTCCACCTCCTCTCTTCCAATTCTCATTCTCAGACGTTCATATTATGCTCCTGTACCGCATACCATCAAAAATGGTTCAAATGGCTCTGAGCACTATGGGACTTAACATCTGTGGTCATCAGTTCCCTAGGATTTAGAACTACTTAAACCTAACGAACCCAACGACATCACACACATCCATGCCCGAGGCAGGATTCGAACCTGCGACCGTAGTGGTCGCGCAGTTCCGGACTGAGCGCCTAGAACCGGCATACCATCACTTTAGTCTTTTTTTTTTTTTTGTTTATTCTCATTCCATACTGATTGCATAGAATTTTTCCATTGTCCTGAGGACTTCCTCTACATCTTCTTTTGTCTCCGTGACTATAGCAATACCATCTGCATAACGCAGCATGTCTATCTTCTGCCCATTAATTTTGATCCCCACCTCAGTAGTTTCTCGAACTTGGTCTATAGCTTCCAGGTTGTAAGCATTGAATATAAGAGGAGAGAGATCACATTCTTACCTTACCCCTTTTCTAATATTTGCTTCTTGTTCATGGTGACAGTTCCTAATCACTGCCACCTCATTCTTGTAGAAACTGAGTATCACACGGATGTCTTTGTACTTTATTCCACTTTCCCTCAACCCTCTGAACATCTCTTGCCAGATGACGTTATTAAATGCCTTTTCCATGTCTACAAAGGCAATATAAGATGGTTTATTTTTCTGTAATTGCTTTCCGATAACGAGTCTCAGTGCCAGAATCGCCTCTCTTGTTCCCAATCCCCTTCTGAAGCCAAACTGATCTTCACTCAGCATATCCTCCACCTTCTCTTCAATTCTCTTCAGAACTATTTTTATGAGAGTTTTTGGTGCATGTGATATTAGGCTTAAAGTTCGGTACTGTTCGCATTTTGTAGCTGCTGCCTTCTTTGGTATAGGAACAATGATACATTTCTGGAAGTCTGCCGGTATCTCTCCTGTGTTATAGATGGACCTAATAAGCTTAAGCAGCATTATTTTCATGCTGTCACCAGCATTCGTTATTAGTTCTGCAGGGATGTCATCAATATCCGTTGCTTTGTTGTCCCGTAGTTCTTTTAGAGCTCTGTCAAATTCTTCTTGCAGAATGTCATCTCCCTTGTCATCTTCGTCTACTGGCTCTTCTCTACCTATTACTTCCTCCGAAAGGGGTGTTCCGGCATACAACTCTTCTATGTATTCTTTCCGTCTCTTCACCATGTCTTCGACAAACAGCATTTTCTCCTCTTTATTTTCTATTGTGCCTGAGTTATTTTATGTTTGTTAATAAATTGATTTCTGTAGGCTAAATCAGTTCTTCCGTTTTGCATCTTTTCTTCCACTTCCCTGCAAATTTCTTCAAGAAAATTTTCTTTTTGTTTCCTAGGTTCTCTATTAACTAAATTCCTTAGTCTCCTGTATTCAGCTTTTCCTTGTTCATCAGTTGCATTTTTGTATAATCTCCTGTTTGCTGTAAGCTCAATAATATCTGCTGTAATCCATTTCCTCTTGTTTTTGAGTTCAGTTCTTCCAACTATCTTTTCTGCTACGTTGTATATACCAGATTTAATTTTATCCCAGTCTTCATTTACCCTACCATGTTATAAATTTTTAGCTAGGTTGTCTGTTTCATGAACATAGTGCTTCGTCAGTCCCTCAGTTTTCCGTTTTTCTAGTTCCCATTTAAGTTTTATTGGCTTCTTCTTCAAACATTTGAATCTCAGTGCTGTCTGACTCTTGAAAAACAAAAACAGTACTGAAGTTAATTATGCGGGACTTGGACTGACGTGACCAAAATTTCCCTGATACGGCATAAAAGTAGGCAAAAACAATTTACTCGGTCGGTATCGAATTGGAACCGTCTTCCACTACTGCAGGACGTAGCACACACAGGGTCTACAAACGGAGGAGAAATAGTTCACGCAGCAGAATTGTACCAACGTACGGTGCTTTGACCTTCCTGCAGAGTCCTTTGCGGAAGACATAGTAATAAGCACCCCTGGCGTAGAGAACTAACTGAAAGAGATGAAAACAAGTAAATCGCTTAGGTCCGGATGGGATCTGAAATCCGGTTTTACAGAGAGTACGACACTGGCCCCTTGTTGAGCTTGCATTTATCGCGAGCCTCTCGTCCAGGGCAAAGTCCCAAGCGATTGAAAAAAAAAAAAAAAAAAAAAAAAAAGCGCAGGCGGCTCCTGTGTATAAGAAGGGTGAAATTACAGACCAGTATCCTTCACATCGGTTTGGTGCAGAATTCTAGAACATATTCTGAGTTCGAATACAATAAATTTCCTAGATACTGGAGAGATTACGTCCACGAATCAGCACGTTCTTGGAAAGCGTCGCTCGAGCGACCTTCAGCTTGCCCTTTCCATACATGACAGATTGCGAACTATACCGGATTTCCGAAAAGCACTAGACACGATATCACACTTGTGGGCCTTCAAATTAAAAAGGAAATGATGTGATGTGGTGTGATGGCCCTTAACTACGTACCCTCCGACTCAGAGTTGAAATATTAAAAGTTTTGGCTGGTTTCGTTGTCTAGGGGCTGGGATACGTAGTTGCTGCACTACAAGCCAAATTCTGCTGAGTGTCCAGTATACAATATGAATACACACATGAATAGAATGGTCGAAGATTCTTATCACTCGGCAATTGCGAATTAATATAGAAATTTATAAATGAAAGACTGCAGTTAAATAAAATCTGCAGGTGCTATTTTAACGACTTTAAATGATGAGTACGGTAGTAGAAGTACTTTTGAGAGTGCGGTATATTTCTGCAAAACACTTACTGGTGCCGATGATCCAGCAATTAAATAAAACATAAGTTCAATAACAGGGAAACAATAGATTCCTACTGCACGTAATTAGTTATGAACGACAACATAGCTCGCGAGATATTCACTTCCAAACGCGTTTTACGTCTTCACTGCAGAAGGCACGGAAATCTCACAAGTACACAAGTCGGCCCTCCGAAGTATTTCTATCTGTCGTGACCACATACAAACGGCTCCATACTCTTGAAGTCGCTGCCTCGACCGCGCGTCCGTCGCGCCGTCACGTCCTGAACTCCCCTATGGCCTCTGCGACTCTCCTGCATTGCCCTGTCCTCTCTCGAAACGATGCTCTTCTTCCACTTCCACCCAGTCTCGCCATTCACGAGTGCTGTGATTGGCTAGAGGGCTCCCGACATATCTTCAAGCCAACACACATTCATAAACATAATGAAACACATTCGAAATACTGGATTTACTTTTAAATAACTTGAAATAAAATAAATATTCCCATGGCTGGACCATAAGCACGGTCTAACCAACATTGTTAAATACTTTAACAAATCAAATAAACATTTATCAAGGGAACAGCAACATAAGGTAGGCCAGCAGTCTAGTGTGTCTGTGCTTTCTAAAACACAGTAAATATTTAACCAATTTCTTCATGAATACAGGGCTATTATAAATCATTGAAGCGATTTCATAAATTCACTGTCGCTCCATTCATTGACATATGGTCACGACACACTACAGATACGTAGAAAAACTCAAAGTTTTGTTCGGCTGAAGCCGCACTTCACGTTTCTGCCGCCAGAGCGCTCGAGAGCGCAGTGAGACAAAATGGCGACAGGAGCCGAGAATGCGTATGTCGTGCTTGAAATGCACTCACATCAGTCAATCATAACAGTGCAACGACACTTCAGGACGATGTTCAACAAAGATCCACCAACTGCTAACTCCATTCGGTGATGGTATGCGCAGTTTAAACCTTCTGGATGCCTCTGTAAGGGGAAATCAACGGGTCGGCCTGCAGTGAGCGAAGAAACGGTTGAACGCATGCGGGCAAGTTTTACGCGTAGCCCGCGGAAATCGACAAATAAAGCAAGCAGGGAGCTAAACGTACCACAGCCGACGGTTTGGAAAATCTTACGGTAAAGACTAAAGCAGAAGCATTTCTTAAACAGGAGATTGGAAAACCGATGGATCGGTCGTGGTGGAGATCATGATCAACAATTCATGTCATGGCCTTCACGCTCTCCCGACTTAACCCCATGCGATTTCTTTCTGTGGGGTTATGTGAAAGATTCAGTGTTTAAACCTCCTCTACCAAGAAACGTGCCAGAACTGCGACCTCGCATCAACGATGCTTTCGAACTCATTGATGGGGACATGCTGCGCCGAGTGTGGGAGGAACTTGATTATCGGCTTGATGTCTGCCGAATCACTAAAGGGGCACATATCGAACATTTGTGAATGCCTAAAAAACTTTTTGAGTTTTTGTATGTGTGTGCAAAGCATTGTGAAAATATCTCAAATAATAAAGTTATTGTAGAGCTGTGAAATCGCTTCAATCATTTGTAATAACCTTGTAGTATATATCGGATATAAACAAAGACATGAATAAATATATTTATAAGCATGCTGCTACCGTTTTTTCGTGTAACTGTGGAGTACCTACGGCCTGACGCGGTCGATAGTAATCGGCCACTTCGACCTCCAATAAGCGATGTACTATTCAAGTTACATGCCTGTAATTTATACCAATTTCGGTTTACACTAATAGCTTTCTAAAGACACGTCGATCGACACAATCGGATGAAGCGTTTAGATTTTGGAAATTCGTTGCTGGGTGTTACTTGTATAATTTACTATCAGATACTAAACTTTAAACTAATAAATATATTGAAAACCTGAGTACATCACCACAATTGTCATGAAATAATAGTAACGTACAGGTTTATTTTTGAGGTATCGTGATTCATCTGGCTACTATTACATGCTATACGAACAGTGAAATGTCTGCCATGATGGTTTCACAAAGTCCGCCATCTCTGGCACTCTCGGCATACAAGTCTCTTTCATCGTCACAGCGTCACCATGGAATTCCCAACCACGTGCTCGGGCTGGACCCCTCTTGCTATGGCCAACGTCCGGGACCACGTGGTCAGGCTGCCGAGCGGCCCGTGCGACCACGCCCTCACCGAACTTACAATATTTCCAGGGCGCCACAATTCGCCTGTTACCTTACACACTGCAGACGGAGAACGAAGGCAATAGGCATATGAGTGGTTCGAATACTCCTTATGTAATAGAACCCAGTATATTGTCCTCGACGGTGAGTGTTCATCAGCGACAAGGGTATGGCCAGGAAGGCTCCATGAAAGGGTGATAGGAGCGCTATTATTTTCTGCATACCCAAAACGGTTTCGCTGACACGGTGGGCAGCAATCTGTGCTTGTTTGCTCATGATGCTGTGGTGTTCTGGAAGGTGTCGAAGATGAGCGACTGTACGATGATGCAAGGTCACTTAGACAAAATTTGTTGTTGGTGTAATGAATGGCAGCTGGCTCTAAATGTAGAAAAACATAGGTTAAGCAGACGTAGTAGTAGTAGTAGTAGAGGGGTTTTGGGGGCGCACGACAGCAAGGTCTTCAGCGCCCAATCAGTAACATAGTGAGACGGGTGTCAAGAAACAAAACTCAGAACAGTTACATAAAACGGAACATAAAACACGGGTAACAATCGTTGAAAAATATGTGCTCACCCACACCGAAGCGTGGGATGAAGCAGGGCGTCAGCAGTAAAACATGGACAACACAGGAAGAAAATGGTAGAGGCAGCTAAAACAATGTAGCAGATGGAAGTGGCTGGCTGACCGCAAGGAAAAACTGGGAGGAGTCAGCCACTCTGCAATACACTAAAACCTCAAGCCTAAAAGTTTAGGCCAGAGTCCAGACACATCACAAAACTTAAAAACCCTAGACGCACACGTCTCATCGTTAGCTAAAACACAAGGCAGATCCCCATAAACTTGTGCTTCTGCCCTTGCATCACGGTATAAAATGCAGTCTGTTAAAATGTGCCGGACAGAGATGTGCACACCACAAGCATCACAAAACGGGGGATCCTCCCGCCGTAATAAATAGCTATGCGTCAGAGGACAGTGCCCGATTCGAAGACGTGTGAGGGCCACCTCTTCCCGTCTGAGCAACCGGCAGGAGGAACGCCACGGCCGAGTGGTTGACTTTACCGAGCGCAGTTTATTGGCCGTCACCGCCAGCCATTCGTCCTCCCACAACTCCATGCACTTCCTGTGGAGTGCAGCGATGACTGAATGCAAGGGGATAGGACACTGGACCACATCCTGCTCTCTGCAGGCCTCCTTGGCAGCCCGATCGGCCTGTTCATTGCCCCATATGCCGACATGACCAGGCGCCCAGCAGAAGGATACCTCTTTACCCCACCGTTGGAGCAAGTACAGTTGGTCATGTATCAGCTGGACCATCTCCTCAGTCGGGTATAGGTTCTGCACTGATTGTAAGGCACTAAGAGAATCGGAGCAGAGAAGAAATCGATCGCCCCGAACACGATGCATCAGCTCCAGTGCCTTCAGGATCGCGCGGAGCTCCGCTGCGAAAACGGTATATTCAGCAGGGAGGCGAATCCGGGTAACATGGTCAGGGAAAACCACAGAACAGCCAAGGAAAGTCTCCTGTTTGGAGCCATCAGTATAAACAACAGTGAAACCGTGATGCACATCTAAAATGTTAAAAAACAGAGATTGGATTAAGCAGACGAGTAGGAAAAGCAAACTAATAGTGTTCTGCTACAGCATTAGTAGTGTCCTGCTTGACACAATCACGTCGTTGGAATATGTGGGTGTAACGTTGCAGAGCGTTATGATTGTTCAAATGGCTCTGAGCACTATGGGACTTAACATCTACGGTCATCAGTAACCTAGAACTTAGAACTACTTAAACCTAACTAACCTAAAGACAGCACACAACACCCAGTCATCACGAGGCAGAGAAAATCCCTGACCCCGCCGGGAATCGAACCCGGGAACCCGGGCGCGGGAAGCGAGAACGCTACCACACGACCACGAGCTGCGGACGGAGCGTTATGAAATACAACGAGCATGTAAAGATTGTGGTAGGGGAGGCGAATGGTCGACATGGGTTTAATGGGAGAATTTTAGGAACGTGTGGTTCATCTGTAAAGGAGGCCGCATGTGAGATGCTAGTGTGACCTATTCTTGAGTACTGCTCGAGTGTTTTGGGCCCGCACCAGGTCGGATTAAAGGAAGACATCGAAGCAATTCAGAGGTGGGCTGCTAGATTTGTTACTGGTGGGTTCGAACAACAAGCATATGTTACGCAGATGCTTCGGGAACTCAAATTGGATTTTTTGGAGGGAAGGCGACCTTCTTTTCGAGAAACATTTCTGGGAAAATCTGGGGTACCGGCATCTGAAGGTGACTGCAGAACGATCCTATTGCCGCCAACATGAATTTCTCGTAAGGACCGCGAAGATACGAGAAATCAGGGCATGTGCGGAGGATATAGATAGGCGTTTTTCCTTCGCTTTGTCTGCAAGTGGAACAGGAAAGGAAACAATTATTAGTGGTACAGGGTACCCTCTGCCACCTGTCATACAGTGGTATGTGGAGTATAAGTGCAGATGTAGATGCAGAACACGTTGGAATGGTCGAAATACTGTTGAGAAGGTGCGAAATCTGCATCTACATCCACATCTACATGGATACGCTGCAAATCACATTCAAGTGCCTGGCAGAAGGGTCATCGAACCACCTTCACAATTCTCTATTATTCCAATCTCGTATAGCGCACGGAAAGAATGAACACCTATATCTTTCCGTACGAGCTCTGATCTGGCTTATTTTATCGTGGTGATCGTTCCTCCCTTTGTAGGTCGATGTCAACAAAATATTTTCGCATTCGGAGGAGAAAGTTGGTGATTGGAATTTTTTGAGAAGATTCCGTAGCAACGAAAAACGCCTTTCTCTTAATGATGTCCAGCCCAAATCCTATATCATTTCAGTGACACTCTCTCCTCTTTTCGCCGTAATATAAAACGTGCTGCCTTTCTTTGAACTTATTCGATGTACTCCGTCAGTCCCATCTGGTAAGGATCCCACATCGCGCAGCAGTATTCTAAAAGAGGACGGACAAGCGTAGTGTAGGCAGTCTCCTTAGTAGGTCTGTTACATTTTCTAAGTGTCCTGCCAATAAAATGCGGTCTTTGTTTAGCCTTCCCCACAACATTTTATATGTGTTCGTTCGAATTTAAATTGTTCGTTATTGTAATACCTAGGTATTTAGTTGAATTTACGGCTTTTAGATTAGACTGATTTATCGTGTAACCGAAGTTTAACGAATTCCTTTTAGCACTCAAGTGGATGACCTCACACTTTTCGTTATTTAGGGTCAACTGCTACTTTTTGCACCATTCCGATACTTCTTCTAAATCTTTTTGCAGTTTGTTTTGATCTTCTGATGACTTTATTAGTCGATAAACGACAGCGTTATCTGAAAACAACCCAAGACGGCTGCTGAGACTGTCTCCCAAATCGTTTATATAGATAAGGAACAGCAAAGGGCCTATCACACTACCTTGGGGAACGCCAGAAATCACTTCTGTTTTACTCGATGATTTTCCGTCAGTTACTACGAACTGTGACCTCTCTGACAGGAAACCACAAATCCAGTCACATAATTGAGATGATATTCCATAAGCACGCAATTTCACTACTAGCCGCTTGTGTGGTACGGTGTCAAAATTTCTCACGTTTCACGAGAACGTTAGAGCGGGGTTCTTGTTTACATCCATGCTGAACAGGTACTTGTTACATGTCAAGTGTGGGTTCAACAATGGCTCCAAGCACTATGGCAGTTAACATCTGAGGTCATCAGTACCCTAGACTTAAAGACTACTTAAACCTAACTAACCTAAGGACATCACACACATGCATGCCCGAGGCAGGGTTCGAACCTGCGACCGTTACAGCAGCGCCGTTCCACACTGAAGCGCCTAGAACCGCTCGGGCACAGCGGCCGGCTCAAGTGTGGGCTATGGCATCTTTGCAGCCATGGGTCACGGATTAACTTCTGAAAATCTCAACTTTAGAAAACGCGGAGCAGCCTCGGGGAATCGTCCCAAAATTGCCGCCCGAACTGAGCCATACCTACCTGCTTCAACTCCAGACAGGAGATTTTGCAGTACCCGCCTGATTGCTTGAGAACCTTTCAGCCACCACCCAGCGCTTTGATAATGATATAAGTGTAAATGGGATAATACAGGATTATGAAGCGACCTGTACCAGTCACGTTACACAACTTCGCATCACGTATCGAGAAGTTCTAAGCCAGTATCGTTAGATAGTCCGACCGGAACGTCACTTGTGCGGGCACGAGCTCCGATGCGGTCACAGTGGAGGAGACATTTGTTTGGCGATATCCCGGCAACAGGACAACAAAACCAGAGCGGGCGCGACCGGACCGGAGCAGTTTATTCCCCAAGGGGGCGGAAACGGCGCGTTTATTCGCCACCGCGCCTTGCTTAGGAGCGCCGCGTCGTTATCACATTTCACAGCAGCTTTTAAGCCGGCGCGATAGAGAGGGGCGCGTTTAATATTGTTCTCGGGCTATTGGAAGCCCGCACAGTGCCGTTTTGTTCCAAGTGCTTCGCACAGTTGCCTGGCTTCCACATCCGATTATTCGCGTTTCCAACTGCCGGCCGCTCCACTGCCAGCGCACGCAGGTGGCGTGAAAACGACCGTGTTCGATACTGCTCGGTTTCACGGCCGGAGTCCTGACTCGAGGTACAAAAGTGCCCGTCTGTTTTATTGTCATCGCTAGCAATCATGCTGTTATTAATCGAAGGTCTCTGATAATCTCATACCATTTTCGTTTTCCGGTTTTAGCTAACAGTCTTTTCTCGGATTTGGTGTGATACCACGATAGTTTCACTGTGTAACGGAACCTATTAAAGGCTTTATTATAACGAAGTATGCGATACCCTCCTAATTCAACCAGTTTAACTAGCAATTATGATAATAGAAAAGTAATTATGCATGTTAGTAATGATTGCATAACATGTATACATAAACGATCAACCCATTAAAATATAAAGAATAACTGACCCACACAAAAGTTAACATCACTGGAACACTGATACAGCAGATATCATTATGTAAAAACACTATATTCAACTGAAATTATTAATATGAAATACGAATAATATTGGTCACCTTACGTATTTTGGATCTCCTTAAATAAAAATTACCCCGTGAAACCTACTTATTCACTAGAACTGTTTTCACTCACTATTCCCTTAAACACATCTATTTTAAGCGAGAACCACTGTAATTTTTAATAATTCACGTTATTTACTTATGTACGCAAATGAGAGAAGTCAATAGATGTACCTTTGAAAAACGGCCATTTTGCAACAAATAATTGTTCTGACACGTTAACAAATCTGTCTGTCATTTTAATGACTGTTAGATTATGTCACTCGATGTAAATTAATAACTTTTTTTGCGCAAATTACGATAACAGATGGATGCTTGACTTATAAACCACGACTCTTCTTAGTAGTTCTTCGACAAGGATATAAATACAAGCAGCAAGAAGCCTCGTCAGCTCAGTCTTGATAGAACTTTTGTGTGGAAAAACAATGCAAAGATGTTGTAAAAGAAGTGTTACTCTGTATTGTGACAATGTCTCTGGGTGGTCAGCGGAGTTAAGATGGCTACCATGCCAATAAATACACTCCTGGAAATTGAAATAAGAACACCGTGAATTCATTGTCCCAGGAAGGGGAAACTTTATTGACACATTCCTAGGGTCAGATACATCACATGATCACACTGACAGAACCACAGGCACATATACACAGGCAACAGAGCATGCACAATGTCGGCACTAGTAGAGTGTATATCCACCTTTCGCAGCAATGCAGGCTGCTATTCTCCCATGGAGACGATCGTAGAGATGCTGGATGTAGTCCTGTGGAACGGCTTGCCATGCCATTTCCACCTGGCGCCTCAGTTGGACCAGCGTTCGTGCTGGACGTGCAGACCGCGTGAGACGACGCTTCATCCAGTCCCAAACATGCTCAATGGGGGACAGATCCGGAGATCTTGCTGGCCAGCGTAGTTGACTTACACCTTCTAGAGCACGTTGGGTGGCACGGGATACATGCGGACGTGCATTGTCCTGTTGGAACAGCAAGTTCCCTTGCCGGTCTAGGAATGACAGAACGATGGGTTCGATGACGGTTTGGATGTACCGTGCACTATTCAGTGTCCCCTCGACGATCACCAGTGGTGTACGGCCAGTGTAGGAGATCGCTCCCCACACCATGATGCCGGGTGTTGGCCCTGTGTGCCTCGGTCGTATGCAGTTCTGATTGTGGCGCTCATCTGCACGGCGCCAAACACGCGTACGACCATCATTGGCACCAAGGCAGAAGCGACTCTCATCGCTGAAGACGACACGTCTCCATTCGTCCCTCCATTCACGCCTGTCGCGACACCACTGGAGGCGGGCTGCACGATGTTGGGGCGTGAGCGGAAGACGGCCTAACGGTGTGCGGGACCGTAGCCCAGCTTCATGGAGACGGTTGCGAATGGTCCTCGCCGATACCCCAGGAGCAACAGTGTCCCTAATTTGCTGGGAAGTGGCGGTGCGGTCCCCTACGGCACTGCGTAGGATCCTACGGTCTTGGCGTGCATCCGTGCGTCGCTGCGGTCCGGTCCCAGGTCGACGGGCACGTGCACCTTCCGCCGACCACTGGCGACAACATCGATGTACTGTGGAGACCTCACGCCCCACGTGTTGAGCAATTCGGCGGTACGTCCACCCGGCCTCCCGCATGCCCACTATACGCCCTCGCTCAAAGTCCGTCAACTGCACATACGGTTCACGTCCACGCTGTCGCGGCATGCTACCAGTGTTAAAGACTGCGATGGAGCTCCGTATGCCATGGCAAACTGGCTGACACTGACGGCGGCGGTGCACAAATGCTGCGCAGCTAGCGCCATTCGACGGCCAACACCGCGGTTCCTGGTGTGTCCGCTGTGCTCCGCGTGTGATCATTGCTTGTACAGCCCTCTCGCAGTGTCCGGAGCAAGTATGGTGGGTCTGACACACCGGTGTCAATGTGTTCTTTTTTCCATTTCCAGGAGTGTAGTTGAAGTTCACTTATGCTGTCGTTCATCATTTATCAACAAGCACTTCAACAACACCGGACCTCATCTTTTTACCCCTACACGAATACATATAGAGCCACCATTAACATCAAGATACAGCACTGAACCAGCCAGCAGCAGCACCAACTACTACAATACAATTTAATGGCGCCAACCCAATTCTTTACATCAAGTGCTAACAAGCTTCGTATATTGGAGTGATATAGTGCGAATATAGGAATATCAACGATTGGGCGACCATTATAACTGCTATCCAGTGCATTCATCTGTGTACCTCCTGCACTCGTTAACCTGTACTTTTATTGTCCCCTTATTACTCTCATATATTTGAGATTAAGAATAAATTAGCCTCTGACTGCAAAAATGATCTTCATTATCTTTTACTTGTGTCATGATCGATTTCAGGGCTGCCAGCTTCCGCCACCGCACGCACGCCCGGTTAGCCGTGCGGTCTAACGCACGGCTTTCCGGATTGGAAAGGAGCGCCTGGTCCCCGGCACGAATCCGCTCGGCAGACTTGCGTCGAGTTCCGGTGAGCCGGCCAGTCTGTGGATGGTTTTTAGGCGGTTTTCCATCTGCCTCGGTGAATGCGGGCTGGTTCCCCTTATTCCGCCTCAGCTACGCTATGTCGGCGATTGCTGCGCAAACAAGTTCTCCACGTACGCGTACACCACCATTACTCTACCACGCAAACACAAGGGTTACACTCGTCTAGTGTGAGGCGTCCCCTTGGGGAGGGGGGGGGGGGTCCACCGGGGACCGAATCGCACAATAACCCTGAAAGAGTGGTGCGGTGTAGGGCGGCGGAGGGGTGAAGTGGACTGCGGTAGTCGTCGTGGGGTTGCGGACCACTGCGGCTGCAGCGGGGACGGAGCCTCTCCGTTGTTTCCATGCCCCCGGTTAACATACAATACAATACAATACAATATGCCACCGCACACACAACACAGTAGCCCTGCTATGTGTTCAGAATTCTTTTACTTCTTCCGGTCTCGAGATCACTTATGCTCGAGTCATACTGCACGTAATGTTACAATTCCACATCGTCATAAGTAAAAACAGTTATACAATGGAACTTATTTACAACTGTTGAATACTGTCTAATAATATTGGCAGCCAGATCACCCTTTGAATTAAGAAGCAGACAGAAAGAGAGTAACTTGTGTCACACTCCACATACCGACCCGTAAGTTCGAGCCAAGGAGAAAGTGAAAACCTTATGATAAAGTATCACACTGTTTTATTGTAGGATTTTGACTTTGCCCTTGCCGTCAAATACGCACGACGATAGTGAAGTGTCACGTACATACTCTCATTGTGAATGTTCCTTAAATAAGGGTGTTAACTGATTGCCAACATTATCAGACGTAATTATTCGCCAGACGTAAGTTGGTGGTGGTTAGTGTTTAACGTCCCGTCGACAACGAGGTCATAAGAGACGGAGCGCAAGCTCGGGTGAGGGGAGGATGGGGAAGGAAGTCGGCCGTGCCCTTTCAAAGGAACCATCCCGGCATTTGCCTGAAGCGATTTAGGGAAATCACGGAAAACCTAAATCAGGATGGCCGGAGACGGGATGGAACCGTCGTCCTCCCGAATGCGAGTCCAGTGTGCTAACCACTGCGCCACCTCGCTCGGTGGACTAAGTTGGATAACCCCATAGTGTACGTGTTTTTGCTTATGACTGTGTGATGGTAACATAATGTGCAGTTTGACTTTAGCATAAGGACATCTCTCGATTGGGAGAAGTAGAGGAAATTGGTCAGGTCATTAGAGACGGAGCGCAAGCTCGGGTGAGGGAAGGATGGGGAAGGAAGTCGGCCGTGCCCTTTCAAAGGAACCATCCGGGCATTTGCCTGAAGCGATTTAGGGAAATCACGGAAAACCTAAAGCAGGATGGCCGGTGACGGGATCGAACCGTCGTCCTCCCGAATGCGAGGTCAAAGAGTAATACTGTCGTACTGTGTATACATTTTCTTAATGTAATTAAAAATATTTTTTAATACGAGCGGTTGTATCTGAGGATAAGGCTGGTGGCCCGTAAGCCGATCATGACACAAGAAAAAGAAAATGAAGATAATTTTGTCCAGTCACAGGTACATGTACTCCTCATCGTGCGATTCATACCCACGTTCCATCAATAATGGGAAGTTTAAATATTTCCCCGTTTACTGTTTCCACTATTTCCAAATTATTTCATCCATCGTGTCAGTCGTTGTGTCTTTTACGCCAGCGGAATAAATTTTGTAAATAAATCTCCTACCTGACCATTCAGCATGGCCGCACTGGAACGTTTTTTTTTTCCTTTGTCGTTTCTTGTCACCTGCCAACTAGCAGTTACATAAGGGGGAATTTTCACAGTATGAAATTGTCCATGCTGACAATATAATTTCATACTTTCGCCTTTATAAGGGCAACCAACACAAGCAGTACAGAGATGAAAGTAAATGATCAATCTTGAAATTTCAATTTTAACTCAAAAGTCTTGCTATAAAGTAGTCCATCTGTAGTCTAAATTATAAAAAGAAATATGAACGTAAGAAATTATTTAGAGTAATCGTTTCTGTTGTATAGCGTAGAAGATATCCAAACAATTAGAGAATTACATTTGATTAGCAAGCAATATAAAACTAAGCAGAAAAAGACAAGTAATTGTTACTGTCAATCACAAAATAAACATCGTAATACTTTCTGAAATAATGAAGCCGAAATACCCTCCATCAGTCCAAAAAATTTCGGGACTGGGTTAATAAAAAATAAAGAAAAGTTAAGACTGTGCTTTGAATGCTTCAGTTGTTATTCCTCCCCCCACCAGCCACCCCCCTCTTTCCCCGAGTACAATGTCGGAACGTACATACAACAGTGTGAAACGGTCAGGAAAGTCTTTGTTTGGTGTGTTATTCAACTCGCGCGTCAGACTCGCATCATTGAGAACTATCAGAGACTCTTTCTACACTTTGTCGTTTTGTCGTAGGTTCGTGCTGATAATACTACGTCTCGTCACCCGCGATGATTTTGCAGCCAAGTCGGGGCAGACGTCCATGGATTGCTGTTTTTGTTCAGGAGTCAGTGTAGGCGGGAGAAACTTTGTGTACATTTTTCTTTTCTTTAAACTGCTCTGGGGAATGTATTCAATACTTGATTCAGAGATGTCAGATCGACGCTCCATCGCGATTTGTGACACAACCATGTTGACGCACAACGGCCGTGCGATCACTAATTTTTTACTGCTTGTTCAGAAATGGCTGGTGGAGTGCATATCTGTTGTTTTCAGTAATGGTTATTTCAAGCTGCCACCTTAGTTACTGGGCTGCCGTCACTTAAATGCTGGGAACAAACCAGTCTCTGAACTTTCTGGACGGCCGGTGTATATTGTATGACCATTACAGTTGACCTTGATAACTCCTATATCCACCTTGCAGTTTTGTTACCAAACTGCCTGCCTCCTACGCCATTGTTGTTGTTGTGATCTTCAGTCCTGAGACTGGTTTGATGCAGCTCTCCATGCTACTCTATCCTGTGCAAGCTTCTTCATCTCCCAGTACCTACTGCAACCTACATCCTTGTGAATCTGCTTAGTGTATTGATCTCTTGGTCTCCCTCTACGATTTTTACCCTCCACGCTGCCCTCCAATGCTAAATTTGTGATCCCTTGATGCCTCAAAACATGTCCTACCAACCGATCCCTTCTTCTAGTCAAGTTGTACCACAAACTTCTCTTCTCCCCAATCCTATTCAATATTTCCTCATTAGTTACGTGATCTACCCACCTTACCTTCAGCATTCTTCTGTAGCACCACATTTCGAAAGCTTCTATTCTCTTCTTGTCCAAACTGGTTATCGTCCATGTTTCACTTGCATACATGGCTACACTCCATACAAATACTTTCAGAAACGACTTCCTGACACTTAAATCTATACTCAATGTTAACAAATTTCTCTTCTTCAGAAATGCTTTCCTTGCCATTGCCAGTCTACATTTTATATCCTCTCTACTTCGACCATCATCAGTTATTTTACTCCCTAAATAGCAAAACTCCTTTGCTACTTTAAGTGTCTCATTTCCTAATCTAATCCTTTCAGCATCACCCGATTTAATTTGACTACATTCCGTTATCCTCGTTTTGCTTTTGTTGATGTTCATCTTATATCCTCCTTTCAAGACACTGTCCATTCCGTTCAACTGCTCTTCCAAGTCCTTTGCTGTCTCTGACAGAATTACAATGTCATCGGCGAACCTCAAAGTTTTTATTTCTTCTCCATGGATTTTGATACCTACTCCGAATTTTTCTTTTGTTTCCTTTACTGCTTGCTCAATATACAGATTGAATAACATCGGGGAGAGGCTACAACCCTGTCTCACTCCTTTCCCAACCACTGCTTCCCTTTCATGCCCCTCGACTGTTATAACTGCCATCTGGTTTCTGTACAAATTGTAAATAGCCTTTCGCTCCCTGTGTTTTACCTCTGCCACCTTCAGAATTTGAAAGAGAGTATTCCAGTTAACGTTGTCAAAAGCTTTCTCTAAGTCTACAAATGCTAGAAACGTAGGTTTGCCTTTTCTTAATCTTTCTTCTAAGATAAGTCGTAAGGTTAGTATTGCCTCACGTGTTCCAACATTTCTACGGAATCCAAACTGATCTTCTCCGAGGTCCGCTTCTACCAGTTTTTCCATTCGTCTGTCAAGAATTCGCGTTAGTATTTTGCAGCTGTGACTTATTAAACTGATAGTTCGGTAATTTTCACATCTGTCAACACCTACGCCATGTGGATAATATTTGTCGAGCTGATGATGATTTAAGGTCAGAAAGAGTCGAAAATAATAAAAAAAAATTAATATAACAGCTTTTGGAGATTCTGATATGTCTTTTCAGAAAACGTATGTTTGAGTAAAAGAAGTGATCCACCATTAATCTGCTTACGTAGTCCTTAGCTGTGATTTGTTGTAGACATTTGTTGTTTTTTAAGCAGTCTTCTTGATGATTATGATGTACCATGGTTAGATCCTCCGCGTCACTTTTTTTGTGTCGTCTCGTTGTCACTGTAGGCTTGACCGTGGCAAGCACGGAGAAGGTGCTGTTTGGTGGCCGGTATCCTCATTCTATAACACAAACTGCACGCATGTATTAACAGGGTTCTCTATTCATAAGACCAAGTTCCATAGCTTAACACTTTGCCGCCCGCACGTCTCGTACAAATTTATTCGCTTGGTGCCGGCAGCGCTAATTCGGATTACTTGGCTTGTCGCCGGCCGCTTGTCACCTTTCCGTTGATGACAAGCTTCAAACACATTGACTTTTGCGCGTTTAATTTTTCCGGAAATCCTTTTTTTTCGCGTATCGTTCCACAAAATCGAATTTCATTTCAAGAAACTTCTCTGCAAGTTCTACACTGGTATAATAATTATGCATGTAAAGGTGATGCCACTTTCCATAAGAAGGTGTCAATAGTTCCATGACTGTTTTGCTAAAGGTTGTCCGACGCCGGAATATATCTTGAATGAGGAAATTTATCCCGTACTAGAATCACACAGTGTCCGAATGAGTATGCCATATTTCGTAATTTTCGACGGATTGTAAACGTTCAAATTTAACTGTCCACGCCACGGTATTATACCTTCATGAATTGAGATGTTTTGACTTAGATTAAAGGTTTCTGTAAACTTTTCGGAAAAATAATCAGTTACAAATTGCACTTTGAAAAGCCGGTCGGCATTGTCCAGTTTATTGTTATTGTCAGAAATATGTAAAAATGATAATATTTGTCTGAATCGGTTACGGGACACAGTTTTGCTAAATACCGGTGTGTCTATCAACGTATTCGTTGACCAGTAATCATCGATCCTTGCTTTTTTTACAATTCCCATAAGGATAGCAAGCCCAAACCATTTTCTAAGTTCGAGTCACGTAACGCCGACAACTTTGGCAACTTTTTTAATGCAGTTTCCTTCTATTGCAATTTTGACTGTAATACTTGTTGGTTTCGTTGCTAATATATTCAAATAGATCGTTCCCAATATATAGCCGGCCGAAGTGGCCGCGCGGTTCTGGCGCTGCAGTCTGGAACCGCGAGACCGCTACGGTCGCAGGTTCGAATCCTGCGTCGGGCATGGATGTGTGTGATGTCCTTAGGTTAGTTAGGTTTAACTAATTCTAAGTTCTAGGGAACTAATGACCTCAGCAGTTGAGTCCCATAGTGCTCAGAGCCATTTTGAACCCAATATATATAATTGTACGATATCCACGACACTCTGTGTATCTTTGGGAAATATGTGTGGACCCGGAGATCCTTCAAATTTATTATTGGTCCTCAGTAAATCACAGTTTGTCTTCTTCCGATTCATCCGAATCAGTTGGCAAATGTAGCGTTCACCGAATTCTTCTTGGACGTATTTCACTATCTCCCGACGATGCTGCTTCACTTTCATTTATTTTTTTTTTGTATCCATTGTCTTCTTCGCAAACGGCCAAGTCGTCCGGAATGGCCGACAAGATGTCCGCGCATTCATCGTAAATAATCGTATCGTCTCTTTCGTCTACCACTATGAAAGTGCACAAGTACTTATAAAAACAAAAAACTTGTTGACGTGTGTAAGTTATTGTTACCTAAACAAAACACCAACAGAATGAAAAAGATACTAAAGTGCTGTCACAGCCACTGCGCGATACTCTGCTCACGGCACCACTGTGGTGTCGCCGGCCACTGAGCGATACTATGCACAAGACACCACTGTGGTGTCACTGGCCAATGACCGCTATTTGCGCACGATAGCACTGGCTGGCTCTGAGCACTATGGGACTTTACTTCTTTGGTCACCAGTCCCCTAGAACTTAGAACTAGTTAAACCTAACTAACCTAAGGACATCACACACATCCATGCCCGAGGCAGGATTCGAACCTGCGGCCGTAGCGGTCGCGCGGCTCCAGACTGTAGCGCCTAGAACCGCTCGGCCACTCCGGCTGGCACGATAGCACTGTGGCGTCGCCAGACGAAAAGTGTTAAGGTAGCCCAGGTGTTGCGGTACAAGCTCTTCTGTAATAGTCCACATTAGCCTCACTGCTACTGAGGTACAAAAACCCGCTATGTACGCTATTCTGGTCGCCAGGTACTGACTGACCCTGAGATAGAGGCTGAGCTGCCGGCCGGTGTGGCCATGTGGTTCTAGGCGCTTCAGTCTCGAACCGAGCGACGGCTACGGTCGCAGGTTCGAATCCTGCCTCGGGCATGGATGTGTGTGATGTCCTTAGGTTAGTTAGGTTTAAGTAGTTCAAAGATCTAGGGGACTGATGGCCACAGATGTTGAGTCCCATAGTGCTCAGAGCCATTTGAACCATTTTTGAAGAGGCTGAGCTAACGGCGACTGCGAATCCCACTGGGCTGCGACTGATGACTCGACTCGTTGACTCACCGGATGACTGACTGGCCCTCCGGTCCGCAGCGGCTATTTAAATACCGGCAGTCGAGAGGACGTTGTCGGCGCGTTGCCTGTGAGTCTGTCTTTGGCCTCTCTCCTGATGGACGCGTTGCTTGCGCCTACTATAGAGCTTCTCGCAGCCTCTTTGCTGCCTAGTGTGCTGGCGATAGCTTACACCAGCACAAGTTCAATGTTTCCTTTTCTTAAAACTAAGTCGAATTTTATGCGAATATCCCACACAGTATCATTGTTAGCACTCTCATGAATCTTTCTATGACTCAGCTGTAGAATCAATATTATGCATGTCATAGTAGTGCTGTCCTTGCTATGACCGCTCCACCTCTTATTGTAGAACTTTCAGGCCATTCATTTACCTATTACTCACATACTGCACGTCACATTCAAATGAGGCCCAGTTTTAAAGGGTTCTGCCCGTCCCCCGCTGCTAATCCGCGGCGGCTATTCGACTCCAGTCGGCCTTTGATTCTACTTCAATGGCGACACAGTTTATTTTACTGTTGTTTGAGCCGTGTGCGGCTCGTGTTCATGCCATTTATTGTTTGTCATCTTCTTTCACGGTACTGCCGCCTCGTTTTGTTATTCCATTTACTGGCGTGCCTAACTTCTGCCTTACTTGCCTGCGAGTGGCAGCAGCAGCACTGTCGTACCATCTCTGGAGCGACCAGTAGTATTTCCAGGTCGTTGTGTGCCTGGAAGTAAGTTGGAGACGGACCAGGAGTGCAGTCGGGATGCGGGAGCAGTGAAGTTGGGATGGAGTTCCAGTGAGGTCTGCACAGCCAGTACTCGCCCAATCGCTGGGGACACACATCCACTGTCCGGCAGTGAAGTTGGGATGGAGCTCCAGTGAGGTCTGCACAGCCAGTACTCGCCCAATCGCTGGGGACATACATCCACTGTTCGACGGGAGGAGACTTGAATGGGGATGACCGTTGGTCGTACGGTCTGTCATCTCATCGGGTGACGTGTATTTGGTCTTCCGATCGCTTGTGGGCCTCTTCAATTGATCATCTTGTGGGATTTTGGTCAGCTCCTTCCTTGTGCAGAGATGTCGTGTGGCCAATGGGCCAGTGTTCCCTCTGCATGGTTGGGTCCGAGCCAGTGTCTCCGGGACGTCGTCTGTCTGAAGGGAGTGTGGACGGAGCGCCAGTGAGGTCCGGACAGCCAGTATTCGCCGACCGCTGGCGACACACATGAACTATCCGACAGAAGAAGATTGGAGCATGACGACTGTTGGTCGGTCGCTCGGTTGGTCGTCTCATTGGTCGACGTGTATTTGGTCCTTTGACCGTGTCTGGGCCTAGGGAGTCGGTCGCTTGGGGCAGAACAGCGACGAAGTCTCCGTGACTAACACATCTCTTCGTTTGATCCTGATTGTCGCTGTCTGGGAGATTTCCATGAGCAACAACGTATGTGCATTGAAGTCGGCTAGAGTTGCAGCTGCTTTCCTGTGTGCTGTTTAACTTAATTTAATTCATTCCTTCATTAATGAAGTTTACCAGTGGTATCTTCTGCCTTGCGGCCGTTGACGTTCTGGTTACCGGCCCTGGTCGTTGACGTAGTTTTCAGCTGTGTATTTTCCTCATCGTGTTGATGCTGTCCAGCACGGCGTGTAGTTCGACAGCTGGGGTGTTGTTGGTAGTTTTGGGCGTTTATTCTGACTTGGCTGTATTGGGTACCAGCATCCAGAACGTTGTGCTATTGACATTTTGCTGGTCGGACGGAGCAGAGCTGATCTTGTTGGTTGGTTCGTCGGCTGGCTTTCGGTTGGGTTGCCTTCCGATTAAGAGGTTGTCGGTCTGGCTGCTTGTCTCACCTAAACATGCGTTAGTGATACCTTCCCATGCCGACCCTTGGAACCTTCCGAGCGCCGCTCCTTATGTTTTACATAGTGATTTCCTTTTTAGTCTTAAGTACTCTGTGTGGCCTACAGCCGAGTTTTAGCTTATTAAAATTGCAAGGCTTCTTCTTAGGCCTTAAAAAAAATTAATTCTTGCTTGGTATGTGGCTTTCAGCAGAGTTTCAGCCTTTCAAGACTAAAATTGAAAATTCCTTGTGTCTAGGCCTTAAGCCGTAAATTTGTTTCAAGTTGGTATGTGGCCTTCACCCGAGTATACAGCCTTTTCAAATCAAAAGTTGAAAAATTTTGTCAAGGCGTTGAGCTGTAAGAAATATTTTCTAGTTTGTATGTGGCCTTCAGCCGAGTTTTAATCTCTCTTAAATTAAAAATTCAAAATCCTAGACTTGCCCTTAAGTCATCAGATTGTTATTACTTTGTATGAGGCCTTCAGCCGAGTTTTGCACGAAATATTTTAAGATAAGGCCTTCAGCCTTTTCGAATTGACAGCTCTTCTTTCTAGGCCTTAAGCCGTTAAACTGTTTTGTTGATATGCGGCCTTCCGCCGAGTTTTAGCCTATTTAGATTGAACATTGAAAATATTTGTCTCGGTCTTAAGCTGTAACACTGTTCTTGATTAATATGCAGCCTTCAGCCGAGTTCTGTGGGAAAAAATTTTAAGCTAAGGCTTTCAGCCTATTTATATTGAAGATAAATCTTTTTTCTAAAGAAGTGAAACCTCCAGAAGAACACCTGTACCTCAATTCCTTGCTTAGGCCTTGTGCCTTGGATTTTCGATGAGGCCTTCAGCCGATATAAATTAAAACAAAGGAAGTCTTTCGTTAAAACCTTGAGAGTTTTTGATTTTTGCTCGTGAGATTGTCTGTTTTAAGACATAAAATTGCCGGCCCCTGTGGCAGAGCGGTTCTAGGCGCTTCAGTCCGGAACCGCGCTGCTGCTACGGTCGCAGGTTCGAATCCTGCTTCGGGCATGGATGTGTGTGATGTCCTTAGTTTCGTTAGGTTTAAGTAGTTCTAAGTCTAGGGGACTGATGACCTCAGATGTTACGTCCCATAGTGCTTAGAGCCATTTGAACAAGAAATAAAGTTATATGTTGAGTGCAACTGACAGTAACGTACTTTGGCCCCTTTCAACAAATATAACCTCATCCGCTCTGTCCTGCTAGCCCAGGGATTTCATAGTTTTCAGCGGTATTTTGTAAGGTCTGACGATACGGAAGGTGTTTGTCCGCTCGATGCTGCCATGCACAAGCAAACCTATTCCCTACAGACCTCTGTCTTTCTATACTTAGGCACCTTCTGATACGATGTGCACCACAGTTATATAATAGCAACCGCAAGTTAAAGATGGTGATATAAAATCTAAAATTGATATTTCATCTGAGTTATCCGAATACATCCCACTATCTAAAAGCTTTACTCTATCACTAACTAACTTCTCCAAAAATCATATGCTATTAACAAAATAAAATATCTGTGTTCTAAAATACGTGAATCGTTTTGTAGGATTGACATAATTCGTACAATGTGACTGCCAGTTTTAATGGTACTGAAGCTGCACCGTAGTTGACACCAAATGGTGGAACACTCCTACTCAAAAATTGCGGTTGGAGCAAATGTATCAGAAACTGCTGCTTTGTAATGTCCACGGAGAACAACAGTGTCCAATTGAAAATAGCCACACAATGCCGGAGTTAGTGTAAGTACCTAACAAGATTTACAACTTGATGGAACATAGAGTTTATAGATTCCAATAAAGGTATCTCCAAACTACGCTTTAACCAGGTATTCTTTTAGAACGCATGTTTCTTGTCAATTGTGCGTTTTCTTTAGCTTAGGAAAAGAAGGCGTTTTTGTTGTGGTTGGCAGGAGAGTCAACACCGTGTTACTAAATGAAGCCGAAATGCACGCGTTTTAGCTCACGCAGGCTGGCGTGAGGTCTGGAACAGGACAAGGAAATTAGAATTTAGTAAAACGGACGTAGCTGGTGGAATACTTAACTTTAATCCATTAATGATGAACGTCGGTCTTGACGGTACATGATTCACAATATCAATAGTAACTGAATATGGCGCCTTGCTAGGTCGTAGCAAATGACGTAGCTGAAGGCTATGCTAACTATCGTCTCGGCAAATGAGAGCGGTTTTTTGTCAGTGAACCATCGCTAGCAAAGTCGGTTGTACAACTGGGGCGAGTGCTAGGAAGTCTCTCTAGACCTGCCGTGTGGCGGCGCTCGGTCTGCAATCACTGATAGTGGCGACACGTGGGTCCGACGTATACTAACGGACCGCGGCCGATTTAAAGGCTACCGCCTAGCAAGTGTGGTGTCTGGCGGTGACACCACAATTTTACACCAGCAATGAAATACATTGAGTGAGGATTTCTGCCATCTTGAAGTACGCATTTATTTTATACTACACGGAACCTGCACTTCTTCCACTTGTTTTTCGCGTAAAGCTACTTTTTCAGTGAAGAACAACAGGCTATGTACTATGGACATAATCTGGTTTATTGACCAGACGACATCTCTAACTCAGATTGCAACACAGATCACAACTTAGTCGTTTCAGAAAAAACATCTCTAATTGCTGTTTACCGTCAGCCTCTTCTTTTCTTCGTTCTTCATTCTTATACCTGACCTGAGAAACGTTTAGTAGACCCAGAAGAAGGCCACTGCAACCGTGCCCGAAACGCTGCTTTTTCTCCAGCAGCAGTAGTTTTATACATTATGACGCGGTACCATACCCAGAAAACTTTTATGTCAAGGATTATGCTCATTTCACAAGAGTTACCGCCAACTTGACGTCATTTGGAGTTCACACGCCATATCGACGACCGCACGATGGGCTATTGACTTTTGTCAGTGTTAGATACGGGTTTCTCACAAGGCTTAACGCACGCCTACTGGGAATTTACAAGAAACACGTTATTCTTGGAATCACTTACTAATTATTGCTATAATATCACGCAATGATTTATCGACGGTTAATACCTTCATGTAAGAGTGCTCTCTCAGTGCGGTGTGCCGTTTCAAGGTAACAGAGCAGTGAAAATTTACCACAAACACGTCACCATTATCGCTGAATGTCATTTAATAACGCATCAGCGGTATAAGCCTTCAAGAGAGAATATAGTACCAAGGCAGGAGACAAAAATCACATGATTAAGTGCTAGCTTAGGTTCGCATCCCACTACATGCAAATGTATTTTTCATGTTAGCGTTGTTATAGTATTGTGCGACTTTCATTTGAGAGTAATATAAATATGTTCTGCAGTGTTTAATGCTATTTACATTCCGTCTGATATGAGAACGAAGGATGACAAATATTTATCGATTTCCGAGTGTGCGGTTAGGCTGGAACCTTAGAGGACAGTTTTAAATGCTGCGGCTAAAACGAGCTGCAGTAAAATTCATATTCTGCCTTTACAAAAATATTTGGCTGTTTATTTACGAATATGTGGCGACTTCCGAGTGTGTATTTACGCAGGGACCTAAGAGGACGGCTTTAAATGCTGCGACTAACACGTGCTGCAATAAAATTCATATTCTGCTTTTACACAAATATTTTGCTTTTGATTTACGAATATGTGGCGATTTCCGTGTGTGTGGTTAGGTGGCAACCTAAGAGTACAGATTAAATTGCTGCGAGTGTGTCGAAGACCAATAACATTCATATTTTCCTTTGTCACAAATTCGATAGCTGGTCATGCGATTGTCGACATTCCGCGTGACGTTAAAATAATGTCACTTGTGCAGGAATTGCTACGAAACCCTCTATTACCCGTTAACAAAAACCATGAAAGTTCGACAGAGAGGAGCTCCACGGGGCGACGCACGGCGCTATAGACTCTGAGCGACTACTTCTGTTACTGAAACTCGTCGAAAGGGTGTCTTTCGCCGACTCATGACGCTCCAGGAGCACGTCAGACATAAAAGTCGAACGTCAACAAACCGAAAATCTTCTCAGTACCTTGGACAACAATAATCACGCTGTTTCAATATAGCTGGACGCAAATTATGAACGATTACTCAATTATACTAACTGCTAAGGGTAGAGGTGTTTCGCAAGACTCCTGAAATATTAACCAGTGTATCCGTGCCCTTACAAATGGT
Organism: Schistocerca piceifrons; assembly: GCF_021461385.2. Lineage (NCBI taxonomy): Eukaryota > Metazoa > Arthropoda > Insecta > Orthoptera > Acrididae > Schistocerca > Schistocerca piceifrons. The sequence continues at coordinate 1,193,989,089 of NC_060138.1, forward strand.
GAGCCAAAGCATAACCACCTGCTTACTGCTTAATAGCATGTTGGTCCACGTTTGGAGCACAATACAGCAATAATTGTGGGCTTCATGGATCCTACAAGTCGTTGGTAAGTTTCTGGAGATATGTGACACCAGATATCTACATCAGGTGAAGTTGGTAGACAAGACATCAATGGAGTTCACTATCATACTCCATAAAGTACTGTAGCATCATTCTGGCCTTGTGACATGGAAGATGTCATCGTTGTCGGGGTCAGACATCAAACATGAGCTTATCTGTGGCCCTAAAAAGGGCTTGTATATGGTTGTTTCTGGTGTGAAAGCATCAGCCGTCATTTCTTGACGCCCAGGATACGCCCGATTGCTTTTCTCAATCGCAATCTTCGTTGACCTCCAAGGACGGCGCTGCAGATGGAGGCTACAGAAAAATGGTCTTCCCCAGGGAAATGTGTTGGCTCCAGTTCTGTTCAATATATACACTAACGACAATCCATAGTCCCCAAGTGGAGGAGTTTCTTGTATGCTGATGATCTCGCTCTGTCGACCCAAATCACAAACTTCGATTCAATAGAAGTCATCCTAAAGAGGGCACGTGAAGATCTGTCAAAATACAACAGAATAAGCCAGCTTAAAAGAAACCCATTAAAGACACAAATGTGTGCTTTCAATCTGAGAAATCGGGAACCACCTGTATGTAAAAAATAGAATGGTCAGGGGTAAATTGGAACATTGTGACACTCCAAAATACCTAGGAATAACACTTGACAGATCTCTAACGTTCAAATAACACTGCATGAATTTCGAATCAAAAGTTTCCGCCAGGAACAACCTGCTAAGGAAACTAACCGGATCACAGCGATGCAGTCAAACTGAAACCATCCGAGCTTCTGCAATGGCAATAGCTACTCCGCTGTAGAGTATGCCTGTCGTGCTTGGTACAAGTCAACACATGCCAAACAGGTGGATGCTGCCCTAAACGACACATGTAGAATTATAACAGGCTGCCTGAAGTCAGCTCCAATTGAGTAGCTCTATGACCTTGCAGGAATTGCACCACCTCCTGTTCGAATAGAAACAGCAGCAAAGAGGGGAAAAACGAACGTGGAGTAGGAAGAAACGCATCTCATGAATGGGAAACAACCATATCCACAACGACTACGGTCAAGGAAAAGTTTCCTCAGGGCATTGGAGAAACTAACGACTACTGATGAAGAAGCCACGCTGGACCTCCTGGTTGGAAAAGATTTCCAGAATTTATACCCCCCTGGTCATGATGAGAATCGGCCAATCTGGAAGTTCTTGAATAGGCTGATTCAGGAATGGTCAGATCACTGGTTAACCTGGAGATTAGAGATAAGATTAGATTAGTAATTGTTCCATAGATCATGAATACGACACTTCGTAATGATGTGGAACGTGTCAGGTTAATAAAAGGTGTCTACACAAGATATTACATTACACAAAATATTACATGACACTTACTATTTTTTGGGTGCGGGATGGGGAAATTACCCACTTACTATATCCAAAAATTCATCTAATGAATAGAAGGAGTTTCCATCCAGAAATTCTTTTAATTTCCTTTTAAATGCTATATGGCTATCTGTCAGACTTTTAATGTTATTGGGTAAGTGACCAAAGACTTTTGTGGCAGCATAATTTACCCCCTTCTGAGCTAAAGTTAGATTTAACCTTGAGCAGTGAAGATCATTCTGTCTCCTAGTGTTGTAGTTATTACTTTTGAATTCGTTCGGAATGTTAATAACAAATTTCTTAAGTGAATGTATATATTGCGAGGCTAGATCCCTAGCTCTTTAAATAAGTGTCTGCAGGATGATCTTGGATGAGCTCCAGCAATTATTCTGATTACACGCTTTTGTGCAATGAACACTCTTTTACTCAATGATGAGTTACCCCAGAAAATGATGCCATACGAAAGCAGAGAATGAAAGTAGGCGTGGTAAGTTAATTTACTGAGATGTATATCGCCAAGATTTGCAATAACTCTGATAGCATAAGTAGCTGAACTCAAACGTTTCAGCAGATTTTCAGTGTGTTTTTTCCAGTTCAACCCCTCATCAATGCATACACCTAGAAGTGGGGACCCCTGAAGAAAACAAAACACAATGTGACAGCGGGGAAGAACACACTGTTCAACATATGCTTCAGTGTCGACTGCGTCCAGCCACCAGCACAGGAGACGACCTTCACCAGGCAACGGAAAATGCACTGGAAGAGGCCAAATTTTGGTCAAAGATCATATAAACTGTGTTGACCTGTCAATAATTGTGTAAACTGTGTTTTATATATGCTGCTGATACGAGAATAATAACAATAATAATCAAACATGAGCTGATGCAGGTGGTCCACAGAAATATTTACTGACGCGTCGGTAGTTGAGGTAGCCACTGAATAGAATCAAACGTCTACTAAAAGAAAACACGTAAAAAGGTTTATGTGTAATATGAACACTTAATAATTTATAAAACATCATGTTTTGCGTTTAATAGGGTTATGCTTGGTAATTCAAATCGTAACTGGACTATTTTTAGCTATACATTATACATCAAATATTGAAATAGCATTCAGTAGTGTAGTACACATCTGCCGAGACGTAAATAACGGTTGAATTATTCGAACTTTACGTGCAAATGGGGCATCTATATTCTTTATTTGTATTTATTTGCATGTATTGTTTTAGAATCCGAAGATGGTCATTATTTGGCCGAAACCGGTTATGACTGCGTCATAAACAAGTGACTGCGTCTATAAATAAACAAAAAAAAATTGCAAAAGAATCACTCACGCACTCTATAGACAAAATGTCGCTTTTTTCCAAAATCATGTTAGTAACTCTCCCAAGAACGCCATGTTCTGTGACGAGCGCTAGGGCGGCCTTACAAGAACGGAAACAAAGGATGATTTGAGAAGTAATAAATGAAAATGGGAGCAGGTGACAGATTCGGGGCCTTCTGATGAAGTAAATGCTGCGCTATCCATAATTTACGTATCGATTTATATAAAAATTCGCCAGCGAATTAAAGTGTCAAAATAATATCAGAAAGGAAACAAACTTTATACACTGAAGCGCATTCAAATACAGAGATATGTAAACAGGCAGAATACGGCGCAACGGTCGACAACGCCCATTAAGAGAGCAAGCGTCTGGCGCAGTTGTTAGATCGGTTACTAAAAATTTTGTAAATTTGTGGTAAGACCTAATGGGACTAAACTGCTTAGGTCATCGGTCCCTAAGCCTACACACGACCAATTCACGAGCGTACCGTGAATATCAGGAATCCGATAAAACAACAAATCTTCGACATAGCTGCTGCCGGAAAAAGATCCCGCAAGAACGGGGCCAACGATGACTGAAGAGAGTCGTTCAACGTGACAGGAGTGCAACCCTTCCGAAAATTGCTGCAGATTTCAATACTGGGCCATCAACAAGTATCGGCGTGCGAACCATTCAACGAAACATCATCGATATTGGCATTCGGAGCCGAAGACCCACTGGTGTATCCTTGAGGATTGCATGACACAAAGCTTTACGCCTCGCGTGGGCCCGTCAACACAGACATTGGACTTTTGATGACTGGAAACATGTTTCCTTATCGGACGAGTCTCGTTTAAAATTGTATCGGGTGGATGGACGCGTACGGGTATGGAGACAACCTCATTAATCCGTGGATCCCGCATGTCAGGAGGGGACTGCTAAAGCTGTTGGAGGCTCTGTAACAGTGTGGGGCGTGTGCAGTGGGAGTGATATGGGACCCCTGATACGTCTAGATACGACTCTGACAAGTGAGACGTACGTAAGCATCCTGTCTGATCACCTGCATCCATTCATGTCCACTGTGCTTTCCGACGGACATGGGCAGCCGTAGGCACACCTGTGTGAGGTGCCGGCCATCTAACAAAAGCGCTGCTCCGGGGCATTCAGCACCATCTCCTGGAAAGGACCACCAGCTACTGCAGCGCCCGCCTCCGCGTCTTGGCTATAGGCACGCTCCGCCATGCTGCAGAAAAAATAAACAACTGATTACTTCGCGCACAGTTTATTAATTACGCTCGGATTCGATCGGCGTTTCTGTCTGTTGGTGATCGCGAGTATTTTATGATACTATTGAAGAGCAGCAGCGCCCGCCATTCGGTAAGGTTCACCGACGTTTGCCACGCCTCTTTTTGTTACCTAAACCTAGTTCTCATGGCTCAGAATTCTCTCTCTCCGAACAGCCCGGAGAGCGGTATGCTGACCACATGCCCCTCCATATCCGCATCCAGTGACGCCTATGAGCTGAGGATGACACTGCGGCCAGTCAGTACCGTTGGGCCTTCATGGCCTGTTCGGGAGGAGTTTAGTTTTTTCATACATTCTACAAACCAACGTGAATAGCCTTTCTGTTGCCACGTTGTCCAATGGTTTTAGAAATTCTATTGGTATCTCATCTATCCCTCCTCCTTTATTCGATCTCCATTCTTCTAAAGCTCTTTTAAATTCTAATTGTAATGCTGGATCCCCTGTCTCTTCTATGTCGAGGCCTGTTTCTTCTTCTATCAAGTCGTCAGACAGGTCTCCACTCATAGAGGCCTCCAATGTGCTCTTTCCACTTCCTGAAAATTCCTGTTTCTAAAAATTCACTTTCTTCCTTCATCGAACAACTGAAGCATTTCTTCTGTTACACATCGTTTTATTGGGAGCTACCTTCACTTTATCTACGTTTCTCTTCCCAACTTCTGTGGCTGTCCTTCTTAAAGACGTCGATTTCTCTTTAACTTAACTGCCTACTGAGCGATTTCTTGTCACAGTATCTATAACCTCAGAGCTTCAGGCGCATCTCTGCATTCCCTAGAATTTACGTTTTCCACTTCTTCACGTTTCAATTCTTCCTTTCAAGTCTGTTCAATTTCAGCCTACTCCTCATCACTACTAAATTGTAATCTGAGTCTGTATCAGCTCCTGGTTACGCCTTACAATCCAGTATCTGATTTCGGACTCACTGTCTTACCTTCATGTAATCTAACTGAAATCTTCCTGTATCTCCTGGTCTTTTCGATGTATACCTCCTCCACTTACGGCAATGCTTGCTGAAAGTTATTCTCAATTAGTCTTCTCCTCTCTCATTCCAGGCCCATATCCTCCTGTAACCAATTCTTCTACTCTTTCCCATAAAACTCCATTCCAGTCCCCGATGACTATTGGATTTTCGTGCCCCTTTACGAACTGAATTACCCATTCCATATCCTCATATACTTTCTGTTTCTCTCCGTCTTCAGCTTGCGACGTCGCCATTTATACCTGACCATCAGACCAGAAATCCTTGTCTTTTTTCCATATCACTTCACTGATCCCCAATTTATCTAGACTGGACTACCACGTTAAAACTTATGACATTCCACTCCCCGTCTCGTAAACCGTTATCGTTTCGTTGTTTATTCAGTATTTTCCTCAAGGTCACCTCCCCATTGGCAGCCCCTTCAGGACATCCGAATGAAGGATTACTTCGGAATCTTTTGCCAGTTTTCTTCACCTCCTACCGTTGATCATTTTTTATTCCAATGCCTTTAGGGGCAGTTTCTCACCCAGAGGGCAAGAGGGTACTCTGTCTGACATTCAGTTCGCTCCTCTGCTCTCCTTCATAAGCTCGTTTGCTGACTGAGGGTGACATCTTCTGCCCGAAGTCTTTGGCTGCCATTGATGACTTTTATTTAAAAATTAAACGATGGCGGCGTTCGGACGCAGGACGTTCTGATTGGTAATCAAAGAAGAAGCCCCTACAATATATATATACGCTACTGGCCATTAAAATTGCTACACCACGAAGATGACGTGCTACAGACGAGAAATTTAACAGACAAGAAGAAGATGCTGTGATATGCAACTGATTAGCTTTTCAGAGCATTCACACAAGGTTGGCGCCGGTGGCGACACCTACAACTTGCTGATATGAGGAAAGTTTCCAACCGATTTCTCATACACAAACAGCAGTTGACCAGCGTTGCCTGGTGAAACGTTGTTGTGATGCCTCGTGTAAGGAGGAGAAATGAGTACCATCACGTTTCCGACTTTGATAAAGGTCGGATTGTAGCCTATCGCGATTGTGGTTTATCGTATCGCGACATTGCTGCTCGCGTAGGTCGAGATCCAATGACTGTTAGGAGAATATGGAATCGGTGGGTTCAGGAGGGTAATACGGAACGCCGTCCTGGATCCCAACGGCCTCGTATCACTGGCAGTTGAGATGACAGGCATCTTATATGCATGGCTGTAACGGATCGTGCAGCCACGTCTCGACGTTTGCAAGACAACAACCATCTGCACGAACGGTTCGACGACGTTTGCAGCAGCATGGGCTATCAGCTCGGAGACCATGGCTGAGGTTACCCTTGACGCTGCATCACAGACAGGAGCGCCTGAGATGGTGTACTCAACGACGAATCTGGGTGCACGAATGTCAAAACGTCATTTTTTTGGATGAATCCAGGTTCTGTTTACAGCATCATGATGGTCGCATCCGTGTTTGGCGAGATCGCGGTGAACACTCAATGGAAGAGTGTATTCGTCATCGCCATACTGGCGTATCACCCGGCGTGATGGTATGGGGTGCCATTCGTTACACGTCTCGGTCACCTCTTGTTCGCATTGACGGCTCTTTGAACAGTGGACGTGACATTTCAGATGTGTTACGACCCGAGGCTCTACCCTTGATTCGATCCCTGCGAAACCCTACATTTCAGCAGGATAACGCACGACCGCATGTTGCAGGTCCTGTACGGACGTTTCTGGATACAGAAAATGTTCGACTGCTGCCCTGGTCAGCACATTCTCCAGATCTCTCACCAATTGAAAACGTCTAGTCAATGGTGGCCGAGCAACTGGCTCGTCACAATTCGCCAGTCTTGATGAACTGTGGTATCGCGTTGAAGCTACATGGGCAGCTGTACCTGTACGCGCCATCCTAGCTCTGTTTGGCTCAATTTTCAGGCGTATCAAGGCCGTTATAACGGCCAGAGGTGGTTGTTTTTGGTACTGATTTCTCAGGATCTGTGCACCCAAATTGCGTGAAAATGTAATCACATGTCAGTTCTAGTATAATATATTTGTCCAATGAATACCCGTTTATCATCTGCATTTCCTCTTGGTGTAGCAATTTCAATGGCCAGTAGTGTATATACACTCCTGGAAATTGAAATAAGAACGTGAATTCATTGTCCCAGGAAGGGGAAACTTTATTGACACATTCCTGGGGTCAGATACATCACATGATCATACTGACAGAACCACAGGCACATAGACACAGGCAACAGAGCATGCACAATGTCGGCACTAGTACAGTGTATATCCACCTTTCTCCCATGGAGACGATCGTAGAGATGCTGGATGTAGTCCTGAGGAACGGCTTGCCATGCCATTTCCACCTGGCGCCTCAGTTGGACCAGCGTACGTGCTGGACGTGCAGACCGCGTGAGACGACGCTTCATCCAGTCCCAAACATGCTCAATGGGGGACAGATCCGGAGATCTTGCTGGCCAGGGTAGTTGACTTACACCTTCTAGAGCACGTTGGGTGGCACGGGATACATGCGGACGTGCATTGTCCTGTTGGAACAGCAAGTTCCCTTTCCGGTCTAGGAATGGTAGAACGATGGGTTCGATGACGGTTTGGATGTACCGTGCACTATTCAGTGTCCCCTCGACGATCACCAGTGGTGTACGGCCAGTGTAGGAGATCGCTCCCCACACTATGATGCCGGGTGTTGGCCCTGTGTGCCTCGGTCGTATGCAGTCCTGATTGTGGCGCTCACCTGCACGGCGCCAAACACGCATACGACCATCATTGGCACCAAGGCAGAAGCGACTCTCATCGCTGAAGACGACACGTCTCCATTCGTTCCTCCATTCACGCCTGCCGCGACACCACTGGAGGTGGGCTGCACGATGTTGGGGCGTGAGCGGAAGACGGCCTAACGGTGTGCGGGACCGTAGCCCAGCTTCATGGAGACGGTTGCGAATGGTCCTCGCCGATACCCCAGGAGCAACAGTGTCCCTAATTTGCTGGGAAGTGGCGGTGTGGTCCCCTACGGCACTGCGTAGGATCCTACGGTCTTGGCGTGCATCCGTGCGTCGCTGCGGTCCGGTCCCAGGTCGACGGGCACGTGCACCTTCCGCCGACCACTGGCGACAACATCGATGTACTGTGGAGACCTCACGCCCCACGTGTTGAGCAATTCGGCGGTACGTCCACCCGGCCTCCCGCATGCCCACTATACGCCCTCGCTCAAAGTCCGTCAACTGCTCATACGGTTCACGTCCACGCTGTCGCGGCATGCTACCAGTGTTAAAGACTGCGATGGAGCTCCGTATGCCACGGCAAACTGGCTGACACTGACGGCGGCGGTGCACAAATGCTGCGCAGCTAGCGCCATTCGACGGCCAACACCGCGGGTCCTGGTGTGTCCGCTGTGCCGTGCGTGTGATCATTGCTTGTACAGCCCTCTTGCAGTGTCCGGAGCAAGTATGGTGGGTCTGACACACCGGTGTCAATGTGTTCTTTTTTCCATTTCCAATAGTGTATATATAAAATTGTTGCCCGTTAGTTAAACTTCTGTAGCTATAGGTCAGTGCTCTTTCTAGAGGACGTTCTGTGGAGTTTTCATGTCAGTGGAGGCTGCCCTCGGTTAAGAGTGCCTTCCTCGGTACTGACTTCAGGATGCCTCTTTATTTTCTAAATTTTTTATTTATAGCGTTGCGATTTCTACAACCTTTCCTTGCATTTATTCCGATCTGTCGTTTGCTGCAAGTACGAGTCGTAGTGTTGTAGTGTAGTAGCCTCGAGGCTGATCTTACGTGAAAGGGTATTCGCCATTCTGTTCTGTTCTGTGTTCTGGTGTGGAGGAGGCTAAGTTTGCAGAGAAGACTGTCTTTATTTGGTAGCGATCTGCACTGTTGTATTCTGCAATAAGTAAGAAAACGAGTAAGACAATTGCTTGCTGTAGCGAAGCTTATTTAAAATGGTTACCTTATTTTGGGAACCCTTGGTCACGATTACTCCGCGATTAGGAGTGGAGTAATGTCCTTACGGGTAATAAAATGGAAACTTGTAGGCTGCTCATATTTCTTGAATGGAAACTGATTATAGCGCATTATCTTTTCTTTTGAAGTGTTGTAAATTATTCGACGTTGTCAGCCGTATTAACTTACAAAATAGTTTTTGCTTTAACAAGTTTGTTTGCGATGCCATTCTCCGCAGCAAGACAGAAATACTTGTTTTGTAAATAAAACAGTCTTTTCCTGCTGCCACTTAATTTATTTTTCCCAGGCGCGTTTCGCCTTTTTCTTGCTCTAAGGCATCATCAGTGGGGTCTATGACGACACAGTTGTGTTATTTTTAGATTATCGAACAGTTCACTTCGCGATTTTTGCTGTGATGTGCGTTTCCTCTCATCAGGTCTGGAGAGAGCACTATCACTTTCGCTTTGTTCAAAATAGTGCACTGGGAACGTGATGCTCTGATTGTGAGTTTGGCTCTTGCACCTGTTGCTTTGAATACCCATCTTGGATTAGAAATCACTTGCTTCTGTTCAATAACGGTATGACTGCTTATCAGTGTCCTATTTTCGGAATTATTTCAATATGTACCTCATAACACTTTCTTATTAGTGCATAACATCATGCCATGCTGCATGGCCGCCATCTTGTTATATGTTGTGGGTTCGCCTCATGCCCCATAAAAATTGTGGCGCATCGGCAATCACATACTGAGTTGCTGCCAAAAGAAATTAGTAATAAGCACTTTTTCCTTGCATGCTATCAGGTTTACTGTGCCGATTACGTAGGTCGACGGGTGTTATGTCACCTGTTGGTATTTGGTAAATATCGTGCGAAAGGACCTCACATCATTACTACCATGTTGTGTAAAAGTGGTATTGTGGGGTTTGTATGTTCATTCAGATGGCTATTATTCTTTGTATTTAAAGTCAATGCATACAAAACTAAGGAAAATGGTTCAAATGGCTCTGAGCACTATGGGACTTAACATCTGAGGTCATCAGTCCCCTAGAATTTAGAACTACTTAAGCCTAACTAACCTAAGGACATCACACACATGCCCGAGCCACGATTCGAACATGCGACCGTAGTGGTCGCTCGGTTCCAGACTGAAACGCCTAGAACAGCTTGGCCACAGCTCCGGCCGCGCGGGATTAGCCGAGCGGTCTCAGGCGCTGCAGTCGTGCTCCCTGCCGCCGTTGGATAAGCAGCTGCAGCAGCAAGTCGTATACTCCTAGCTCACTCATTTGTTACATAGTTTAATTCTTAATTTCTTTGCGTGTTTTTGGTACTTGCATTGTGTAAGTCATAAATTTCGGGCGTATTATAGTATTTGAGAGTTGTAGCATCGCGTTTTAGTACCTGAATAGTGTAAATTCGCGTAGTCGTTTGTCTACTGTTTTGTTTTGAACGGCCAGTGTCGGTTGGTCGCAGTCAGTGTGCTCCCTGCCGCCGTTGGATAAGCAGCTGCAGCAGCAAGTCGTATACTCCTAGCTCACTCATTTGTTACATAGTTTAATTCTTAATTTCTTTGCGTGTTTTTGGTACTTGCATTGTGTAAGTCATAAATTTCGGGCGTATTATAGTATTTGAGAGTTGTAGCATCGCGTTTTAGTACCTGAATAGTGTAAATTCGCGTAGTCGTTTGTCTACTGTTTTGTTTTGAACGGCCAGTGTCGGTTGGTCGCAGTCAGTGTGCTCCCTGCCGCCGTTGGATAAGCAGCTGCAGCAGCAAGTCGTATACTCCTAGCTCACTCATTTGTTACATAGTTTAATTCTTAATTTCTTTGCGTGTTTTTGGTACTTGCATTGTGTAAGTCATAAATTTCGGGCGTATTATAGTATTTGAGAGTTGTAGCATCGCGTTTTAGTACCTGAATAGTGTAAATTCGCGTAGTCGTTTGTCTACTGTTTTGTTTTGAACGGCCAGTGTCGGTTGGTCGCAGTCAGTGTGCTCCCTGCCGCCGTTGGATAAGCAGCTGCAGCAGCAAGTCGTATACTCCTAGCTCACTCATTTGTTACATAGTTTAATTCTTAATTTCTTTGCGTGTTTTTGGTACTTGCATTGTGTAAGTCATAAATTTCGGGCGTATTATAGTATTTGAGAGTTGTAGCATCGCGTTTTAGTACCTGAATAGTGTAAATTCGCGTAGTCGTTTGTCTACTGTTTTGTTTTGAACGGCCAGTGTCGGTTGGTCGCAGTCAGTGTGCTCCCTGCCGCCGTTGGATAAGCAGCTGCAGCAGCAAGTCGTATACTCCTAGCTCACTCATTTGTTACATAGTTTAATTCTTAATTTCTTTGCGTGTTTTTGGTACTTGCATTGTGTAAGTCATAAATTTCGGGCGTATTATAGTATTTGAGAGTTGTAGCATCGCGTTTTAGTACCTGAATAGTGTAAATTCGCGTAGTCGTTTGTCTACTGTTTTGTTTTGAACGGCCAGTGTCGGTTGGTCGCAGTCAGTGTGCTCCCTGCCGCCGTTGGATAAGCAGCTGCAGCAGCAAGTCGTATACTCCTAGCTCACTCATTTGTTACATAGTTTAATTCTTAATTTCTTTGCGTGTTTTTGGCACTTGCATTGTTTAATTCATAAATTTCGAGCGTATTATAGTATTTGAGAGTTGTAGCATCGCGTTTTAGTGCCTGAATAGTGTAAATTCGCGTAGTCGTTTGTCTACTGTTTTGTTTTGAACGGCCAGTGTCGGTTGGTCGCAGTCAGTGTGCTCCCTGCCGCCGTTGGATAAGCATCTGAGCAGCAAGTCGTATACTCCTAGCTCACTCATTTGTTACATAGTTTAATTCTTAATTTCTTTGCGTGTATTTGGTTCTTGCATTGTTTAATTCATAAATTTCGGGCGTATTATAGTATTTGAGAGTGTAGCATCGTGTTTTAGTACCTGAATAGTGTAATTTCGCTTAGTCTCCTTCCGCCGCCGAGCAGTGTCAGCAGTGCGCAAGTAGCAGCATTACTGCATTTACTAGGCAATCTTGTATTTTAATAACCGTTTAAATTTTGTCGATTTGTTTGCGCTCTCTGTAGATTAGTTCAGACGTTCTTAGCAAAACAGTTTTTAGCATGGATAGAGACTGCAACTGCTGTGTTCGGATGCAGGCTGAGTTGGCATCCCTTCGCTCCCAGCTTCAGGCAGTGTTGGCTTCGGTCACACAGCTTGAGGCTGTTGCCAATGGGCATCACTGTGGGGGTCGGGATGGGGGTTTGTCGGGGACGGCCAGCTCGTCCCACGCATCCCCTGATCGGACTACGACTGTGGTTGCCCGGGATACTGCCCGCATTGAGGCTGATCCCTCACCTGTGGTAGAGTGGGAGGTCGTTTCAAGGTGTGGCAGGGGGCGAAAGACATTCCGGAGGGCTGAACGGAAAGCCTCTCCAGTTTGTCTGACGAACCGGTTTCAGGCTCTGTCTCAGGCTGATACTGATCTTCGGCCTGACATGGCTGCTTGTCCTGTTCCAGAGGTTGCCCCTCAGTCTGCAAGATCCGGGCAGTCGCAGAGGGTGGGCTTACTGGTAGTTGGGAGCTCCAACGTCAGGCGCGTAATGGGGCCCCTTAGGGAAATGGCAGCAAGAGAGGGGAAGAAAACCAATGTGCACTCCGTGTGCATACCGGGGGGAGTCATTCCAGATGTGGAAAGGGTCCTTCCGGATGCCATGAAGGGTACAGGGTGCACCCATCTGCAGGTGGTCGCTCATGTCGGCACCAATGATGTGTGTCGCTATGGATCGGAGGAAATCCTCTCTGGCTTCCGGCGGCTATCTGATTTGGTGACGACTGCCAGTCTCGCTAGCGGGATGAAAGCAGAGCTCACCATCTGCAGCATCGTCGACAGGACTGACTGCGGACCTTTGGTACAGAGCCGAGTGGAGGGTCTGAATCAGAGGCTGAGACGGTTCTGCGACCGTGTGGGCTGCAGATTCCTCGACTTGCGCCATAAGGTGGTGGGGTTTCGGGTTCCGCTGGATAGGTCAGGAGTCCACTACACGCAACAAGCGGCTACACGGGTAGCAGGGGTTGTGTGGCGTGGGCTGGGCGGTTTTTTAGGTTAGATGGCCTTGGGCAAGTACAGAAAGGGCAACAGCCTCAACGGGTGCGGGGCAAAGTCAGGACATGCGGGGACCAAGCAGCAATCGGTACTGTAATTGTCAACTGTCGAAGCTGCGTTGGTAAAGTACCGGAACTTCAAGCGCTGATAGAAAGCACCGAAGCTGAAATCGTTATAGGTACAGAAAGCTGGCTTAAGCCAGAGATAAATTCTGCCGAAATTTTTACAAAGGTACAGACGGTGTTTAGAAAGGATAGATTGCATGCAACCGGTGGTGGAGTGTTCATCGCTGTTAGTAGTAGTTTATCCTGTAGTGAAGTAGAAGTGGATAGTTCCTGCGAATTATTATGGGTGGAGGTTACACTAAACAACCGAACTAGGTTAATAATTGGCTCCTTTTACCGACCTCCCGACTCAGCAGCATTAGTGGCAGAACAACTGAGAGAAAATTTGGAATACATTTCATATAAATTTTCTCAGCATGTTATAGTCTTAGGTGGAGATTTCAATTTACCAGATATAGACTGGGACACTCAGATGTTTAGGACAGGTGGTAGGGACAGAGCATCGAGTGACATTATACTGAGTGCACTATCCGAAAATTACCTCGAGCAATTAAACAGAGAACCGACTCGTGGAGATAACATATTGGACCTACTGATAACAAACAGACCCGAACTTTTCGAATCTGTATGTACAGAACAGGGAATCAGTGATCATAAGGCCGTTGCAGCATTCCTGAATATGGAAGTTAATAGGAATATAAAAAAAGGGAGGAAGGTTTATCTGTTTAGCAAGAGTAATAGAAGGCAGATTTCAGACTACCTAACAGATCAAAACGAAAATTTCTGTTCCGACACTGACAATGTTGAGTGTTTATGGAAAAAGTTCAAGGCAATCGTAAAATGCGTTTTAGACAGGTACGTGCCGAGTAAAACTGTGAGGGACGGGAAAAACCCACCGTGGTACAACAACAATGTTAGGAAACTACTGCGAAAGCAAAGAGAGCTCCACTCCAAGTTTAAACGCAGCCAAAACCTCTCAGACAAACAGAAGCTAAACGATGTCAAAGTTAGCGTAAAGAGGGCTATGCGTGAAGCGTTCATTGAATTCGAAAGTAAAATTCTATGTACCGACTTGACAGAAAATCCTAGGAAGTTCTGGTCTTACGTTAAATCAGTAAGTGGCTCGAAACAGCATATCCAGACACTACGGGATGATGATGGCATTGAAACAGAGGATGACACGCGTAAAGCTGAAATACTAAACACCTTTTTCCAAAGCTGTTTCACAGAGGAAGACCGCACTGCAGTTCCTTCTCTAAATCCTCGCACAAACGAAAAAATGGCTGACATCGAAATAAGTGTCCAAGGAATAGAAAAGCAACTGGAATCACTCAATAGAGGAAAGTCCACTGGACCTGACGGGATACCAATTCGATTCTACACAGAGTACGCGAAAGAACTTGCCCCCCTTCTAACAGCCGTGTACCGCAAGTCTCTAGAGGAACGGAGGGTTCCAAATGATTGGAAAAAGAGCACAGATAGTCCCAGTCTTCAAGAAGGGTCGTCGAGCAGATGCGCAAAACTATAGATCTATATCTCTTACGTCGATCTCTTGTAGAATTTTAGAACATGTTTTTTGCTCGCGTATCATGTCATTTCTGGAAACCCAGAATCTACTATGTAGGAATCAACATGGATTCCGGAAACAGCGATCGTGTGAGACCCAACTCGCCTTATTTGTTCATGAGACCCAGAAAATATTAGATACAGGCTCCCAGGTAGATGCTATTTTTCTTGACTTCCGGAAGGCGTTCGATACAGTTCCGCACTGTCGCCTGATAAACAAAGTAAGAGCCTACGGAATATCATACCAGCTGTGTGGCTGGATTGAAGAGTTTTTAGCAAACAGAACACAGCATGTTGTTATCAATGGAGAGACGTCTACAGACGTTAAAGTAACCTCTGGCGTGCCACAGGGGAGTGTTATGGGACCATTGCTTTTCACAATATATATAAATGACTTAGTAGATAGTGTCGGAAGTTCCATGCGGCTTTTCGCGGATGATGCTGTAGTATACAGAGAAGTTGCTGCATTAGAAAATTGTAGCGAAATACAGGAAGATCTGCAGCGGATAGGCACTTGGTGCAGGGAGTGGCAACTGACCCTTAACATAGACAAATGTAATGTATTGCGAATACATAGAAAGAAGGATCCTTTATTGTATGATTATATGATAGCGGAACAAACACTGGTAGCAGTTACTTCTGTAAAATATCTGGGAGTATGCGTGCGGAACGATTTGAAGTGGAATGATCATATAAAACTAATTGTTGGTAAGGCGGGTACCAGGTTGAGATTCATTGGGAGAGTGCTTAGAAAATGAAGTCCATCAACAAAGGAGGTGGCTTACAAAACACTCGTTCGACCTATACTTGAGTATTGCTCATCAGTGTGGGATCCGTACCAGGTCGGGTTGACGGAGGAGATAGAGAAGATCCAAAGAAGAGCGGCGCGTTTCGTCACTGGGTTATTTGGTAACCGTGATAGCGTTACGGAGATGTTTAATAAACTCAAGTGGCAGACTCTGCAAGAGAGGCGCTCTGCATCGCGGTGTAGCTTGCTCGCCAGGTTTCGAGAGGGTGCGTTTCTGGATGAGGTATCGAATATATTGCTTCCCCCTACTTATACTTCCCGAGGAGATCACGAATGTAAAATTAGAGAGATTAGAGCGCGCACGGAGGCTTTCAGACAGTCGTTCTTCCCGCGAACCATACGCGACTGGAACAGGAAAGGGAGGTAATGACAGTGGCACGTAAAGTGCCCTCCGCCACACACCTTTGGGTGGCTTGCGGAGTATCAATGTAGATGTAGATGTAGATGTCGTGGACTGTGCAGCTGGTCCCGGCGGAAGTTCGAGACCTCCCTCGGGCATGGGTGTGTGTGTTTGTCCTTAGGATAATTTAGGTTAAGTAGTGTGTAAGCTTAGGGACTGATGACCTTAGCAATTAAGTCCCATAAGATTTCAAACACATTTGTACATTTTTTTGGCCACAGCGGCCTGCCAAAACTAAGGAGACATCCTCACTGCAGAGCTAGACGCTACAAGCAGAAAGCTAATACTTGTTCTTTTTTCGTCACTACTTTTGTGAATCAGTACTCATTGTTTAATATTCAGATAATAGATACGCAAGCCCATTTCTTAGTTGCGGGAGGCTATGAAAGTCGCACGCACCCGCGCAATTGTGTGGGTTTGTGCGATATTTTTACCAACCTTTACGAGTCAGATATTGCACTGAAATTATTTTCTGGGATTTAAGAATTAGACTTTTTGTTTAGCTTAGAAGATTCAGGGCTTAACTATCACTACTTACGGTAGTAGCCATTGCTTTTCTCACAACACACGGTTCTCACTACGAACTGGTGTGTAACTGGCGTGAATTAGTGCCTTTTGCTAATCCATCGCAGCTACGGACGGTTGATTCCCACCTGCTCCCAGACACCCACTGAAACACGATCGCGCCGCCGCCGCCGGCGCGGAACAAGTGAGCGATGTCGCCGTTAATCAGTGTGTAAGACGTTAATTACGGCGCCGGCAGCTGGAGGCGTGCGCTAACGCATGCCGTTTGCGTCGGCGCGCCACGATGATATCGCCAGAGAAGCCGCAGCGTTAATATTTAACGGAGCTGCGTAACCTGGGGAAGGGCTGCCGTACGTACACCGGCGGAGAAATCAAACACGAATCGCCAGCTGTTCACACAGTGGGCAGCAATACGGAAAAACGATTCTGAACAGTCGGCGGCCGCTGTACGAGTTAATCATTGAAGCAAGTGGAAGCGGCGCGTAACTATTTTCCTCTCTCCTCCGCCAAATACAGACGTTCGGCATAAGCACATATAGAACCTTATTTGGATGAAGTTAGTTCTGCGAGGGTCGTTCAATAAGTAACGCCGCACATTATTTTTTCTCAGAGCATATTTATTGCTAAGAGTCATAATTTGATGACAGTATACAGTGTGTTACAAAAAGGTACGGCCAAACTTTCAGGAAACATCCCTCACACTCAAAGAAAGAAAATATGTTATGTGGACATGTGTCCGGAAACGCTTAATTTCCATGTTAGAGCTCATTTTACTTTCGCCAGTATGTACTGTACTTCCTCGATTCACCGCCAGTTGGCCCAATTGAAGGAAGGTAATGTTGACTTCGGTGCTTGTGTTGACATGCGACTCATTGCTCTACAGTACTAGCATCAAGCACATCAGTACGTAGCATCAACAGGTTTGTGTTCATCACGAACGTTGTTTTGCAGTCAGTGCAGTGTTTGCAAATGCGGAGTTGGCAGATGCCCATTTCATGTACGGATTTGCATGGGGCAATAGCCGTGGCGCGGTACGTTTGTATCGAGACAGATTTCCAGAACGAAGGAGTCCCGACAGGAAGACGTTCGATGCAATTGATCGGCGTCTTAGGGAGCACGGAACATTCCAGCCTATGACTCGCGACTGGGGAAGACCTAGAACGACGAGGACACCTGCAATGGCCGAGGTAATTCTTCGTGCAGTTGTCGATAACCCTAATGTCAGCGTCAGAGAAGTTGCTGCTGTACAAGGTAACGTTGACCACAGCGTGTTACAAAAAGGTACGGCCGAACTTTCAGGAAACATCCCTCACACACAAAGAAAGAAAATATGTTATGTGGACATGTGTCCGGAAACGCTTACTTTCCTTGTTAGAGCTCATTTTATTACTTCTCTTCAAATCACATCAAACATGGAATGCATAGACACAGCAACAGAACGTACCAGCGTGACTTCAAACACGTTGTTACAGGAAATGTTCAAAATGTCCTCCGTTAGCGAGGACACATGCATCCACTCTCCGTCGCATGGAATCCCTGACGCGCTGATGCAGCCCTGGAGAATGACGTATTGTATCACAGCCGTCCACAATACGAGCACGAAGAGTCTCTACATTTGGTACCGGGGTTGCGTAGGCAAGAGCTTTCAAATGACCCCATAAATGAAAGTCAAGAGGGTTGAGGTCAGGATAGCGTGGAGGCCATGGAATTGGTCCGCCTCTACCAATCCATCGGTCATCGAATGTTGTTGAGAAGGGTACGAACACTTGGACTGAGATGTGCAGGAGCTCCATCGTGCATCAACCACATGTTGTGTCGTACTTGTAAAGGCACATGTTCTAGCAGCACAGGTAGAGTATCCCGTATGAAATCATGATAACGTGCTCCATTGAGCGTAGGTGGACGAAACTAAAATGAGCTCTAACATGGAAATTAAGCGTTTCCGGACGCATGTCCACATAACAACTTTCCTTTATTTGTGTGTGAGGAATATTTCCTGAAAGTTTGGCCGTACCTTTTTGTAACACCCTATATATCAACATGTTTTGTCCACGTCCTAGTTTTCTACTTAGTCTCCACCACGCCAACGTTTTGGAAGAGCACGTATTCCGTGCTGGTAAAAGTTCTTGTTATGTAGCCATGTTTTCACTGCATGACTGACACTCTCGCCATCTTCAAGGCATGTTCCCCGTAAAGAATCCTTAAGCGGTCCACAGAGAATGTCAGGTCTGGACTGTAGGGTGGACGGGGCAGTGATGTCCAACCCAAATTGGCGATGTGTTCCCGAGTTCTCAGACTTGTGTGTGGGCGTACATTATCGTGTTGGAGCAAGATTTCTGCTGGATTCTTGTCCGATCGAACACGTCGGAAACGGTTCTTGAGTTTATTCAGAGTCTTCACGTATGCCTCTGAATTGATGTTGTGACCCTCTTGGCATCACATCCACGAGAAAGACGCCCTCACAGTGCCAGAAGACTGACACCCTGACTTTTCCGGCAAAGGGGGTTGTCTTGAATTTCTTCTCTCGTGCTGAATGAGGGTGATGCCACTCCATGAACTGCCTTTTTTGCTTCCAGCGCAAAGTGGTGCACCCAGCTTTCGTCCCCCGTAGCGATCCGTGACAGAAAAGCTTCTCCGTCGGTCTCAAAACGCTCCAACAATTCAGATGAAATGGCCTTTCTTTGAATCTTGTGGTCCGCTGTGAGCATTCGTGGAACCCACCGTGAGCACCACTTTGAATATACGAGCGTCTCGACCATTGCAGACGCACATCGAATGCTGACCGACAACTGTAGAGCCAACTGTAGAGTTGTGGTGCAACGATCGGCACGAATAATGGTGTCCGAACGATTCGGGATATCTGGAGCAGTGGCTGTGACAGGACGTACCGAGCGTGGCTGTTTCTGCGTTTCCTGAGGCTGTAACTTTCTTTACCCATCGCCCTTCTGTACTCCTATCAACTGCGGCATCGCCATACACTGCACACAAACGTTTATGAACGTTCACCACCGTTTCTTTTTCTGCACACAAGAATTCAATAACAGCACGCTCATTGTAACGTGAGGCGCATGTAGACGCCATTTTGACGTTGTACTACGGCTCTGCCATCTGCCAGAACGGTTCGAAACTTCACCGGCGCACAGAACAAACATCAAATGTGAAGCACCAACAAGGACATTTGTCTATTTATATTAATGGCTTTTTTTAAAAAAATGTGGCCCATTCCAGAATGAGATTTTCACTCTGCAGCGGAGTGTGCGCCGATATGAAACTTCCTGGCAGATCAAAACTGTGTGCCCGATCGAGACTCGAACTCGGGACCTTTGCCTTTCGCGGGCAAGTGCTCTACCAAAAGGGGCTACACCACCCGCAAGTTTTAGCATGAGACCTTTTCGCGTCTCTGTTACGTTAGGACCACCCCCCAACCCATGTAGAGCACTTGCCCGCGAAAGGCAAAGGTCCCGAGTTCGAGTCTCGATCGGGCACACAGTTTTAATTTGCCAGGAAGTTTCATATGTGGCTCATTATTTATTGAACGACCGTCTTAGAAATACATGGCGAAGCAGCTAAGACAGCCCTCCCTCCACAAATAATTACAGAACGAATGAAAATGTCAAGGTGTGGTTTTCGCTAAGTGATAGTAGTCAATGTGTTGAATTATCTGACGTACACAAGTAATTTTGACGTGTACAGCTACCGACGTTGCCTCTTTTAGGTAATTGTATACTTTTGCAAAGAGCCGTTGAAACACGCTTTTAAAGAGTTTACTCGTGTGGTAGCTGCCTCAGATCAGTCTCCTGCCATAAGAAGGGGACTCACAAACTTGTAATACTCCAAATCTAAGTCAGGTACAGCTCATTTGAAGTACTGTGAGCATGTAGGCTATTTTGTGTTACCAGAATGACCTATTCAACGACCAGTAATTGTCTGTGATGAATGGGTGGGACACGGATCATACAGGCCGCAAATGGGATAATCCACAGACACAACTAGCTTTAACAAAAGGTAGGTTGTTACGGCCCGGCATCAGGGAACATGCATCTCGAGAAAGGTAAAGCTGGTAGGCTGAGTTTAAGGACATTGGAGATAGGAGTAGGTGACAAGGTGTCGGACGTCCATACGTCACCACGGAACGCAAAGACTTGCCCACTCTCTGCAGTAGGATCGGCGGCGCTCTGTTGCTGATGTGCGACGAAGTATGAGACCTGATATTCTCCTGGCGTATACAACTTTCAAATAACTTCCGGGAATTCAGCCAGGTAACACTTTCAGCGACCGTCGCTGAAAGTGTTACCTGGCTGAATTCCCGGAAGTTATTTGAAAGATGCGACAAAGTATGTTCCTGGTTCAGGCACAAGCACTTTGGGACACAATGCGCAGTGCACAGTGTTGAAGTTTTGCAGCAAACGGCCTCTACGTGTTCCCATGTTGACCCATCGACATCGTGAATTGCGATTTGAAGTGGAATCATGGAGATAGGACCGTGGTTCAATAGAAACGTGTCGCCTGGTCGGATGAATCATATTTTTTTATTACACGGTAACCCCGTTATCCAAGTGAACGGGTGCTAGAAAAATGTCCTGCCCCATAGAAGAAGTAATGTGGTATGGGAGACATTCACCTGCGCTTCCACAGGACTTATCGTAATCACTGATGAATTACATGAATGCGTGATATCCGTTCTTTCGGACGTGCCCGAAAGAACAGGCATCACGCCTACAGATAATTGATTCGCCTCGGTGGACAACGAATTCACAACCTTTGTTCGCCTTCTGCGGGAATCTAAAATTAGGTAGCGTGGAGGACATGGTGAGAACTGCGGATAGATGGCGCTAGGTGGGAATGGGGGATGGCTGGGAAGCGTGCGTAGAGAGTCCGCGCAATTGCGATAAACGCTGTGCCTGGGTACCGCAGTCGTTAACGCAGCTGCCCAGTAAGAAACATCCAGCTGTTAATTGGCACGTGGTGTGGCGCACGGTCCAACGCCCCCACATACCTTGTAAGGTGTCAGGCAAATCCAACACCTTCCATGAAAACCCTTACATGATCAGCAAATCCAGTAGTATGTCACATAGCTCCGAATAAATCGTGACATTAAATTAACCAAAGTAATACGAGTAACGAGTGAGCAAATGGAATACCACAGACTAACACAAGAATGCCTAAATGCATGTCATACCTTCCCACCGTGGGACAGACGCAGTTCCGAGGGGAGAAACGAGAACAGAATCCGAGAGCAGAACCGTGTTAAGCTGGAAGGCCCTACGATAAGGAACGGACGGACACCCACGTCGCCAGCTAACCGCTAGGACCACACCACCCGCAAGTTTTAGCCTGAGACTTTTTCGCGTCTCTGTTACGTCAAGACCACCCCCCAGCCAGTGTTATAAGCTAGAGCCCTCCAGAAGAACAGTATAGATCTTACGATAACATAAAAGGGGCTACACCACCCGCAAGTTTTAGCGTGAGACTTTTTCGCGTCTCTGTTACGTTAGGACCACCCCCCAGCCCATGTTAAAAGATAGAGCCCTCCAGAAGAACAGTATAGATCTTACGATAACGCTAAAAGGACCACACTAGCTGCAAGTTTTAGCGTGAGACTTTTTCGCGTCTCTGTTACGTTGCAAACTTTAAAAACCTTGCCCCTCCACGAAAAGTATAACGTTTCTCATTGGATAGACAGAATTTTTGTAGGTGGAGCTTAAGGTTAACATTGAGACCCTGATTGGTCAGATGAAAACACAGCCAGATAGTTTTTTTAAACCAACTTCGGTAAATTGTAGTAAGGAGAAGTTAGAAGAGAGTTACTTCCGAGACGGTGAGGTGAGCGGAGCTGTGCTGCCCTGCCCCCTGACGAACACCTACGAGGTAATGAACGCACGCGATGCCGCATTTTTGAGCGCATAAGGCTTCACTCAGAACTGCAGGAGTCTCATCTGTTACATCCCCTTTTTGCGTAATACTAGTGTCGATCGTCAATTAAAGCTCATGGTGTTCACATTTGCCACTTGAAGTAAAAATCTGAAACGCGATGATTTTTCTGTTATATAGTTATTGAGAAGCCACATCAGCCACTGTAATTTACGACAAGTTAGATAAGTAATTAACGATAATTGAGGGTCACTGTAGACCATTTTGATAGTTTTCTCTTTTGTGAAACTTAATTTAAACCTAGATTATAGATGTGATATGGCATAGGTCATCCTTCGATCCATTGTAGAACTTGGAAACCCATTCAGGGAATATTCGTTCACATTTTTGTTGAACGCAGTTGGTTTTTACCATCCTGTATTAAAACATTTCCTTTTATCAACAGTGCAATTTATAAACGATGTTTTGTGAGTAGAATAAAACTTCCAATGGTAAACTTAACTGCTTTTTCGACGTTATTTTACCAGCTAACTAAAAAAATAGGAAAGCCTTGAACCCCTTCCACTAAATTTAGTTAGTATTAAGATTCTTTTACAGGGAGTGCAGTGGAGCTGACGCTGAAATCATTAAGTATTTGGTTATACCATCACTAGTCTCACTGAACTCTTCTGAATTCTACATGTCATGTGTGGTCTGGCGTCTCCTTACCAGCAACAGGTCCCAGGTTCAAACTAGACAATTCCCTAAAAAACACGCTCAGAGCGTCGTTGCGCGAAAGTGGTAGGGAGACACTATATAGAACAAACAGACACCACGCAGAATGTTTAGAACCTACATCAGTCAGATCAATATGGTACATCGTCGTGAACCGAAAATACCCTGCGAATGATAAAAAGTACGCAATACATCTGGCGGATTCGCCTTTGTGTCAGCAATGGGGCGTGCTGGATACGGACGACCATCGGCTGGTCTGCGGCGATGCATTGGCTGTCTGGACTCTCGCAAGAAAGATAATAGCGTTCATGCGACGCACTATCTTTATAGCAGTCTCTCCTGACATAGTACTTTTTCCAGAGGAAACGTATTTTCCGCGTCATAAGACGAACGCAGTGGCGTGGATCACAGGTATGACGGCCCATTACAATTATAGAGGCACACGTCTGAACGTACTGAACGTCCTGGATTACTGGCAATACTTGCAAGATGGACACACAAAACTATTACGGCTACACAAGTACAAGGATTGGTATGCCAATTTCCTAGTAACGGTTTTTGCGGACCCGCCATATACTTGGGGTGTGCCCGGTGCGCAAAGATGAGCGGCGGTACTGTCGTTGTGAAACCGACCAAGTAAAGTGATCAGCTAAGGACACTATGCGAGTATGCGACCTAGGAAAAACTAACGCTTGCACAGTTAGCAAACGGATGTACTTCAAATTTTGTTTTCATATCTATAAATATTTTTCTTTAGGGTGCCGGAGGTGGCCCCACTTTAATTTTGTTGTTATTTCATGCTGCATGGTAGGACGGCAGCGAGGTTCCTTCCAGGCCAGTTATCATGTGTCAGGACGTACTATGTTTATTTTGTGAATAATAAAGGTTTTGCCGGCCGCGGTGGTCTAGCGGTTCTAGGCGCTCAGTCCGGAACCGCGCGACTGCTACGGTCGCAGGTTCGAATCCTGCCTTGGGCATGGATGTGTGTGATGTCCTTAGATTAGTTAGGTTTAAGTAGTTCTAGGTTCTAGCGGACTGATGACCACAGATGTTAAGTCCCATAATTAAAAAAAAAAATAAAAGTTTCTGTTTCTCCTACCTTCCTTAATAAAAAGATGATAATAATAAAAACCCTCACTCCTGGCAAAAAGAAATAACGAAAAAAAAGTAATCAGGCGATCCCTGGTTCAAGTCCCGCCTTGCACAAATTTTTACTCGTCGCCACTGATTCCGCGTAAAATCCCGCTGCAGCTCATATAACAAGTTCCTTTACTTTCTCCCTCTCCACCTTTATAATATATAATCGATGACAGCTGTGAAATGCAGAAATATTTCGACGGCGTCTTCGTCGATCGCAGCGGGCATGCCGAGCGCCTCACCCCCCCCCCCCCCCCCCACCCGCACCCCCGGCCCCGCCGGCACAGACACGCGCACGCACAGCTACACGGGAGATGGCAATTTCAAAGGATTTAAGACTTTTCCACAGTGGAAACCATCTGCAGCGGCTGGGAGCGATCGCGCGAACTTCTAGGCAGTCGGCGATGTGGCCGCATCACATACTGTGCGATATCTGTGTGAGAGATCCAATGTTGTGATAGATTTTCGCATAGCAGGTTCGCAGTAGTGTTTAGCACTGGTTAAAGCGTTTTGCAGATTTTTCTAGGAAAATGAGTAGTTCAGACGAAGAACAACGGCTGCTTCTTTTAGCGCTACAGCGCAGCAGAAGGAAAAGCCGATATTAGATGCGCCACACTGATGAAAAAAAGCAGAAATAGACTAGATGGGCGTATCGCAAAAGAGATTTGAGAAAACGATTGCGAGGGGGAGAAGGCATGCGCCGACGAAACATTGCACTTGACATTTCGCATTACATCAATTTAGGTTAGCTATACTGCAATAGCAACGTTGCAGCACTAGCCTCTATACACATAGCAGATGATACGGTTTTCTGTTCCATCTCGCAAATGTAAGCTGTTGTGACTTGGCAAGACAGCCAAGTCACAATGAGAGGAAGCCGAAAGGCACGCGTTAAGCTCACGCAGATTGGTGTGAGGTCTGGAACAGTTAAAGGAATTAATAGTAGCAAATAAAGTACGTAGTTGATGTAATACTTAACTTTAATCCACACTTGTAGAACATCTCTCTTGACGGTACATGTTATAACCACAATATAAAATAATATCAAATGCTATGGCGCCTTGCTAGGTCGTAGCAAATGACGTAGCTGAAGGCAAATGAGAGCGTAGTTGTCAGTGATCCATCTCTGGCTAAGTCGGCTGTACAACTGGGGCGAGTGCTAGTAAGTCTCTCTAGACCTGCCGTGTGGCGGCGCTCGGTCTGCAATCACTGACAGTGGCGACACGCGGGTCCGACGTATACTAATGGACCGCGGCCGATTTAAAGGCTACCACCTAGCAAGTGTGGTGTCTGGCGGTGACACCACATAAGCTATATAAAAATTCGTTTTTGACTTGCTACCACAATGACAGCAAATAAACAATCGCATAGTAATGTAGGAAAACACTATGTGATCAAAAGTATCCCGACACCTGGCTGAAAATGACTTACAAGTTCGTGGCGCCGTCCGTCGGTAATGCTGGAATTCAATATGGTGTTGGCCCACCCTTAGCCTTGATGACAGCTTCCACCCTCGCAGCCGGCCGCAGTGGCCGTGCGGTTCTAGGCGCTACAGTCTGGAGCCGAGCGACCGCTACGGTCGCAGGTTCGAATCCTGCCTCGGGCATGAATGTGTTTGATGTCCTTAGGTTAGTTAGATGTAATTAGTTGTAAGTTCAGGGCGGAACCATTTGAACCACCCTCGCAGGCATACGTTCAATCAGGTGCTGGGAGGTTTCTTGGGGAATTGCAACCCATTCTTCACGGAGTGCTGCACTGAGGGGACGTGTCGATGTCGGTCGATGAGGCCTGGCACGAAGTCGGCATTTCAAAACATCCCAAAGGTGTTCTGTAGGATTCACGTCAGGACTCTGTGCAGGCCAGTCCATTACAGGAATGTTACTGTCGTGTAACCACTCCGCCGAAGGCTGTGCATTATGAACAGGAGCTCGATCGTGTTGAAAGATGCAGTCACCATCCCCCAATTGCTCTTCAACAGTGGGAAGCAAGAAGATGCTTAAAACATCAATGTCGGCCTGTGCTGTAATAGTGCCACGCAGCCGGCCGCTGTGGCCGAGCGGTTCTAGGTGCTTCATTCTGGAACCGCACGACCGCTACGGTCGCAGGTTCGAATCCTACCTCGGGCCCTTAAGATAAGTTAGGTTTCAGTAGTTCTAAGTTCTAGGGGACAGATGACCTCCGATGTTAAGTCCCATAGTGCTTAGAGCCATTTGAACCATTTTAGTGCCACGCAAAACAACAAGTGGTGCAAGCCCCCTACATGAAAAACACGACAACATCGTAACACCACTGCCCCCGAATTTTACTGTTGGCACTACACGCACTGGCAGATGACGTTCAACGGGCATTCGCCATAGCCACACCCCGCCATCGGGTCGCCACATTTTGTACCGTGGTCAGTCACTCCACACAACGTTTCTCCACTGTCACATAGTGACAATCACTATGAGTTTTCCAAGTCCTTTGAAGATGATGGAAAAGAAACTCAGCCGGCCGGAGTGGCCGAGCGGTTCTAATCGCTTCAGGTTCGAATCCTGCCTCGCGCATGGATGTGTGTGATATCCTTAGGTTAGTTAGGTTTAAGTAGTTCTAAGTTCTAGGGAACTGATGACCTCAGATGTTAAGTCCCATAGTGCTCAGAGCCATTTGAAAAGAAACTCATTGAAACGTTGCCAAAACGTTGCCACAAAACGACGCAATCACTTCGCTGATTACCTGAGAATATTTTACATTTGGAACACGCTGACGAGAAAGCCTGCAATCACATATGAAACTGTGTGAATTTTCCACGCTGAGACACGTGCAAGATGGCAAGAAGTTGCTTAATAATAAATCGAACGATATGACGAATAGTGCCATAGGTAATGGGCATACTTATTATGCTGAGTGCTTGTTCGGAAATGTATGTTGACGATCTCCCGAGGATTTGAATTTGTCCTTAGACTAAAGAATGCAGTACAAAATTTATTCACAAATCCAGGAGTGTTCAAGACTGCCTTGAGATTATCATGCCTGACTCTGTCGAATTCCTTTTTGAAATCCTTTGATATTATTGCTGTGGGAGGGTGGGCGGCTGTTGCGTATTCAGTGCAACCGCTGTAGACCAGTACTACGTCGAATATTGGTCTGCACTAAACGGCGCAAAGTTTTCTCCTACTAACAATTTTGTCCCTGACTCTTGAGGCGACTGACAAAGCCTCGAGCTACGGTTTTGCAACTGCAGCTTAGAAGCGTGGGGGGCTCGAAGATTTTAGATTTGGTATTTCTTTTCGGGATTAGGACAATTCCAACTTCGAAGAACTATAGAGGGACATACATTACCTGATCAAAAGTATGCGGACACCCATTAGTGCACAGTGTGGACTGAGTCCAGCCTCCGTCATAATGAACTTCGCTGATGACACGTTCAATGAGGTATCAGAGAAGGTAGTGATGTTCGGCGAAGTCAACGGTCTAATTCATCCCAAACTTGTCCCATTGGGTTCAGGTTTAAGTAGTTCTAAGTTCTAGAGGACTGATGACGTCAGAAGTTAAGTCCCATACTGCTCAGAGCTATTTCACCCAGCCATTGGCGCGGACGACGTTTCAAATTCGTGTCCGTCCCTCCTAATTTAGGTTTTCCGTGGTTTTCCTAAATCTCTTCAGGCAAAGGCCGGGATGATTCGTTCGAAAGGCACGGCCGACTTTCTTCCCCGTTCTTGCTTAATCCGACGGGACCGATGACCTCGCTGTTTGGTCCCCCACTCCCACCCCCCCCTAAATCAACCAGCCAGCCAACCTTAACCAACAGAAATATGTGGCTGATGAGGAGCTGCTCGATCATTGTACCGCAGTATTTTTAACCCCCCACGTACAGCCAATGTGCTAGCTGGATTGCCGGAACTCATGAGTGATGCCTACCACAGATTTCATGAGATTTATTACAACCACCCTCCGAAAGGCTGGACGGTCGTTGTCGCTGTTATTCGTTCGCACTCACATCATCAACATTCGACTTGAGAAGTTTTAGAAGTGTTGAAAGGTCCCTGATGGATCTGTTACTTAAGTGACTTCCAGTCAGTGGTCCACGTACGATGTCACTGAGCTCCGGTGACCGATTCATTGTGGTGTTATTCCTTCTCTAATGAAGACACGGTACTCGCCGTCTCTTTTTGTACTGGCAGGTCCCGCCTCTCGCCACATCCAGTGGACAGTTCCGCGTTGCACAGAAGCGTCGGAGTACTTTTGATTAAATTGTGCACGTTCCATTTGCAAATTTCGTCGGTCACTCGGTGTCGAGAAAAGGAATATCTGCGAGTACCGCACTGGTAGCGCTGGTCGAGTTGGTTATGCTATTTCTCTTGAGGTTCATTCTGAACAACGCTCATTGCCGGCTGGCTGCAGTGTTTTCACTGCCGAGCTGGTAGCCATCTCTCGCGCCCTAGAGTATTTCCGCTCCTGCTCAGGTAAGTCCTTCGTCTGTGTAGTGACTCCCTGAGCGACTTATGAGCTATCGACCAGTGTTTCCCTCGCTCTCGTCTGGTGATGGCTATCCAGAAGTCCATCCATACCCTTCCCCGTTGCGGCATCCCTGGTAATGAACGTGTTGGTAGGCTGGCCAAACAGGCTGTCAGTGAACCGCCTCTGGAGATTGGCCTTTCGGAATGTGATCTCCAGTCGGTGTTGCGACGGAAAGTCCTCGGTACCTGGGATGATGAATGGCGCACCCTGCCCTCACCCAACAAACTTCGGGTTATCAAGGAGACTACAGGTGTGCGCGCCTCTCGCAAGGACTCCATTGTACTCTGCCGGCTACGCATTGGCCACACTTGGCTGACGCACGGTCATTTATTGCGCCGCGAGAATCTACCTATATGTCGCTGTGGATCATCGTTGACAGTGATCCACGTCTTGTTTTTTTTTTCTTTATTGATTTTCAAGCTTACTACGCTGCTCTACAGCCTACAAACTTTTTTGTAAATAAAGGAAGAAGAAAGAAACAAGGAAAAACAGGCGATAAAATGGCGATTTAAAGTGTAAAATGGCGTAAAATTGCGGAAAGTTAAAACAGAAAGCAAAAGGGGGTTGGCAATGTAGATAACAGACACAGGAAGCAGACAAGTAACACAGTAGACACACAATTAAAAAAAAAAAAAAACATGGCGGCAGTCTGGTTTCTGTTCGCAAGTAATAAAAAGCACACCCAGCGACAGTACGATGGCTGTTCGCTACACTTCCCAAAAGACACAACACGGAGCACGCACTGGAAAAACACACTGTAAAACACTGCACGAAAACGGCGGCACAAAGATGGCACTCCCGATCCAAGGCAGATGGGGGGGGGGACCTGGAGTAGGGGGAAAACAAGGAGGGAGGAGAGGAAAAAACGAAAAGGGGGAGGAAACCAAGGAGGGAGAGGACTAATAAAGGGGGAGAAGGGCAGACGCGAGAGGGAATGAGAGGAGGCAGAGGAGGGAAATGTAAAGGACGTGGGGGAGAGAAGGGGGCAAAGAGAGGGGAGGTGGGGAAGAAAGAGGATGGAAGGGGGGGAGAGGGAGCCCAGGAATAGGACAGAGGAAAGGAGGGGGAGTGAGGATCAGAGTTGATAGGAGGGATAAATGGAGGGAGAGAGGGCAGCATCCGGGAGGGGGAGTTGATGGAAGCCACCTTGGGAAAGGAGATGTAGGGTGTAGAGATGGAGGGTAGGGGGGACACAACGGTGAAGACGGGGCAGGGGGCGGGGATCGGAGAGGAGAGGAGCAACCAGGGGGTGAGGGGGTTCAAGGCGGCGGGAGGTGTAGAGGATGCGGATATGTTCAAGGAATAGGGGCAGATGGGGGAAAGGAATGAGATCATAGAGGATCCGCGTGGGGGACGGGAGACGTATACGGAAGGCGAGGCGGAGTGCATGACGCTCAAGGATCTGGAGGGACTTATAGAATTTGGGGGGGGGGGGCAGATATCCAGGCAGGACTGGCATAACAGAGGATGGGACGGATTAAGGATTTGTAGGTGTGGAGGATGGTACAGGGGTGCAACCCCCATGTCCGGCCGGAGAGGAGTTTGAGGAGTCGGAGGCGGTTGTGGGCTTTGGATTGGATGGAGCGGAGATGAGGGATCCAGGTGAGGTGACAGTCAATGGTGAGGCCCAGGTAGGTGAGGGTGGGGGAGAGGCGGACAGGACGGGCGCAGACACTAAGGGAGAAATCCAGGAGCCGGAAGGAGTGAGTGGTACGACCTACGATGATTGCCTGGGTCTTGGAAGGGTTGAGTTTCAGGAGCCATTGGTTACACCATGCAGCAAAAAGGTCAAGGTGATTCTGGAGAAGGCGTTGGAGGGTAGGAGCGAGGGCGAGGTATGCGGTGTCATCCGCATATTGCAAGAGGTGTACTGGGGGTGGGGGGTTGGGGCATATCTGCCATGTACAGGAGGTAGAGGAGAAGGGAGAGGACAGAGCCCTGAGGCACACCTGCAGAGGGGTAGAATGTGTAGGAAGTGGCATCATGGATAGTAACATAGGAGGGGCAGTGGGAGAGGAAGGAGGCCACCAGACGGATCTAGTTGATAGGAAGGGCGTAGGTTTGGAGTTTAAACAGGAGACCGGGATGCCAGACACGGTCGTAGGCCTTTTCGAGGTCAAGGGAGACAAAAATGGCGGAGCTACGGGAGTTAAGCTGGAGGGAGAGGAGATGAGTGAGGCGGAGGAGTTGGTCATCAGCAGAGAAGGAAGGTCGAAAGCCACATTGGGTGTTTGGGAGGAGGTGGTTTTGGTGGAGGTGGTGATGGATGCGCCGGGAAAGGATGGATTCCAACCACATCTTGTTGGCCTGTCCCCTTTTAAATGCGGTCAGGCAGACGTTTGCGCTGCCTGATACGCTCCCCCCCTCTTTTAACGGATGACGTTGCAATGGCAGGCTTAGTTTTGAGTTTTATTCGAGCAGCGGGCTTTTATCGCTCAATTTGAGGGGTTGTCCGTTTTGTGTGTTGCGTCTGGCCTTTGGTTTTAGGCTCGGGTTTTTAGTGCCTCTCTCTCTTGGTGGTTGGCTTTTCCTTTTTTGTTTCCATAGCCGGCCAAACACTGTACAACTCGGTGTGCTTTTAATTCCTTCTTTTCTGGTCTTTGTCTGTGTCTTTCTTCTTTCGCTTGTCATCTCCGTTACTTGTTTTTATTCCTTGTGGGTGTTTCATGGTAGCGGAAAAAGAGACCGATGGCCTTTGTAGTCTGGTTCCTTCAACCAACCAACCAACCACACGGGTAGCTTTGCTCTCGCGAAGCACCGGCTGCCCAGTAAATCCCGTTTTAGACGAGCGACTTTCTGTTCAAGGTCGACTACTTGAAGTACTTACGCCTTTCTTGCCTGCATGTAAATCAGCAACCAACCACGAGACGAGAGTGTCTATGACGTTAATGATCTATCGATTGTGCCGAGTGTGGCGTTCCAATTTTCTCAGTATACTCCACGTTGCGCATGTGCAGAGACGAGAGACTATGGCTGCGTCCGCGGACATCGGAAGTTATAGCCTATTCTGGCCGTGCACGTTTGTATTTTATTATGGAAATGTCTTCTTAATATTTACTCTGCAGTTTGCTTTGTTTTCGTGGTACAATGAAAAGTTACACAACGTCCTAATGTTTATCCTACTAGTGATCTACAAGAGAGACGAAATATCTGAAAGCGATAAGTATTTACGTTTTACAGAGGAAAAACGTGCACTACGCATAAATAGGAACGTAAACAGATAAACGTATTTTAATAAAAATTATTTCAACAGTGAAAAACTCAAAATCATTGGACGAGCAATATAATTTATTTATTAATTGGCACTTAGCAAGGAAACAAGATACAGTGGATAAAGCAAAGAGGCACTATTTACTGCGTTCTAGATATTGTCTGATGTGTTCGCAAGCACATGTTTTCTCGAGCAAATAAATGCATATGTATGATTGAAATGGCTCAAATGGCTCCAAGCACTATGGGACTTAACATCTGAGGTCATCAGTCCCCTAGACGTAGAACTACTTACCCCTAACTAACCTAAGGACATCACACACATCCTTGCCCGAGGCAGGATTCGAACCTGCGACCGCAGCAGCAGCGCAGTTCCGGACTGAAGCGTCTAGAGCCGCTCGCCCACAGCGACCGGCTATATGTATGTTCCTATGACACTATTCCAATTCTTTCAGTTCTCAGCAGAGTGAACAATGTACCACACAACCTTTGACAAGAACTTCCTCCATTAAGTCTGCTTTTGTCATAAAAAAAATCTATGATCATTGCTTGTTCCTTAATTTTGTTATTATATTTTGATTTTTACGTGAAAAGAGTAGTCCCCCGTAACCTCACTTTCACCGTTCAGATGCCAAACTGTACAGCAGACAGTTCTCACAAAACCGGCAATTTTGATGCTGACCTCTCGAAACAAAGGAGACTCAGTACGGGAATAAAACACCAGGGGCGCTGCAGTAGACTTACTTGTCGCGAGTAGTCAATTGAGGAAAGGATCGTGCAAGAGGGGCATAAGCATGCGCAAGATCTGGCGGTCGCTGGCACAGGGCAGCAGCGTGCGGCGGCGGTGGCGGCGCATCCAGTGTGGGTGGAGGCGGCGCCAGCCGGCATTCCTGTGGCGGCGGAAGCGGCCCACGCGGCGCCCCAAGTATTTACGGCCACACAGCGCGCCAGCACCAGCCACCACACTGCAGCCGCGCTCTCGAGGCCGAAGGCTCCAACACGCGGCCACGCGTGCCGCTCCACCTGCCGCTACTGGAGAGGCTCGCAAGTGGGAAGGCCGGGGCGAGGCGCGCTCCACGTAGAGGCAGGCGGAGAACACTTTGGCTGACGTTGTTTGCGCCCCTGCAGACTCTGGCGTGACGTCATCATGACGTACACTGAGGTGACAAGGTAGGATACCTCCTAATTTCGTGTCGGACATCCGTGACATCATCATGACGTACACTGAGGTGACAAGGTAGGATACCTCCTAATATCGTGTCGGACATCCGTGACATCATTATGACGTACGTTGAGGTGACGAGGTAGGATACCTCCTAATATCGTGTTGGACATCCTTTCTCCTGGCATACTGCAGCAACTCGACCAGGCATGGAAGTTCCCTCAGAAATACTGAGCCATGTTGCGTCTACAATCGTCCGTAATCGTGAGAGACTTTCCGGTGCTTGACTTGGTGCACGAACTGACCCCTCGATTATGTCCTATACATGTAGGATGGGATACACGTCGGGCGATCTGGATGGCGAAACCATTGACCCGAACTAATGTAAGGTGGCTATAATTTCGCACCTTACAAGCACTCATCCATATACCGGATGATCAAAAATTCAGTATAAATTTGAAAACTGAATAAATCACGGAATAATGTAGATAGAGAGGTACAAATTGACATATATACTTGGAATGACATGGGGTTTTATTAGAACAAAAAAAAATACAAAAGTTCAAAAATGTCCGACAGATGGCCCTTCATCTGATCAGGATAGCAATAATTAGCATAACAAAGTAAGACATAGCAAAGATGATGCTCTTTACAGGAAATGCTCAATATGTCCACCATCATTCCTCAACAATAGTTGTAGTCGAGGAATAATGTTGTGAACAGCACTGTAAAGCATGTCCGGAGTTATGGTGAGGCATTGGCGTCGGATGTTGTCTTTCAGCATCCCTAGAGATGTCGGTCGATCACGATACACTTGCGACTTCAGGTAACCCCAAAGCCAATTTCCGCACGGACTGAGGTTTGGGGACCTGGGAGGCCAAGCATGAGGAAAGTGGCGGCTGAGCACGCGATCATCACCAAATGACGTGCGCAAGAGATCTTTCACGCGTCTAGCAATATGGGGTGGAGCGCCATCCTGCACAAACATCGTACG
Organism: Schistocerca piceifrons; assembly: GCF_021461385.2. Classification (NCBI taxonomy): domain Eukaryota; kingdom Metazoa; phylum Arthropoda; class Insecta; order Orthoptera; family Acrididae; genus Schistocerca; species Schistocerca piceifrons. Next base: position 1,194,023,144 of record NC_060138.1, read on the forward strand.
TTGCAGCAGGTGTTTATCAGCCAGGCTGGGGATGATGCGATTCTGTAACATATCGGCGTACCTCTCACCCGTCACGGTAGCAGTTTTGCTGTCCAGCGTCATCTGTCGGACATTTTGTGAACTTTGTTTTTTTTTTTTTTTTTTTTGGTTCTAATAAAACCCCATGTCATTCCAAACATGTGTGTCAATTTTTACCTCTCTATCTACATTATTCCGTGGTTTATTAAGTTTTCAAATTTATACTAACTTTTTGGTGACCCGGTACTTTGCCATGATCTACAAACACAATTAGGTGTCATGTGATAGGTTGTACATCGTATATGTGAATAGAAAAAGAAGACTGACATTGTCACGTACGTCTTGTAAAAAATTTTTAACGTTTATTTCATGAAAGGTGATGGAGTGTCTTTGTTATAAAACCGGCGCAATAAATGATTGCCTATGCTAGTAGATGTTGGAAAGCCAGTTGAAATGAAACGGCTGGCGGAACTGAAGCCCTGGGCGGGAGGCCCACACAGGTGTGTTGGTCCTGCTTAAACACAGGAAATAGCACCTAAGTGCTGGAGTACAATGGAGTCGCGACCGGCCGGTTTTGTAGCCGAACCGGAAGGATTATACTACGGAAACGCTGAAAATCTTGGACGCAGGTGAGGGGAACGACGATGCGGCAGACTCAGAAACCACGCAGGCTGGGTCATTTCCGGGGATTTTTACTCAGAAGTGTACCATTGTACGAGTATAGGTTTTTCCTCGCAAACTTTGCTGGCTGGACGACAAAAGACTAAAATATGGTTGGTTAGCGTTCGGAAGAATCTGTAGAGTGGGAGAATATTCCGTGGTTTCGGGAACATGATTCGTTTTCGGAATTACGATGGTGGGGAGCCGAGCCTTGCTGGGAGGCCAGCAGTGGAGAGACGAGGTCTTCCGTTGCGAGCGCCCGTGTGTGACGGTCGCTCAGTATCAGCTTTGTAGGTACAGACGGACTTGCTGTCTTTGCTCTCAGGAGTGTTTATATTTAGAACAGTGAGGCACTGTACTGTTGCGAACCTATACGATTCTGGACTTCACCTCCGGGTTGGAAGTCGTCATTGAGTATGCAACGTTCAGTAACTGAGGGCACCTCTTCTGCCTATACTTACGTTGAGGCGTTAGCTGAACTCCGTCCCTGTGGCTGTGAGTTCGCGTTTCTCGTCTGTAGAACACAGAGAGGAGAAGACAGTATCAGAGTATATTAGTCAGAGGACCGCCTTCTGCCGTCCTAGGGTTTGAAAGAGTTTATTTGTGACTGGAGTTCTTCCACTGTCGCAGACGAATACGAGAACGATTACTTCGACGCAGCTGACGTAGTACATATCGTTATATCGCAAATTGCTTCGGCGTATTAGGGCTCTAAAAGCTAAACAGCTGTGACCACGTTAGTTTATTTCCACTGAGGTTGCACACCACTGTAGATCATCTTTGAAAGTAGTGTCTTCTAGTGTTTGGTACGTACATGATGTCAGTCATTCCGCGTTATTGATATTAGATCGCGCAGTCATAGTAAGGAGCAGAGTTGGGCAATTGATCAGTAATTTTACTTAGGATATGTAAACTTTGTATTATAAGTTATTTTTTAATCTACAATAACTTTATAAGCAGGAACAACGTTCATAATTTAGTAGTATTGGTTGCCTTAATCACTCATTTATGTTTAGGTTTAATTTATATGTTAAAGTCCATTAAGAGATCCCAAGATCTGCTTCAGGGAGTATTCAGACAGGACCAAATCTTCATTTTAGCGTTTATTATTTTCCGTTGCGCACATTCAGTTTACACCCGCCTGGAGTAGCATCATGGACTATCCAGAATGTTCTTTAAATCAGTCGCAAACAGTTGCAAACCGGTGACATGTTGCATTTCCATCCATAAAAATTCCATCTCTGTCTGGGAACATGAAGTTCACGAAAGGCTGCAAATGGTCTCCAAGTAGCCGACCATAACAATTTCCAGTCGATGATCGTTTCAGCTGTACAATACGACCCAGTCCAATCGATTTAAACACAGCCCTTACTATTATGGAACCACTATCAGCTTGCAATGCCTTATTGACAACTTGGGTTCACGGCTTCGTGGGACTGCGCTTGACACACTTGAACCCTACCGTCACCTCTTACCCACTGAAACAGGATTCAAGTGACCAAGCCTCAGTTTTCCGGTCAATATGGCCACAAGCCCCAGAGAGACAGTGCAGGCGGTGTCGTGCTGTTAACAAGGCACTCGCGTCATTCGTCTGCAGCCACAGCCCATCAACGCAAAATTTTACCGCACTGTCGTAACGGATACGTTCGTCGTACTTTCGACAGTGATTTCTGCGGTTATTTCACGCAGTGTTGCTTGTCTGTTAGCACTGACAACTCTACTCAGACGGTGCTGCTCTCGGTCGTTAAATGAAGGCCGTCGGCCACTGCGTTGTCCGTGCTAAGCGGTAATGCCAGAAATCTGGTGTTCTCGCCACACTCTTGACACTAAGGATCGCGGAATATTGAATTCCCTAGCGATTTCCGAAACGCAATGTCCCGTGCGTCTGTTTCCAGCTAACACTGCGCGTCTGCTAATTCACGTCGTGTGGTTCTAACAACGCCGAAAACCTTTTCACACAAATCACCTGAGTGGAAATGAGAGCTCCGCCAATGCACTGCCCTTTTACACCTCGTGTACGCGTTACTATCACCATCTGTATATGTGCATATCGGTATTAGCTGTGTATACTCTTTGTGTCGAAGATGATATAAGTCTTGTATCGACTTTTGTGATCGTACGAGACTCTAAACTGCGGTAGCCTTTCTTGTAAACGAATGAAAGGAGCACCTTATTATATCTTTAATTGATATAGGTATGCAAGGTCAGACAGGGATTCCAAAATCATATACTCGACTGTAAGGCTTACCCAGGAACAGATGTAGGCTCAGATCATAATGCAGTCGTAATGGAGAATAGGATGCAGTTTAAGAGATTAGTCAGGAAGAATCAAGAAGTGGGATATGGAAGTATTAAGGAATGAAGAGATATGCTTGAAGTTCTCTAAGGCTAAAGACACTCCAATAATAAATAGCTCAGTAGGCACTACAGTTGAAGAGGAATGGACATCTCTAAAAAGGGTAATCACACAAGTTGGAAAGAAAAGCACAGGTACAAAGAAGGTAATTGCGAAGAAACTATGGGTAACAGAAGACTCCAAGCGACTGGAAAAAAGCGCAGGTGACGCCTGTATAAAAGAAAGGTAGGACGGATCCTCAAAATTACAGACCAGTATCTTTAACATCGGTTTGTTGCAGGATTCTCGAACATATTCTCAGTTCGAATATAATGAATTTCCTTGAGACGGAGAAGTTTCTGTCCATGCATCAGCACGGCTTTAGAAAGTATCGCTCCTGCGAAACGCTACTCGCCCTTTTTTCACATGCTATCTTGAGAACCGTGGATGAAGGGTATCAGACGGATGCCATATTCCTTGACGTCCGGAAAGCGTTTGACTCGGTGCCTCACTGCAGACTCCTAACTAGGGTACGAGCATATGGGATTGGTTCCCAAATATGTGAGTGACTCGAAGACTTCTTAAGTAATAGAACCCAGTACGCTGTCCTCGATGGTGAGTGTTCATCAGAGGTGAGGGTATCATCTGGAGTGCCCCAGGGAAATGTGGTTGGTCCGCTGTCGTTTTCTATCTGCATAAATGATCTTTTGGATAGGGTGGATAGCAATGTGCGCCTGTTTGCTGATGATGCTGTGGTGTACAGGAAGGTGTCGTCGTTGAGTGATTGTAGGAGGATACAAGATGACTTGAGCAGGATTTGTGATTGGTGTAAAGAATGGCAGCTAGCTCTACATTTAGATAAATGTAAATTAATGCAGATGAATAGGAAAAAGAATCTCGTAATGTTTGAATACTCCATTAATAGTGTAGCGCTTGACACAGTCACGTCGATTAAATATCTGGGTGTAACATTGCAGAGCGATATGAAATGGAATAAGCATGTAATGGCAGTTGTGGAGAAGGCGGAAAGTCGTCTTCGGTTCATTGATAGAATTTTGGGAAGATGTGGTTCATCTGTAAATGAGACCGCTTATAAAACACTAATTTGACCTATTCTTGAGTACTGCTAGAGCGTTTGGGATCCCTATCAGGTCGGATTGAGGGAGGACATAGAAGCAATTCAGAGGTGGGCTGCTAGATTTGTTACTGGTAGGTTTGATCATCACGCGAGTGTTACGGAAATGCTTCAGGAACTCATGGTGGGAGTCTCTGCAGGAAAGGAAGCGTTCTTTCCGTGAATCGCTACTGAGGAAGTTTAGAGAACCAGCATTTGAGGCTGACTGCAGTACAACTTTACTGCCGCTAACTTATATTTCGCGGAATGACCACAAAGATAAGATAAGAGAAATTAGGGCTCGTACAGAGGCATATAGGCAGTCATTTTTCCCTCGTTCTGTTTGGGAGTGGAACAGGGAGAGAAGATGCTAGTTGTGGTACGAGGTACCCTCCGCCACACACCGTATGGTGGATTGCGGAGTATGTATGTAGATGTACTTGATCGATGAAAGGAGAAAGTACAAAAATGTCTAGGGAAATTCAGGAATACAGAAATACAAGTCGTGGAGAATGAAATAAATAGGAAGTACAGGGAAGCTAAGACGAAATAGCTACTTGAAAACTGTGAACAAATTTGAAAGACAAGTGATTGTCTGAAGGACTGACTGAGCATACAGAAAAGTCAAAAAACCTTCAATGAAATTAAAACCAAGGATGGTAACATTAAGAATGCAAACGGGAATTCCAGTGTAAGCAGAAGAGAGAGCAGACGGGTGGAAAGATTACATTGAAGGCCTCTATGAGGGTGGAGATAGCACTGGTGTGATAGAAGAAAAAAAACAGGAGTTGATATAGAAGGGATAGGGAAAGATTTAAGATGAAATAAGGCAGAAGGGATCGATAACATTCTACAGGGAGGTTGTAGGGGACATCAAAACAAATATTTTTCCCTAATGTCATTTTTTCCTATGAGGAGTATTTACACCGGTAGAGGAAGATTTCTCTGGCGGCAAATTATTTAACCAACGAACACATTTCCATTTTTTTATGACCAAGAGACAACAACTAGGTAGCAGATACGGCCCAATTAAACAGTCTCCAACAACACCGACCCACACATTAACGAAGAACCGCACTTGATGAGCGCTAGTAACTGTGGCATGTGGGTTATCATCACTCGAAACATGCAAATTGTGCATGTTGAAGGCTCCATCATGCCCGAACGTTGCTTCATCGGTAAACAACACAGAGGATGGAAATGTAGGATGCATTTCACACTGTTCCAGGTACCACTGCGAAAACTGTACTCTGGGTGGATAATCAACTGGTTCCAGGTAGTGGACACGCTGCAAGTGAAATGGACGTAACAATTGCTCTCGAAGGACTGTTCTTACATTCGTCTGATTCGTCCCCATGTCACGTGCAATTGCTGCAAGAGTTGTTGTTGTTGTGGTCTTCAGTCCTGAGACTGGTTTGATGCAGCTCTCCATGCTACTCTATCCTGTGCAAGCTTCTTCATCTCCCAGTACCTACTGCAACCTACATCCTTCTGAATCTGCTTAGTGTCTCCCTCTACGATTTTTACCCTCCACGCTGCCCTCCAATACTAAATTGGTGATCCCTTGATGCTTCAGAACATGTCCTACCAACCGATCCCTTCCTCTGGTCAAGTTGTGCCACAAACTTCTCTTCTCCCCAATCCTATTCAATACTTCCTCATTAATTATGTGATCTACCCAGCGAGAGCTTTCTCAAATTGCAGCGTTCTTACCGTGCGACGGCATCCTTGTCCAGGTAATCTGCTAAATGACCTGGTCTCACGCAGACGTTGGTACACAGCATCAAACGTCGTATGATGCGGGATACAGCGATTAGGATATTGTTGTTGATAAACCCGCTGTGAAGCTCGTCCGTTGTGGTACGCTATGTAGTGAAACGTCCCCTCTGAAAAATTAATGAATGACTGTGCTGATAAACCCCTACGTTATTTGATTTTCAAACAGCTGAGCAATACTGAACGTACTCAGACATTCACTAAACTGAAACACAATATTTTTAGTGCAACGCAATCTGACTTTCAGTAATCCCTAGAAAAGAATGGCCTGACTAACAATAACCTATACCTTTCATGAATCACTTACCTCACAAAAATCTTCGTTACTCGAACTACTGCAATACAGCGAGCGCCAATACTGCCAGCTAAATAAAAGATTCTAACTACTGAAGGCACTAACTACTGATACGCATAGTTAGCAAATGAAAGATTTTGATAGAGAACAAACAATGTATTTACCTTAATAGTGTTCAAAAGTCATTATATATATATATATATATATATATATATATATATATATATATATATATATCAGTTCATGACATCCAGTCTTACAAATTTACTGTCTCTGATGGACACACGTCCAGATCGTCCGCTCTCAAAACTCCGCCATCTCTCTCCCCACATCCACCACTGATGGCGCCTCACCTCCAACTGCGCAACGCTACGCGCTGTTCACATCCAGCTGCCCAACACTACAATAGCAAACAACAATGAAAAACCAGCCACAGACTGCACACAGCACAGCCAGTGATTTTCATACAGAGCGTTACGTGGCGTTACCAATACAAAAACCTAAACAGCCTACTTAATGCAAACCAGCCACAGACTGCACACAGCACAGCCAGTGATTGTCATACAGAGCGCTACGTGGCTTTACCAATATAAAAACCTAAACAGCCTACTTACAGTAGTACGCACCAACCATATCAGTGTACTCACTCCAAGTGTATGGCTACATTAGTAAACAGAGACAATGCACTACTACACTGGTGGACAGCAGTTGCCTACAACTGAAGATCGTAATAGGGCCTCTATAAACTGAAGAGTGTAATAGAGCCTCCAACGGTTTAAATGATCCTCGTAGGAAAAAATGACATTAGGGAAAAATATTTGTTTTCATGTCCCTTACAACCTCCCAGAGTTTGTCGGTTTAAATACTTTTCGCCCTGTATGTAAAAGTCTGGCGGTATACTGTCTAACTTTCGTAAAAATGTCATCCACATATTTCCGAAGACTACAAGAATTATCGCACAGTCAGCTTCACTGCTCATGCGTCCAAGTCACTAACAAGAATAATATACAGGAGAGTGGGAAAAAAACGGAGGATGAGGATAAGTTGGGCTTTAGGGAAGGTAAGCCCACTAGAGAGGCAATTCTGATGTTGCGGTTGATGATGCAAGTAAGACTAAAGAAAAATCAAGATATTGTTGGTTGGTTGATTCGTGGGAGGTACCAAACACCGGGTCATCGGTCCTATCGGATCAGGGAAGGATGGGGAAGGAAGTCGGCCGCGTCCTTTCAAAGAAACCATCTCGGCATAACTCCAGCGTCATCTACAGCCAGCATTAACCGTCCCTTACTAACATTTTCACAAAATGAATCGCAGACTGGTGATTAATCTCCAAACCAACGTTAAACGGATTTATTGATTGGCGACTCCATGGAGTGTCCTGTGCACCACGACCATATAATGGGTATACTTGGAAGGAGAGACAGCATTGGTCGTATTTTTTTTTATTAAACGCAAAATCGATTTTCGGTCACTTAGTGACCATCTTCAGTGCTGTAATATATAATTTAAATTGGTAGGCACTGGTGTCAACAAGCTTACAGCTTAGTAAAAAAAAATTACGACCAATGCTGTCTCTCCTTCCAAAAAATTAAACGGATTTGTTATTTAAAATAACCAGGAACATTGTACAATGTGCTCACTGTCCAAACTTGTTCTGTGGTCTGATCAACATTAAACACCGTAAGTGTAACCTGTCAGACATTAGATAAATTGTTTCTAAGTATTGACTACTGACAAAATGAGTCCCCACTTAACTATCGCATGAAATATTTCTAGTTGTCGTGACCGTCGTCTTGAAAAAGAATGTTTTTCAAGACTGTCACAACAACTAGAAGTACTCATATTTCAGGCGGTGGTACAGGGGGAGGGGGGGGGGGCTGATTAATTTCGCAGTGGTCAACAGTATTATTTTGTCGCGTGTCTTAAAACTCGTGCGCTAGATTGCCACCTAGAGTAGCATAGATCCTATCTGATCAGCTGCAGTCACCTGACTGCGAAAGAGGCATAATGGCTGCCGCCTTTTACAAGTTCTGTCCCTTTACTCCCAGAAATTCCAAGAACTCACTTCACTTAACTTGTCCAAAGAACCATTAGTCTTATTTAAATCTAATAATTGAATATTAAAACTGGATGCGTCATTAAGAGTGCATTAAAAACCGGACTGACATGACAGATTACACTTGATAATACGTTAGGTAGTTCGCCTACAAATCTTTATTGAATAATTCCATACTTCAATTGCAGTAATTAGTTTTCAGTCTTTCCACGCTGTACCTCGAATAATTGTAGTACACATATGTCTGGCACATATATCACGTAGGAAATGTTCTGCTCATTTCTGTACTGCAATCTAACCCTGTAATGACGCTTAAACTACGCTCAAAACTATGCAATGACAATTTTTAAAAAAATGGCTTTGTGCACTATGGGACTTAACATCTGAGGTCATCAGTCCCTAGAACTTAGAACTACGTAAACCTAACTAACCTAAGGACATCACACACATCCATGCCCGAGGCAGGATTCGAACCTCCAACCGTAGCGGCCGAGCGGTTCCAGACTGAAGCGCCTAGAACCGCTCGGCCACAACGGCCGGCGGACAATTAAACATAAAAGCTTATAATCTATGTGTTTTATGTAAATATACATGTTTGCCAGCACAGACTGCCGTGCTGATAGTGTGTGATCAAACACTTCCCATCAGAAACGCTGCAGGACCGTCCTCATTGACCCTACAGTGAGCGGACGAGAACTGTCCTAAAGAAGAAACTGCATGACAATCACACATTGAAGTGCCTAAGAAACTGGTACAGGCATGCGTATTCGAATACAGAGGTATGTAAACAGGCAGAATACGATGCTGCGTCGGCAATGCCTATGTAAGACAACAAGTGTCTGGCGCAATTATTAGATCGGTTACTGCTGCTACAATGACAGGTTAAGTGAGTTTGAACGTGGTGTTATAGTCGGCGCACGAGCGATCGGACACAGCGTCTCCGAGATAGCGATGAAGTGGGGATTTTCCTTTACGACCATTACACGAGCATACCGTTAATGTCACGAATCCGGCAAAACGTTAAATCTCCCAGGTCGCTGCGGCCGGAAAAAGATCCTGCAAGAACGATGACTGAAGAGAATCATTTAACGTGACGGAAGTGCAACCCTTCCGCAGATTGCTGCAGATTTCAGTGCTGGGCCATCAACAAGTGTCAGCGTGCGAATCATTCAACGAGACATCATCGATATAGGCTTTCGGAACCGGAGGTCCACTCGTGTACCCTTGATGATAGCACGAAACAAAGCTTTACGCTTCGCCTGGACCCGTCAGCATCGACAGTGGCTCTAAGCACTGTGAGACTTAAACATCTGAGGTCATCAGTCCCCTAGACTTAGAACTACTTAAGGGGCTCCGGAAAGGCTCAAAATGATGAAAAGTTCAATTTTTACTTTTTTGCGTTTTCTGAATCTGCAGACTATTACCTTTTAATAGATATATAATTTATTCAATTCCGAAGACTACAACTATATTTAAATTTTTTTTGAAATGTGTTCTACATGGGCGTGACCCACTGTGGCGCTGTTAAACTGCTGTCAAATGGTGTTATTATTAACGTCCGTGTTCATCAGGTACATTTTAGTGATGTGAGATAAAGTATGTGTTGTGGCTAACCTGTGATGGTTCAATATATATCGCTGGTGTGATTGTCGATTGTTTCATGTTTATTTACGCTGTCGTTATCTCGAAAATATTCGTAATTAATTCTGTTTCTTGAGTCTCTGTTTTGTTGAAGTATAATAATGAGTAAAAGTAAAGTTATTAGAAATCCTCTGAAGGCTTTTAAGAAAAGGAGAAATGTTGGAAAGCCAAAGGTATGTGTTATTACTGTAAACAATAAAGACGATAACCAAGTGCGTGAACCTAATCTCTCAAGTACACCTGCCCATAGCAGTCAAAGTGGGAAAGAAAATACTTCACAGAAGAAGCTTGCTTCAATGAGTGAAAACTATGAATGTTTTATGGGCGAATCGGATGTGAATGAAGTATTTGATATGTCGGTTCTCAAAGGAATTTTTTCAAACCGTGTAAGATGTATTCATTGTAGTGAAGTTGGTCTGGAACTCTCCATAATAAAGCACGTAGGACTTGCTAGTGAAATACAACTGAAATGTGATAAGTGTTCATACATGACCACCTTTTGGAACAGTGTTGCAGTAACTGCAACTGAAGAAAATGGTAGCAAAATCTACGAACACAACAACGAGTGATGCTTGCTTTAGACAAGGAACGCCTTCGGGCTGCAGACAGGGCTGTAAAGAGTCTAGAAATACAAGCAAGAGTAAACAGGAGGAGGAACAAGAGGAAGCTGGAGGAGGAGTTTGCAGAGGATGAAGATAATCCATCCTATGGACCTGGAATGCACTAAAAACTTAATCCAATCTGTGTCGCTCGATTCCCAAAACTTTCAGTAAATGTTACACAGTACCTTCTGCGTAATTTAACACAGCCTTTTTCCAAAAAACTGTATATTTTTGAATATATAAATAAAAAATTGCAAAAAAATGTTGTGAATTTTCATTACAATTGAAAAAAAAATCATCTTTAATAACTGAACTAAAATTTTGTAAAATCCCTGTGTTAAGTTGTAGCCCATATTCCAATAAATAATCTGTAAAAAGTTCAACTTCCTACCTCAAATTTTAATATTGCAAGTATAGGGCGTTCCGGAGCCCCTTAAACCTAACCATCCTAAGTACATCACGTAGAACCATGCCCGAGACAGGATTCGAACCTGCGACAGTAGCAGCAGCGCGGTTCCAGACTGAAGCGCCTAGAACCGCTCGGCCACAGCGGCCGGCCATCAACATTAGACTGTTGATGACTGGAAACAGTGTGCCTGGTCGGACGAGTCTCGTTTGATATTGTATCGAGCGGATGGACGGGTACGCGTAAGGAGACAATCTCATAAATCCATGAACTCTGCATGTCAGCAGGGGACTGTTCAAGCCGGTGGAAGGTTCTGTAATAGCGTGAGGCGTGTGCAGTTGGAGTGATATGGGATCCCTAATAATTCTAGATACGACTGTGACAGGTGACACGTACGTAAGCATCCTGTCTGATCGCTCGTACCCATTCATGTCCATTGTGCATTCCGACGGACTTCCAGCAGCACGCCTTATACGTCCAGAATTGCTACAGGATGGCTCCAGAAACACTCTTCTGAGTTTCAACACTTCGCTGGTCACCAATATCCACAAACATGAACATTATTGAGATATCTGGGCTGCCGTGCAACGTGATGTTAAGAAGAGATCTCCATCCCCTCGTACTCTTACGGATTTATGGACAGCCCTGCAGGATTCATGGTGTCAGTTCCCTCCAGCACTACTTCAGACACTAGTCTAGTCAATGCCCCGTCGTGTTGGGGCACTTCTGTGTGCTCGCCGGGCGTGTACACGATATTAGGCGGGTGTACCAGTTTCTTTGGCTCTTCACTGTGTTACGTGGCGTTGCATGAAATCAGGCAAAATCTCTCGACAGGCACCCTTACTTGGTGGGAGACTTGTGCGGCTGTTTTAAGTATGTTCGCGCTCACTGAGCTCTCAGAACAGAGATGAGCAAGAAGAGCAACCTGGCGCTGTCCACGGGCATACTACAGACACTGCCTATCACAGCCGTGCAAAGCTTCATCGGATTTTCACTGTGGTTTCCATTTCGCTAACCATCGTTCCTTGCTTTCCGAATAGCCCTCGTATAACAGAAACCTTTTTGAAACTTCCTGGCAGATTAAAACTGTGTGCCGGACGGAGACTCGAACTCGGGACCTTTGCCTTTCGCTTGCAAGTGCTCTACCATCTGAGCTATCCAAGCACGACTCACGCCCCGTCCTCACAGCTTCACTTCTGCCAGTACCTCGTCTCCTATCGTCCAAACTTTACAGAAGCTCTCCCGCGTACCTTGCAGCACTAGCACTCCTGAAAGAAAGGATACCGCGGAGACACCTTTTTGTTTTAAATTTTTGTGGTACTGGACCCCAGGTACAGGCCAGATAGACTGCGCGTAAATATGGCCCTGTCTGTAGAAACACAGTGCTGAGGCGCTGTTCTCTCCGTCCCTTTACGACGTACCTGCACCTACCTATGAACATTGTCTCAGCAGATCATCAGTAGGAAAGCCGAGTGAAACCTACTGTACTTCGACGTGAACCAGGCTGCAATTAAAGTCACTAATCTACATTTCGGGAGAAAGGTTTCACACAAGTGAAAGGTTGGAAATTTTGTCCTCAATTAATGTATTCTGAAACTTACGTGAACAAGTATCACTGCCAAGCCTGAGCTAGTCCTAACACAATCACTCACAATCTTTTTCACTGACGTTAGCAAGTTTGTGGTGTTGCATTTCCCGAAAACGTAATAGCTACAAAAATACTGATTGTTTTGATTGATAATGCTCGCCAAATATTAAGTGTGTCGGTACCAAACGCAGTCACAGTTTTTAGCCACCGACCTGCTCAATACGCCACGCGGAATATATGTCGTTTTCCGTCACAAAATTCAGTTAAAAATTCCAAAATTTCTACACGCCCATCGGAATAATTATGCTGTCACTTTACTACAGTATTGATGTATGAAACACTGCTAGATCCGGCAACTTACCGTTTCCATCGGAACTATTACTACACACGTCCGAAGTGTTTCATGGCTAGGCTCCGACTCCTCCCTAGAATACTCTAAGTCTTCTCTGCCAGCAGAGAAAGGCGCGCGAAGAATATTGCTTTACCATTGGTCAGTTTACTCAACAGCCAATAGCAAAACAACATTCTCCCGCGTCAATCAGCGCTTTTCATCCATAACCAATCGCAAAATAGTAAACCTAACGACTGCACTTTTTACCGACGCAATTATCTAATATGCTGAAGTTTTGTTTATGCATAAAGTTATTTACTATTGTTATTTACACCTGAATTAACTTTCCCTTTACCATAAACTTACTTTACAAATCTATTCTACAAAAATCCCCTTTGTCCATATGCATACTTCTTCTAAATGTTCCCACACTAAATCCTACTACATAACTCGTTAAACAATTATCTTCATATTAACCTTAAACCACACTCACGCATCATTCATACTGCTAAAACACATTTATAACATTTTACCTACACAAAAAGACATAATAACACTGGAACAGTTTATGAATAACATTCTATTACTTTCGTGCACTCTAGTAGGCTCAATCGAAACTAAAATCACAGTCGCCCTATCCAATATTGTCCTCTATCGGCTGATACATAAACTACGGGCGCTTCCAGTCTCGCGTCACCATCTGTCACATCTCCCACTTAACCGCCTCCAAGGCAGGATCGTCATACCTCAACAGAAACCGTGAGACGGCTGAAAAACTGAGAACATTTACTTTTGCTGTGACCACAGCCACAGAGGTCAACAGGGATAACGGAAATGTTTTGTCTGCGGAGAATATGAGCTGCATTAGACGGAGAACCATCAGCATAAACAGTGGGCTTTTGGGGCGCTGTCGGCCGCGGCGCACGCTATGACACTCGGGGGCAGCACGCGAGCCGCGCTTCATTAGCGGGATGACGCCGGTGGGCAGGGCGCATGCGCGGCCGCGCGGCCGGCTGACCCAGTTCTGGCCGCCGGCTTTTGTCTGCCCCGCGGTGCCTCCCAGCTCGAGGACCGGCCCGCAGTTTCCGCTTTCGTTTACTGCCGCTAAAAGCGCTTTACGGCCAGGATGTGCGCCGCGGGTAATCTTTCCTACGGCCCCGCAGCCGTTGCCGCCGTAATCTGCTCCTGCAGCGCCTCTCGTGTTAGTCATCGAGTGGCTACATACGACGCTAGTGGGGAATAAATATTTAAAGCCGTACGTGAATGTTGACCGTGACTCTTTCTAAAATATGGAAAGGTTTTTCACAGATCGAGCAAGGAGCCTCCCATCTATTAACGCATAAAATAACTACATAAATGTAGCAACTTGAGAAATGTCTTCACACTGTTGTGTATACAGGGTGGTCCATTGATAGTGACCGGGCCAAATATCTCACGAAATAAGCATCAAACGAAAAAACTACAAAGAACGAAACGCGTCCAGCTTGAAGGGGGAAACCAAATGGCGCTATAGTTGGCCCGCTAGGTGGCGCTGCCATAGGTCAAACGGATATCAACTGCGTTTAAAATAGGAACCCCCATTTTTATTACGTATTCGTGTAGTACGTAAACAAATATGAATGTTTTAGTTGCACCACTTTTTTCGCTTTCTGATAGATGGCGCTGTAATAGTCACAAACATATGGCTCACAATTTTAGACGAACAGTTGGTAACAGGTAGAGTTTTTTTTAAATTAAAATACATAACGTAGGCACGTTTGACCATTTTATTTCGGTTGTTCCAATGTGATACATGTACCTTTGTGACCTTATCATTTTTGAGAACGCATGCTGTTACAGCGCGATTACCTGTAAATACCACATTAATGCAATAAACGCTCAAAATGACGTCCGTCAACCTCAATGCATTTGGCAATACGTGTAACGACATTCCTCTCAACAGCGAGTAGTTCGCCTCCCGTAACGTTCGCACATGCTGGCGCGTGTTGTCAGGCGTTGTCGGTGGATCACGATAACAAATATCCTTCGACTTTCCCCACAGAAAGAAAACCGGGGACGTCATATCCGGTGAACGTGCGGGCCATGGTATGGTGTTTCGACGACCAATCCACCTGTGATGAAATATGCTATTCAATACCGCTTCAATCGCACGCGAGCTATTTGCCGGACATCCATCATGCTGGAAGTACATCGCCATTTTGTCATGCAGTGAACCATCTTGTAGTAACATCGGTAGAACATTAAGTAGGAAATCAGCATACATTTCACCATTTAGATTGCAATCGATAAAATGGGGGCCAATTATCCTTCCTCCCAAAATGCCGCACCATACATTAACCCGCCAAGGTCGCTGATGTTCCACTTGTCGCAATCAACGTGGATTTTCCGTTGCCGAATAGAGCATATTATGCCGGTTTACGTTACCGCTGTTGGTGAATGACGCTTCGTCCCTAAATAGAACGCGTGCAAAAAATCTGTCATCGTCCCGTAATTTCTCTTGTGCCCAATGGCAGAACTACACAAGACGTTCAAAGTCGCAGCCATGCAATTCCTAGTGCATAGAAATATGGGACGGGTGCAATCGATGTTGATGTACCATTCTGAACACCGACGTTTTTGAGATTCCCGATTCTCGCGCAATTTGTCTGCTGCTGATGTGCGGATTTGCCGCGACAGCATCTAAACCAACTACTTGGGCATCATCATTTGTTGGATTTCGTGGTTGACGTTTCATGTGTGGCTGAACACTTCCTGTTTCCTTAAATAACGTAACTATCCGGTGAACGGTCCGGACTCTTGGATGGTGTCGTCCAGGATACCGAGCAGCATACATAGCACACGCCCGTTGGGCATTTTGATCACAATAGCCATACATCAACACGCTATCGACCTTTCCCGCAATTGGTAAACGGTCCATTTTAACACGGGTAATGTATCACGAAGCAAATACCGTCCGCACTGGCGGAATGTTACGTGATACCACGTACTTATACGTTTGTAACTTTTACAGCGCCATCTGTCACAAAGCGAAAAAAGTGGTCCATCTAAAACATTCGTAGTTCTTTACGTACTACACGAATATGTAATAAAAATGGGGGTTCCTATTTTAAAAAAACCCAGTTGATATCCGTTTGATCTATGGCAGCGCCATCTAGCGGGCCAACCATAGCGTCATCTGGTTTCCACCTTGAAGCTAGACGAGTTTCGTTCTTTGTAGTTTTTTCGTTTGATGTTCATTTCGTGAGATATTTGGCCCGGTCACGATCAGTGGAGCACCCTGTGTACAGAAGGCGGATATTATCGCGTACTTTGCTTTGGCGGGGCTGTCACTTGTACTCAGGTGATTCATGTGAAAAGGTTTGCTAAGTCACTATGGCGACACAGCGGGAATTTACAGACTCTGAACGTGGAATTCAGTATTCTGAGATGCACAGCCGCAAGTGAGTGCTGAGTGCACCAAATTTCAATCACTACCTCTCGTTGCAGACAGTACAAGGGCAAGCGGCCTGTAATGTAATAAAATATAAATTTTTTGTTTGTTTTGTGACTATTAGTGTAATGTAACAAAAAAATATGAGCCCTGACTTATACAAAAAAAAACACACATTAATGCAATGGCTCAGCATAAAAGAGAAGTAACTAATGTAGGAATATTATTAACAGTGTGTAAGGTTGTTGCTTTAATTTGTTCTGAAAGCGGGCTGATAGACAATAAAAGCCGGTTAAAAGCTGTGAGCTGTCTGGGGAAGTTAACCTTGCGTTACTGAGCAACTGTTTCACCAGGCATCCAGTCTAGCTTACCAAAGTCCCAACCAGACTGACATTAATTATAATCTTTTAATAGTCATACGACAACCGGTGATTATATATATATATATATATATATATATATATATATATATATATATATATATATAAGAGAATTTAAATAAAAAGAAATAAATCAGTTTATATTTGGACATTTATTTTAACATTGATCATTGTTCCATTAAAATTTCAGCATATTAAACTTGATTCATAACTAAACTGGTGCCTTATTTACGATTGTGAAAATGTGAGTTTGTAATCTTACGGAACACATCAAATTGGGAGCCAAGATTGGGAGACTGCATACAACACTGCATTCATAAAATAACACACGAAGAACGTTGAAACATATGCAAGAGGAAATTAACCACAACCAACCGATTCAATTTTCACCCAAAGAAGCTACGTTCGTAGCGCAATCCTGTCCGCCATGTAATTACCACACACTGGTATACTAAATTCATACTAACTCTCTGTGAAATCTTCCCGAAAAGAATAGCTGAGGGTTACTTCGATGATTACACCACATGCTTCACGTGGTCAACTTGGTTTACACAAAGCGTGTAACTCCACAATAATTTTGACAATTAAAATAAATTACATCGAAACGCAATTTACAAAAGGAAAACCTCGAACTGGTTACTGTCGTCTTGCTATTAACCTGATGGGTTAAACAATTGTATATGCACGTGGTACTGGTCTCACAAAGTACGCCCCACGTGGGTTGAACATAAAGAAAAGTTGCTATATTGAAAAATATTGTCAAGACGAGACGTTATAATCTCAAGCAAATTCGCATTTAAGATTGATGCTCTTAGTTAGAGTTACTGATCAACACGTGGTTCCACTTTACTCACAAAGTAGTGACAAAGCAACTACCGGAATATATTCTGAACTTCACACTCGAAATACACTGTGTTGCAATTTAAGATAACATTAGATATTTTAGAGCTAAACCTGAAATAAAGGTGATTAAATTTTCAGTTAGGCTGAACTTAAGAAATCCATTGCCCTACGGACTTAGCAGAAACGCGCTTAGCCGGAGATCTTACCACTTCAGACGCTCGCCACGGACAGACTGACCTGGGATCCTACCGAGCATGCTTAACAGATACAAACGGAAGTGACCAGAGAGGCAGCTCCCTATACCAACATGACAAGGGATGGACAGGACCATACTAAGAATAGAAACCTCTTTGCTTTTAGAAAGCGTAGCTACCTGTTCCAACGTTGGTCCTACTGTTCTCTAGCAGACAGGCTTGTCTGCTACCATCAAGCATGCAACTAGAAATACATTTGCTCATTCATTCTTTCACACAGAAGGGAAGGGGGATGACAATATTTTATCATATACAGTATACAAAATAAAGCGGATGTAGGTTCCGTATGAGACTGTGTGACATGAATTACATATAAACTGTGTTTTAAAGTGTAGTAGTGTGACAGATCGTTCTTGTTTATGTGTAAAAGTAACGCGTTCCACTGCTCAGTCTCCTCCTAGATAGTCAGAAACACCACAGTAAATTTAGAAGAGGAATTTATGCCGTAAATGACAACAGATTTAAGAAATTAACATGAAAGGAATCCAACAGAGACCTTTCATAACCCCAACGCTCCGGGAAAAGACTGTGCAGGGAATTTTCTGGCCATGCTAGGACATTCCCAAGCAGGCTTCTCACACCCAACTTAAACAAAAAATGTAAAGAAAAGGCAAAAGGTTACCAGCTACTTGCTAAAACACAATAATTTCAACACATCTTTAGAATCTACCAATTTCAAAGAGAAAAAAACCTATTTAAAAGATAGTGTAGACCTAATTCGGTCAGTAAGTAAAAACAATGGTTCCTGTGCCATTAATATGAAAACAATTTCAGGTTGTTACCCTTATGGAGTTCACCAGTATTTGCTCATTGCAAGAGCCAACTGATCACAGGAAGATTTATGACTGGTTATTAACAAGTAAAATTTATGAAAAAAGCAAAGGTGCCACAGCAATTAAAAAAACATGAAAATAACATCAGTATTATAAAGCAGAACATTACAATGCACAATCCGCAAAACCGAAAAAAAGAGAAAAAACATATTTTACAAATTGGTTATCGCAAAACTAGCTCAGTTCTCAGGGTAGTTACGTAATCGTCGATACATCGTGGTTTCGTCTCGATTCCCCGATATAAGATAACAAGAGTAGCACCTACAAATGAAATCCTATAATGGAATTGGAATCCTGTGACCAGACCTTTTCTGCCTGGGATGTTATCTCGTGATATAAAAAAATCTGTAAATAAAATTGTTAAAGTATTAGTAGCTGCTTCCGGTCTCGTGGGATCTGAAGTAAAGTTAATTGTCCTAACCGACGGCACGTCTCGTAGATGAGCTAAAAGAAAAATGTTAAAGATTTTTCTAAGATGGCTCCTAACAATGAAAATTCATTGTTAAGGCCCATATATACTTAAGACAATAAAGGTATCAGATTTACGATAGATTGACCACATACACAAATTATTTTGACAAAATAACCGTTATATTTTTCGGGTTTTAAGTACAACCTACATTATCAGCTGGTACAGCAAGATGAGCTTTACACAAGAACGTCCTCTTAGGTCCGAATCCAAGTAGATAAGATAAGCGAATGACAAAGGAAAGACAGTTCATGCATAGAAGCGCCAGAGTCCATGGAATAACATGTCCAGTGTAGTTCTATCTCTTCTTCTTTGGCGTACTTGTCGATTATTTATAAAATTTATCGTAATATTTATTTACATTTTTTTTAAAACCCCAGTCCACCCAGGAGTAACAGTACAGTCCTTCATTTAACGACCGAGAGCAGCGGCGTTTGCGTAGTTGTCAGCACTGTCAGATACGCAACACTGTGTGAAATAACTGTCGGACGTACGACGAACGTATCCGTTAGGTCATTGCGGCCGAGATTTGTCGCTAACATTCTATGGCAGCAGACGACTTACGCGAGCGCCTACGCTCACAGCAAGACATCGCCTGCAGGGCGTCTCCTGTTTTCTTCTGTTTCCACGAAAGCATAATTACATTTGAAACTAATGTTTCCTGTTCCGCTTGTGGTGGGCTAGATGGAAAATCACTAGGAGATTTATACTTTTCTCAACAGCAGACTGCTTTGTCAAGACGTTTGTTCAACTGTTTACTGACATTTGGAAGATTTCAGTGCGGTAGGGAGAGCTTTATACCTTGGTACACTTTCCATACTTTCGCCTCTAGCCCTTTAATAGAAGTTTAATTTATTTTCTTATTCCATTTTCTAATGATTGCATTCACATTTTATGTGCTACAGTCTATATCTTAGATTGCAAAAGTTACTCTAAAAAATTAAGGTTTATTTTCAAATGTAAAAGTATTTTCCAGGGTACAACATGGTCATGCACCATTCATCGAGAACATCTTGTAATATTGTGTCTGATCGTCCATCTGTTTAATGATTACACTTCTACACACCAGTAATCAGAAAGAGAAATCAAATTAATCGAAAACATTAACAAGAACCAACTACAAGTTAAATGCATTTTGACATACAAACAAGTGGAAACTAAAACCTATCTTTACTTTCAAGACAGGCAAAATTATTTAGATTGAGAGGTACGTGCTAAGTCGATAGTTGCCAACCGCAAGGTGGAATGAGTATAATATCTTTGAGCAGGAGGATCTTAGAAGGTTAAGAGAGCCGGGCGCGCACAGTAAAAAACTCGGTCGTCGCAGCTGTGTCCAGAGGAAGCAGACGTGTGGTGACAGTTTTAAGGTAGGATTTGCGCTACGCAGTTCTCAGGTTGTACACTGAGCAAAACCTTAGCACGTTAATGGGAGAAGCTATAAAAGGATTTCAAAATGGTTTTTGTTAGATAATGTCCAAGTTTTGACACAGTAAGCGTTTTGTAAAATTTTTTGTAAGAATGATTCGTGCTTCAAAAATGTTGGAAATGGTAGTTTTTGTATACGACTTAAATTTTTAAAAGGTCTCTGTTGGATTCCATTTATGTTATTTTCTTAAATCTGTTGTCATTTACGGCATAAATTCCACTTCTAAATTTACTGTGGTGTTTCTATATGGGAGGAGACTGAGCAGTGGAACGCGTTACTTTTACACATAAACAAGAATGATCTGTCACACTACTACACTTTAAAACACAGTTTATATGTAATTCATGTCACACAGTCTCATACGGAACCTACATCCACTTTCTTTTATATACTGTATGAGATAAGATACTGCATCCCCCTTCCCTTCAGTGTGAAAGGATGAATGAGCAAATGTATTTCTAGTTGCATGCTTGATGGTAGCAGACAAGCCTGTCGGAACAGGTAGCTACGCTTTCTAAAAGCAAAGAGTTTTCTATTCTTAGTATGGTCCTGCCTGTCCCTTGTCATGTTGGTATAGGAAGCTCTCTGGTCACTTCCGTTTGTATTTGGGAAGCACCCTCGGTAGGGGCCCAGGCAGTCTGTCCGCGGCGAGCGTCTGAAGTGGTGAGATCTCTGGCTAAGTGCGTCTCTGCTAAGTCCATAGGACAATTGATTTCTTAAATTCATCCTAACTCAAAATTTAATCACCTTCATTTCAGGTTTAGATCTAAAATATCTAATGTTATCTTAAATTGCAACGCAGATTAATTCGAGTGTGAAGTTCTGAATATCTTCTGGTAGTTGATTTGTCACTACTTTGTGAGTAAAGTGGAACCACGTGTTGAAGATCCGTAACTGTAAGATCATCAAACGTAAATGCCAATGTGCGTGAGATTATAACGTCTCGTCCTGACAATATTTTTCAATATAGAAACTTTTCTTTATATTCAACCCATGTGGGGTGTACTTTGTGAGACCGGTACCACATGCTTATACAATTGTTTGACCCATCAGGTTAATAGTAAGACAATATTAACCAGTTCGAGGTTTTTCTTTTGTAAATTACATTTCGATGTAATTTATTTTAACTATCAAAATTATTTTGGAGTTACACTCTTTATGTAAACCAAGTTGACCATGTGAAGCATCTGGTGTAATCATCAAAGTAGCCCTTAGCTATTCTTTTCAGGAAGACTTAACAGAGAGTTGGTGTGAATTTAGTATACCAGTGTGTGGTAATTTCATGACAGACAGGATTGGGCTACGAACGTAACTTCTTTGGGTGAAAATTGAATCGGTTGGTTGTGGTTAATTTCCTCTTGCATATGTTTCAACGTTCTTCATGTGTTATTTTATGAATGCAGTGTTGTATGCAGTCTCCCATTCTTGGCTCTGTATTTGATGTGTTCTGTAAGAATACAGACTCACATTTCCACAATCCTAAATAAGGCACCAGTTTAGTTATGAATCAAGTTTAATGTGCTGAAATTTTAATGGAACAATGATCAATGTCAAAATAAATGTCCAAATGTAAACTAATTTATTTCTTTTTATTTAAATTCTCTTTTGATATATACACTCCTGGAAATGGAAAAAAGAACACATTGACACCGGTGTGTCAGACCCACCATACTTGCTCCGGACACTGCGAGAGGGCTGTACAAGCAATGATCACACGCATGGCACAGCGGACACACCAGGAACCGCGGTGTTGGCCGTCGAATGGCGCTAGCTGCGCAGCATTTGTGCACCGCCGCCGTCAGTGTCAGCCAGTTTGCCGTGGCATACGGAGCTCCATCGCAGTCTTTAACACTGGTAGCATGCCGCGACAGCGTGGATGTGAACCGTATGTGCAGTTGACGGACTTTGAGCGAGGGCGTATAGTGGGCATGCGGGAGGCCGGGTGGACGTACCGCCGAATTGCTCAACACGTGGGGCGTGAGGTCTCCACAGTACATCGATGTTGTCGCCAGTGGTCGGCGGAAGGTGCACGTGCCCGTCGACCTGGGACCGGACCGCAGCGACGCACGGATGCACGCCAAAACCGTAGGATCCTACGCAGTGCCGTAGGGGACCGCACCGCCACTTCCCAGCAAATTAGGGACACTGTTGCTCCTGGGGTATCGGCGAGGACCATTCGCAACCGTCTCCATGAAGCTGGGCTACGGTCCCGCACACCGTTAGGCCGTCTTCCGCTCACGCCCCAAGATCGTGCAGCCCGCCTCCAGTGGTGTCACGACAGTCGTGAATGGAGGGACGAATGGAGACGTGTCGTCTTCAGCGATGAGAGTCGCTTCTGCCTTGGTGCCAATGATGGTCGTATGCGTGTTTGGCGCCGTGCAGGTGAGCGCCACAATCAGGACTGCATACGACCGAGGCACACAGGGCCAACACCCGGCATCATGGTGTGGGGAGCGATCTCCTACACTGGCCGTACACCACTGGTAATCGTTGAGGGGACACTGAATAGTGCACGGTACATCCAAACCGTCATCGAACCCATCGTTCTACCATTCCTAGACCGGCAAGGGAACTTGCTGTTCCAACAGGACAATGCACGTCCGCATGTATCCCGTGCCACCCAACGTGCTCTAGAAGGTGTAAGTCAACTACCCTAGCCAGCAAGATCTCCGGATCTGTCCGCCATTGAGCATGTTTGGGACTGGATGAAGCGTCGTCTCACGCGGTCTGCACGTCCAGCACGAACGCTGGTCCAACTGAGGCGCCAGGTGGAAATGGCGTGGCAAGCCGTTCCACAGGACTACATCCAGCATCTCTACGATCGTCTCCATGGGAGAATAGCAGCCTGCATTGCTGCGAAAGGTGGATATACACTGTACTAGTGCCGACATTGTGCATGCTCTGTTGCCTGTGTCTATGTGCCTGTGGTTCTGTCAGTGTGATCATGTGATGTATCTGACCCCAAGAATGTGTCAATAAAGTTTCCCCTTCCTGGGACAATGAATTCACGGTGTTCTTATTGCAATTTCCAGGAGTGTATATCACCGGTTGTCGTAAGATGACTATTAAAAGATTATAATTAATGTTAGTCTGGTTGGGAATTTGGTAAGCTAGACTGGATACCTGGTGAAATGGTTGCTCAGTAATGTAAGGTTAACTTCCGCAGATAGCTCTCAGCTTTTAACCTGCTTTTATTGTCTTGAATATCAGCACCTCTTTCAGAACTACTTAATGCATCAACATTACAATATATATGTATATATATATATATATATATATATATATATATATATATATATATATATATATATATAATGGTTTGAAGTTGGTTTTGGTATAACTCAAGTTATAAGAGCAAAGTTATTTCAAATAACTAATTTTATGCAATTACACAACTGGAATTATTCAAGTCAAGATATAATTTCATTAAGTAAACATCAGGGCCAAAAGTTAAATTTTCAGTACCATCTTAATGCCATTGCACAAACGGCATTATTCTCTTAAACTTGATTGCTGAGTCAAATGCGTATTTCATTACTGGCCAAATGGAGGAGTGCAAGAAACAAGTTTGCAGATGCAGTCAGATGCAGGTTTGGTGAATAATTTTTTTGGAACAATTTTATCTTTGATACTTTCACTAATTAAAAAGGAAACAATTTTGGTTAGATACTTTCACTTTTAAAGATACTTTCACTAATTAAAAAGGAAACAATTTTGGTTAGATACTTTCACTTTTAAAGATAATTTTGGATCTGATACTTTCAAGATGTTAAAGAAACTCAATTGACTTACAAGTGTCTTATGTTCCATAGTAAAAGATCTTCTGTTTCAAGATACAAGATGGTATACGCTCGACGAAGCACGGTTTAAAGGTCCACAAGGCATATAAATATTTATAGAAACATACGGCATTTTCTGCACAACATAGTTTTGCACCAGCAGAATTAATATATTCCTAATAGGTTCAATGTATTATACATAAGTTAAATGTATAGAATGTGTAATATTTAGAAGTTGTGCGCAAAACACATCATGTCTCGGAACAACCAAAACCGAATAATATGGCGAAAACTGCTTATGGTGGTCTCTTGTGCGCATTCGTCGACGTGACTATAAAATCACTCTCTACACTGAAGTCCTAATCAAAGAATATCATGTGTTCCTAGCCACGCTATCCTCTAGATACTACACTCTCCTCTACTGTATTTTAGTGTTATAGGTCTACATTTACTCAAAGGTTGGTGTTGCCAACGGCCACAGAGTGTGGAGTGTGCGGCGCGAGCCCGCGCTCTTCCCCTTTTCCCCTCTGCATCTCACCCCCCTCCCGGTATGGGTCTATGGATGGAGAAAACCAATCGGTTAAAATCTATACCGGTATTTTAGTTCTGAGTAACCGTTTTTTTTCGGTATTTATTTTGTCTCAGTTATAACACTAACAACCGAGTAAAAGAATCGAAGCATTTAGCCATAGCAGCAGTGCTAAAATTTTTCGTTTTTAAATGCACCTTTTTCTGATTTGTGAAGTTTGCATTGGTGTGGAACATTACGTTATTGGAGAAAATGGGAAAAGTGATCAGTGCTATTTTAGAAACGATTCCGACAGAAACGAGCAGCAAACACATAGCTTAAGACTCGGCATATTATTACTGAGACAATAATATCCGTGTTGCCGTATATCGTGGCTTAAGGCACGTATTTCCGTGCAGTTTGCAAGACTCCCCTCCATCAGGTCTAGACGGCTTGTTTCCGCTGTCGTCACTGGACCTTCACTGTATTCCAGAATGGCGCTAACGCTAGTCTGGAAGTATTTTTACGAAGTTACACAACAACGAAGTACTTTGCTTCATTAGCTTTAAATGATTGGATTTGTCTGCCATTTCTATGAAATAATAAAAGAGGAAGGAAATTATGGTATCAACTATAGATTAAAAACTTAACAGTTCTTTAATAGTTTACAATAATAGTATACAATACAAAAAAGTGGCTGATCTGCAACCTGTCTGTACATAATGTGCCATTATCTGCTTGTAGATAATGAAAACGGATAAATTCACCGTTTTCACCGCTTTGCACAGTGGTGACTGCTGAAGCCGTATGATGTATGATCCCCGATTACATGATTTTTGAGCAGAGTTTTAATAAATTATAATAAATAGGAAAATACTGCTGATTTTTTGTTATATTCAATCACTAATCATTTCTTGCGAAAAGCAGCGAACTGTGGATGGACTGAGTTTTCTTTTATTTGTCTATGTAACTTAATATTTCGACTCTGTATGTCTTGAAACAGAGGAAGTCAAAATGTTTCAGTATTTGCTCGATATCTATGTTTATTACAGAAAACTACGGGATTAAAAAACCGAAAACCTGTTATTTCAGAACTGGTTGTTTTGAGCGGTTTGAATAGTCAGGTTAAATTGCATGAGAAAAGTCGATATAACCGAAAACTGATTGTTTCAGCGATAGCCGTCATCGCTACACTAGGGATGGCAGTTGTTGCTAAAACAACCACTGTTCGGTTATATCCGTTGCTTTCAACGCCAGTTTAACCGCCAGTTTAACCTGACTGTTAAAGTCGCTCAAAATAACCTGCTTCCGAAATAACCCATTTCGGTTTTTTTATTTCCATTATTTCCTGTAATACACATAGTAATCAAGCAAAGACTGAAAAATTTTGACTCACTGCGTTTCGGTATACATAGGATCAGAATATTTAATCGGCAAACAAAAGAAAACTTTGTCTACAGTTCCCTGCTATTTTCGAAAAGCGATAAGTGGCTGAATATTATAAAAGAATGACCAGTACTGTCCTCCTGATGCTAATTTTTTGAAACTGCTCGAAAAGCACGATCTAATTGAGGATCATACCACTATTTGGGCATTAACAGTGCTCAGCCCAGAAGGGTGAAAACTGTGAATTTGTACGTTTTCATTATCTACAATTCAGATAAGGGAATATTATATAGAGACGTGCTAGAGATTAGCTACTTTCCGTTTTTATTGTAAACTGTGAATGGTTAAGTTTTAAGTTTTCTTCTTAATCTTTTGAAGGGATTGTATTTGACTGATAGTGCACTTCGTTAAATACACTATATGATCAAAAGTAGCCGGACACCCCGAAAAACATACTGCCAGGTACTCCATATCAGCGATCTCAGAAAGAGCAAAATGGGACGCACTGCGGAACACAAGGACTTCGAACGTGGTCAGCTGATTGGGTGTCACTTGTGTCATAGGTCTGTACGCGAGATTTCCACGCTCCTAAACATCAATAGGTCCACTGTTTCCAATGTGATACTGAAGTGGAAATGTGAAGGGACACGTACAGCAAAAAAGCGTAAAGGCCGACTTCGTTTGTTGACTGACAGAGACCGCCGACAGTTTGAAGAGGGTCGTAATGTGTAATAGGCAGACATCTATTCAGACCATCAGATAGGAATTCCAAAGTGCATCAGGATCCACTGCAAGCACTATGACAGTTAGGCGGGAGGTGAGGAAACTTGGATATCATGGTCGAGCGGCTGCTCATAAACCACACGTCACGCCAGTAAACGCCAAACGACGCCTCGCTTGGTATAAGGAGTGTAAACATTGAAAGATTGAACAGTGGAAAAACGTTGTGTGGAGTGACGAATCACGGCGCACAATGTGGCGATACAATGGAAGGGTGTGGGTAGGGAAACTGTCCGGTGAACATTGCATGGGGGCTTAATTATTTTAGAATGCAAATATTTTTTAATTTTAGTCGCTGTCTGTCCGGTTACGCAGTCTCGCAAACGGTTGGCCCTGATTAGTATTTGTACGCATCTGACTGCATAGAACAACAACAAAGATTGAAAGAAAACTTCTGTTAACACAATTAATTAATTAAGTCCCCAGCAACTATGAAAGCTACGAAACAACAAGGCACAAGTGTTGCTGTTCTGTGTGGAAGTGTGATTCAACGTACACATCTGGCACGGTTCTTCCTCAATACGACAAGATATTTTAAATACCATTTATACTGAAGTAATAAAAAAAATAAACAAATACTATAATTACACATAGAAACCAGAAATACAGTCTAATACAAGAACACGAGCCAGATGCTTTGTTGGCTGAACCTGTGTCCAAGAGGCATTATTGTTTAAGACATTGAAATAATAAAAAAAAAGAATTTTTTTTTACCTTCATATATATTGACGAAAAGCACACTCTGATCATTACAGCATCCCCAATCCAACAACATCTGGTGTCTAGCCCATCAAAACAATACTACAAGTTTTGAACAAGCACTCACTACCGCAACTTCTCAACTACGACTCGCTACTACCACATCTCCACAAGCACTGCCTACTGCTGCTTCTCAATAAGCACTCTCCACTACCACTTCTCAACAAACACTGCTAGTGGAGGCGGCTGAATAATACTCTTTGGCGCAATCTCTGGCGCTGTGGCTCAGTGTAGCCACCTTTCAACATCATCTGCCAGCATGTGTAGCGCCAACAGTAAAATTCGGAGGCGGTGGTGTTACGGTGTGGTCGTGTTTTTCATGGAGAGGGCTTGCACCCCCTGTGGCACAATCACAGTACAGGCCTATATTGATGTTCTAAGCACCTTCTTACTTCCCACTGTTGAAGAGAAATTTGGGGATGGCGACTGCATCTTTCAACACGATCGAGCACCTGTTGATAATGTACGGCCTGTAGAGGAGTGGTTAAACGAGAACAGCATCCCTGCAATGGACTGGCCTGCACAGACGCCTGACCTGAATCCTACGGAACACCATTGGGATGTTTTGGAA
Organism: Schistocerca piceifrons; assembly: GCF_021461385.2. Taxonomy (NCBI): domain Eukaryota; kingdom Metazoa; phylum Arthropoda; class Insecta; order Orthoptera; family Acrididae; genus Schistocerca; species Schistocerca piceifrons. The sequence continues at coordinate 1,194,051,384 of NC_060138.1, forward strand.
CGCCGACTTCGTGCCAGGTCTCACCGACCGACATCGATACCTCTCATCAATGCAGCACTCCGTGAAGGATGGGCTGTCATTCCGCAGGAAATCTTCCGGCACCGACTGAACGTATACTCGCTTGAGTGGAAACTGTCATCAAGGCTTAGAGTTGGCCAACACCATACTGAATTCCAGCATTACCGGCGGACGGCGCCACGAACTTGTAAGACACTTTCAGCCAGGTGTCCGCATACTTCTGATCACATAGTGTAGTTCCAGTGTAGAGATGGTGCCATTCTGTAATACAACTAAGACTGGGAAACTACCATACAGACGAGACAGGGCAAGTCTCGCACACTGCAGGTACACACTTCCCATCCAGTAGGCCACACCACTTGGTAACAGGTACATTACAGTCTCAGCAATGCTGTCCACCTGACCACGATATTACCGTACTTGGCCTCCCGTGATGGTTATCAGAAACACGCGATGACGTTACAGCTGATCAAGAAAAACGCATAGCACTGTGAACGATTTCCAGGCAGTTGTCCATATACTATCAAGTGGTTCAGCATGCCATCGCGAAATATCACGATAAAAACTCGAAATAAGCGAGCGAAGAGCTGTCACTCACAGGTGCAATAATACTGTGGCTGACAAATACAAATTCTTATATATGTGCTTGTTGCTCTGTCGGCAGTTTTATTAAAACAGCACTAATCAACTTTCCCATTTTCTACACCAGCGCAATAGTTCAGAGCAATGCAAGGTTTATTAACAAAAGTTACTTGTTTTGTTAAAAAGGGTTAGGTGAGAACCAAAAAAATTAGGATTTCTGCTATGGCTACTGATATTTCAGTGTTTTTACCCTGTTATTAGTAAATAATAAAAAAGAACAGCAGTTACGACTGAGACCAAACATATACCGAAAACAGCAATTATTCAGAACTAAAACACAGGTATCGGTTTTAACCGGTCGGTTTTTCCCAGCACTAATCTACAATGGCCGTGGACACGCCTTCTACATCTCATACAGTCATTTTTGTAAGGGCCTTACTCCAAATTTTGACAAAATGAACAGATTCTACATTCATAGACACTTCTTTATGCATGAAAGGGGCTCTATTCCATAGACTGTAAATGTGTTTTCGCCACTTCGTTAGAGCGACGTCATTTTTGAAAGTGTGTTACTACTGGAATAATGCCCTTCCAATGGTGATCGTCTTGGTAAGCCACATATCGAATATGTAATGCAGTGGCTATTAACAGGAACAAAATGCAAGACATACAACTACAGATATTTCCATGGTGATTTGATGAAATGGCCTGTACGTAACAATGCTGCTGGTGATGAGCAGTCAAACCATTTTGTATGTGCTTCGAGTAGAGTTACAATACTGTGAAAATAGAAACAATTAAAACACTACTGAAACTAACTTGGCCATGCGAATGAATTACTTCCTGATGAAAAGGGCCTTATTCAAACATTCAGGACTTCTTTTTTTTAAAAAAAAGATTGCAAAACTTGGCAACTGCAGTAATGGCAAAATATCTATTTCATTCTGTTCTTTAACTATGGCAAAAGCCGTCGTGTTACGTTGCGTATACTCACCCACAGCACGTTTTCCTCAGTTCCCGAAAGCTTAAGATTTTGGAATGAGGTCCCTTCAAAAATGACTGCATCGTTTACAGTAATACTAAGTTATACAGAACTGCAACCAGTCACTTCTTTGAATAATTATGTTTTATTCCATGAATCGGTTTTCGAACGTTTTCAGGTTCATCTTCAGATGGTTACAGGAAGTTACATCATTACTGGTAGTAGCATAATGCTGGGTGCTGGCTCTATGGCAGAAAGATGGGTTACACTTTAATGTATCGCCATGACTATAGCTTATATGTCGATATGGATATGAATTTAGTTTTTACTTGCTGCGACAGTGTAGGCGGCTATTTTCGGTTAGTACCCATCTGTTTGCCTCCATTTTGATGTGAATTAGTTATATAAGGACACACACTTCCACACAAACTATATTAATTCACACTTTGAAAGCGAGACTTTTCCAGCATCCAGCATGAGCTTTACAACTGTTGCTTGCAACAAAGATCTTGACAGAAAGATATGGCATAGGTCTACTTTGTACAGAGATGTAATTTGTTGTTCTTTACATGTATTAAAGTCGATATAAGGGCAAGTATTTTAATCAGAATGGCGATAACATGAGAGCACAAGATAAAATAAATAAATAAATTACTACCAGAACAAACTTCAGGTGATCTGATATCTTATTTCTAATTGTATATTACAGGCAGTTTAGCATTTTTTTTTCTGTTGACTTATTTCTGTTGTTATGTTAACATGATCTGGGGTATTATCAAGAGAAGATTCTGTTTATTTTAGCAATAGGTATATGTATAAGAGTTATAGTGATTGTAATGGACTAAAGCTATTTGTATGGCTGTACACTTCATATTTAAAAAATAATGAACAAAAGTTCTTTAACTGTTGACTTATTTTTATTCTTACGTTAGAGTGATCTGGAATATTGATAAAGGCAGCTTCTGTTTGTTCCAGCTAGAATTAAAACGTATAAAAGTACTGATTTATGTTAGCAGTAGAGGGCTTTACCATTTAGAGATATAGTACAGGTTTTATTCTGTGGTGGGATATTACGTTGACACCAGTGTGGTTAGTATGTAAGGAGAGGGAGGGGGGGGGCTTTGGGAGGGGGGTGGTGGTGGGGAGCCGGTGTAGGGTTCGTTGGGTGGTTACTTGTTTTGTACTAGTAGATCTTCAAAGTTCTGAAGGAAAAATTTATTTCTCAGTTCAGTTTGATCATTGAGTAGGTAGTCAGGTGCTGTATTTGTGTAGATAAATATTTCAATTTCTTCAAGAAGGTCAAGTATTGTGCCTTTGTTGGCAAAATGTAGTATTCGGAGATGCTGTTCTATGTTGTTTGCAGAATGATTGTGTTGGGCAAGGTGTGAGGCAAAGCTGGACTTGTTCAGATTGTTAAGACGGAGTCCATCTACGTGTTCTTCAAATCTTGTTGTGAGGCTTCTACCAGTTTGTCCAATGTAGAAGCTACTACCAGTAATGATGTAACTTCCTGTAACCATCTGAAGATGAACCTGAAAAGGTTCGAAAACCGGTTCATGGAATAAAACATAATTATTCAAAAAAGTGACTGGTTGCAGTTCTGTATAACTTATTTACATTCAATATACAGTCACGGTTCTAAAATATCCGTAATGGATAAGCATAATCTAGTTTACAGTAATGTCAGAAGCGTCGAGCGGCCCACGCAGAAGCCCTCACGGTGGTTGGTTCGCCTACGGCACTTGGCGGCGACCTGCGTGCTGGAATACAGAGCCAGGGCAGCGAGTGGTTAGTGGTTAGAGACCTGGGGGCCGGCAGGTGCACGGTTACTGCTGGCTGCTGGCTGCGCGGAGCGTGGCGGGCATTGCGAGGAAATCGATGGCGCTGATCGCTTAATGCGCTGGAAAACACTTCACGCGTGGCGGGCAGGGGCCGCCGTGGAAATCACTCCGCTCTGCGGGGAGCGAGCTGTGCGGATAATGCCGAGGTCTGAGCTCCGGCAAGATGGCGGGCCGCAGCTCAGAGGGATGAAGAAGGGGGGCCACGCAGACGGGTAGCATTCATCCCACACTAGGTGAGCAGAGCCCTACGTCATAGTGACGTACCCACGCGTCATCATTAGTTTCAAGAGTTGTGCTATCGACTGTCGTGTGCATACTGTATATATCGACTGTTGTGTGCGTCTTGAATCTGTTTATGTGCTTTCATTGTCTTATTGTCCGGTGTTGCTAGCGTGTACGTCGTTCTGAACATGGGCTCTAACGGAGATAACTTTCGAGCAGATCCATGAAGATAGTCTGAAAGATTTCACTATGTTTCTTAGTTGATTTACAACACGACGGCAAAATTAAATGGAACTAGATGGTTTAATGTTTCTAGCAACATTCGGAATTATCTTCAGAACCATTTCAATTTCTCAGTTTAACATTTCTGCCCACATGAATTATGTACAATTCATTGGATTTTATAAAGATACGAAACACTTTAATTTCTTCCTATTTCACGTTTTTTATCTACATGATTTATTCAATATTAATCGGATTGAAAACATGACTAGACACTTTTTTAACTTTCGTTACGGTTATGATTCCTTCATTCAGATATTCGTTACGTTCACGAAACATACAATAACATCCCACATTTTTTGGATTGCAGCTTAATAATTAATTACTTAACTTTACTGTCCACACGATTAATGCACGATTCATCGGATTTAAAAAGAATGACAAGATTTTTTTATTTAGCTGTCGCTCCTTCGCTCAGACATTAATTATGTTTATGAAATACACAATAACATCGCACATTGTTGGGATTACATTTAACAATTCATTCAGCTGGGATGAGCATGTCACACAACTCCTGCCACTTCGTTTGTACACATGTATTTACATTTAGCTTTGACGTCATCGGTACAACTGTAAAGATCGATATACGTACTCAGTTAGTCGATTTAGGTTATTTATGTCACAATGACGTAGCGTTACGTCATTATGGATCAAATGGCTCTGAGCACTATGGGACTTAACATCTATGGTCATCAGTCCCCTAGAACTTAGAACTACTTAAACCTAACTAACCTAAGGACATCACACAACACCCATTCATCACGAGGCAGAGAAAATCTACGTCATTATGACGTAGGGTTCTCCTCACTTAGCGTGAGATGAATGCTACCCCTCGCAGACTGCTGGCTCGCGTCGAGCTCTAAGCTCTGCTCTGACTCACTAATAACAAAACTGTGTGTACGATGCTCAGGCGCGTGTCCAGGGTTCCGTTCTGATTACAGGGGGGTTCCACTTTGTTAAGGCGCGTACATACTAAGTCAACGAAGGCCAACGAACGACAGACACTGGATTTGGCCGAGCGTTGGTCGGTATTACATTGGCGTTCGGCTTCTGGTCCAGGGCAAACGAAGGGCTCGGAGCCAAGGGATTCGGCCATGTGGGATTTCTGTGAGGTCTGATATCTCGCTCCCGTTTTGTTATTGTTATAAAGTAGCGTTTTAATTAAAATTTTACTGGGAGATATGAAAGGGGACTGTCGGTATTTGCCGTGTCGATTTTCAAGAAGTTTTGCCCATAACTGTGGCCGGCCGGTGTGGCCGAGCGGTTCTAGGCGCTACAGTCTGGAACCACGCGACCGCTACGGTCGCAGTTTCGAATACTGCCTCGAGCATGAATGTTTGTGATGTCCTTAGATTAGTTAGGTTTAAGTAGTTCTAAGTTCTAGGGGACTGATGTCCTCAGAATTTAAGTCCCATAGTGCTCAGAGCCATTTGAACCATAACTGTGAATGAAGTTTGTAATCTCCCCTCTCTTTCCCAATTCCAGTTATCGTCCACAGAAAGCAAAGTTTTGTAAGAAAAATTTGAAAGGAGCGAGAGTTACAATAAACTTTCTAGTTTACTTAGCTTTTCGTGTATAGTTGGCTCCAGCTCTTCTTGTCTAGGGGTCTGATTCTTGAAGCTGAAAGTCTCATATTTTAGGTCCTAATGGTTGAATTGATGTAAATAAATTTGAAGATTGTTTTTGCAGAATTTTCGTTGTTACGTTAATATATTTTGTCACATTTTAGTATACCACACAGTCTTTTGAATTTTCGTATTAACAAAGCCGAAATTACGTTGTTCGCCCAAAATACAAAAATACGTCCGATCACATCAGAGGCATGCTTACTACTACTTCCCTTTGCGGTAATAACCACAAACCAAAGGGTTTACAGTTTTTCTTGACAAATGAATTTCTATTAATTTCGATTATTATTTCATAAATTAATCCACAGATAAACATAGTAAACAGTACTAGATTGCGTAATTAACAACAGAAATTTTAAGTGTGCCAAATAATTAGTAATTCCAAATGTTTCTAAAAAAAAAAGATAATTTTAACTGTACGTCCAGAGCTAGTGCTGACCGACTGTAACATCGAAAATAAAGTAATTCCTTTTCATAAATTTTAGCTTGAAAAATAACATATGCTGAATAAAATTATATGAAAGTTTTCAGAAAAGCAGCTGACATAATATTGAACTGTCCAAAATTTGAAAAATAATACTGATGTAGACAACTACAGTTGAGGGAAAGTAATGCCAGAGGAGGATGGCCGTTGCAAGTTGCGAATTTGATAAATGTACTCAGCCTCTCTAGTACCGATGTAACCACATTCTTTGTAGGTCTGTTCTTGAGACCACAGATCTTGGTCAGAGAGGTTACTTCTTTTGAAGAGAGTAGCAAATAGTGTTTTAGACAGTCTGGCTATGTACGTGCCTTGAAAATGATGGAAGTTGACCTGCCGTGTAGTGGAGGTAGCATTATCTAAAAAAGGATTTCGTAATAACATGTTTTGAGAAAAAATTTTGAGGAAATGAGAAGATATGAATGCAAGAATGACAGATCCAATTTTTAAGGTAATCCAGTCTTTTTATATTTGTTACTGAGTACTTTCTTACTGTTAGAACATTGTATATGCTTAAAGTTTTCTGAAGAAATTTTATAGTGAAGCACATGGACTTCTCTGATAGTTGAAACAAGTGTTACGAAAATCACTTGTACACAAGAAAGTTGTTAAGAAATTTTTTGCTATTTTTGTGAGAACTTTATGAAAAGGCGCATTGTTGTCATGGCTTAATGAAGCATAGCTAAACTTGGAGTCATGTTCTCATTTATCTGTCGTTAAGATTAGTTCCCTATTTTTATTAGTTTCATGACTTTGTTTGCGTGTGTAGTGCCAACAGTAAAATTCGGACTCGGTGTTATGGTATGGTCGTGCTTTTCGTGGAGGGGACTTGCACCCCTTGTTGTTCCGCGTGGCACTATCACGGCACAGGCATACATTGATGTTTTAAATTCCTTCTTGCTTCCCACTGTTGAAGAACAATTTGGGGATGGCGATTGCATCTTTCAACACGATCGATCACCTGTTCATAATGCACAACCTGTGGCGGAGTGGTTACACGACAAAAAATCGCTGTAATAACATCTGGCCTGCACAGAGTCCTTACCTGAATCCTATCGAACACCTTTGGGATGTTTTGGAACCCCCACTTCGTGCCAGGCCCCACCGACCGACATCGAAACGTCTCCTCAGTGCAGCACTCCGTGAAGAATGGGCTGCCATTCCCCAAGAAACCTTCCAGCACCTGATTGGACATATGCCTGCGAGAGTGGAAGCTGTTGGTTGGTTTGTGGGGGTTGAAGGGACCAGACTGCGATGGTCATCGGTCCAAAGTGGAAGCTGTCATGAAGGCTAAGTGTGGTGGGACAACGACATACCGAATCCCAGCATTACCGATGGAGCGCGCCACGAACTTGTGTCATTTTCAGGCAGGTGTCCGGATACTTTTGATCACATAGTGTATAATTCTTCGTTTATTACCATACCTCATTCCGCTGTGTTCTTATCTTGAATCCTGCCAAATATATTCCTTAACATGTTCCTTTCAAAGATTCTTAATTTAGCTTCTTCTGATTTTATTAATGTTCATGTCACTCAAGTGTATGTCGGAACAGGTAAGGTGGAGTTTTAATATGCAGATCTTTCAATTTCTTAAAATAAGTTTGCCTTTTAATAGAGCCCAGCAATTCGAAAAACATGTATTGGCTTTTTGTGTATTACTGTTTATTTTTTTTTATGCCACTGTTGGCTGTAGTTAATAAGGTTCCAAGATAAATGAACTGAGTTACTGTTCCGATTTTCTCTGGACAAATTTTAAAGATGTCATCTTCTTTAGTTTGCCGTGGTTTACTTGTATTAATTACTAGTTCTGCTCTAACTAAACTGCAACACAACACTGTGGTGAGTGAATTAATTTTTTCATTTTCTCCTAAGATCACGATGTCACCTGTATAGGCTAGTCTGTTAAAATGGTGCCCTAATTTTGCTCCAAGTTTTCACAATTTTCTTTTCTTGCTGGTCTGCTCCATAAAGAGTATGAAAAGTGGCGGTGACAAAGCATCTCCATTTTCGATTCCGGAGGTAACATTGCCAAGAGACTAATTTGCATTTTAACGGTAAAATTTGAATTTTGATTTCACATTTATATCATCTGTATTGATTTGTCTGGGATTCCTGATTCTTTCAGAGTGATCCATAGATAAAATGGTTCAAATGGCTCTGAGCACTATGGGACTTAATTGCTGAGGTCTTCAGTCCCCTAGAACTTAGAGCTACTTAAATCTAACAAACCTAAGGACATAACACACATCCATGCCCTAGGCAGGATTCGAACCTGCGACAGTAGCAGTCGCGCGGTTCCAGACTGTAGTACCTAGGACCGCTCGGCCACATCGGCCGGCGATCCATAGATAGTTTCTGTTTATACTGTCAAATACTTCCTTTAAGTCTCTGAGAAGGAAGTGGTCATCCTGAACATTTTGTGACGTTATAGCGACGTACCGCTATGCGTGTCTAATTATTTTCCATTTCTTTTTCTTAACTACTCTAGAGGAGAGAATATGGTTTGTTAGCTCAGGAATAAAGCTTCAAATTCTTGACCGAGACGAGCAAATTCAGGCGTGCGTTTCCGCTGTTGGTGGTCGGTTGTAGGGCTTTCTGTGTACGGGAAATAACTTCCTAAGGGACTACGGTGAGCGAGATGAAGAGAGCCGTGTGCTTTTGTCGGCACTGGCTTCCGAACAGGTGTCCTTTCTTCGGAACAAGAATTGGAAAAAAATTAATTCGTTTACCTGGTATCTAATGAGCATTGCACTTGCTCGTATAGCAACTTAGTGTTGAGTTTGTAAGTCTGGTAGACAGGCACCACACATCACAGTCCATGTCCAGCAGGACAAGAAGCATGAACATTCGGTTTATTCAGGCTTATTTTCAAGAAGGATTCTTAACATGAAAATTTTATCCACTGTTGATCTGTTTTCTTCTAACACCAGCTTACGCACCGTCGGTAATTTCTTCTAGATGTAGTTATGGTCTTAATACAATTTTGTTTGTATTTTGTATGCAGTGTTGAGTAATGATAGTTCTCTGTAGGTGCAGACAGATGCCGCTCATTTTTTTATATACTGAGTGAATTACGAGGTGCATTCAAGTTCTAAGGCCTACGATTTTTTTCTAATTAACTACTCACCCGAAATCGATGAAACTGGCGTTACTTCTCGACGTAATCGCCCTGCAGACGTACACATTTTTCACAACGCTGACGCCATGATTCCATGGCAGCGGCGAAGGCTTCTTTAGGAGTATGTTTTGACCACTGGAAAATCGCTGAGGCAATAGCAGCACGGCTGGTGAATGTGCGGCCACGGAGAGTGTCTTTCATTGTTGTAAAAAGCCAAAAGTCACTAGGAGCCAGGTCAGGTGAGTAGGGAGCGTGAGAAATCACTTCAAAGTTGTTATCACGAAGAAACTGTTGCGTAACGTTAGCTCGATGTGCGGGTGCGTTGTCTTGGTGAAACAGCACACGCGCAGCCCTTCCCAGACGTTTTTGTTGCAGTGCAGGAAGGAATTTGTTCTTTAAAACATTATCGTAGGATGCACCAGTTACCGTAGTGCCCTTTGGAACGCAATGGGTAAGGATTACGCCCTCGCTGTCCCAGAACATGGACACTATCATTTTTTCAGCACTGTCGGTTACCCGAAATTATTTTGGTGGCGGTGAATCTGTGTGCTTCCATTGAGCTGACTGGCGCTTTGTTTCTGGATTAAAAAATGGCATCTACGTCTCATCCATTGTCACAACCGACGAAAAGAAAGTCCCATTCATGCTGTCGTTGCGCATCAACATTGCTTGGCAACATGCCACATGGGCAGCCATGTGGTCGTCCGTCAGCATTCGTGGCACCCACCTGGATGACACTTTTCGCATTTTCAGGTCGTCGTGCAGGATTGTGTGCACAGAACCCACAGAAATGCCAACTCTGGAGGCGATCTGTTCAACAGTCATTCGGCGATCCCCCAAAACAATTCTCTCCACTTTCTCGATCATGTCGTCAGACCAGCTTGTGCGAGCCCGAGGTTGTTTCGGTTTGTTGTCACACGATGTTCTGCCTTCATTAAACTGTCGCACCCACGAACGCACTTTCGACACATCCATAACTCCATCACCACATGTCTCCTTCAACTGTCGATGAATTTCAATTGGTTTCACACCACGTAAATTCAGAAAACGAATGATTGCACGCTGTTCAAGCAAGGAAAACGTCGCCATTTTAAGTATTTAAAACAGTTCTCATTCTCGCCGCTGGCGGTAAAATTCCATCTGCCGTACGGTACTGCCATCTCTGGGACGTATTGACAATGAACGCGGCCTCATTTTAAAACAATGCGCATGTTTCTCTCTCTTTCCAGTCCGGAGAAAAAAAATCGGAGGCCTTAGAACATGAATGCACCTCGTAAAAAATCTTCCCATTCTTCCGGTATTTGCTGTTCTTCTAAATCTTGACCATCAGGTTATGGTTTTTTCCCCAGTATACTAAAACTTTCATTTCCTTCTGCTGTTATTATTATTAAAATGGTAGGAATTTGTGACTTAAAAGTGAGGTTGACAGCAAGTTAAATTGGGGAGAGAAAGTATAACAAACTGAGGTGCCCCCCCTTCGCCGGCCGCGGTGGCCGAGCGGTTCTAGGCGCTTCAATCCGGAGCCGCGTGACTGCTACAGTCGCAGGTTCGAATCCTGCCTCAGGCATGGCTGTGTGTGAGTTCTAATTTCTAGGGGGCTGATGACCTCAGATGTTAAGTCCCATAGTGCTCAGAGACATTTTCTTAGCCCCTCTTCCCCCCTCTGCCACCCCCCCCCCCCTCACCGGCCCCCTCCACAGAACCAAAGCCTGGTTCAACTCTATTCTCTGGACCCATTTCTTCCGCTCTGGCGGTCTCAACAGACAGGAGAACGTCTCTACACAATACCTGAGAACGACGTGTTACACCTCTGCTGTGAAAATGACACGACTGCCTGTTTCACTAGCGTTGTATTCGCGTTGACGAGATCACCATCAGCACATGAGGCGAGACATTGTTTAGATGCGGGGAACTGAGTAGACAACGGAGAGCTTGAGATGTGACCCTGATGAGCTTAGACGGTACATTTTTTCAGCAGTAAACGCAAGCAGTATGAGATTCTGATTCAGTTGTTAGCAGAAACACAAGAACAATGCCAAACATCGTCTTAAGCACTTTGAAACCTTCGTCCCTGTCCTTCATGTAGGAACACCGTCCACATTTAGACAACTTCGCCTTATCCACTCGATGCGTAAACAGAAATGTCAGACGCTATGTCTCCACGGAGTTACACCTGTCAGTGAAACGTTGGATTTGCCGGTAATTACTGTCTTCAGATAAGATTAGCCTACGTTAAACGTTCTGCATTTATCCCGCTATCAACGAGCAGTACACCGGACTGCAATAAATCTGTTCTTTTCGTGTTAACAGCTGATAGTGACATCGGTAGGTTGTTGAACCCAAGATTCAATGTCGTCCATAGTGGCTTACAGATACAGTAAGTAATATCTTCACTCCGAAGCCACCTAAGATAGGTTGTAATAAACCATTAAAACTACATGTTTAAAGAACGTAATTTTCTAATTCTTAGTTTCACATCCTATCTGCAAGATTTCTAATTAGCAAAACGCAGATATTGTAATGTGAAATGTTGTTTCATTATTGAAATTTATCTCATCATCATCATCATCAGTTTTCTGCTATATTAGCAGGTCCTTTGCCTCTCCATTTTCTGCGATCCATTGCTTCCTTCTTAAGGATGCTGTATGCTGAACCGTCCCTCACGTCATCCAGTTTCTGAAATCTCTTTCTTCCTCGCTTCCTTTTCCCTTCTACATAACCTTCTAAAACTGTTTTTATCAGTCCGTCATTCTTTCTTAATATATGCCCAATCCAATGTCTTTTTCTTCTTTTTATTACATCTAGTAACTGTCTTTTCTCCCCCACTCCTCTCAGTACCTCTTCATTTTCTACTCTGTCCATCCAACTTATTCTTTCCATCCTCCGCCATCCACATCTCAAAAGCCTCCAGCCCTTCTCTGTCTTTCCTCCTCAAAGTCCATGTTTCAGCGCCATATAGAAGATCACTCCATACAAGAAAGTTTATGAGTCTCTTCCTGAGTTTCTTATGAAATGCCTCTTTTGCCATTGCTATCCTTGTTTTAATTTCTGTGGTGCACTTCGAGTCAGTGACTACCCTGCTTCCAAGATACTTAAAATTTTACACCTGTTCTAGTATTTCTCCATTCAGCATAATTTTTGTTTCTTTATTTCCTCCTAGTGCCAATACTTTTGTTTTCTTTGTGCTAATTTTCATTCCATAATTTTTTCTGTTAGCTTCAATGGTGTCCACTACATCCTGTAAGTCTTTTTCCCCTGTGGCTAGAAGGGCCATGTCATTAGCAAACCTCAAACACCCTACTCTTCTTCCTCCAGTTTCTACTCCTTTGTCTTCTACTGAGCATTGGTCAATAATATTTTCCAAGGAGAGGTTTAAAAGAGTAGGTGGTAGACAGCATCCTTGTCTTACTCCTTTTCCTAGGCTGATCCAGTTGTACTTTCTCCTCTCACTTTAACTGAGGCTATTTGGTTAAGATATAATGAGTTTAAAGTCTTCTGGTTTTCCAGACCATCTCTTTTCCCTTATTGTAGTCGCCAGCTTGTTCCAAACAACATTGTCAAATGCCTTTTCTAGATCGATGAAGCACACATATAGCTCTCTTCCTTTTCCAATAAACCTTTCTCCCAAGATTCGTAGGAGCCCTCTTGCATCTCTGGTGCCCGTATTCCGTCTAAAACCAAACTGCTCCTCCCCAAGATTCCGCTCCATTACCTTCTCAAGTCTTTTATTAATTATTCTTAACATCACTTTGGCTGAATATGAAATGAGGCTGATGTTCTATGCTCGCTGCATGTCTTGGTTCCTTGTTTTTTTTCTGTAATGAAATCATTACCGTTGTCAGAAAGTGCTCAGGCCATTCACCACTGTCATATATTTTACTACACTACTGGCCATTAAAATTCGTACACCAAGAAGAAATGCAGATGATAAACGGGTATTCATTGGACAAATATATTATACTATATACTAGAACAGGCATGTGATTACATTTTCACGCAATTTTGGTGGACAGATCTTGATAAATCAGTAGGCCTATCCAGAACAACCACCTCTGGCCGTAATAACGGCCTTGATACACCTGGGCATTGAGTCAAACAGAGCTTGGATGGCGTGTACAGGTACAGCTGGCCGTGCAGTTTCAACACGATACCACAGTTCATCAAGAGTAGAGACTGGCGTATTGTGACGAGCCAGTTGCTCGGCCACCATTGACCAGACGTTTCCAATTGTTGAGAGATCTAGGGAATGTGCTGGCCAGGGCAGCAGTCGAACATTTTCTATATCCACAAAGGCCCGTACAGGACCTGCAATATGCGGTCGTGCATTATCCTGCAGAAATATAGGGTTTCGCAGGGATCGAATGAAGGGTAGAGCCACGGGTTGTAACACATCTGAAATGTAACGTCCTCTGTTCAAAGTGCAGTCAATGCGAACAAGAGGTGACCGAGATGTGTAACCAATGGTACCCCATACCATCACGCCGGGTGATACGCCAGTATGGCGATGACGAATACACGCTTCCAATGTGCGTTCACCGAGATGTCGCCGAACACGGATGCGACCATCATGATTCTATAAACAGAACCTGGATTCATCCGAAAAAATGACGTTTTGCCATTCGTGCACCCAGGTTCGTCGTTGAGTACACCATCGCAGGCGCTGCTGTCTGTGATGGAGCGTCAAGGGTAACCGCAGCCACGGTCTCCGAGCTCCATGCTGCTGCAAACGTCGTCGAACTTTTCGTGCACATGGTTGTTGTCTTGCAAACGTCCCCCTATGTTGACTCAGGGATCGAGACGTGGCTGCACGATCCGTTACAGCCATGCGGAAGAGATGCCTGTCATCTTGACTGCTAGTGATACGAGGCCGTTGGGATGCAACACGGCGTTCCGTATTACCCTCCTGAACTCACCGATTCCATATTCTGCTAACCGTCATTGGATCTCGACCAACGCGAGCAGCAATGTCGCGATACGATAAAGCGCAATCGCGATAGGCTACAATCCGACCTTTATCAAAGTCGGAAACGTGATGGTACGCATTTCTCCTCCTTACACGAGGCATCACAACAACGTTTCACCTGGCAACGCCGGTCAACTGCTGTTTGTGTATGAGAAAACGGTAGGAAACATTTTTTATCATGTCAGCACGTTGTAGGTGTCGCCAGCGGCGCCAAACTTGTGTGAATGCTGTGAAAAGCTAATCATTTGCATATCACAGCATCTTCTTCCCGTCGGTTAAAATTCGCGTCTGTAGCACGTCATCTTCGTGGTCTATCAATTTTAGTGGCCAGTAGTACACATAACGTCAGTATTTCTCTTATTCTATCTTGGTTCAAGCATTTCAATATTTCTCTCGGTATCGTATCTGTACCTATCGCTTTGCCATTTTTCATTGCAGCTATGGCAGGCTTTACTTCTTCCATTACGATGGTTGGTCCTTTCTCGCTATCACTTACACTCTTGTGTGATTCAAGTTTGTCTACATATTATATAGCCTGCTATGAATTTGACAAATTTCTGTGTAGTCGCATGGGTGAAGGAACAGAATATTTCCCAAGGATTGCAAGAATTCCACCTATAGACAGCAATACAGCTACGATTCTGCGTGGCACTGATTCGAGAGGTTCTTGGTCGGTTTCCGGAGATTTATACTCGCAGTAGCAGATGTCTACGCAGAAGTTACGAAATTCCAGTAAGTTACAGGTTGCTGGTTTTTGGGCGCGGAACGGGCCACCAGTATCGTCCCAGATGTGCTCCACTCATTTTAGATGAGGCGAATTTGGTGGCCAAGTCATCAGTTTTGGTTCACTATTCAAGATGCTACTCCAGGCGGGTGTAAAATGAATGTGCGGAACGGAGAATAATACACGCTAAAATTAAGATTTGGCCCTGTCCGACTACCCCCTGAAGCAGATCTTAGGATCTCTTAATGCTCTTTTATACATATAAATTACAATCTAAACGTAAATGAATGATCAAGGCAACTAATCCTACTAAATGATAAACGTTGTTCCTGCTTATATATTTACTGTAGATTAAAGCAAAAACATTTAGATTACAAAGTTTACATTTCCTAAGTAAAATTACTAATCAATTGCCCAACTCTGCCTCTTATTATGACTACGCGGTCTAATATCAACAACGCGAAGTGACTGACATCGTCCACATACCAATCGTAGAAGACACTACTTTCAGAGATGATCTACGGTGGTGTGGAACCTGAGTGGAAATAAACGAACGTTATCACAGCTGTTTAGCATTTATAGCCCTAATAAGCCGAAGCAATTTGCGATATCACCGTGTGTACTGCGTCCGGTGCGTCGAAGTGATGGTTCTCGTACTCGTCTGCGACGATGGAAGAACTCCAGCCACAGATAAACTCTTTCAAACGCTAGGACGGCAGAAGGCGGTCCTCTGACTAATATACTCTAATACTGTCTTCTCCTCTCTGTGTTCTACAGATGAGAAACGCGAACTCCCCAACCACAAGGACGGAGTTCAGATAAAGTCTCAACGTAAGTATGGGGAGTGCTCTCAATTACTGAACGCTGCGTACTCAACGACGACTTCCAACCCGGAGGTGAAGTCCAGAATCGTATAGATTCACAACAGTACAGTTCCTAACTGTTCTAACTGTAAAATCTACTGAGAGCAAAGACAGCAAGTCCTTCTGTACCAACAAAAGCTGATGTCGAGCGACCGTCACACACGGGCGCTCACAACGGAAGACCCCGTCTCTCCACCGCTGGCCTCCCAGCAAGGCTCAGCTCCCCACCATCGTAATTCCGAAAACGAATCATATTCCCGAAACCACGGAGTATTCTTCCTCTCCATATACTCTTCCGAACACCGACCAACCATATTTTAGTCTTTTGTCGTCCAGCGCTGAAAGTTTGCGAGGAAAAACCTATACTCGTACAATGGTACAATCCCCGGAAATGACGCAGCCTGTGTGGTTTCCGAGGTGACGCTTCTTCATTCCTCTCACCTGCGTCCAAGATTTTCAGCGTTTCCGAAGTATAATCCTTCCGGTTTGGCTACAAAGCCGGCCGGTCGCGACTGTATTGTGCTCCAGCCCTTAGGTGCTACGACGTCTGTCTTGCTATTTCCTGTGTTTAAGCAGGATCGACACACCCGTGTGGGACTTCCACCCAGGGCTTGAGTTTCGTCTGCCATTTCATTTCCACTGTCGTTCCAATCTCTACTAGTATGATAATACAGACACTCCGTCACCTTTCATGGAATAAGCGTTAACAATTATTTACAAGGCGGACGTGACAATGTCAGTCTCCTTTAAATATTCATATATACGATGTACTACTATCAAATAACACCTAATGTGGTTGTAGATCATGGCAAAGTATGTGGATGAGTGCTTGTAAGGTGCGAAATTATAGCCACTTTACAACTATCACGCTCCTCAAACCTCTGGCCTTATGACACGGTCAGTTATCCTGCTCGAAGATGCCATCGCCGTCTGCGACAACATCAAGCAGGGAAGGGTGCAGGTGGTCCATTATAATGTTCACACAGCCCGCAGCTGTCACGGTGCCTTGTATTACTACCACATGTCCCACGGAAACCCAGCTGAATCTCACAGCATGATAGGCCTACACCATCTAACAGCCTGTTTCCGAGGCGCAGTATATGTTTCGAGAAGCCCGTTCGCCTTTATGACATCGCGTCCGGACACGGCACATGACCTGGTATTGAGAGGCACCCACATGCCTTGCTCATACTGTGGCATCAAGCAGTAAGGCCTGCAACATGAGTGGTCTGCCAAGCGAGTGGATTCATTCCTATTTATCGAGTAACATGAACTCTCGTACTCACAATTAAGTCACTAATCAACCTCCTGTATGAATAATACACAAAGGAAACGCACATCTGACTATCAGTAATTTACAGAACTCTGACTGTTCACTACGCACTGGCAATAACACATTTTCGTTCTTATTCAACGGCTTTTATCAACACGTGGCCACCGCACTGAATATGAATGGCGCACACATTATAAATTCTGGACATCATGCCAACATACAGTTCGAGGGAAAAGTCCACCAATCTTTTTCTTTTCACTATCTTATTTATTCCGATAAATTCTATAACCTAAACACACAAATTCTATAACCTACAACAATAACACATGAGAAATTCCGCCCAGTGGGCATGGCTTAACATTGGTGATTCTCTGCCTTATGGTCTCGTAATTATTTAACGCTACAGTGCACTTTCTGGATAGGATGGTGGATCTTTTATTATTTCTCACACTCCGACTCTCACAATCATCATCACGAAACTTTCCTCCAGACCGAGCAGTACAAAAGGAACATGCATAACCCACTAATCTTTTGAAACTACCTCGCTACTCTCCCATGCAAACCACACATATCCAAATTACATGACATACACCACACTACAATATGAAATACTACACAGGAAATAGTCACAACATTATCACTTTCAGCTTTCCCACTTCAATTAGTATTTATCCCAGTTTCACACGACACTGCCCCACTTCGTGATTCTACTTTCCTACTATGAACTCTGGAGATATATGCACGTCTTCCTGTGCGATGCAAGCCAAGTGGTGTTGCTGGATAGACGGCCGACTCACTTTGCTTCTCTCTCAGACTTTGAATCTAGCGTCACACGGAATCATATCACGCAAAGTAATATTAAGAACATATTCATCACACACGCGAGTCCTCAACTGATACCAAGGACGAGTACTTCTCTTTATCCTTTGTCTCATACACAGATTGAGACTCACACAGTACTCACCACGTGGAAGTACTCGTCTCTAATTTCAAGTCCTGCACACGCCATTTCTTAAATATTTCAACTTATGATAGACACGCTATTTCTTAAATATTTCAACTTATTGTACACACGCTAGTAATTCAGCTTAACTTAAGCACACGGAAGTATTTCAACTTATTGCTACACGTGGTTTCATTGTGACCGTTGGTCACTTCCGAAGATTACTACGATCCCATTAATATTACCTGCCTGACATTTAATTCTCCCCACAAAAGTTCCTGAAATAGAGAAATTATTATTTCAGACTACTCTTAAATATTCCACATGCATACCATGTCTCCACTCTTTTGTCTTTACGGAGCACAACTAAGACAGGTCTTAACAGCACAAGATCCAGCGGCAGAGTGCTGAAACATGGCCGTTGTTCAGGCCCTCTCGCACCTCTGCTGAAGTGGGGGAGCACCTTGCTACCGTATTGGTCAGCCACCTTTCAGGCGCTCAGTGCTCAGGTAAATTTCATCTCTTTGGTCCCACCAAAGGTGGCCAAAGGATCGTCTCAAAGATAATCATATACTCACATTCACTATCTGCGGTTAGCAGACGACCATACATTCATTCATTTCACAGATCTCACCAAACTGGATGTAGGGATTTATTTTGTGGGAGTGCACATGTGATCAATTAAATAAATAAATTGTCATTCTTTCCCACACTGGTATCTGGCTTTGCTGTATTAATTGAAACTGAGTTATTATTAGAAAAAATATGTTGTTCAGACAAGAGTAATGAAGTATGTTGTACCTATTTTCAATGTCGGGCGGTACTGTACCCTTTCAATATAATAAGGAACCTGACACATTCGACCAGGATACACGTTTCCAGCGATCCGCTATCCAATCTCAAATGTCCCGTTCCCAATGCGACAATCATTGACGAAGTTGTTAGGTCAAAATGGGAACAAGAGAGGATCGTCTGCTGATGAGCTCCATGTTTGACAGTGTACACTAAACTCGGTGCACCAAAACACATTTCCATCAACACTTGTCGTCGAATCAGCGACAGATTGCCGCCTGTTCTGCTTTTCAGAGGGGGCAGGCGTCCCGTTTCCCCGTTCCGTGACAGGGCGTGGACGTCTTACACCTTCTACACCGTTCTTCAGCTGTTTTCCATAGATACGTCAGTTGCACGCTAACAGTCGATTAGCTTCACCCTTTCCGAGTTTCTCGCTCCCAGCGCCGGACCAAAACGATGTAGCTTATGTCGGTGGATTTCTCCGTTTGCGGCCCACATCGTCATATGAATGATTACACATTCATCTCCACTTCACTTTTATTCTTTCCTATCCGTCAGCTCTACCAGGCGGCATTCAATCTCGCAGTAGGCAGTGGTCGTAATGTTTCGCCTCACTGGTGCATATTTGCGCTATAGTTGTGATATATTTGTACATCGATTATGAGACATTAAGTATTGTTGCTAGCAATGTACTGAACGCAAAGACGTTTCTAACAGCGTTCTAATGTTTTGGAAGTGCGATAGTTATACTTGCTTAGTAAACGTAAGTGTATTAATCAAATGACACAATTTCAGAGACTTTCATGGTCTCATACATATATCATTTTATGTATACAGACTGAAGCGGTGAGTGAAAATTTCCGCCCTCGCCGGGTATCGAACCCGGGTTTCTTGCTTGCTAGGCAGGTGCGTTAGCCACCAATCCATCTTACACAGTGATTAACACAACTGCACGGATTTATCTGACACGCCTCCATTCTCGACGCAAATTCTCAATGCCGCACGAGCCTACTTTAAATTCCCCCTTACACACAAACAGATTTTCCGAGGCTCTCCATGTTCTGGAACAGCGCTCAGCAACAAACGTAAATGGGGGTCCACCCTGGGTAATCCTTGCAGTTGTGTGACCGGTTGTGCCAGGGTGGCTTAGTGGCTAACGCACCTGCATAGTAAGGAGGAGACCAGGGTTCGATTACCGGCCTTCGTACAAATTTTCGCTCGCCACTTCAGTTTATTTACATAAAATCGCTTCTGAATGAACTAGTGAAGTCTCTGAAATAATCTCATTTGATTTGTGTAAGTACATGCATCTGGGTTTCAGGCTGGACTACCCCATATACACTACTGGCCATTAAAATTGCTACACCACGAAGATGATGTGCTACAGACACGAAATTTAACCGACAGGAAGAAGATGCTGTGATATGCATGTTTCCAGCCGATTTCTCATACACAAACAGCATTTGACCGGCGTTGCCCAGTGAAACGTTGTTGTGATGCCTCGTGTAAGGAGGAGAAATGCGTACCATCACGTTTCCGACTTGATAAAGGTCGGATTGTAGGCTATCGCGATTGCGGTTTATCGTATCGCGACATTGCTGCTCGCGTTGGTCGAGATCCAATGACTGTTAGCAGAATATGGAATCGGTGGGTTCAGGAGGGTAATACGGAACGCCGTGCTGGATCCCAACGGCCTCGTATCACTAGCAGTCGAGATGACAGGCATCTTATCCGCATGGCTGTAACGGATCGTGCAGCCACGTCACGATCACTGAGTCAACAGATGGGGACGTTTGCAAGACAACAACCGACTGCACGAACAGTTCGACGACGTTTGCAGCAGCATGGACTATCAGCACGGATACCGTGGCTGAGGTTACCCTTGACGCTGCATCACAGACAGGAGCGTCTGCGATGGTGTACTCAACGACGAACGTGGGTGCACGAATGGCAAAACGTCATTTTTTCAGATGAATCCAGGTTCTGTTTACAGAATCATGATGGTCGCATCCGTGTTGGGCGACATCGCGGTGAACGCACATTGGAAACGTGTATTCGTCATCGCCATACTGATGTATCACCTGGCGTGATGTTATGGGTTGCCATTGGTTACACGTCTCGGTCACCTCTTGTTAGCATTGACGGCAATTTGAACAGTGGACGCTACATTTCAGATGTGTTACGACCCGTGGCCCTACCCTTCATTCGATCCCTGCGAAACCCTACATTTCAGCAGGATAATGCACGACCGCATGTTGCAGGTCCTGTACCGGCCTTTCTGGATACAGAAAATGTTCGACTGCTGCCCTAACCAGCACATTCTCCAGATCTCTCACCAATTGAAAACGTCTGGTCAATGGTGGCCGAGCAACTGGCTCGTCACAATACGCCAGTCACTCTTGATGAACTGTGGTACCGTGTTGAAGCTGTATGGGCAGCTGTACCTGTACAAGCCATCCAAGCTCTGTTTGACTCAATGCCGAGGCGTATCAAGGCCGTTATTACGGCCGGAGGTGGCTGTTCTGGGTACTGACTTCTCAGGATCTATGCACCCAAATTGCGTGAAAATGTAAGCACATGTCAGTTCTAGTATAATATATTTGTCCAATGAATACCCGTTTATCATCTGCATTTCTTCTTGGTGTAGCAATTTTAATGGCCAGTAGTATATTAAAATACCTGGTATGACTGAATTTATTCTGCACATTTAACAGTAGATGTGGCTGTACATTGCATTTCAGTAGTGTACGTTCGAAACTGAGGTGCTGTTCCAGAACATGGAGAGCATCGGAAATTCATTTCGTGTGTAAGGGAGAATTTAAAGTAGAGTGGGGCGGCAGTGAGAATTTGCATCTGGGAGGGAGGTGTCCCAGGGTAATCAATGCAGTTTTGTGAACCTCTTGGCAAGGTGGCTTAGTGGCTACGCAGTTGCCTAGTAAGCAGTAGACCTGGGTTCGATTCCTGGCCATCGTGCAAATTTTCAGTCGCCACTTCAGTCGATATACATAAGTGTCTATAATCACATAGTGCTTTGGAATGTTGAGACTACCGGTGACCCTGCAAATCTCGAGATGGTTCCTCCTTGAACCTGTCGCATTGTTACAGAGAAGTGGCCGTCAAACTTTACTGCTCAAGAGCCAGTACTGACGTGGGGTGTTGCCTCGGGCCGCACGTGTAATTCGTAATCCACATAAACTTGTGTGTTATGAGCTCCCAAAAGAGTAGTTATACTAAAGCGACCGGTTGCCAAGTACTGATCGTTAAGAGTCGGCTCCATTCGGAACACTTCGTATTACTGCCACCCTCAATGTTGCCGAATATGGGACACTGTAATTGCGTGACGAAGTGTTTTTACGTGTGATCAGACGATTAATTGATTTATATTTTGACTGGCGGCCACGCAAGCCTTGCAGTTTCTTGAAATGCCGGCAATTTTTATGTTTTTCTTTCTTTTTGTTAAGAGCACCAGTCAACATTTATCCGTAATATTAACATTTTATGGAACACTGAAACGCTTCTTCCGGAGTAAACACAAAAATAGGTACAATTTTCAGAATGAGATTTTCACTCTGCAGCGGAGTGTGCGCTGATATGAAACTTCCTGGCAGATTAAAACTGTGTGCCCGACCGAGACTTGAACTGGTCCCGAGTTCGAGTCTCGGTCGGGCACACAGTTTTAATCTGCCAGGAAGTTTCAGGTACAACTTTGTTTTACATAGTACAATCTTTTTGTATGAACAGTCTGAAGCAAGGGTTGTTGCACATGGCTATTTTTAACTCGCAGAAAGATATGTAATGCCATTACTTGCAGTGTTTCATGGTTCAATGAATCGAGAAACATCCGAAAAGAACGCAAAGTTTGAGCGGACTTTTACGAAATTAAAACGAAAATACTCAACGTTTGACACAATTCTTCTTGGGCAAAGTGAGGATGATCGTCCGAATCGTCGATACCGTCAGCCTCATTTGCACTGTCAACGAAATCTTGCTTCAATTCAAGCAAAGTTTCGCCCTCCGTACGACAACGTGAAGCCGTGTCCTTCGATTTTTTACGCACTGAACAAACAGCTGCCGCCCTCCAGCAGCCTGGCTGCACGTAACAAAAGGCTGCTTTTAGAAACTACGTGTCCCCTCGCGACACAATGAAGATTAGTCGAGTCCGTCAATATACGTGCACGGATTTCCTATTTAAAACAGGGAGAAATTGTACCCCCGTCACATGTCGGGATCGGCAGTTTACCGAAATTTTCGCGTCTTCTTAATTGACGGGATTAGCAGTCAAAACGTTAGTAACAGTAATTGTACTTACATTTATTTGCATTGTGCGATATGAGTTATGATCACAAGTGTTTACTAAATTATTCGAATGTCATTTTTCTTCTACTCATTGCGTTTTATTTCAACAGCAGCCTTAATTTAATTTGATATTCCTTGCTACAAATACGTATCGCGTTTGAAGCTGACCCTGTCTATAATGCGAATTCACGAATCAATGTTACTTCCATTTGTAATTTACATCACAGTAGCTGAGTGGTACGAGGCGTATATGCCAATGAGTTGTCAGCACTGGATGGCAAGAAAATATTCCACCTCCCACATCCTTTAACCCCGTAGTTGCAGCACCACTTATCCCTCTGTCCCTGAGGTAAGCGGCTAACTGTACATGACTCACAGCTGAATTCATCAAAGTCAAACAAAATTAAGTACATGTTAAAATATTACTTTCTCTGTAAATATTTTCATTTGTTACTGGCCGGGAAAACTAAAATTTTACGAAGGTCTTAGAGTTAGCTGACATTTCTAGATTTGGCTTTTAGTCTCTAGATGCGTATTATTAGAAAAATAAAAGTGAGGACCGCGGGGCCGCGCGAATACTTGATACGGGTCGTATGCTGCCCGCGGAGCCCAGTTTAACGGCCACCGTTACGGAGCGTACTTAAATATTTTCTGTTGACCTATATTTTGAGCTTTCGCTTTTTGTTGTGTTGCCGTGAAACTCCTATATCACCGTGAGATGATCCTCGATTGAAGTAAATAAATAAACGGGACTGCTACGGTCGCAGGTTCGAATCCTGCCTCGGGCATGGGTGTGTGTGATGTCCTTAGGTTAGTTAGGTTTAAGTAGTTCTAAGTTCTAGGGGACTTATGACCTAGGATGTTGAGTCCCATAGTGCTCAGAGCCATTTGAGGAATGTTCATTGAAGTCTGCATCCAGGTGCAGAAGAGATAACTCGTTCTGGAAACTTCTCTCAGATGTCCAATTCTAGAAAGATCACATTCGTTGCAGTGTTCTCTGTTCCGTGACACATTGCTGGTTTGAGATAAGACGCTCTTTTTTATGTCACGAATGAAGGGATGAACCGTTTGCACTGTTTCACCGTCATAAGAGCAGTCACAACATTATGGAACGGAATCCCTGTCACGAAAGCCTCATTCAGTGGAGATGGGTAATGCAAGGTGATTACGTTCCGCCACTTCAGTTGGTCCGCGCTCGATTGGGCGGCAATACTGGTCGATTGGGATTGTGCGACTCTCGCGGAGCGAGTTCGGTTCTCCAGATTGGTTGATGGTATATTCAGGGCTGGTCGCAGCGGAGCTAATCAACAAGAGGAAATTCTGTTACAATGCGGACCCGTGAAGTGCCGGTTGTACGCGCTAGGGACAACGTCTGTACAAGAGGAAGGCTGAATCATTCCTGCTCGTTATCCACACCGAGAGAGGTAAAACGCTGACTGAAGCACTGGAAGCCTGTTTGGGAGGGGAAGGTTTCGAATCTACATCCAGGCATCCAGATTTACTTTTTTTTGCGAATAAAACTGCCTATATCCCTTAATATATTTTCATTTAGTACTACGCTTCGACTGCTGCCGTCATCATCCAGATTTACGTTTGCTGCAGTTCCTAAAAAAGGCGAAATGATGAGGAGGGCATGACCGTTTCCTTCCTTTAATCTCGTTTCATTAGTCGCTGGTGATCTCAGTAATGAATAACTGCAATACCAGATCAGATATCTCCTGGATCTTGGCTGAGCTGTCAAAATATTTCTACAGTGAATCGATTTCAGTCACACGGCTGTGTGGAACAAATTATCTTGTGACATGCATGAAATGCCTGGGCCGGTCATGGTGGCCGAGCAGTTCTAGGCGCTTCAGTTTGGAATCGCGTGACTGCTACGGTCGCAGGTTCGAATCCTGCCTCGGGCATGGATGTGCGTGTTGTCCTTAGGTTAGTTAGGTTTAAGTAGTTCTAAGTTCTAGGGGACTGATGACCTCAGATGTTAAGTCCCATAGTGCTCAGAGCCATTTGAACCATTTTTTGAAATGCCTGGGCTAGCAGGACAGAGGCGATTAGGTTGTGGAAATGGGCCAAAATGAGTTCCTGTCAGTTGCGCTCAACATAGAAACTTTATTTATCATCATACAATATTACAACAAGAATGCAAAACATTCAAAACTTTAATCGACCTCCTTTGATTAACTTTAGATCGGCTGAAGGCCACATTCAAAATCCAAGACACAAGGCTTAAGCAAAATTTAAATACAAGGTTCTTCTGGAGGTTTCACTCAAGAATATTTTCTAAATTTTCAATCTAATCGGCTGAAGGCCTTATTTAATTTTAATGGAACTAGGCTGGGGGTCGGATAGTACGCAATAAGAGGAGTTTCAATCAAAAGGCAGAAGGCCTTATCTTAAAACATTTCATGGAAATTGGGTTGAAGGCCCATTCAAAAGAAGAACAATCTTATGCCTTAAGGGCAAGTGAAGAATATTAATATAAGAGACAATAAACCTCGGCTGAAAGCCGCTCACCAACAAATAATTTAATGGCTTAAGGCCTAGAAAGAGTTTAAAAGGCAGAAGGCCTTGTCTTAAAACCTCTCCAGTAAAATTCGGCTGAAAGCCCCCAAAAAAATATAACAATCTCGTGCCTTAAGGGCAAGGCAAGAACATTAACTTAAGAGATATTGATACTCAGCTGAAAGCCACACATCAACCAAATAACTAAAATCCAAACAGGGAATTTACTACATAACACACAAGGAACGGTGCTCAGAAGTTTCCAAGAGCCGGCCTTGGATTGTAACACTAACACCCGTTTAGGTGAGACAGGCAGCCTGTCCAATGACTTCTTAATCTGGAGGCAACCCAACCGACAGACAGTCAATCGACCAATTAACAAAATCAGTTCCGCTCCACGCAACCAGCAGAACGACCACAAGATTTCAATACAACGACACACAGAATATTGGCGCCCACAACGACCAACAACAACTCAGCTGTCGAACTACACGCCGCGCTGGACAGCAACAACACGATGAGGAAATTACACTGCCTAAAATTACGTCAACGACCAGGGCAGGTAACCGGAACATCAACGGTCACAAGGCAGAAGATACCGCTGGTCAACTTCAGTAACAGGGAACAAATTAAGTTAAGTTGAACTCCACAGGAAGACGGCTGGAATCTTAGCCAAATTGAATACACACATGTTGTTGCTGGTGGGAATGTCCCAAAAGCGACAACCAGGATGAAACGAAGAAATGTAAACTGTTGAGGCTCGATAGTAAGTTAAGTGAGGACTCAAATTTCATGTCCAAGATCGGTGGGCGACGAACTTCGTAACACCCGCAAGCAGCACCCCACACTCCAACAGCACGTTCACTCCGCCAGCGGCTCCAGCCTGACTGCGCGCGACGGGGGCTTGCTTGCTGCTCCACGCCAACCGACCGACTGGACTGCTGGTCCGTCCGCGACTGCTGCTCCGTCGCGACCCCACTGCTGGTGCGTCTGCCACTCACTGACTACCCGACACACGACCACCCGGAAATACTATCCGTCGATCCAAAGATGGTACGACAGTGCACTTATCGATACGCGCTGCTGCTGCCACTCACGGGCAAGTAAGGCAGGAAGTCAGTGACGCCAATGAGTGGAATAAGAAAACGAGGCGGCACTACCGTAATAGAAGATGACAAACAATTAATGGGATGAACACGAGCCGTGCACGGCTCAATGAATATTATCGGGAAATCACTCGACATTCAAGAGTGTATTAAAACTTTAACATCACTGATAGTTTCCGTCTCAGTGTATCCCATCTGCATGCTTTCTGTCCAACAAGGAACGCGTATCTCCGTCGCAGTGGCAAAATTATACACAGAGAGACAGAGCCGGCCGCGGTGGCCGTGCGGTTCTAGGCGCTGCAGTCCGGAACCGTGGGACTGCTACGGTCGCAGGTTCGAATCCTGCCTCGGGCATGGATGTGTGTGATGTCCTTAGGTTAGTTAGGTTTAAGTAGTTTTAAGTTCTAGGGGACTGATGACGTAAGATGGTAAGTCCCATAGTGCTCAGAGCCATTTGAACCGTTTGAACAAAGAAACAGAGATATATGCACACACATAGATGACGGAAGCATAGCGTACACAAGGTATAAAAGGGCAGAGCCCTGTTGGAGCTGTCGTTTGTACTCGGGTGCTTCATGTGAAATGGTGTCCGACGTGATTATGGTCGCACGATGGGATTTAACAGACTTCAAATGGGGAATTTAATGGAGTTAGGCGCATGGGACGTTCCATTTCGGAAATCGGTAGGGAATTCAATATTTCGAGACCGACAGTTCAAGAGTTTGCTGAGAATACCAAATTTCAGGCATTATGTCTCACAACGGGCAACGAAGTGGCCGACGTTTCTACTTAACGACCGAGAGCAGCGGTGTTCGTCAGCACTAACAGACAAGCAACATTGCTTGAAATCTACATCTACATCTACATGGATACTCTGCAAATCCCATTCAAGTGCCTAGCAGACGGTTCATCGAACCACCTTCACAATTCTCTATTATTCTAATCTCGTATAGAGCGCAGAAAGAATGAACACCTGTATCTTTCCGTACGAGATCTGATTTCCCTTTATCATGATGATCGTTTCTCCCTACGTAGGTCGGCGTCAACAAAATATTTCCGAATTCATAGGAGAAAGTTGGTGACTGGAATTTCGTGAGAAGATTCCGTCGCAACGAAAAACTCCTTTCTTTTAACGATTTGCAGCCCAAATCCTGCATCATTTCTGTGAGACTCACTCGCATATTTCGCGATAATACAAAACGTGCTGCCTTTCTTTGAAGTTTTTAGATGTACTCCGTCAGTACCATCTGGTAAGGATCCCATACGGCGCAGCAGTATTCTAAAAGAGGACGGACAAGCGTAGTGTAGGCAGTCTCCTTAGTAGGTCTGTTACATTTCCTAAGTGTCCTGTCAATAAAACGCAGTCTTTGGCTAGCATTTCCCACAACATTCTCTATGTGTTCCTTCCAATTTAAGTTGTTCGTAATTGTTATACAGTCTAATACAGCTTTTGTATTAGACTGATTTATCGTGTAACCGAAGTTAAACGAGTTCCCTTTAGCACTCGTGTGGACGAGCTCACACTTTTCGTTATTTAGGATCAACTGCCGCTTTTCGCACCATTCAAATATCTTTTCTAAATAGTTTTGCAGTTTGTTTTGATCTTCTGATGACATTATTAGTCGATAAACAACAGCGTCATCTGCAAACAACCGAAGACGGCTGCTCAGATTGTCTCCAAAATCGTTTATATAGATAAGGAACAGCAAGGGGCCTGTAACACTACCTTTGGGAACGCCAGAAATCACTTCTGTTTTACTCGACGACTTTCCCTCAATTACTAAGAACTGTGACCTCTCCGACAGGAAATCACAAATCCAGTCACATAACTGAGACGATACTCCATAAGTACGCAATTTCACTACAAGTCGCTTTTGTGGTACAGTGTCAAAAGCATTCCGGAAATCCAGGAATACGGAATCGATCTGAAATCCCTTGTCAATAGCACTCAGCACTTCATGTGAATGAAGAGCTAGTTCTGTTTCACTGGAACGATGTTTTCCAAACCCATGTTGACTGTGTGTCAATAGACCGTTTCCTTCGAGGTAATTCGTAATGTTTGACTACAATATACATTCTAAAATCCTGCTCCATATCGACGTTAAAGATATGGGGTTGTAATTTAGTGGATTACTCCTACTACCTATCTTGAATATTGGTGTGACCTGTGCAACTTTTCAGTCTTTGGGTACGGATCTTTCGTCGAGGGAACTGTTGTATATGATTGTTAAGTATGGAGCTAATACATCAGCGTACTCCGAAAGGATCCTAATCGGTATACAGTCTGGACCAGAAGACTTGCTTTTATTAAGTGATTTAAGTTGCTTCACTGCTCCGAGTATATTTGCTTCTACGTTAGTCATGTTGGCAGCTGTTCTCGATTCGAATTGTGGAATATTTACTTTGTCTTCTTTTGCGAAGACGTTTCGGAAGGCTGTGTTTAGTAACTCTGCTTTGGCAGCACTGTTTTCGAAAGTATCTCCATTGCTATCACGCAGAGGAGGCATTGATTGTATCTCTTTGGATTTTCTGCCACATTTAGAGACAAAGTTTCGTTGTGGAAACTGTTATAGGCATCTCGCATTAAAGTCTTGGACGTACAACGAACGTATCCGATAGGGTAGTGCGGCGAAATTCAGCGTTAATGGGCCATGGAAGCAGACGAACGACGCTGGTGTCTTTTGCTAACAGCACGACATTGCTTGCAGCGCTTCTTCAGAGTTCCTGACCTTATCGATTGGACCTTAGACGATTGGAAAACCGTGGCCTTTTCATGCGAGTCCCAGTTTGGATTGGTATGAGCTGACGGTTGGGTGCGAGTGTGGTGCAGACCCCACGAAGCCATGGATCCAAGTTGTCAACGAGACACTGTGCAAGCTGCTGGTGTCTCAGTAATGGTGTGGACTGTGTTTACATGCAATGGACTGGGTCCTGTAATCCAACTGAACCGATCATTGATTAGAAATGGTTATGTTCGGCTACTTGGAGATCTTTTGAGCCATTCATGGACTTCAGGCTCCCAAACAATGTTGGAACTTTTATGGATAAGAACGCACAATGTCAGAATATTCTGGACAACTCGAATGAATGATTTGTCTACCTAGAACGCCCGACATGAATCCCATCGAACATTTAAGGTACATAATCGATAGGTCATATCCCTTGTTCAAAATGTTGCAGCGCCAACACTTTCGCATTTACGGGCGGCTATAGAGCAAGAATGGCTCAATAGTTCTGCAAAGGAGTTCCATCGACTTGTCGAGTGCATTCCACTTCGAGCTGCTGCACTGCTCCAAACAAAAGGAGGTATTGGCAGGTATCCAGTAACTTTTGTCGCCTTAGTGCAAATTCTTTCCGCATTCCTTTCAGTTCCTGTCTGATTCCTACCATGTCATCTGGTAATTTCATCCTAATATTTCTTGCACTTTCTCTCACCAGCCAACTTCTTCTCTACATTTATTCTTTCTGTACCGTGACCACATATTTTGTTTGATATTATTCTTCACACTTGACAAGGATATAATGGGGAATTACTCTATTAAAACGTCAATAAAACAAACATTTCTTATATTCCGAGTATTCATTATCATACATGTTGTAGTTATTATTATTATTATTATTATTAGTGGCAATAGTAGTATATAATGCTCATGTATTATAAAAATGATTATTTTGACTCACTAAGCATATCTGGTTAGATACAGAAGAGGACCTGACAGTTCTAATCTTGTCATGTGGGCCGACGGGGTGGCCGAGCTGTTCTAGGCGCTACAGTCTGGAACCGCGCGACCGCTACGGTCGCAGGTTCGAATCCTGCTTCGGGCATGGATGTGTGTGATATCCTTAGGTTAGGTAGGTTTAAGTAGTTCTAAGTTCTAGGGGACTGATGACCTCAGAAGTTAAGTCCCATAGTGCTCAGAGCCATTCGAACCTTATCCGTGACTGAAACCGGTTGGTATTTGGGTTTAAAATAAAAACAGGTGATGGACATCGTTTATTACACTGCATCCTGGAAGAAATTACAGCTCCCTTAATGTAGTTCTCTGTTGTTGTTGTTGTTGTGGTCTTCAGTCCTGAGACTGGTTTGATGCAGCTCTCCATGCTACTGTATCCTGTGCAAGCGTCTTCATCTCCCAGTACCTACTGCAACCTACATCCTTCTGAATCTGCTTAGTGTATTCATCTCTTGGTCTCCCTCTACGATTTTTACCCTCCATGCTGCCCTCCAATACTAAATTGGTGATCCCTTGATGCCTCAAAACAGGTCCTACCAACCGATCCCTTCTACTAGTCAAGTTGTGCCACAAACTTCTCTTCTCCCCAATCCTATTCACTACCTCCTCATTAGTGATCTACCAACCTTATCTTCAGCATTCTTCTGTAGCACCACATTTCGAAAGCTTCTATTCTCTTCTTGTCCAAACTGGTTATCGTCCATGTTTCACTTCCATACATGGCTACACTCCATACAAAAACTTTCAGAAACGACTTCCTGACACTTAAATCTATACTCGATGTTAACAAATTACTCTTCTTCAGAAACGATTTCCTTGCCATTGTCAGTCTACATTTTATATCCTCTCTACTTCGACCATCATCAGTTATTTTACTCCCTAAATAGCAAAACTCCTTTACTACTTTCAGTGTCTCATTTCCTAATCTAATCCCCTCAGCATCACCCGATTTAATTTGACTACATTCCATTATCCTTGTTTTGCTTTTGTTGATGTTCATCTTATATCCTCCTTTCAAGACACTGTCCATTCCGTTCAACTGCTCTTCCAAGTCCTTTGCTGTCTCCGACAGAATTACAATGTCATCGGCGACCTCAAAGTTTTTACTTCTTCTCCATGAATTTTAATACCTACTCCGAAGTTTTCTTTTGTTTCCTTTACTGCTTGCTCAATATACAGATTGAATAACATCGGGGAGAGGCTACAACCCTGTCTCACTCCTTTCCCAAACACTGCTTCCCTTTCATGCCCCTCGACTCTTATAACTGCCATCTGGTTTCTGTACAAATTGTAAATAGCCTTTCGCTCCCTGTATTTTACCCCTGCCACCTTCAGAATTTGAAAGAGAGTATTCCAGTTAACATTGTCAAAAGCTTTCTCTAAGTCTACAAATGCTAGAAACGTAGGTTTGCCTTTTCTTAATCTTTCTTCTAAGATAAGTCGTAAGGTTAGTATTGCCTCACGTGTTCCAACATTTCTACGGAATCCAAACTGATCTTCCCCGAGGTCCGCTTCTACCAGTTTTTCCATTCGTCTGTAAAGAATTCGCGTTAGTATTTTGCAGCTGTGACTTATTAAACTGATAGTTCGGT
Source organism: Schistocerca piceifrons (assembly GCF_021461385.2). Classification (NCBI taxonomy): domain Eukaryota; kingdom Metazoa; phylum Arthropoda; class Insecta; order Orthoptera; family Acrididae; genus Schistocerca; species Schistocerca piceifrons. The sequence goes on from NC_060138.1 coordinate 1,194,083,326, forward strand.
AATTTTCACATCTGTCAACACCTGCTTTCTTTGGGATTGGAATTATTATATTCTTCTTGTAGTCTGTGGGTATTTCGCCTGTCTCATACATCTTGCTCACTAGGTGGTAGAGTTTTGTCATGACTGGTTCTCCCAAGGCCATCAGTAGTTCTAATGGAATGTTGTGTACTCCCGGGGCCTTGTTTCGACTCAGGTCTTTCAGTGCTCTGTCAAACTCTTCACGCAGTATCTTATCTCCCATTTCATCTTCATCTACGTCCTCTTCCATTTCCATAATATTGTCCTCAAGTACATCGCCCTTGTATAGACCCTCTATATACTCCTTCCACCTTTCTGCTTTCCCTTCTTTGCTTAGAACTGGGTTTCCATCTGAGCTCTTGATATTCATACAAGTCGTTCTCTTATCTCCAAAGGTCTCTTTAATTTTCCTGTAGGCAGTATCTATCTTACCCCTAGTGAGACAAGCCTCTACATCCTTACATTTGTCCTCTAGCCACCCCTGCTTAGCCATTTTACACTTCCTGTCGATCTCATTTTTGAGACGTTTGTATTCCTTTTTGCCTGCTTCCTTTACTGCATTTTTATATTTTCTCCTTTCATCAATTAAATTCAATGTTTCTTCTGTTACCCAAGAATTTCTATTAGCCCTCGTCTTTTTACCTACTTGATCCTCTGCTGCCTTCACTACTTCATCCCTCAGAGCTACCCATTCTTCTTCTACTGTATTTCTTTCCCCCATTCTTGTCAATTGTTCCCTCATGCTCTCCCTGAAACTCACTACAACATCTGGTTCTTTCAGTTTATCCAGGTCCCATCTCCTTAAATTCCCACCTTTTTGCAGTTTCTTCAGTTTCAATCTGCAGTTCATAACCAATAGATTGCGGTCAGAATCCACATCTGCCCCTGGAAATGTCTTACAATTTAAAACCTGGTTCCTAAATCTCTGTCTTACCATTATATAATCTATCTGATACCTTTTAGTATCTCCAGGATTCTTCCAGGTATACAACCTTCTCTGTTAGGGAAGTTTATTTCCTGGGGCGTACCAACTTGTTGGAAACACTTTCTAAGTGCAATCATGGTTAAACCATAACTTTAGTTGTAATATAACGCAGTCAGAAACTTATTTTTCTTGTTAGTCAACAGCATGTACTAAGTTGCTGGGAGAGTGTTCGGTGTCGGCGTCTTCTGGCCGGCTGGTTCTGACTTACTTGCTGCCGCGTGCACGGCTCTCAAGCTTGCTGTCTGTTTGCAGTCGTGCGTCCTGGCTGGCTGTGCTCAAACTGCGTATTTATGTTATCGACTTACGAAATTTTGCCGTCGTCCAAGAGGCCTATGATTAGCTAGCTTCGCACAGGAAATTCTCGCTTTAATTTTTTATACAAATTGTATTCTTGTCCTAAGTTTTATTGTAAATCCTCTTGCGTAAAACTTTGGATAATCCCTATGTTATCTTTTTATTAATATTTATCTTTTGAGGGTTCGCCTAATCTCTTTAACTTAAATTTGCTTGAAGAAATTTATCTAGAACTATTTTGATTATTTTAATTGGCTGGTTTATGAGCTGCGGCGCCATTGAGTTAGTAGACTGTTCTGTCTGGCGCCACTGGCTCAGATGTTGTATCGACTATCCATCTAGCGGCCCCAATGGCAATATCTACGAGAAAGAGTTGGTATCTGTGTGTTATGCTCTTAGAAGGTCTTTGCCTGCCGATATATATACGGGGTTCGCTGGCCCGAGAGGGTACCACACCTACAAATCCTCCACACCTACAAATCCTTAATCTGTCCCATCTTCTGTTATGCCAGTCCTGCCTGGTTATCTGCCCCCCCCCCCCCCCAAATTCTATAAGTCCCTCCAGATCCTTGAGCGTCATGCACTCCGCCTCGCCTTCCGTATACGCCTCCCGTCCCCCACGCGGATCCTCTATGACCTCATTCCTTTCCCCCATCTGCTCCTATTCCTCGAACATATCCGCATCCTCTACACCTCCCCACATCTTGAACCCCCTCACCCCCTGGTTGCTCCTCTCCTCTCCCATCCCCGCCCCCTGCCACGTCTTCACCGTTGTGTCCCCCCTACCCTCCATCTCTACACCCTCCATCTCCTTTCCCAAGGTGGCTTCCGTCAACTCCCCCTCCCGGATGATGCCCTCTCTCCCTCCATTTATCCCTCCTATCAACTCTGATCCTCAATCCCCCTCCTTTCCTCTGTCCTTTCCCTGGGCTCCCTCTTCCCCCCTTCTGTCCTGTTTTCTTCCCACTAAACCTCTCCCTACCTCCCTTCTCCCCCCCCCCTCCTCTGCCTACCCCACTCCCTGTCGCGTCTGCACAGCGCCCCCCACCCCTCTTATGGGTCCTCATCCTCCTTCAGCTCCTTTCCCGGCTCCCCCCTTCGCTTTTACTCTCCTTTCCCCCCTTTTTTATTTTCCCATCATCTGTCCAGTTTCCCCCCACCTTCTCTCGGCTGTGGTATGTCACATTTGCCAACTTTTTAGTGCAGTGTTCCAGTGACTGTTCAGTGTTGTTCATCTTTCTCGTGTTGCGAACAGAAACCATGCTGTCGCTGGGTGTGAATTTTATGTCTTTTGCGAACAGAAACCAGACTGTCGCCGTGTTTTTTTAATTGTCTGTCTATTGTTTTACCTGTCTGCTTTGTATGTATTTTCTTAGCGTCATCATCCCTCTGTTCTTTGTTTTAAGTTCCACGATTTCTTTTCGCCATGTTACTCTTTAAGTCTCCGATTTTATCGCCTGTTTTTATTATTTATTCTCTTCATCTTTATAACGAAGTCTGTAGGCTGAAGAGCGGCATACTAAGCTGCTGCCAGCCCGCCCCCTTCGGGGGGAACTGAAATTCAATAAAGGAAAAAAAAAAAAGCCCGAGAGGGCTCTTTGTACTACCTGTGGCTGAAGAGCGGCGTCCAGTTGCCGCTGCCAGCCCACCTTGTGCACGGTGTAAAATGACAATAAAGAAAAAAAAAAGAAGCCCTTGAGGGAGGCACGGAGCTGGGGACTGGCGGTAGCGCCGCGACAAGAGGAGGTCGCGAGGTCCGAGCGGCCGAAGCCACGAGCTGCGCAAGGAGGGCCTGCGCAGAGTGAGGATACCGGAGTACTTCACCGGGGTCTGCGTCGACTACAAGCAGCAGGCCTACATACCGTCTGTTGGTTGGCAACATTCGTGTCGGACGACCGCTCGTGGCCTGGCTGCCCTCTTCTACCTGGCTCTCATCGGCACCACTCACAAGGGAACCTCCCCATCGCACCCCCCTCAGATTTAGTTATAAGTTGGCACAGTGGATAGGCCTTGAAAAACTGAACACAGATCAATCGAGGAAATAGGAAGAAGTTGTGTGGAACTATGAAAACAATAAGCAAAATATACAAACTGAGTAGCCCATGCGCAAGATAGGCAACACCAAGGACAGCGTCACCTCAGGAGCGCCGTGGTCCCGCGGTTAGCGTGAGCAGCTGCGAAACGAGAGGTCCTTGGTTCAAGCCTTCCGTCGAGTGAAAGGTTTACTTTCTTTATTTTCGCAAAGTTATGATCTGTCCGTTCTTTCATTGACGTCTCTGTTCTCTGTAATAAGTTTAGTGTCTGTGTTCTGCGAACGCACCGCAAAACCGTGCGATTAGTAGACGAAAGGACGTGCCTCTCCCATGGGAAGGGAAAACATTTGATCGCAAGGTCATAGGTCAACCGATTCCTCCACAGGAAAACACGTCTGTTCTATTCTATACGACACTGGTGACGGCATGTGCGTCACATGACAGGAATATGTTGTCGACCCACCTAACTTTTACACTTGGCGAATGGGTAAAAAGATTCTCCTACCTTGCCCGATTTAGGTTTTCTTGTGGATGTGATAATCACTCTCAAAAAAGTGATGAAAACATAAGAGTTTGTCACATAAACTGCAACAAATGAATGCAACAGTTTCACGGCCTCACAGTTTTCCCTGTGCTCTGTCAAAACATATGTTTTTAACGTTTTCAAATTTTTCCGTGTGTAGACAGTCAAATCCGGCATATGTCCAAGCAAATCTGAACGTGTCCTGGAATTTTGGAGAGCGAAGTTGATTATGTGTGAGTGCCTGAACTTTGATAATTGTCTGAAAATAAAAAATTAAAATTTTCGCTGAAGGGAAGATTTGAACCAACAACCTCTTCTAACGCAGCTGCTCACGGTAACCACGGGACCACGGCGTTCCTGACCTCACTCCCTCCTCCAAGTTGCTTATCATGCTCATGGACTACTCAGTTTGTATATTTTGTTTATTTTTTTCTTAGTTCTCCATAACTTCTTCCTGTTTTCTCGATTGATCTGTGTACAGTTTTTCAAGGCCTATCCACTGTGCCAACTTATAACTAAATCTGAGGGGGGTGCGATGGGGAGGTTCCCTTGTCAGTTATCTTATGACAGAATAATCCCTCCTCAAGCTCTGTGAGCTACGACGCACCGGGGATCCATAGAACTGCATGCTGATAGAGGGGAGTAACATTCTGTAATCGTCGTGGTGATTTGTGTCGTTATCTACCTGCCCTCATTATTTTCTGGTTGGTACCCAACCCTCAGAGTTCTACTCGGTCGTCTGTCGTTTGAAAATTTGTCCCACTATTATATTGCCTTTCCTATCTGTGTAAGTAGGCTGTTTAGGTTTTTATGTTGGTTTATGTTGGTAACGCCATGTAGCACTCTATATGAAAATCACTGACTGTGCTGTCTGCAGTCTGTGGCTGGTTTGCATTGTTGGCATTTGTTATTGTAGTGTTGGGCAGTTGGCTGTTAACAGCGCGTAGTGTTGCGCAGTTGGAGATGAGCCGCCAGCAGTGGTGGATGTGGGGAGAGAAATCGCGGAGTTTTGAGAGAGGGTGATGTGGACGTGTGTCCATCAGAGACAGTAAATTTGTAGGTCTGGATGTCATGAACTGATATATATAGATATTATGACTTTTGCCGGCCGTGGTGGCCAAGCGGTTAAAGGCGCTACAGTCTGGAACCGCGCGGCCGCTACGGTCGCAGGTTCGAATCCTGCCTCGGGCATGGATGTGTGTGGTGTCCTTAGGTTAGTTAGGTTTAAGTAGTTCTAAATTCTAGGGGACTGATGACCACAGATGTTAAGTCCCGTAGTGCTCAGAACCATTTGAACCATTTTTGCGCCCTCACCATCTTCTCAAATAAAACAAGACACATTTTCTGCTTTTCAAATTGCGAATATTGCCGGTTCAAATGGACTGCCGAATAGCACTAAGGAACATGTTTCAGACACCAGTGCATTGTTATTGCAGTTAATGCAACAAATGGGACAAAGGCTACAAAAGTTAGACACAACGCTTGAACAAAATCAGAAACAATTGGGACAAAATCTTCAAACCTTAGACTCAATGGAACAAAATCAAAAACAGTCACAGCAACAGCTTCAAAAGTTAGACACTATGCTTGAACAAACACGTGAAGGTTTAACTGCTGAGTTACTTAAAATCGAATTGAAATGTCAAAAAGTCTGTAATGACGTAAAAACACAAATTTGTGACCATTTCCAACGTATTTTTTCGCGTCATGAAAACGCATTACAGAATCACGAAGCAGCCATAGAGGAACTGCAAACTATTGTTCATGAAAATCACGACACCTTGCAAGCTAAAATTGACTCAGTTGCATCTACCGATTCGGTTACACAACTTGCAAAAACTCAAGAAAACTTGAACGACACAGTAGACACGATTTCAACACAAATGGTCACTCCGAAACCTGGTTCAGAAAAACACAATAAAGGAAATAAGTTCACTATCGGAGAAAGTAGCCGAACTTTCGGATCAGTCCACTAACTTATCTACAAAAGTAAATGATGATCTGAATGACACAAGGCCCGTACCCTTCACTGACACAGAAGGAACAAATTAAGAAATTCAAACAAAATCAGAATCAAATTAATCCGCAACGCAAGAGAGAAATCCGGGAAGTACAAGGTCAGTTATCACAAGTAATACAAGAATTACATATTTCAGACGACACTCGCGCTCCAACACGGGAAGAGGGACTTAGAAATACGGAAAAGCCACAAAATAATAACACAGGGCATTTCGGCAATTATGAAAGAAATTGGGAAGGTGCACCGAATTTTGATACGGAACTGCCGACACGACGTAACAATGACCGATATGCGACTCGCCGACACGACGATTTTGACTATAAGCTGTTAATTACTACACGTAAATTCAAAACATGTAAGAATTCTGGCAACGACATTCATCCACAAGCGTGGCTTCATCAATTCTCTCGTTGTTTTCCTCTCAACTGGTCATTAGAGCACAGATTAGAATTTATGTGTGGCTACTTAGAGAATGAGCCAGCTGTAAGAATGTGATCGGTCATTCACGATTGTCACAGTGAAGGAGAATTTTATCATGCCTTCCTCTCAGCATATTGAGCTCAAGCTACACAAGACCAAGTGAAACATAGCATCATAATGATGAAACATTTGGAACAATATGAATTTTCCAGTCTTGTGAAATATTTTGAAGACATGTTGCACAAGAATCAGTACCTGTCAAACCCATACAGCCCCTCAGTACTCATCCGCATTTGCTTAATCAAATTGCCTGAACATTTACGACATATTATTTTGGCAGGACGTTGCAAAGACGACATTGAAGCTTTTCAGGGACTCTTACAGGAATTGGAATTTGACACTGACAATTGCGGGACGCGAAAACAGGAACACAACAATTACAGGTCACATTCGTCACAATTCCGCGATGACAGAAATAATAAATGGACACGACAAGGCTATTCTTACAACGTAAATCGTGACCACAACAGACATCACCCATATGACAACCGTTGGCAGAGTAGTAATAATTACAGGGAAAGATCACCTCTCTGCAGTAATGACCATCACAGAGACAATCAGAGAAACAGACAATATTGGAACCAAAATAATTATTATCAAGGGACACAGAATAATGGTCCACCGCACAGTTACGATTCCGGGAGAAATTCTCCACCACATGACGGACAAATAGGAAACTATGGAAACTACCGACAAAACGACAGACCTGAATTTCATCAGAACTGGTGGGATTCAAACATGGCAGGGCCCTCTCGACAAGGTGAATTTGTAGAAGGTAGGTCTCCTAATCCGAATAGCGACGCGCGCCAACAAAGAGACAGACAATGACGCGCACCGCAGGCAGCCACGTGCGCCGGCTGGCTCAGAGAAAAATAACATAGACGCTAACCTTGAGAAAAATTCCAGTATTCTTTACCGACGTATACCGCATGATAATTGCGTTCAAGTTGAAACTCTGCGTGCTAGAAAGAGTCAAGGTTTACACCACATTTCACATGTAAAACCGTTTATTGAGAGATAATTTGTTTTTTCATTTAGTCTTTGCTATAAAATTTTTCACTTCACGTTACTAGTGCTCTTTGTCACACTTAGAAACTGTTAACATGCAACTATGTTCTAAAGTTAACTATCCAGTCAAGAACCTACGGAACTTATTTAGACAAGTAATTACAAGTGCATTGTTATAGTGAACAGAGGACACAGTGTTACTGTGTGTGTACATTCTTGCTTGTTAGTTGCACGATTACGTAACGACTTTAAGGGTTGCATACTTAGAACATATACTGCTAATGAGATTTTAATGCAACATTTTGGTTTATTTGAAAAGACATTCTTTATTTGAAGTACTTTCTATGAGATTAAAGATGACTTAGTATTTGGTTTCTTTGACAGCTACACGATTATATCACGACGCTACTAATATGTTACACAATTTTCATTGTTGCATTTGCGGTGTATCTGTTTTATATCTGCAAAGTTTTTCTGAATTCTTCTGGAATGTAAAACATGTTTGAGTAGTAACTTTTGTGGTATAGATACAATGAGACACCCTTTTCTGTAGCACAACAATAAGTTACGGTACAGTACTTACTTCATCACGGCAATAAGCGTAATAACTAGGATATCTATAGGCAAAGCATTTCACTTTTGTTTATTATGAGGTAAGTACATTGACTTCTACATAACTTTGCTTACAGACTATGATAATTACGACATTTGGCACATTTTTTATCCTTAAGTAATGACAGAGATTATCTTACAACAAGACGCACAGTTTAGCGCTACAGTACACATATTTGAGTGATTAATTTTGTACTTAAAACATTTATTTTTAAAGATTTTTGAATTACAAAGATACTAAGGTTTTCCGTGATACATTTCATTCCATTTCTGTAATCTGTAAGACCTAAGGGTATAATTACATTAATCCTCAGGGGGTACACGCCTACTTTGTGTACCATGTGTTTGGCAAGCACAAGGAGCCGTAGCTAATATGATATTTGCTTATACAACTTTACACATCGGTACCATATTTCTCTAACACAATTACACAGCTATCTGATCATTTAACTGAGAGAGACAAACATTGTTTTTACTTCATCAGTGACAGATGTTTACGTAATTACACAGTTGGATAACTTCACACTTATGAAATTGTATTTTGTCTGTACTGTGTGAACTGTTCATATTTTTTCAGAACCATTGTGATACTATGAGAGCTTTGAATGATGTATTTGGTATGGGATCATGATTTTTAAAGTACGTTTGAGGTAGATGACACTATTTAAATGAGCAGAGAATTTTTTTTAGGTTTTGAAATTATTGCAGAATGCTACGACGTTTTTGAGATTTGACTGAGGTGTTATGATATTATTACGACGACAATGTGTATTATGCTGTTGAGGTATGTTCATGATCAATAAGCTGATGCTATATGAGGACTTTGATTATGCTACATATTTATTATGATGAAATATTGAAGAAGTGTCGACGAATATGTAGAGGAAAGGTGCCTAATATGAGACACACTTTTGTAAACCCATTTCAAAGACCTAAAAGTAAGTGCAATTGTATTTTTATGATGGTAATAAGATCTTGCATTATTTCATTTTATCAAAGAATTATCGTATTTGCGGTAATAAACAATCTTACAGAGTAGTTATTAAATCTTCACAAACAAGGCATTTCGTAGAAATGAGATCAAGGTTTCCTAATATGAGACAGTAATAATATTTTGCTTTAATTATTTTATTACATAATAATGACATATGAATATACAATTTTTACATGTTCAGTCATTTCTGTTATCCTTCACTCATTTCACACTACTTAGGCTTATGTTTACAACATCTGTGGCAAACAAAATTGTCTTCTGTGACACCGTAATCTTCATGAGCCGAGCGATAACATTCCGTGCACTGTGCCCATTTCTCCCCGTGTTTGCCTTCAGAAAAGCGCCCAATACGGAACAGACACTCTGCGTCATCGTCATCACTGCTGGCTGAATCCCCACTGTCATCAAGATGGATATCGGATGCCGAGTCACTAGACGATTCTTCTGCTTTACATCTGCGATTGGAAGATTTTCCACTCTTCTCCCCAAATAACTTTCTCGCTGCTTTCTTAGCTTCAGCCTCTGATTTCTTCTGTTTAGATTCTTGCAGTTGCTTCACATAAGGAGTTGAAGTTAGTAACACAGCAGAGCACAAACGCGATGTTTGACCTATTTGACTATCTCCAGGTGGTTTTGTGATATGTGGGAGAGGTCTGATGTCTGCCAGGCTGCCAGCTTGACCATCACCATCAGTAGTTTCATTATCGTTTTTGGCACCTCTTTCTTGAAGAGCGTTAGCATGGCGATGAATTGAAAATTCATGTTCCCTATACATGTTTCTGTTGCATAGGATGAGACCTGTTTTTCTGAAGGCATTCACGGATGCTTCCATTGTTGCTGCTCAGTTGTAATCTGCCCCAAATAACTTGGCTATTGATAATGGGGTGATAACATGACCTAGGTTACTTACCAACTACGTTTCTATATCTTGGGCATAGCAGGTTTTCAAAGGTCCCATAAATCTGACGTCAAGTGGCTGCATTTTATGCATTGAGTGAGGTGGCAAACATACAATATGAACATTGTTATAACGTGCTTTATCTAACACATCGAGATTCTTTGTGGGGAATAATGCCAATCTAGAGTTAAAATGACAGGGTCATTTGAAGATGGCATAACATGACTCACAAAATGACCAGACCACTGAGTAAAAATGTGAGTTTGTATCCAGCTACTTGGATGACAAGCTGATATTGATCCTGCAGGTGCACCGTCCATCAAGTTCCAGAAAACATTCCAATTTCTGATCATAAGACTAGTCAAAGTAATCTCTGTTTATGATAGTTTAATCGAATTAAAATAAATGCAGTTGCCAAAATTTTACTACAAAAGTGATGAAATATTGTTATCTCATGATAGTATGGCGTAAATTACATATAAAAAATCGTGAGAGATCGAGTTCCCCTAATATGCGATAGGTATCGTAATATACGACACTGTCGCGTATTTGGATCCCCATACTATCGCATGTTAGAAATTTCGCCATCTTACACAAAGAATCACGCACTTGCTAACAACGTTCGTAGGAAAATGAACCTAATTGCCAATAATTATAGGTAATACCATTACAAATAACAACAACAAAAGAGTACAGTAATATCCACTCACCTTTAAGCTGAAATATTGCCTCAACACCGATGTCTCAAAAACTCCAAACACAAGAAATTTTGTATCAACCTCTACATACTGTGTCCGGCTCAACTATGGCGTCCTACTCACTGTGTCATCGTCTGGCACACAATAGACGTGTTTAAGAAACTCTCCACCACAGTGCAACCCATAATATGAGCACAGTTGGGGTGTCTCATATTAGGGAACGATCGCATAATAGGGACCTTTCCTCTATATGTGTAATAAGGTAAGGAATAATGAGTAGTGGTTAGGGACTCTGACTTGTGAAAAAGGATGTTGGAAACCAAGAATCGTACTTTAAGAGTTATGAAATGTGTGTAAATGCGTGAATGTATCACAATGCTGGAGAAAATGTTTTGCACACTGTTATATTTATAGGATTTTGTTTCTACATATTTGTAAAACAAATTCTCGACCTGTGAAATTTTTTATATGAGACTGTCACTGCTGTCGTAAATATTTCGATAAGAAAGTTAAGTGACCTTCACGTAATGCGTCGTGGGTGCCCAGCTGTGCCACCTGCCTGGAGAAAAAGCCATTAGGTGGAGAAAAAAAAGGAGACCATTAACCTTGATATTGACATTCCTTTGTAGAAAGCATACTAAATACGACACTTTCTGATATTTACTGAAATGACTAATGAAACGATGTCTTGCTAGTTGAGAGATTTTTTACTGCCTTATGAAATGCCATATGGCTAGTGAATGACGTTTCACCCCTTGCTTTATGTATTTATTTGCTCATTTTGTTTAATATCTAGTTCCTAGTTGCACTGCAGCATTGGTTAAAATAAAATTTAATAAATGTAATAATATCACTATTTTCTGTCTACAGACTGAGTAAAGAATAATTTTATGATGTACTTTCTTAGAAAATATAGCACAAATAGACATTTCCATTCACTGGAATTGCATACATAATGTTTGTCAATGACTGGGTAACTTGTTTCATAGAGAAAGTCAAGGTGATGCATCACTCTAGTGTTAAGATGTGACAGAGTTATTAGACATTTCCGATCTTTACTGAAATATTTTTTCTGCTTGAGCTTTGTCATGTTTAGGTATAAGTTGTAGCATTTGCTGCTGTTGTTTGCCAGGCATAGTTCTACTAAATTTTACATTGCATTAAGCCAGTTTTACTACTGATTTATTTTTGTTTTTGCTGCACATTGGCTCAAATTAGTTGTAATGTTACATTTCCTTTGCTAATTTATATATATTGCTGCTTGCTTGGCCAATTGGGAATTTTTGTCATTGCTGTTTGTGTTAATTGTTTTGTGCTGCTGCATTGCCTCGTGCCTTAGTATATATATCTGAGCTCAGTAGATTTAAGTTAGCTTAAGATGGGGTAGGCTATATAAGAAAACGAGTTGTGATGAATTGGAAGAAATGCATTGAGAAGCTATAAGAAAATGGTTTGGCCAAAAAAAGTAGTGCACAGTGGAGAATAACTATTTTCAAAGAGGATATGAATAGAATACAGAAAGCATGCTTGGACAGGATTTTTTTTTTTTGGTGGAAACAAATGTTGAAATAAGAGAAAAGATCTATGAAATGAAGTTTTGGGTTGGACTGCAGGACCGGATGTCCCACTGAAAACAAACCCTGTTCTTTCCTTTTGTGTTATTCCGCTATGTGTTTGTGTACCCTTGCGTACTTGTGTTTTTCCTGTCTTTATGTGTTTAGCTAACAAGATTTATGTTGTAGAATTTTTCTAATACTAAGCTACATTCACTAAGATGAGGAATACTGTTATCCTCAAATATAATTTGCATTAATAACATGTTATTTACTTTGTAAAGATGTTTAGACATTATTTTCGAAAGCTATTCTGATCTTTTATGTATTCACCTATGTCATAATTCCTGTAACACTGATGTATATGTTTCTTTCTATTCTTTTGTAAAGCCCGTATTACTGCAAATGTTATCTGTATTGTTATGTTCTTTAATGATGTATTTTTTACCTTTGTAATTGTATTCTTATGCTGTAAATTTATAATTGTATAGACACCATTTCTTCAATTTAAGTTACATTTCACTGCAGACGTTTCTGTTGGTCATAGTATATGCACAATAGATGAACAGTTGGGACTGTTAGTGTTTGCACATGTGTTGATAATTCAGCAAGGGACTGGTTAACAGCATTGCTGATTCTAAGCACATACCAAACAGTTTGTGAGTGCACAAGTGGTGGTTTATGGACTTGCTATATTGTCCGCAAGACTCTTCGATGGTGAAAGTGCACCTGCACAGTCGCAACAGATGGCTGCTGGCTGTCTCTACAAGGACTGCAGTGGGTCTGCACCTTTGATGGCCCACCAATACCATAATTTCTACAAGGACTACAGTGGGTCTACACCTTTGCTGACTCACCAGTACCATTATTTCTACAAGGACTGCAGTGGGTCTGCACCTCTGGTGTCCCACCAATACCGTAATCTCTACCACGACTGTAGTCGGTCTGCTCTGTGATGACCTACCTACCAATGTTCTTCAACTTCAACTGACTCTGCTGTGGGTTTGCTCTGTTGAGGCCCATTACCTGTCTGCATGTCAAGAGTCAGCACTGTCTTTCCGTTGGAAGGACAACACTACTTCTTCAAGACTGCGTGGAAATCCACTATGTCCATGTGCATTTTCTTTTACTGCTCAGACTTTGTGCATAAAATTGTTATTAATACTGTGATGAATGATCAGGACTGTCTTTATGGACTGTGAGAAAATTTTAGATTTTGACCAACATTGTATCGATAAGTGTGTGCACTAGATATATTTGTTAGCGTTAATATAAACATTTTAACAAATATGTAAATTTTTTTGTTGGGAGCATGGGGGCTTTGTAAGTAGGCTGTTTAGGTTTTTATATTGGTTTATGTTGGTAACGCCATGTAGCGCTCTATATGAAAATCACTGACTGTGCTGTGTGCAGTCTGTGGCTGGTTTGCGTTGTTGGCATTTGCTATTGTAGTGTTGGGCAGTTGGCTGTTAACAGCGCGTAGTGTTGCGCAGTTGGAGGTGAGCCGCCAGCAGTGGTGGTTGTGGGGAGAGAAATCGCGGAGTTTTGAGAGAGGGTGATGTGGACGTGTGTCCATCAGAGACAGTAAATTTGTAAGACTGGATGTCATGAACTGATATATATACGACTTTTGAGCACTATTAAGGTAAATACATTGTTTGTTCGTTATCAAAATCTTTCATTTGACAACTATGCCTATCAGAATTTAGTGACTTCAGTAGTTAGAATCTTTTATTTAGATGGCAGTATTGGCGCTCGCTGTATTGCAGTAGTTCGAGTAATGAAGATTTTTGTGAGGTAAGTGATTCATGAAAGGTATAGGATATTGTTAGTCAGGGCCATTCTTTTGTAGGGATTATTAAAATTCAGATTGCGTTGCGCTAAAAATATTGTGTGTCAGTTTAGTGATGATCAGAATAAGTAAAGAGAGAAATTTCTGAGTACATTCAGTTTTGCACAGCTGTTTAAAAATCAAATAACGTAAGGGGGTTTACCAGCACAGTATTTCACAGGTTTTTCTAAGGGGATGTTTCATCTGGTTTGTACCAGGTCAAAAAAATGGTTCAAATGGCTCTGAGCACTATGGCACTTAACAACTGAGGTCATCAGTCCCCTACAACTTAGAACTACCTAAACCTAAGTAACCTAAGGACATGACACATATCTACGCCCGAGGCAGGATTCGAACCTGCGACCGTAGCAGTAGCTAGGTTCCAAACGGAACCGCCTAGAACCGCTCGGCCACAGCGGCCGGCGTACCAGGACATTAAAATTCTAATGAATCAGCTCCTGGTCGTAAATACAGCCGGAACAATTGTGTTAAGGCACAGGTTGCCGTTAAACAAAAGAGGGACCTTGTGGTTAGATTTAGATGTTAACCGGTTCATTTCTTTGATTGTAATTGCATTTCTCAGTCATTAGTTATAATCTGAACAACCTGTTGTACTAAGCTGTTCATTGCTGTGTTTGAAAGACCGGTTCATTGGTGTATTTTAGTTGGGTCTTGTGGTACCGCCGAGTGAGTTCTCTTGTAATAAGTGTTCACAAGTAATGTTTCAAGATGTTCCTTCAGAGCGGTCTTAATAACTGACAATCAGTTTAACTTTGAAAATATTAACAGCCATCTGTCACCAGGGCTTTAGTAAAAAGTAAAATTATCAGAAGGGATAGATTGGGATCCAGTCGCACCTTGTTTGCCGATTGAAATTAAGAGGTTGGTTGCTTTGAAGTAAGTGTTATCATTCTCATATTATATTGTTTCCTAATGTGTTTAACCCTTAAACAGAGGTGTGCATCTTAACCATGAAACTTTAGACATACAGCTTTCAAATTAAAAGTTATGTCATCTCTTTTGAGTAATTGAATCACTCTTGTCATCAATGGTGCTTGTATGGTTTTCATGTGTTGCACAAGGGCATTTAATAAGACAGACTGTGTCCAGTGCGGTAGTAGACACCGGTGTTTCACCCGATTTACATCTACATCCATACTCCGCAAGCCACCTGACGGTGTGTGGCGGAGGGTACCCTGAGTACCTCTATCGGTGCTCTCTTCTATTCCAGTCTCGTATTGTTCGTGGAAAGAAGGATTGTCGGTATGCTTCTGTGTGGGCTCTAATCTCTCAGATTTTATCCTCATGGTCTCTTCGCGAGATATACGTAGGAGGGAGCAATATACTGCTTGACTCTTCGGTGAAGCTATGTTCTGGAAACTTTAACATAAGCCCGTACCGAGCTACTGAGCGTCTCTCCTGCAGAGTCTTCCACTGGAGTTTATCTATCATCTCCGTAACGCTTTCGCGATTACTAAATGATCCTGTAACGAAGCGCGCTGTTCTCCGTTGGATCCTCTCTATCTCTTCTATCAACGCTATCTGGTACGGGCAGGCTGCAGGTCCGGTCGTCTTGTAATCATTGTCATATTGTTTGCTGTTTTGCAATACAGCACTTCAGATTTCTTTTGCAAAAGCTTATTCAACTTACGGTTTAAGGTCAAAAGAAATCTGTAAACCTGTTCATTTTGCTAACGAAAATTTTATGTTTATATACTGTTAAATAATCAGGTTATGTGCAAAGAAAGTTATATTGGTGGGTCCTCCCTTCCACGTTTTCCTTAATTCAAGTAAGTACCATGTATCAGTTTATTTAAAATTGTTTAATTATAAAATTCTAAAGTCTTATTTCTTGAATTTGTTTGAGGTTATAATTTAACGGCTGTCTTGCTCACCCTATTGATCTCCCGTAACGGCAAATTAACTTCAGATTTTCCTCCTATTTTTCGAAGAGGCCCTGTTGTCAAACAAAATACATAAAAATAAATGTGTTGTTCAAGGATAAATGATGTTAATCAAAGGGGATAGATCTTCCATGTCATTTCCCTGATCCTGGTTATTCCCGATTTCAGAGAACTTTTGTTGTCACGTACGTTTTTATGCGAATGAAATTTTAAAATCCTTTGCTGTGAATCCTTTAACCCTACTTTAAAGTTGTCTGTCCAATTAACACAGTAAAACTTCGCATTTCGAGAATGTAGCGTTGTTAGTCCGTGATACACAATGTTCTCTAAGTACGCCATTTAGTAACATGTGTTTTCAAGTTTCAGTCTGCATACACCGAGTTACTTATTTGGACTACACCATCCGGGACAGAGTGGAAAGGTAAACAAACGCCGAACGTGGGCAGTGGCAATGCTCTGCTGCAAGGTGGTGGGGAGGGGGGGGGGGGAGGCGTAGCGGGCAAACAGCACCGAGTCGCGTGTGTTTTATGCTGATTGTAATTGCGAGAATGGCTGTAATCCCCGGCCACGTGGAATTTATCCCGCTTGGCGGAAGGGCGTGTGGCTGACAACAGCTGGCGTGCGACGTATCAAGGACTTGGCCGCTTCGCTTCTGTCAAGTCTGCGCTTCGCACGTGACGCCCGCCTTCGGCACGGGCAATACACTTAGGCGGCACTCAAGGTCAGCCAGCACAGTCACGCAGCCACACGCTTACTAGTTACTGAATGCGAATAACATTAAGTCGCGACGACACAAAGGTACTCACAACGCGAAGAGAGCTCCACTGCAAATCTAAACGTAGCCAAAGAGTCACATATAGGAAAAACTGAAAGAAACCAAAATTAGCTTAAGGAGAGGTAAGCGTGACGTGTTCAGGGAATTTGAAAGTAAAATTTCATTTACAGAATTCACAAAAAATCTAAAAAGTTCCAGTATTATGTCGTAAGTAGGCTATTTAGGTTTTTGTGTTGGTAATGCCATGTAGTGCTCTGTATGAAAATCGCTGACTGCGCTGTGTGCAGTCTGTGGCTGGTTGGACTCTCTGTTGGAATATTCGCTTGTGTAGTGTTGGGCAGTTGGACGTGAACAGCACGTAGCGTTGGGCAGTTGGAGGTGAGCCGCCAGCAGTGGTGGATGTGGGGAGAGAGATGCCAAGAGTTTTGAGAGGTTACTATAACGGACAATCTGGACATGTGTCCGCCAGAAGAAGGAAATTTGTAAATATGGATGTCTTGAATTGATAGATATATTTACAGGGTTATTACAAATGATTGAAGCGATTTCACAGCTCTACAATAACTTTATTATTTGAGATATTTTCACAATGCTTTGCACACACATACAAAAACTCAAAAAGTTTTTTTAGGCATTCACAAATGTTCGATATGTGCCCCTTTAGTGATTCGGCAGACATCAAGCCGATAATCAAGTTCCTCCCACACTCGGCGCAGCATGTCCCCATCAATGAGTTCGAAAGCATCGTTGATGCGAGCTCGCAGTTCTGGCACGTTTCTTGGTAGAGGAGGTTTAAACACTGAATCTTTCACATAACCCCACAGAAAGAAATTGCATGGGGTTAAGTCGGGAGAGCGTGGAGGCCATGACATGAATTGCTCATCATGATCTCCACCACGACCGATCCATTGGTTTTCCAATCTCCTGTTTAAGAAATGCCGAACATCATGATGGAAGTGCGGTGGAGCACCATCCTGCTTGCTTTATTCGTCGACTTCCGCGGGCTACGCGTGAAACTTGACCGCACGCGTTCAACCGTTTTTTCGCTCACTGCAGGCCGACCCGTTGATTTCCCCATACAGAGGCATCCAGAAGCTTTAAACTGCGCATACCACCGCCGAATGGAGTTAGCAGTTGGTGGATCTTTGTTGAACTTCGTCGTGAAGTGTCGTTGCACTGTTATGACTGACTGATGTGAGTGCATTTCAAGCACGACATACGCTTTCTCGGCTCCTGTCCCCATTTTGTCTCACTGCGCTCTCGAGCGCTCTGGCGGCAGAAACCTGAAGTGCGGCTTCAGCTGAACAAAACTTTATGAGTTTTTCTACGTATCTGTAGTGTGTCGTGACCATATGTCAATGAATGGAGCTACAGTGAATTTATGAAATCGCTTCAATCATTTGTAATAGCCCTGTATTATGACTTTTGAACACTTTTAAGGTAAATACATTGTTTGTTCTCTATCAAAATCTTTCATTTGCTAACTATGCCTATCAGTAGTTAGTGACATCAGTAGTTAGAATCTTTTATTTAGCTGGCAGTATTGACACTCGCTGTATTGCAGTAGTTCGAAGATTTTTGTGAGGTAAGTGGTTCATGAAAGGTATAGGTTATTGTTAGTCGGGGCCATTCTTTTGTAGAGATTATTGAAAGTCAGATTGCGTTGTGCTAAAAACGTTGTGTCAGTTTAGTGATGATCAGAGTAAGTAAAGAGAAAACTGTTTGAGTACGTTGAGTTTTGCTCAGCTGTTTCAAAATCAAATAACGTAAGAGTTTTTCCAGCACTGTCATTCATAATTTTTCAAAGGGGACGTTTCAATGTAAAATCAGCAAACCAATCGAAGCCATCTGTCTAGACACCATGTTACCACAAAACTATTCCATTCAGGAAGATCGCCCCGTGATTCTTCATTTACAACATCGCACGGACGTCAGAACGATATGTGTCGAAATAAGTGGCCTCAGGATAGCAGAAAGCCAGTTCGCCCGCGAGACTCAGGAAGCAGTAGAGACTGGCGCCGAAATTGATGTGTTCCTTTATTTCCGGAATCTGTCGTTACCGTTCCGCACTACCACCTAATTAACAAAAACGAGTGTGCGGAGTAACAGGATAGCCGAGAGCGATAACGCGCTCCATCCTGGACTCGGGTAGGCGCATCGGCCCCGGATCGAATCCGCCCGGCGGATCAACAACGGCGGCCGGTGTGCCGGCCAGCCTGGGCATGGTTTTTAGGCGGTTACCCACATCCTACTAGGTGAATACTGGGGTGGTCTCCACGTCCCGCCTCAGTTACACGACTCGCAGACGTTTGAAACACATTCACACTATTTCACGATTTACACTAGACGCAGACAGCTGGGGTACACAAATTCCGTCCCAGGGGGTATGGGGTGGCGGCAGGAAGGGCATCCGGCCATCCCAAATCCGTACTTGACCCTGCGCCCAATGCGGGATAAAGACAAAAGCGAAAGAAAGAAAGACGAATGTGCGGAATATCAGATCAGCTGTGTCATTGGATTGAAAAGTTTCCAGCAAACAGAACACAGCTTGTCATTCTCAGTGGAGAGAAGTCTTCAGCCATAAAAGTGACTTCTGGTGTACTCCAAGACAGTGTTTTAGGACCGTTGCTTTTTACAATACGTATCAGTGACGGAGTGGATTGCATGGGAACTTCCATGAGGCTTTTCGTGAATGATGCCTTCGCATACGTACAAGTTATTATGCTAGAAAATTGTAATGAAATGCAGGAAGACCCACAGAGAATCGATGCTTGGTGCAGGGTTTGTCAGTTACTCCTAAACATAAACGAATGCAACGCAATGCGCGTAAGCAGGCAGAAAATCCACTAGTGTATGAGTACACACTTGCAGAACGATCACTGGGAGCCGTTAGTTCCATAAAAGTCTGGGTATGTGTACGCAGCAATGTGAAGTGGAAATACCTCATGAAATTAAAGGCACAGGAAATGTAGCCTATCAGCAAGTAGCTTGCAGATCATTTGTTCGATTTATTCTTCAATATTTCTCGTTAGTAGCGGGTTCGGACCAGATGAGACAGACAGAGGAAATAGAGGAGATCGAAAGAAAAGCATCATATTTCGTTCAGATACATATAGTAAGTGAGCCAGCTCCAGTTAGAGACGCAACGGGGGAGACGTTCTGCATTGCAGTATATTTAAAGTGTTAAGTCCCCTTAGAAAAATTATGAAAGACTACGCTATTACACTTCTACGTTATTTGATTTTCAAACAGCTGAGCAAAACTCAACGTACTCAAACAGTTTTCTCTTTACTTACTCTGATCATCACTAAACTGACACACAATATTTTTAGCGCAACGCAGTCTGACTTTCAAAAATCCCTACAAAAGAATGGCCCTGACTGACAATAACCTATACCTTTCATGAATCACTTACCTCACAAAAACCTTCGTTACTCGAACTACTGCAATACAGCTAGTGCGAATACTGCCAGCTAAATAAAAGATTCTAACTACTGAAGACACTAACTACTGATAGGCATAGTCAGCAAATGAAAGATTTTGATAGAGAATAAACAATGTATTTACCTTACTAATGTTTAAAAGTCATCATATATATATATATATATATCAATTCATGACATCCATCTTTATAAATTTCCTTTTTCTGGCGGACACACATCCAGATCGTCCGCTTACAGTAACCTCTCAAAACCCTGGCATCTCTCTCTGCACATCCACCACTGCTGGCGGCTCACCTCCAACTGCCCAATGCTACGCGCTGTTCACATCCAGCTGCCCAACACTACAATACCGAATATTCCAACAATGCCAACCAGCCGCAGATTGCACACGGCACAGTCAGTGATTTTCATACAGAGCGCTACGTGGCGATACCAACAAAAAAACCTAAAGTTAAAGAATTACAAAAGTTCCGACGCCGTTAATTCTAAGAGGATTCAACCTCCTACTATATGTCCAGAAAATCCCACGAAAGCCAAATGAGAAAGATTTCAGCTTGCACCGAGGCTTACCAACAATCTGTCTTAGGGCGGGGAAGTGACAGTGAAGCACGATGTACCTTCCACCCCACACCGTAGCTCTAGATGTAAAAAGTATTAAACATCACCTCGAGAATATATAGCACAGAAATTAATTACTATTTGTTAGTAGTGGCGGTTTATATGGAAAAATGGCGCAGCCTACTTGTAAAGCAGAGGCAGACAGCTACATTCTGTTTCGGCGCGTCGTGGATATCAGTGCGTGGCAGGACTCCAGATATGAGCGGCGAGCAGGTGAAGTGGAAGACATGGATACTTATCAACCGAATCAGATGTGGAATGGTGAAGACCAAATACACCTTAGTTAAATGGGAATTCCATGCAACTGGCAACAGAATTGTGCTTGATTACGTTGAAATCCGAAGTACAGCTCATTTCCCACAATGCCCCCTAAGCCCAACACACTCATTTAGCTACCTGATAGCGGGAAATGGAAACGTAAATGTGTCCGATACTGGACTGATGGCCGGCCGGTGTGATCGAGCGGTTCTAGGCGCTACGGTAGCAGGTTCGAATCCTGCCTCGGGCATGGATGTGTGTGATGTCCTTAGGTTAGTTAGGTCTAATTAGTCTACGTTCTAGGGGACTGATGACTTCAGATGTTAAGTCCCATAGTGCTCAGAGTCATTTGAACCATTTTTTGTGTTGTCGGCCATTTATGTGTTCGATGTGTAAAATCTTGACCTAATATTGAAGTTACCTACCGCTCTTTCTGTGATATTTATACTTAGCCCCACGATAAGTAGTTGAGCTTCGGACATGCGCGACGCCCATTAGAGCTAAGAAAGGCCGATTTAAAAAATTTCACTGTCCATTGGAAGCGTAAGCTGTTAAGCCCCCTGCTAAGTTTGCGCTAAGTTACTTCCAGGACGAAGGTAGTGATTGTAGTCTTAGTTTCAAGGACCCTGTCGCACCGTGTTGCACATTTGGCCTGCCGATCGTACGCGAGGTAGTCCTGGGAAGTCGGCCAAGACACAGAGCCCATCAAGACTGAGACAGCGTTCGCTTCCTGTGATCATACAGCTGGTCAAGGGTGTTGAACATTCGGAAAAGCTTGATTTTTGTACTGTTGGAAACCAATTTAAAGAAATTAAAAATATTGATTCCGTTCCTGCCTCGACAGTAATCCAGCCCTTTAATCCTACGGTATAGGAAACAATATTTTTTTCTTCTTTTAGGAATAATTTGTGTTTTACTCTATAGTCGCAATTTTGTATTTTGCCTACTTGTGCCGGCCGGAGTGGCCGAGCGGTTAAAGGCGCTACAGTCTGGAACCGCACGACCGCTACGGTCGCAGGTTCGAATCCTGCCTCGGGCATGGATATGTGTGATGTCCTTAGGTTAGTTAGGTTTAAGTAGTTCTAAGTTCTAGCGGAGTTATGACCACAGCAGTCGAGTCCCATAGTGCTCAGAGCCATTTGAACCATTTTTTGAACCTACTTGCTACCGACTGCGATGCACAATACCATCCTCAGGACATCATATGATCAAAAACTTCCAGTACATCACTACAATAACAGTGCAACAAATATTTACAAATTATTTCTTTCTCTGTGACAGCAAACGTATCGATTGTATCATTAAAGTATCCCCGGCACGCAGTCGTAAGGGGTGTCCCACGAGTATATGTCTAACATATGATGACAAGAAGATGGAAGAAGTGGACAGTGTTAAATTCTTGGGATTACAGCTTGATAATAAATTCAATTGGGAGGAGCACAGCACAGAACTGCTGAAGCGTCTTAATAAATCTCTGTTTGCAATGCGAATTTTGTCAGACATAGGGGATATAAAAATTAAAAAGCTGGCATACTATGCTTACTTTCATTCCATAATGTCATATGGGATTATTTTTTGGGGTAAGCTAAAGTTTTCTGGGCACAAAAACGTGCAGTAAGAGTTATATGTGGCATGAACTCAAGAACATCCTGCAGAAGCCTGTTTAGGGAACTAGGGGTACTAACTACTGCTTCCCTATATATTTATTCCTTCATGAAATTTGTCATTGACAATATATCACTTTTTCAAACCAACAGCTCAATTGGTTGAAATGGCTCTGAGCACTATGGGACTTAACTTCTGAGGTCATCAGTCCCCTAGAACTTAGAACTACTTAAACCGAACTAACCTAAGGACATCACACACATCCACGCCCGAGGGAGGATTCGAACCTGCGGCCGTAGCGGTCGCGCGATTCCAGACTGAAGCGCCTAGAACCGCTCGGCCACTCCGGCCGGCACAGCTCAATTCATGGAATCGATACTAGAAATAAGAATAATCTTCACAAGGATTTAAAGTCACTTAGTCTTGTACAAAAAGGTGTGTATTATTCAGGAACACACATTTTCAATAACAAAAAGCTTAACAAATGAAATTCAGTTTAAGAGAAGCCTAAAGGATTTATTGGTGGCCAAGTCCTTCTACTCAGTTGATGAATTTCTCAGTAAAACCAACTGATTTGTGTTCTTTGTAAATATGTGTGTGTGTGTGTGTGTGTGTGTGTGTGTGTGTGTGTTTGTGTGTATACAGAATCTAACTTCTGCACCATTTCAGTGCAGTAATGTGTCCATTGTAAATAAGTATTATAGTAGTTGTATTACATGTTTACTACCTTATAAATAAATGTAAAAAAAATTATTTTAAATTCAGTGCATTAGTATTTGAAAAATGACTCTTTCATATAGTGTTCGTTAAAAAATGACGATCATTCCACTTGGGACCTGTTGAATGGTAGATTAGCTTTTTTGTTTCAGTTGTAAGTATTTGTCATGTATTGTTGTTTTTCTGACATGTTGCAGATCCTGGAGGACCTCCTCACTATGGTTCAATTGGAATGAAAGTAAATCTAATCTAATCTAATCTAGCATGGAGAGCTGCATCAAACCAGTCTCTGGACTGAAGACCACAAAACAGCAACAACATCTCTCGAATAAATCATCCAATTTTTCTGAAATCGTAATCATTTGCCTGTGCATGTACATCACATCTCCGCGTCATTCGGAGATATTCCTTCGTCGTGCGTCTTTTTTTTCTTTTTTGTCGTAGAGTATATTATGTGTCAGACACAGTGGCTCGTCGTATGATTCGAAGACTGTATTTTTCAGGACAAAACGGGGCTATAATTTTGTCGACGATCTCTGACGGGGCACTGCCCCTTGGCGGCAGCTTGCGGTAGGCGCAGCTAATAGCTGTCACGGGAACAAGGGCGCCGCCTCGCGCTCGCCGGCAGCTGCGGGCATAAAGCGGCCGCCCGCCTCTCCGAGACGCCCAGCCACGGCTGCCGGCGACAGCCCCGCACAGCACAGCACAGCACAGCACAGCACACACACAGCGCGATTCCGCGCGCTGCGTGCCGCGCACTCTACCGCCGCGTCGTCTCGCCTCGTAAAAATCAATCGCGGCGCGCGATACATTGTGCGGCCAGATTTAGTGCCGTCCTCTCCTTCCGGGGGCGTACCGTACTTTATGGCACTGCCTTTCATGAGCTGACCGGCTCTGTTCCGCTCAATTTGAGGGACGAAAATTAAGGCTAAGGGCCCTGTCCGCGATATTTTACCTCTTGAGGCCCCACTCTCCTTCATCCACTCATTTCTAGCGCACTAAATAAAATCACATACGTACCGAACTCAATGACTTCCGACCCTAAGCAACATACACTACTGGCCATTAAAATTGCTACACCACGAAGATGACGCGCTACAGACGCGAAATTTAACCGTCAGGAAGAAGATGCTGTGATATGCAAATGATTAGCTTTTCAGAGCATTCACACAAGGTTGGCGCCGGTGGCGACACCTACAACGTGTTGACATGAAGAAAGTTTCCAACCGATTTCTCATGCGCAAACAGTTGACCGGCGTTGCCTGAAGAAACGTTGTTGTGATGCCTCATGTAAGGAGGAGAGATTCGTACCATCACGTTTCCGACTTTGATATAGGTCGGTTTGTAGCCTATCGCGATTGCGGTTTATCGTATCGCGACGTTGCTGCTCGCGTTGGTCGAGAACCAATGACTGTTAGCAGAATATGGAATCGGTGGGCCCAAGAGGGTAATACGGAACGCCGTGCTCGATCCCAACGGCCTCGTATCACTAGCAGTCGAGATGACAGGCATCTTATCCGCAAGGCTGTAACGGATCGTGCAGCCACGTCTCGATCCCTGAGTCAGCAGATGGGGAGTTTGCAAGACAACAGCCATCAGCACGAACTGTTCGACGGCGTACCCAGCAGCGTGGACTATCAGCTCGGAGACCACGGCTGCGGTTACCCTTGACGCTGCATCGCAGACAGGAGCGCCTGCGATGGTGTACTCAACGACGAACCTGGGTGCAAAACGTCATTTTCTCGGATTAATCCAGGTTCTGTTTACAGCATCATGTTGGTCTCATCCGTGTTTGGCGACATCGCGGTGAACGCATATTGGAAGCGTGTATTCGTTATCGCCATACTGGCGTATCACCCAACGTGATGGTATGGGGTGCCATTGGTTACACGTCTCGGTCACCTCTTGTTCGCATTGACGGTACTTTGAACAGTGGACGTTACGTTTCAGATGTGTTACGACCCGTGGCTCTACCCTTCATTCGATCCCTGTGAAACCCTACATTTCAGCAGGTTAATGCACGACCGCATGTTGCAGGTCCTGTACGGGCCTTTCTGGATACAGAAAATGTTCGACTGCTGTCCTGGCCAGCACATTCTCTAGACCTCTCACAAACTGAAAACGTCTGGTCAATAGTGGCCGAGCAACTGGCTCGTCACAATACGCCAGTCACTACTGTTGATGAACTGTGGTATCGTGTTGAAGCTACATGGGCAGCTATACCTGTACACGCCATCCATGCTCTGTTTGAC
This sequence comes from Schistocerca piceifrons, assembly GCF_021461385.2. Classification (NCBI taxonomy): domain Eukaryota; kingdom Metazoa; phylum Arthropoda; class Insecta; order Orthoptera; family Acrididae; genus Schistocerca; species Schistocerca piceifrons. The sequence goes on from NC_060138.1 coordinate 1,194,108,845, forward strand.
TCAATGCCCAGGTGTATCAAGGCCGTTATTACGGCCAGAGGTGGTTGTTCTGGGTAGGCCTACTGATTTATCAAGATCTGTCCACCAAAATTACGTGAAAATGTAATCACATGCCTGTTCTAGTATATAGTATAATATATTTGTCCAATGAATACCCGTTTATCGTCTGCATTTCTTCTTGGTGTAGCAATTTTAATGGCCAGTAGTGTACATCTACGTGATCTACATGATTATTCTGCAATTCTCAAGTGACTAGCAGAAGGTTCATCGAACCCCTTTCCAGTTATTTTCCTGTCGTTCCTCTCTTGAACAGAGCTGTAAGAGCTCTCATTTCTTTTATCATGATGGTCGTTTCTTCCAACGAATCTGGTATTTGCTCACAAAATTTTTCTGCGTTTACCGTTTACTTATTGTGCTCCTTCGAAATACTCTCCCATAATTGATGCAAAGCTCCCAACGCCATTTCCTCTTCCGGAAGCAATCTTAGGACGCCTCTTGCTGGATCGCGCGAAGTGCCGTCTGGGAATTTTCTCTACCTCGTCTGTCGTTGCAAATCTTCGTCCTTTCAACGGGGTTTTCAAGTCTGGAAATAACAAAAAGTACGCAGGGGCCAGGTCTGGAGGGTACAGAAGATGAGGCAGCACATGGATTTCGTTTTTTGGGCAATAGTCACGCACCAACAGGGATGAATGTGCGGGTGCGTTATCGTGATTCAAGAGCCATGAATTGTCTCGCCACTTTTTCGGCTGTTTCCTTCTCACATTTTCTCGCAGGCGTCGCAACACGTTCCGATACTACCAACGATTAACAGTTTGTCCGTGTGGCACGAATTTAAGATGAACTAATCGTTCAGAGTCAAAGACTGGCTCTAGACTGACCTGACGAGCTTATTTTGGTCTTGGAGAACCTTTCCTGGACCAATGTGAACACTGAACCTTGGTCTCAACAACATTAACGTAGATCCGCGTCGCATCATCAGTTACGATTCTCTTCAGGAACATCTCATTTGCGTGATACAAAAGCTCTTCACAGATTGCGAGGCGAAAATCTTGAATAATGAGCCGTGGGACGAGCTTGGCGGCAACAAGATGTGTTCCAAGATGTTGTATCACGATTCCATGACGTGATCCAGCTGAAATGTTGAGAGGTGGCATGAGCCCCCTCTCATATTTCTATCTTACCATTTTCCTCTCTAATTGCATGCAGTGAAAAGTCGCTATTCCTTCACATGCGGCCTTCCCACGCAGCGTCTCTCGTCACCCGGGTGGTCCGGTGCCAGGCGGGATACGCTGATCTGGGAAGGGTTAAGCCAACGAGTGTGAGGAAGTCGAGTGAATGCTTTGCAGACGCCGACATTGTCAAAAGACACGCCCGGAGGGGTCTGAAGTAGCGGCTGGGCTAGAGGTTCCGTTACTTCGCAGAATCTTAGCGAAAACACTTTCTGGCAGGCTACCAGCGAGACGTGGGAATGACTTGTGTACCCAGGCAGTTGGGGCGGGAAAATTCCCGCGCTTTCTGCGAAATAGTAACTGTGATTGGCTTGCTCAGGGCATAGCTCCGTGACGTAGCAAAATCAGTGCAGAAATTGGCGCCAAGAATCTCCATTGGTGGAATGGTAGTGCTCTGGCAATGGAGTGGAATTTTCCGCCGGTTTTCGACTTGCTGATTGGAACGTTTAACCACGGCCACTGTCGTGGGGGCGGGAATGTTGTGTGTTCGGCCTGTACGGGTGCTCTAGGTAGTCGGCTCTCGCCTTTCGGTCGAGGACGTCGAAGCAACCAGCCATCGCCTCCGGTACGCCAGATCGTGTTCTGGCAGTTAAGAAGACGGTTTGGTAATGTATGTCCGCAGCACCGGCAGACAGGGATTTTCCTGGTTGATAATCAGAGCTCAGCAGAGCGCGCCTGTTCGTCTTTTGCTAACTTTGTTCTGTCTTGAGTAGCAGCAATTAATGTTGGGTTAGCTGTGTGTCTCTCTTAAGATTTGAGTGGCAAGGAATTGGCTCCACATACCACTTCGTCATTAACCTCACTATCTAGTTTAGGGACAACTTCACCTTCACAGCGTTTGTTTGAGTATCCAATTTGAGCCAGTTTGATGTATTATAAATGTTTCATGTGTTTTTGTTTATTATTTTGTGCTTAGTCTTAATAAATCATATTGTTATTTTGGACAGAACTTTCATTCTGTTAATCGGTAGAGCAACCCATCTTTTCTCACTACGTTAATGAAACCTTCCTTTATTTAACTTATTTATCAAATTAAATTACTGCAGGTGCCAAACTCTTTTCTACTCCACTTGCAGGGTTGATTACAGTCAGTTCGCGAATATTTTTTAATCCATGTGCAACAGCAAAAGTCGGAGTTAGAATAGGGGGGGCTTAGAGCATCATTTACATATGTAGATTCTAGAAGAATTTAGTGTTAAATACACTGCTTGCCCCGGCACCTCGCAATGTTACATTCTTCTACAATCTCTGTGACAATCAGTCGTCGATCGGCACCAACAACTTCGTTGACGGTCCTGACACGAGCGTCGCCGGTAGACGTCGAAGTGCGCCCTGAACGAGGGTCACCTTTAAGTTCCGTCCGGCCAGTTCTAAACCGTGTGAACCGTTCTACCGCCGGTTACGGCTTAGTCACTCATCACCGTAGGTTTCCTGCATAATTTGGTGTGTCTCCGGTAAGGTTTTCTTGAGTTTCACACAAAATTTAATGCAGACGCGTTGTTCCTCTTACTCAGTCACCTCGAAATTCGCAAACCGTGCTAGACAACGTTCTACTCGATACAGCACTGTACAGTAACTAACAGACATACAACAATGAAGTTTCCAGCAGTTACACATTAAACACCACATCCCCTTCCAACACAACATTGGCACGAAATTACGAATGCACCGGAATTTTTTGAGCAGAACTCGTATGTAGCTGGGCAACAAAAAATATTTTCACACTCTGAGGCGAAAGTTGGCGATTCTAAGATCATGAGAAGACTCTGCTGCAACGAAAACCCCCTTTGTTTAAATGGTTGCAACCCCAGTCCGCGTATCATATCCGTGACACTGTCTCCCATATTTCGGGACAATTCAAAACCAGCTGACCTTCTTTGCAATTTTTCGGTGCCCTCTGTCAGTCCTAATTGATGTGGATCCCACACCGCGCAGCAGTACTGGAGACACTGTACCTCAGAAGCGACTTCTAAACAAATTTTTTGCTTCTGGACCTTCGTCTCAGCTGTGCGACTGATTTCCTGTCAGGAAGGTCACAGTTCGTCGCAATGAACGGGAAGTCATCGCGTAAGACAGAAGTAATATTTGGCATACCCAGGGGGGTGGCATAGGACCTGTGCTGTTCCTGATCTACATATACGATTTAGGGGACAATCTGAGGAGCCGCCAATTGTTTGCAGATGAAGCTGTAATTGACCATGTTGTAAAGTCCTCAGATTATCACCACAAATTACAAAACGATTTACACAAGAGATCTGTAAGGTGCGTAAAGCGGCAGTTGACTTTAAATAATGAAAAGTGTGAGGTCACCACATCAATATCAAACGGAATGCGCTAAATTTCGATTACACTATGAATCACACAAATTTAAAGGCTATACATTCAACTAAATACATGGTTATTACAAATGATTGAAGCGATTTCACAGCTCTACAATAACTTTATTATTTGAGATATTTTCACAATGCTTTGCACACACATACAAAAACTCAAAAAGTTTTTTAGGCATTCACAAATGTTCGATATGTGCCCCTTTAGTGATTCGGCAGACATCAAGCCGATAATCAAGTTCCTCCCACACTCGGCGCAGCATGTCCCCATCAATGAGTTCGAAAGCATCGTTGATGCGAGCTCGCAGTTCTGGCACGTTTCTTGGTAGAGGAGGTTTAAACACTGAATCTTTCACATAACCCCACAGAAAGAAATCGCATAGGGTTAAGTCGGGAGAGCGTGGAGGCCATGACATGAATTGCTGATCATGATCTCCACCACGACCGATCCATCGGTTTTCCAATCTCCTGTTTAAGAAATGCTGAACATCATGATGGAAGTGTGGTGGAGCACCATCCTGTTGAAAGATGAAGTCGGCGCTGTCGGTCTCCAGTTGTGGCATGAGCTAATTTTCCAGCATGTCCAGATACACGTGTCCTGTAACGTTTTTTTCGCAGAAGAAAAAGGGGCCGTAAACTTTAAACCGTGAGATTGCACAAAACACGTTAACTTTTGGTGAATTGCGAATTTGCTGCACGAATGCGTGAGGATTCTCTACCGCCCAGATTCGCACATTGTGTCTGTTCACTTCACCATTAAGAAAAAATGTTGCTTCATCACTGAAAACAAGTTTCGCACTGAACGCATCCTCTTTCATGAGCTGTTGCAACCGCGCCGAAAATTCAAAGCGTTTGACTTTGTCATCGGGTGTCAGGGCTTGTAGCAATTGTAAACGGTAAGGCTTCTGCTTTAGCCTTTTCCGTAAGATTTTCCAAACCGTCGGCTGAGGTACGTTTAGCTCCCTGCTTGCTTTATTCGTCGACTTCCGCGGGCTACGCGTGAAACTTGCCCGCACGCGTTCAACCGTTTCTTCGCTCACTGCAGGCCGAACCGTTGATTTCCCCTTACAGAGGCATCCAGAAGCTTTAAACTGCGCATACCATCGCCGAATGGAGTTAGCAGTTGGTGGATCTTTGTTGAACTTCGTCCTGAAGTGTCGTTGCACTGTTATGACTGACTAATGTGAGTGCATTTCAAGCCGACATACGCTTTCTCGGCTCCTGTCGCCATTTTGTCTCACTGCGCTCTCGAGCGCTCTGGCGGCAGAAGCCTGAAGTGCGGCTTCAGCCGAACCAAACTTTATGAGTTTTTCTAGGTATCTGTAGTGTGTCGTGACCATATGTCAATGAATGGAGCTACAGTGAATTTATGAAATCGCTTCAATCATTTGTAATAGCGCTGTACTTAAGGAGTACAATAACGAATAACTTAAGTTGGAACGGTCACATATATAATGTTGTGGATAAAGCAAATTAAAGACTTCGATTTATTGGCAGAACACTGAGTAAACGCAACAGGTCTACTAAAAACACTGCCTACACTAGGCTCGTACTTCGTCTTCTGCAGTAGTGCTGAGCTGTGTGGCATCCGCTTCAGATAGGTTCGGCGGTGAATATCGAAAGAGTTCAAAGAAGGGTAGTTCGCTTTGTGCTATAGCGAGGTAAGGGTGAGATCTCCATGAGTACGATATGTGAATTGGAGTGACAGTTTTTCGTTGAGGCAGGAACTTCTCATGAAATTTCAATCGCCATCTTTCTCCTCAGAGTGTGTCCGCCTCTGTAGTGCAGCAGTAGCGTTACCGCCTACCACTCAAGGGGGCGCAGGTTCGATTCCCGTCAGGGGACTGGGTGGGTGTGATTTTCATCATCATAGACACCCATGTCGCCGAAGCGGCTTCAACTAAAAAGACTTGCAATACGGCGGCCGAACCCCGAAGGGGATATCCCGGTCGATAAGTGTCATACGATCATTTCATTTCATTTCCTCAGAGTGTGGAAACGTTTTGTTGGCGACCATCTACGTGGGGAGGAATGATCGTCTTAATAAAATAAGAGAAATCAGAGAGGGTACAAAAAATTTAAGTATTCTTTTTTCCGCGCGCTGTTCGAGAGTGGAAAGGTAGAGAAATAGCTGCAACCTTCTACCAGGCACTCACTTATGAATTGTAGAGTAATCTTATAGATGTAGATATAGATGTACATGTAGAAGAGGGCAGATAAGCTTAGAATAAAGAGTATTTTTAGTAACCCTGCTGGATTTCCTAAGTGTTCTGCCAATAAAATGCAGTCTTTGGTTTGCTTTGTCCACATCATCATGTATGTGATCGTTCCAGTTTAAGTTATTCGTAACTGTAACGCCTAAGTACTTAGTTGAACTGATAGCCTTTAGATTTGTGTGATTTTTTTGTGATACTCGGTCTCGCTCTTTTTTTCCCAAGTCATATCATTACTCATTTGGTAGTATTCTGAGATTATCATCATATAATATTCTAACATTTGGCGCAAAAATCATTTGTAAGCAGTCACCTTTATACACTGCATTTCACGATGTGAACTGGCGTTTCTCATGTGCATTAGCTACGACTGAGCCAAAGTGATCATTCCATTTAATTCTTAGTTTTGAAGAGCATTTATCTCAGCCACCTGTGGTGAAAGTAAGTAAGTATTAACTCTGTTTCATGTACTTCAGTAGACAGCTTTTCTGCTATTTGGTTTTCACATAGCCATGCCCGAGAGAAGGAATACTTAGGGAACCAACTTTACGGATTGTATTTCCTTTTATTTCAAATCAGTATCGTATGTTATCCTTTGCCCATAAACTAATCACGGTTCTCTGTGAGATGTACGAATGTGTAGCTGATTTAAACTGCATGTGATATCGTTGAATCAGAGTATCCTTCTTGTTTCTCGTTGTTGCCGGAAAGTCCATTAAATATGAACTTTGAATACCGCGTTGCGGCTTGACTGGGCCAGATACAACAGTTTGTTCCGCTCTTTTTAAAAGTTCATCTTGCGATTGGTCAGTCAGACGAACTGTGGAATTTTCCTCCGAACTCTTATTCTTACTCGTATTTTGTTCGGTAAACAGGTGGGAGGGTTGAGTAACATGCGTGGGATTCGTTTCTAACATCCAGCGGACTGGGCGAAGCATTTGGCGCTGCACGCTCGTTTTTCGTGGCGATTGGCCAGAGGCCACCCCACGCTGTGATGTTGCACCATACCACAGCATCTGGAAGGCTTTATAAAGGTTCGTGATCCATTGGTTGCGGTCTATTAGTGTGTTGAGTAACACTTGCTGCTTCCGAATACACATAGGTTTACTTTTGGTTGGGATTCCAGTTATGTGTTTTGCTATATAATGTAGGCAATCCGAGCAGTAGTTAAATTTATTTATTAAGGAAATGATGTGACTAAATTTCATGTGTGTAAATTTTAACGGTTTTCAACTCGCTTCTGAAAGAGCGACATGTTTCATATCCACCCTTGTTAGCATTTCTCCATTGTCCTCTCCAGATTTTCTTGAGCAGAATGGCCACAAGTCAGGTTTGAGGGCAACAGACTGGAAGATGTAGTAATCATTAGGATTTTCTTTGATAGGTGAACTTGTGTGAAATTTAAAATTTTCCCGGCGAACTAAATATTCAAAAAGGTTTCGGGCTTGCAGCCGGTCATCATTAGCTTCCATCCACGATATTTCGACTGGAAAGCTGCCAGCCATCCTCATGTGAGCCATCGAAGACTGACGAAGACGCCCTCCATTCCGTAATACCGTTTACCATGGAATTAGAGAAAAATGGTTGCCTCCTTTCTTGGATGTGCTAGTTAGACGGAAGAGTGATGGTTCTCTGGGGCATTCGGTTTATCGAAAACCCACACATACTGATTTGTATTTGAATCCGTCCAGCTGCCATCACCCATCGCAAACAATGAGTGTACTTAAAACACTTGTACACAGAGCTCATGTAGTGTCAGATGCAGATAGTTTGCCTGAAGAGCTTGCCCATCTGAAGAGGGTTTTCAAAGAGAATGGATATTCTACCCGGCAAATTAGCAAGGCAGTTGCAATTAAGCCAAAGAAACAGGGAGTGGAGAAAGAAGAGAGCACGCCTACTAAATCTTTAGCTTTTCTTCACTTTGTTGGCAACGTTTCCTTCAAAATTGCAAGAATCCTCCACGGTTTCGAAGTGAAAGTAATTTTCCGTCCACCATCGAAGATTTCCGACCTGCTGGGATCAGTGAAAGACGATCTGGTATTGCGGAAGGCGGAAATTTATAAAATACGAGTACCTTGTCAGTGTGGCATGTCATACATAGGCCAAACATTGCGAACAGTAGAAGAACGTTGCACTGAAGATCAACGCTGTACTCGCCTTTTGCAACCTAGCAAGTGTGCAATTGCTGAGCATTGCATTTCCACTGGACACTCAATGGAGTACGACAACAATTTTGGCCACAGCAACATCCTTTTGGGACTCCGTCGGAAAAGAATCAGTGAAAATTCGCATGACAGACAATCTTATCAACCGTGACAATGGCTACCAGCTAGATAATGCGTGGAACCCCCTCATCTCTAAGATCTGCTCCAGACGAAGACGTCAGAGTACTCCGATGGCCGCGGCAATTGACAACGCCGAAGACAGCTGAGTTCTGCAGTTCCACCAGCGAGGGCGCTGCTGGCGGGCGGTGTGGTTCGTCTCTCCATATGATTTTGACGCATGCGCGGAATACTCGCTGCACGCTATATATTACGGAACGGAGTCTTCGATGGCTCACCTGAGGATGGCTGGCAGTCCTCCAGTTGAAATATCGTGGATGGAAGCTAACGATGACCGGCTTCAAGCCCGAAATCTTTTTGAATATATAGCTGAACTTATCTCCCAGTGACTTCCTTTCTCAGCTATGGGGAGTATTTGCGTTTTAATGCATTCACAAGAGCACTCGTGCCCCATCTTTCCGCTGACACAATCCATTGCTAATAGAATAATGTCCAGAGCGTTTATTAGGAAAGCAAACATCGTAAGAAACCACAATATTAAGATGATTTTTGTGTTGTTAAATTATTACTAAAATTCAAGGAGACCATACCTCGTGATTAATGTCCTTTTTCATGGAACATAGTATTTTCGCCTAAGTGTGTTCCACCATTCATTTGCACTGGTATTAGATTATCGACAAAATTCATTGTCTCATCAGCCGCGCTGAGATAATTTAGTCAGATTCCATTGCGCGTTATAGATGAATCACTTGGCCACATCACATCCCATTCTCTCACTTCAGACGACGTTGCACTCAATGGAACTTGACAATAAGAGGCGCAGTGCTCTTGATAGGAAGCACAATAACTTCATAAAGCCCATTAGATACGGCGTAAGATGTATTCCGTATTTTCAATATATCAAAGTTCAGAATTAAACAGAATGAGACAACCGAGAGCACGAGAGCTTGAAGTTAAATCTAATTGAAACAACAACAACCATCTTTTAACTTATCTATCTCTGGAGAGTGCTGCTGCTCCGCAACTGTTTACTGAATTACTGAATAACCCCTCCTATCGCTAAAATGCTCTTCATCTTAGCTCACCACTGGTTTTGGCTTTTGTATTGAAGCCATTGTCACATTCACTGTAAATATGGCTTCAGTATAAAAGCCAAAATCGTGGACTAAAATGAAGAATATTTTAGTAACTGGAGCGTCAAATCTTTAATTCATTCCTTTTTATGTGCTTTCTGGGCTATTCATCTCCTGGCGCCGTCTGGAGCTAACTGGCTCATTCAGGCTGACTTGGAAATGCAAGTCTCGCAGTTGTGATAGCATGATACACATTCTGTGCAGCCTCCGACGTACTTGTTCTGTAATGCAACTTGTGTTACTGATTTGAAAGTAATTGTGGATCTCTTTCATCCCGTTTACTTCGAATTCGCGCGGTGCCCAATTGAGGAAATCTTGGTGCGTTTTCTCCGTACTGTCTTCCATATGATTTGGTATCCCTCATCCCCAGCGTTAGCGTCCTTGACTTAGATTCCAGCATCCCTTAATTGTTCTACAAATTTTCCGTGGTTAGCTAACACACAAATAAAAAATGTTACCTAAGTCATTGTTCTGACTGTTGCAGTGTTTTTGTTGTCTGTAGTAGCCGAACACGACCAACTGCTGTTTGAAGTTAGAGAGAGAGAGAGAGAGAGAGAGAGAGAGAGAGAGAGAGAGACCCCCAACGAGTTTCAGTTTATAGCTGTAAGTTACAGCGCAAACGAGTTCTTTGATGTGGCGGGAAACGTCAAAGGTATTTACACACTGTCAGGACGAGTGTTTTGTCCGCCGTGGTTAGGTGTTTTCGCGCAGAAAGGTGAGCCGGCCGTCGGCATCCACTTGGCGCCGCGAGGCTTGGTCCCTGCCGCGGCGTCGGCCGTTAGAGGCTGCCGTAACGGCCGCTCAGGGCTGTCATAAAGGCGGCACGCGTGATTTATTCTGCCGCCGCTGTTAGCTCCGCGGTTTCCAGGCCCCAGGCTATACACTGCCGAGCCCGCTTCGCACAAAGAAGCGCCAGCGAGAACTCGGACACCAACCCACTCACGATGACGCAACCACATGGTAGGTGACGAAGCTAGCGGGCTGTTCAAAAGGTGTGCGGACATTTGGCACGCCGGACATTTGCCACGCCGGACATTTGCCACGATTTTACCTGCTCCGAAGGGTTGGGTCCCTTGTCTCCCCATACTCCTCCTCCTCCTCCTCATCGCTTACTGAGCCTTTCCGTTGGTTTACTTAACACAGAACCGGAATCTCTTTGGATTTTCCACCACATTTCTAGGGAGAGTTTCGTTGTGGAAACTATTAAATGCATCTCGCTTTGAAATCCGCATCAAATTTCAAACCTCAGTAAAACTTCGCCAATCTTGGAGTTTTTGCGTTCGTCGATATTATACTTGCCTTTTTCGGTGCTCCTGCAGCAGCTTTCTGTCGTGTTTTGTGTACCATGGGGGATCACTTCCGTCTCTTATTAATTTATTTGGTATGAATCTCTCGAGTGCTGTTGATACTATTTCTTTGTATTTAAGGCACATATGGCCTTCACTTACATAGTTTGGAAGGATTGGAGACTGTCTCTTAGGAAGACGTCAACCGAATTTTAAGTTGCTTTTATAAATAGATATATTTCGCGTTTAGTTTTGGTGAATGTCTTTGTTACGGAATTGAGCTTCGCTGGACTGTGTTTTCACTAATCCCTGTATCCGTCGTGATGCTCAGGATGTAACACGACCGGGAGTACGAATGGGTGGGGTACTTAAGCTGACTTCTCGTTTCGTGACCGTTTCTTGACCGTGCGCCCTATCCACTCCACGTACCTGGTAGTCCCGCGGCGGTCGTACTGTTCTGCTCCACACTGCTGTTGGCTTGCCTGAAATTATCTATCGAAATATGCAAGCGGGTTTAGGGGAGCCACTCAACGTTACAACACTGTCCTATGTCTGGTGTGAACAACTATATTCTGAGACGATATGGAAACCACATGTTGCACTGTTTACACTCTAAATCCTAAATTTTTATCCCAGTTAACAATCTTGATGATTAACAGTCCAAAAACAATTCAGACGAGCGTACGCGTAACCGACACGACGCGGGTGATTTTTGATGATGCGCAAGCCGAATGATCGAACGAAAGTTCTTTCGCTCGTCACACATACAGATATCTGGTAATAGTCCGCCTTGACAGCAGTAATGATATAACACTGTTCGTAAAGTTAGTTTTTCATTTCTCAGTCCTCACTTGTACGAGCGTGCGCGTAACCGTCGCGGCGCGGTTGATTGTTGATAATGTGGAAACGCGATGATCGAACGCACGTCCTCACGCTCGCTACAAGACACTGGTACTTGACTGCACTCTTTTCTGGTAACTAATTTCTACTGGTTCACATCAGTTCATTCCGGGAGACCGAACACGGCGCGGATGATCGATGCTGTGCGGCACGCAACGAGAGGATACATAAATACGTTATTGACAGCACTGCTCATTTTTAATTACTTCTTGACGCACTTTCCTCTGAATTACTTCCATATTTAATCACTTTCCTGTAGTAGCACTTGTAGCAACACTTCAACTTCCATGCTAACAATGCCTCTCACATGCAGAGCTACACACTACACAACATAACAGTTCCGTGTCCCGCGCTCGACTCACTACAGACGCTGCTGCCCGCAAAGATACTCCACAACTAAGCCAGCGATATGACAATACGCTTACAAGGATTATTTGTGGCTAAGAGGTCAAGTGTATTTTCGTAACCATTTACAATTTGAATGGCCTGGTGAACTAATTGTTCAAAATAATTTTAAAAACTCATTTAGAACAATTACAGAATTGTTTTCTATCTCCAGTAGGGTCTGAAAATGTATTTTTGTCAACATACGGAAAGTAGATTGAAATCACTGCCAACTATAATTGTATGAGAAGGGTACCTATCTGTGATGAGACTCAAGTTTGCTTTGAACTGTTCAGCAACTGTTTCATCTGAGACAGGGGGTCGGTAAAAGGAGCCAGTTATTAATTTATTCCGGTTGTCGAATATAACATCTGCCCATACTAAGTCACAGGAACTATCTGCTTCAATGTCGCTTGTGAGTTGGAACACACATTACATTATTTTTCTTTAAGTTGTGCTTCTTGTTTCTGTTGTAGCACAGATCATCACAATTACGGCTTTTCCCTCCAAAACCTAGGATGCTGTCTCTGTGACCCTGTAAATACCAGAACAACAATACATTCTGTATTACTTCATTTCCTTATTTCTAAAATTTTAAAATTGTACGTCGACTTTAGATAACATGTCAGTCATAGATGCTCTATCTCTATATATTGAACGTATTTTCAGTCTTGTTTTGAACATTGTCCCGCTACAGTTTATTAACTAATGTTTCGCCGCAAGGGATTTCGCATTTTAGAGTGTAAATTAATATGGAGTATGTCGTTCTTCTTTTCACACATTCACATACCCATTTCTTCTTTCCTTATTGTCTTTTGGGGCATGCAGTTGTAGTAATTAAAGTAGGCACAAATGCAGTGATCAAAAGGAAATGATGAGCGTACATTCGCATTCTCTTTACATCGTCCCTTTCTTGCTGCTCCCATGGCAATGAACTGTTTCTGTCGAAATCAGTAAGCGTGAAAGGAAGTTACCGTACAGACAGAGGGCTTTATATTTATACTTGGCAGAACTAATGACATACTGACATAATCGTCGGTATTGCTTTCGTTTCTCAAAAGTTATAAATATTTCGATTTCGGAAAAGAAGCTCTGTATTTGGCCAAGATGTCGAAGAAGAAGGTCCCTTACGTACTGGTTGTATCGATTAAGATGTGGAGACGGCGGTTTGAAAGCGGACAGAAGAAGTACGAGGAAGGGCGACCCTTACGTGACGAAGGGGCAAGTGTGGCAAATGTCCGGTGTGGCAAATGTCTGGCATTCGTACAAAATACACTGACGGAAAAAGTAGCAACACCAGAAAATAATTAATGAAGAGCAATGAAATTTGGGGAGTGCATTTATCTAGATAACATTTTAAAATGATTTACGTTGAAAGATCAAAGGTTAATGTAATCGCGAGATAAGCCACTGCTAATGTCGTGCAAATGGCTCGGAGCACTTGGGACTTAACTGCTGAGGTCATCGGTCCCCTAGAAGTTAGAACTACTTAAACCTAACTAAACTAAGGACATCACACACATCCATGCCCGAGGCAGGATTCGAACCTGAGACCATAGTGGTCACGCGGTTCCAGACCGTAGCGCCTAGAACCGCACGGCCACTCCGGCCGGCCTGCTATTGTGACATGCTGGTACATTAATAACTGGTGAAACTGCCAGGATGTTGAATACAAACATAACAATGTGCTTCCTTGTGTTGTACCGGTGTCGGATGTTAGTTTGTGGGATGGAATTTCATGCCTGTAGCACTTAGGCCGTGTCCTACGTGAGCAACAGAAGCGAGCGACAGCGAGCGACTTCTGGATACACGACACTAGAGCGACAAGCAGCAGCATCGAGCGACAACGTTGGGTGTCCTGTGTGCGAGCGACTATGTCGCGTTACAAGATGGCTGCTTAGAGCCAACCAGCTGTTTCTATAAAACGGCGTCCCTAACCTGTAGAGTACTGTAGCTGGAGAGTAAGGCTACAGAATTACGTTTACTTAAGAAAATAAAGCGAAAAGGAATACTGTGCATGAAATTTACAAAGGGAGGAATCTCTATGGAGAATTTCATAAGTATCATCAACTACGAAGATCACCAGAAGAATTCTTCGAATACGCGTGAATGAGTAGAGGAGCATTCGACTATCTCATCAATAAATTAAATACGAATGTTTTTTTACATGATTAAGAACTTTTAACAACGAATAAATGCGGAGGAATGACTATTAATGACTAACTACACTAAATGCAAACATAAGCACACAGATTGACAACAGTGGACACTAGCTAAGTGTGGTGTGGAGGTAGCGTATACAGTTTGCAATTTCATGTCGCAAAAGGTCGTGGGTTCGAACCTGCGCCGTTCTCACATTTTTACTGACTCAGTTACGATTCTGTATACTAAGTGCTATGTATACTGTTTACACTGCATCGCTAAGTATATTTTTAAGGTCTTGCCAAACAAATTGATCTTCACACCTACCACAGTATATCACACACATTTAATTCCTAATAAATTACAGTGAACCATGAAATTTTACAGATATTTGATCTTGCGAACGTAATTCATCAGCATTCAGTGCTAAGGCCAAGCGTTTCAATTACTCTAAATAGTCGGTAAAAGTAAAGCTTCTAATTTTTTTTAAAAGGAGGTCAAACGTTTTGTGTAATGATTTGTCTAAAAGTATGAAATAAAAAATATTAGGGAAACATTTGATGCACCTAATTTTCTATTCATGATTTCGAGCATCATTCAAAGGCACGTAGAAAGTTTCTCTGAGCTACTTATTTTTTTACATAAATCGTTTCACAAAATATTTGACTCATTTCTTCCATTTTTGTATTTCAAGTTTTATTCAGGAAGCATGATCTTATTGACTCCTCGTTTGCCTTCCTGACGTACATGATTCGAAGGAAGCCTTTTTGACTCTTAAATACCGTACCGTTGAATCTTTTTATGTGCAAAATAGCCAGGTTTTGAAGAGAAGAAAATTTTGACACTTCATTTACAGCTGCTTTTCGTGAAATATTTCAATTTTTCCTCAGCTTATTAATTAAGTTTTCGTTCATTACCCTGATTACTTTGAAGCAGTTAAATATTTTCATGCCAAACTAGACCTCATGTAGGTCATTTTGATACCCCGTTTACCCGTTTCAGTCCCTTTGTTTGGTTATGAAAATTTGGACAAAACCTCGTGGTGTAAGTTATAGGGAGTCTTGTTTTCGCTCTGCTCACGCGTTTACAAAAACATGTCGAGTGTTAATCATATGATAAAATTGTCCTTTCTGCGTGCTGTCATTTCCAAAATTCGTCGTTTCGATACCTTGAACCTTTTGTGAGATACGACGATTTTTACGACCACTTTGTAATGTTACTGCATTAATTTGTTCTGAAAGCGGTGCTGATATTCAAGACACTAAAAGCGGGTTAAAAGCTGTGAGCTATCTGGGGAAGTTAACCTTGCATTACTAAGCAACTGTTTCACCAGGTATCCAGTCCAGCTTACCTAATTCCCAACCAGACTAACATTAATTGTAATCTTTTAGTAGTCATCTTGCGATAATCGGTGATATATATATGAAAGACAATTTAAATGAAAAGAAATAAATCAGTTTATATTTGGACATTTATTTCAGGATTGATCATTGTTCCGTTAAAATTTCAGTATATTAAACTTGATTCATAACTAAACTGGTGCCTTATTTAGGATTGTGAAAATGTGAGTTTGTAATCTTACGGAACGCAACAAATATCGAGCCAAGATTGGGAGACTGCATACAAAACTGCATTCATAAAATAACACATGAAGAACGTTGAAACATATGCAAGAGAAAATTAACCACAACCAAACGATTCAGTTTTCACCTAAAGAAGTTACATTCGTAGTGCAATCCTGTCCGTCATGAAATTACCACACACTGGTATACTAAATTCATACTCTCTGTGAAATCTTCCCAAAAAGAATAACTGAGGGCTACTTTGAGGATTACACCACATCCTTCACATGGTCAACTTGGTTTACACAAAGAGTGTAACTCCACAATAATTTTGATAATTAAAATAAGTTACATCAAAACACAAATTACAAAAGAAAAACCTCGAACTGGTTACTATTGTCTTACTATTAACCTGATGGGTCAAACAACTGTATAAGCACGTGGTACTGGTCTCACAAAGTACACTCCACGTGGGTTGAACATAAAGAAAAGTTACTATATTGAAAAATATTGTCAAGACGAGATCTTATAATCTCACGTACATTCGCATTTGAGATTGATGATCTTAGTTAGAGTTAGGGATCATCCACACGTGGTTCCAATTTACTCACAAAGTAGTGACAAAGCAACTACTGGAAGATATTCTGAACTTCACACTCGAATTACAATGTGTTGCAATTTAAGATAACATTAGATATTTTAGATCTAAACCTGAAATAAAGGTGATTAAATTTTCAGTTAGGCTGAACTTATGAAATCCATTGTCCTACGGATTTAGCAGAGACGCGCTTAGCCGGAGATCTTACCACTTCAGACGCTCGCCACTGACAGACTGACCTGGGCCCCTATCGAGCGTGCTTAACAGATACAAACGGAAGTGACCAGAGAGGCAGCTTCCTATACCAACATGACAAGGGACGAACAGGACCATACTAAGAATAGAAACCTCTCTGCTTTTAGAAAGCGTAGCTACCTGTTTCGACGTTGGTCCTACTGTTCTCTAGCAGACAGGCTTTTCTGCTACCATCAAGCATGCAACTAGAAATACATTTGCTCATTCATCCTCTCACACAGAAGGGGAGGGGGATGACAGTATCTTATCATATACAGTATATAAAAAAAAGAGGATGTAGCTTCTGTATGAGACTGTGTGACATGAATTACATATAAACTGT
The DNA here is from genome assembly GCF_021461385.2 of Schistocerca piceifrons. NCBI lineage: Eukaryota > Metazoa > Arthropoda > Insecta > Orthoptera > Acrididae > Schistocerca > Schistocerca piceifrons. Next base: position 1,194,125,481 of record NC_060138.1, read on the forward strand.
GTTTTTAAGTGTAGTACTGTGACAGATCGTTCTTGTTTATATGTAAAAGTAACACATTCCACTGCCCAATCTCCTCCCAGATAGTCAGAAACACCACAGTAAATGTAGAAGAGGAATTTATGCCGTAAATGACAACATATTTAAGAAATTAACATGAAAGGAATCCAACAGAGACCTTTCAACTTGATTCCCGAAGCGCAGGAATGCTTTGGACGCGCCGCGAGCGATCCGTCCGCGGATATAACAACCAATATCTCAAGAATTAAAAGAGGCGTCATACCGGTCTCAACTTTAAATACAATTTAGATATATTGGTTACATTTCATACGCAGTAATGGATGGCCTTAAGTGAACTATACAGAAAGTCTACACAATGTGATTTTACTTCCGCAATTCTTAAAAATTTCGTGCAGCCGTGTACTCAATTTCGTGCAGCGCAGTAACTATGACGATAACGAAAATAAACTCTGACCTTTATCGCTTAAGTATATCAAGCTATAGGTTGCGGAAGGATCAAATTTTTTTCACCGAATAGTTTTCTTAAAATCGGATGTTAAGTAATTCATAGCTGCCGTCGCGTCTGCTCCACTGCTTTGCCAAGAAGACACGTGGCTGTCGCTCTGTGTTGCGCGTGCTGCAGCGACAAGATTCAAACACGTTTGAAATCAAACGTTGCCAGTTGCAGCAAGAGACAGGCAGCGACACAGATGTCGCTAATGTAGGACACTTCCGTAACTACACATGCGGTTGTGTTTTGTCGCCTGAAGCTGTCGCGCGCTTCTGTCGCTCACGTAGGACACGGCCTTAGTCGGTCAATACAGGTACGGTCAATTCTGGTTGTGGATGACGCTGGAGTTGTCGTCCGATAGAGTCCCATATGTGCTCGATCAGAGACAGATCTGGTGACCACTCAGCCCAAGGAAGCAGGTCGACACTCCGTAGAGCGTGTTCTGTTACTACAGCGGAATGTGGGCGAGCGTTATCCTGTTGGAAAACATCCCCTGGAATGCTGTTCATGAATGGCAGCATAACAGGTCGAATCACCAGACTGACGTACAATTTTGCGGTGGAATGAGCACGAGAGTGCTCCTGCCGACATATGAAACTGCACGTTAGACCATAACTCCAGGTATAGGGCCAGGTGTCCAGCAAGCATACAGGCTCGGTGCAGCTTCTCAGATGGCCTTCTTCTAACCAACACGCGGTCATCAGTGGCACCGCAGCTTTAATCAGAAAACACAAGTCCTCCACCCTACCCTCCAACGAAATTTCGCTTGACACTACTGAAGTCGCAAATGGTGGTTATTTGGAGTCAGTGGAATGCACGCTGAAGGACGTCAGCGAGCTGTTCTTGAAGTAACCTATTTGTAGCAATTCTTTGCGTCACTGTAGTGCCAACGGCTGCTCGAATTCCTGCTGGAGATGCAGTATAATGCGGCAGAGTCATACGCCGAACACGATGGTCTTTTCTCTCGGTAGTGGCACGCGTCCACGGAAGCCCGGTCTTCATGCGATCTCGATGCAGAGACACGCCTACCTATTTCCGTTTGTCTAACTACAACTTTCTGTTGTTGCAATTTTTTTATGTTGGTGTATTGTGAATACATTGGAATAAAAGCTTTGTTTCCCTAAATTCTTCTTTTATTTATCTCATACGTTCTGATTTTATCCGCAGTTTCTCCTCACATATAGTGTCATCGCAGTGTTCTGGTTCGCCAACCAGTACCATCTACACTCGCGTGTTCTTGGTTCATGTGTGCTGTTTCCAAATGGTACAAATGGCATCTGAGATCACCAGTCGCCGAGACTTAGAACTACTTAAACCTAACTAACCTAAGGACATCACACACATCCATGCGCGATGCAGGATTCGAACCTGCGGCCATAGCAGCAGCGCGGTTCCAGACTGAAGCGCCTACAACCGCTCGGCCACAGTGGCCGGCTGTGTGCAGTTAGCTGGTGGCGTGCTGGTCTCCGCAGTGGAATGTACAAACTGCCTACCACAGTTATGTGCGCAACACGGAAACGTTATACAAGCGAGGGTTCGTCTTGTACAACATTAAACCAACAAAATGCGCTCGTTGATAATCTCAACACCGAGGTAAATACAAATGAGAGCAATTCCCATTAATCGTTAGTTATATAAATTAATTAAAACCCCACAGCACAAATTTAATGTTCCAAGTTGGTGAGCCTTTTATACAATGGAACGCAGCCACAGTAAAAGCACAATTTATCTATGCAAGAAAAGCCGGTCATATTTTATTTTCAAATTACGGTCGCCTGACCAGGACAGTTCTAGTACAAATTACCAAAGCAAAAACGCTCCTCGGCTTTCACGTGTGAGTTTGTTTTTCTCATGTCTTTACGACGATTAACTAATTTGCAATTAATTTTCTGGAAATTTACCAATTTACATAATAATGTCAAAAATGATTGCTTACTTAAAGGCCCCCCACCAAAAAAAAAAAAAAAAAAAAAAAAAAAATCAAAATCAGTTCACTGTACTCCACATGTGAATCGAGTTGATTGATTAACGAAGTCAATTCCACAACAGAATACACTTCCACGTAAGCAAAAATACAAGAAATTACTGCATGAGTAATGCTCAATTTGTACAAAATGTACAATAACTGGTAGGTACTTCAAATTGTATAGATGATTGCTACAGAACCAAGGAAAAAAAAGAAAAAAAGGAAAAAAAAACAAGGGATCGAAGATCCAAGTAAGAGAAACCACTAGAGGCGCAACACAAGTTCGGGAACAGATCTCGCAAATGGTGAGCTACTCAGGGCAACGGCAGTGCTAACGTTAAAACCGACATTTGTTCGAGATTCGTCAAAATACTCGTACGCCAGACTGCGACAGAGTGCCCCCTCTCTACATGGCCTCTCAGTTGTGTGTCTCCACACCATCTCTACGTCTTCCTCTGCCTTCCTCTTTGCTCTCAAAATCGACAATTTAGGGGGGAGGAACAGCTTTCACTAGAGTGATGAGAAGGAATTTTCGCTCAACCTCATACATAACGATGTATTTTATAGAAACTATAGAAAGCGATAATGTTTTCCATCTTTCAACCCCTCACCCAAAACTTGATATGATAGGAGTGACAACCTTTTACCATATATTAAGAGGAGCGAACTAAAGAATTTGGTTCTAGGTAGAAACTTTTTCTTTAATTATTTCGAAATAAACCTCCATTTTTTCCGCACCACTCAGGGAAGTGTACTGAGGTCTAATGTGTGTCCTACTAGCAATTAGCGTTAAGGAATGCGATTTATGTATTGAAGCAAGATGTATTCATCATCCACTCAAACAGACATTGTTTCTAAGATTCTCTACACAAAAATTCTGATTGTGATTGTTAGGAAAGCTATGACTTTTCAGACTTCATTAGTGAATCTTTTACAATTTGCAAGAGACATTTAGCCGACTTTGTGTCGTTTCCAGGGAACACCACGAGGAGGTAGTCTCTCTTCGTCCCGCTTTGTATTTATTCACAATATTTACAGGATGATTATTTATTTACAATTTTTACAATAGGACTATCGGCGTGAACTGAACCCCTTTTCAGTATTTACAAGTGATGCTGTAGCTTCAACCATTTCCTTTTCATTGTAATTTCTGTGCATAAGCCACGCAAGTAAGAAATGATTTTATATTGCCATAAACTTGGAGTCTTGTAAGGGTCTTAGAAACTATCTCATCTGTCTTATTAGCGGACTTCTTTCTTCTTTTCCCACCTAGATTTAAAACTAGTCGGTGCCCATGATATTCTGCGCCTTCTCTGAGAATTTTTACTAAGGAATAAAAATTTGGATGAACCTTCGAAATTAATGTATTTATCCTTCGATTCCATCCTTCTGAAACATTGTTGGTGCGGTGTCGCCTTCCTGCGCAGTTCCATGTAACTCTTGGCATGTCTTCATTATCGAGCCATTTTTCAACAAAATAGTCGTAAAAATTCTGCAGTTTTTCATTATCTGGCGTGCTCTACTGATTGCATAGCCACCCATCATCTAACATGTTCAGGGAAAGTGAGCCAAAGCGGAACACAATCTGACGTGAAAACGAATTTCTTCGTTTTCCTTGTAGGCAGCAATAAGGCCGCAATTCTGCACTTACCTCCACAAGCACTGAGTGAAATGGTAGTTGTAGCCATTAATCTTTGCACCAGGAAACAAATGTGTTACTGATTCGATGATTGCAGCTTCAAAATCCATCATGACAGCTGTAGGATTCCATCCAGGTACGTTGCTCTCAACAGCTGTGAAAAAGCAATCGTACGTTTCTCGCTTTTTATTGGGTAGCAAGGCGTACACGGTTGGAACTGTGTTTGTTTCCTCCTCAGAACTAGAAATATCGGCATGAATGATAAATAACTGTCCAAACTGCTTACTGGAGCTTTTGAACGTTCCATCGACAAACAAGGAATTGGTAAAGATCCAAAAGTGTGGAAAATGGGTGCCACATGAATTGAATGAAAGACAGATGGAAAACCGAAAAACCATTTGTCAAATTTTGCTTCAAAGACAAGGAAGAAAATCAATTTTGCATCGAATTGTTACTGGATTTATTTTAAGAATCCTAAACGGGAAAAATCATGGGTTAATCCTGGACAACCATCAACATCGACTGCAAAACCAGATCGATTCGGCAAGAAGACAATGCTCCGTGTTTGGTGGGATCAGAAAGATATGGTGTATCATGAGCTTCTAAAACCCGGTGAAACCATGAATACTAATCGCTGCAGACAACAAATGATCAATTTGAATTATGCATTGATCTAAAAAAGACCAGAATGGGCCAGAAGACATGGCAAAGTAATTTTTTACACGACAATGCACCTGCACACAAAGCAAAACCGGTTCAGGATACAATCAAAACACTTGTTTGGGAGCTGCTACCCCACCCACCGTATTCACCAGACTTGGCCCCTTAATATTACCATTTATTTTCATCAATGGGACACACACCGGCTGAGGAACACTTCGATTCCTACGAAGAAGTCGCAAATTGGGTGTCTGATTGGTTTGCTTCAAAAGACGAACCTTTTCTACTGGCGTCGTGTCCACAAATTGCCAGAAAGGTGGTCAAAATGTATAGAAAGCAATGGTCAGTATTTTGAATAAAATGTTTTTACTTTTCAATTCATAATTAGTGTTTCATTTTCACAAAAAAATGTTCATTTCATACCGGTACACCTGGTATGTTGTTGCGGGTCTAATGTAAAATCTGATACATATTTATTCTTTATAAACAGCCTAGAAGCTGAGTTATAACAGTTCAAACCTATATCACTACATTTATCAACAACGCTTTGAAATACATACTGATACGACGAAGTTTTCTTGTCGTTCGATAAAGAGAAAACCAGTGGAATGGAATGGCCATTAACTAACCCAAGTATTGTAAACAGCTGACAAAAAAACTTTGGACAGCACTTGAACGTACCATCAACATATATAGATTCACACTGCTTTAATGTTTTAAGGTTTGCAGAGTCACAAAATATGATCACTTTTTTCTCGGTCTTATTTTCTGATAAACACTTTGCCCCGTCTGTGGTTTCCACGTTCGGCGTGTTGATAACATCATGAAAATCTGCAGCATTCGTGGGCAGTTTTGGCAGAATTTTGCTGCTAGCTTTGTATATAGATTTCCGAAAATTGTTTACATCTCTCGTAATTATATGTTGCGTATCTTCTCCTTTTAACTTCTGGTAAATTATTTTTGACTGTCTCTCACAAATATCTTCTATGGCTTTTCTCTTTAGGTCAGAAATGATTTCTTACCTCTGCCGGCCGGGGTGGCCGGGCGGTTCTAGGCGCTACAGTCTGGAACCGCGTGACCGCTACGGTCGCAGGTTCGAATCCTGCCTCGGGCATGGATGTGTGTGATGTCCTTAGGTTAGTTAGGTTTAAGTAGTTCTAAGTTCTAGGGGACCGACGACCTTAGAAGTTAAGTCCAATAGTGCTCAGAGCCATTTGAACCATTCCTTAACTCTGAAATTTGTTATGAGGCATTTCTTCATGATTGTGCTTTTCTTGACACTCCACGACATCCAGCTCCTCAACAGAAATAGTTTTAACAAAACTTCTGCAGCCATTAATGTTGAACGTCCATCGCGCTAGACCACCTTACAGCAGTTTTTGAAAACCGAAGGTGTTACCTTTCAAAATCAACATTTACCTTCCCTTCCTTCTTACTGAAACTGTTACGCTCGTCTGAGGACGTTCACTCTGCAACGATTTGCAGCGAACTGCGAAGTGGCCGCAGGCAGCTGTGGTCATTAGGGTACAGAATGCTCTGTCGCACTGTTTCAGTTTGGGAGTATTTGGTCCTGTTACCTGCTTACCTACCTGGTTTCGGGAGGATTTGGGTCTGCGCCCCCGTGTAGTAGAGAGTGTACTTGTAGAACACTAATACTTCCGACATATGCGGTTCGGATCTCTGCCACGTCCTATTGTTGGAATAATTGACACGTAAGACCTTCCCAGCCAGAGCCTCGTCGTCAGTGGCTACACACGGCCTTGAGTCAGCAGTCCCTTCCTTGGGGAGGCTCGACCCATTACAGCTCAGGGCAGGCGCCCTCTTTGTTAGGCTCCTGCAACCCCTCCTCACAAGTGAATGGGATGACGAGCGCAGACCCGCTGTTGTCGTCACCACTGCCAGCTTTCATTTAGCGCTCTCAAAGCGGAACAAGTCTACGAGCCAGCTTACGCTACGTTTTTCATTGCGAACGATCCGTCGAAGGAGTCCATCATTTGAGAAGCAGGATCTCGGGCTGGAGTGTATCTAAACACTCAAAACAACACAGAGGTCTTCGTAAAGGTGAACTGTTTCGAAACAATTTGCGCTGAAAAGATGACACGGCACTCACGAAACACCACAATCAGCCATATGCGCAACGAAGAACTACTTAATGAATTTATGTATTAAAAATTGTGTGTGTGTGTGTGTGTGTGTGTGTGTGTGTGTGTGTGTGTGTGCCTGCTCTGGACTGCCAGAAGCAAGCATTTCAGTCAAACATTTTCACAACATTGGGAAGTGAGATAAGTCGTGTTAGAAGTTCTTGCCACATATTGCACACCATTAAATGTAACTCATATAGCTCTACTATAAAATATACATTAATTCACCACACATTTAAATCGCGTTACCGTGCTACACTGCACTCTGTAATGACCGCTGCACTGTGCACTTGTAGCTATATTTACGAGAAATGTTGACATATTTGCTGAGTTAATAACGAGCATCAAAACCGATATAGGGATTAGTGAATACAGGGTTGTCGTAGCGAGACTGAATACTGTAATCCCCAAATCCTCGAAAAATAAGCGAAAAATATACCTATTCAAAAAAGCGGATCAAAATTCACTTGATGCCTTCCTGAGAGACAATCTCCACTCATTGCAAATTAATAATATAAGTGTAGACCAGATGTGGCTTAAATTCAAATAAATAGTATTGGCAGCAATTGAGAGGTTTATACCAAATAAACTAACAAACGACGGAGCTAATCCTCTTTGGTACACAAAGCGGGTTAGAGCACTGTTGCAGAAACAACGAAAAAAACATTCCAAAATTAAACACACGCAAAAGCCCCAAGGTCGGCGATCCTTTACAGAAGCTCGAAACTTAGCGCGGAGTTCAATGCGAGACGTCTATAACAGTTTCCACAACGAAACTTTGTCTCGAAACCTGGCAGAAAATCCAAAGAGATTCCGGTCGTATGTGAAGTATTTTAGCTGCAAGTAACAATCAATGCCTTCTCTGCGCGATAACAATGGAGATACTATCGAAGACAGTGCTGTCAAAGCAGATTTACTAAATACAGCCTTCCGAAATGCCTTCACAAAAGAAGACGAAGTAAATATTCCAGAATTCGAATCGAGAACAGCTGCCAACATGACTAACGTAGAAGTAATTATCCGCGGAGTAGTGAAGCAACTCCAATCACTTAATAAAAGTGAGTCTTCTGGTCCAGACTGTATACCAATTAGGTTCCCTTCGGAGTATGCTGATGCATTAGCTCCATACTTAACAATCATATACAACGGTTCACTCCACGAAAGATCCGTACCCAAAGACTGAAAAGTTGCACAGGTCACACCAATATTAAAGAAAGGTAGTAGGAGTAATCCCCCCCCCCCCCCATGAACCATGGACCTTGCCGTTGGTGGGGAGGCTTGTGTGCTTCAGCGATACAGATAGCCGTACCGTAGGTACAACCACAACGGAGGGGTATCTGTTGAGAGGCCAGACAAACGTGTGGTTCCTGAAGAGGGGCAGCAGCCTTTTCAGTAGTTGCAAGGGCAACAGTCTGGATGATTGACTGATCTGGCCTTGTAACAATAACCAAAACGGCCTTGCTGTGCTGGTACTGCGAACGGCTGAAAGCAAGGGGAAACTACAACCGTAATTTTTCCCGAGGGCATGCAGCTTTACTGTATGATTAAATGATGATGGCGTCCTCTTGGGTAAAATATTCCGGAGGTAAAATAGTCCCCCATTCGGATCTCCGGGCGGGGACTACTCAAGAGGATGTCGTTATCAGGAGAAAGAAAACTGGCGTTCTACGGATCGGAGCGTGGAATGTCAGATCCCTTAATCGGATAGGTAGGTTAGAAAATTTAAAAAGGGAAATGGATAGGTTAAAGTTAGATATTGTGGGAATTAGTGAAGTTCGGTGGCAGGAGGAACAAGACTTCTGGTCAGGTGACTACAGGGTTATAAACACAAAGTCAAATAGGGGTAATGCAGGAGTAGGTTTAATAATGAATAGGAAAATAGGAATTCGGGTAAGCTACTACAAACAGCATAGTGAACGCATTATTGTGGCCAAGGTAGATACGAAGCCCACACCTACTACAGTAGTACAAGTTTATATGCCAACTAGCTCTGCAGATGACGAAGAAATTGAAGAAATGTATGATGAAATAAAAGAAATTATTCAGATAGTGAAGGGAGACGAAAATTTAATAGTCATGGGTGACTGGAATTCGAGTGTAGGAAAAGGGAGAGAAGGAAACGTAGTAGGTGAATATGGATTGGGGCTAAGAAATGAAAGAGGAAGCCGACTGATAGAATTTTGCACAGAGCACAACTTAATCATAGCTAACACTTGGTTTAAGAATCATGATAGAAGGTTGTGTACATGGAAGAACCCTGGAGATACTAAAAGGTATCAGATAGATTATATAATGGTAAGACAGAGATTTAGGAACCAGGTTTTAAATTGTAAGACATTTCCAGGGGCAGATGTGGACTCTGACCACAATCTATTGGTTATGACCTGTAGATTAAAACTGAAGAAACTGCAAAAAGGTGGGAATTTAAGGAGATGGGACCTGGATAAACTGAAAGAACCAGAGGTTGTACAGAGTTTCAGGGAGAGCATAAGGGAACAATTGAAAGGAATGGGGGAAAGAAATACAGTAGAAGAAGAATGGGTAGCTCTGAGGGATGAAGCAGACGATCAAGTAGGTAAAAAGAAGAGGGTTAGTAGAAATCCTTGGGTAACAGAAGAAATATTGAATTTAATTGATGAAAGGAGAAAATATAAAAATGCTGTAAATGAAGCAGGCAAAAAGGAATACAAACGTCTCAAAAATGAGATCGACAGGAAGTGCAAAATGGCTAAGCAGGGATGGCTAGAGGACAAATGTAAGGATGTAGAGGCGTATATCACTAGGGGCAAGATAGATACTGCCTACAGGAAAATTAAAGAGACCTTTGGAGATAAGAGAACCACATGTATGAATATTAAGAGCTCAGATGGAAACCCAGTTCTAAGCAAAGAAGGGAAAGCAGAAAGGTGGAAGGAGTATATAGAGGGTCTATACAAGGGCGATGCACTTGAGGACAATATTATGGAAATGGAGGAGGATGTAGATGAAGATGAAATGGGAGATACGATACTGCGTGAAGAGTTTGACAGAGCACTGAAGGACCTGAGTCGAAACAAGGCCCCCGGAGTAGACAACATTCCATTGGAACTACTGACGGCCTTGGGAGAGCCAGTCCTGACAAAACTCTACCATCTGGTGAGCAAGATGTATGAAACAGGCGAAATACCCTCAGACTTCAAGAAGAATATAATAATTCCAATCCCAAAGAAAGCAGGTGTTGACAGATGTGAAAATTACCGAACAATCAGTTTAATAACACGAATTCTTTACAGACGAATGGAAAAACTAGTAGAAGCCAACCTCGGGGAAGATCAGTTTGGATTCCGTAGAAATGTTGGAACGCGTGAGGCAATACTGACCCTACGACTCATCTTAGAAGATAGATTAAGGAAAGGCAAGACTACGTTTCTAGCATTTGTAGACTTAGAGAAAGCTTTTGACAACGTTGACTGGAATACTCTCTTTCAAATTCTAAAGGTGGCAGGGGTAAAATACAGGGAGCGAAAGGCTATTTACTATTTGTACCGAAACCAGATGGCAGTTATAAGAATCGGGGGGCATGAAAGGGAAGCAGTGGTTGGGAAGGGAGTAAGACAGGGTTGTAGCCTCTCCCCGACGTTATTCAATCTCTATATTGAGCAAGCAGTAAAGGAAACAAAAGAAAAATTTGGAGTAGGTATTAAAATCCATGGAGAAGAAATAAAAATTTTGAGGTTCGCCGATGACATTGTAATTCTGTCAGAGACAGCAAAGGACTTGGAAGAGCAGTTGAACGGAATGGATGGTGTCATGAAGGGAGGATATAAGATGAACATCAACAAAAACAAAACGACGATAATGGAATGTAGTCGAGTTAAGTCGGGTGATGCTGAGGGTATTAGATTAGGAAATGAGACACTTAAAGTAGTAAAGGAGTTTTGCTATTTGGGGAGCAAAATAACTGATGATGGACGAAGTAGAGAGGATATAAAATGTGGACTGGCAATGGCAAGGAAAGCGTTTCTGAAGAAGAGAAATTTGTTAACATCGAGTATAGATTTAAGTGTCAGGAAATTACTTCTGAAAGTATTTGTATGGAGTGTAGCCATGTATGGAAGTGAAACATGGACGGTAAATAGTTTGGACAAGAAGAGAATAGAAGCTTTTGAAATGTGGTGCTACAGAAGAATGCTGAAGATTAGGTGGGTAGATCACATAACTAATGAGGAAGTATTGAATAGGATTGGGGAGAAGAGAAGTTTGTGGCACAACTTGACCAGAAGAAGGGATCGGTTGGTAGGACATGTTCTGAGGCATCAAGGGATCACCAATTTAGTATTTGAGGACAGCGTGGAGGGTAAAAATCGTAGAGGGAGACCAAGAGATGAATACACTAAGCAGATTCAGAAGGATGTAGGTTGCAGTAGGTACTGGGAGATGAAGAAGCTTGCACAGGATAGAGTAGCATGGAGAGCTGCATCAAACCAGTCTCAGGACTGAAGACCACAACAACAACAACAGTAGGAGTAATCCACTAAATTACAGGCCCATATCGTTAACGTCAATATGCAGCAGGATTTTAGAACATATATTGTATTCGAACATTATGAATTACCTCGAAGGAAACGGTCTATTGACACACAGCCAACATGGGTTTGGAAAACATCGTTCCTGTGAAACAGAACTAGCTCTTCATTCACATGAAGTGCTGAGTGCTATTGACAAGGGATTTCAGATCGATTCCGTATTCCTGGATTTCCGGAAGGCTTTTGACACTGTACCACACAAGCGGCTCGTAGTAAAATTGTGTGCTTATGGAATATCGTCTCAGTTATGTGACTGGATTTGCGATTCCCAGTCAGAGAGGTCACAGTTCGTAGTAATTGACGGAAAGTGATCGAATAAAACAGAAGTGATTTCAGGCGTTCCCCAAGGTAGTGTTATAGGCCTTTTGCTGTTCCTTATCTATATAACGATATGGGAGACAATCTCAGCAGCTGTCTTGGGTTGTTTGCAGATGACGCTGTCGTTTATCGACTAAAAAAGTCATCAGAAGATCAAAACAAACTGCAAAATGATTTAGAAAAAAATATCTGAATGGTGAGAAAAGAGGCAGTTGACCCTGAATAACGAAAAGTATGAGGTAATCCACATGAGTACTGAAAGGAATTCGTTAAACTTCGGTTACACGATAAAGCAGTCTAATCTAAAAGCCGTAAATTCAATGAAATACCTAGGTATTTCAATTACGACCAAATTAAAATGGAAAGGACACATAGAAAATGTTGTGGGGAAGGCTAACAAAAGGCTACGTTTTATTGGCAGGGCACTTAGAAAATGTAAAGACCTACTAAGGAGACTGCCTACACTACGCTTGTCCGTCCTCTATTAGAATACTGCTGCCCGGTGTGGGATCCTTACCAGGTAGGACGGAGTACATAGAAAAAGTTCAAAGAAAGGCAACAAGTTTTGTATTATCGCGAACTATGGGAGAGAGTGTCACAGAAATGATACAGGATTTGGACTGGAAATCATTAAAAGAAAGGCGTTTTTCGTTGCGACGGAATCTTCTCACGAAATTCCAATCACCAACTTTCTCCTCCGAATGCGAAAATGTTTTGTTGACAGCGACCTACATAGGGCGGAACGATCACCACGATAAAATAAGGTAAATCAGAGCTCGTACGGAAAGATATAGGTGTTCATTCTTTTCGCGCGCTATACGAGATTGGAATAATAGAGAATTGTGAAGGTGATTCGATGAACCCTCTGCCAGGCAATTAAATGTGATTTGCAGGGTATCCATGTAGATGTAGGTTATACTCGCATTCTTACCATGCATTTTGACTGATTTGATACAAAAGTTGGAATCAGATCATGAAGCGGCGATGTCAGTTGAGGAGATGTTTTTGTTTTGTTACCTTCAGTCTGATGACTTGCTTCATGCAGAACGCCACTCTAGTATATCCTGTGCAAGCCTCTTCATCTCCGAACAACTACTGCAGCCTTCATCCATATGAACGTACTTACTTACTTAGTTTGCCGGCCGCGGTGGTCTCGCGGTTAAGGCGCTCAGTCCGGAACCGCGCGACTGCTACGGTCGCCGGTTCGAATCCTGCCTCGGGCATGGATGTGTGTGATGTCCTTAGGTTAGTTAGGTTTAAGTAGTTCTAAGTTCTAGGGAACTGATGACCACAGAAGTTAAGTCCCATAGTGCTCAGCGCCATTTTTACTTACTTAGTCTCCCTCAACAAATTTTTACTCCTCCACCCTCCCTTACATTACCAAATTGTGTAGCCCTGATGCCTCAGAATGTGTTCTATGATGTGGTCCCTTCTTTTAATCAAATTCCCATAATTTCTTTTCTTCCCAATTCGATTCAGCAGCTCCTCATTAGTTACGCGATCCGCCCATATAATCTTCAACATTCTTCTGTACCACTAGATTTCAAAATCTATTTTCTTCTTGCCTGAACAGGTTGTAGCCCGCATTTCACCTTCTTTTTTTTTTCGCTGGTTTCATGCAACCTGCCATGAATTTATATTCTGTACCAACCTCTTCATCTCAGAGTAGCACTTGCAACCAACGTCCTCAATTATTTGTTCTAGTCTCTGTCTTTCTATACAGTTTTTCACTCTACCGCTCCCTCTAGTACCATGGATAGCCGGCCGCGGTGGTCTCGCGGTTAAGGCGCTCAGTCCGGAACCGCGCGACTGCTACGGTCGCAGGTTCGAATCCTGCCTCGGGCATGGATGTGTGTGATGTCCTTAGGTTAGTTAGGTTTAAGTAGTTCTAAGTTCTAGGGGACTGATGACCACAGATGTTAAGTCCCATAGTGCTCAGAGCCATTTGAACCATTTTTTTTGAGTACCATGGATGTCTAATACCAGATGTCTCAACAGATGTCCTATCATCCTGTTCCTCCTTCTTGTCAGTGTTTTCCATATATTCCTCTCCGATTCTGCGCAGAACTTCCTCATTCCTTAGCTTATCAATCCACCTAATTTTCAACATTCGTTTGTAGCACCACATTTCAAATGCTTCGATTCTCTTCTGTTCCGGTTTTCCTGCAGTCCTTGTTTCACTACCATACAATGCTGTGCTCCAAACGTACTTTCTCAGAAATTTCTTCCTCGAATTAAGACCTATATTTGATATTAGTAGACTTCTCTTAGCCAGGAATGGCCTTTTTGCCAGTTCTTGTCTGCTTTCGATGTCCTCCTTGCTCCATGCGTCGTTGGTTATTTCGTTGCCTAAGTGGCAGAATTTCTTAACTTCATCTACTTTGTGAGCATCAATCCTGCTGTTAAATTTCTCGCTTTTCTCACTTCTGCTACTTCTCATTACTTTCGCCTTTCTTCGATTTACTCTAAGTCCATATTCTGTGGTCATTAGACTGTTCATTCCATTCAACACAGCCTGTAATTCTTCTTCCACTGAGGATAGCAATGTCATCGGCGAATCTTATCATTGATATCCTTTCACCTTGTATTTTAATTCCGTTCTTGAACATTTCTTTTATTTCCATCATTACTTCTTCGATGCATAGAAGGGGCGGAAGACTACATCCATGTCTTACACCTTTTTTAATCCAAGCACTTCGTTTTTGGTTATCCATTCTTATTAGTCCCTCTGGGCCCTCTTGGCTCTTGTATATGTTGTAAATTACCAGTCTCTCTCTAAAGCTTATTAACCCTATTTTCATCCGAATTTCGAACATCTTGCACCTTTTGAAAATAAGAAATCTTTTTCCAGGTCGACAAATCCTATGAAGGTGTCTTGATTTTTCTTTAGTCTTGCTTCCATTATAGATCGCAACGTCAGAATTGCCTGTCTGGTGCCTTTACCTTTCCTAAGACCAAACTGGTCAGCATGTAACACATCTTCATTTTCCATTCTATTATATATTATTCTTGTCAACAAATTGGAGGCATGAGCTCTTAAACTGACTGGGAGATAAATCTCACTTTTCAGTTCTTGCAGTCTTCGGAATTGTGTGGAAGATGTTTTTTCCCGAAAGTCAGGTGGTATACCGCCAGACTCATACATTCTACACACCAACGAGGATAGTCGTTTTTTGCCACTTCCTCCATTGATTTTAGAAATTCTGATGGTATGTTGTATCTCCCTTCTGCCTTATTTGATCTTAAGTCTTCCAAAGCTCATTTAAATTCTGACTGTAATACTGGATCCCCTATTCCTTCTATATCGACTCCCGTTTCTTCTTTTATCACATCAGACAAACCACTCCTCCTCATTGAGGCCGTCAATGTATTCTATCCGCCGGCCGGAGTGGCCGAGCGGTTCTAGGTGCTACAGTCTGGAACCGCGCAACCGCTGCGGTCGCAGGTTCGAATCCTGCCTCGGGCATGGATGTGTGTGATGTCCTTAGGTTAGTTAGGTTTAAGTAGTTCTAAGTTCTAGGGGACTGATGACCTCAGACGTTAAGTCCCATAGTGCTCAGAGCCATTTTTGTATTCTTTCCTATTCGCTCTCTCCTCTGCATTTAACAGTGGAATTCCCATTGCACTCTTAATGTTACCACTCTTGCTTTTAATTTCACTGAAGGTTGTTTTGACTTTTGCATATTCTGAGTATTCCTTCCGACAATAATTCCTCTTTCAATTTCTTCACATTCTGAAGCAGCTGTTCCGTCTTAGGTTCCCTGCACTTCCTGTTTATTTCATTCATCAGTGACTTGTATTTCTATGTTCCTGAATTTCCCTGAACGTTTTTGTACTTCCTTCTTTCATCGATCAACGGAAGTATTCCTTGTGTTACCCATGATTTCTTCGCAATTACCTTCTTTATACCGATATTTTTCCTCCCAACTTCAGTGATTCCCCTTTTAAGAGATGTCTATTCTTCAACCGAACTGCCTACAAAGCTATTCCTTAATGCAGTATCTATAGCCTCAGAGAACTTCAAGCATATCTCTTCATTCCTTAGTATTCACGTTTCCCACTTCTTTGCCCATTGATTCTTGTTGTCTAGTGTCTTAAATTCAGCCTACTCTTCATCACTACGAAGTTGTGATCTGAGTCTATATCTGCTCCTGCCTACACGTTACACTCCAGTATCTGATTTCGGAATCTCTGTCTGACCATGATGTAATCTAATTGGAATCTTACCATATCTCCTGGTCTTTTTCAAGTATGCCTCCTCCTCTTGTGATTCTTGAAGAGAGAATTCGATATTACTACTGAAATTTATCACAGAATTCTATAAGTCTTTCTCTTCTCTTATTCCTAGTAACAAGCCCATACTCTCCCGTACCGCTTTCTTCTAATCCTTCCATTACAACTGTATTCCAGTCCCCGTTGACTATTAGACATTCGTCTCCCTTCAATATCCTCATATACTTTCTCTATCTCTTGATCTTCAGCTTGTTATGCTGGCATGTATACATGAACTATCGTAGTCAGTGTTGGTCTGCTGTCGATTCTGATTAGAACAACCCGGTAACTGAACTGTTCACAGTAACACACCCTCTGCCCTACCTTCCTATTCATAACGAGTTCGACTCCCATTATAACATTTTGAGCTGCTGTTGATATTATCTTATACTCATCTGACAAGAAATAATTGTCTTCCTTCCACTGCACTTCACTAGCCTCCAGTATATCTAGATTGAGCCTTTACATTTCCCTTTTCAGACTTTCTAGCCTCCCTACCACGGTCAAACTTGTGATATTCCACGTCCCGAGTGGCAGAATGTCATCATTTTGTTGGACGTTCAATGATTTTCTCATAGTATCCTTCCCCCTTTGCAGTTCACTTTCATACAAGATAAATACATCGAGAAAAGACTTCCCAACACTTAAATTTATATTTGATGTCAATAAATTCCTCTTTTTCAGAAATTCTTTCATTGATGTAGCCTTACTGTTTTTTATTTCCTCCCTGGCCATCATAAGTCAATATTTAGCTGCCAAAATAGCAAAACTCATCAATTATTTTTAGTGTGTCATTTCGTAATCGAAGTCCTTCAGTGCAGTGCTATTTAATTCGACTACTTTACATTACACTTATTTTGAAGACACTATCTATTCCTTTCAACTGCTCTTCCAAGTTCTTATCTGTCTCTGACAGAATCACATTGTCACTGGCCAACTCAAAAGTTTTTATGTCATC
Source organism: Schistocerca piceifrons (assembly GCF_021461385.2). Classification (NCBI taxonomy): domain Eukaryota; kingdom Metazoa; phylum Arthropoda; class Insecta; order Orthoptera; family Acrididae; genus Schistocerca; species Schistocerca piceifrons. Next base: position 1,194,142,508 of record NC_060138.1, read on the forward strand.
TCCCAGAACTTTAATTCCTTCTCCAAATATAAGTTTTTCTTTGGTTTCATTTACTGCTATATCAGTGTACAGATTGACTAACACTGTCCCACTCCCTTCACAACTGCTTTTTCCCTTTCATGTCCTTGACCATTAATAACTACAGTCTTGTGTTTGTACAAGCTGCACATAACCTTTCGCTATCAGTATTTTACTCTTGCTACCTTGACAATTTCAAAGAGTGTTTCTCAGTCAACAATGCCAAATGCTTTCTTCTAGTCAACAAATGCTATAATCGTAGACGTGTCTTTCATTAACCTGTCTACTAGGATAAGTCGTAGGGTCAATATTGGCTCATGTATCCCTACATTTCTCCAAACTGACCTTCCCGAGGTCGGCTTCTTCCAGTTTTTGCATTCTTCTGTAAATAATAACCTGGAGCAACCTTCATATTGCTTAGTGATGTCCTTAGGAAACTGCGTAGGTGACCACGGTTACTGAAGTAGGAATGAGATAGACGTAAGAGAACTGCTGGTACAACAAAAACAGGCTTTACGTACAACTGCGAGGGAAACCCGAAGAGTGCGAACCAATCTTTAACCTATGCAGATGTCAAAAACGCATCAACACTGGGTTCCGAATGGTAATGATAGTGACTTACAAAAATAATTATTTTATTATCGATAGTACGTAATGTACGTGGGCGCAAATCGTCGCATTGACATCTTTCTTTTGAGTACAAACTAATTTTTATTGCGGATATCCACAGTTGTACCCACGGATATACACATGAGCGTAGGATTTTATTCGCAAAGTACCTGCTGTCTTGGATATCTACGGATATACGCAGGGATCCAGAAAAATGTAGACACTCTGTGATAGTCAATAGACAAAATGACATACCGTTACGATTATTGCACGGGGGGATGGCTATTTTGTGCATACATAGCAGCCAAACAGCTTCCATGCCGCTGAACTGTTGACCGAACTACGGTTGTCATTGTTGCCGGTACGATAGCCGCACAGGACGTTACTATGGTTTCTCGTAGCCAAACCTTACCTTATGCCCGTTCTGAACACTTTCGGCTTAAAATTGATCTCGAATACTATAAATGTTTGTGCTTGTTGAAGGCTGAGTTCCGTACACCCAACGCTATTGCCGTTGTAACTGCATCATGCTTTTGCACTTCCAGTAGCATTTTGATACGACCGAACGTTGCTCAAACGACAGTCTTACTTCATTCATCGCTGCACTATCATTTGCTGGAAAACGAGCACCAAGATCTGTTGAGAAAACAGATGGACTACACTACCACTCAAAACTGCAACGATATGTCATTTTCTTCCAAAGGTAATAACTACCAAAGAGTGTCTACATTTTTCTGGATATGTTGTTGTTGTTGTGGACTTCAGTCCTGAGACTGGTTTGATGCAGCTCTCTATGCTACTCTATCCTGTGCAAGCTTCTTCATCTCCCAGTACCTACCGCAACCTACATCCTTCTGAATCAGCTTAGTGTATTCATCTCTTGGTCTCCCTCTACGATTTTTACCCACCACGCTGCCCTCCAATACTGAATTGGTGATCCCTTGGTGCCTCAGAACATGTCCTACCAACCGATCCCTTCTTCTAGTCAAGTTGTGCCACAAACTTCTCTTCTCCCCAATCCTGTTCAATACTTCTTCATTAGTTATGTGATCTACCCATCTAATCTTCAGCATTCTTCTGTAGCAGCACATTTCCATAGCTTGTATTCTCTTCTTGTCCAAACTATTTATCGTCCATGTTTCACTTCCATACATGGCTACACTCCATACAAATACTTTCAGAAACAACTTCGATGTTAACAAATTTCTCTTCTTCAGAAACGCTTTCCTTGCCATTGTCAGTCTACATTTTATATCCTCTCTACTTCGACCGTCATCAGTTATTTTGCTCCCCAAACAGCAAAACTCCTTTACTACTTTGAGTGTCTCATTTCCTAATCTAATTCCCTCAGCATCACCCGACTTAATTCGACTACATTCCATTATCCTCGTTTTGTTTTTGTTGATGTTCATCTTATATCCTCCTTTCAAGACGCCGTCCATTCCGTTCAACAACTCTTCCAAGTCCTTTGCTATATCTGACAGAATTACAATGTCATCGGCGAACCTCAAAGTTTTTATTTCTTCTCCATGGATTTTAATACCTACTCCGTATTTTTCTTTTGTTTCCTTCACTGCTTGCTCAATATACAGATTGAATAACATCGAGGAGAGGTTACAACCCTGTCTCACTCCCTTCCCAACCACTGCTTCCCTTTTATGACCCTCGACTCTTATAACTGCCATCTGATTTCTGTACAAATTGTAAATAGCCTTTCACTCCATGTATTTTACCCCTGCCACCTTCAGAATCTGAAAGAGAGTATTCCAGTCAACATTGTCAAAAGCTATCTCTAAGTCCACAAATGCTAGAAACGTAGGTTTGCCCTTCCTTAATCTAGCTTCTAAGACAAGGGCACAGGTCATCCCCGTTTTCAAGAAGGGACGTCGAACAGATGTGCAAAACTATAGACTTATATCTCTAACGTCGATCAGTTGTAGAATTTTGGAACACATATTATGTTGGGGTATAATGAATTTTCTGGAGACTAGAAATCTACTCTATAGGAATCAGCATGGGTTTCGAAAAAGATGGTCGTGTGAAACCCAGCTCGCGCTATTCGTCCACGAGACTCGGAGGGCCATAGACACGGGTTCACAGGTAGATGCCGTGTTTCTTGACTTCCGCAAGGCGTTCGATGCAGTTTCCCACAGTCGTTTAATGAATAAAGTAAGAGCATATGGACTATCAGACCAATTGTGTGATTGGATCGAGGAGTTCCTAGATAACAGGACGCAGAATGTCATTCTCAATGGAGAGAAGTCTTCCGAAGTAAGAGTGATTTCAGGTGTGCCGCAGGGGAGTGTCATAGGACCGTTGCTATTCACAATATACATAAATGACCTGGTGGATGACATCGGACGTTCACTGAGGCTTTTTGCAGGTGATGCTGTGATGTATCGAGAGGTTGTAACAATGGAAAATTGCACTGAAATGCAGGAGGATCTGCAGCGAATTGACGCATGGTGCAGGGAATGGCAATTGAATCTCAATGTAGACAAGTGTAATGTGCTGCGAATACATAGAAAGATAGATCCCTTATCATTTAGCTACAAAATAGCAGGTCAGCAACTGGAAGCAGTTAATTCCATAAATTATCTACGAGTAAGCATTAGGAGTGATTTAAAATGGAATGATCATATGAAGTTGATCGTCGGTAAGGCAGATGCCAGACGGAGATTCATTGGAAGAATCCTAAGGAAATGCAATCCGAAAACAAAGGAAGTAGGGTACAGTACGCTTGTTCGCCCATTGCTTGAATACTGCTCAACAGTGTGGGATCCGTACCAGATAGGGTTGATAGAAACAGAGAAGATCCAACGGAGAACAGCGCGCTTCGTTACTGGATCATTTAGTAATCGCGAAAGCGTTACGGAGATGATAGATAAACTCCAGTGGAAGACTATGCAGGAGAGACGCTCAGTAGCTCGGTACGGGCTTTTGTTAAAGTTTCGAGAACATACCTTCACCGAAGAGTCAAGCAGTATATTGCTCCCTCCTACGTATATCTCGTGAAGAGACCATGAGGATAAGATCAGAGAGATTAGAGCCCACACAGAAGCATACCGACAATCCTTCTTTCCACGAACAATACGAGACTGGAATAGAAGGGAGAACCGATAGAGGTACTCAGGGTACCCTCCGCCACACACCGTCAGGTGGCTTGCGGAGTATGGATGTAGATGTAGATAAGTCGTAGGGTCAGTATTGCCTCACGCTGCTATTTGCATCAGTGTAAACTTCTTGTTATCTGAGGCTCTATGAGCAAGAAAGCCCTTCCAGTTACTGTCTCTGACGATTATAGGAAAGTTATCAGTCTGACGCGAAGCTTCCAGGAAAGTGTTGGAGGTTGTCGTGGATGGGAAGCTACATTTGAGAGGGAAAAGGGCAAGGCGGCGCCAGGCCGGTGGGAAACAATGGAGGCCTGAGAGGGGAAGCGCCAGGTAGTGGTCCGTGGCGGGCGGCGACCAAGCGTGCACTGGTCCCGCTCACATGTTTACAAATGAGCCGCAGTCCGGCTGCCCCGCCCTGCCACACACCACTTGCCGAGGTCCACTGCACGCGGCGCGCTCACGAACCAGGGGTCACCCTGGTGCATCGATGCGTAACCTGAGGTCCTCGTATTGTCGCATAGCTAGTTTTCATTGCGGTTTTCGTCATAGTGAACGTGAAACTCGTTTTTCTGGATCCTTCTGACAATATCAAGAAAAGAGGAAGGAGGCAGGTGGACTGTAAGACATTTAGGGTCAAGAACTCGATTTTTAGAAATGTCATATGAACAATTTCTTAACTTCAAGATAGGAAGTTATTGTGTACTGTTGGCTTTCGTTTAGTGGCTATGGATTTATTACGTTAACCAGCCTATGAGGCTAATTTCGGAACTTATTTTTGCCCTTTATAAACGATGAGGAGGACCAACTCGTTTCTTATTTTATCAGGTCACCTACGTTGGAGTCATTACCTTAGCCAGCATTTGTGGCTAATCTACAGAACTTATGTTATGTTATGTTACGTTAACCAGGGACCTAGAAACGACAGAGAGGCTCCGTCCCCGCCGCAGCCGCAGTGGTCCACAACCCCACAACGACTACCGCAGTCCACTTCACCCCTTCGCCGCCCCACACCGAACCCAGGGTTATTGTGCGGTTCGGTCCCGGTCCCGGCGGAGGTTCGAGTCCTCTCTCGGGCATGGGTGTGTGTGTTTGTCCTTAGGATAATTTAGGTTAAGTAGTGTGTAACCTTAGCAGTTAAGTCCCATAAGATTTCACACACATTTGAACATTTTTTATTTGGTTCGGTCCCCGGTGGACCCCCCCCCCCCCCCAAGGGAACGTCTCACACCAGACGAGTGTAACCAACACCGACTCAAAGGAAGGCCTCGGCGCTTGTTCGTGACGTCACGTCAGCTAGGCGAACGCCAGGTCTGTTGCAGGCATACTCATAATGGTGGTGTCTCCCTCTCTGACACAGGAAAATGTGAAACTATTGGCACTTCTTAACAAATAGTGTACTCCTGAACTTAAATTTCCACCTGTTTTAACGATTGACATACAAAAACAACTTCATGGTCCAGCAGCAACACAACTCGTGCTTCTTTACCTTATGTGTAAATCTGAGGAACTTACGTTTGTACTGGGTTGCTTTTACAAGAAATTTTGAACATGTAGGTGCTCTTCTTTAGGTATCTTGGTTGACTGTGGGGTGAGGAGCACTGAATGTTAATGAAATATCTTGCGATTGTACACGTTGGGGGAGGGGTTGGGAGACAGAAGAACAGGCAAAAGAGAGATACTTGTTTTATCAAATAAAATTTTTTTATCTTATAAAGTTTCTCCTTTCAGTTGCAAGAGGGGAATATTTATCTTTTCTAATGTGCATGTTTAAAAAAGTTTAAGCTCAGCAGTATTTTCGATGTATGAAGCTATTTCGTTTCCTGTTTAGAATTCCTTTCGTTGAAATCGACTGTAATCTAATGACTGGCAACAGTTGGACATTTACACATGTAAATTAGTTCACATTTCCAGTGACGATGTCAAACGAAAGTAAATAAATAAAAGAAACGAGTTAATTGTAAGAGGGTTGGGGTAAGTTTCGATAACAAAATGGATCAAGTAAATATAGTTACTTGAATGTAAAATTTCCGAAGCTTTCAATGGGGCAAAGCATCTTCTCATATTGATCTACGTTTGTTTCGACAGGATTCAGTAATACAGAACTATAAACTTCATTTGTAGCTTTACGATAGTAAGAAAATCTTTCATCTAAATAAACCTGCAGAATCCAAAACAATACCAAACCAAACGCCCAGGCGTTTCTGCCTGCAACAAACCTGGCGTTCGCCGTGCCTAGCTGACGTGACGTCACCAACAAGCGCCGAGGCCTTCCTTTGAGTCGGTGTTGGTGTAACCCCTATGTTTGTGTGGTAGAGTAATGGTGGTGTACGCGTACGTGGAGAACTTGTTTGCGCAGCAATCGCCGACATAGTGTAACTGAGGCGGAATAAGAGGAACCAGCCCGCATTCGCCGAGGCACATGGAAAACCGCCTAAAAACCATCCACAGACTGGCCGGCTCACCGGACCTCGACACATATCCGCCGGGCGGATTCGTGCCGGGGACCGGCGCTCCTTCCCGCCCGGAAAGCCGTGCATGAGACCGAACGGCCAACCGGGCGGGCATCTACAGAACTTACTTGCGGTCATCTTTGCTGCAGCTACATCTAAGTCTACATTATACTCTGCGGCCTACCTTACGGTGTGTGGCGCAGAAGGGGGGGAGGGGAGAAATTTTGTGTACCGTTGTCACTCCCCCTTCCCCAGTTCCAGTCGCGAAGCCGGCCGGAGTCGCACGAGTGGTTCTAGGCGCTACAGTCTGGAACCGCGCGACCGCTACGGCCGCAGGTTCGAATCCTGCCTCGGCCATGGATGTGTGTGATGTCCTTAGGTTAGTTAGGTTTAAGTAGTTCTAAGTTCTAGGGGACTGATGACCAAAGAAGTGAAGTCCCATAGTGATGAGAGCCATTTGAACCATTTTTTTACAGTCGCGAATGTTCGCAGGAAGAAGAATTGCTGGTAGGCCTCCATGTGCGCTCGAATCTATCTGATTTTATTCTACGAATGTACGCTCTCGGAACTTTAACATCAGCCGGAGACCACACCGTGATGCAGAACGCCTGTCTTGCAGCGTCTGCAGGTCAGTGACGCTTTCGCGCTTCTTACTTGAACCTGTAAAGAAACGTCTTCTTTATATCCTATCTGGTATGGATCCTAGACTGCAGGGCAATAATAAAGTAGTTCTTCGACGACGGTTTTCTAAGTTACCTCCTTTGTTGAACTACATTTCCTGATGGTTTTTGCAGTGAGCCTCAGTCTGGGATCCGCCTTCGAAATGGTTCAAATGGCTTTGAGCACTGTAGGACTTAACTTCTGAGGTCATCAGTCCCCTAGAACTTAGAACTACTTAAACCTAATTAACCTAAGGACATCACACACTTCCATGCCCGAGGCAGCATTCGAACCTGCGACCGTAGCGGTCGCGTGGTTCCAGACTGTTCCAGACAATTAATATCAAGTTGGTGATTCACTTTAAAGAGCTCGATACGCCTTCTCTTACAAGGGGAGGCCGCCAATTGTGAAACTCAGATTCGATTCATACTGCGCATAATAAAAGCTCATGGCCAGAGGTGTAATGTGGCAAAGCACCACGATGCACTTCTCAGCCGTTGTCGAGAAAATCGACAGTTAAAAGAAACCGTTTCCGTGAAATACTTTCTACGATTAATAGTTTTCTTCAGCGTCGTGGCGCAGCGGTAAGCGCTCGGTTTTGTAATCCGAAGGTCGCCGGATCGAATCTCGCGCCATGCACCTTTTTTTTTTTAGTATTTGGTTTTTGTAATTCAAATATATATATATATATATATATATATATATATATATATATATATATTCCGGCAATCAGTTGCAACAATTATGCATATAATAAGTTGTTGAAAGTCGTTTGTCGTGGAAAAACTGGCGACTTCGAACATCATTATGTTTTCCACAAACAAAGTTGTACTTCAAAAATGTTATTCATTGTCTTCATAATGTTAACCACGTATAGATAACGGAAGACGTAGAAACGATATTCCGAAACGAATACGTATAGCGTAAGTCAAACGTTCGAATTAGAATAGAGACCCCACGAACACAAATTCGCTGTGGCAGGTATGAAATATAAACTCCGTTACTCGCTCGTTACACTTGAAGGACAGATGTTGATTGGGCCGAAACGAGCCGGCGCGTAACAGCGTAGTTGCCTGCTAACTTCGAAAGAAGGTAGATGCGGTCCCTAGCGCAACTTATAACATCGTCGAAAATCAGTGCGGACGGGAGAGCTTTGGTACACCTGGTTAAAAAAACGGAGAAATGGAGGCGGTACAATTGGAGAGCGATCCGCCTTCACCAACATGCATAAGCAATTCATTAATATATATATATATATATATATATATATATGACCATGCGTATCCAGTGCGCCAACAAGAAATACACATTGATAAATGTTCATGCACCCACAAACATAGACAACAAAAAACGCCAACTACAAACTGAAAAATTCTGGACTAAACTTGAAGATGTCATGGCCAAAATTCCCCGGGATGATATCAAAATCTTAATGGGAGATTTCAATGCACAAATTGGCAGAGAGAAAGAACACCAAAAAACTGTAGGAAAATAACCAGCACACAGATTCACCAACAGAAACGGACTGAGATTTATTGAACTATGCCAACAAAATAATCTAAAAATAATGTCTACATCTTTGAGAAAAAAACCTAGAAAACAAAAGACCTGGAGGTCCCCCATACAAGAGATCGGCGAATATCAGATTGACCACATTGCCATCTCCTATTTCGTACAGAAAGAGATCCATGATGTCCAAGTCCGCAGAGGGGCGAACATTGACTCAGACCACTACTTAACACGCATTAAAGTGAAATTCACCCCAAAAAAATTCTATCCGAAGAAAACACACATGATGAAATTTGACACACGAACAATCAAAGAAACCAATCTGAAGGAGGAGTGGGAAAAGGAACCAGCTGACTCTTGGGAAAAATTTCGAACAAAAATTACAAACAAGGCAAAAGAACTGATCCCATTGAAAAAGAACACAAAACACTCCTGGTGGGACTCTGGATGTGAAAAAGCGCTGGAAGAAAGAAAGAAAGCCTTTCTGAAGTATAACAGTAAAAAATCCCCAGAAAATCTAGATCACTTCCACAACACCAGAAGACAAGTGGCAAAAACAATCAGACAAGTCAAGAGGAAGTACCTCAAGGAACAGTGTGAGTCTATTGAAGAAAATTTCCGTAACTATAATGTACGAGACTTCTATAAGACCTTTGCTGGGAGAATCAATGGATACGGCTCACGAAATCTATGTTTCAGAAAACCAGATGGAAAACTAGCGCTCACAAATCGGGAAAATTGTGAGGAACTGGCAAGATACTTTTCCGGACTCCTCAATTGCCCTGAACCTTCTTCAAGATTCCCTCAAGAAACTGCTATCTACACAAATCCAGAATCCCCACCACCTACACTAGAGGAGATCCAAAGACATATTCATAGACTGAAAAACAACGAGGCATCCGGAGAAGATAATATCACTGCAGAACTACTTAAAAATCTTGGACCAAATTCCCTCAAAGAACTCACTCAAATCATCAGAGACATTTGGCAGACAGAAAAACTACCAGAAGATTGGAAATGCGCCCTAATTCATCCACTGCATAAAAAGGGAGACATGGCAGATGTAAACAGCTATCGAGGAATCTCCCTTCTCCAAGTCACTTATAAAATCCTCTCAGCTTGTCTTCTTCAACGAACACAAGAACAACTCGAACACAGTATTGGTGAATACCAAGCTGGCTTTCGCGCTCACCGATCCTGTGCAGAACAAATTTTCAATTTGAAGACAACACTAAAATACAAAGCAGTCAGAAACAGTCCGATCATTTGTTCCTTTGTTGATTTCGCAAAGGCTTATGATTCAATCGATAGGCAATCTCTCTTTATTATCCTTGAGGAGCTAGGACTCGATCCGAAAACCCTAAACCTTATCAAAGAAACGCTCACAAACACAACTTCTAAGATAAAATTCCTGGGTGAAATATCAGAGCCCTTCCTGATCAAAACCGGCGTCAGACAAGGTGACGGCTTGTCTCCACTCCTCTTCAACCTTGTCTTAGACAAAGTCATCCGAGAATGGGAAAAAGAACTGAAGAATCAAAATTACTGGAAGCCTATACAACTAGGAAGATCTAAAGATGGTATTAAAATTTCATGCTTGGCATTTGCAGATGACGTGGCCATTCTAGCAGAAAACGAGACCACAGCAATTAAACAGATAGACATTCTCAAAGAATGCGCCGAAAAAGTTGGGCTACAAATTTCCTTCCAAAAAACCAAATTCATCTGCTCAAAATTTGAAACTCAAAAACTGACTACAAAATATGGACAAATTGAGAGAGTTCCATTCTTTAAATACTTAGGCGAGGTCCTAGAACCCACAGGGGGAGAGAAAACTGCACAAAAAGTTCGACTGCAAAAACTGAAAAGAGCATACTGGAAAACCCACAACATCTACAGTAAAAAGTGTCTCTCTGTTCACTCAAAAATACGACACTACAATACAGTAATCAAGCCCGAAGCACTATATGCCAGCGAAACACTCACACTCCATAGAAAATGCGACCTGGAAGGCACCCTGAAAGAGGAACGCAAAATTATCAGAAAGATTCTTGGCCCAAAAAGAACGTAAGATGGATACAGGTTACAGTCTCGGAAAACTACAGAAAAATTATCTATCCTCGCCGCAGACATCCGGAAAAGAAGACTAAAATTTTACGGTCATATCCACAGACTCCCAACACCCAGACTCTCCCACAAAATTTTGATATACATTGAAAAATTGAAAACCATACCCTGGATACAAGAAAGCAAAACAGATCTAGCAAATGCACATATAAATTATTCAGAAGTTATAAACAGAAATGTATACAGGCAAAAAATCAATAGTTGGAAAGTACAACCCGAGAATGAAGTTTGCAAGAGACAGGGTACAAAATGGACAGAGGAAAGAAAGAGAATTCATGGGGAAAGAATGAGAGAAGTTTGGAGAATTAAAAAATTGAATCGGAAAAGCTTTGCGTGATCCGTATGGGTCCAATCGCACATCATCATCATCATCATCATCATCATTTATTGCCTTATCGGGCCTTTTAGGCCTACAGCAAGAAGAACAAAAGGAAAAGTAAAGACAAAAAGACTTACAAAAGTACTCTATACAGTAGTAAAAGTTACATATGTACATTACAGCTTAAAGAAAAACGAAAAAATAAACAGGGCATTCAATCAAAGGTTTAAAAGGCAAGAGGGATACATTACAGAAACAAAAAAAACAAAAAAAAACACACACGCAGTGTCTGTCAATTACACGAGAGGAGGGAGCTGTTGCAGATGGCAGTCCATCTCATCCGGTCGTTGGCGTCCTCCTCCACGGCTGCTGGTTCCACTTCTTTCAGGATCGTTGTTATCCTATCCTTCCATCGAGTTCTTGGGCGTCCTCTAGGGCGTTTTCCTGTGGGTTGAGAGTGGAGGACTCTGTTTGGAAGGGATCCGTCTGCCCGTAGGATGTGGCCAAACCATTGGAGTCTCTTCTGCGCCAATATTCGTCCAATGTGTGGCTTTCCATACCGCTGGTATAAATCTTCTTTTTTTCTTCGTTCCCATTTACCTTCCATGGCATTGTAGATGGGTCCATATATCTTCCGAAGTACCTTCCTTTCAAATGCACATATTGCTTCTTCTGCTGTTGCTGATGTTGCCCAAGTTTCACAGCCGTATAAAAGTACTGGTCTCACCAGTGTCGTGTATAGGTGGATCTTGTTCTTCTGCGATATCAGCCGAGATCTGAAAAGATTGTTCAGGCTAAAGAACATGCGATTAGCATTTGTTATACGTTGCTGTACTTCTTTCGTTACTTCACTTCTATTTGTTAGTATGGAGCCCAGGTACTTGAACTCTTCAACTCGTTCGAAGGTATGCCTGTCGACATCAATGGAAGGAGGGAGATCTCGGCGGCGTGATACAACAAGATATTTAGTTTTTTCCTCGTTCACCACCAGCCCAATTTTCTCTGCATTGTGGAGGAATCGGGAAGTATCCCTGCGTACTTGCTCTAGAGTGTCGCCAAGGATCACAACATCATCAGCAAATGCCAAGATTGTGTCTGCTCCCACCATCTCCATCTCTCTGGTTCGACAAGTGTCACGGCTTACTTTTTCCAGGGCCAAATTGAATAATATTGGCGCCAATGGATCTCCTTGTCTCAATCCATTTTGTATACTGAATGATGGTGATAGTTGATTACCAAACCGCACTTGGGCCGTAGACTGAGAGTAGCAAGCAGCAATTAAGCGGATGTATTTTGATGGGATGCCAAGTCCAATCGCACATAATAATAATAATAATAATAATAATAATAATAATAATAATAATAATAATAATAATAATATATATTTGAATTACAAAAAACTGATAATAAAAAAAATTGCATGGCGCGAGATTCGAACCGGCGACCTTCGGATTACGAACCCGAGCGCTTACCGCTGCGCCACGACGCTGTAGAAGAGTGTTAATCGTAGAGAGTATTTCACCGCAACGGTTTCTTTTAACTGTCGATTTTCTCGACAACGGCTGAGAAGTGCATCTTGGTGCTTTGCCACATTACACCTCTGGCCATGAGCTTTTATTATGCGCAGTATGAATCGAATCTGAATTTCACAATTGGCGGCCTCCCCTTGTTAGTCGTTCTGGGGTTATGTAATCATACAACTTTCTGCGTACTTATGCCCAACATGTTACGTTTGTTTATGTTGAGAGTCAATTGCCACTGCCTGCACCAAGTGTCGGTCCTCTGCAGATGTTCCTACGTTTCGCTACACTACCGAGCTACGGCCGACTCGCGTTGATGCCGTTTCTTCTCTGTCATTTTCTCACAATCAACTGGCGTCTTATTGCTCCCTGAGTTACTACCACAACGAGTTGCTGGCTTGCCTCCGTCAGTGGCAGCAGCAGCGCTTATCGTTACTAGTACCGCTGTACCACCTTTGGTGTGAGCGCTATATTTCCGTGTGGTGGTGTGTATGTGAGGCAGTCGGTCGGTTGCGACACAGCGGCGCGAGGTCTGGCCGGGGCCACTGGCAGTATGCACGCGTGGTCGGATTTGTGAGGCACTAGCTGCGAGAGCTTCAAAATTCGTCGCCCACGGAGCCTGGATACTGGAGTTGAGTAATCAGTTAACCTGTTATGAAACCTCAACTGCTGTGACATCTCTTCGTTCATTGCCGGTTGTTGCTTCCTGGGCCGTTCCCACAAGCAGCAACATATGGCGTGCTGGAGTTGGCAAAATTTTTCAGCCGTCTTCCTGTATGGTGTTTAACTATTGAATTGATGGCAAATTATTAGTGAAGTGCATCAGCAGTATCTTCTGCCTTGTGGCCTTTAACGTTCCGATTACCTGTCCTGGTCGTTAGTGTAGTTTTCCGGCAGTGTGTTTTCCTCGCCGTGTTGATGCTGTCCGGCACAGTGTGTAGTTCGTCAGCCTTGGTGTAGTTCATATTTTTCTTGAGTGGTTATTGTGCATTGACTGTTTTTAGACTCCAACTGTCAAGGATAGTGCTGCTGGTATCTTCGTCCCCACTTATATTTTCGGTTGTCGTGCAGTTGGTTGGTTGGAAGGGAATTGATTAGGTTGTTGGTTGGTTCTGCAGCCGTCCCTAGGTCGTGTTGTCATCCGATTATTTAGTGTTACGCTTGGCTGCCTGTCTCACCTAAAATTATGTTAGAGTTTCCTCCTCATGCCGACCCTTGGAACACTTCTGAGCACAACTGTTCTGTTGTTTTGGACTGTGATTTTCTTTTAGTCTCAAGTACTGTGCAGCCATGTATCAGTTTAGATATTCAGTATGTGGCTTTCAGCCGAACTTCGACGTGAAATATTTTAAGATAAGGCCTTCAGCCGTCTTAAATTAAAATTTGAAAGGTCATTTGTTTAAAACCTTTTACAATTTTCCTACTGAAATTCTTGTTATCCAGGCCTTAAACCCTCAGTTCTTCTATTTTGTAACCAAGGCCTTCAGCCGTGTGTATTCAAAATGGTTCAAATGGCCCTGAGCACTATGGGACTCAACTGCTGAGGTCATTAGTTCCCTAGAACTTAGAACTAGTTAAACCTAACTAACCTAAGGACATCACAAACATCTATGCCAGGGGCAGGATTCGAACCTGCGACCGTAGCGGTCTTGCAGTTCCAGACTGCAGCGCCTTTAACCGCACGGCCACTTCGGCCGGCGCCGTGTGTATTCCATAAGGCAATTTTAATAACTTGTGTTCCGGCCTTCAGCCGTATTGCTTCTGAAATCTTTTAAGGGCATGTGTAATTAAGTGTTTTAGCAATATAAAGTTTGTATGTTTGTGCAACTAACAGCAACTGATTTGGGCCCCTTTACACAACCTGATCCGTTCTGTCCTGCGAAACCAGATTTCAACTTTTCTAGCGTTGTGATTTATCTTTATACAACTGCATCATCGGTGAAAAGCCTCATGGAACTTATTCACAAATTGCAACATCTTCTAAGCTTTTCGCGCTAATTAAGGCCAGATAAGCATGGTCTTTTCCGAAAGTGACGCTGACCAAAAAGCGATTGTGATAGTTGGACTCCAAAGTATTTGTTAATAAAGCCATTTGTATTCTTGTGGAGATGTTTCCATAACAACCTTCATCCCTTACAAATATTTCTTTATTTCTAATCGAAAAGTGAAATACCAATTTTCATAAATTTAGCTGTAAATTTTTTTTAATGTAACGAAAAAGATTTCATCCCCTACTGTATTCCCTTTGTGGTTTGAATTTTCAGAATCACTGACCGAGAGGTCAAATATTAATTGTCATAGATGTAGCCTTAAAAATCCTGTTGTTGTTCTTTAGTAATTATTTATTTCAAAAAAAAAATGTTTGACCAACTATTTTATCCCCTTAGCGGTTGAATTTCCAAAAATACTGAAACACATACTTTTATTTTCTGACTAAAAAACTATAGACCACTTTTCGTAGTTCTAGCTTCAAAACTCCCTTAAGAGCTACATTCTTTCGAAAAGCCTTTCATCCCCTGCTGCTAGGAGTGAAATTTCGGACAATCCCTTCTTAAACGATGCATACAATATAAGTTCACATGTAAGCGTATTGCCATATCGCTAGCCTGGTTGCGGAGTATCTTTGCGAGCGGTTGCATTGCAGAGTCGGGCACTGCTGTGTTGTGTTGTGGGTAGCTCTGCATGGGAAAGGCATTATTATGGAAATACAAGTGTGGCTGCAAGTACTTTCTTGTGAAGTAATGAGATATGGAAGTGGATATAGTGAAAAGTTCGTAAAGAAGTAATAAACTATGAGCAATGCCACAGATAAAGTATTTGAGTATCTGTTCGTTTGTAACTTCCTGGCAGATTAAAACTGTGTGCCCGACCGAGACTCGAACTCGGGACCTTTGCCTTTCGCGGGCAAGTGCTCTGCCATCTGAGCTACCGAAGCACGACTCACGCCCGGTCTCACAGCTTCACTTCTGCCAGTATATCGTCTCCTACCTTCCGAACTTTACAGAAGCTCTCCTGCGAACCTTGCAGAACTAGCACTCCTGAAAGAAAGGATATTGCGGAGACATGGCTTAGCCACAACATCAATCATCCGCGTCGTGTTTGGCCTCCCATAATGAAATTACTGTGAATCAGTAAAATAGTTTACCGCAACGGAGAACAATCAAGTGTCTTGTAGCGAGCGTGAGAACATGCGTTCGGTCATAACGTTTCCGCACCATCAACAATCACCCGCGTAGTGATGGTTACACGTACGCTCGTCCAAGTGATAATTATGGACACATAATCATCATCATCGCCTGTGTATCTATCGCCGAAGGTTCGACCAGAGTAAGACTGTGAAAGTACAATAGTGACAGACATTAACATCGCCAAGAATACTGTACAATAATAAGAGAGTGATAATCATGACCTCTCATCAAATTACCAGGAATGGTAATTGGCATCAACACTTACCACTTAGTGTGCAAACAGTGCAACTTGCGGTTTCATATTGTCTCAGAATATAATTGTGTATACCATACATAGGACAGTTTGTGTTTAGTGTTGAGTGGCTCCCCTAAACCCGCTTGCATATTTATATACATAATTTCAGGCAAGCCAGCAGCAGTGTGGAGCGGAAATAATACGACCGCCACGGGAGTACCAGGTACGTGGCGTGGACAGGACGCACAGTCAAAGCGAGAAGAGTTTAACGGTCTCCCATTAGTTGTACCGCCGGGCGTGTTACATGGCAACCGTGACAGGACACGCATATTTCGGGTAAGAAGTGTGAAATCTGGTTTCGTAGGATATAGCGGATCAGGTTATGGTTACGGAGGGGGCCGTAGTCAGTTACTGTTAGTTGCGTAACCGCTGAACGACCAGTCAAGGTCTTTCCTTCTCAAATCATGTGTGCCGGCAACGGTCAGGCGAGTCATGGCTGTCCGGACCTCACGACGACCCGGAAATACTAGCGGTCGCTCCAAAGATAGTACTACAGTGCTCTTATCGATAAGCGTTGCTGCTGCCACTCACAGGCAGGCAAGCGAGCTGCTTAGTGACGCCCGAAAATCTAATAAGAAACGGGGTGGCAGTACCGGAAAGACAAGATGTGAAGCAATAAACGGCACGAACACAAGCCGCCCACGGCTCAACCTCCCCCCCACCCCCCGCCCCCACAAACATTAACCCGGGGGTCACATGCCAAAGTGAAATTGACCGGCAGCTCCTTAACGAAAGCAAAGGACAATGGTCATGAAAAAGCTGCAAGCAAGACATTGGCTCGGACCCATCCATGCAGAGGGAACACCTGTCCACTCGGCACCCGACGTCCCTGCACCAGGGAGTGACCGACCTAAGTCCCGCAAGATGACCAATTCAAGTATCATTGCTAGCTCAACAACGAAAAGAAGCGAGATACCCACTCGACGCCAACCAGGCAGAGGGAACACATGCCGATAGGCAACCCAACATCCGTGACTGAAGAAGGTACTGAGCTAAGCCACACAAGTTGACCAACTTCAAGAGCTATTCGAAGCTGAGAATGAAAAGAGCTGCCAGAATTTAAGGCCATAAGATGATGTCTTGGAACTAAAGCATTAACTGTGCGTGCACCCTGTCTAGCTGACTGCTACTAGGTTGAGTGCCTTCCAAAACACAAATGGTGTCCTCAAGGCCCCTAATACCTTTAAAAAATACTCAATGGCTGCTTCTCCTTCACCCACCACATCCAGCGTGACGTCAACCGGGTGAAGAATGGTAGCACGCAAACGGGCCACTAAGTCCGGAACACTGCCCTCAATAGACTGGCGCCTTATCGCCAACTCATAAACAAGGTGGTCCTTCCTCAACAGGCTGATCCCTGGGTACTGCCTGACCGCCATTAAAATAAGTCACCTGAAACAATCAACAACCAAAACAATATGGTGCACCACTAACAGAAATAAAATTCAAACTAACAGTAACTGTGTAAGTAGGCTGTTTAGGTTTTCTTAGCGCTCTGTATGAAAATCACTGGCTGCGCTGTGTGCAGTCTGTGGCTGGTTGGCATTGTTGTAATACTCGCCATTGTAGCGTTGGGCAGCTGGATGTTAACAGCGCGTAGTGTTGCGCAGTTGGAGGCGAGCCGCCAGCAGTGGTGGATGTGGGGAGAGAGATGGCGGAGTTTTGAAATTTGTAAGACTGGATGTCATGAACTGTTATATATATTATGACTATTAAGGTAAATACATTGTTTGTTCTCTATCAAAATCTTTCATTTGCTAACTATGCCTATTAGTAGTTAGTGCCTTCAGTAGTTAGAATCTTTTATTTAGCTGGCAGTAGTGGCGCTCGCTGTATAGCAGTAGTTCGAGTAACGAAGATTTTTGTGAGGTAAGTGATTTGTGAAAGGTATAGGTTAATGTTACTCAGGGCCACTCTTTTGTAGGGATCATTGAAAGTCAGATTGCGTTGCGCTAAAAGCATTGTGTGTCAGTTTAAGCCCAGTCACGTGTATAATTGTTCTAAGGGGACGTTTCAACTGGAATGGTAATATGGATCTCAGATAGAGCAAATTTTTTAAAAAATTAGTTTTAAACAAATCAATTTTCAAAATTTTAATTTAAGACAGCTGAAGGCCTTATCGTAAAAATATTTCACGTTAATGCTCAGCTGAAAGCCACACACTGAACATTGAACAACTCAGGACTTAGGGCCTGGATAACAAGAATTTCAGACAGAACAAGCTTTCAAAATTTTAGTTATTGAACAAATTAATCTTCAAATTTTAATTTAAGTTGGCTGAAGGCCTTATTTTAAAACTTAAACATACTAAAATGATAGGCGGTTGAAAGTTTCGCACAGTACATCAGACTAAAATGAAAATCACAATGTAAAACCAACAGAACAGTGGTGCTCAGAATTCTTCCAAGGGTCGGCCTGAGGAGGTAGCTCTAACTTAAGGAGAGTTGAGACAGGCAGCCAAGAGTAAGGTTAAATAATCAGATGGCAACCCGACCCAGGGACGGCTGAAGGTCCACCCACAACCTAATCAATAGCCGCGCGGGATTAGCCGAGCGGTATAAGGCGCTGCAGCCATGGACTGTGCGGCTGGTCCCGGCGGAGGTTCAAGTCCTCCCTCGGGCATGGGTGTGTGTGTTTGTCTTTAGGATACTGCTGAAGTAGTGTGTAAGTTTAGGGACTGATCACCTTAGCAGTTAAGTCCTATAGGATTTCACACACATCTGAACACATCCTAATCAATTCCCTTCTGCCCGACCAATGGTATGACAACAGAAAGTATCAGCTAAGGGCGAAGCAGCACTGTTGTTGTTGTTGTGGTCTTCAGTCCAGAGACTGGTTTGATGCAGCTCTCCATGCTACTCTATCCTGTGCAAGCTCCTTCATCTCCCAGTACCTACTGCAACCTACATCCTTCTGAATCTGTTTAGTGTATTCATCTCTTGGTCTCCCTCTACGATTTGTACCCTCCACGCTGCCACCCATACTAAATTGGTGATCCCTTGATGCCTCAGAACATGTCCTACCAACAGATCCCTTCTTCTGGTCAAGTTGTGCCACAAACTTCTCTTCTCCCCAATCCTATTCAATACTTCCTCATTAGTTATGCGATCTACCCATCTAATCTTCAGAATTCTTCTGTAGCACCACATTTCGAAAGCTTCTATTCTCTTCTTGTCCAAACTATTTATCGTCCATGTTTCACTTCCATACATGGCTACACTGTATACAAATACTTTCAGAAATAACTTCCTGACAAATCTGTACTCGATGTTAACAAATTTCTCTTCTTCAGAAACGCTTTCCTTGCCATTGCCAGTCTACATTTTATATCCTCTCTACTTCGACCATCATCAGTTATTTTGCTCCCAAAATAGCAAAACTCCTTTACTACTTTAAGTGTCTCAAATGGTTCAAATGGCTCTGAGCACTATGGGACTTAACATCTGAGGTCATCAGTCCGCTAGAACTTAGAACTACTGAAACCTAACTAACATAAGGACATCACACACATCCATGCCCGAGGCAGGATTTGAACCTGCGACCGTAGCGGTCGCGCGGTTCCAGACTGACGCGCCTAGAACCGCTCGGCCACACCGGCCGGCTTAATTCCCTCAGCATCACCCGACTTAACTCGACTGCATTCCATTATCCTCGTTTTGCTTTTGTTGATGTTCATCTTATATCCTCCTTTCAAGGCGCTATCCATTCCATTCAACTGCTCTTCCAAGTCCTTTGCTGTCTCTGACAGAATTACAATGTCATCGGCGAACCTGAAAGTTTTTATTTCTTCTCCATGGATATTAATACCTACTCCGAATTTTTCTTTTGTTTCCTTTACTGCTTGCTCAATATACAGTTTGAATAACATCGGGGAGAGGCTACAACCCTGCCTTACTCCCTTCCCGACAACTGCTTCCCTTTCATGTCCCTCGACTCTTATAACTGCCATCTGGTTTCTGTACAAATTGTAAAATGCCTTTCGCTCCCTGCATTTTACCCCTGGCACCGTTAGAATTTGAAAGAGAGTATTCCAGTCAACATTGTCAAAAGCTTTCTCTAAGTCTACAAATGCTAGAAACGTAGGTTTGCCTTTCCTTAATCTTTCTTCTAAGATAAGTCGTAAGGTCACTACATCTTCAGAATTCGTTCCTAAAAACATCCAAGGCACAATAACCACTCTAAGAAAAAAATATGAACAAACAACTAAAAGGCAGTCGAACTACTTGCCATGCCACACAACATCAACACGGCTAGGAAAAACACACTGCCGGAAAAGCAGACTAACGACCAGGGCAGGTAACAGGGGCGTTAACAGCCACAAGGCAGAAAATACCGCTGTTGCATTTCACTGATCAGTAACAACCAATTTAATAGTTAAAGACCGTACAGGAAGACAGCTGCAAAATTTCGCCAACTCCAACATACCATTCGTTGCTGCTAGCCAGAACAGCCCAGGATGCAACAACCGGCAATAAACGAAGAGATGTGATAGCAGTTGAGGTTTCATAACAGGTTAACTCATCACTCAACTTCAGTGTTCAAGTTTGGTGAGCAATGAACTTTGTAACTCGCGCAGCTAGCACCTCACAATCTGTCCACGCGTGCACGCCGCCAGTGGTTGATTGGTTGGTTGTTTCGGGGAGGAGACCAGACAGCGAGGTCATCGGTCTCATCGGATTAGGGAAGGACAGGGAAGGAAGTCGGCCGTGCCCTTTCAAAGGAACCATCCCGGCATTTGCCTGGAGCGATTTAGGGAAATCACGGAAAACCTAAATCAGGATGGTCGGATGCGGGATTGAACCGTCGTCCTCCCGAATGCGAGTCCAGTGTGCTAACCACTGCGCCACCTCGCTCGGTGCCGCCAGTGGTCCCAGCCTGACTACGCACCATGGGGACTTCCTTGCTGCTCTGTCCCAACCGACCACTTACATGCAGCACGCAGACGGCATTAAAATAGTGGCTCAGTCAAAACCACACAAGCTACACACGCTTCCGCAAAAACACTTCCACAAACAGCTCGAACAATACTAAGAGCAGTGACTGTGGAACAACAAGGACGAATCACAAGTCGACACTCGGAGAAGCCAGAAGTGGTCGGCGACCAGATACACGTCGTCCGATTAGATGACCGACCGAAAGGCCGACCAAGGTCTTCCCCACTCAAGTCGTGTATGTCGGCAACGGTCGAGCGAGTCATGGTTGTCTGGACCTCACTGCTGCTCCATCCCGACTGAACTCCCGACGCACGACGACCCGGAAATACTAGCGGTCGCTCCAAAGATAGTACAACAGTGCTGTTATCAATAAGCGCTGCTGCTGCCACTCACGGGCAGGCAAGCCAGCAACTTAGTGACGCTAGTAAATCGAATGAGAAACGGATGGCAGTACCGAAAAGACAAAATGTCTAGCTACAAACTGCACGAACACGAGCTGCGCATAACTCAAAGTGTCGTATAATTAGTAGAGTGAACTATTCGAGTATAAACAGTGACTGTTAATTTGGATTGTTGAGTGACGTCACGCGAGCTGTAGGATGTGTATACCAAAGAACTTGTGATGCAGTGAATACACTCGTCCAATTCGAGACAGTGCAAAGAATTTATGTTGTGAAGTAAACACAGTCCATCGTGTTAGGCTCATGGCGACCGTAGCGACACCTAGGTGTATGAGTGAATAACTGCTTGGCAGCCATTACTGTATGCGAAGTGAGCGTCGCCTAGGAACAACGTTGCAAACATTACCACGCTTTGCATAGGGGGTGCAGTGCTGATAGCGGCGTGGCGTCAGCTGAGTCGGCGCTACGGAACAGCCGCGACTACAGGGCCAGAAGACAACGCAAAGTAAGTCACGCGTCCCCTATATCACCCCATTAGGGTTGGAATTTCGAAACATCCCTTCTTAAAACGAAGCATACGGTGTAAGATACACACGTGCTGCAAATTTCAAGTTGCTATCCTTAGCGATTTGGGCAGGGTGATTACGAGTCAGTCACTCGGATCAGAAAATGGTGAAATGTAATGGTCCCGCAACAGCCCCCTGGGGCACGCCCAAAGTCACTTTTACGTCTGAAGACCTCTCCATTCAGAGTGACATGCTCTGTGCTGTGTTACGGTCTCTAGAGACTCTTAAATCCAATCGCACAGCTTATATGTTATTCCGTACGCTCGTATTTTGTTCACCAGGTGGCAGTACGGAACAGTACCGAACGGCTTTCGCAAGTGAAGGAACTCTGCACCTGCCTTGGTGCCTGTATCTACTATTTTCTGGGTCTCTTGGAGGAAAAGGACGAGCTGGTTTCACACGATCGTTATTTTTCCGAAAACAGACTGACATCAGGCTTATAGTTTTGTGTGTCTGTTCGACGATCCTTCTTGGAAACGGGAATGACCTCTGCTTTCTTTCAGTCATTAGGAACGTTTCAAATTCAAATCGGTCAAAGCACTATGGGACTTAACTTCTGAGGTCCTCAGTCCCCTAGAACTTAGAACTACTTAAACCTAACTAACCTAAGGACATCACACACATCCATTCCCGAGGCAGGATTCGAACCTGCAACCGTAGCGGTCGCGCAGTTCCAGACTTTAGTGCCTAGAACCGCTCGGCAGGAACGTTTCACTCCCCTAGAGATGCTCGGTACGCTGCTGCTAGAGAGGGGCAAGGTCTTCCACATACTCTGTGTAGAATCCAACTGATATTCCGTCACATCAAGTAGCGTTTCCTCTGTTGACCGATTTTAGTTGCTTTTGTGTCCATTGGTTTCTCATTTCGTTGTCTGCCATTTTGTCGTTCGTGCGACCTTTTAAAGGAAGAACTACAGTGCGCATTTTCCTTTTTGAAACAGCTTTGGAACAAGAAGTATAGTATTTCGTCCTTTTCCGTGTCATCCTCTGTTTTAATGCCAGTATGGTCACAGAATGACTGGAGATATGGCTTTAATCTGTTTGCTGATGTAACATAAGAGCAAAACTCCTTACGATTTTCTGTCAAGTCGGTAGATAGGATTTTCCTGCCCAATTCGTTGAGAGCTTCACGCACAGCCCTCCTCACTCTAATTACTTTCTTAAGTTTACCTGTGTTAATTACAAACAATGCGCTCAAGTGTAACATTTTTAGAATCAGTGTGAAAAGGAATATGTCGAAAACACTGATTACAAGACGGGCAGGATGATGGGACAAGCGTTGAAACTAACTTCCATGGTATTAGAGGGAGCTGTAGAGCAGGCTGTTCCAATCTTCCCACGGAATGCAGAGAATAAAAACTCCAGGGAAGACGGAGAGTGGACTATAATCACCAAGTTAATGAGGACGTGGGTGTAAGCGCTATACTCAATGGATGTGTCTGAAATGACTGGCACAAAAGAGGAAACCGTGGCAGTGCGCATCAAACCGATAGAAAGTCGGAAGGCAAATGGAAAAAGAAAAAAAAAATTGAAAAAGGAGATATGTGCACTCATGGATCATATCCTTGAAAATTTGGCTTGTATAACAAGACAAAAGCGATTATGCAGCAGACTCCGATCACCTCTAAAGTGATGTTCAGTTGAGAGATTTCTGGTATCTTTGATATCAAGACAGGACTGAGACAAAGACATGGACTGCCATCTCTGGTCTTCAAATGTGTTTTATGGAAGGTCATCCGGGAATGGTGGCAAGAAATTAACAATTCAGCGGTAGGAAATGAGGTAAGCCTAAGGCACAAATATATGAAGCTTACCATTGACTGGCTAGCCTTTGCAGATGACGCGCGGGATTAGCCGAGCGGTCTAAGGCGCTGCAGTCATGGGCTGTGCGGCTGGTCCCGGCGGAGGTTCGAGTCCTCCCTCGGTCATGGGTGTGTGTGTTTGTCCTTAGGATAATTTCCGTTAAGTAGTGTGTAAGCTTAGGGACTGATGACCTTAGCAGTTAAGTCCCATAAGATTTCACACACATTTGAACATTTTGAACTTTGCAGATGATCAAGCGATCTTTTAAGACTCGAGAGATACGGCAACAAAACAGTTCAACCATCTAAAGAAACAGACAGCGAAGAATGGGCTTCAGATAGCCTCTGAGTAGACACAGTTTATGATAAACACAAAATCAGTACCAGTAGAACTGGAAGTTGGACTAGAAAAAATTAAGTGGGCAGGAATGTTTAAATACTTAGGTGAATCAGTAGAGCCTAACCTGTCAGAGAAAGAAGCCTTCGTGTGTCGCATTAACAAACTGCAAATGACCTACCAATCAGCTAATGGAACTTACAATAAGAGGTAGATAGCCTTAAATGACAAAATTAAACACTACTGCACTATTATTCTATCGGAGACTGTGCATGAGGTAGATAGCCTTAAATGACAAAATTAAACACTACTGCACTATTGTTCGATCGGAGACTGTGTATGTGGCAGAGACATACAATAAACAAGAAGGGTGTAATGGGGAAACTTGTCAAAATCTTTTCTTTGTTTGGCCTCAAAAGTCCTTCGTCACATCAAAGAAAGCAGCGCGTACAATAGGCATCACAACCACGAACTATATCGGAAAATGAAGAAGGTAAGTGACACGGATTAAGGAAGGACGGGGAAGGAAGTCGGCCGTGTCCTTTCAAAGGAACCATCCCGGCATTCACGTGGAGCGATTTAGGGAAATCACGGAAAACCTAAATCAGGATGGCCGGACGCGGGATTGAACCGTCGTCCTCCCGAATGCGAGTCCAGCGTGCTAGCCACTGCGCCATCTCACTCGGTGAGTTCTGCCTGGGGACCATTTCTTTTATAAGTAACTTAAACATACCATTTTCCAGGTAAGCACACCCACTTCCCCTACGTAGGTAAACCAGTTAGTTTACAAAGCATCGCCGGTCGGGGTGGCCGAGCGGTTCTAGGCGCTACAGTCTGGAAATGCGTGACCGCTACGGTCGCAGGTTCGAATCTTGCCTCAGGCATGGGTGTGTGTGATGTCCTTAGATTTGTTAGGTTTAAGTAGTTCTAAGTTCTAGGGGACTGATGACCTCAGAAGATAATTCCCATAGTGCACAGAGCCATTTGAACCATACAAAGCATCGGGCGGCGGTTATAACTCGGGAAAGAAGAAGTAGTGGAGTGGTCCCTAATTGGCGGAAACGAAGAAAGAAGAAAAAGAAACAGGACGTGCTTCTTCACGTAGAGTGTTAAACTCACAGCAGAGTGTACGGTAAGTAGAGTGTGTGGTGCATCACTAATTACTCTTTGTCGCCAGGAAGTCGCACTACGTATTTGACCGGTGGCAACCGCTGGTGCTAAACACGGCCTTCGCGCAACAGTCTATTCGACGCGACACTGCGGCACCGTCATACCACTTGCTGTGATGTGGTGTGGTGTGGTGTGGTGGTGGTAGGAGACAGAGTGAGTGTGTGGGGGCGCCTGTATCGGGTGTCCCGGGAGCGGGTCGAGATTTGGGGCGCGCGGCACCTGCGCCGGGGCGATCAATGGGCGCCGGCCGCTTAATCCCGGGATAACAGCCAGGTGGGCGGCCTTTGTGGCCGGCCGGCCAAATGAAATTACGGCGGCCCGGCCCGGCTAATGCCCTCCGCCCCCGCCACCGCCGCCTCCACCCTGCCTCCGCCCCCGCCGCCTCCCCGCTAATACACTCCGCCCCGCCGCGTGCCGCCGAATTTGCGTGTGACGTGTATTACGCGGCACGCCTGCCGCCTACCGCCCAGTGCAGCGGTCCCGCAGAAACAAAAATATAATTGGCGGTCGTCCCACGCGTCGCTATGATGGGATTGCTCGCCCTGAAACTTGCGCTAAACGCGATTCCCTCGATACACTTAGCCGGGTTACAGCTCTATTTGTAACACACTACTCGACGCCTCCCTAGTACTTTCGTTGTACTCAGAGTGATGTGGAGCACGGTGCCGAAGATTACTTGCATTCTTAAACAAGTAACTTTCACCTCAGTCGACTTTGTAACGTGTCATTTCTGCCTTGTGGATGCCAGACCGATTTCCAGTATCCAACCACTACCACCGTCATACCTTAGCAAAAGATCTTGCTGAAATCCCAAGGAAATTCTGGTCTTACGTAAAATCGGTAAGCGGGTCGAAGACTTCCTTTCAGTCACTCACTGATCAGTCTGGCCTGGCAACGGAAGACAGCAAAGCGAAAGCTGAAATTTTAAATTTAGCGTTTGAGAAATCTTTCACGCAGGAGGATCGTACAAACATACCGCCGTTTGAGTCTCGTACAGATTCCCGTATGGAGGATATAGTGATAGACATCCCTGGGGTTGTGAAGCAGCTGAATGGGTTGAAAATAAATACATCGCCAGGTCCTGATGGGATTCCAGAGACTGTTCTACTGCATTGGCTCCTTACTTAGCTTGCATTTATCGCGAATCTCTTGCCCAGCGTAAAGTCCCGAGCGACTAGAAAAAGCGCAGGTGACGCCTCGTATATAAGAAGGGCAGAAGGACGGATCCTCAAAATTACAGACCAATATCCTTCACATCTGTTTGTTGCAGGATTCTCGAACATATTCTCAGTTCGAATATAATGAATTTCCTTGAGACAGAGAAGTTGCTGTCCATGCATCAGCACGGCTTTAGAAAGCATCGCTCCTGCGAAACGCAACTCGCCCTTTTTTCACACGATATCTTGCGAACCGTGGATGAAGGGTATCAGACGGATGCCATATTCCATGACTTCCGGAAAGCGTTTGTCTCGGTGCCCCACTGCAGACTCCTAACTAAGGTACGAGCAAGTGCGATTGGTTCCCAAGTATGTTAGTGGCTCGAAGACTTCTTAAGTAATATAACCCAGTACGTTGTCCTCAATGGTGAGTGTTCATCGGAGGTGAGGGTATCATTTGGAGTGCCCCAGGGAAGTGTGGTAGGTCCGCTGTTGTTTCCTATCTACATAAATGATCTTTTGGATAGGGTGGATAGCAATGTGCGGCTGTTTGCTGGTGATGCTGTGGTGTACGGGAAGGTGCCGTCGTTGAGTGACTGTAGGAGGATACAAGATGACTTGGACAGGATTTGTGATTGGTGTAAAGAATGACAGCTAACTCTAAATATAGATAAATGTAAATTAATGCAGATGAATAGGAAGAAGAATCCAGTTACGTTTGAATACTCCATTAGTGGTGTAGCGCTTGACACAGACACGTCGATTAAATATTTGGGCGTAACAATGCAGAGCGATATGAAGTGGGACAAGCATGTAATGGCAGTTGTGGGGAATGCGGATAGTCGTCTTCGGTTCATTGGTAGAATTTTGGGAAGATGTGGTTCATCTGTAACGGAGACCGCTTATACAACACTAATACGACCTATTCTTGAGTACTGCTCTAGTGTTTGGGATCCCTGTCAGGTCGGATTGAGGGAGGACATAGAGGCAATTCAGAGGCGGGCTGCTAGATTTGTTACTGGTAGGTTTGACCATCATGCGAGTGTTACGGAAATGCTTCAGGAACTCGGGTGGAAGTCTCTGGAGGAAAGCAGGCGTTCTTTTCGTGAGTCGCTACTGAGGAAATTTAGAGAACCAGCATTTGAGGCTGACTGAAGTACTATTTCACTGCCGCCAACTTATATTTCGCGGAAAGACCACAAAGATAAGATAAGAGAGATTAGGGCTCGTACAGAGGCATATAGGCAGTCATTTTTCCCTCGTTCTGTCTGGGAGTGGAACAGGGAGAGAAGATGCTAATTGTCGTACGAGGTACCCTCCGCCACGCACCGTATGGTGGATTGGGGAGTATGTATGTAGATGTCGATGTAGATCCAGTGAATGTGAGCTTTGTCCAGCCTTCAATTTGTAATATGACTCACAAAGTGAGACAGTATGAAGTGTGCGATACCGGGCATTAAGAACTATTGCGAAACGAGATTTTTTATATTTTTTAAAGGGATATGACATGATTATCTCTTCGAAATTATATTGTTCAATGCAAAATCACCAGTAACTGTAAAACTCTTTGGTACGTTTATGGCAAACCTTCATTGTACACAAAAATTTATATTCATGTTTTCATTGATCTTAAATTGTTCCGATACAAACTACCTATATGATTTAGATTCCAATGCTACTCCGAGTGTGCTTGCACATACAGTGTGTGAATGTGTGATGGTCGTAAATGTTGTGTTCGCATTGGAATGTTCAAGCCCAAAAGTGAATTAAATTAGCTCAGCTGTTGACAGCAGATGCGCAAAACTATAGGCCTGTATCTCTGACATCGATCTATTGTCGAATTTTAGATCATGTTTCTTGCTCGCGTATCATGTCATTTCTGGAAACCCAGAATCTACTCTGTAGGAATCAACATGGATTCCGGAAACAGCGATCGTGTGAGACCCAACTCGCTTTATTTGTTCATGAGACCCAGAAAATATTTGATACAGGCTCCCAGGTAGATGCCATTTTCCTTGACTTCCGGAAGGCGTTCGATACAGTTCCGCACTGTCGCCTGATAAGCAAAGTAAGAGCCTACGGAATATCAGACCAGCTGTGTGGCTGGATTGAAGAGTTTCTAGCAAACAGAACACAGCATGTTGTTCTCAATGGAGAGACGTCTACAGACGTTAAAGTAACATCTGGCGTACCACATGGGAGTGTTATGGGACCATATCTTTGCACAATGTATATAAATGATCTAGTAGATAGTGTCGGAAGTTCCATGCGGCTTTTCGCGGATGATGCTGTAGAATACAGAGACGTTGCAGCATTAGAAAATTGCAGCGAAATGCAGGAAGATCTGCAGCGGATAGGCACTTGGTGCAGGGAGTGGCAACTGACCCTTAACATAGACAAATGTAATGTATTGCGAATACGTAGAAAGAAGGATCCTTTATTGTATGATTATATGATAGAGGAACAAACACTGGTAGCAGTTACTTCTGTAAAATATCTGGGAGTATGCGAACGGAACGATTTGAAGTGGAATGATCATATAAAATTAATTATTGGTAAGGCGGGTGCCAGGTTGAGATTCATTGGGAGAGTCCTTAGAAAATGTAGTCCATCAACAAAGGGCGTGGCTTACAAAACGCTAGTTCGGCCTGTACTTGAGTATTGCTCATCAGTGTGGGATCCGTACCAGGTCGGGTTGACAGAGGAGATAGAGAAGATCCAAAGAAGAGCGGCGCGTTTCGTCACAGAGTTATTTGGTAAGCGTGATAGCGTTACGGAGATGTTTAGCAAACTCAAGTGGCGGATTCTGCACGACAGGCGCTCTGCATCGCGGTGTGGCTTGCTGTCCAGGTTTCGAGAGGGTGCGTTTCTGGATGAGGTACCGAATATATTGCTTCCCCCTACTTATACCTCCCGAGGAGATCACAGATGCAAAATTAGAGAGATTCGAGCGCGCACGGAGGCTTTGCGGTAGTCGTTCTTCCCGCGAACCATACGCGAGTGGAACAGGAAAGGGAGGTAATGACAGTGGCATGTAAAGTGCCCTCCGCCACACACAGTTGGGTGGCTTGCGGAGTATGAATGTAGATGTAGATGTAGATGTAGACTACCTGCAACCGGGTGTAACACGTGAATAAGTCCCTAAGTTGTCATGATATTCATTCTAAATCAATCAGGATCGTTAAAAACCATTCAAAAGCCAAGATCTCACAAAATATTTTTATTCAAAACAATCGGTTTCAACTGGCTTAGCTGTCATCTTCATGTCTGAAACGTTTTTTGGAGCAAATCATGTTCATTTTGCGCTGTACCTCATGCACGAGATGTCATGTGTATAAAACTCAGCACATTACAAACGTTTGTCATAGCTAAAAATATTTAAAAACAGACAACACCTTGTCCAAAAGGCCATGTCCTTATACGTATTGCTCACAGGTGCTTGTTACATGATACAAATACGGTACATAATAGCACATCTGTGTGTATATGTTGGACACATACTAAATATTTTAGTGATGACGAATGATTATAATGTGCTGAGTTTTATCCACATGCCGTCTTTTGCAAGAGGTTCGGCGTAAAATGAACATATTTTATTAAAAAAAAAATCAGACCTGAAGGTGACAGCTAGGACTGTTGAAGCCGGTTGTCTTGAAAAAAAAAATATTTTGTGCGATTTTGTCTTTTGTATGGTTTTTCACAATTAAAACAGATCGTCCTTCAGTACTCAATTCAGTTTAATCAGGATCTTTACTTGCAATATAATCCTAGGAAAAATAGAACAACTGGGTATCGTGAAGATATTTATTATAAAAAAAACCACTGTGTATTGACATAGAACGTTTACTTGTGTTCATTAAACTAGATTTGAGACCCATAAAAGATATATGACTTGACTCGAAATCGCGTCCCCATTTATTTAAATGGAACATTGAGTGTTTTATACTGATTAGCGTCGAAGTTAAGAATGCCTCTATTCTGACATTACTAACAGTAAAGATTTCAGAGATCAAGCAATTGGAACTTAACACATTTACTATTACAGATCCCCTGTCTGCCGAGCCATGGTGCATATACCAGCAAATTCAGTGCTGGGAAGAGCAGTTCCGCAGTGCCAACCTGTTCAGTCCAGCTGGCCGTCATGTAGACGAAGTTAATTTCGTACATGTAAATTCTGACTACTCACAGGACGTGAAACAGCGTCCACAGACTCCTCACGTCGAAAACTACTTCAGTACAATGCTGGACACGAATCAAGAATTCTCCTCGCTCGTAAACCAGATGCATAGACTTGACTCAAGAGTACGGTCATAAAGAAACACTTTGTAGTGCCTCAGTCTCCACAAAGAAGCACAGACTTGTTTTTCTGCTCACAGAGGAACGAATGATACCGCTCCTAGTGGTGAAATCAGCACTTTGTGAAGTCTAATAGTTAGACTGTTCACTGGCAGCTTGCCCACAGTGTCTCAAAACGCTCTCCTAGCGATAGCCGCCAGAGAATCCCTTATTTTGTTGCAGTGCTCCAGATCTGAGCAAGCCTTGCTTTCTTAGTGTCCACTCCAAAGCGGCCAATCATCGTACCTCCCATCCTACGAGTCATGAAGCAGTCAGCCAATCACCTTCAGCCCATACTCAGTTCAGTGAAACCTTCTAGAATATTCTATCTCCTCCTAGGACTAGAAATTCAGCCAGTCAGATTCGTTTGTCTGTCTTGTGGCAGGAACACGGCTTTCCTTTGCGCTAGAAAGCCTTGAGGCATCGCATGTAAGACCTTGTCTCTATGATCGCAAGCTTTCAGCTATCGCCTCGCCCCCGACTCTTTTAAGCAGTGACACGGGTCACTGCCATAGCCTGTTCCTCTGGCTTCTTGATGGGGTGGCGGGCCTGTGGAGTAAACGCTTCCGTCGTCCTATTCGTTTGAAGAGTCGTAAAGCTGCCCTCCTTGCGTCTCTTTTGAAGACCGCAGACACCCTCGACTTCTCCCTCTCCCAGCGCAGATCATTTTCCAAGCACACTGCAGAAATGTTACACTACTAGCCATTAAAATTGCTACACCAAGAACAAATGCAGATGATAAACGGGTATTCATTGCACAGATGTATTATACTAGAACTGACATGTGATTACATTAACACACAGTTTGGGTGCATAGATCCTGAGAAATCAGTACCCAGAACAACCATCTCTAGCCGTAATAATGGCTTTGATACTCCTGGGCAATAAATGCAGAGGAGACAGCAGATAGGTGGAAAGAATACATTGAAAGCCTCTATGAGGGTGATGATTTGTCTGATGTGATAGAAGAAGAGACAGGAGTCGATTTAGAAGAGATAGGGGATCCAGTATTAGAATCGGTATTTAAAAGAGCTTTGGAGGACTTACGGTCAAATAAGGCAGAAGGGATAGATAATTTTCCATCAGAATTTCTAAAATCATTGGGGGAAGTGGCAACAAAACGACTATTCACGTTGGTGTGTA
This sequence comes from Schistocerca piceifrons, assembly GCF_021461385.2. Lineage (NCBI taxonomy): Eukaryota > Metazoa > Arthropoda > Insecta > Orthoptera > Acrididae > Schistocerca > Schistocerca piceifrons. The sequence goes on from NC_060138.1 coordinate 1,194,174,160, forward strand.
GAATATATGAGTCTGGCGACATACCACCTGACTTTCGGAAAAGCATCATCCACACAATTCCGAAGACGACAAGAGCTGACAAGTGCGAGAATTATCGCACAATCAGCTTAACAGCTCATGCATCGAAGCTGCTTACAAGAATAATATACAGAAGAATGGAAAAGAAAATTGAGAATGCGCTAGGTGACGATCAGTTTGGCTTTAGGAAAAGTAAAGGGACGAGAGAGGCAATTCTGACGTTACGGCTAATAATGGAAGCAAGGCTAAAGAAAAATCAAGACACTTTCATAGGATTTGTCGACCTGGAAAAAGCGTTCGACAATATAAAATGGTGCAAGCTGTTCGAGATTCTGAAAAAAGTAGGGGTAAGCTATAGGGAGAGACGGGTCATATACAATATGTCCAACAACCAAGAGGGAATAATAAGAGTGGACGATCAAGAACGAAGTGCTCGTATTAAGAAGGGTGTAAGACAAGGCTGTAGCCTTTCGCCCTTACTCTTCAATCTGTACATCGAGGAAGCAATGATGGAATAACAGAAAGGTTCAGGAGTGGAATTAAAATACAAGGTGAAAGGATATCAATGAAACGATTCGCTGATGACATTGCTATCCTGAGTGAAAGTGAAGAAGAATTAAATGATCTGCTGAACGGAATGAACAGTCTAATGAGTACACAGTATGGTTTGAGAGTAAATCGGAGAAAGACGAAGGTAATGAGAAGTAGTAGAAATGAGAACAGCGAGAAACTTAACATCGGGATTGACGGTCACGAAGTCAACGAAATTAAGCAATTCTGCTACCTAGGCAGTAAAATAACCAATGACGGACGGAGCAAGGAGGACATCAAAAGCAGACTCGCTATGGCAAAAAAGGCGTTTCTGGCCAAGAGAAGTCTACTAATATCAAATACCGGCCTTAATTTGAGGAAGGAATTTCTGAGGATGTACGTCTGGAGTAAAGCATTGTACGGTAGTGAAACATGGACTGTGGGAAAACCGGAACAGAAAAGAATCGAAGCATTTGAGATGTGGTGCTATAGACGAATGTTGAAAATTAGGTGGACTGATAAGGTAAGAAATGAGGAGGTTCTACGCAGAATCGGAGAGGAAAGGAGTATGTGGAAAACACTGATAAGGAGAAGGGACAGGATAATAGGACATCTGCTAAGACATGAGGGAATGACTTCCATGGTACTAGAGGGAGCTGTAGAAGGCAAAAACTGTAGAGGAAGACAGAGATTGGAATACGTCAAGCAAATAATTGAGGACGTAGGTTGCAAGTGCTACTCTGAGATGAAGAGGTTAGCACAGGAAAGGAATTCGTGGCGGGCCGCATCAAACCAGTCAGTAGACTGATGACCAAAATAAAAAAAAAAAACAACTCCTGGGCACTGAGTCAAACAGAGCTTGGGTGGCGGTTAAGATCTATGTTGCTGGAATTTCTATTTTTTCAAAGTTTTATCTATCGTTATTTTAGTCTGTGTTGTGCAAAGAAGTATCGTAATGAATCTCAGAAAAAGTCAGTTACAAATCTGGCTTCGTCTATACTATTTTCGAAAATAGGTTCATATATAGGGTTACACCAGACAGAGAAGTACGGATTAACATCCCAAACCATCTTGGAGGATAGCACTAAAAAACCAGAAGAGTATTTCTGTTGCCAACTGAAATGTGGATATCGCTCTGTCAAATTTAATTTTATGTGACATACACTTGAAGAAAGTTTGTCACTTGAATAAGCAACAGTATTACATTTTCACTTCATCATCAGGCCCAATAACAAGCGGCATACAACAAGCTAGTGGACTGGACTTCCCACTAATCTAATACTCGATGTTGAGAGCTAACGAATTTCCCACAAAGGCAGGTATGCTGCAAGTTTTGGAAAAAGACTGCTATTAGTGTGAACAACAGATGGCCAATGCACGTGCCCACATTCTGCTCTGGAGGATGGCTGGCTCAATAGCCTGAATTTCGCAAAAGTGCTTGAAGACTGTGAAGTTGAAGCATTGGCTGGCAACTCTTGTGGGTGTAGGATGCGAGCTGTGGGCCTGTGGGGTGGACGTTAAAGTTTTAAAAATTTTGAGTAATAAGCAACAAAAGAAACTTCTTTATTCTCCTGTAAGACTATCACAACTCACAAAACAGAAAAAAAACTCATAAATCATCGGATCAGCCTTGTAAACCACACACTTTTTAAATTACTGTACCACTTAGTAGGCCTGTAACATTAAATATATACAAACGAACATGCCTCAACGTTAATTATGTAACCCAGTCATTCATTACTATTGCCCTCCCCTGCAAATCAACCCCCAATCACCACTACCATCTCCTACAAGTTGCTTTACTTATAACTGGTCACAGCTTTCTCCTTCTCCTGTGTCCCCCACTCCCCTAAACATGAACCATCACTCTCTCACTTACCCCCACCCCACTCACATCTCTGCTCAACATCCAGCACATACATATCTGCACTAATTTCAATTTTTCTCTCTTCTCTCCCCCTCCTCCCTCAATGTAATAGACTAACCTCTCTGTCTGTCTCTCTCTCTTTCTCTCTCTCTCTCTCTCTCATTCTCTCTCTCCCCCTCTCCCCCCTCTCTGTCTCTCTCTCTGTCTCTCTTCTCTCTCTCTCTCCCTCTCTCTCTCTCTCTCTCTCTCTCTCTCACACACACACACACACACACACACACACACACACACACACAGAGAGAGAGAGAGAGAGAGAGAGAGAGAGAGAGAGAGAGAGAGAGAGAGAAAGAGAGAGAGAGAGAGAGAGATTATGAAGGAAAACGGAAAAAGTGCATTCACATATTGGCAATACTCACAACCTACACAGGAAAGAAAGCGAGGTGAAATGGAAATAGCACCAGCGCAGTATAACAAAAAAATTGGTTCTAAAAATGCGAATAACCGCTAAGAGTGGATGCATAACCAAATACTTTTTGCCTCAAACTCGGCTAACAATGAAGAAGAAAACAGGAGTTTACAGAACATGGAAATGAGAGGCACAAACACCGTAATTTTCAGAATGACTACAGAATATGCTTTGTAAATGAAAGCGAAGTGTTTGATGAAAAATACTCTGTAATTGCAGAGAGCTTTAGAGAGTAAAACTTAGTCTTGCACTGGACACTCTGCTCCTGTATGTGAAGTGCATGTCCAAGAAACGAAGTCTATCAAAAAACACACTTTTGGTTCGTGAACATCCTCACTACCAGCACAACTTCTTTTTGAGGCCTCAGTGGAATGTCTTTCTTCACAGTACTGTTAATACAGAGTTCTTCGTTTATTTATAAATTCCTCCATTGTTTTTGCAGTTCAGCTCTTTTAACACAGAGCACATTTTATTTATTGCTGTATCTCGTTTGTTCCTGTTGTGATGAACTATAATTCTGATGTCAAAAAGAAACTGTTTCCGGTCAGACAGTTCAATTAAAACACTCTCATGCTATTTGCATCAAGTTACTGAATTCTACATTCTTGCTTTTCAGCGTGCCGTGGAATCTGTGGCGTGCACAGCTTCTGGTGTCTTTTCCTCTCGGAAGCACACAAATTAGTGAAGACTTCGGTTCCTCTTAACAGCATTCGTGAAACATAGTACGCGTTGTCACGAACTGGTACAGACTTGCCCTTCTGTTTCCAGGCAACATGCAGTAGCAGGGAGTGGGCGTGGGAGGACGAGACGATAGCGAGTTTAGGCAATCTGTACAACTCTCCAGTCGCTTGCTGTGCCCTTTGATGAGATATTGCCTCGTGAGAAACACAAAATAAGTACTGCGAAATTTTGGCAACATGTTATGAAAGGTTGACCCAATAAAAGGCAAGAGCATTCTCTACGTCACAAGCAGAACTTACGTGACGCTGTTTTGTATTTGCGTTTTCAATTCGTGAAGCTAACAAATAAGAGGGTATCATAAAATTAACTGTATCTTCCGAAACAGCACCTCCTCGAACATTTAGTGAGCTAGAACCGACCATGTTCAACTACTCGGAATGACAATTCTCCGATCTGTCTCCTCCAGTTTCTCGGGCACGGAAACTTTAAGCTAATTGAAACCAGGATAACTCCACTTTTTCTTCAATTTAAGTGAACATTACATTGATGCATACTAGTAATTACCCCCGAGTGATCAGTCACTAGCCCTAATCAGATTACCACTGACAAGATATTTCCCTAAACAAACTGAGCAACTCGTGGCGTGCTACTGTCTGCTAATGTAATGGCGAATAATGGATTGCGTGCGTATTTATCGGGACATCACAATAATCCACGCAAGACTAAAAGAAGAACAACGAAACATGTAAATGCAGATAAACACCTACGAACTCTACAAACAAAGAAGCAGTGGCTATGAAAGCAAATGAAAAGGAACAAAAGTGTTTAATATTTATCTCATTATTATTGGTAGCAACTGTTTGCAATAATAATGACTGTGTCAGAAATTAATAGGTTTGCATAATTACTATGATGAGGGAAAGGTATACGTTAATGGCAGAAACTAGGCTTTAACTATTATTCTGAACGTTATTATTGAAAAGAAACCAAAACAGCCCTGCACTCTCACAACTTACAATCACTTCAAATTAATGACCAAGAAAAGTTACTGTTTTTGTGCATAATGGGTTTTTACATCACTGATTAGCACAATATAGTCCTTTGTGTCTCTTAGCCAGCGTTCCTTCAAACAAATCTCCACTTAGCCGATGCTGCTAGCGAGACGTCGACGTCCGCGTCGTTAGTCCATGATCCTTGAGCGTGCCTTCGAACAACTGGTGTAGTTTTGCTGAGCACCCTGATTGCGGGGTCCTGTAACGAAAGTAAAGTTTCCAATTTGCATATCTCCATGAAACGACGCATATAAGACACCCTTCTTTCTATCAACGGGTGGCGCAAACCGAAGTCATAATGTTTGTTTGATAGCTCAACCACAGTTTTCAAGTTAATGCTTTACTGTTAGATCGCGGCGCGGCACTTTTCACAGTATATCCGTCCACACTAAGAAAGTACACCGACGGAAAAGAAATAGCAAGTGGTTTGGGGACATAAACGAAAGCTGCTTGGCGTGTTTCTACGTCTGAAAGATGTTGTCTATTCAATACGCCAGTCGCATAAGGGTGGCGCTAGCAGAGCAACTATGAGGATATCAGTTATCTTTGGCTGACGTTAGTCAAGAACGCCTTCAAGGCGACAAAGACGCCATTATTAACACCTCACTGAGTTTGAATTTTTTTCAAAGAGCTCACTGGAGGGCAGAGTAGATGTCCGTTATGTTTTCTGATGAAAGCTGGTTCTGCCTCAGTGTCAGTGACGGCCTTGTGCTGGTCAGAGGGCCTGCAACCAACCTGTTTGGGTGCTAGACATGACACTTGGAGTCATGGTCTGAAGTGCAGTTTCGTATGACATGGGAACGGCGCCATTTTACCTCCGAAGACGTCTTCCGCAGTCGGAAGTAAACGTTAGGAGAATGTTTTACACGTCGACCACGGCCAAATAGCCCGGAACTTTAAAGTGAGTCTCGTGGTTATCCCACACACCCTGACTGTAAATTTGTGCGTCAGACCTGTTTTGCTGCCATTCATGAACACCATTCCGGAGGAGCTGGGCAGTGGCGGGTTGGTTCCAACAGGATAACGCTGGCCTACATACAACTGTTGTAACCTAACTTGCACAACAGATTGTCGTTGTGTTGCCTTGGCATGCTCAATCACCAGATCTGTTTCCAATTGAGCACGCGCGGGACATTATAGTACGACAACTCCAACGCCATCCACAACCAGAATTAACTGTTCCCTGCCCGACCAAGTGCAACAGGAATGGAACTCCATCCCGGAAACTGACATCCGGCACTTGTACGACAAAATGCATGCATGCTTACATCGTTGCATTCGACATTCTGACGGTTACACCAGTTATTAATGTATGACCATTTCACATTCGCAATGGCGTACTTCGCTCTTACATTTACCTTTGATCTTGCAATGCTGATCACGTAAAGACGTTACCTAGAGAAGTGTATTCTGGAAATTTCAGTACTCTGCATTAATTATTGTTTCGTGCTGCGATTTTTTTCCGTCAGTGTGTATCGGTTTATAACCGAACAATCCGTGCCGTGCACAATTGTCTACGCAATCATTTCAATCTCGCGGCAAACACACCGTACATTCACAATTAGAGTTTCTGTATCAGTATGTGAAAAGGTAATGCGTTATCATATTTTCTGCTTGATTTCAGAGTCCGTGGTGTGCACTAAACAGTCTGTGCAGTCTACAATCTTAAACGGTATCTTTACGGCGTGCACATAGCTTTAGGTGCACCCACTGAAATTTTAAGCTTAATGAATCTAACTGCAGTTCCGACTAACGAGCAAAGCAACACGTGAAGTCGTTAGGTCTTTAATCTCTGTACTCGTTGAAACCATAAATATAACACTGTTCAAACACTGATATTTTGCACCGGCAACGAACCCAAGGCACAGGATCTCTGGCCACACATGGTCAAATACCTGTTGTTATGGGTAGGAAAAATAGGTCTTTTTTTAGGATAAATCCACTGCCTAAAGAGTATCTCCAGCTGTTTAAAAATACTGAAACAGTCACTCACAAGACATATTTTAACACTTCATACATCACACATACCAGACGTCACGAAGAAAAACAAACCATTGGAAAGAGTAACATGTGGAATTTCAGAGACGTAACAATCCTCCATCAAAACATACAATCAATAAAAAATAAAATACAAGTATTAGAAGTTGAGCTCCAATCTTTGAACTGCACAGTAGTTTGTGATACTGAGCACTGGTGTAGACACACAGAAATCCAACATGTAGTATTATCAGTGTATGAAAGGACAAACTCTTACTGCAGAACTGCTTCAAGGGGTCGAGGATCATGCATTTATATTAGAAAAGGAACACAGTCCAAATCAAGACATAACCTCAGTACAGTAAGTGAAGACAAACACTTTGCAATATCAGCTGTTGAATTAACAGGGCTTGACATCACCAAGAAATTAATCATTTTGTATGTGTATAGATCTCCCAGTGGAAGTGTGGACACTTTTTTCAATAAATTAACAGAAGTTCTAGATAAAGTCTCAAGTACAAAGGTCAACATAATTCTGTGTGGGGACATTAACATCAACACTAAATCATAAATGAATGCTGCAGCACCTTCATAAATATCCCTCAAAGTTATGACCCTGATGCAGCTGCAAAAGATCTCGGACTGTCAGGCCATCTCTGTCAAACAACAGCAGTAAAAGCAGGCATCGAATCACTCCCTAAACTACAAACCTACAAATGACATACATCACAAATCAAAATAAAAGATTTTTCAAAAGAGCTAGCAAAACAAAGCTGGGATGTAGTGTATAAGGAAACCAATGTGAATACGAAATTCTCTAAATTCTCCACATTGTTTAAATTGAACTTTGAAAATGCATTAGTGAGACGTAGTTTGGATTAAGTATTATTATTATTATTAGTGAAGTGCAACCATCGGTATTTTCTGCCTTGTGACTGCTAACGCCCCAGTTACCTGCCCTGGAGGTTAGCGTACTGTTCCGGCACTGTACCTTTCCTCGTCGTGTTGATACTGTCCGACACCGCTGTAGTTTGACAGCCTCTTGAATTGTACTGTGCATATGTTTTTGGGAGGTCTACTTTAGTTCTAGTGTAAGATTGTTTGAAAAAGGTTTTAGCATTTTAACATGCAACTGCGTTCCTTACTTGTAATTCCGGCCTTCAGGCGCTGAGTATTCTGAAAATTGCTTGTGGCCTTCAGCGTCAATAATTTTGAATCCTTTCTTAATCAGTCCATCAGCCGTTAATTGTTTGTAACATTGCTTGAGGCTTTCAGCCGACAGATAGTTTCAGTTCTGTCTTGATAAAGCCTTCAGCCATCAGTATAACTTGTGACAGTTATTAAGATTGTTAAAAGGGTTTCTGGTATTTTTTAACGTGTAATTGTCCACCTTATTGGTAATGCAGGCCATCAGCCGTTGTGTTTATTTGAAACTGCTTCTGGCCTTCAGCCGACGAACAATTTTGAACCTTCTTAATCAGGCCTTCAGCCGTTGATTGTAGGTAACATCGCTTGTGGCCTTCAGCCGACAATAACTTGCGGTTCTTCTAATAAGGCTTTCAGCTGCCGGTATAGTAAAATCTTTAAAAATGATTGTTGACAGTTTTGTTTTTTGAAAATAAGGTGTATGTGTTTTCTGTGCAAGCAATGGTAACTGATTAGGCCCCGTTCACACCTTTCCTGCTTTTCCTAAGTACCACATCCCAGACATAGAGCTTTCCTTTTTGTCTTCTAACTTGTCTGTGGATAGTGAGTTTTTATTGATGTATACTACAGACAGAACAACAAGACAAGCATATGGAAAAGGGAGGAGAGCTACCGTGGGAATTACGCGCATTCATTTTCGTAAACAAACTGTGTGATATGCGAGCCAGATACAGCCGAGAGCTGCTGCTGGAGAGCGCTGCAGTCGCAAATAGTGTCAAGTAGCACGTTCCGTGTAGTGCGGATGCTGTGCTTCGTGAAGTTGAATTTCTCGTCGACTTCCACGTCGCCGTTAGCTGCTTCGTCCCATATTTCGGACGGCTTTAGCGGATATACAGCCGTAGTTGCGTAGAATATTCTGAAAACTTCTACACCTACTTCACGCTCAGCAAGCCACCTAATAGCGTGCGGCCGTTGGTACTTATGGTACCACTAACTGATCCCCTCCCTACACTGTTCAACTCTAGAACGGCGCGTGGGCTGAATAATTGCCGCTAATTTCTCGAATTTTCTTGTCTTGGTCATTAAGCGAGATATATATAGGAGGAAGTTATACACTACTGACCATTAAAATTGCTACACCACGAAGACGACGTACTACAGACACGAAATTTAACCGACAGGAAGAAGATGCTGTGATATGCAAATGATTAGCTTTTCGGAGCATTCACACAATGTTGGCGCCGGTGGCGATACCTACAACGTGGTGACATGAGGAAAGTTCCCAACCGATATCTCATACACAAACAGCAGTCAACCAGGGTGGCCTGGTGACAGGTTGTTGTGATGCCTCGTGTAAGGAGGAGAAATGCGTACCATCACGTTTCCGACTTTGATAAAGGTCGGATTGTAGCCTATCGCGATTGCGGTTTATCGTATCGCGATATTGCTGCTGCCTTGGTCGAGATCCAGTGAGTGTTAGTAGAATATGGAATCGATGGGTTCAGGAGGGTAATACGGAACGCCGTGCTGGATCCCAACGGCCTCGTATCACTAGCAGTCGAGAAGACAGGCATCTTATCCGCATGGCTGTAACGGATCGTGCAGCCACGTCTCGATCCCTGAGTCAACAGATGGGGACATTTGCAAGACAACAACCATCTGCACGAACGGTTCGACGACGTTTGCAGCAGCATGGACTATCAGCTCGGAGACCATGGCTGTGGTTACCCTTGACGCTGCATCACAGACAGGAGTGCCTGCGATGGTGTACTCAACGACATACCTGGGTGCACGAATGGCAAAACGTCATTTTTTCGGATTAATCCAGGTTCTGTTTACAGCATCATGATGGTCGCATTCGTGTTTGGCGACATCGCGGTGAACGCACATTGGAAGCGTGTATTCGTCATCGCCATACTGGCTTCTCACCCCGCGTGATGGTATGGGGTGCCATTGGTTGCACGTCTCGGTGACCTCTTGTTCACATTGACGGCACTTTGAACAGTGGACGTTACATTTCAGATGTGTTACGACCCGTGGCTCTACCCTTCATTCGATCCCTGCGAAACCCTACATTTCAGCAGGATAATGCACGACCGCATTTGCAGGTCCTGTACGGGCCTTTCTGGATACAGAAAATGTTCGAGTGCTGCCCTGGTCAGCACATTCTCTGGATCTCTCACCAATTGAAAACGTCTAGTCAACGGTGGCCGAGCAACTTGCTCGTCACAATACGCCAGTCAGTACTCCTGATGAACTGTGGTATCGTGTTGAAGCTGCATGGGCAGCTGTACCTGTACACGTCATCCATGCTCTGTTTGACTCAATGCCCAGGTGTATCAAGGCCATTATAACGGACAGAGGTGGTTGTTCTGGGTACTCTGTTCTTAGGATCTATGCACCCAAATTGCGTGAAAATGTAATCACATATCAGTTCTAGTATAATATATTTGTCCAATGAATACCCGTTTATCATCTGCATTTCTTCTTGGTGTAGCAATTTTAATGGCCAGTAACGTATGTTATTTGATTCTTCCTGGAAAGTGCTTTCTCCAAATTTCAGTAGTAAAACCCTTCGTAATGCACAACGCCTCTCTTGTAAAGTCTGCCAATGGCGTTTGTTGAGCATCTCGGTAACGCTATGGCGCGAGCTCAGCGATCCCGTGAGGAAAAGTGCTGCTCTTCGTTGGATCTTCTTTATCTCCTCTACAACCCTACCTTGTAGGACTTCGTGGGTATGCCGGGATTTCGCTGTGGTCTGCGTCGCAGACGAGCCAGTAAGTCGCGTTTAGCGCGGTAGTGGATCGGGGCGAGCAAAACAGTGACCTGCTTGCAGTCCCGTCGTCCAGTGTGCTCTGATCTCGCCTGACGGGCTTCTCGTGTGACGCAGGCTGGGCGAGGGCAGCGTGCGCTGTTGAATGTTGACGCCGGCCCGAGAATAGAGCGTGTCCCCTATTGTGGCTGGTGTACAATGGCGGGGATCAGGTAGGGAGCGGCCCGGCGGCCGGCCAGGCAATTTGGGCGGTGTTTGGGCCGCTGTTTGTTCGGGACGCCATCACCTGCTCCGCCTCCGGTGGGGCTGCAAAAAGCTCAGCTCAGAGGTGCTTAACCTCGTGTCGGCCTTCCTGTCGTGAAGCGCTCGCGAACACGTTACTGCCTAATCTGACTGGCGCAAAAATACAGGCTGTCCGAAGAGTCTTAATACACAGCAGCGCCAAAGAAACTGCTGTAGGCATGCTTATTTAGTTACAGAGATCTTCAACAGGCAGAATACCGTGCTGCGATCGGGAACCCCTATGTAAGACAAAAAGTGTTTGGCGCAGTTGTTAGATTGGTTACTGCTTCTACAATGACAGGCTACCAAGATTTAAGTGAGCTTGAACGTGGTGTTACAGCGGCGCACGCGCGATTGGACACAGTATCTACGAGGCAGCGATGAAGTGGGGATTTTCCTCTACCATCATTTCATGAGTGTATCTTGAATATCAGGAATCCGGTTTTCCACATCCCTCGAGGTGAATACCGGGCTGGTCCCCAAGTCTTGCGTCAGTTACACGAGTCACAGAGATTTGAAACACATCCGCACTTTTCCCTGATTTACACTCGACGCAGACAGATGGGGTACTCTGATTCCGTCCCAGGGGGTACAGGGTGGCGGTAGGAAGGGCGTCCGGCCACCCCTTCAGATTAACATGCCCAATCCGATTTAACCACGCCAACCCCGCACACAATGCAGGACAAAGGCGCAAGGGTTAGATAGATAGCGATAAAATCGTGAATATCAGGAATCCGGTAAAACATCAAATCTCCGACATCCCTGTGTCAGAAAAAAGATCCTGCAAGGACAGGAGCAATGACGGCTGAAGAGAATTGTTGAACGTGACAGAAGTGGGACTCTTCCGCAAATGGCTGCGGATTTCAATGCTGGGCCACCAACAGGTGTCAGCGTGCGAACCCTTCAACGAAACATAATCGATATGGGCTTTCGGAATCGAAGGCGCACTTGTGTACCCTGTATAACTGCGCGCCTCGCCTTGGCCTGTCAACACCGACACTGGACTGTTGATGACTGGAACCATGTTGCCTGATAGGACGAGTCTCATTTCAAATTGTATCGAGTGGATGGACGTGAACGGGTATGGAGACAAGCTCATGAATCCATGGACTCGGCGTGTGAGCAGGGGACTGTTCAAGCTGGTGGAGGCTCTGTAATGGTGTGGGGCGTCTGTAGTTGGAGTGATATGGGACACCTGATACGTCTAGATACGACTCTCTGACAGGTGACACGTACGTAAGCATCATCTCTGAACCCCCGCACCCATTCCTGTCCACTGTGCGCTCCGACGGACTTGCGCAATTCCAGGAGGACAATGCGACACCTCACACGCCCAGAATTGCTACAGAGTGGCTCCAGGAACACTCTTCTGAGTTTAAACACTTCCGCTGGCCACCAGACTCGCCAGACATGAACATTATTGAGCATATGTGGAATGCCTTGCAACGTACTGTTCAGAAGAGTTCTCCACCCCCTCTTATTCTTACAGATTTATGGACAGCCCTGCAGGATTCATGGTGTCCGTTCCCTGCAGCACTTTTTCAGACATTAGTCGAGTCCATGCCTCGGTGTGTTGCGGCGCTTCTTTGTGTTCTCGGGGGGCCCTACACGATATTAGACATGTGTTCCAGTTTCTTTGGATCATCAGTGTATGATTCTTTTAGTTTACTTTTCTTCCTCAAAAGGCCTCTGAACCGTGAATAATATTGTGCAGTTTTTCATACTGCGCAATATTATTGACCATCTGTAGATTACATCGGAGGTCGTGCAAAATATTGTGCAGTATACTGACAGATCTATTGAAATTAGATTGTAGGGATCAGACTGCTTGGATTATACAATCTCTGGCTAATATTGTACCATGTATCTCCAGAAGTCTTTCCCTGATAACATACATTCATAAAGCATAAAGTATGATGCATAGAAACATACTTTTTGTCTTTGATTTCATGCGATTTATTCAAGTTCTTGTGTGCATACATATTGTTCTTGTGTACACAGATACAGCAATGTAACAACAGTGGAATCGGACATTATTTGCAAAGAACGTGTACACAAACCAAGAGAATTCCCAATGTGACCTTTGGTATCACGAGACACAGTCACCAAAAACAGTACAGAGAGACTTCCAGAAGGCATATCGTAGATAACTTTTACATGTTAAAATCATCAAAATGTGGTATGCGAAGTTTAAGGAAACTGGGGTCGTCTGTGATGGACAATCACAGGAAATACCTATCTTCACATGTTACAGTTATTTGTTGTTCACAGACCCACGACATTGCGGGCCTAATTTTCCAACAATACGGTGGGCAACCTCATTGGGCATTAGATGTTGGTGCCTAATAGGATACAACATTTCCGGAAAGACGGATCGCATCTGATGTTCCCATTAACTGGTCGTTCTCGATGGCCGGACATAAAACCACTGGATTTCTTCTTTTAGGATTACGTTAGGGACCTGGTTTACCAGACGTTAGTGAACTACTTAGCAGCATTACGGCGCAGAGTTCTGACGTAATAACATTCATCCCTCACGAAATGTTGACCTGCACATGGGTGGAATTGGAATGTCTCCTGGATATTCTTCGGGAAATGAAAGGAGGACAAGCCGAAATTTATTAAATGTTTCTCTGTGTGCCTGCGTGTGCGTGTGTATGCACAAAAATGTGAAGATTTTATCTGTACTTCAAGATAAAAGATATGTGTGTAAGCGTATGTGTCATATTTTCTGCCTTATGCTTGTTTGTAATCAGAGAAGGACTTGTGGTACATCCTGTATACATTTGCCAGCACCGTCTGGTCTACCAAACTGTTCTGTTTGCGCGATTCGTTGTGTTGTGAAGCGGAAGTTGGTTCGAAATTAGCGGAAAGGACGTTCATTTGAGAACCACTGGAATTATTTTGGAGTTTCTAGCCCTATGTAAAATTGCTAAGCGGGTCTAAGGGTTCCATTCAGTCCCTTGTTGACCAGTCTGGTATGGCAATTGAAGACAGCAACACGATAGCTAAAGTGTTAAATTTCACGTTTAAGAAATCGTGTACACAGGAGAATCGTACAAACACAGCGTCGTTTGACCATCGGACAAACTCCCGCATGAGCGGCATGGTAATAAGCATCCATGGGGTAGAGAAACAACTGAAAGATACGAAAGTCAATAAATCACCAGCTCGGGATGGAATTCCAATTAGGTTTTACAAATAGTACTCTACCCTTACCTAACTTGCATTTATCCTGAATCACTCGCCCAGCACGATGTCCCAAGCGACTGGAAAAAAAAATCGTAGGTGACTACGGTATATAATAAGTATGAAAGAACGGACCCGTAAACTTACAGACCAGTATCCTTAACTTCGGAATGCTGCAGAATCCTTGAACATATTCTCAGTTCGAACAAGAATGAGTATGGCTTTAAAAAGCATCGAGCGTTTGAAACTCAGTTTTCCCTTTTCTTACATGATATTCTGTGAACAATGGATGAAGGACAACAGGAAGATTCCACATTTCTAGGTTTCCGCAAAGCATTTGACACGGCGCCCCAATTGCAGGTACGAGCGTATAGAATAAGTTCACAGGTATGTGAATGACTTGAAGACTGCTTAACTAATAGAACCCAGTATGTAGTCCTTGACGGCGAGTGTTCATCAGAGACAAGGGAGAGTTCCATGGAAGTATAGGTCCGCTCTTGTTCTCTGTATACATAAGTGATCAGGCGGAGAGGGTGGGTAGCATGACGATGCTATGGTGTACGGTAAGGTGTCGAACTTGAGTGACTGTAAGAAGATACAAAACGACTTCGACAAAATTCTAGTTGGTGTGATGAATGGCAGCTATTTCTAAATGTGGAAAATGTTAGTTAATGCGGGTGAGTAGGAAGAACAAACCTGTAATGCTCGTTTACAGTATTACAAGTGTCCTGCCTGACAGGGTCAGGTCGTTTAAATATCTGGGAGTAACGTTCCAAAGCCATATAAAATGCAACGAGTATGTGAGAACTGTGGTAGAGAAGGCGGATGGTCGACTTCAGTTTATTGGGAGAATTTTAGTAAAGAGTGGTTCACCTGCAAAGGAGACCGTGTATACAGGGTGGCGCACGGGAACGGGAACTTTTGGACGTTACAGTTGGCAGCACTGTAGCGCCGGCAGATGTTCGAAACTTTGCACAATTGATGTGAACGCATTGCCATTTAGTAATCATGCAGAATTGGACTGGTGCGGAACGTGCAGTAGCTGTGAGAGCGTTTTACAAAAATGGTGATAGTGCGACTGCCGCGCAGAGAACATTTCGACAGCATTACCAGCTTCGACGTCATGGACGTGTCCCATCTGCGCATGCGATTACAACGTGGGCGCGTAATTTTGAAGAAACAGGATCTGCCTTGAAAAAGAAACCTCCAGGTGGCATTCCAGCGGTACGTACCCCAGAGAACATTGCAGCTGCTAGAGCTGCAATCGAGAGAAGTCGTCGCCGGCTCCGTTCGACAGCATGCATCTTCGCTAGGGATTAAGCGACGAAGCTTACAAAGAATACTGCACGAATTAGACTTCCATCCCTTTAAGTTGTAGATTGTGCAACACTTACATGAACGAGACCCAGCGTCACGTATGGAGTTTAGTAGCCAGATATTGGCTAAAATCAACGAGGACGCGAATTTCAAAACGTGCGTGAAATCTTATGGGACATAACTGCTAAGGTCATCAGTCCCTAAACTTACACACTACTTAACCTAAATTATCCTAAGGACAAACACGCACACCCATGCCCGAGGGAGGACTCGAACCTCCGCCGGTACCAGCCGTACAGTCCATGATTGCAGCGCCTCAGACCGCTCGGCTAATCCCGCGCGGCACGCGAATTTCCTTGGTAACTTATGGATATCAGACGAAGCCCATTTCCACCTGAACGGATTCGTGAACAAACAGAATTTTCGTTATTGGGCACAAGACAATCCTTGTGAGTTTCACCAGCGACCACTACATAGCGCCAAGATCACAATATGGTGTGCTGTATCATGTCATGGTGTTATCGGCCCTTACTTTTTTGAACGAGAGGATGGTAGTGCAGTGACAGTAACATCCGCTCGATATGTTGAAATGCTTCAAACATTCTTTACACCGAGACTGTGCGAGCTTAATCTTAACGTCGAAATCATGTGGTTTCAGCAGGACGGACCCACGTCACACACTGCTCGACAATCGATGGCAGCAGTTCGTCAATTGTTTGGAAGACGCGTTATTTCACGTAACGGTGACATTGCATGGCTTGCGAGATCCCCTGATCTTAGTGTGTGCGACTTCTTCCTGTGGGGATGTCTTAAAGGCAAGGTGTACCGTACACATCCAGCAACCACCCAAGAACTGAAGGAGAACATTGAAAACGAAATCACTGCCATTCCCCAAGATATACTACACCGCGCATTCCAGAGTTTTCATAACAGGCTGTTAGAGTGTGAACGCCGAATGGGAGCACATCTTTCCGATGTCATCTTTAAAAAGTAAAGAGACACTTTTGGACATTTTGGTTGTAAAGACATACTGGATAATGGCATACTGAATACATTCACTTTCGTTAATAAATTACTAGTTTTATGAATTTATTCATGGAAATGACGTTATTTCGAAATTTCCCGTTTCTCTGCGCCACCCTGTATAACGCTGGTACGACCTACTCTTGAGTACTGCTCGAGCGTTTGTGATCAATACCGGATCGCATTAAAGGAAGACAACGAAGCAATTAGTTACCGGTAGGTTCGAGCAACGCGTAAGTGTTTTGGGAATTCAAGCGGCAATCACTGGAGGGAAGGCGACATTCTCTTTAAGAAACACTATTGAGAAAATTTAGAGAAACGGCATTTGAAGCTGCTGCCGAACGATTTTACTGGCACCAACATAAATTGCGTGTAGGTCTCTAGAAGAGCGTAGCGTTACAAAGGATTGGAAAAGGGCACAGGTCATCCCCGTTTTCAAGAAGGGACGTCGAACAGACGTGCAAAACTATAGACCTATATCTCTAACGTCGATCAGTTGTAGAATTTTGGAACACGTATTATGTTCGAGTATAATGACTTTTCTGGAGACTAGAAATCTACTCTGTAGGAATCAGCATGGGTTTCGAAAAAGACGGTCGTGTGAAACCCAGCTCGTGCTATTCGTCCACGAGACTCAGAGGGCCATAGACACGGGTTCACAGGTAGATGCCATGTTTCTTGACTTCCGCAAGGCGTTCGATACAGTTCTCTACAGTCGCTTAATGAACAAACTAAGAGCATATGGACTATCAGACCAATTGTGTGATTGGATTGAAGAGATCCTAGATAACAGAACGCAGCATGTCATTCTCAATGGAGAGAAGTCTTCCGAAGTAAGAGTGATTTCAGGTGTGCCGCAGGGGAGTGTCGTAGGACCGTTGCTATTCACAATAAACATAAATGACCTTGTGGATGACATCGGAAGTTCACTGAGGCTTTTTGCAGATGATGCTGTGGCGTATCGAGAGGTTGTAACAATGGAAAATTGTACTGAAATGCAGGAGGATCTGCAGCGAATTGACGCATGGTGCAGGGAATGGCAATTCAATCTCAATGTAAACAAGTGTAATGTGCTGCGAATACATAGGTCAGCAACTGGAAGCAGTTAATTCCATAAATTATCTGGGAGTACGCATTAGGAATGATTTAAAATGGAATGGTCATATAAAGTTGATCGTCGGTAAAGCAGATGCCAGACTGAGATTCACTGGAAGAATCCTAAGGAAATGCAATCCGAAAACAAAGGAAGTAGGTTACAGTAGGGTTGTTCGCCCACTGCTTGAATACTTCTCAACAGTGTGGGATCCGTACCAGATAGCGTTGATAGAAGAGATAGAGAAGATCCAACGGAGAGCAGCGCGCTTCGTTACAGGATCATTTAGTAATCGCGAAAGCGTTACGGAGATGATAGATAAACTCCAGTGGAAGACTCTGCAGGAGAGACGCTCAGTAGCTAGGTACGGGCTCTTGTTGAAGTTTCGAGAACATACCTTCACCGAAGAGTCAAGCAGTATATTGCTCCCTCCTACCTATATCTCGCGAAGAGACGATGAGGATAAAATCAGAGAGATTAGAGCCCACACTGAAGCATACCGACAATCCTTCTTTCCACGAACAATACGAGACTGGAATAGAAGGGAGAACCGATAGAGGTTCTCAAGGTACCCTCCGCCACACACCGTCAGGTGGCTTGCGGAGTATGGATGTAGATGTTGATGTAAGTGCCACGAGGATAAGATGCAAGAAATTAGGCTCATACGCAGGCATACAGACTGTCCTTTTTCCCTCGCTCTGTTTGCGAGTGGAACAGTAGTGGTAGAGGGTACCATCCGGTAGCTAGCGGAGTATCTGTGTAGATGTGGATGTAGATGTTTGCCAACATTTATGCCGTGTTATATGAAACGAATATAGAAACTGCCCAAAGCAGTACGATCAGCTGTTGCCGAAATATAGAGAAATGTACTCTGAAGTAGGTAAATTCCAATTACTAAAGAAATTAAGTCCACTGCGAAGAAATCAAAGAACTTAAAATCCAGCCGGAGTGGCCGTGCGGTTCTAGTCGCTTCAGTCTGGAACCGAGCGACCGCTACGTTCGCAGGTTCGAATCCTGCCTCGTGCATGGATGTGTGTGATGTCCTTAGGTTAGTTAGGTTTAATTAGTTCTAAGTTCTAGGCGACTGATGACCTCAGAAGTTAAGTCGCATAGTGTTCAGAGCCATTTGAACCATTTTGAAGAACTTAAAAGAATTACGAGTGCCTCGAAAAGTGGAACTTGTGCTGACAAATTGCGGGAGCCAACACTGCATATTTCGATGCCTTGAACTTTTTGCAAGGGCAAGATATTTTTTAGCACAATTTAAATAAAAGTATGTGTGCTTCTCGTTTAGGTATTTGAGTGTAGGAACTCCATTTGGGAATATCTGGGAGGGGACTTTCTGTTCTGGCATTCGTTTGATAAGAGAGATAACAGGAAAACACTTTGTCGGAACTAGGGTCATTATGCTCATTCCTCTCACACTCCGCCCACAGTAGAGGCAGTTGATTGTAACGTGCTTGTAATGTACTGTCTGGCCGCAACAATTCGGCCGCTGTCTCTGGTCGGTATTTGTCTGAAGTCATCGCCCTGTCAACCGATGCGAACTAACAGTAGACAGCGCTCCATTATCACCGGTGTGTTTGATTAAACTGTCACTGGAGATGGGAGACAACAAATGAAAGTCAATCGCTTTTCATAATGTCAGTGGCGCTCTAAAGGCCTATTATTCATAATAGGCTACAGAATGTGGCTAAATGCTGCGATCAAGTAAGGAAATTAAGTAGAGTATTGCACTCGTTGGTACAGGATTTTCAAAAAAATTAATCAAGATTTTTGTTTTTATGCGACACCTTTTACAAACAATATAGATACGTTGCCAGAATATTTTGTGATGGAATGCACGGAGTTGCAGTCTGACGTTCAACTAAAAGGAATATTTGATAATATTCCTCTGTTGGATTTATACTGATCATACCTGCACAGAGGCACATACCTGTTGGTGCACAGTCGTGCGTCATATATGTCATCTTTATTTGGAAGCACGTGCGTTTGTGAACAGTTACTGTCAAGAGTAAAAGCACGCAAAGAGTAGAAGTAGAACCAGAATGCCGGTTCAACAAGTTTTCCAGATTCAAAATCGAATGTAAAATTAATTCTATGATTTTTAATAACTTAGACCGGACGCTGTGGTCGAGCGGTTCTAGGCGCTTCAGTCCGGAACCGCGCTGCTGCTACGGTCGCAGGTTCGAGTCCTGCCTCGGGCATGGATGTGTGTGATGCCCTCAGGTTAGTTAGGTTTGAGTGGTTCTAAGTCTAGGGGACTGATGACCTCAGATGTTGAGTCCCACAGTGCTTAGAGCCATTTGAACCAATTTGTAGTAACTTATATGTATATGATGCTGTTAATAAAATCTCATATGTAAAATCTAAAATTAATTCCATCCTGCTGCTGTACAATAAAGAATCGTAAATTTACTCATTCTAAATTACTTAAATGTGTCAGCTACATACCCTCCGACTGTGCCCCCCCCTTTTCTCCCCTTTTTCTGCGGTTATCATTAGGGTTAAGCATATTATGTGCAGCTCAGAAATACTCGTCTTCTTCCAATGTGGTCCGTGTAAGCTAAAAGGTTGGACACCCCTGACGTAGACCGACAGCAGAAAGTGCGTTAAATACGACCAGTTTTGGAACATCAGGTAACAGGTAAAACGGAAAGCAGCAATAAATGGAATAAATACGTGACGTATGCCGGAGTGTGTTTAACCAGTCGTAACGCTCCTGCCTCATAACGTTAAAGTGAAATATTCCCGGCGAGGGGTTCTCGTAACAAACGAGCAACAAGTTGGGAGGCTCTGCCGTGGTTCACATAGCCGGCCGGCCGGCCAGCCAGCCAAATAACAGGCGGCGGTCACGCAACGCTCATTACCGCTCGAATGCGCAGCGGCAGACGGCGATGAATACGTCATAAGTCTCGCAAGTGCTCGCTGCTCATTGTCAATCACACAGGAAGTACGTGCTTTGGCAGTGGCGCCGAATCCATAAGGAGGTTATGAGTGCCTGGCGAGTTTCTACACTGACTCACCGGAAGGTGTATCCGTCGTAAATGAGATAGCGGGAGGTCATGTATGAACAGTTGTACATAGCTTGCCGACTCTATCCTCGTTTGTTGCAGCAACACGCACAGACAGAAACCGACTGGGAATAGCTCAAACCGCGATTTACAACTCCCCACTTCTCTTCTACTTCTTATTTGATTCCAGTTATTGGACAACGTGATTTCACTGAATTTACTACCTCACCCAATGGCTAAAACCGAGTAGTGATTGATCATACCTTTCATAGGAAACAAAAATTCAAAATTATACTATATTACACTGTAGAAAACACTGCAACCAATCACTATATTTCTTGAATGAATGAATTAGCATTCGTTACTAGGGCGTACGGGGACTCCCCGCCCACCCTGTATGTGCAATTTAGACGTTTTACCTGCGACAATCGTTCTGTCCCTCATACTCCAACTCTTGACTTCGTTTCAGTCACACACTGTGACACATCTGTCATGCGTACCGCAGACGAACTGTGCCTGCAGGTTTCCGGACAGTGAACCACTATTGTTGCGTATTTCTCTTAGCATGAGAAGCCATGTGTTGCTTTTTTCTGAAGCCCCTCCGCAGTAGCCCCATGAACCATGGACCTTGCCGTTGGTGGGGAGGCTTGCGTGCCTCAGCGATACAGATGGCCGTACCGTAGGTGCAACCACAACAGAGGGGTATCTGTTGAGAGGCCAGACAAACATGTGGTTCCTGAAGAGGGGCAGCAGCCTTTTCAGTAGTTGCAGGGGCAACAGTCTGGATGATTGACTGATCTGGCCTTGTAACATTAACCAAAACGGCCCTGCTGTGCTGGTACTGCGAACGGCTGAAAGCAAGGGGAAACTACAGCCGTAATTTTTCCCGAGGACATGCAGCTTTACTGTATAGAGCTGCATCAAACCAGTCTCAGGACTGAAGACCACAACAACAACAACATACGTAGTTGTAGAGCCGGCCTCGGTGGCCGAGCGGTTCTAGGCGCTTCAGAGCGGAACCGCGCGACTGCTACGGTCGCATGTTAGAATCCTGCCTCAGGCATGGATGTGTGTGATGTCCTTAGGTTAGTTAGGTTTAAGTAGTTCTACGTTCTAGGGGACTGATGACCTCAGAAGTTAAGTTCCATAGTGCTCAGAGCCGTTTCTTGTGTTTGTAGTACCTATCCACGTACAGCCCTGCAGTAACTGATCCTATGTTAACGTTTTCCTTCTCCAGTCTGCCATGTCGAATACTTCTGTAGGTGGGGAAAATAAACTGGTAAATAATCGTTGAAATTCGTGGTGAAAAACTTCAGCCGTCTTTTATTTTACACAGTGGTTTTTACTAGTTTCACCCACAGACAAGTTTCAAGCTTAGCCTAAACCAGGAAATACAAATCGTTAGAAACTGTCCAATTTGGCAAGTTAGTATAGGGTTATAAACATCGTACTCATTGGTATAAATGGCAGAAATGTTATAACTTGACGTAGACGATAACAAGCTGCTGTCGCAGGCCAACCATAGTCAGTAAAATTGTCAGCATTGTAATAATTGTGTAGAGACATTGTCACTAGAAGACTCATTCACATCGAAAGTCAATAACAAACTAACAGACGAAAATACAGGGTGTTTATAAATGAATATCGGGGTTTTAACGCATTATAATATTTATTACATTAAACTTACAGTTATAAATGATAAGTCAAATGAGAGAGTAACTCAGACAGTTTTACCAGGAACCTTATAAATGTTCAATGTGAGCACCATTTGTCACGCAGCACACATCAAGTCTATAGCCGAGTTCTTCCCAAACGTTGATAAGTGTGTCTTCAGTGATTGTAGCAGCAGCTGCTTCAATCCGGTTATTAATTCAGGGAGGTCTGCTGGTAACAGAGGCACGTACACACGATCCTTGATGAAGCCCCAAAGGAAAAAATCGCATGGCGTTACGTCGGGTGAACGTGGAGGCCATGAAAGGCAAGCCCTGTCATTGGGCCTCTTTCGGCCTATCCAGTGTTTGGGTACAGTGAAGTTCAACCAATCGCATACTTCGCTGTGCCAGTGAGATGGCGCACCATCTTACTGGAAAATGAAGTTCTCTGGCTCATCTTCTTCCAACTGAGGGAAGAGCCATTGCTCTAGTGTATCAAGGTAAAAAGTGTCAGTTACAGTAGGTTCACCAAAATCGAAAGGCCCATAAACTTTCCGCCGGGATACGGCACAAAAAAACAGATACTTTAGTGGAATCTCATTGTATTTGTGCCATTTCGTGAGGATTTTCTGAGCCCCAGGTGCGCACATTGTGAGTGTTAACATGTCCACGAAGGAGAAAGGTCGATTCATCACTGAAGACAACATGATCCAGAAAATCTTCATCGTCGTGAAACAACATTTAATTTGCGAAGTTGGCACGTAATCCATGGTCTGCTGGCTTTAGAGCCTGTAATAACTGTAAATGGTAAGGACGTAGTTGTACACATTTTCTTAACACTTTCCAAACAGTCGACACGGGAACTTGTAATTCACGACTAACCTTCCGGACTGATTTCTTTGGCCTATGAATGAACGACTCTCTCACTCGCTTAACAGTCTCTTCAACAATTCTTTGTCGTCCTGTGCTCTTCCCTTTTATCTCGAAATTGATGATACCATCTACGAATGTTATTATCACTTGTAGATCACAACCGAACTTCAACCGGAACGCACGTTGCACAGTAACTGCAAATACGGTCTTTGCAAACTGCAAAACACAAAACTGTTTCTGTTCACTAGTCGCCATCTTCGCTACTACCGCTGTCTAACGGATTGCGGAGGAAACATTGCGCGCTGTGCATGCACGCTGGTGCCAAACACAACTGTTTGAGTTGCTCTTTCATTTGACAAATCATTTATAGCTGTAAGTTTAATGTAATAAATATTAAAAAGCGGTAAAACCCCGATATTCATTTGTAAACACCCTGTACATGGAGAATAGGCAAAGATAATGCTGTGTTGAAGATAAAAGCAGTACAGCACATGCCAACAAGTGAAGCTTTAAGCTAACAAACGAAGTGGTACAATATAGTCTTTGATTGAAAGTAAACAACTTACATCTTTGAAACGGATCGTAATACTAAATTTATAACATAAGTAGAAAACAAAGAAAGGTCAAGTTACCAAAATGTTTAGTAATAAATTTTTAATGATTATGAAGTATTTTCAAATGAACTGATGACTTAGACTCTAGACTTATTTTAACTGGCATAACCAAAGACGAGGGGATGTGGGTGGGGGTTGGTGCTATTTCTTTAAACTGAAATTTGAATGACTTACTATAAACATCGCACAATGTAAAGAAAAAGGAAAGGTAATAGGAAGAGAGGGTAGAAGAATCGAGCAGGGGAGGGAAGGTGAGAGGGGGGAGGGAGGAGGAGAAAACAAAACCCAATAAAGGGAGCTAAAATAAATTAGTAATCAAGTATTAGCTTATACATTAGTAAGATAGGTAAATATATTTATGCTACCTGCACAGTCACCAGCGTACAGGGGTGGAGGTGGGGAGGAATGAGGGGGGGGGGAGGAATGGGGGGGGGGGGGGAGTACCCATAAACAAAATTATTGACCGAGTCACTGCATCTATAGAACAATGCACAAAACGAATAAAAAGTGAAAAGGTTGGAAGCTAAGAGGATGGAGAAAGTGTGGAAGCTAGTCAGAGAAGGTGGGAACATGTAGTAGGAAGTCACATGGAAATGAGAAGAAGAAGTGTGCTAACAAAACACACGAGAACAACCCATAGTTTACGTAAGTGTTTTAAAGGCGTGCCTGAAAATCATTTTTATGTTTAAGAACTTTTCATTCTTAAAGAAACTAATTTAGGAAAAAAGCTTCAATCTGCAAGTATCTCCTAATTTAGGGAGAGTATGTGATATAAACGTTATTTGTAGGTAGTTTATGTAGATTATATTTCATATCGAAAAAAGAAATTCCAAAAAAATAATAACTTTGTAAGAACAAATAGTTAACGAAAAATTGCATTAGGGCCAAACCTTGGTACATAAAATATTAACTCACAAGAGAATATACAGTGTAACAATTGTCTTACCTATATAGTTGTGTCATCTTGTTGAATCTTCGGAAGGGGAAGAGAGAGGGAGGAGGAGGAAGGAATGAAGGAGGACACTAGAGAGGGAAAATAATAGTATGTAGTAGCAGAACAATACCAGGTGTACCGGTATGAAATGAGCGTTAAGATACAAATGTGTCGATAGGGAACATTTGTTGTGAACGAGCCTTATTTTTTTTTTGTTTGGCTGGTATGAAATCTGTCAAAGATATTTAGTATACATCAAGTCATGGAACAAACAACATCATACGTTTTCATTGTGTTAAGAATGTCGAATTTTGTACCAGAAGTGATGATTTGCGGAAAGCATTATTTTTTTGTTTTCATTTGAAAAACAAGTGCTGCAGAGTCGCATCGAATGCTTGTCGAGGCATATGGTGATCACGCTCTATCACAAGCAACATGGAAAAGATGGTTTCAACGGTTCAGAAATAATGATTTTGATGTAAGAAATGAAGAACGTGGAAGACCACCAAAAAGTTCGAAGACGCCGAATTGCAGGCAATATTGGGTGAAGATGATATTCTGAGTCAGAAGCAAATGGCAGCAGCGCTAAATGTTGCACAACAAACAATTTTTGAGCGTTTGAAAGCTGTGGGAAAGATCCAAAAGAATGGATAATGGGTGCCACATGAATTGAATGAAAGACAGATGGAAAACCGAAAAACCGTTTGTCAAATTTTGCTTCAAAGACATGAAAGAAAATCAGTTTTACATCGAGTTGTTACTGGCGATGAAAAATGGATTTATTTTAAGAATCCCAAACGGGAAAAATCATGGGTTAATCCGGGACAACCATCAACATCGACTGCAAAACCAGATCGATTCGGCAAGAAGACAATGCTCTGTGTTTGGTGGGATCAGAAAGGTGTGGTGTATCATGTTGTTGTTGTGGTCTTCAGTCCTGAGACTGGTTTGATGCAGCTCTCCATGCTACTCTATCCTGTGCAAGCTTCTTCATCTCCCAGTACCTACTGCAACCTACATCCTTCTGAATCTGCTTAGTGTATTCATCTCTTGGTCTCCCTCTACGATTTTTACCCTCTACGCTGCCCTCCAATACTAAATTGATGATCCCTTGATGCCTCAGAACATGTCCTACCAACCGATCCCTTCTTCTGGTCAAGTTGTGCCACAAACGTCTCTTCTCCCCAATCCTATTCAATACCTCCTCATTAGTTATGTGATCTACCCATCTAATCTTCAGCATTCTTCTGTAGCACCACATTTCAAAAGCTTCTATTCTCTTCTTGTCCAAACTATATATCGTCCATGTTTCACTTCCATACATGGCTACACTCCATACAAATACTTTCAGAAATGACTTCCTGACACTTAAATCTATACTCGATGTTAACAAATTCTCTTCTTCAGAAACGCTTTCCTTGCCATTGCCAGTCTACATTTTATATCCTCTCTACTTCGACCATCATCAGTTATTTTACTCCCCAAATAGCAAAACTCCTTTACTACTTTAAGTGTCTCATTTCCTAATCTAATCCCCTCAGTATCACCCGACTTAATTCGACTACATTCCATTATCCTCGTTTTGCTTTTGTTGATGTTCATCTTATATCCTCCTTTCAAGACACTGTCCATTCCATTCAACTGCTCTTCCAAGTCCTTTGCTGTCTCTGACAGAATTACAATGTCATCGGCGAACCTCAAAGTTTTTATTTCTTCTCCATGGATTTGAATACCTGCTCCGAATTTTTCTTTTGTTTCCTTTACTGCTTGCTCAATATACAGATTGAATAACATCGGGGAGAGGCTACAACCCTGTCTTACTCCCTTCCCAACCACTGCTTCCCTTTCATGCCCCTCGACTCTTATAACTGCCATCTGGTTTCTGTACAAATTGTAAATAGCCTTTCGCTCCCTGTATTTTACCCCTGCCACCTTCAGAATTTGAAAGAGAGTATTCCAGTCAACATTGTCAAAAGCTTTCTCTAAGTCTACAAATGCTAGAAACGTACGTTTGCCTTTCCATAATCTTTCTTCTAAGATAAGTCTTAAGGTCAGTATTGCCTCACGTGTTCCAGTATTTCTACGGAATCCAAACTGATCTTCCCCGAGGTCGGCTTCTACTAGTTTTTCCATTCGTCTGTAAAGAATTCGTGTTAATATTTTGCAGTTGTGCCTTATTAAACTGATTGTTCGGTAATTTTCACATCTGTCAACACCTGCTTTCTTTGGGATTGGAATTATTATATTCTTCTTGAAGTCTGAGGGTATTTCGACTGTTTCATACATCTTGCTCACCAGATGGTAGAGTTTTGTCAGGACTGGTTCTCCCAAGGCCGTCAGTAGTTCCAGTGGAATGTTGTCTACTCCGGGGGCCTTGTTTCGACTCAGGTCTTTCAGTGCTCTGTCAAAACTCTTCACGCAGTATCGTATCTCCCATTTCATCTTCATCTACATCCTCTTCCATGTTCATAATATTGTCGTCAAGTACATCGCCCTTGTATAGACCCTCTATATACTCCTTCCACCTTTATGCTTTCCCTTCTTTGCTTAGAACTGGGTTTCCATCTGAGCTCTTGATGTTCATGCAAGTGATTCTCTTATCTCCAAAGGCCCTCGTCTTTTTACCTACTTGATCCTCTGCTGCCTTCACTACTTCATCCCTCAAAGCTACCCATTCTTCTTCTCCTGTATTTCTTTCCCCCATTCCTGTCAATTGTTCCCTTATGCTCTTCCTGAAACTCTGTACAACCTCTGGTTCTTTCAGTTTATCCTGGTCCCATCTCCTTAAATTCCCACCTTTTTGCAGTTTTTTCAGTTTTAATCTACAGTTCATAACCAATAGATTGTGGTCAGAGTCCACATCTGCCCCTGGTGTATCATGAGCTTCTAAAATCCGGTGAAACTGTGAATACTAATCGCTACAGACAACAAATGATGAATCTGAACTATGCATTGATCGAAAAAAGACCAGAATGGGCCAGAAGACATGGCAAAGTAATTTTTTTACACGACAATTCACCTGCACAGAAAGCAAAACTGGTTCAGGATACAATCAAAACTCTTGGCTGGGAGCTGCTACACCACCCGCCGTATCCACCAGACTTGGCCCCCTCCGACTACCATTTGTTTTCATCAATGGGACACGCGCTGGCTGAGGAACACTTTGATTCCTACGAAGAAGTCGCAAATTGGGTGTCTGATTGGCTTGCTTCAAAAGACGAACATTTCTATTGGCATGGTGTCCACAAATTGCCAGAAAGGTACTCAGAATGTATAGAAAGAAATGGACAGTACTTTGAATAAAATGTTTTTACTTTTCAATCCAAAATTAGTGTTTCACTTTCACAAAAAAACGCTCATTTCATATCGGTACACCTGGTAAAGGAGAGAGAAATGGAAAAGTATCAAAAGGATAAATTTGGAACCCCACGTACCTTACATGAAATTTTACAAAAATACTTCCAATTTTTTTTGCTTGTTTTTGTTTAAAAGAACCTATTGAAATGGTTCAAATGGCTCTGAGAACTATGGGACTTAACAGCTGAGGTCATCAGTCCCCTAGAAGTTAGAACTACTTAAACCTAACTAACCTAACTGACAGGGGAACCTCCCCATCGCACCCCCCTCAGATGTAGTTATAAGTTGGCACAGTGGATAGGCCTTGAAAAACTGAACACAGATCAATCAAGAAAACAGGAAGAAGTTGTGTGGAACTATGAAAAAAATAAGCAAAATATACCAACTGAGTAGTCCATGCGCAAGATAGCCAACATCAAGGACAATCTGAGCGTAGGAGCGCCGTGGTCCCGTGGTTAGCCTGAGCAGCTGTGGACCGAGAGGTCCTGGGTTCAAGTCTTCCCTCGAGTGAAAAGTTTACTTTCTTTGTTTCCGAAAAGTTATGACCTGTCCGTTCGTTCATTGACGTCTCTGTTCACTGTAATAACTTTAGTGTCTGTGTTTTGCGACCGCACTGCAAAACCGTGCGATTAGTAGAGGAAAGGACGTGCCTCCACAATTGGAACCGAAAACGTCTGATCGCAAGGTCATAGGTCAACCGATTCCTCCACAGGAAAACACGTTTGATATATTCTATGCGACACTGGTGACGGCATGTGCGTCACATGACAGGAATACGTTGTCGACTCACCTAACTTGTACACTAGGCGAATGGGTAAAAAGATTCTTCTACCTTGCTCGATTTAGGTTTTGTTGTGGATGTGATAACCACTCCCAAAAAAGTGATGAAAACATAAGAGTTTGTCACATAAACTGCAACAAATGAATGCAATAGTTTCACAGTCGCACAGTTTTCCCTGTGCTCTGTCAAAACATATGTTTTTAACGTTTTCAAATTTTTCCGTGTGCAGACCGTCGAATCGTGCAAATGTCCAAGCAAATCTGAACATGTCCTGGAATTTTGGAGAGCGAAGTTGATTATGTGTGAGTGCCTGAACTTTGATAATTGACACACGATCACGTAAACAATACTGCTCTGTGCAGCTTCGCAAAATCGTAGAATCTTTTCACAGAGTATTTCACTTGCCGAAAACCAAACACATCTGACGGTTGCACAAGAGGTGTACAACCTGGAGGAATGGTAATCACGTCTACTCCCACACTAAAATTGTCTGAAAATAAAAAATTAAACTTTTCACTCGAGGGAAAACTTGATCCAAGCACCTGTCGTTCCGCAGCTGCTCACGCTAACCGCAGGTCCACGGCGCTCCTGAGCTAACTCTATCCTTGATGTTGGCTACCTTGCTTGTGGACTACTCAGTTGTATATTTTACTTACTTTTTTCATAGTTCCACACAACTTGTTCCTGTTTTCTCGTCTGATCGGTGTTCAGTTTTTCAAGGCCTATCCACTGTGCCAACCTATAACTACATCTGAGGAGGGTGCTATGGGGAGGTTCCCTCGTGAGGAGAAGTGTGATGGGTGTGGATGAAAAATAGAGAATGTTACGGACGAGTCTGGGAGTGCTACGAAATTCGGAGTGCGTCGCTAGTTTGTGAGTATTAGCGTAGAGCAACAAATCACCTGGGAGGAGAATTATTCGCGCGGGACGTGGCGCGGACCGCAGACGGCGCCGCTGCGCCCGCATGACTAGTGCAGCCTGCCAGCCAGCCAGCCGGGCAGCTGCGGAACGGAATGGCCGGCGAGCATTTGCAGATTAAAACCGGACGGACAGCGGCGGCGGCGGCGCCAGCTGCGCTGAGCTCAGGGCTGCCAGCGGCCAAAAAATACCGCCCCCCCGCGGAACAGCCGGCCGAGTGGCAGCTTCCCGCCGCTTGTTGGCGCCACACTACTGTGCAAGTGAAATTACAGCAGAGTGAACACTGGCGACATTTTCCTCTCGGCTACCACTCTTTATTCGAAGATGAGACGTTCGTAGGTAGCGTGTCAGAAAAGTAACGGTTCTTGAGGGGATTTTCGTTCTGCTAGCACATCGTTAACGTTTTTGTTCTTTGGACACTGATAGTCGTAGTCTAATTTTTAATTGCTCTGCAGAACTATGCATCTTTTATGTTTTACACTTTTTCGCACACACTGTTTTCTGTTTGTTCCAGTCCGCAGCTCGTGGTCTTGCGGTAGCGTTCTTGCTTCCCGCGCACGGGGTCCCGGGTTCGATTCCCGGCGGGGCCAGGGATTTTCTCTGCCTCGTGATGACTGGGTGTTGTGTGTCTCTCATCATCATTTCATCCCCATCGACACGCAAGTCGCCGAAGTGGCGTCAACTCGAGAGACTTGCACCAGGCGAACGGTCTACCCGACGGGAGGCCCTAGCCACACGGCATTTCCATTTATGTTTGTTTCTTTCCTTTAAGTATGTATTGTGGTTTGTGTTTTGTGTTTTGTAGTGTTGCCAACGTAACATTACCAACTAGTCTGTCTTCGACCTATTGTAGCGGCACCACCGTTTAGGATAGGTAAAGTTAGTTTTGTGCGATATTCTCAGCATAAGTTACAGCTAGGTGCAGGCCGGATTGCAGTGAGTTACGCATACCAGCAGTTGCGAAGTCAGATAGAGGCCACAGGGGCGTAGAACTGCCAGAGAGGGCACACACAGCAGTTTTTGTAGCGCAAGTGACATTCAGAAGGGGGCCACTGGCCAACCTAGGTGTTGTGCGTATGTGACTCACAGCGGTGCGTTAGTAAAACAGAGGCACACAGCTGAGTATAAATAGGTGCCGTTTTCTAACGAGATTCATTCAAGTGTGGCAGCTCTGGACGGCGGGGCGGGGCGTATCACACCACTGGGCTACACACAGCAACAGATGAGGTACCAGCATCCCAATCGACACCATGTCATTGGTTCGACTCCATGAGACCGACGCAGGGTCCGCAGCCAGAAAGTAGCGGGCCACTCTTCGGCTCGCTATCGCAGGCAGTCGTCTCGGCAATCGACACAGGCTATAGACTTCCCCCTAGGCGAGGGCCGCAGATTCGAACACCAGATAACGGGCTCTTGAACCCGCCACGATCTCAGCTATGCCAGAGAGGAAGAAGCATTGCGAGACCGGCCTATGGCTCCCGGCAGTGCAGCACTGAGTCAACAGGGAAGAAGACTGCTGAGCCAGCTACAGGTACAGCCCTGGCGACGCACACGGTCCTACAAGACTGACACACAGCAGCGCGTTGCACTGGGTCGCTCGGGTGGTGACCTCAGCATTGCGGGTGGGACCCTGTGATGCGGACCAAGGTGAACGGAGAACTGTAGTGGAAACAAATAAATCATTTGGAAAGTTATCGCCGAGTTTTAATATGGCACCTTCTGGTACCACCCACTACATTTGGCACCCATCCTCTTCATTTGGTGTCTTCCCACTACATTTGGTCATCCTGATACATTTGGTGGCAGAAGTGTCACTACACTACACTACACCCTTTTTTTTTTACTTTATTGTGAAGGAAACAAAAGAAAAATTCGAAGTAGGTATTAAAATAAGAAATAAAAACTCTAAGGTTCGCCGACATTCAAATTCTGTCAGAGACAGCAAAGGACCTGGAAGAGCAGTTAAACGGAATGGACAGTGTCTTGAAAGGAGGATATAAGATGAACATCAACAAAAGCAAAGCGAGGATAATGGAATGTAGTTGAATTAAGTCGGGTGATGCTGAGGGAATTAGATTACGAATGAGACACTTAAAGCAGTAAAGGAGTTTTGCTATTTGGGGAGCGAAATAACTGATGATGGTCGAAGTAGAGAGGATATAAAATGTAGACTGGCAATGGCAAGGAAAGCGTTCCTGACGAAGAAAACTTTGTTAACATCGAGTATAGATTTAAGTGTCAGGGAGTCGTTTCTGAAAGTATTTCTATGGAGTGTAGCCATGTATGGAAGTGAAACATGGACGATAAATAGTTTGGACAAGAAGAGAATAGAAGCTTTCGAAATGTGGTGCTACAGGAGAATGCTGAAGATTAGGTGGGTACATCACATAACTAATGAGGAGATATTGAATAGAATTGGGGAGAAGAGGAGTTTGTGGCACAACTTGACTAGAAGAAGGGATCGGTTGGTAGGACATGTTCCGAGGCATCAAGGGATCACCAGTTTAGTATTGGAGGGGAACGTGGAGGGTAAAAATCGTAGAGAGACACCAAGAGATGAATACACTAAGCAGATTCAGAATGATGTAGGCTGCACTAGGTACTGGGAGATGAAGGAGCTTGCACAGGATAGAATAGCATGGAGAACTGCAAAAAACCACTCTCAGGACTGAAGACCACGACTACAAGAACAGCACGTCATTGACGTATTTGTTCTTTGGGCACTGATAGTCGTCGTCTAATTTTTAGTTGCTCTGCTGAACTAGGCATCTTTTATGTTTTACACAGCACACTTTTTCGCACACCAATGTTCTCTGTTTGTTTCTATAGTTCTAAGTATGCAGTGTGGTTTGTATTTTGTAGTGTTGCCAACATGACATTGGTAACTAGTTTGTCTTCGACCTATACTCTTTTTTTAGTTTACTGTATGTGTATAGTTCTATTTACTTATGTTGCCGTGTGTTTATATACTATGTAGGAGTAGTGAAATAATAGCGATGTAGTACTTCTTATGTCCACTGATCATGGCTTCTCGGTCCCTCACAAAAAGCAAACTACATTCACTGTATTCTTTCACTACTCTTACACAGTATATAAATACACGGCAACACGATTAAATAGAATTATACACATGCAATAAACTAAAAAAGAAGAGTATAGGTCAAAGACAAACTAGTTGGCAATGTTATGTTGGCAACACTGGGTAGCTCAGTTAGTAGAGCACTTGCCCGCGAAAGGCAAAAGTCCCGAGTTCGAATCCCCGTCCGGCACACAGTTTTAATCTGCCAGGAAGTTTCAACACTACAAAACATAAATAATAATACATACTTAGAAGTATAGAAACAAACAATGTTGGCAACGCTACAAAATATGAACTACAATACACACTTAGAAGTATAGAATGAAACAGAAACGTTGGTGTGCGAAAAAGTGTGCTGTGTAAAACATAAAAGATGCATATTTCTGCACAGCAACTAAAAATTAGATTACAACTATTAGTATCTAAAGAAGAAAAACATCAACGATGTTCTTAGAGACGGAATTTCCCAATGTACGAGTGAAATCAAGCTGACATTACCGTACAAATCAACACATTCCAGAATGAAATTTTCACTCTGCAGCGGAGTGTTCGCTGATACGAAACTTCCTGGCACAGAGCTTCTGTGAAGTTTGGAAGGTAGGAGACGAGGTACTGGCGGAATTAAGGTTGTGAATCGTGATTGGGTAGCTCAGTTAGTAGAGCACTTGCCCGCGGGAGGCAGAAGTCCTGAGTTCGAGTCTCGGTCCGGCACACAGTTTTAAGCTGCCAGGAAGTTTCAATCAACATATTGTTATCGAACTGTTTTTCGATCTTAAAGCAAATCTAGATGTAAATAACTTAATTACATACCACTGATGATGCTTTACCTCAACAAAGCGAAACCCGTCTGGTGACAAAAACACTCACTGTAGTTGCAACGCCAGAACGAAAATCCCCTCAAGAGCTGTAAAGCAACTGCGGACAGTGTGGCCACACAGATGAAGGAAAGTAAGGAGACTCGCCACCCTGTAACAGTTGTCGCAGTCAGATCGTAACACCAGTATTCACAGTCAGATTGTCACACCGACACCTTATGTCATTCATATTTTTCAGCCATTTACAGATGGCATTTTACTTTCATTCGTGCATATTTATATCATTTATCTATACAGGGTGGTCCATTGATGGTGACCCGGCGAAATATCTCACGAAATAAGCATCAAACGAATAACTACAAAGAACGAAGCTCGTCTAGCTTGAAGGGGGAAACCAGATGGCGCTATGGTTCGCCCGCTAGATGGCGCTGCCATAGTTCGAACGGACGTGCGTAAAGAAATATGAATGTTTTAGTTGGACCACTTTTTTCGCTTTACGACAGATGGCGCTGTAATAGTCACAAACATATAAGTACGTCGTATCACGTAACATTCCGCCAGCGCGGACGGTATTTGCTTCGTGATACATTACCCGAGTTAAAATGTACCGTTTACCAATAGCGGAATAGGTCGATGTATGGCTGTTGTGATCAAAATGCCCAAAGGGCTCGGTATCCTGGACGACATCATCCAAGTGTCCGGACTGTTCGCCGGATAGTTACGTTATTTAAGGAAAAAGGAAGTGTTCCGCCACATATGAAACGTCAACCACGACCTGCAACAAATGATGATGCCCAAGTAGGTGTTTTAGCTGCTGCTAATCCGCACATCAGTAGCAGACAAATTGCGCCAGAATCGGGAATCCCATAAATGTCGGTGTTGAGAATGCTACATCAACATCGATTGCACCTGTACCATATTTCTATGAACCAGGAATTGCATGGCGACGACTTTGAACGTCGTGTACAGTTTTGCCACTGGGGACAAGAGAAATTACGGGACGATGACAGATTTTTTGCACGCATTCTATTTAGCGACGAAGCGTCATTCACCAACAGCGGTAACGTAAACCGGCATAATATGCGCTATTGGGTAACGGAAAATCCACGATGGTTGCGACAAGTGGAACATCAGCTGTAACAGCATGCGTTCTCAGAAATGATAAGTTCACAAAGCTACATGTATCACATTGGAACTACCGAAATAAAATGTTCAAACGTACCTACGTTCTGTACTTAAATTTAAAAAACCTTCCTGTTAGCAACTGTTCGTCTAAAATTGTGAGCTATATGAAATTTCCTGGCAGATTAAAACTGTGTGCCGGACCGAGACTCGAACTCGGAACCTTTGCCTTTCGCGGGTAAGTGCTCTACCAAAGCTGTGAGTACGTGCCGTGAGTCGTGCTTGGGTAGCTCATTTGGTAGAGCACTTGCCCCCGAAAAGCAAAGGTCCCGAGTTCGAGTCTCAGTCCGGCACACAGTTTTAATCTGCAGAGTTAAAATCTCATTCTGTGAGCCATATATTTGTGACTATTACAGCGCCATCTATGACAAAGCGAAAAATGTGGTCCAACTAAAACATTCATATTTCTTTACGTAATACACGAATATGTAATAAAAAATGGGGGTTCCTATTAAAAAAAACGGAGTTGATATACGTTTGACCTACGACAGCGCCATCTAGCGTGGCAATCATAGCGCCATCCGGCTTCCCCCTAGAAGCTGGACAAGTTTCGTTCTTTGTAGTTTTCTCGTTTGACGCTTATTTCGTGAGATATTTGGGCCGGTCACGATCAATGGACCACCCCGTATTTCTGATTTTGTCCTAAATACTGTAAGTAGGCTGTTTAGGTTTTTTTATTGGTAACGCCACCTCTGTATGAAAACCACTGGCTGTGCTGTGTGCAGTCTGTGGCTAGTTTGCATTGTTGTCTGCCATTGTAGTGTTGGGCAGCGGCAGCTGGATGTGAAAAGCGCGTAGCGTTGCGCAGTTGGAGGTGAGCCGCCAGCAGTGGTGGATGTGGGGAGAGAGATGGCGGAGTTTTGAAATTTGTCATGAACTGCTATATTTATATATGATGATATCAAGGTAAATACATTGTTCGTTCTCTATTAATATCTTTCATTTGCTAACTATCCCTATCAGTAGTTAGTGCCTTCCATAGTTTGAATCTTTTATTTAGCTGGCAGTAGTGGCGCTTGCTGTATTGCAGTAGCTTGAGCAGCGAAGATTTTTGTGAGGTAAGTGATTTGTGAAAGGTATAGTTTAATGTTAGTCAGGGCCATTCTTTTGTAGGGAATTTTGAAAGTCAGATTGCGTTGCGCTAACAAAATATTGTGTGTCAGTTTAAGCACAGTCGTGTATAAATTTTTCAAAGGGGACGTTTCATATGGCGACCCTGCCAGGATTCGAACCTGGAATCTTCTGATTTTTTTTCTTGTAGTTTGTGTAATTAGTGTAGCTATTGTTTATTGATAGCGCGTAATCATAGAGAGAATTTCCTTTGTAGTTGTAGTATTTTCATTGTTGTACAGTAAAACAGTTGTGGCATGCATGTAGATTTGCACCAAGTATTTTGCAGCTGCGCTGGCAATTAAGTAGACATTATTTCCATTGCTATGTTATTTTATTTTGCTCTTCAAATTGTGTTTTTCTGTGTTATCGTGTGAAATATTGTGACAATTATGGCGTGTGAAAAACGTAATACTAGGCTCCAAAGTAAACTGAGAAATGACAGTGAAGACGAAAGCAGTGTGTTAGCGCCGCAGAGTAATGAATTAACTAATGTTCAAAGTAGTAATTTGGTAATTGCGCATAGGGAAATGGAGCGGGCGGCAAACAATGGTGTAGACAGTGAAACAGGTAGTGAACAGGGAAGCGTTATCGATCGATTGGTCGGCAACAGCTCGCCTCAGGAATCGGGAATGACAGAACACAATATTGCAAATACTGCAGACTCAGGTTTTGGGTTCTCACCGTTTTCTCAAATGAGTCAAGACACATTTTCCGCTTGTCAAAATGTGAATGTTGCCGGTGCAACTTCACTGCCGAAAAGCACTGAGGAACATGTTTCAGACACCAGTGCATTGTTATTACAATTAATGCAACAAATGGGACAAAAGATTGAAAAGTTAGACAGACTGGAACAAAATCAGAGACAAACACAACAACAGCTTCAAAAGTTAGACTCATTGCAACAAACTCTTGAACAAACGCATGAAGATTGAACTACTGAGCTACATAACATTGAGTCGAAATGTCAAAAAGTCTGTAATGACGTAAAAACTCAAATTTGTGAGCATTTTCAACCTATTTTTTCGCGGCATGAAAATGCATTACAGAATCACGAAGCAGCCATAAAAGAACTGCAAATTATTGTTCATGAAAATCATGAGACCTTGCAAGCTAAATTTTACTCAGTTGCATCTATCGATTCAGTTACGCAACTTTCAAAAACTCAGGAAAACTTTAAGGACACAGTAGATACTCTGAAACTTGGTTCAGAAAAACACACTGAAGAAATAAGTACACTATCGGAGAAAGTAGCTGAACTTTCGGATCAGGTCACTAATTTATCTACAAAGGTAGATGATAATCTGATTGACGCAAGACCGGTAGTCTTTAATGACACAGAAGAGTACGAACAAATTAGGAAATTCAAACAAAATCAGAATCAAATTAATACACAACACCAAAGAGAAATCCGGGAAGTACAAGATCAGCTGACACAGGTAATACAAGAATTACGTATTTCAGAGGACACTCGCGCTCCAACACGGGAAAAGGGACTTAGAAATACGGAAAAGCCGCAAAATAATAACACAGGGCATTTCGGAAGTTATGAAAGAAATTGGCAAGGTGCACAGAATTTTGAAATGGAACTGCCGAAACGACGTAACAATGACCGATATGCGACTCGCCGACATGATGACTTTGACTATAAGCCGTTCATTACTACACGTAAATTCAAAACATTTAAGAATTCTGGCAATGACATTCATGCACAAGCATGGCTCCATCAATTCTCTCATTGTTTTCCTCCCAACTGGTCATTGGAGCACAGGTTAGAATTTATGTGTGGCTATTTAGAGAACGAACCAGCTGTAAGAATGCGATCGGTCATTCACGATTGTCACAGTGAAGGAGAATTTTACCATGCCTTCCTCTCAGCATATTGGTCTCAAGCCACACAAGACCGAGTAAAACATGGTATCATAATGATGAAACATTTCGAACAATCTGAATTTTCCAGTCTTGTGAAATATTTTGAAGACATGTTGCACAAGAATCAGTACCTGTCAAACCCATACAGCCCCTCAGAACTCATCCGCATTTGCTTAATCAAATTACCTAAACATTTACGGCATATTATTTTAGCAGGACGTTGCAAAGACGACATTGAAGCTTTTCAGGGGCTGTTACAAGAACTGGAAAGTGACACTGACAATCGCGGAACACAGGAGCACAACAATTACAGGTCACATCCGTCGCAATTCCGCGATGAAAGAAGTAATAACTTGACACGACAAGGCTATTCTCACAACACAAATCGTGACCAAAACAGACACCACCCGTATGACAACCGTTGGCAGAGTAGTAATAACTACAGGGAAAGATCACCTCTCCGTGGTAATGACTATCACAGAGACAATAAGATAAACAGACAATATGGGAACCAAAATAAATACTATCAAGGGAGACAGAATAACTTTAGACGCAACGGACCAGCGCGCAGTTACGATTCAGGGAGAAATTCTCCACCATGTGACCAACAAGAAAGAAACTATGGAATCTACCGACATGACGACAGACGATATGATCGTAACGACAGACCTGAATTGCATCAGAACTGGCGGGATTCAAACAGAGCAGGGCCCTCTCGTCATGGTGAATTTGTAGAAGCTAGGTCTCCTAATCCCAATAACGACGCGCGCCAACAAAGGGACAGACAATGACTCGCACCGCAGGCAGCCGCTTGCGCCGGCTGGCTCAGAGAAAAATGACATAGACGCTAACCTTAAGAAAAATTCCAGTATTGTTTAATGACGTATACTGCATGACAATTGCGTTGAAGTTGAAACTCTGAGTACTATGAAGAGTAAAGGATTGCACCACACTTCACATGTAAAACCGCTTATTGAAAGATAATTTGCTTTTTAACTTTGTCTTTGCCATATAACTTTTCACTTTACATTACTAGTATGCTGTGTCAGACTTAAGAAACTGTTAACATACAACAACGTTTGAAGTTAAATATCCAGTCTAGAACCTAGGGAACATTTTTAAACAGAAATTACGAATGCATTGTTATAGTGAACAGACGACACAGTGTTGTATTTGTACATTCTTGCTTGTTAGTTGCACGATTACGTAACGACTATCAGGCTTACATACTTAGGACACATACTGGTACTGCTAATGAGATTTTAATGCAACATTTTGGTTTACTTGAAAATATATTCTGGATTTAAAGTACTTTCTGTGAGATACCAGACGCCACAGTGGTTAGTTTATGTGACAGCTACACGGTTTTATCACGACGCTACTAATAAGTGACAATTTACAGTGTTGCTTTTGCGATGTATCGGTTTTATATCTGCACAGTTTTCTGAATTCTTCTGGAAAGAAAAACATGTTTTAGTAGTAACTTTTGTGGTATAGCTACAATGAGATTGCCTTTTCCGTAGCACAACAATACGTTACAGCACAGTACTTTCTTCATCATGGCAATAAGCGTAATAACTAAGATATCTATACATAAAGCATTTCACTTTTGTTTATCATGAGGTAAGTACATTGACTTCTGCAGAACTTAGCTTTTGGAGGACGATAACTACGACATTTCCACACAGATTATGTTGCAACAAGACGCACATTTAGCGCTACAGTACACGTATTTGAGTGATTAATTTTGTACTTAAAACATTTATTTTTAAAGATTTTTGAATTACAAAGAAAGTTTTCCGTGATATATTTAATTCCATTGGTGTAATCTGTAACACCTGAGGGTATAATTACATTAATCCTCAGGGGGGTACACACTTACTTTGTGTACCATGTGTGTGGCAACCACAAGGAACCCTAGCTAATATGGTATTTGCTTATACAACTTTACACATCGGTACCATATTTCTCTAACACACAAATTACACAGCTATCTGATCATGTAACTGAGAGATAAACTTTTTTTACTACATCAGTGACAGATGTTTACGCAATTACACAGTTGGATAACTTCACACTTATGAAATTGTATTTTGTCTGTACTTTGTAAACTGTTCATATTTTTTTTGGAACCATTGTGATACTATGAGAGCTTTGAATGATGTATTTGGTATGGATTCATGATTTTTAAAGTACGTTTGAGGCAGATGACACTTTTGACATGAGCAGAGAATTTTTTTAATTATTGGAGGAAGCTACGACGATTTTGAGATTTGACTGAGGTGTTATGATGTTATTTTTACGACGACGATGTGTATTATGCTGCTGAGGTATGTTTATGATTAATAGGCTGAGGCTATATGAGTTATTTGATTATGCTTCATATTTATAATGACGAAATATTGACGAGTGTCGATGGATACGTATATGTGTAATAAGGTAAGGAGTAATGAATAGTGGGTAGGGACTCTTGACTTGTGAAACAGGATGTTGGAAACCAAGAATCGTACTTTAGGAGTTATGAAATGTGTGTAAATGCGTGAATGTATCACAATGCTGGCGAAAATTTTTTTGGACACTTATACTTATAGGATTTTGTTTCTACAGATTTGCAACGCTAATTCTTGACCTGTGAAATATTTTTATGTGAGACTGTCACTGTAGCGGAAACTGCTGTCGTCAATATTTCCGTAAGAAAGTTAAGTGACCACCTGCACGTAATGCGTCGCGGGCACCCACCTGGGCGACAGCCGCCCCAAAAAAGAAAAAAAAAAAAGCCATTAGCCTTTCAGCGGCACAGGCAGAAAAAAAAAGGGAGGCCATTGTCCGCGCTACTGACATTTCCTTGTTGAAAGCATACTGTGGAGCTCGTAATTTATGATATTTACTGAAATGCCTAATGAAATGACGAGAAATATTTTTACATCTGCAAACCTGATAATGACAAATGTCTTTCTACGAGAGTTCAGAGCTACTGACTTACGAAATGCCACATAGCTATTGAATGATATTTTTATGCTTTGCTTTTCATAGTTGCTTATTTCATTTGATATCTGGTTTCCAGCTGTGTTGTAGCATTGCTTTTATAAAATGAAATGCATTTGCTAATGTGAACACTTTCTGTCAACAGATCTATTAAATAATTATTTTATGATCCACATTCTTTAAAAAAGGAGCACTTGGAAAGGAAAGAACAATAAGAAGGTTCTAGTAACAGTAACACACAATTTTCTTTTCAAGTACATGGTAATATTTTTTTTTACAATAAGTTGTTGTGGTGCACCACTTTAATTACATAGACATTAAGATGTGAATATACATTTCCCTTGTCTGCATTGTTGTTTTTACTGTAATATTTTTCTGCTTGAGCTATGTCATGTTTAGGTATAAGTTACTGCTGTTTGCCAGGCATAGTGCTGCTAAATTTAACTTTGTATTACTCTGTTAAGCTTTTCTTGTTGCTGCACATTGGCTCATATTAGTTGTAATTTTGCATTTTTTCTGTTAATTTAGATTTACTGTAGCTTGCTTTGCAATTTTCCATTTTTTTGGTCATTGCTGTTTGTGTTACTTGTTTTGTGCTGCTGCATTGCCTCGTCCCTTAGTTTAGCATCTGAGCTCAGTAGATTTAAGTTAGCTTAAGAGGGGGTAGCCTATAAGAGAATGAGCTGCGATGAATTTGAAGAAATGCACTGAGAGGCTATACGAGAAAAGTACAGAAAGCAGGTTTAGATAGGACTTTTGGAAATAATGAAGAACGAAGGGAGATCTCCGAGAAGTAAAGAAAGTTTTGTTTGCAAAATACTGCAGTAAAACAAACCCTGTCCTTTCCCTTTTGTGTTATCCCATTATATGTTTGTGTACCCTTGTGTAGTTGTTTTCTTCCTGTCTCTGTGTAGTTTCATAGAATTTTTTCTTCTTTTAATATTAAGCTACATTCACTATGATGAGGAATACTGTTATCCTCGAATATAATTGGCATTAATAATATGTTATTTACTTTGTAAAGATGTTAGACATTATTAATTCTGTTCTGTTTAATGCTCATGTGTGAAGTTGATGTTTCAAAAGTTATTGTGATCTTTTATGTATGTACTCATGTCATAATTCCTGTAACACTGATGTATATGTTATTTCGATTCTTTTGTAAAGCCCATATTACTACAAATGTTATCTGTACTATTATGTTCTTTAATGATGTGTTTGTACCTTTGTAATTGTATTCTTATGTTATTAAATTGTAATTGTCACCAGTTCATGATATTATTAACTTGTTAGTTACATTTCACTGCACACGTTTCTGTTGGCCATAGTATATGGACAATATGTGAGAAGTAGGGACTGTTAGTGTTTGCACATGTGTTAATAATTCAGCAAGGGACTGGATAACGGCATTGCTGGTTCTAAGGACAGTTCCGAAAACTTTGTGAGTGCACAAGTGGTGGTTTATGGACTTGCTATATTATCCGCAAGACTCTTCAGTGGTGATTGTGCACCTGCACAGTCACAACAGATGCTGCTGGCTATCTCTACAAGGACTACAGTGGGTCTACATCTTTGATGATCCATCAATACCATTATTGCTACACGGACTGCAGTGGGTCTGCACCTCTGGTGGCCCACCAGCACCGTAATTTCTACCAGGACTACAGTGGGTCTGCTCTGTGATGACCTAACTACCAATATTCTTCAAAACGTCGAATGACTCTGCTGTGGGTTTACTCTGTTGTGGCCCATTATCTGTCAGCATGTCAAGAGTCAGCACTGTCTTTCCGATGGAAGGACACTACTTGTTCAAGACTGCATGGAAATCCACTACTTCTGTGTGCATTCTCTTTTACTGTTCAGACTTTGAAAAAAAAGAAAAACACTGTAATTTTAATGTGATGAATCAGGACTGTCTTTATGGGCTGTGAGAAAATTTTAGCTTTTGACCAACATTGTATTAATAAGTGTGTGCATTTGATTTCTTTGTTATTGTAATTATGAAAATTTTTTTTCAAATCTGTATTGGCCACTGCCCAATCCAATTTGTAAAATTTTTTGTGGGGAGCATGGGGGCTATGTAAGTAGGCTGTTTAGGTTTTTTTATTGGTAACGCCACCTCTGTATGAAAATCACTGGCTGTGCTGTGTGCAGTCTGTGGCTAGTTTGCATTGTTGTCTGCCATTGTAGTGTTGGGCAGCGGCAGCTGGATGTGAAAAGCGCGTAGCGTTGCGCAGTTGGAGGTGAGCCGCCAGCAGTGGTGGATGTGGGGAGAGAGATGGCGGAGTTTTGAAATTTGTCATGAACTGCTATATTTATATATGATGATATCAAGGTAAATACATTGTTCATTCTCTATTAATATCTTTCATTTGCTAACTATCCCTATCAGTAGTTAGTGCCTTCCATAGTTTGAATCTTTTATTTAGCTGGCAGTAGTGGCGCTTGCTGTATTGCAGTAGCTTGAGCAGCGAAGATTTTTGTGAGGTAAGTGATTTGTGAAAGGTATAGTTTAATGTTAGTCAGGGCCATTCTTTTGTAGGGAATTTTGAAAGTCAGATTGCGTTGCGCTAACAAAATATTGTGTGTCAGTTTAAGCACAGTCGTGTACAAATTTTTCAAAGGGGACGTTTCAATACGAACCATTTCTGCACTGATATGCCAAACCATTTTCTCACTGGCCCACCGCGGTATAGGATGCCGCCTGGTAGCTGTAACAAAAGTCTGTAAGCGGAGCAGACACGGACGGGGGATCACCCGAAC
Source organism: Schistocerca piceifrons (assembly GCF_021461385.2). NCBI lineage: Eukaryota > Metazoa > Arthropoda > Insecta > Orthoptera > Acrididae > Schistocerca > Schistocerca piceifrons. Next base: position 1,194,217,524 of record NC_060138.1, read on the forward strand.
GAAGATATGGGCTACAAATGGGCGAATCCATTGAGATAAGCGACTTTGGCAAAGGTCAGATTATTATTAAGCAGCGCCTGTGAATGAATATCTCGAAAACGGCGAAGCTTGTCAAATGTTCACGTGCTACTGTCGTGAGGATCTACAGAAATAAGTAGAAGGACAGTGCAGCTACCACTAGGCGCTAAATGATTGGACGTCCACGACTTTTCACAGAACGTCGGATTGGGAGCCTTGAATTCTCTGAAAAGTAAATGATCTAAGACATCCCTGCCGAAAGAGCACAATGCTGGTGCACACACAAGTGTTTCAGAGCACAACGTTCATCGTGCATTGTTGAAGATGGTGCTCCGCAGCACACTTCCCCTAAGGCTGTGTCCTACATGAGCGACAGAAGCGAGCGACAGCGAGCGACTTCTGGATACGCGACACTCCAGCGACAAGCAGCAGCATCGGGCAACAACCTTGGGTGTCCTGTGTGCGAGCGACTGTGTCGCGCTACAAGATGGCTGCATAGAGCCAACCAGCTGTTTCTATAAAACGACGTCCCTAACCTGTAGAATACTGTAACTGGAGAGTAAGGCAACAGAATTACGTTTACTTAAGAAAATAAAGCGAAAAGGAATGCTGTGCATGAAATTTACAAAGGGAGGAACCTCTATGGAGAATTTCATAAGTATCATCAACTACGAAGATCACCAGGAGAATTCTTCGAATACACGTGAATGAGCAGAGGAGCATTCGACTATCTCATCAATAAATTAAATACGAATGTTTTTCTTTTTTACTTGATCAAGAACTTTTAACAGCCAATAAATGCCGAGGAGTGACTATTACACGACTAATTATGCTAAATACAACATAAGTACACAGATTGATGTCAACGAGCAATAGGAGGCTGTGGTGCATGGTACCGTATTTGGTTCATAATTTTGTGTGAAGAAAAGGTCCTGGGTTCGATTCCCGGCCGTTCATATATTTTTACTGACTCAGTTCTGTATTCTAAGTTTTATGTATACTGTTTACACTGCATCGCTAAGTATATTTTTAAGGTCTTGCCAAAGCACTTCATCTTCACACCTATCCCAGTATATCACACACATTTAATTCGTAATAAATTACAATGAACCATGAAATTTTACAGATATCTGATGTTGCGAACGTAATTCATCAGCAGTCACTGTTAAGGCCAAGCGTTTCAATTACTCTAAATAGTCTGTAAAAGTAAAGCTTACAAAATTTTTGAAAAGAAAGTCAAACGTTTTGTGTAATGATTTGTCTAAAAGTATGAAATAAAAAATGTTTGGGAAACGTTTGGTGAACCTCATTTTCTGTTCATGATTTCGAGCATCATTCAAACGCATGTAGAACGTTTCTCTGATCTACTTATTTCTTTCACACAAATCATTTCATAAAATATTTGGCTGATTTCTTCCATTTTTGAATTTCAGGTTTTATTCGGAAAGCATGATCTTACTGACTCCTCGTTTTCCTTCCTAACGTACTTGTTTCCAAGGAAGCCTTTTGACATTTAAATACCGCACCAATGTATCTTTTTATGTGCAAAATAGCTAGGTCTTGAACAGATGACATTTTTGACACTTCATTTAGAGCAGCTTTTCGTGAAATATTTCAATTTTTCCTCAGCTTATTAATTAAGTTGTCGTTCATTACCATGATTTCTTTCAAGCAGTTAAATATTTTCATGCCAAACTAGACCTCATGCTGGTCACGTTGATACCCCGTTTACCTGTTTCTCTCCCTTTGTTTGGCTATGAAAATTTGGACAAAACCTGATGGTGTAAGTTACAGGGAGTCTCGTTTTCGCTCTGCTCACACGTTTACAACAACGTATCGACTGTTAATCATATGATAAAATAGTCCTTTCTGCGTGCAGTCATTTCCAAAATTCGTCATTTCGATATCTTGAACCTTTTATGAGATACGACGATTTTTACGACCACTTGATTCCCGAAGAGCAGGAAAAGGTTAGACCGTGCCGCAAGCGACCCGTCCGCGGATGTAACAACCAATATCTCAAGAACGAAAAGAGATATCATTCCGGTCTCAACTTTAAATACAATTTAGATATGTTGGTTACATTTCATATGCAATAATGTATGGCCTTAAATGAACAAATGGAAAGTCTACACAATGTGATTTTACCTCTGAAAATTCTTAAAAGTCTCGTGCAGCCATGTACTCAATTTCATGCAGCACAGTAACTATGACGAATAACGAAAATAAATTCTGACCTTTATCACTTAAGGATGTCAAGCTATAGGTTGCGGAAGAATCCAACTTCTTCATCGAATATTTTTCTTAAAATCAGATGTTAAGTAATTTATAGCTGCCGTCGCGTCCGCTCCACTGCTTTACCAAGAAGACACGTGGCCGTCGCTCTGTGTCGCGAGTGCTGCAGCGACAAGATTCAAACACGTTTGAATTCAAACGTCGCCAGTTGCACCGAGAGACGGGCAGCGGCACAGATGTCGTTCACGTAGGACACCTCAATAACTACATCTGCGGTTGTGTTTTGTCGCCTGAAGCTGTCGCGCGCTTCTGACGCTCACGTAGGACACGGCCTAAGTGTTCACATGCTGACCCAACGACATCGTCAGTTACGACTGCAGTGGACACGGGACCATCGGGATTTGAGCGTCGATGTACGGAAACGTGTCGGCTGTTCGGGTGAATCACATTTTTGCTGCACTAGGTCGATGGTCGTCTCCACAGACGCCTTCATCGAGGTGAACGACGGCTCCAAAAGTGCTGCGCCACGGACGTAAGCAGGTGGGTGCGGTATAATGCTATGGGGGACATTCTCCTGCCATTGAATGTGGTAGTAATCGAAGACATGTCCGCCCCGGTAGCTGAGTGGTCAGCGTGACAGACTGTCAATCTTAAGGGCCCGGGTTCGATTCCCGGCTGGGTCGGAAATTTTCTCCGCTCAGAGACTGGGTGTTGTGTTGTCCTAATCATCATCATTTCATCCCCATCGACACGCAGGTCGCCGAAGTGGCGTCAAATCGAAAGACCTGCACCAGGCGAACGGTGTACCCGACGGGAGGCCCTAGCCACACGACATTTCCATTTTATCGAAGACATACTGATAGCTGCGAAGCACTTGCATCCCTTCATGCTTGATCCCTTCCCCGACGGCCCTGTCGTCTTTCAGCAGTATAATTTTCCGTGTCTCGGAGCCAGAACCGTGCTACAGTGGTTTGAGGAGCGTACTCGAAATAGCGGCCTGTTATTTACGTGAATTACATGACCTGTGCGTAGACAGCTAATGCCACATACCTCCACAAACATACCGACAACCTGTGGAATACCTGACACGCACGCGCAGTCCGGAACCGCGCGACTGCTACGGTCGCAGGTTCGAATCCTGCCTCGGGCATGGATGTGTGTGATGTCCTTAGGTTAGTTAGGTTTAAGTAGTTGTAAGTTCTAGGGGACTGATGACCACAGATGTTAAGTCCCATAGTGCTCAGAGCCATTTGAACCATTTTTGAACCTGATACGCGGAATCAGTGACGTATTCGTTCTAAAGACGGACAAACAAACTATTAAGCAGGTGGTTATAATGTTCTGGCAATAAAATTTGTGAACATAACACTTTTGTAGCACAAATTTCGTGGTGTGAAATTTGTACTACAAAAGTAGATTCTAACATAAAAAACAGTAGAAAAAAACGACAAAATGTAACATAGTAACATGTAGCTACTGCCGTATGATACGTTTATTATATGTGTAAAAAGAAACATGTATTATAGGATTTTATAGGCCACTGAATAAGCTTCACAAATAAAAGAAGCGAAACGCGTATGACAATAAACAAACTGCCTACAATTAGTTGCATAGCCGATGAGAGGTTCCATTCCCTCTTTTTCATGTCTCCACTTATTTTCATCAATTTTATTAATGTTCTGTGTCATTCCAAGGTAGTAACAGACTGAATAAGGCTATTGTAATGGGAGTACTTGTACTGAGAGCTCAAAAATACTTTTCACTTGATCCCTATACATGTTGTTTTACTTCCTTGGGTAGGCTGTGCGAGGCGAGCATTGGAGGACGCGGCACACTGCGTTTCCGGTTGGGGGCTGTAATTCACTGAATTCTGAAGGGTTCGTACAATAGGCTTAAGCGCCTGGCGGAACGACTGACGTCGGTCGAGTTTCGCCTATTGTATGCAGGGCGAAACGACCTGGGAGACGTCTGAGTGTCGCTGCAGTTTATGTGTTTACCGTTCTGACTGCACTGTCCTCATGATTGCTGAGTGCGACTGTCTGGCACCGGATGGCCGGTGGTCTAGGCAGGTTGTTTTCGTAGCCGGTCAAACGGCAAGTTCAGTGCCCTCACCTGAATAGCTGGGACATGGTTGGTCAACTTAAACTTACGCTAGTAGACGTCATAAAGCCCTGCTCGAAATTGGAGGGAACGGTAGCTATTGGGGCAAATGATGTCCGGAGACAGTGGGGGGGGGGGGGGGGGGGGAATTTTGGAATCAGCACTGAATGCTGATTCGCATGTTTCGAGCAGAGTAGGGGGTTGAGCAATCCTGGCTTTGCACTTGCATCGCATCACTGAGGGGTATTCGGGATCTGATCTTCCTCAGATTCGGACGGTCTTGCGACTTGGTCGCTCGTTTTTGGGAGAACTTAGAATTCTCGGACAGCCTTCACGGCCAGGGGTTGACACAGAGTTGCTGCACGGCAGAAGTCGGCGCCTACGTCATCAGGACGCTGCCTACCGACGAGGTGCTGCAGATTTCAGTACTGGTACAGTATTCTGCGGCTCCGGTATTGTAGGACCTTATCAATTTTATACTGAATCCGTCAGCAGCATGCGCGTTCGCTTTGCTACAAGTCCATCTTGCTTGTTTCTCCATGTGATCCCATTTGAGCTCTCACTACTAATTGCAATACTGCTATATAGTCAGGAGATTAATATTTGATTCATTAGGACCTCCAGTCATTATTGTCAATCGTTTGAATCACAGAGAGTAGGAGCCCCTTGTTCTCGAACCAGCTCTTATTCTCATAATATTTCAGTATTCCCTGTCCTTTAACCCACTGTTTGTGTCGATAATCACGTACATTTATATTGTGATGTATAATAAATCTCATTGTAATATTTAATCCGCATATCATTTCGTAGATATATGCAGAATCCCATTTAATGTTGTTTATTATGATAAAGTTCTCTTTTTTCTGAGTAGATTACGATTTTTATAAAATTATTGTGAGTGTACACTCCTTATTTTATCGACTAGCAAGGTCCACCTCCATTTTCTTCCGTTACCGTTGCGCATATAATCAATTAGGTGGTATGTAAGGAGGGGGTCGAGTGCATGTCCAGTTCTCATGCAAAATTCGTCTGAATTAAAGAGGTACAAACTCTTCTCCACCCCGGCACCTCGCAACGAAACATACATCCACGAAAATAAACATGCTTTGCTCCTTAGACTCACGTTCAAATTGTGTCGTCCCGTTACACATCACACTATAAACTGTCATCCTTGACCGCGAAGTGTGTATAAATGAACGCCCAATGGAAGGGCTGGTTTCTTTGCCGCCCACAATGCCACCTATTGAGGCGTTTTCGTACCGGTACTGCGCGGAGGTGTGTGTGGAATGTTTTCCTCGTCCGTCGATAAGAAAACCGCGTGATTTCAATGCAAGGTGTTGCGGATTTGACCTCCCTTGCAGAGACTTCAAGAGAAGGCGTGCGATGTGGTTAAGTGGAGGAGGGGATGCGACAACCTTCCCATCGCGTGACACGTCGGCGGTGGCGTTGGGCAGAATTGCGGTGAAATCTGCCGCCAATGTGATATTGTTAAGCCACCGTACAACTTCTGGCCTTTATTTCGGATGAGTCGACACTTTGCTACGTATTTGAAGCGCCGCGGAACGAGAGGGAAAAGCCGCAGGACGCCGCATTGTTGTACCGTTATAGAGCGTGATCGTAGACGTCTTTGAAAAAAATTTCGAACCTGTGTGTTGCAATGAGGGACAATTACGGGGTTTCGAAAAAGTGACCCTTTAATTCTGTAGCACAATGTATTTATTATACACTTGTAAGACGCGTATATTTCTATTGTCTATTGTCAAACCACAATTTATGAAAGATTTTTATATTTTATTAATAGGATTAAGTAGGAATAATTAATACTTGTCATGTTGGAAATAATTGTGGTAGCAGGGAATGTCTGCACCAAAGTACTGTTGGCAGGAGAGACCGCACATTGATATAATTTTAGAAAGGGCGGGAGAGACCGCGTATGGATATATTTTAAGAAAAGAGCGGGAAAGACCGCGCATTGATACATTTTGTAATGGTATCAGGGATTGTCTGCAAAAGAACGCATTGTTGGCGGGAGAGACCGCACTTTAGCGTTCGCAGGAAGTCAGTAGTAAGCGAGAAGTGAAGCGAGTCGGTAGCAGGTCTGAAGCGAGAGGTTGAGAGGAGCGGTGTGCCTGCCAGCCACCAGCTATGATTTATAAGAGATTATAAACGGATGTACAGAGACATCAGCTAACTATTATCGTAAGAGGAACTAACATTATTGTATTATTTTTTTGAGAAACTCAAGACTACTGAAGGTATGTTTGCGCAATGTTTGTTGTAAGATTATTGTGAAAAGTAAGTCCCATTTGAACGTTTGTAAAATCATTTCATTCAGAATATAATTAATTTTTGCCGGCAATATTGCATTACTGATTATAATCCATCCCAAAAACCATCAACGTAAAACTTTGCAAAATTTTATTGTTGTCAAGAAAAAGTTTAACTATGAATTACGTAACTTCAGTCAAATTAATTAAAGGATAACATCAGCTTTGCTATTAAAGAATAACGTCAGCTTTGGTAATAGATACAGCCACTTATTACGACGGCCCACCAGCAGCTAATAGAGTATAGTAAAACAGAGTAAGTATATTCATGTCGCAGTTCGATGGAGCAGTCAGATGGCGATCCAGTAACAGTAAAAAAGGTAAGGAACCGTTTTGAGTTATTGTAGGTAACGACTGAGGGCCACGACGACGACATATTCTAAGTTTCGTCGAAATAATCAGAAAATCACTTTTAATAAGCAGCATTTAAATTTGTATGCGAAGATTGAGAAAGAGAATTAATTTCAAAGGGAAGATTTCATTTGTTATTATTTAGCAAGAGATAGAAATCCTAAGGGAAGGTTTCATAGGTTATTGTAAAATGGAAGGTTTCATAGGATATTGTAGAAGGGAAGGCCGCGTAACAAAAGAGATATAGAGGAGACTGGAAGGTTTCATACTGAAGAGCCAAACAAACTGGTACACGTGCCTGATATTACGTACGGCGCCCGGAAGCACACAGAAGTGCCGCAACACGACATGGCGTGGACTCGACTAATGTCTGAAGTAGTGCTGGAGGGAACTGACACTATGAATCGTGTAGGGCTGTCCATAAATCCTTAAGAGTACGAGGGGGTAGACATCTCTTCTGAACAGCACGTTGCAAGGCGTCCCAGATATGCTCAGTAATGTTCGTGTCTGGGGAGTTTGATGGCTAGCGGAAGTGTTTAAATTCAGAAGAGTGTCCTGGAGCCACTCTGCAGCAATTCTGGTCGTGTGGAGTGTCGCATTGTCCTGCTGGAATTGCCCACGTCAGTCGGTATGCACAATGGACATGAATGGATACATGTGATCAGACAGGATGCATATGTACGTGTCACCTGGCAGAGTCATATCTAGACGTATCAGGTGTCCCATATCACTCCAAATGTACACGCCCCACACCATCACAGAGGCTCCACCAGGTTGAACAGTCCCTGCTGACAAGCAGGTTCCATGAATCCATGAGGTTGTGTCCGCACCCGTACACGTCCGTCTGCTCGATACAATCTGAAATGAGCCTCGTCCGACTAGGCTGCCTGTTTCCAGTCATTAACAGTCCAATTCTGGTGTGGAAGGGCCCAGGCGAGACGTAAGGCTTTGTGTCGTGCAGTCATCAAGGGTACACGAGTGGGCCTCTGGCTCCGAAAGCCCATATCGATGATGTTTCGTTGAGTGCTTTGCACGCTGACACTTGTTGATGGCCCACCACTGAAATCTGCAGCAATTTGCAGAAGGGCTACACTTATGTTACGTTGAACGATTCTCTTCAGTAGTCCCATTCTTGCCTCTTATTCGGCCGCAGCGATGTCAGAGATTTGATGTTTTACGGGATTCCTGATATTCACGGAACACTCGTGAAATGGTCGTACGGGAAAATCCTCACTTCATCGCTACCTCGGAGATGCTGTGTCCCATCGCTCGTCCGCCGACTATAGCACCACGTTCAAACTCACTTAAATCTTGATAACCACCATTATAACAGCAGTAACCGATCTAACAACTGTGCCACACACTTGTCTGATTTAGGCGTCGCGGACCGCAGCGAAGTATTCTGCCTATTTACATATCTCTGTATTTGAATACGCATGCCTGTGCCAGTTTCTTCGACGCTTGAGTGTAAAATTATAGCCCGCTGGGGTCCTACGAAATAGCAGATTTAGCTTTGCCACGATAGCCGGTAATGTGGTTTATGTATGTTTATTTTCGTCCCTCCGTTTTGAGAAGTACTAATTTCGATTTTTCCTTATTATTTTTCTTTCATTACAACAGTATTCTCTCCTCAGGCATTAACATACGTCAACGGGGACAGATGAAAATGTGTGCCCCGACCGGGACTAGAACCCGGGATCTCCTGCTTACATAGAGCTAAGCAGCTAAGGGTGTTCATTTCATTGTAATTTCATTCTAACGAGCTGTATGGTCACCGATGGTATCTGTTCTTTCGGACATGTCCGAAAGGACAGATACCATCTTAATATATATATATATATATATATATATATATATATATATATATATATATATATATATATATATATATATATATATATAGTATTCTCTCCATCCTTCTGATTTTCTTTTCTATTTTATATTTAATTTTCAATGATAACCAATATCACCGGTGAATTAATAAAAATATTTCTTGTAATTTACTTGTTGAATAACCTGTAATAAATCATTAAATGATGTATTTTCACAGTGTTAAAACGGTGTCTCCCATATTCACAGGAATAAAACAGAGATATAAAATTGTAATTATTTAAAAGACGTCAGACATTATAATCTGACCAGTATCAACAATATTGTAACTTACCCGTCTATTGGTAAAAACATAAGTGGACATACGTTTTGGTGTTTTGTCACTTGTTTGAGGTATCAGCTTTTACAAATTATGTAGTCGTTGCCAGCGCTAGACCACCTTTACACAAAAGATAGGACCGAACTGGAAAATTTTTTATCGTAAGATAATTAGAATCTATCAGGATTAATTTTACTCAAACAAATGATTCAAGATCAAGACATGTAATCACAGAATAATATAGGCAATAAATTAATAAAATGTGCGTACGTACAGTGATGAGAGCTGTTTCTCAAATTACGTTTCATTCGTATCGCTGTCTCCTTTATGCAGGTTTCAAAACCAACACTAAAATATCTTGAACAAAGGTAATCATTCGTACAGCTGTGTTTTACAATGAAGGAGGCTGCGTGGTAAGTCAGAAAGAATACGGCAGGATCCGAAGTATTAATTTTCACTAACATGTGTTTTTGTATGTGCTTAGGTTTTCGTTGCTGAAGCAAGTTACCATAACGTGATGAAGGCAGCTTGCAGTGATGGCCGAAACTTTGGTCCACTTTGCAATATAATGTCTAAGACATGAATTTTGTAAAACTAAGTAGGTATAAATGAACTTCGGATTCAGTAGCCGGCTGTTGTGACCGAGCGGCTCAAGGCGCTTCAGTCCGGAACCGCGATGCTGCTACGGTCGCAGGTTCAAATCCTGCCTCGGACATGGATGTGTGTGATGTCTTTAGGTTAGTTAGTATAAGTAGTTCTAAGTTTAGGACCTCAGATGTTAAGTCCCATAGTGCTTAGAGCCATTTTTGAACTCCAGTAATCGCACTTTCTGGACCGTAGACTAAGGAATCCCGTATCACCGAACTACACACATCAAAAAAAGTTTTGCATCACCCCAGTTCCTAGAACTCCTGAAGATAAACATTGACTGTGTATATTGTATCACAGACACAGTCCCTTTGACTGTTAAGAGATGTCACTAAACCCGCCCAAAGGTGTAAACAACCATGCATGAGCAGCGCCTATTAGACGGAGGGGGTCCGACAGCCGATCAGTTCCAGACATTCCACTAGGAAGCAGGCACACGGCTCGTTTTGCATGTAGTTCAACCATGCTAAGACATTCAAAACAGCGGTTCGATCGTATCCGCATTGTTACTTTGTGCCAGGAAGGGTTCTCAACAAGAAAAGTGTCCAGGCGTCTCGGAGTGAACCAAAGCGATGTTGTTCGGACATGGAGGAGGTACAGAGAGACAGGAACTGTCGATGAAATGCCTTGCTCAGGCCGCTCAAGGGCTACTCCTCCAGTGGATGACCGCTGCCTACGGATTATGGCTCGGAGGGGCCCTGAAAGCAACGCCACCATGTTGAATAATGCTTTCCGTGCAGCCACAGGACGTCGTGTTACGACTCAAACTGTGCGTAATAGGCTGCATGATACGCAACTTCACTCCATGGCTAGGTCCATCTTTGCAACGACGACACCATGCAGCGCGGTACAGATGGGCCCAACAACATGCCGAGTGGACCGTTCAGGATTGGCACCACGTTCTCTTCACCGACGAGGGTCGCATATGCCTTCAACCAGACAATCGTCGGAGGCGTGTTTGGAGTCAACACGGTCAGGTTGAACGCCTTAGACACACTGTCCCGCGTGTGCAGCTAGGTGGAGTTTCCCTGCTGTTTTGGAATGGCATTATGTGGGGTCGACGTACGCCGCTGGTGGTAATGGAAGGCGCCGTAACGGTTGTTAATACGTGAATGCCATCTTTCGACCAATAGTGCAACCATATCGGCAGCATATTGGGGAGGCATTCGTCTTCATGGACGACAATGTCGTCCTCATCTTGCACATCTTGTGAATGACTTCCTTCAGGATAACGACATCGCTCGACTAGAGTGACCAGCATGTTCTCCAGACATGAACCCTATCGAAATGCCTGGGATAGATTGAAAAGGGCTGTTTATGGACAACGCGACCCACGAACCACTCTGAAGGATCTACGGCATATCGCCGTTGAGGAGTGGGACAATCTGAATCAAAAAATGGTTCAAATGGCTCTGAGCACTATGGGACTTAACATCTATGGTCATCAGTCCCCTAGAACTTAGAACCTAACTAACCTAAGGACATCACACAACACCCAGTCATCACGCAATCTGAATCAACAGCGCCTTGATGAACTTGTGGATAGTATGCCACGACGAATTCAGGCATGCATCAATGCAAGAGGACGTGTTACTGGGTATTAGAGGTACAGCAATCTGGACAACCACTCTGAAGGTCTCGCTGTATGGTGGTATAACATGCAATGTGTGGTTTTCATGAGCAATAAGAAGGGTGGAAATGATGTTTGTGTTGATCTCTATTCCAATTTTCTGTACCGGTTCCGAAAGTCTCGGAACCGAGGTGACGTAAAACATTTTTGATGTGGGCGTACTTTAAGCTGGGTTTACACTAGTAAGTCGCTTGCAGAAGTTATTGCTGCAAGTTATTGCGAGTCGCTTGCAGCTTTGTTTACACAGTAGCACAAGAATGAAGCAAGATTCTTCCGCAAGTTCTTTGGTAAGAAACTTGCGTCAACAACTTGCTGATACTGTTTACATATGCTTTCAGTACCACTACGAGTGTCAGCCAAAGTATAAAATGACAAGTAGGTGGGTGGGATATGCTGCAACTCTTGTCATTGTAATGAAAAACGTGAAAAAGAAAAACAGAAGTATTTGGGTTAGAGAGTGGATAATGACAAGATCGCAGAATGGTGCCTATAATAACCTTTTGCAAGAAGTTAGTATCAAGAGCATAGATACTTCTGAAAGTTTTGCAGAATGTCCTCAAATGATCTGGAGTGTTTGTAGACGTTTATAGCTCCCGTCATATTAAACGAGACACAAACTTCCGTACTGCTATTTCAACAAAGGAACGTTTGCTAGTCACTCTATGATTTATAGCTACAGGTGAGCTACGAATAAAATACACCTTTTGATTTATTTATGTGAAACATACAACCAAAAAAGGTTTGAATTTTGAAATCTTTTCTTTGTAGGAGACTCATACAAGTCCCTAATGTGTTTGTTTCATATTCCCGTCAGCACGATTTCTCTGATCGTACCCGATGTATGTAGAGCCATTTTTGACGTCTTGAAAAGGGAAAATTATTTGAATGTATGTGAAAACACAACAATGAAATTAAATTTTTACTGAAATAAACTGCATTTGACAGAATGGTATGCTTATAAAAATGTTTTTTTTTCTAATGCTCATAAAGTGGAAAGTGACAAGCTAATTAAATAGAACATGTAATAATTACATATCGTCTTTTTCTAGACTCCTAAAACTACAAGCGAGTGGATACAGGTGGCAAAGGGGTTGTGTCTTCAAGTTATGCTACTTTTTCTGTGTACTTCTTTCACAGATGTGTCGAATATCGACGAGATTTCATTTAACGCGCTCATCTTCCTCACTCCATCCTTAAAGTCCCGGTTATGCACGTTCCATATTTCGGGGTAGCTCTCCACGGCTTCAATAAAATGTTCTGTATCCTGCTTCATCCATTTCCGTTTCTCCTCCATTTCTGAAATTTGTTTGCATATAACACGTAAGATAGTTGTATAAAATTAAGTCACCACATTAAGTAAAATGTTAAATATGAGTGTTACGCAGACGACATACTTACTGTAACTTGGGCTTCCTACTTGCAGGAAATAGAAATAATTTCTAAAAGCTGCAAGTTACTTGCAGATGCTCCTTGCATGGTGTTCACAGTGGAAGCGGAAAACGTGCAGCAAGTCACTTCCGCAATAAATTGCTACGGTCGCAAGTCGACTTGGCGACATGTTTACACTCGCAAATCGCGCGGCAAATTCCTCCGCGCAAGTAAATTGCTGCAATAACTTGCTAGTGTAAACCGAGCATTAGGCTGTCTTTGTGTTGCAAAGTAGCGACAGCTAGATGTTTACAAGGAGGGTGGTTCATGTAAGTCGAATTGCGGATGAGAATAAAGCCCACTTCTAGCAAAAATTGCTCGCTTGCCGTCATCTTGTCGATGTCGTTCGTAAGACCGCGGCGCTTGACATTGTTCTGTTGTTAAGAACCATTTGCAGATGTTGCGCTGCATTTCCCGTTGAAAGCACCGTTAAATAACCTGAGCAGCGGTACGTGCAACCGTTTTACATCAGTCTGACGCCCGTCACACAACAGTCTTTCACTGAGTTTAATGCCGTACACCTGAAGAAATGTCTGAGAATGGGTTGTAAGACAATATTCCAAAGCCTTGCGCAATTTGTAAATTGCTCTAGAGAGTTTATGGAGTGGAAGCACTGTACTTTACTAGAAGCACTGTTCCAACTTCATATTTCTCTCCTAGCAGCAAAGCTGTTACTGTATTTACGAGCTATGAAAGAACAAGTGATTAACTACCGCCCGCCCGTTTCTAATTTTATGGTAACTGGTTTAAAGAGGCGTGACCTGACGAAGTTTCGGCTACAATTACAAAGCAGCTTGATGAGGGCGTAAGCTGTTTCCACAACAGTTAAAAGAATAAATGCGTACTTGCGTTGCTTCGACAACTGTACTGTTTTCTACGTTTGTTAACTTTCATCTCGCTAATTTTACACAAATGAGCTCTCACTGTAGACACACTTAATTTACCGTACATAGTTTGGTTTCGTCTTCGTCGAAATTTTGCACTTGCGATGGTGTCAAACTGCTAACAGTTTCTTTCAGTTATAAATCTTGAACAGTTATGTTGCAGTAACGATATTGACCACAGAGTTACTGCGAATAAGGACAACGTCGTGGGTCAGTCCTTGACTAGCCTGCCCGGTCTGATTTTTCATCCTCAGAGAATCTCTAGGACGCGATGGACAGACGTGTACTCTCATACCAGAAGTATTCATGAACTGACACAGCATGTGTTTAAAGTTTGACAAGAAATGTCTCAAGATGGCATTGGGAAACTATTTGCCTCCTTGCCTCAATGAATGCAACAGTATATTTGTGCCCATGCTGATCATTCCACATATTGATACTGATGGAGTGAAAGCTTAATCCTCTAACGCCCGTTACGCGAAGAATATCTCAGTATCTGACTGATACTTCATCGTCTAGCACTTTCCAATGTGCGTGCACTGATGAGCCGAGCATTATGACGGCTGATGACGTTGCGGACTGGTGACGTGGAGAGGAAAGTACAGTACACATGGAATTGAAGAATCACTTCTTCGAAACCCCGTAATTCTCTCCCACCTCGAGCATAAGTTTGAAAATGGTTCAAATGGCTCTGAGCATTATGGGACTTAACATCTGAGGTCATCAGTCCCCTGGACTTACAACTACTTAAACCTAACTAACCTAAGGGCAGTACACACACCCATGCCCGAGGCAGAATTCGAGCCTGCTACCGTAGCAACAGCGCGGTTCAGCACCGAAGCGCCTAGAACCGGCTCATAAGTCTGAAATTCGGCGCAAAAGTACCTACAACCTGCCTCTGTTATCGTGCAAGAAAAGCGTGGCTCCTGCAACCGGAGCCTCGCGCTGGGCAAGGTGTCGTCACTTGCGTGAAAAAGGTCACAGCTCGGAACCTCATGTGAGGTGTGTTAATGACGTCACAATGCTACCAATTTACACCCCAGTTTTAGCCAACTCCCTCATGGACATGTCACACAGTGAGAAGTTCGTCATAGCCCCTCTTACCATTATTTCATGCCATATTTTGACGTCTCTCAATGAAGGTCAGAACCGCGACATCTAGAGTTGAAATCAGTCGTTTCCTTATGGGTGGCCGTGGTAAATATTTCACACACACATCGCTGTTCAGAATCGACACGAAAAGGCCTCAGGGAGTGGCATGAAGGGGAATGAAACCATCCGTTTCTCTGGGGCTTTGATTCTCACACATTCCGCGGTCGAAAACGACTCTTGTCAATGCGATGAGCAACAAGAATATGTTACTGACAATCTTTCGTCAGTGCTGATGCCCCCGGACGTTTCAGCCCTGCTCCAACGACATTGCTGGGTTGCTTCCCCACTGAATGTGATCACACTCCTTTGGAGTAGAGCGCGACCGCGGATTTCGCTCTCTTGTACAGGGTGGAACCAGTAGCCACCGTTCAAAACCATTCGAGGCGGTTTGAAGCGTTCCGAAACAACAAACCGTACTTATTCTTTTTCAAACCTCTTATTTTCCGCCATACTGTGACGATATCACATCGGAGTGCAACATTAACATGTGTGTTGATAAAACAGCACTGGATGGTAAGTATTAATTAATTCAATTACTGGAGAAGTAAAGTGCCTATCCAAATTTTCATACAGCAAGCACCAACTTCAACAGCGCTATGACTGAAACGAACCAGGCAAGCCGGCCGGTGTGGCCGAGCGGTTCTGGGCGCTTCAATCTGGAAGCGCGCGACCGCTACGGTCGCATTTTGAAATCCTGCCTCGGGCATGGATGTGTGTGATGTCTTTAGGCTAGTTAGGTTTAAGTAGTTCTAAGTTCTAGGGGACTGATGACCTCAAATTTTAAGTCCCATAGTGCTCAGAGCAATTTGAACCATTTTTGAACCAGGCAAGACATTTTCGTATTAACAGTCTTTACCATTGTATCAGGATGTTACAGTCAACTCCATGGTTTGCCAAAGTAAAGTATTTGTTAGAATATTTGTCTCATACTCATATTCCGATCCAAAGTTCCCCGTCCATTTTATTAACTGTGTATTTTTGCGTCACTTTCTGCGGTCAAACTGTAGAAGATAGTTAATTTTGATGTTACGACAATCTTGCAGTGTCAGTAAAAAGTAACTTCCAAGAATAATTGTTTACTTTTAATTCGAAGAGACAAGAAGTGTGGTCGCCTTGGTAAGTTCATTTTAATTAGATTTCTTACGTTTAAATTTGCTTTTTCGGAAAATTAACTTTACGTAAATATGGCAGTCATTAAGCCACCTAAGAATATGTCAGTCTGCCTCCATCTTGTTTGCAAGCAAAATTGTTGCCACAAAAGTCATTCAAGTAAATCTACTTCTGGCACATTAAAAGATTATATAAAAGTATTGAAAATGCTCCTTCAGAGTTGGCGACCAAAATAATCGTAGTAGATACAGTTTTCTTTCAGTGGATCTGTCGTAAGGTAAGGCTACATAGCTGCAAGCTGTTTGCTATGGGGATGCGGATAAAACCAAATCCAGGAAGGCCATATAAAGCGCTGTGTGTGTAATAACGTGTGTGGCGTACCAGCTCTTAAAATCGAACATCATTATCCACACCTCGCTTTGGAGAGAAGTTTAAAACATAAATAGGTGTCTTGCTAATAATAGTTTTCTATTAGGTAACACATGTCAAAACTTGTGTTGGACATTGTTGTTAGGGCGTTAGTAAAAACAGTGCTATGTTGTGCTCTGCTGGGCGAACTAAAAGCCGTATTTTTCTGAGAAGCGATACATAGTCAGCACGGGAGGGACGAAGGGTCGTCTTTTTTGTACTGCAGTCCCGGCAGGTAGCGGTACACGCGCGGGGTGCCGTAAACCCGACCGTTAAACAAACATTCCGTAGCGCGGTCAACGCTAAGAACGATACAGAAAGTGTTCTGCACATTATTACTTCCACATTAAGCAAATCATACAGCTAAACATTGTCACATTCATGGTTAAAAGGCATTCGTTTTCCTGTTACGTAACATAAGAAAAGGTTCGATTACACACGATTCGGACATTTAAAATACAAAGGCGAATCTGTCACACGTGGAACTGGTGGGTTCGTTTACATGCTGTAGGAACTGAAGGTAGGCAAACCTCACGCAATGGGGGGCCAAGGGGCTGCTAACCCTCAAGCACTAGAGCAGCTGCCAGGCTGATGTGGTGTCGAACTTTCTGAAGGGGCATTTCTAACATGTCAACAAGCGTGCGAGGGTGGCACTGACGGGAAGGGAGGGGAGTGTTAGAGGGACCCTTAGCTATTTTACTCACGCACATGGTTAATGTTTCACTCTCGGGTGGTGACGCAACAGGACGGAGGAAAACAGGAGGTAAAAAAGTATAAGTATGGTTTGCTGTTTCGGAACACGTTCAGATTCCGTCGAATGGTTTTGAACAGTCACTAGTGATTCGATCCTGTACAAGAGGGCGAAAGTTACGGTCGAGCTGCACTCCAAATGGGTGCGATCATATTCGTTGTAGTTACTGAAAGGTTGAAACGTCCGGAGGTGTCAGCGTTGACGAATTGACGAAAGATTATCAAGGACATATTCCTGTTACTCATCGCTTTTCGAACAATCGTTTTCGACTGCGATATGTGTGGGAATCAAGGCCCCAGGGAAAGGGGTGGTTTCATTGACGCCCTTTATGCCACCTCTTGAGATCTTTTTGTGTCGATTCCGAGTGGCGGTCTGTCTGAAATGCTTTCCTCGGCCACCTGTAAGAAAACCATATGATTCCAACGCTGCGTGACACGGTTCTGAGCTCCATCATAGAGGTGTCATAGAGGGCTGAGGTGAAATGTGTGTGAGAGGGGCTGTGACGACCTTATCATCGTATGACCCATTCACAGTTGCACTGGGTTAGAATTGTGGCAAAATTTGGTGTCAGTGTGACATCATTAACCGACCTTACAGCTCCATGAACTTCTGAGCTGTGGCCTTCTTTCGCAGGTATCGACACTTTGCTGTATGAAGTGGCGTCGTGGCATCACAGGCTGCCGTGCTTTTTCACCATTTTAGAGGAAAGTTGTAGGCGCCTTTGAGCCAAATTTCAAACTTATGCATTGCAATGGGAGGCAGTTACGGGGGTTTCCAAAAGGTGTTCATTTAATTTTGTTGCACAATGTATATAAATTGAGCAGAGACGAATGGGGAATCATTTCAGCAAAGATCTTAATATAAGCAGCTTTGAAAGGGACAGACAGTTACTGCTGTAGTTGGGAAACTCCCCTAACACATGCGACTTTGAAAGGGGCAGACAATTACGACCTTGCACCTGAAAGCGAGCATCAAAGAAGCGATGAAAGGCGGTCGGCTGTTCGTGTGGCCCAGTCGTGAGTATCGATGGAGAGTGGTTGAAGGATGGCGGAACCACGAGTAGAACAGGCTGAAAGGAGCACAAAAAGATTTCAAAAATGGTTCAAATGGCTCTGAGCACTATGGGACTTAACAACTGTGGTCATCAGTCCCCTAGAACTTAGAACTAATTAAACCTAACTAATCTAAGGGCATCACACATATCCATGCCCGAGGCAGGATTCGAACCTGTGACCGTACCGGTCGCGCGGTTCCAGACTGTAGCGCCTAGAACCGCTCGGCCACTCCGGCCGGCACAAAAAGATTTACTGATTGTCCAGGTGTATATGCCAACTTCAGAACATGATGAACAAATTGTGGAGGAAACGTACAATGTAATAGAGAGAATAATGGACCAAAAAGAAATGCTGCCAAATAGTAATGGGAGACTGGAACGGCACTGTGGGAAAAGGGAAAGAGGGAAACATAGTAGGCAGTCATGGTCTTGGAAAGAGAAATGATAGAGATGAATGGCTAATTGACTTCAGCAAAAAAAATGGTGAAAGGGTCCTGTAGCCACCTTTCATTAGTCCGGTAACCCATTTTCATTACCATTTCTCTTTCTTTTCCTTGTTTCTCTATTCTCTTTACTCTCATAGTAGTGTGATTGAATGAATGTGGTTGTGTGTCACGTTGCTAGACGGTGGCGTAGTCTGCTGCAGAAAGTCTGCGATAGTCGTACAGGTTCAGCAGCAGTTGCACAGAATAGCCAACTCTCGTAGTGGTCAAGTCGGCAAAGAGGTTTCCGCTACTTGTGAGAAATCCACCTGCGTTAGGTTGGTGGCGGAAATGGCATCTTGGGGTTTTCCGGTCCACGCGGAGCGTGGAAGAGGCTGGAGAAGCGGGAGGCAGTCTGCCGCCGGTACGGGAAGCGTACACAGTTGTGCTCCAGTCGAAGAAGGGTGAGTTAGACTGACCGCGTGGCGCGTTGTTACTTGGCGAGGGGAGAGCTGTTAGCCTTTGGTCTCGCTTTTCAAATCTGGAAGATTGCTTTGCCTTGTCGCAGCAAGGAATGCAAAACTTTGGCAGATTTTTCTTTTAGCGAATTTCTGTAGCAGACTTGGATCCGCCGGAAGAGCGCCACACAAAGGTGTCGATAAGAAGTGAGCACTCGCTTCTGTATGAATGTCTGTTTGCCTTCAGCTGTGCCTGTATAAGCTTTCTCCTTTCTAAATATTTAGAGCCTTGCCTTCTCGTAAATTTTCCTTACTTTCCGTGTCTTTCGTCCGTGGGGAGCCAACCACGTGGTAGAACATTATAGTTGTTGGGCTACCGGCATCACTAACTGTCCGATCGCATGTTTGTTTTAGAAAATGTTAACATGATTGTATGATGTGATATTGTTGGAATTTGGCACTATACCTAGAAATTGTGCCTCCACAAACCACGTGTTATCAGGAATCGTGTACATGTCTCACATCCTTAGTTTAGGAATAAATGATTTTATCTACAATTTTCTCTTCTGTTCCGAGATTACGTTTTTGCGCCTAAGCCACTCACCTCGTAGCTTTCCCATTAGCACATCCAATGCGTTTCCTTATGCACAGGTCCAGTGATTAGTCTCCTCTTGTATTTTATAACAAATGCTTTAGATTAAGTCATATTTTCAGGTGTGTTGCTGGGAGCTGATCTTATGCAGTGTTCATGCATTTTCTATTTTATTTTAAATGTTTGATTGTCGTGAACAGCGCACGGGCAATACTATTAATTACATCGTATCCGCTGTGAGCGGCCTCACAACGTATGCATTTTTGTGAGTTTTTGGTCTGTGATCAAATTAATTTATTTTCCGACTCGACCAAATCTTTGTCTAGTTGTATGGTTTGAGTCGGTGGCGACCCTATTCTTCTCACGTTGATTTCATAAGCAATAAGTATTTCCATTCCCAATAATAAGGAATAACCCGTAGTAACAGGTTAGTTACAATGGTTCGAATGGCTCTGAGCACTATGGGACTTAACAGCTATGGTCATCAGTTCCCTAGAACTTAGAACTACTTAAACCTAGCTAACCTAAGGACATCACACAACACCCAGTCATCACGAGGCAGAGAAAATCCCTGACCCCGCCGGGAATCGAACCCGGGATCCCGGACTACAACAGGGAAAGGCAGCTGATAGTGGCAAACACGTGGTTCAAGATCCACAGGAGGAGGCTCTACACTTCGAAATCACCAGCGGATAAATACACGAACCAAATCAATTTTATACTAGTAGAAGAAAGATGCAGGAATGGAACCAAGAAGGTGCACACATTACCAGGTGCAGATATTAACAGCGATCCCAGCTTACTTGTGGCAGAAATACACTCCTGGAAATTGAAATAAGAACACCGTGAATTCATTGTCCCAGGAAGGGGAAACTTTATTGACACAGTCCTGGGGTCAGATACATCACATGATCACACTGACAGAACCACAGGCACATAGACACAGGCAACAGAGCATGCACAATGTCGGCACTAGCACAGTGTATATCCACCTTTCGCAGCAATGCAGGCTGCTATTCTCCCATGGAGACGATCGTAGAGATGCTGGATGTAGTCCTGTGGAACGGCTTGCCATGCCATTTCCACCTGGCGCCTCAGTTGGACCAGCGTTCGTGCTGGGCGTGCAGACCGCGTGAGACGACGCTTCATCCAGTCCCGAACATGCTCAATGGGGGACAGATCCGGAGATCTTGCTGGCCAGGGTAGTTGACTTACACCTTCTAGAGCACGTTGGGTGGCACGGGATACATGCGGACGTGCATTGTCCTGTTGGAACAGCAAGTTCCCTTGCCGGTCTAGGAATGGTAGAACGATAGGTTCGATGACGGTTTGGATGTACCGTGCACTATTCAGTGTCCCCTCGACGATCACCAGTGGTGTACGGCCAGTGTAGGAGATCGCTCCCCACACCATGATGCCGGGTGTTGGCCCTGTGTGCCTCGGTCGTATGCAGTCCTGATTGTGGCGCTCACCTGCACGGCGCCAAACACACACACGACCATCATTGGCACCAAGACAGAAGCGACTCTCATCGCTGAAGACGACACGTCTCCATTCGTCCCTCCATTCACGCCTGTCGCGACACCACTGGAGGCGGGCTGCACGATGTTGGGGCGTGAGCGGAAGACGGCCTAACGGTGTGCGGGACCGTAGCCCAGCTTCATGGAGACGGTTGCAAATGGTCCTCACCGATACCCCAGGAGCAACAGTGTCCCTAATTTGCTGGGAAGTGGCGGTGCGGTCCCCTACGGCACTGCGTAGGATCCTACGGTCTTGGCGTGCATCCGTCCTTCGCTGCGGTCCGGTCCCAGGTCGACGGGCACGTGCACCTTCCGCCGACCACTGGCGACAACATCGATGTACTGTGGAGACCTCACGCCCCACGTGTTGAGCAATTCGGCGGTACGTCCACCCGGCCTCCCGCATGCCCACTATACGCCCTCGCTCAAAGTCCGTCAACTGCACATACGGTTCACGTCCACGCTGTCGCGGCATGCTACCAGTGTTAAAGACTGCGATGGAGCTCCGTATGCCACGGCAAACTGGCTGACACTGACGGCGGCGGTGCACAAATGCTGCGCAGCTAGCGCCATTCGACGGCCAACACCGCGGTTCCTGGTGTGTTCGCTGTGCCGTGCGTGTGATCATTGCTTGTACAGCCCTCTCGCAGTGTCCGGAGCAAGTATGGTGGGTCTGACACACCGGTGTCAATGTGTTCTTTTTTCCATTTCCAGGAGTGTAGAAACAAGAATGAAAAAACTGAAGAAGGGGCCTTGGTGAAGAATTGAGATCTAGAGAAGATAAGATCCAACAAAGAACAAGTTACAGAAATGCTGTCACGTGAGTTTCTAAAGACATTACGAGACAAAGAACCACCTGACAATGTCAACGAGTACTGGAATATGCTGAAAGAAGGAATCATTAAAGTAGGACAACAAAATATAGGATATGTAAGAGGGAAAAGGTCAAAAAAACCATAGGTCACACAAAAAATGATTTCCAAGATGGAGGAGAGAAGAAAATTTAAAAACAAGAGCACTGAAGATGCAGGAAAGATATACTGAAGGTTAAATAATTGTAAGTAGGCTGTTTAGGTTTTTTTATTGGCAACGCCACGTAGCGTTCTGTATGAAAATCACTGACTGTGCTGTGTGCAATCTGTGGCTGATTGGCATTGTTGGAATATTCGCTATTGTAGTGCTGGGCAGTTGGCTGTTAACAGCACGTAGCGTTGCGCAGTTGGAGGTGAGCCGCCAGCAGTGGTGGATGTGGGGAGAGGGATGGCGGAATTTTGACAGCGGACGATCTGGGCGTGTGTCCATCAGAAAGAGTAAATTTGTAATATTGGATATCATGGACTGAGATATATATTATGACTTTTGAACACTATTAAGGTAAATAGATTGTTTGTTCTCTATCAAAATCTTTCTTTTGCTAACTATGCCTATCAGTAGTTAGTGCTTTCAGTAGTTTGAATGTTTTATTTAGCTGGCAGTAGTGGCGCTCGCTGTATTGCAGTAGTTCGAGTAACGAAGATTTTTGTGAGGTAAGTGATTTGTGAAACGTATAAGTTAATTTAGTCAGGACCATTCTCTTGTAGGGATTATTGAAAGTCAGATTGCGTTGCGTTAAAAAAATATTGTGTGTCAGTTTAAGCACAGTCATGCATAAATTTTTCTAAGGGGACGTTTCATATGTCCACCCTTAGCCGAGGATACCTCACTGGAATCTTCTGATTTTTTCTTGTAGTTTGTGTAATTAGTGTAGCTATTGTTTATTGCTAGCGCGTAATTGTAGAGAGAATCTTCTTTGTAGTTGTAGTTTTTCATTGTTGTACAGTAAAACAGTTGTGGCATGCATGCAGATTCGCACCAAGTATTTCGCAGCTGCGCTTGCAGTTAACTAGATATTATTTTCAGTGCTATGCTACTGTTTTTTCTTATTTTGCTGCCGGCCGAAGTGGCCGTGCGGTTAAAGGCGCTGCAGTCTGGAACCGCAAGACCGCTACGGTCGCAGGTTCGAATCCTGCCTCGGGCATGGATGTTTGTGATGTCCTTAGGTTAGTTAGGTTTAACTAGTTCTAAGTTCTAGGGGACTAATGACCTCAGCAGTTGAGTCCCATAGTGCTCAGAGCCATTTGAACCATTTTTTTCTTATTTTGCTCTTCAAATTGTGCTTTTCTGTGTTATCGTGTGAAATATTGTGACAATAATGGCGTGTGGAAAACGTAATACTAGGCTCCAAAGTAAACTGAGAAATGACAGTGAAGACGAAAGCAGTGTGTTAGCGCCACCGTGTAATAAATTAACTAACGTTCAAAGTAGTAATTTGGTAAATGTGCATAGGGAAATGGAGCGGGCTGCAAATAATGGTGTAGACAGTGAAACAATTAGTGAACAGGGAAACATTATCGATCGATCGGTCGGCAACAGCGCGCCTCAGGAATCCGAAATGACAGGACACGATCTTGCAAATACTGTAGATTCAGGTTTTGCGTCCTCGCTGTTTTCGCAAATAAGTCAAGACACATTTTCTGCTTTTCAAAATGCGAATATTGCCGGTTCAAATACACTGCCGAATAGCACTGAGGAACATGTTTCAGACACCAGTGGATTGTTATTACAGTTAATGTAACAAATGGGACAAAGGCTAAAAAATTAGACACAACGCTTGAACAAAATCAGAAACAAATGGGACAAAATCTTCAAAAGTTAGACATGATGGAACAAAATCAGAAACAAACACAGCAACAGCTTCAAAAGTTAGACTCATAGGAACAAATGCTTGAACAAACACGTGAAGGTTTAACTGCTGAGTTACTTAAAATCGAATCGAAATGTCAAAAAGTCGGTAATGACGTAAAAACACAAATTTGTGAGCATTTTCAACCCATTTTTTCACGTCATGAAAATGCATTACAGAATCAAGAAGCAGCTATAAAAGAACTGCAAACTATTGTTCATGAAAATCACGACACCTTGCAAGCTAAAATTGAGTCAGTTGCATCAACCGATTCGGTTACGCAACTTGCAAAAACTCAGGAAGACTTAAAGAACACAGTAGATACGATTTCAACACAAATGGACACTCTGAAACTTGGTTCAGAAAAACACACTGAGGAAATCTGTTCACTATCGGAGAAAGTAGCCGAACTTTCGGATCAGTTCACTAACTTATCTACAAAGGTAGATGATGATCTGAATGACACAAGACCTGTAGCCTTCACTGACACAGAAGAGTATGATGAAATTAGAAAATTCAAACAAAATGAAAATCAAATCAATACACAGTACAAAAGAGAAATCCGGGAAGTACAAGATCAGTTGACGCAGGTGATACAAGAATTACATATTTCAGAGGACACACACGCTCCAATACAGGAAGAGGGACATAGAAATACTTAACAGCCACAAAATAATAACACGAGGCACTTCGGAAACTACGAAAGAAATTGGCAAGGTACACCGAATTTTGAGATGGAACCGCCGAAACGAAGTAACAGTGACCGATATTCGACTTGCCGACATGATGATTTTGACTATAAGCTGTTTATTACTACACGTAAATTCAAAACATTTAAGAATTCCGACAACGACATTCATCCACAAGTGTGGCTTCATCAATTCTCTCATTCTTTTCCTCCCAACTGGTCATTAGAGCACAGATTAGAATTTATGTGTGGCTATTTAGAGAATGAACCAGCTGTAAGAATGAGATCGGTCATTCACGATTGTCACAGTGAAGGAGAATTTTATCATGCCTTCCTCTCAGCATATTGGTCTCAAGCTACACAAGACCGAGTAAAACATAGCATCATAATGATGAAACATTTCTAACAATCTGGAAATTCCAGTCTTGTCAAATATTTTGAAGACATGTTGCACAAGAATCAGTACCTGTCAAACCCATTTGCTTAATCAAATTGCCTGAACATTTACGACATATTATTGTGGCAGGACGTTGCAAAGACGACATTGAAGCTTTTCAGGGACTCTTACAAGAATTTGAAATCGACACTGACAATCGCGGGACGCGAAAACAGGAACACAACAATTACAGGTCACATCCGTCACAATTCCACGAGGAAAGAAATAATAACTGGACACGACAAGGCTATTCTTACAACGTAAATCGTGACCAAAACAGACTCCACCCATATGACAACCGTTGGCAGAGTAGTAATTATTACAGGGAAAGATCACCTCTCCGCAGTAATGACTATCACAAAGAGACGTTAAGAGAAACAGACAATATGGGAACCAACATTATTACTATCAAGTGAGACAGAACAAGGTCAGACGCAACAGTCCACCGCACAGTTACGATTCCGGAAGAAATTCCCCACCACGTGACCGGCAAGAAAGAAACTATGGAATCTTCCGACATGTCGACAGACGATATAATCGTAACGACAGACCTGAATTTCGTCAGAACTGGCGAGATTCAAACAGGGCAGGGCCTTCTCGTCAAGATGAATTTGTAGAAGTTAGTCTCCTAATCCTAATAACGACGCGCGCTAACAAAGAGACAGACAATGACTCGCACCGCAGGCAGCCACGTGCGCTGGCTGCCTCAGAGAAAAATAACATAGATGCTAACCTTGAGAAAAATTCCAGTATTCTTTACCGACGTATACTGCATGATAATTGCGTTCAAGCTGAAACTCTGAGTACTATGAAGAGTAAAGGATTGCACCACATTTCACATGTAAAACCGTTTATTGAAAGATAATCTGCTTTTTAACTTAGTCTTTGCCATAAAATTTTTCACTTCACGCTACTAGTACAATTTGTCACACTAAAAAACTGTTAACATGCAACAATATTTTGAAGTTAACTATCCAGTCTAGAACCTAGAGAACATATTTAGACAGTGAAACTTCCTGGCAGATTAAAACTGTGTGCCCGACCGAGACTCGAACTCGGGATCTTTGCCTTTCGCGGGCAAGTGCTCTACCAACTGAGCTACCGAAGCACGACTCACGCCCGGTACTCACAGCTTTACTTCTGCCAGTACCTCGTCTCCTACCTTCCAAACTTTACAGAAGCTCTCCTTTCATATCAGCGCACACTCCGCTGCAGAGTGAAAATCTCATTCTGGAAACATCCCCCAGGCTGTGGCTAAGCCATGTCTCCGCAGTATCCTTTCTTTCAGGAGTGCTAGTTCTGCAAGGTTCGCAGGAGAGCTTCTGTAAAGTTTGGAAGGTAGGAGACAAGGTACTGGCAGAAGTAAAGCTGTGAGTACCGGGCGTGAGTCGTGCTTCGGTAGCTCAGTTGTTAGAGCACTTGCCCGCGAAAGGCAAAGGTCCCGAGTTCGAGTCTCGGTCGGGCACACAGTTTTAATCTGCCAGGAACTTTCATATCAGCGCACACTCCGCTGCAGAGTGAGAATCTCATTCTGGAAACATCCCCCAGGCTGTGGCTAAGCCATGTCTCCGCAATATCCTTTCTTTCAGGAGTGCTAGTTCTGCAAGGTTCGCAGGAGAGCTTCTGTAAAGTTTGGAAGGTAGGAGACGAGGTACTGGCAGAAGTAAAGCTGTGAGCACCGGGCGTGAGTCGTGCTTCGGTAGCTCAGTTGGTAGAGCAATTGCCCGCGAAAGGCAAAGGTCCTGAGTTCGAGTCTCGGTCGGGCACACAGTTTTAATCTGCCAGGAAGTTTCATATCAGCGCTTACTCCGCTGCAGAGTGAAAATCTCATTCTGAAAATATTTAGACAGTATTTACGAGTGCATTGTTATAGTGAACAGACAACACCGTGTTATTGTGTGTGTACATTCTTGCTTGTTGGTTGCATGGTTACGTAACTACTGTAAGGCTCACATACTAAGAACATGTACTGGTACTGCTAATGAGATTTTAATGCAAACTTTTGGTTTACTTGAAAATACATTCTGGATTTAAAGTACTTTCTGAGAGATACCAGATGCCACAGTGGTTAGTTTATTTGACAGCTACACGATTATATCACGACGCTACTAATGAGTGACACAATTTATACTATTGCTTTTGTGCTGTGTCTGTTTTATATCTGCACAGTTTTTCTGAATTCTTCTGGAAAGTAAAACATGTTTTAGTAGTAACTTTTGTGGTATAGCTACAATGAGACAGCCTTTTCCGTAGCACAACAATACATTAGAGCACAGTACTTTCTTGATCATGGTAATATACATAATAACTACGATACCTATACGCATAGCATTTCACTTTTGTTTATCATGAGGTAAGTACATTGACTTCTACAGAACTTAGCTTTCGGAGGACGATAACTACGACACTTCCACAGAATTATCTTATAGCAAGACGCACATTTAGCGCTAAAGGACACGTATTTGAGTGATTAATTTTGTACTTAAAACATTTATTTTTAAAGATTTTTGAATTACAAAGAAAGTCTTCCATGATACATTTCATTCCATTGCTGTAATCTGTAACACCTGAGGGTATAATTATTTTAATCCTCAGGGGGGTACACGCTTACTTTGTGTACCATGTGTTTGGCAAACACAAGGAGCCCTATCTAATATGGTATTTGCTTATACAACTTTACACATCGGTACCATATTTCTCTAACACTGAATTACACAGCTACCTGATTATTTAACAGAGAAACAAAAATTTTTTTACTATGTCAGTGAGAGATGTTTACGCAATTACACAGTTGGATAACTTCACACTAATGAAATTGTATTTTGTCTGTACTTTGTGAACTGTTCATATTTTTTCGGAACCATTGTGATACTATGATAGCTTTGAATGTCGTATTTGGTAAGGGAGCATGATTTTTAAAGTACATTTGAGGTAGATGACACTATTGAAATGAGCAGAGAATTTTTTTTTAGGTTTTGACATTATTGCAGAAAGCTACGACGTTTTTGAGATTTGACTGAGGTGTTATGATTTTATTTTTACAACGACGATGTGTATTATGCTGTTGAGGTATGTTTATGATCAATAAGCTGATGCTACATGAGGAATTTGACTATGCTACATATTTATAATGATGAAATATTGAAGAACGTCGACGAATATGTATATGTGTAATAAGATAAGGAATAATGAGTGGTTAGGGACGCTGAATTGTGAAAAAGGATGTTGGAAACCAAGAATCATACTTTAAGAGTTATGAAATGAGTGTAAATGCATGACTGTATCACAATGTTGGTGAAAACGTTTGGACTCTGTTATAGGATTGTGTTTCTACTCATTTGTAATGCAAATTTTCGACCTGTGAAAATTTTTATATGAGACTGTCACTGTAGCGGAAACTGTTGTCGTAAATATTTCGGTAAGGAAGGTAGGTCACCTTGACATAATGCAGTGTAAGCACCCAGCTGCGTGGCAGTTGCCTGGAAAAAAGCCATTAGTGTGTGCCTTTCAGAGGCACAGGAGGAGAAAAAAGGAGGCCATTATCCTCGCTATTGACATTTCTTTGTAGAAAGCATCGCAGATATGACACGCTCAAACTTTAAAACATATGATTACACCGCCAAGCTCTTAATTTATGATATTTACTAAAATGCCTAATGAAATGATGAGAAACATTTTACACCTATTGTCTTTCTAGTTGAGAGATTGCTCATTTTGTTTAGTATCTAGTTTCTAGCTGCACTGCAGCATTAGTTAAAATAAAATTTAATAGATGTACTAATATAGATATTTTATGTCTACAGATCCAGTAAATAATAATTTTATGATCTACTTCCAAAAAAACGAGGGAGCACAAAAAGACATTTCCCTTCACAGGAATTGCATACATAATTTTTGTCAATGACTGGGTAACTTGTTAGTATAAGTTAAGGTGATGCATCACTCTAGAGGTAAGATTTGACATAGGTATTAGACTTTTCATATTTTTACTGTAATATTTTTTTGCTTAAGCTTTGTCATGTTTAGATATAAGTTATTACATTTGCTGCTGCTGCATGCCAGGTATAGTGCTACTGAATTTCACTTTGTATTACTCTTTTAAGCCAGTTTTACTACTGATCTATTTTTCTTATTTGCTGCACATTGCCTTATATTAGTTGTAATGTTGCATTTGCTTTGCTAATTTAGATATACTGCTGCTTGCTTTGCCAATTTCCATTTTTTTGACATTGCTGTTTGTATTAATTGTTTTGTGCTACTGCGTTGCCTCGTCCCTTAGTTTAGCATCTGAGCTCAGTAGATTTAAGTTAGCTTAAGATGGAGTAGGCTATATAAGAGAACGAGTTGTGATGAATTGGAAGAAATGCATTGAGAAGCTATAACAAATGGTTTGGCCAAAAAAGTATTTTGAAAGAGGATATGAACAAAAAAGTAGGGTTTAGGGACAACAGGTTTAGGTAGGATTTTCTTGGAAATAAATGATGAGGTAAGATAATGGAAAATAAATAATGAGGTAAGAAATATGTGAACATATAAATACAGAAAGCATGCTTGGATAGGATTTTTTTGGTGGAAACAAATGTTGAAATTAGACGAAAGATCTATGGAATGAAGTTTTGGGTTGGACTGCAGTACCTAATGTTACACTGAAAACAAACCCTGTCCTTTCCTCCTGTGTTATTCTGCTATGTGTTTGTGTACTCTTGTGTATTTGTGTTTTTCCTGTCTTTATGTGTTTAGCTAATAAGATTTGTGTTGTAGAATTTTTCTAGTACTAAGCTACGTTCACTATGATGAGAAATACTGTTATGCTCAAATATAATTTGCATTAATAATATGTTATTTTCTTTGTAAAGATGTTTATAGACATTATTAATTCTGTTCTGTTTCAATGCTCATTATTTTATATATTTACTTATGTCATAATTCCTGTAACACTGATGTATATGTTTATTTCTATTCTTTTGTAAAGCCTGTATTACTACAAATGTTATCTGTATTATTATGTTTTTAATGATGTTTTCTGTATCTTTGTAATTGTATTCTCATGTTATAAAATTGTAATGGACACCAGTTCAGCAAATTAAGTAACTTGTAAGCATTCGTTTCAGTGCACACGTGTCTGTTTGTCTTAGTATATGCACAATATGTGAGAAGTTGGGACCGTTAGTGTTTGCACGTGTGTTGATAATTCAGCAAGGGATGGTTAACAGCATTGCTGGTTCTAAGGACAATTCCAAAAACTTTGTGAGTGCACAAGTGGTGGTTTATGGACTTACTATATTGTCCGCAAGACTCTTCGATGGTGATTGTGCACCTGCACAATCGCAACAGATGCCTGCTGGCCGTCTCTACAAGGACTACAGTGGGTCTGCATCTTTGATGGCCCACCAATACCATTATTTCTACAAGGACTACAGTGGGTCTGCATCTTTGATGGCCCACCAATACCATTATTTCTACAAGGACTACAGTGGGTCTGCATCTTTGATGGCCCACCAATACCATTATTTCTACAAGGACTGCAGTGGGTCTGCACCTCTTGTGGCCCACCAATACCGTAATCCCTACCACGACTGTAGTCGGTCTGCTCTGTGATGACCTACCTACCAATATTCTTCAACTTCGACTGACTCTGCTGTGGGTTTGCTCTGTTGTGGCCCATTACCTGTCTGCGTGTCAAGAGTCAGCACTGTCTTTCCGTTGGAAGGACAACACTACTTCTTCAAGACTGCATGGAAATCCACTACTTCCATGTGCATTTTCTTTTACTGCTCAGACTTTGAGAAAAACACTGCAATTTTACTGTGATGAATGATTAGGACTGTCTTTATGGACTGTGAGAAAATTTTAGCTTTTGACCAACAGTGTATCAATAAGTGTGTGCATTTGATTTATTTGTTATTGTAATTGTGAAAAAAATTTTTCAAATCTGTATCGGCCAGTGCCCAAAACAATTTGTAAAATTTTTGCGGGGAGCGTGGGGGCTATGTAAGTAGGCTGTTTAGGTTTTTTTATTGGTAATGCCACGTAGCGCTCTATATGAAAATCACTGACTGTGCTGTGTGCAGTCTGAGGCTGATCGGCATTGTTGCAATAATCGCTATTGTAGTGTTGGGCAGTTGGCTGTTAACAGCACGTAGCGTTGCGCAGTTGGAGGTGAGCCGCCAGCAGGGACTATGACATGGGAACAAAACAGAGCAGGACGTACTACTATGGAAATTTTGAATAAAGACGAAGAGGTAGTGTACAAAGATTGTGACGATGTCCTCCAAAGATGGGAAGAATATCTAAAAGAGCTATATGACACAAATCACAAACCAGAAACTCTGGAACTTGAATCACACAACAGTATAAGTGATGACGAGAAAGGACCAACCATTATAATGGAAGAAATAAAGTCTGCCATAGCTGCAATGAAAAATGCCAAAGCGGTAGGTACAGATACACATACTGGGAGAAATATTAAAATGCTTGAACCAAGATGGAATACGAGAAATATTGAGGTTATGTAATAAACATATGAAAGTGGTGAATGGCCTGAGGACTTTCTGACAACAGTAATGATTCCATTACCGAAAAAACAAGCTAACATGAAATGCAGTGAGCACAGGACAATCAGCCTCATTTCACATGCAGCCAAAGTGATGTTAAGAATAATTAATAAAAGACTTGAAAAAGTAACGGAGGAGAATCTTGGCGAGGATGAGTTTGGCTTTAGACGGAAAACGGGCACCAGAGATGCAATAGGGCTCCTACAAATCTTGGGAGAAAGGTTTATTGAAAAAGGAAGAGACCTATATATGTTCTTCATCGATCTAGAAAAGGCATTTGACAATGTGATTTGGAAAAAGCTGGCGACTATAATAAGGGAAAAGAGAGTGGACTGGAAAACCAGAAGACTTGTAAACTCATTATATCTTAATCAAAAAGGCTCAGTTAAAGTGAGAGGAGAAAGTAGAAACTGGATCGGACTAGGAAAAGGAGTAAGACAAAGATGCTGTCTATCACCTACTCTTTTCAACCTGTACCTGGAAAATACGATTGATCAATGCTCATTAGATAACAAAGGAGTAGAAATTGGAGGAAGAAGAGTAGGGTGTTTAAGGTTTGCTGATGACATTGTCCTTCTAGCCACAGGGGAAAAAGAATTACAGGATTTAGTGGACACGCTACGTAGGTAAATCATCATCCGCCTTCTTTTAAGCAAAATTTGAATCACAATAGCAACATGCGTTACATCACTATACGCGTCTTTTCCAGGGCGTTCGAATGATGGTATAAAAGTATAGCGTCCCATTTAAAAACACGTACTTGCCTCATTATCTCGGTCAATATAAACGTTGCGATTATTGTGAATGTACAACCACATGTGACCCATAGTCCACTATGATTCGCCGAAAACCACAAGCCGATACATGCAATCGCCCCCGGTATAAAGGGGGTGTTACGTCTTACGCGACTCACCCTGTATATATATCATGTACGTGTTATACAATATACAGTATATGCACACATAGTCTGCATACACTGCATACTGTATAACACTTAAATCTGTCTTCGATGTTAACAAAGCCGGCCGCTGGTGGTCGAGCGGTTCTAGGCGCTTCAGTCCGGAACCGTGCAACTGCTACGGTCGCAGGTTCGAATCCTGCCTCGGGCATGGATGTGTGTGATGTCCTTAGGTTAGTTAGGTTTAAGTAGTTCTAAGTTCTAGGGGACTGATGACCTCAGATGTTAAGTCCCATAGTGCTCAGAGCCATTTGAACCATTTGATGTTCACAAATTTCTCTTCTTGAGAAATGATTTTTTTAGCATTGCCAGTCTACATTTTATATCCTCTCTACTTCGGCCAACCTCAGCTATTTTGCTTCCCAAATAGCAAAACTCATCTACTACTTTAAGTGTCCCGTTTATTAATCTAATTCCCTTGGCATAACGCTGTATTCACATGACCAGAACTCCTGTTCCTCCAGCCACCGAACTTCACTAATTGCCACTGTATCTAACTTCAACCTATCCACTTCCCGTTTTAAATTTTCTAACCTACCTGCCACCCTCCGTTCCGCAGAATGCTAGTTTTGTTTCTCCTGTTCATGGCACTAAATTTTCAGTGGCCGCCTTTCCCGTCCTCGTCAGTACCACACCTTCCACTACCAACCTTAGTGTAAATTCATAGCATACAAAAATTGTGTGTTATATTAATTAGGAACGGTAACTGCAACATGAGACACGATCACAAATGTTTACTAAATGATTTGAGTGTAATTTTTATTTTACTAGCTGCATTATATTACAACACCCTTAATTTGATTTTATATTACTTATTACAGACATTTACGACATTTGAAAATGACCGTCTCAATAATAGGCACTCAGGAATCCATGTTACTTCCGTTTGATGTTCGTGCGTCAGCAGCTGAGCTGTGCCAGCTGCGCAGACTTATGAGTTGGAAGACAGTGAAATATTCCCCCTCTCACTTCTATTAACCCCGCCGTGGCCGATCGACGCAGCAGTCTGGTCAAGACGTAAGCGCCAAACTTAACTCCGTTTAGGGCCGAATTCACCAACGTCAATTAAGATTAAGCATATCTTAAAGTGTTAGATATTTTTGTTCGTTAGTGAGTGAGAAAAATACATGATGTGTCGACAGAAGTGCCGACACAGTGTGGTTTGAGGAGACCGAAATACACGCTATATGCTCACGCAGGATGGCGTTAGGTCTGAAACAGGATACGTAATGAATGCTATAAAGAAAAGTACATAGCTGCTGGAATACTTAACTTTAATCCATCATTTGTATACATCGTTCTTGACGATACAAGGGAGACTCTGTAGATACATGCAATGTTACTAATGGCGCCTTGCTAGGTCGTAGCCATTGACTTAGCTGAAGGCTATTCTAACTATCTGCTCTGCAAAGGAGCGAGGCTTCGTCAGTGTGCATCGCTAGCTACGTCGTCCGTACAACTGGGCGAGTGCTAGTACGTCTCTCTAGACCTGCCGTGTGGCGGCGCTCGGTCTGCGATCACTGACAGTGGCGACACGCGGGTCCGACATGTACTAATGGACCGCGGCCGATTTAAAGCTACCACCTAGCAAGTGTGGTGTCTGGCGGTGACACCACAATACACTCATAAGAAGATGACGTTTTAGTATTCGGCTGTTCGTTGCTAGAAGCGTAATATTATAAAATACGGCTCAGACCCGCCGGCTGTACGAATACCTATACACGTCTTACACACGAAGAACGATTCGAAGAAGTATGGAGTTAGGAGTGATGGCTGTCACACGATGTAGGCCTCGAAGACGCGGCTCTTGTAAAGTCGGAGATAATCCAGTTCGGATGCGCAACAACCACCATCCAAGTTTGCACCCCTGGCAAGTTTTAATGTCTGTCAAGAACTCGCATCAAGAATGACTTGTGTTCATAACAGCCCCACAAAATGATCGTACTGGTTCTGTTAACAGCGTTTAGTTTATCAGCGCTCACTCCGTTATGTCTACAGTGGAGTCTCTTTCAAAGTTCTAAGCAACACAACTTCTGTTGATCAACGTTTACCATGGTCTATTTATAATTTACACCTTTCTGCTAAAGCACTACAAACCGTCCTTGTTGATGGAATTCCTGTTAGATTATGTACAGTACTCGGACACATGACCGACACAATGTCAGTAATGCTTATCGTCCATTCCTACTCAACGCAGCAACGTGTGCACAGTATACAATCAAGGTAGTGTTATAGGCCCTTTTCTCTTCCTTGTCTATATAAACGATTTGGGAGACAATGTGAGCAGCTGTTTTAGGTTGTTTGCAGATGACGCTGTCGTTTATCGACTAATAAAGTCATCAGAAGATCAAAACAAACTGCAAACCGATTTAGAAAAGATATCTGAATGGTGCGAAAATTGGCAGTTGACCCTAAATAATGAAAAGTGTGAGGTCATCCACATGAGTGCTAAAAGGAATTCATTAAACTTCGGTTACACGATAAATGTCTAACCTAAAAGCCGTAAATTCAACGAAATACCTAAAAATTACAATTACGAACAACTTAAATTGGAAGGAACACATAGAAAACGTTGT
This sequence comes from Schistocerca piceifrons, assembly GCF_021461385.2. Taxonomy (NCBI): domain Eukaryota; kingdom Metazoa; phylum Arthropoda; class Insecta; order Orthoptera; family Acrididae; genus Schistocerca; species Schistocerca piceifrons. The sequence goes on from NC_060138.1 coordinate 1,194,252,695, forward strand.
GGGGAAGGCTAACCAAAGACTGAGTTTTATTGGCAGGACACTTAGAAAATGTAACAACCCACTAAGGAGACTGCCTACACTACGCTTGTCCGTTCTCTTTTAGAATACTGCTGCGCGGTGTGGGGTCCTTACTAGATAGGACTACCGGCCGCTGTGGCCGAGCGGTTCTAGACGCTTCAGTCCGGAACCGTACTGCTACGGTCGCCGGTTCGCATCCTGCCTCGGGCATGTATATCTATGATGTCCTTAGGTTAGTTAGGTTTAAGTAGTTCTAAGTCTAGGAGACTGATGACCTAACTTGTTAAGTCCCATAGTGGTTACAGCCATTTCAACGAGATAGGACTGACGGAGTACATCGAAAAAGTTGAAAGAAGGGCAGCACGTTTTGTATTATCACGAAATATGGGAGAGAGTGTCACAGAAATGATACAGGATTTGGGCTGGGCATCATTAAAAGAAAGGCGTTTTTCGTTGCGACAGAACCTTCTCACGAAATTCCAATCACCAACTTTCTCCTTCGAATGCGAAAATATTTTGTTGGCCCCGCCCTCATAGGGCGGAACGATCATCACGATAAAATAAGGGAAATCAGAGATCGTACGGAAAGATATAGGTGTTCATTCTTTCCGCGCGCTATACGAGGTTGGAATAATAGAGAATTGTGAAGGTGGTTCGATGAACCCTCTGCCAGGCACTTAAATGTGATTTGCAGAGTGTCGATGTAGATGTAGATGTAGAACCAACAATGCGTGGGTGAACGTCTAGTGTGAACTTTTATAGAGCAAGTCGCATGATCTAGTGATAACCTTAAAATTGGCCATTGCTAATGGGTGATCACAAGTAAACTCCTCTTTCATAGCCTAATTAGAGTCTTTTTCGCTCAAAGGCTTGTGTGTAGTTCCATGAGAAACCCCTTCTGCTGACATTTATGCGGACAGAGCATCACCTGGTCTGCCAGCGTGTTTGTCAACATGCCTTGGTCTCAAAGGGGCTTGGCTTAAGTCGTCGGAGTGCGGCGGCATGGCAGAGAGAACGTCGACTTTCACTTGCTTCTGCGGACGTCTCGTCCCTGCACACAATTGCTCGGCTGGAGGGTTGCGTGCAGGTAGCCGCCAGATGCTGGGAGGAGCCCCCTCCCCCCTGTTGGGACGGGGGAAGGCGGACCGCTGGGTATTGTGTCCCGCGGCTTGCCACCCCCGCAGCCAGCGCGTTGACCCCGTGCTCTGCTGTTACGGTGTGAAGGGGCGGTACCGGCCTCTGTGGACAAGGCGGTCCTCGCCAGCCGAGGGAGGCGACGGGGTTCCTGGCGTCGTTGCCGGAGCGGAGTCCGTGCTTTGTCATCGCTGCTTCGCGTTGGCGTGCCACGGAACAAGTCTACAAAAATTCCGTACCAACGAGATCTCTAATTGCGAATCAATCCTCAAAATATATCTTTGTAAGCTACAGTACTGGCCATTAAAATTGCTACACCACGAAGATGACGTGTTACAGACGCGAAATTTAACCGACAGGAAGAAGATGCTGTGATATGCAAATGATTAGCTCTTCAGAGCATTCACACAAGGTTGGCGCCGGTGGCGACACCTACAACGTGCTGACATGAGGAAAGTTTCCAACCGATTTCTCATACCATAAACAAACAGCAGTTGACCGGCGTTGCCTGGTGAAACGTTGTTGTGAGGAGGAAAAATGCGTACCATCACGTTTCCGACTCTGATAAAAGTCTGATTGTGGCCTATCGCGATTGCGGTTTATCGTATCGCGACATTGCTGCTCGCGTTGGTCGAAGTCCAATGACTGTTAGCAGAATATAGAATCGGTGGGTTCAGGAGGGTAATACGGAACGCCGTGCTGGATCCCAACGGCCTCCTATCACTGGCAGTCGAGACTGCAGTCATCTTATCCGCATGGCTGTAACGGATCGTGCAGCCACGTCTCGATCCCTGAGTCAACAGATGGGGACGTTTGCAAGACAACAACCATCTGCACGAACAGTTCGACGACGTTTGCAGCAGCGTGGACTATTAGATCGGAGACCATGGCTGCGGTTACCCTTAACGCTGCATCACAGACAGGAGCGCCTGCGATGGTGTACTCAACGCCGAACCTGGGAACACGAATGGCAAAACGTCATTTTCTCGGATGAATCCAGGTTCTGTTTACAGCATCATGATGGTCGCATCCGTGTTTGGCGAGATCGCGGTGAACGCACATTGGAAGCGTGTATTCGTCATCGCCATACTGGCATATCACCCGGCGTGATGGTATTGGGTGCCATTGGTTACACGTCTCGGTCACCTCTTGTTCGCATTGACGGAAGTTTGAACAGTGCACGTTACATTTCAGATGTGTTACGACCCGTGGCTGTACCCTTCATCCTATCCCTGCGAAACCCTACATTTCAGCAGGATAATGCACGACCGCATGTTGAAGGTCGTACTCGGGCCTTTCTGAATACAGAAAATGTTCGACTCTTGCCCTGGCCAGCACATTCTCCAGATCTCTCACCAATTGAAAACGTCTGGTCAATGGTGGCCGAGCAACTTGCTCGTCACAATACGCTAGTCACTACTCTTGATGAACTGTGGTATCGTGTTGAAGCTGCATGGGCAGTTGTACCTGTACACGCCAGCCAAGCTCATGTTTGACTCAATGGCCAGGCGTATCAAGGCCGTTATTACGGCCAGAAGTGGTTGTTCTGGGTATTGATTTCTCAGGATCTATGTACCCAAATTGCGTGTAAATGTAACCACATGTCAGTTCTAGTATAATATATTTGTCCAAGGAATACTCGTTTATCATCTGCATTTCTCCTTGGTGCAGCAATTTTAATGGCCAGTAGTGTACTTGGATAACACAGGAGATATTGAGTTTAACTGATGAAACGAGAAAATATTGAAGTGCAGCAAACGGAGCAGTTGAAATGGAATACAAACGTGTAAAAAAATGAGACTGACAGAAAGTGTAAAATGGCTAAGCAGGACTGGCTAGAAGGCAAAAGTAGGGATATACGCTGAAGAGGCAAAGAAACTGGTACACCTGCCTAATATCGTGCAGGGCTCTCGGGAGCACGCAGAAAGGCCGCAACACGTCATATCAAGGGCTCGACTAATGTCTGAAGTAGTGCTGGAGGGGACTGACACCTTGAATCCTGCAGTGCTCTCCATAAATACGTAAGACCGTGAGGTAATGAAGATCTCTTATGAACAACACGTTGCAAAGAATCACAGATATGCTCAACAATGTTCATGTCTGGGGAGTTTGGTAGCCAGTGTTTAAATCAGAAGACTGTTTCTGAAGCCACTTTGTAGCAATTCTGGACGTGTGAAGTATTGCATTGTCGTGCTGGAATTGCCCAAGTCCGTCGGAATGCACAATGGACATGAATGTATGCAGGTAATCAGACAGGATGCTTACGTACATGTCACCTATCAGTCATATCTAGACGTATCAGGTGTCCCATATCACTCCAACTGCACACACCCCACATCACTACAGAGCCTCCATCAGTTTGAACAGTCCCCTGCTGATATGCAGGGTCCATGGATTCAGGAGGTTGTTTTCATACCCATACAAGTCCAACCGTTCGATACAATTTGACACGAGACACGTCCGAGCAGGCAACATGTTTCCAGTCATCGGCAGTCCAGTGTCGGTGCTGACGGGCCCGAGCGAGGCGTAAAGCTTTCTGTAGTGCAGTCATCAAGATGTTTCTCTGAATGGTTCGCACGATGTCACTTGTTGATGTCCCAACATTGAAATCTGCAGCAATTTTCGAAAGGTTTGCACTTCTGTCACGTTGAACGATTCTCTTCAGCCGTCGTTGTTCCCGTTTTTGCAGTTCCTTTTTTCCGGCTGCAGCGATGGCGGAAATTTGATGTTTTACCGGATTCCTGACATTCACGGTACACTCGTGAAATGGTCGTACTGGAAAATCCCCGATTCGTCGCTACCTCGGAGATGCTGGGTCCTATTGCTCGTGCGCCGACTATAACAGCACGTTGAAACTCACTTAAATCTTGATAACCTGCCATTGTAGCGGCAGTAACAAATCTAACAACTGCGCCAGATGCTTGTTATCTTATAGAGGCGTTGCCCAACGCAGCGCCGTATTCTGCCTGTTTACATATCTCTGCATTTGAATGTGCATGCTTACGCCACATTCTTTGGCGCTTCAGTGTAGTAGCATATATCACTAGGGGAAAGGTAGCAAAGTTAAAGAGGCCTTTGGAGAAAATAAAACAAGCTGCATGAATATCTAGAGCTCAAATGGTAAAACGAGTCCTAAGAAAAGAAGGGAAAGCTGAAAGTTGAAAGGAACATATAGATGAGGTGAAGGTGCAGGCAATATTAACAGAAATGTAAGAGGACGTAAATGAAGAGGAGATGGGAGACATGATACTACGTGAAGAACTTGACAGAGCAGTGAAACTCAGGAGTAGACATTTTGTCCGACCCAACGATAGCCTTCGGAGAGCCAGTCATGACAAAATTCTTCCATCTCGTGCGCAAGATATATGAGACAGGCGAAGTACGCTGAGACTTCAAGATGAACGTAGTAATTCCAATTAAAAAAAAAAACAGTGCTGACAGGTTTGAATATTATCGAACTATCACTTCAGTAGATCGTGGTTGCAAAATACCAACAAGAATTCGATGCAGGAGAATGGAAAAACTGGTAGAAGTCGACCTCGGGGAAGATTAGTTTGGATTCCGGAGAAATGTGGGCATACACGAGGGATTACCGACCCTACGATGTGCCTTAGCAGATAGTTTAAGGAAAGGCTAATCTACGTTTATAGCATTTGTAATCTTAGAGAGAGCTTTTGATAATGCTGACTAGAATACTCTGTTTGAAATTCTGAAGGTAGCAGGGCTAAAATTCAGGGAGCGAAAAGCTATTTACAGAAACCAGAAGGCAGTTATAAGAGTCGAGGGGCATGAAAAGAAAGCAGCGATTGAGAAGATACGGAGTTGTAGCCTTTCTCCGGTGTTACTCAGTCTGTACACTGAACAAGCAGTAAATGAAATCAAATAAGAATGTGAAGAAGGAACTAAAGTGCAGGGACAAGAAAGAAAAACTTCGAGGTTTGCCCATGGCATTGTAACCCTATAAGAGACAGCGAAGGACTTGAAAGTGCAGTTGAACGCAGTGGACAGTGTCTTGAAAGGTGCGTATAAGTTGAACATCAACAAAAGCAAAACAAAGATATTGGAATGTAGTCAAAAAATCAGGTTATGCTGAATGAATTAGAGCAGGAAACGAGACACTTAAAGTAATAGATGAGTTTTGCTATTTGGGTAGCAAAATAACTGATGATGGCTGAAAAAGAGTGTATACGAAATGTGCAGAGCATACTGGCAACGGGAAGAAACGCGTTTCTGAAGAAAAGAAAGTTGTTAACATCGATTGTAGATTTAAGTGTTAGAAAGTCTTTTTCTGAAAGTGTATGTTTAGAGCGTAGCCACTTACGGAAGTGAAAAACAGACGATAAACAATTTAGACAAGAAGGGAATAGAAGTTTTTGAAATGTGGCGCTACAGAAGAATGCTGAAGATTGGATGGATAGATCACGCAACTAGTGATGGGGTACCGAATAGAACTGGGGAGAAAAGAAATTTGTGGCACAAGCTGACTAGAAGGAAGGATCGGTTGATGGGGTACATTCTCAGGCATCAAGGGATTTAGTGTTGGAGTGAAGTGTGGGGGCGGGGGTAAAAATAGTAGAAGGATACCAAGAAATGAATACAGTATGCAGATTCAGAAGAGTGTAAGTCGCAATAGTTATTATGAGATGAAAAGGCTTGAACGGGATAGAGTAGCAAGGAGAGCTACATTAAATCAGTCCTCGTACTGAAGTCCGCAACGGCTACAACATCTTCAAACCTTTTGCGTTGGTGGGACAATTGTCTCAATGCTCACGACAATTTTGCCCGATAGGCATAACTACTCTGGACTGTATAGCCTTTGAACGGAAACTTTTTGATCTACGCTTATAGCACTTCTGTGTAATACTTATGTCATCTTTGTCGGTGTCAAAAAAATTGCTCTGAGCGCTATGGGACTTAATTTCTGAGGTCATCAGTCCCCTAGAACTTAGAACTACTTAAACCTAACTAACCTAAGGACATCACACACATCCATGCCCGAGGCAGGATTCGAACCTGCGACCGTAGCGGTCACGTGGTTCCAGACTGTAGCGCCTAGAACCGCTCGGCCACTCCGGCCGGCTTTGTCGGTGTCTGTTAAGAGTCTCGATGTAGCTTACAGGTAGATAATTAAAACTGTATGCAGCAGAATATAATTATAAGCTTTTCTCAGTATTGAGTGTGAGGAAGGTTTATTTGTACACAAGTAAAATTTTGGGTATTCTTATTGCTCCAGTAGATAAACTGCAGAACGTTAACACAACACAGTAGCTGTTCTATAAGTTATTCATTAGCTGACACCACACAGATGTGAGTGGCACGTGGTACAGTGCAGTACATTGTAAATATTGTTCGTTAGAGTTTAAATAACACAAACGGTCTTGCACACGGTCAAACACAGGATCCATTCTGTTATTACATATTGTATCCTACAGCCTGGTAATACCTTTCTTTAGCCAAAGAGTACGTGAAAGTTTCTCGTAATTGCTTGTATGGACGCTTTATAAAATCCATAAGGTGATTACCGATATTTTTGGTCACGTCTGGGCTCGTGGTTTCAAACATAAATTTACTGTACATCTTTACAGTTGGAGATCATCCACTTTAAAACAGTTTATTCCAAGTGTGTTATCGTTGTCGACAATCACACTGTTGATTCCCAGGCAGTATCCTTCCATGCTGGAGTCATGGTTTGATGTTAGGTTGGCTTACATCTCCATTTTATCAAAAATTTCTGAAAAATCTTGCATCTTGTCTAAATCCAAAAAATTATAGTCGTCTACACAAGGCTGCTGCAATATTCCAGGCATCTCTTACACTATAACATCCAGTTTAACGCCGTCTAATTCCACTTTATACGGTACAGCCACAGGATGTTGAAATGGTTTCCAGTACTTCCTTGCCGATTTTTTCCAGAGTTCCTCTTGCTGTACGCTGTCATTCCTGTGTAGGAGAAAAGGTAGCTCCACTTTGATACCATGTCTTACATCACATTTCTTTTCCTTCTCTATGGAAGTAGCGTAATTTCTGAGTGCTTCTGTCACGATGGTTTTTTTTTTTTTAGACAACATAGTTGCGTGGAGATAAAAGCGATTGGTTTACTTATAATCAGTTATTCAAAATGACAGTGACAATCGCATTATTTATTTTGTCGCCAAGTGGTTTCAACCCGCGATGGGATCATCTTCAGGGCAATTTACACCATTTGGTCGCTCGCTGGAGCCGTCAGCCTGCCTGTGCACGGTTGATAGCAAATGGTGTAAATTGTCCTGAAGATGACCCCATCGCGTGTTGAAACAGGCTGGCGACAAAATAAATAATGCGATTGTCACTGTCATTTTGAGTAATTGTCACAGTGGTGTCTGTGCAGGAGAAACCGGAATCTGTTTTGTGGGTTCAGGAAACACGGCCGCCTGTTACAAAAAAATGGTTCAAATGGCTCTGAGCACTACGGGACTTAATTTCTGAGGTCATCAGTCCCCTAGAACTTAGAACTACTGAAACATAACTAACCTAAGGACATCACACACAGCCATGCCCGAGGCAGGATTCGAACCTGCGACCGTAGCGGTCGCTCGGTTCCAGACTGTACCGCCTGTTACAGCTTAATGACAGTTCCGAAGTGCCTACGCTCAGGATCTACCAGATGTGAAGAGCACCAAATGATGGTATGTTAAGTGTTGCTGGCAAGGGGAAAAGCGATTAGACTGGAGTGTGAATGCCGTGCATACAGAGTTTCAACACTGTCCGCGGAAGTCCACGCGTCGTGTTTGCAGAGAAATGAGTATACCTAAGAGCACTGTGGTGAAGATTTCACACAAACGGCTACAGTTCCATGCGTTCCATACTTATGAAGAGCAACTCCACAATCTTAGCAGCCAGTTATAATCGACGAAGACATTGCCTACCTTAATATATATATATATATATATATATATATATATATATATATATATATATATATATATATAGGGTGAGTCACCTAACTTTACCGCTGGATATATTTCGTAAACCACATCAAATACTGACGAACCGATTCCACAGACTGAACGTGAGGAGAGCGGCTAGTGTAATTGTTTAATACAAACCATACAAAAATGCACGGAAGTATGTTTTTTAACACAAACCTACGTTTTTTTAAATGGAACCCCGTTAGTTTTGTTAGCACATCTGAACATATAAACAAATACGTAATCAGTGCCGTTTGTTGCATTGTAAAATGTTAATTACATCCGGAGATATTGTAACCTAAAGTTGACACTTGAGTACCACTCCTCCGCTGTTCGATTGTGTGTATCGGAGAGCACCGAATTACGTAGGGACCCAAAGGGAACGGTGATGGACCTTAGGTACAGAAGAGACTGGAACAGCACATTACGTCCACATGCTAACACCTTTTTATTGGTCTTTTTCACTGACGCACATATATATTACCATGAGGAGTGAGGTACACGTACACACGTGGTTTCCGTTTTCAATTACGGAGTGGAATAGAGTGTGTCCCGACATGTCAGACCAATAGATGTTCAATGTGGTGGCCATCATTTGCTGCACACAATTGCAATCTCTGGCGTAATGAATGTCGTACACGCCGCAGTACATCTGGTGTAATGTCGCCGCAGGCTGCCACAATACGTTGTTTCATATCCTCTCGGGTTGTAGGCACATCACGGTACACATTCTCCTTTAACGTACCCCACAGAAAGAAGTCCAGAGGTGTAAGATCAGGAGAACGGGCTGGCCAATTTATGCGTCCTCCACGTCCTATGAAACGGCCGTCGAACATCCTGTCAAGGGTCAGCCTAGTGTTAATTGCGGAATGTGCAGGTGCACCGTCATGCTGATACCACATACGTCGACGCGTTTCCAGTGGGACATTTTCGAGCAACGTTAGCAGATCATTCTGTAGAAACGCGATGTATGTTGCAGGGCTCTCCGACACAAGATCGAACAGCGGAGGAGTGGTACTCAAGTGTCAACTTTAGGTTACAATATCTCCGGATGTAATTAACATTTTACAATGCAACAAACGGCACTGATTACGTATTTGTTTATATGTTCAGATGTGCTAACAAAACTAACGTGGTTCCATTTACAAAAAACGTAGGTTTGTGTTAAAAAACATACTTCCGTGCATTTTTGTATGGTTTGTATTAAACAATTACACTAGCCCCTCTCCTCACGTTCGGTCTGTGGAATCGGTTCGTCAGTATTTGATGTGGTTTACGAAATACATCCAGCGGTAACGTTAGGTGACTCACCTTATATATACACTCCTGGAAATGGAAAAAAGAACACATTGACACCGGTGTGTCAGACCCACCATACTTGCTCCGGACACTGCGAGAGGGCTGTACAAGCAATGAACACACGCACGGCACAGCGGACACACCAGGAACCGCGGTGTTGGCCGTCGAATGGCGCTAGCTGCGCAGCATTTGTGCACCGCCGCCGTCAGTGTCAGCCAGTTTGCCGTGGCATACGGAGCTCCATCGCAGTCTTTAACACTGGTAGCATGCCGCGACAGCGTAGACGTGAACCGTATGTGCAGTTGACGGACTTTGAGCGAGGGCGTATAGTGGGCATGCGGGAGGCCGGGTGGACGTACCGCCGAATTGCTCAACACGTGGGGCGTGAGGACTCCACAGTACATCGATGTTGTCGCCAGTGGTCGGCGGAAGGTGCACGTGCCCGTCGACCTGGGACCGGACCGCAGCGACGCACGGATGCACGCCAAGACCGTAGGATCCTACGCAGTGCCGCAGGGGACCGCACCGCCACTTCCCAGCAAATTAGGGACACTGTTGCTCCTGGGGTATCGGCGAGGACCATTCGCAACCGTCTCCATGAAGCTGGGCTACGGTCCCGCACACCGTTAGACCGTCTTCCGCTCACGCCCCAACATCGTGCAGCCCGCCTCCAGTGGTGTCGCGACAGGCGTGAATGGAGGGACGAATGGAGACGTGTCGTCTTCAGCGATGAGAGTCGCTTCTGCCTTGGTGCCAATGATGGTCGTATGCGTGTTTGGCGCCGTGCAGGTGAGCGCCACAATCAGGACTGCATACGTCCGAGGCACACAGGGCCAACACCCGGCATCATGGTGTGGGGAGCGATCTCCTACACTGGCCGTACACCACTGGTGATCGTCGAGGGGACACTGAATAGTGCACGGTACATCCAAACCGTCATCGAACCCATCGTTCTACCATTCCTAGACCGGCAAGGGAACTTGCTGTTCCAACAGGACAATGCACGTCCGCATGTATCCCGTGCCACCCAACGTGCTCTAGAAGGTGTAAGTCAACTACCCTGGCCAGCAAGATCTCCGGATCTGTCCCCCATTGAGCATGTTTGGGACTGGATGAAGCGTCGTCTCACGCGGTCTGCACGTCCAGCACGAACGCTGGTCCAACTGAGGCGCCAGGTGGAAATGGCATGGCAAGCCATTCCACAGGACTACATCCAGCATCTCTACGATCGTCTCCATGGGAGAATAGCAGCCTGCATTGCTGCGAAAAGGTGGATATACACTGTGCTAGTGCCGACATTGTGCATGCTCTGTTGCCTGTGTCTATGTGCCTGTGGTTCTGTCAGTGTGATCATGTGATGTATCTGACCCCAGGAATGTGTCAATAAAGTTTCCCCTTTCTGGGACAATGAATTCACGGTGTTCTTATTTCAATTTCCAGGAGTGTATATGTATATATATAAGTGTGTGTGAATTCCCGAGGGACGAAGCTGCTGAGGTCATCGGCTCTGAGCACTATGGGACTTAACAGCTGTGGTCATCAGTCCCCTAGAACTTAGAACTACTTAAACCTAACTAACCTAAGGACATCACACACATCCATGCCCGAGGCAGGATTCGAACCTGCGACCGTAGCAGTCGCGCGGTTCCGGACTGCGCGCCTAGAACCGCGAGACCACCGCGGCCGGCGAGGTCATCGGTCCCTAGACTTAACACACTACTTAAATTAACTTCTGCAAACACACACACCCGTGCCCGATGGCGGACTCGAACCTCCGGCGCGCGTGGCCGTGCATTCCGAAACATGACGCCTCTAACCGTGCGGCCACTCCGCGCGGCTAACTACCCTTAAAAAGTGTTTTCACATTCCGGGGAAGTAAACAGGCATAATGATCGGACCTGCTGGTTTGAGAACCCACATATAGAACCCACATACCGTTGAGGTAAGGGACAACCCGAGACTGAAGGTGTGATGTCACTTAATGCACAATGCAGATTTGATGCAGGTAATTATTCTGACTGTGAAACCTTCCCTTCTGAAATAACCTACGAAACCTTCCCTTATCATTTCTATCTCTTGCTTAATAATAACAAATGAAATCTTTCCTTTGAAATTAATTCTCTTTCTCAATAAGTGCAATCTTCGAATACAAATTTGAATGCTGCTTATTAAAAGTGATTTGCTGATTATTTCGAGGAAACATAGAGTGTATCGTCGTCGTGCCGTCAGTCGTTATCTGCAGTAACCCAAAACTGCTCCTTACCTTTTTTGCTGTTACTGGATCGCCATCTGACTGCTACATCCAGATATGACATGAATATACGTATTCTGTTTTGCTATACACTATTAGCTGCTGGTGGGCTGTATTTATTACCAAAGCTGACGTTATTCTTCAATAGCAAAGCTGACGTTATTCTTTAATTAATTTGCCGGCAGGTGTCGCCGAGCGGTTCTACGCACTTCAGTCTGGAACCGCGCGACCGCTACGGTCTCGCGGTTCGAATCCTGCCTCGGGCATGGATGTGTGTGATATCCTTAGGTTAGGTTTAAGTAGTTCTAAGTTCTAGGGGACTGATGACCACAGATGTTAATTCCCATAGTGCTCAGAGGCATTTAATTAATTTGACTGAATTACGTAATTCATAGTTAAACTTTTTCTTGACAACAATAAAATTTAGCAAAGTTTTACGTTGATGGCTTTTGGGATGGATTATAATCAGTAATGCAATATTGCCGGCAAAAATTAATTATATTCTGAAAACGATTCTTCAGATATTTACTGTTGGTAATGAAATAATCTTACGAACGTTCAAATAGGACTTACTTTTTACAGTGATCTTACAACTAGCATTGCACAAACATATCTTCAATAGTTTTGAGTTTCTCAAAGAAAATAATTCAATAATATTAGTTCCTCTCATGAAAATAGTTAGCTGATGTCTCTGTACATCCGTTTATAATCTCTTGGAAATCATAGCTGGTGGCTGGCAGGCACACCGCTCCTCTCAACCTCTCGCTTCAGACCTGCTACCGACTCGCTTCACATCGCGCGTACTACTGACTTCCTACGAACGCTAAAGTGCGGTCTCTCCCGCCAACAATGCTTTCTGGTGCAGGTAATCTCTGCTAGCATTACAAAATATATCAATGCGCGGTCTTTCCCGCTCTTTTCTTAAAATGTATCCATACGCGGTCTCTCCCGCCCTTTTTAAAATTATGTCAATGTCTGGTCTCTCCCGCCAACAATAATTTGGTGCAGACATTTTCTGCTACCACAATTATTTCCAATTCCTACTTGATTCTATTAATAAAATGTATACATCTTTCATAAATTGTGGTTTGATAATAGACAATAGAAATATACACGTCTTACAACTGAAGCGACGAATGGAAATTTGTACCAAGGCTGTGATTCGAATCCCGTTCTCTTGCTCCCTAGGCAGATGCGATATTCACTACTCCATCATGGCACAGTGGCTTTGCACAACTGCACGGACTAACTTAGCACACATCCCTTCTCAGTCTAAATACCCGTTCATACCTCAGCCAACTTGGTATTCCCTCTGAAATCCAACAGCTTTGCAGAGGCTCTCCAACTGTACTGGAATAGCACCATATAGTTACATCTGATTAAAGCACCTACGCATCGCTTACAGGTGGGATCCCCCCTGTTGTTGGGTGATGATGTGCTATTCCAATACAGTTGGAGAGCCTCTGCAAAGTTGTTCATGTTTAGGGAGAATACTAAGTGGACTGAGACGTGACTGGGAATGTGGATTGCGAAAGGAGACGTGCTAGGGTAGTGCGTGTAGTTCTGCAAAGCCACTGTGCCACGGTGGTGTAATAGCAGTGCATCTACTTAGTAAGTAGGAGACCTGTGTTCGAATCGCGACCTTGGTAAGAATTTTCATTCGTCGCTTCGGTCTTCACATATACACCACACATGTTTGAGACTTGAAAAGGACTCTGGAACGACAGAGTTTCATTTGATCACAACACAATTATTGGATCATTCTTTTTCACTGAGTTTCTCATTACGGGAACAGTTCACCTGGAAATATTGGAATGTTACGTTGCACGTTAGTTGCATGTTACGTTAGTAAAGGAGTTTTGCTATTTAAGGAGTAAAATAACTGACGATGGTCGAAGTAGAGAGGATATAAAATGTAGACTGGCAATGGCAAGGAAAGCGTTTCTGAAGAAGAGAAATTTGTTAACGTCGAGTATAGATTTAAGTGTCAGGAAGTCGTTTCTGAAAGTATTTGTATGGAGTGTAGCCATGTATGGAAATGAAACGTGGACGATAACCAGTTTGGACAAGAAGAGAATAGAAGCTTTCGAAATGTGGTGCTACAGAAGAATGCTGAAGATAAGGTGGGTAGATCACGTAACTAATGAGGAGGTACTGAATAGGATTGGGGAGAAGAGAAGTTTGTGGCACAACTTGACTAGAAGAAGGGATCGGTTGGTAGGACATGTTTTGAGGCATCAAGGGATCACAAATTTAGCATTGGAGGGCAGTGTGGAGGGTAAAAATCGTAGAGGGAGACCAAGAGATCAATACACTAAGCAGATTCAGAAGGATGTAGGCTGCAGTAGGTACTGGGAGATGAAGAAGCTTGCACAGGATAGAGTAGCATGGAGAGCTGCATCAAACCAGTCTCAGGACTGAAGACCACAACAACAACAACAACAACGTTGCACCTCAGTTATAGGATCACAAGCTGCGACATTGTCGGGAATAAAACAGTGACCCGTATATACAATAACTTTCCTTTAATTTACGTCTATGGTCACAAACGTTTTGTTAACAGATTACCGGTTTCGGCCTATAATGACCATCATCAGGTCTGTTTTATAAAAACAAAGTCCTAATGTACTGCAGCCATAGTGGCATTTGACGATCCCACTATGGCTGCAGTACATTAGGACTTTGTTTTTTAAAAACATATCTGATGATGGTCATTATAGACCGAAACCGGTAATCTGTTAACAAAACGTTTGTGACCATAGACGTAAATTAAAGGAAACTTATCGATTATAGGAATTTCAACCATGCATCGTGTTTCAAATGGATGGTGCATCGCCACACTGAGGGTTATTTATTCTCGATTTCTTGGATGAAACCTTTCCAGGTGCTGGTAGTCTAAAATCATGACCACCATGTTCACCATACGTGATCCCCCTTTGCTTTTTTGTAGTGCTACGTTAAGTGTTCAATTCTCCAGATCCTTACACACAAATTCTTGCGGCAGGAATACGAGATGCTATTACAGGCAATGACGGAAGAGATGTTGACAAATATATGAAGAGAAACTGAGTATCACCTGGACGTTCAACAGGCAATACACGGAAGTGTATCTACACAGAAAACATCACGTGTTAAGCTATGATTTGCAACAAACCACATAGTTGTACGTGTCATAGTTCCTTGGAAATAAATTTCTATAATCACCCTGTGCATCGCTTTCATAGAACATTTCAGATGCTACTTACGCTTCATTCCAAAACTCTCAGAAGATCAGTGCGTACCTCTCGTGCACGGGTAAATGAAAAAACGACTACCTCTCCAAGTACTGCAGCTGCTACTCGTTGGTCGGCACTACTGTAGCAGTCGTAAACAAAGAGACTGGCACATACAACTACGCTCCGCTGACAACTTAACCAGCAGGACGGTGTTGTCGGTCGTGTCGTTCCCTTCAGCGTAACGAGCGCGCGAACAAGTTGTCATGCAGCAGCAAAACAAACGAGCGCAGTCTGACATTACAGTGCGACGACGAAAGCGTAAAATACTCGTGGTTGTAAAAAGTTAAATGTCTTCAGCGGCGGAAGCTCTAAACGAGCAAAGAAAAATATGGATGGCACCAATTACGTATTATTATATTCATTTAGATGAAAACCGGATTAGACTCGCTTTTCTTAATCCGACAGCAAGTATGCGAGATTTTTAAAAATGTAAACACTTCTCCTTGTTGGTTTACACAAATGTAGAAAAACTGACACTAAACTCAAAAATATACATGATGCGGCAACGTTCACAGTAGGACACTAAAAACACACCATAAGGCAGTAACTGTAATTTATTTATTACCTCTTATCTCAGTTAATAGTTAAAGGTATACCATTTACTAACGTGTAAGTCATTGTCCATTGCGTGGATTACTTTTTGAATATGACTCCTGTCAAATGACGCTATCTCTGCACAACACATTCATCTAGGCGGCGTTGGAAGCTTTCCGTAAATCAGCTTAACGTATTCCCTGGGACATTGCCGACAGCAGTTCTGATGCGATCCTTAAACTCAGGAATGGTGGCCAGAATTTGCTTGGATTTCTTGCGACAGACATTTCCCGGTAGATTAATTTCCCGTTTTGGTGACATTTCCTGACCGCCTCGCTCACCTGACCTTTCACGTGCAGACTTTTTCCTTTGGGGCTAACTGGAGCAAGAAGTGTTCCGAACACATTGTGGCACTATTCCTGAATTGAAGGGTCGCACCAGAACTGCCGTCGGCAATGTCCCAGGGAAAACGTTATGCCGAGTTATGGAAAGCTTCTAACGCCGCCTAGAGGAATGTGTTGTGCAGAGGGGGTATCATTTGACAGGAGTCATATTCAAAATGGAAAATGACTTACACATTAGTAAATAGCATATCTTTAACTATTATTTGACATAAGAGGTAATAAATAAATTGCAGGTACTGCCTGATGATTTGTTTTTAATATCCTACTACGAACGCTGCCGCCCCCTGTATATTTCAGGTAAGTCAAAACTCAGCTAAAATGATGGAGACGTGACTCAGCATCAATAAAATATCGAAGGCAGTTCAAGAAATGGTTCAAATGGCTCTGAGCACTACGGGACTTAACATCTGAGGTCATCTACTCCCTAGAACTTAGAACTACTTAAACCTAACTAACCTAAGGAAATCACACACATCCATGCCCGAGGCAGCATTCGAACCTGCGAACCTGCGGTTCAAGACTGAAGCCCCTTGAACCGTTCGGCCACACTGGCCGGCTCGAAGGCAGTTTTCCAAACCAAAAGACACGTTTACTTTTAAAATGGTTTTTAAATGTAAACATCCGTGTCACCTGGTACAGCAAGCAGTATCGCGTTGTGAGTCGTACACAGATAGCAAAGCAGTCGCCCGCAAAAGCCAACGTTATGATTTCGAATCTTATTTAGGCACACAATTTTAGTCTTCCAGAATGTTTCAAAACATGCAGAGTTAAAGATTCATTCTATAGGCAAACTGGTTATTAGGACATCCCCTACTCTTTCCTGATTTGGCAAATATATTTCTTCTTTAACATTGCTGCCGGATGCTCTTCCTTTCGCCACAGTCGTCTACATGTGCATCTGTGTCGATACTCAGTGAGCCACCTTACGGTGTGTAGCGGGGGGTACTTCGTGTACGGCTGTCATTTTGTCCCGTTTTCCTGTTCCATAGAGTAAACTTCACGGGAAGAACGACTACTGGTAAGCCTCCTTGTGAGGTCGAATCTCTCCAATTTTAGCGTCTCTCCGGGAGATAAACGTAGGAGGAGGCAATAATATACTTGTTGATTCTGCGAAAAAAGTACACTCTCGTAACAGCAGACCACATCGTGACGCAGTAACGCATTTTGCAGCGTTTGCTACTAGAGTTGGTTGAACACCCCCGTGGAGCTGTCGCGCTAACTGAATGAACCTGTAACGAAAAGTGCTGCTCTTCTTTGGATCTATGGTTAAACTAAGGGAGGGAAATCGTGTGCACCATATGTCTGTAATCGTGGCGACATGTTCTTTGTGTTATCGTATTTTCTGAGACGCAGATTCGGGAACAACATTGCCTTTGCCTAGATGAGTATTGAACACTACCTAAAATCCACGTGAGGCTGGCCGCACTGGTCAATCCATCTCATGCATTCGATCCAAGTTTAGCCTCCCTAACTTAGAAGCCAACGTGCTGCTTGTAGGCCTTGTGAACTCATCGTAAGGTAAAGAGCTGACAATATTTTGCAAGAAAGCTGGAATCTCGGGCTGTTCTTTAAGCGGCACAGGTGACCATTACACATGGCGCGGGAGGACGTCCGTACAAACAGGGAAAGCTGCATTCATTGGCAGGCACATATCACCAACGATGAAGTGATTTTTTCCTCAAAGGAACAGTGAAGGGTCACTTTGTGAGCTTCTTCATGAGACTTTATTTAAAGTAACCTCATCTTAAAAACCCCTGGCACTTCAGTTTGCGGTGTAATTAGTAAATTACTCCGGTATAAAAACGATTAAGCAATAGAGGGGGTCATATCGGCCATAGTATACATATTTTCTCATATTTTAAACTAAACTTGTTTCCTAACTGTTTAATTCAGATGCACCTGTGTACAGTTCATTACGTTTGCTACTTCCCTGAATCGCACACTCCTGTTCACATTGACTCAGTGCCATATTCCACTGTACCTGTTCTTTCTTTTCCGACACAGAATAATAAAACTGATGAATGTGTGTGTGTGCAGTTACTAATTCTTTTGCATAACCGTGGGAATAGCCTTCTACTGTGACAGTTTGGCCAACTTTAGTAGATACTTGGTGGGTAACGAAGAGGTTTGTGTTTTCCTTGGTCGACCTTTTAGCGTCGTTTGCCATCATACAATAGGTCTGCTTTGTGGTGGATTCCGTAGGAGGGATATACCGCTCTTCACTGTCGGCTGGGAGTTTTGTAAGACCAGTTACTCGTTAAAGCTGCTCCTCGATACTTCGCTTAATCTTTTAATTTGTGTAAGTTTTCAGTCTAAATAAAGTGCTAATGCTTTTGTCTTATAGCGTTGTAGTCAATTTGTTTGTGTGTGGAGTCTTATTTTAATATCACGAGTGCTGGATACTTCGAAATTAAGATAATTTCGTAGCCTTTTTTTTTATTCAGCTCATAAACTGTAAACGTGGAGGTCAAGGAACTTCTCATTTTTCTAATTATCAATGCGTTTCCATTATTTTGCCACTGGTTTTACAAACCCATTTTGTCTCGGCTTTCACACCTTGTTACCTTCGGGACATTTTAGTGCAGTTATTCTTAAATTCCTGTTTGTTCCGTAATTACTTTCGTTTCTTGACCACCACATGTTAGTGTTCATCTTTGAGAGCCTTTTGTGCTGCATCTATCGTTATCTTCCTCTTACAGTGTGCATTTAAATTAAATATTTCTTAGCTTACATTTTCATCTTCGTTTATGTATCTCAAAGGTAATTTTACATATTCATTCCACCTGCTAAAATCGAGGGGGCTTCATCTCTTTATTAGCCACGTGTGGTCAAGATGGAGGGCATTTGTTCTTTTCTTTTCTCCTCTGTACAAACTTCGTCAACTGCACGTGGGTGTTAGCGCGTGCGTGGTTAACCTATCCTTCGGTTTTTTCCGTTCCATAAACCACGCATTTACTAGCGGACTTAAAATCGAGATTTAACATTTATCAAGTATGGAACTTAAGGGTGGTTGGACGTCAAACGGGCCGATTTGGAGTAGGAGAGTCCCCACAGGACATTTTAATTTCTACTGTCTATACTTTTACAAATAAATTCTTAAAACTATGTCACCATGACCAGGAAGGATTGAGGACTCACACTCATCGCTGTGGAAGTTCAAAGACGTAGCAAAATACCTTTTATTACATGTGAAATTTCATCATTTTTTCACTTTTTTTTTTGGTCCTCAGTCTACTGACTGGTTTGATGCGGCCCGCCACGAATTCCTTTCCTGTGCTAACCTCTTCATCTCAGAGTAGCACTTGCAACCTACGTCCTCAGTTATTTGCTTGACGTATTCCAATCTCTGTCTTCCTCTACAGTTTTTGCCCTCTACAGCTCCCTCTAGTACCATGGAAGCAATTCCCTCATGTCTTAGCAGGTGTCCTATCATCCTGTCCCTTCTCCTTATCAGTGTTTTCCACATATTCCTTTCCTCTCCGATTCTGCGTAGAACCTCCTCATTCCTTACCTTATCAGTCCATCTAATTTTCAACATTCGTCTATAGCACCACATCTCAAATGCTTCGATTCTCTTCTGTTCCGGTTTTCCCACAGTCCATGCTTCACTACCATACAATGCTGTACTCCAGACGTACATCCTCAGAAATTTCTTCCTCAAATTAAGGCCGGTATTTGATATTAGTAGACTTCTCTTGGCCAGAAATGCCTTTTTTGCCATAGCGAGTCTGCTTTTGATGTCCTCCTTGCTCCGTCCGTCATTGGTTATTTTACTGCCTAGGTAGCAGAATTCCTTAACTTCATGACTTCGTGTCCATCAATCCTGATGTTAAGTATCTCGCTGTTCTCATTTCTACTACTTCTGGTTACCTTCGTCTTTCTCCGGTTGACTCTCAAACCATACTGTGTACTCATTAGACTGTTCATTCCGTTCAGCAGATCATTTAATTCTTCTTCACTTTCACTCAGGATAGCAATGTCATCAGCGAATCGTATCATTGATATCCTTTCACGTTGTATTTTAATTCCACTCCTGAACCTTTCTTTTATTTCCATCATTGCTTCCTCGATGTACAGATTGAAGAGTAGTGGCGAAAGGCTACAGCATTGTCTTACACCCTTCTTAATACGAGCACTTCGTTCTTGATCGTCCACTCTTATTATTCCCTCTTGGTTGTTGTACATATTGTATATGACTCGTCTCTCCCTATAGCTTACCCCTACTTTTTTCAGAATCTCGAACAGCTTGCACCATTTTATATTGTCGAACGCTTTTTCCAGGTCGACAAATCCTATGAAAGTGTCTTGAATTTTCTTTAGCCTTGCTTCCATTATTAGGCGTAATGTCAGAATTGCCTCTCTCGTCCCTTTACTTTTCCTAAAGCCAAACTGATCGTCACCGAGCGCATTCTCAATTTTCTTTTCCATTCTTCTGTATATTATTCTTGTAAGCAGCTTCGATGGATGAGCTGCTAAGCTGATTGTGCGATAATTCTCGCACTTGTCAGCTCTTGCCGTCTTCGGAATTGTGTGAATGATGCTTTTCCGAAAGTCAGATGGTATGTCGCCAGACTCATATATTCTACACACCAACGTGAATAGTCGTTTTGTTGCCACTTCCCCCAATGATTTTAGAAATTCTGATGGAATGTTATCTATCCCTTCTGCCTTATTTGACCGTAAGTCCTCCAAAGCTCTTTTAAATTCCTATTCTAATACTGGATCCCCTATCTCATCTAAATCTACTCCTGTTTCTTCTTCAATCACATCCGCCAGATCTTCACCCTCATAGAGGCTTTCAATGTATTCTTTCCACCTATCTGCTCTCTCCTCTGCATTTAACAGTGGAATTCCCGTTGCACTCTTAATGTTACCACCGTTGCTTTTAATGTCACCAAAGGTTGTTTTGACTTTCCTGTATGCTGAGTCTGTCCTTCCGACAATCATATCTTTTTCGATGTCTTCACATTTTTTCTGCAGCCATTTCGTCTTAGCTTCCCTGCACTTCCTATTTATTTCATTCCTCAGCGACTTGTATTTCAGTATTCCTCCTTTCATCAATCAACTGATGTATTTCTTCTGTTACCCATGGTTTCTTCCCAGCTACCTTCTTTGTACCAATGTTTTCCTTCCCAACTTCTGTGATGGCCCTTTTTAGAGATGTCCATTCCTCTTCAACTGTACTGCCTACTGCGCTATTCCTTATTGCTGTATATATAACGTTAGAGAACTTCAAACGTATCTCGTCATTCCTTACTACCTCCGTATCCCACTTCTTTGCGTATTGCTTCTTCCTGACTAATGTCTTGAACTTCAGCCTACTCTTCATCACTACTATATTGTGATTGAGTCAATATCTGCTCCTGGGTACGCCTTACAATCCAGTATCTGATTTCGGAATCTCTGTCTGACCATGATGTAATCTAATTGAAATCTTCCCGTATCTCCCGGCCTTTTCCAAGTATACCTCCTCCTCTTGTGATTCTTGAACAGGGTATTCGCTATTACTAGCTGAAACTTGTTACAGAACTCAATTAGTCTTTCTCCTCTTTCATTCCTTGTCCCAAGCCCATATTCTCCTGTAACCTTTTCTTCTACTCCTTCCCCTACAACTGCATTCCAGTCGCCCATGACTATTAGATTTTCGTCCCCCCTTACATACTGCATTACCCTTTCAATATCCTCATACACTTTCTCTATCTGTTCATCTTCAGCTTGCGACGTCGGCATGTATACCTGAACTATCGTTGTCGGTGTTGGTCTGCTATCGATTCTGATGAGAACAACCCGGTCACTGAACTGTTCACAGTAACACACCCTCTGCCCTACCTTCCTATTCATAACGAATCCTACACCTGTTATACCATTTTCTGCTGCTGTTGATATACCCGATACTCATCTGACCAGAAATCCTTGTCTTCCTTCGACTACACTTCACTGACCCCTACTATATCTAGATTGAGCCTTTGAATTTCCCTTTTCAGATTTTTCTAGTTTCCATACCACGTTCAAGCTTCTGATATTCCACGCCCCGACTCGTAGAACGTTATCCTTTCGTTGATTATTCAATCTTTTTCTCATGGTAACCTCCCCCTTGGCAGTCCCCTCCCGGAGATCCGAATGGGGGACTATTCCGGAATCTTTTGCCAATGGAGAGATCATCATGACACTTCTTCAATTACAGGCCACGTGTCCTGTGGATACACGTTACGTGTCTTTAATGCAGTGGTTTCCATTGCCTTCTGCATCCTCATGTCGTTGATCATTGCTGATTCTTCCGCCTTTAGGGGCAGTTTCCCACCCCTAGGACAAGAGAGTGCCCTGAACCTCTATCCGCTCCTCCACCGTTGGCAGAATGAGGCTGACTTCTTATGCCGGAAGTCTTCGGCTGCCAATGGTGATTATTTATCAAAATATAGGCAGTGGCGGGGATCGAACCCGGGACCGAAGACGTTTTTGATTATAAATCAAAGACGCTACCCCTAGACTGGCTGCATTTGTTGCTGTAGGTACACTTTTCTTCCTAAGTAAGAGAGATTCTTCGATGAATTTTTCATAGCATACAAACAGTAGTTGCAGGTGTATGAAACTCTATAATTTTCCAAATCTATTAAAAAACTGTGGAAAAAATTGAGATAATTAACTATAAAACTTGGATTTTTTCTAAACATGAAGTTTAAAATGTAACAGTTCATTCATTGTTTCATAAATTAAATAACTTCTAGAGTTTCATACACCTGTAACTATGGTTTGTATGCTGTGCAAAAGTCATCGAAGAATCTCTTTTACTTAGGAAGAAAAGTGTACCTATAGCAACAAATGCAGCCAGTAGTAAGTGAAAAAAATGATGAAATTCCACATGTAGAAAAAAATGTGTTTTGTTACGGTTTTGAGCTTCCACTGCTATGAGTATGAATCCTGAATCTTTCCTGATCATGCTGTTAAAGTTTCATGAATTTATTTGTAAAAGTATAGAAAGCGGAAATTAAAATGTCCTGTGGTGCCTCTGCTGCTCCAAGTCGGCCCGTTTGACGTCCTACCCCCCTTAATATATACAAGGCACAAAGAATCGTCACATTTTACTATGTTCACAAGTGTTTACCGTTCAGTTATCGACGTTAATAAATGTTCATTTTTACTGCGGTAATTGTTCCAGGCTTTTCATGACTGAAATTTATCCAGCGCCCAGCTCTAATCCAGAGCTTTCTTGCGCAATAATTGAATACAAGCCATTGTTTTACATAAATTATGTTAGTCCAAGATATCTGCAATTTCAGTGTGTAGTTGCAATCAACCCAACAAAAATACTACTCATCATGTTTTCATGAGACATCGGTGTCGACGAAACGCGTCGGTTTGTTTCCCATTACAAACAGAATGGTTTTTAGAGCGGAATTTTACGTGCCCAATCGACAGAGCGGTCCTAAATTAGTCTAGTGCGATATTTGTTTCATAGATATGTATTAACAGGGAGAGTAAAACACGAAGAATAACGAGCACTCCAGCTGCGATTGACCAGCGCTGCTACATGGCGGTAGCAGTCAGTGTGAGCCAGAGCGGCATGAGACCAACTGCTTCACAGTCCCCTTTAATCCATATCTAAAAAACGAATATCACGCTACACTAATTTCGGACCGCTCTATCCAACGGAGACGTAAAATTTCGCTCATAAAAAAAAAAAAGAAAAAATTTATGGCATGGCATTGATGCCCAGAGGCCCCATCCGGGAAGTTCGGCCGCCGGGTTGCAGGTCTTATCTCAGATGACGTCACATTGGGCGACTTGCGTGTCAGTGATAATGAGGGCAAACAACACCGGGTGAACGAGCGAAGAAAATCAACTCGGTCGGAAATCGAAACCGAACCCACTGCATGGTAGGCAAACACATTACCACTCAGCTACGTAGGCGGACTCCTCTTTAAAAAAAAAAATCATTCTGTTTGTAACGGAAAACAAATGCAGCTTTACTGTATGATTAAATGATAATGGCGTCCTCTTGGGTAAAATATTCCGGAGGTAAAACAGTCCCCCATTCGGATCTCCGGGCGGGGACTACTCAAGAGGACGTCGTTATCAGGAGAAAGAAAACTGGTATTCTACGGATCGGAGGGTGGAATGTCAGATCCCTTAATCGGGCAGGTAGGTCAGAAAATATAAAAAGGGAAATGGATAGGTTAAAGTTAGATATAGTGGGAATTAGTGAAGTTCGGTGGCAGGAGGAACAAGACTTTTGGTCAGGTGATTACAGGGTTATAAATACAAAATCAAATAGGGGTAATGCAGGAGTAGGTTTAATAATGAATAAGAAAATAGGAGTGCGCATTAGCTACTACAAACAGCATAGTGAACGCATTATTGTGGCCAAGATAGACACAAAGCCCATGCCTACTACAGTAGTACGAGTTTATATGCCAACTAGCTCTGCGGATGATGAAGAAACAGATGAAATGTATGACGAGATAAAAGAAATTATTCAGGTAGTGAAGGGAGACGAAAATTTAATAGTCATGGGTGACTGGAATTCGTCAGTAGGAAAAGGGAGAGAAGGAAACGTAGTAGGTGAATATGGATTGGGGGGAAGAAATGAAAGAGGAAGCCGCCTTGTAGAATTTTGCACAGAGCATGACTTAATCATAGCTAACACTTGGTTCAAGAATCATAAAAGAAGGTTGTAAACCTGGAAGAATCCTGGAGATACTAAGAGGTATCAGATAGATTATATAATGGTAAGACAGAGATTTAGGAACCAGGTTTTAAATTGTAAGACATTTCCAGGGGCAGATGTGGATTCTGATCACAATCTATTGGTTATGAACTGCAGATTGAAACTGAAGAAACTGCAAAAAGGTGGGAATTTAAGGAGATGGGACCTGGATAAACTGAAAGAACCAGAGGTTGCAGAGAGTTTCAGGGAGAGCATAAGGGAACAATTGACAGGAATGGGGGAAAGAAATACAGTAGAAGAAGAATGGGTAGCTCTGAGGGATGAAGTAGTGAAGGCAGCAGACGATCAAGTAGGTAAAAAGACGAGGGCTAATAGAAATCCTTGGGTAACAGAAGAAATATTGAATTTAATTGACGAAAGGAGAAAATATAAAATTGCTGTAAATGAAGCAGGCAAAAAGGAATACAAACGTCTCAAAAATGAGATCGACAGGAAGTGCAAAATGGCTAAGCAGGGGTGGCTAGAGGACAAATGTAAGGATGTAGAGGCTTGTCTCACTAGGGGTAAGATAAATACTGCCTACAGTAAAATTAAAGAGACCTTTGGAGAGAAGAGAACCACTTGTATGAATATCAAGAACTCAGATGGCAACCCAGTTCTAAGCAAAGAAGGGAAGGCAGAAAGGTGGAAGGAGTATATAGAGGGTTTATACAAGGGCGATGTGCTTGAGGACAATATTATGGAAATGGAAGAGGATGTAGATGAAGATGAAATGGGAGATAAGATACTGCGTGAAGTGTTTGATAGAGCACTGAAAGACCTGAGTCGAAACAAGGCCCCGGAAGTAGACAACATTCCATTAGATCTACTGATGGCCTTGGGAGGGCCAGTCATGACAAAACTCTACCATCTGGTGGGCAAGATGTATGAGACAGGCGAAATACCCTCAGACTTCAAGAAGAATATAATAATTCCAATCCCAAAGAAAGCAGGTGTTGATAGATGTGAAAATTACCGAACTATCAGTTTAATAAGTCACAGCTGCAAAATACTAACGCGAATTCTTTACAGACGAATGGAAAAACTGGTAGAAGTGGACCTCGGGGAAGATCAGTTTGGATTCTGTAGAAAGGTTGGAACACGTGAGGCAATACTAACCTTACGACTTATCTTAGAAGAAAGATTAAGGCAAACCTACGTTTCTAGCATTTGTAGACTTAGAGAAAGCTTTTGACAATGTTAACTGGAATACTCTCTTTCAAATTCTGAAGGTGGCAGGGGTAAAATACAGGGAGCGAAAGGCTATTTACAATTTGTACAGAAACCAGATGGCAGTTATAAGAGTCGAGGGGCATGAAAGGGAAGCAGTGGTTGGGAAAGGAGTGAGACAGGGTTGTAGCCTCCCCCTGATGTTATTTAATCTGTATATTGAGCAAGCAGTAAAGGAAACAAAAGAAAAATTCGGAGTAGGTATTAAAATTGATGGTGAAGAAGTAAAAACTTTGAGGTTCGCCGAAGACATTGTAATTCTGTCAGAGACAGCAAAGGACTTGGAAGAGCAGTTGAACGGAATGGACAGTGCCTTGAAAGGAGGATATAAGATGAACATCAACAAAAGCAAAACGAGGATAATGGAATGTAGTCAAATTAAATCGGGTGATGCTGAGGGAATTAGATTAGGAAATGAGACACTTAAAGTAGTAAAGGAGTTTTGCTATTTAGGGAGTAAAATAACTGATGATGTTCGAAGTAGAGAGGATATAAAATGTAGACTGGCAATGGCAAGGAAAGCGTTTCTGAAGAAGAGAAATTTGTTAACGTCGAGTATAGATTTAAGTGTCAGGAAGTCGTTTCTGAAAGTATTTGTATGGAGTGTAGCCATGTATGGAAGTGAAACATGGACGATAACTAGTTTGGACAAGAAGAGAATAGAAGCTTTCGAAATGTAGTGCTACAGAAGAATGCTGAAGGTAAGGTGGGTAGATCACGTAACTAATGAGGAGGTATTGAATAGGATTGGGGAGAAGAGAAGTTTGTGGTACAACTTGACTAGAAGAAGGGATCGGTTGGTAGGACATGTTTTGAGGCATCAAGGGATCACAAATTTAGCATTGGAGGGCAGCGTGGAGGGTAAAAATCGTAGAGGGAGACCAAGAGATGAATACACTAAGCAGATTCAGAAGGATGTAGGTTGCAGTAGGTACTGGGAGATGAGGAAGCTTGCACAGGATAGAGTAGCACGGAGAGCTGCATCAAACCAGTCTCAGGACTGAAGACCACAACAACAACAACAACGGAAAACAAACCGACGCTTTCCGTCGACAATGGACGTCGCATAAAAGACGTGACGAGCAGCGTCTGTTTGGGCTGACTATAGCTACATATATGCCGCAACAGCAGAGAAAATTCACCTGACGACTTTTAGGAGCAACAGGGTGTAGACTAATTACAGTAATCCGACGGATTTTAGTGTTTTAGTTGTCTGTACAGGGCGGCTCTGTATGGTGAGATGAAAGTAATATGAGCTGAAAATGGATGTTGTTTAACATAGAATTTTTGCCTAAGGTGGCGGATGTTGAGTTAATACGTGCGCCGGCCGTCTAGCCAGCCTGATATTTCTTCCGAATTTTTGATTTTAATATTTTCTTGTGATGTTCAAGTGCACTTCATTGTGGTCTTCGTGGCAAGTAGAATGGAAGCCTCAGCAGAGGTCGTTTGTTCCTGTGGGACGTGCTGATAACCTGCCCGCTATGAGCCCACTATGGATAGCCAAGAGTAAGAGTGGGAGACGAAACTGCTGGCCCTGCCGGAGAGCGCCAGCTACAAGCCACCAGCTTTCTATTGATCTGGCATCAAAGTAATGCCTGTCCTATAAATATTTCCGGACTTCATTCCGACAAAACAAAATCATATCGTGGCCCACAAAGACTGGCCAATGGCCTTGAGACGGATGTGCACATAACCATCTTTTATGTTTTAAGCCATTCTTTCAGTTGTAAATTCCTTCAGATACCCACTTCCTTACCAGGTAGTCAACCACTTGATACACCTTCGGTGCCAATTGCCTTCTCCAAGATGCTACTCCAGGCGGGTGTAAAATGAATGTGCGCAACGGAAAATACTGAACGCAAAAATGAAGATTTGGCCGTATCTGACTACCCCCTGAAGCAGATCTTAGGATCTCTAAGTGGTGATATTATCTCCTTCTTCTTGCTCTTTAACATATAAATTACAATATAAATGAATGATTAAGGGAAATAGTAACCACAAAATGATGAATGCTGTTTCTGCTTGTACATTTACTGTAGATAAAAACCCCTCTATATATTACAAATGTTTATATATCAATGTCCAGTGGACATCAAGAGACGCAAATGCATTTCCTAACTAATATTAGTGATCAATTGCCCAAATCCCCCCCTTTTTATGGTTACGCGATCTAACATAAATAACGCGATATCTCTGACATAATCTACGTACCAAACACTAGAAGGCACTATTTTTCAAAGATAATCCACAGTCGTGTGCACCCTCAGTGGAAATAAAAGTTATGTGATCACAGCTGATTAGCTTTATAGCCCTAATAAGCCGAAGCAATTAGCAATATCACCGTATGGACTGTGTCCGGTGCATCAGAATGATGGTTCTCGTTCACGTCTGCGACGACAGAAGAACTCCAGCTACAAAATATAAAAAACAACTTTTTATTCACGTGTATGTCAATACGGCATCGGTCTGTAATCACGTCACACGAGGGCGTGAAGCACGAGCGTTGAGAAAGCATAAGACCCCTTTGCTGCATCGGATCGCGTTCAAATTTCGTCGTATGGCTTATAGTGTAGTTCTCTCCTGTACAGGAAAGTAAAAATTGCGGTAGCACTGCACTGTGATGGGGTGAGCTCACCTTGAGTGGAGCTGCTAAACCACGGTGTCCTTAGAGAAAGGTTGAAGAGTTAGGGAGATATCAGCAACATCACAGGTTATCAAGAACGTCTTCTTGCTGCTCATCACACAAAAAGCCTTTGTTTTCGATGGAGAAATGTGAGGCAAGCAACATAACAAGGAAAGGAGTGCTTTTACTGACGCCATTTTTGCCACCACTTGAGGACTTTCCGCGTAGATTCTGAGCGTGTGTTTGAAATGTTTCTCTCAGCCACTCACAAGAAAACTGAGTGATTTCAAAGCTGGACGTCGCAGTTCTGACCTCCATGGCGGAGCCATCAAACAAAGGGGTAAAATGTGGGTAAGAGGGGGGGCGACGACCTCCCCATCGTGTTAAGTGTCATAGGTGGCGTTGGGCAGAACTGTGGCGAAATTTGGTGCCAATGTGACATCGTTAACCTGCCTTACACGTCAAGTGAACTTCTGAGCTCTGGCCTTTCCTTCGCGTGTGTCTACACCTTGCTGTTTGATGCCCGAAGGTGACGTCGCAGGGAACCACGTTTTTGCACAATTACAGAGGAAAGTTGTAGGCACCTTTATGCCGAATTTACAACTTACGCTTCAGAATGGGAGGCAATTACGCGGTTTCGAAAACGTGATCCTTTAATTAGGTGATTAGATGATAAGCAGCATTATTGTACGAACTGAGATGCAAGAGCAGTCAAACAGTGCGAGTCAGCGAACAGAAGCACACGAAAATTTACCGGCGCGTTCTTATTTCCGGACATGGTTTAAACGAAACATCGACGTGGACATTATGCAACAAAATGTTCGAGTATGTGAATACTGTGAGTACTATAAACAGTAGTGACAATGTACACGCGAATGGACAGTAATTGATTGTCGTTGCTAGAACCGAAATGTCTGCATCTAAGTGAACTGCACGAACTAATGTACTTTAAATATACTCATCTCGTTTGCAATTTAATGAGCTGCCGCGCGCGATAAAACATTAACTGTCGCCGTGGAGACTTTCCAGCTGCTTATTACGAGTGGTACTGTTTTCTCTTGAACTCTGAATATGCGATTGTGATTGCTAAAAGCAGACTGACTGAGAATTCGCTACTGGAGAATAAAAGTAAGTCGTACACTAAGACTACAGAAAAGTTTGTGTAAGGAACGTTGTAAGCGTACTCATAATGAACTTGGATTTATATAGCAACGAGTACGTTCTACTGGACTGTAACCTAAGGGAACGTCAACGGAAGATAATATTACCACTTGGAGGAGCCTACACTGAGCAACAGAACGTATCCAAAGCAGTTCCGTGAGTGATGGAGCTGCAATAATTACGCCGCCAGAATCAACGAGCCAACGCTGACGTCACAATACGTTGTCTACTAAAAGGTAAGCTGCAACGTCAGGGCGGCGCGGGGTAGCCGCTTGGTCGGAACGTCTTGTCACGGTTCGCGCGGCTCCCCCCGTAGGAGGTTCGAGTCATCCTTCGGCATGAGTGTGTGTGTTGTCCTTAGCGTAAGTTAGTTTAAGTTAGATTAAGTAGTGAGTAAGCTTCGAGACCGATGACCTCAGCAGTTTGATCCCATAAGACCTTACCAGAAATTTCCAAAATTTGCAACGTCAAGCAGTCTTCCTCGTAAACACTAAAACATTTCACACGATTTCAACTATAATTTCTTTTTTGTCGGTGACGACCCTTTCTTAGTATTTCTTTTTTTAAAAAATTAATGTAATTTCAATTAAGTGTGTTTGCTAACTGTGTTGACATTGTTGACTCACAATTAACGATAGTCATTGTTGTTGCTGCCTTTCCTTTTCTCTTTTGTTTCATTGTAGCTGTTGTTGCATGTATTTTAACGTTTCTTTTGGAGGGATTTTTTTATGAATGTGTGCAATATTTTTGCCAGGCGCATTTACATAGTTTGTTGTGGTATGTGCCAGTCCACATAAGTTGAGACGTCCGCCATTGAAGATTCCCAGCGCCGACCAATCACAGCTCGGCGGCTCGTCCGCTGTTGGTGCAAGGCGCACTATAGGAGGGAATTTGGCATCCCACGGCTGTCGGCTATGTGAACTGTGTCGACATTCAACAGGACGTCATAATACTGCATATTCGTTGCCAAGTGCAGGTCTGTTTGGCTGTTTATTTATAACTCAACCAAATTACAGTCTATCTGTCACCGTTTGCGAAATTGTATGTGGGATTTTTAAAAATTTTGTTTTATGTTCTTTTGCAGTTCGTAACCAAACTCTGACGTGGTTAATCCAGTTCAGTTAGCAAGAAAAGCGGGTTGTATCGACTTTAGGTAATCAAAATTCATGGCCAAAATTGCGCAAAGTAGATCTCTGAGAACAGTTTTCTTCACATTTTGTACATACACTACCTAATCAAAAGTATCTCGGCATCTGTTACTGGACATCGATATGCGTTCATCCTTCACCCTTAAGACGACTTGATCTCTTCTAGGGCTTTTTCAACGAGGTGTCTGATTGTCTGTGCAGCCCACACTTCGGCAATATCCAAAACCAGAAAAGTCGACATTATGACTCATCCTAAATGTGTCCCATTGGGATAAGTTTGGAACTCTGGGCACGCTAGCCCATTTTAGGAATGTTTTTGTCCACAAACCGTCGCCTCACAGGTGTTGCTTGATGACAGGTTGCATTGTCATGCTGAAACAATCATCGTGTTCGAACTGTACCTCTACTGTACGCAGTTCAGAACGCTGTAAAATGTGATCATACGCTTCCGCATGTAGCATTTTCTTAAGCGCAATGAGGGGCCCACACTATCATAAGAAAAACATACCTTAACACTACCTGCTCTATGCTTCACTGTTGGCATCACGCACACCGGCAAGTAGCGTTCTCCGCCATTCACCAAACACGAACACTTCCCGCGGCTTGCTACAGGGTGTACAGTGAGTCATCAATCCAAATCATTCCTTCCCTGTCCTCCACTGTCCAGTGGCATCCCACTCTATGCCACCTCAAGCATCGCTTAGCACTTACTACGGAAATGTGTGGCTTATTGAGGAGCTAATCGACGATTGTACCCCATTCTTTATAAAAAAAATCCTTATGCACAGTCATTGTGCTAGCTGGCCTGTTGGTAGCATTTGGGGACTCAAATTTCAGTTGTTCCGTTGATTTTTTACAATCATTCTCTGCAGTGCTCCACGGTCCCTGTCGGTCTGGATATGTCTGCCCGCAATCCTATTCTGTATCGTTCTTACCTTGGGGTAGTAGGTTAACCTTGGTAGTGACGTCATTTTCGGTTCTTTATCCGAAGTTCCAATTGAGTAAGCTTTGGAGACCTGTTACCGATCGGTCCTCATGCCGACTTTTCGAAAATTGTACCCAGTGGTTTTGGATTTGGGCATGGCCCTCTCGTTCGGTTCGGTGTGATTTATTTACACCTAGAATTCGATATTTTAAACATATTGAGCGGTTTTAGCTTCGGATTTAGTGATAGTGTTACTGAAGAACCACCAGGACGCGTCCGGGTAGAAAGTGAGTTCATAATAGACTATTTTCCTTTATTCGAAATGTCGTTCGTATTGTTATTACTGTGAATGATTATGACAATAAAAACAGTTTCGGTCAATATTCTCACAAAATACCTGTCATTTTTACGTAATTAAGAGGTTAAAAGATCACTACATTTCAAAAGATCTGCTCTGGTTACGTATATCACATAAGTGTCAGCTGAAGTTACTAGTGACTTCACGTACATTTTTCCGCAAATGGTTTACTGATTAACTATCGAAACGAGTTTAATACTTTTAAGTAACAACGCAAAGGAATTTTGTGAAGCTTGATAGAAGAAACCTTCCAAAATTTTATGCATTTACGGCTCACGCCCGCATCATTCGGCAACGAAGTCAATCTGCGTGTTTCTGTTCTGTTATATGGTAGTAGCGAAGTTAGTAGCAAAGTAGCGAAGTTATTAGCGAAGTAGTAAGTAGTGAAGTTAGTAGTGAAGTTAGTAAGGCAACGAACTGCCGTGTCGAAGATCGCAGGTTGGCATACGACCTGATACTGAATAATTTTTTCCCCTCTTCGTGTTTGAAACACATTCTGAGACTTCATTAATTGTCAAAGTTAAGTATTTTTCTGAAATATTCCTTGTTATTTACACGTAAGAGCGCGCTTTCTGAGTACCAAGTATCTTCGATTTCGTGACTTCCATATGTTTAAGAAATGAAAGATGAAATTGCTGTGCGTGAAACATCTCACACTGACATTTATACTTTTTCTGGTCACAAATATTTCACCATTTTTTTTGAACACGTAGCGATTTCCGAGAGTGTGGTCAGACAGGAATCTAAGAGCGCAGCTTAAATTGCTGCGAATGAAACTAGCAGCAGTCGTCTTTATACCCTAGCTTGTCACAAGTATTTAACTGCGATCGAATCCTTACCAACAGTAGACAGAGATGAAAGAATCCCGCCACAGTATTTTCAGACTATACCACCAGAGACGAAATATTTTGATTCATGAGATGCGTGTTATAAACTAAAACGTACTTTTATAGCTGCACTCGCTACACGCTCTCGAAAAGGCGTTTTTTTAGATTTTGTTTTTATGAAACAAATCGTTGATGTATCATACAGGGACGTAGGCTACTTCATCGTTTGGGTCACTAGGAGCGAGTTACAGCCACATTCTATGCATCTTCTTATTCTTTGACACTCTCTTAAAACAATTTTTCGGGTTCGTGGAGATGTGTTCCGTCTATGCAACTAATTGAAGGCAGTTTTTTTACTGCCATACGCGTTTCGTTTCTTTTATTTGTGGAGCATCTTCACAAATAATTAGTTACATAGACGGAAAGTACCTCTATGAATTTTGAAGCAACAAATGAACGACGGAAAACCGAATAAATAACGAATTCTTCGGGTGTTTTTATAGATGCCGAATGTGGTACTACACTCCATTCCTAATTTATATTCCGAAACGTAAAATCCAAAACAAGACGTCGATGTGAATGAGAATAAAATGACATGATGTGAGATTTATGATAGTTTCCAGAACACAGTCAATATTCTATCGCTGTCATGCATTCATGGATGCATGTGGTCAGCACAATGTGATCAGTATCTCGTGCTCTAACCACACTTTTCGGTACTGTGAAGAATAGCGTGCTTGTGTGAGCTGCTAGCCACTTCGGGTTCGTGCCACTGTGGCGCTGCAGTTCTCATGCGTGGATCTGAGGCAGACTGCTTGTGATTGGTTGGCTCGAAGACAACTGATGACAGCGTTTCGGTTCGCTAGGTCTGTTCGACATCGCTTCCAAAATGTTGGGGTTCTCCTTTGAAAATAAGACTGTTCGGTGCGCTCACATACCGAACCGATCGGCAAAATGGTGGAAAGATACAGAATAGGGCCCCTGGCCTGTGGTTATTCCTTGGCGTTTCCATTCCACAGTAACATTGACAACGGTCGAGTTGGGCAGCTTTGGAAGGGTCGAATTGTCCTCGACAGATTTGTTACTCTGATGGTCTGATGGCATCCAATGACTAGTTCACGTTTGGAGTCACTGAGTTCACCTGTCTGGCCCATTCTGTTATTATTGCTTCTGTAATGACGACCAATACTTTCGCCTCCTCTTATAATGGTGGGTCCGCCTTTTCTGACATCTAGTGGTCAGCTCTGATTTACTTCAGGGTGTATGGCTACTTTTGATCAGACAGCGTTCCTAAGTCGGTATGGAAAGGTTTCTAAGGCAGATTTTTTACCTGTGAAAAAGTAGAGTGCGCCTTCAAGGCAGCCGTAAAAGTGACTTAAAATCCTTTCGAATTGGGTGTGCGCTATGAGAAGAAATGTGAAGCATCCAAGTACCAGCAGTGTGATTAATGAAGCAGTTGGTTCGATGGTACGCAGACGGGTTTAGAGAACGTTGCAGTGGAATTCGCGCGACAATAACTTTCGCCGCGGCAGTAAAATCGCATTAGTCATGTCGGCGGCGCCTTTGTCGGGAGGCAGCGATGGGAACCTGTGCGTGGACAGGTGTGAAGCCGCCTATTGTCACGGCGCGCTCCTTGTCAGACGGCGAAGTGCTATCGTTTTATTTCTCTTGAGGCTTAGCTCGTCGCCTGACAATGAGCTCATTAGCGACAGATTGTTGTGAGCTCTATAGTGGCGCCGTCCGTACGTCAATCACTTTACTGTCTCGGAGCTACAGCAGCTTACCTGCCGTAGGAAGGCCCGTAGCCGACACGTTCCGTAAGGCGGACATTTCAACCGATATGACAGCTGCAACCGCCAATTAGGAGCCAGAGCGACATCTCGAAATCACTTGCAGCTCCACGCAGCCAATAGCACGATCGCCTTGTAACGAGGCACCGTACGCCGCAGTATCTTGGGGACGAACGTTAGGAGTAAGGCATACTACTGGGTCTCGTATCCTTTTACTTCTTAAATTTGTCCTTATGCGCCACCTGTTCATTGTAACTGGTAAATCACGATGGTTGTCGGCAGGTACCCACAGCAATCAATATCCTTCTTGTTATATGCTCTGGTCAGACTTACGATTTTTTAACAAATTACTTTTAGTAACGATTGTATGGTAATGAAGACTCATTAACGTCTCATGTACCAATTAAAATAAAAGTATGGTACGTTGTTTTATTATATTTAATGTACTCAAAATTCTTAAAAATTTTCATGTTTTCAGAGTGTTTCGAAAGTTTTCACTTTCTGTCACCAAACTAAAAGGTAGGTTTTTCTGTTTGTTTTATAAATCTGAAAACGGTTGTCGATCAATCCAAACAGCTTATCTGGCTACTATCGGGCAGTATTACGTTCAGGCCTATTAAAATTTGCAATAAATAATTCAGATCGCTGTGTCTCCTTCACCTGACTGTTAGGTTTGGTAACCACAGATGCTTAGGTTTACGGACGATGTATGTAGTTGTGATAACCCACATGAGAGAAATCTCAAAAAAAAAATAAAATAAAATAAAATAAAATAAAATAAAATTTAAAAAAAACTAAAAAAATACTCGGAAGACGTTGATTTAGTACTAAGGTGAATGTATCTACACATATACTCCCAACAGCTCTGTATAGGGTATGGCAGAGGATAATTTACATAATTGCATTAGTTACGGTTTCTTCCCGTTATAGTCGCATGTGGGGTGTGGAAAAATCGACTGTCTAATCTTGGCTTCGCAGGTCCCTCTGCAACGATACGCAGGGGGCTGAAATCTATTTTTATCCTCTTCACTTGATATCTGTCCTTGATTTTTACATTTCTTCATGTAGGTATGTATGAGGAGAGGCCATTGATCATAGTATTACACAATTTTTGACTGGTCACAGATTAGCATAGTTTCACTATGAGAAGTTGAGGAACACTCTTCTTGAATTTCTTACAGTTACTTAAAAAACTATTTATCTTAGTTGCAGATTGTGTAATTATTTAGATTTCATTACTGAACTACAAAAGGAACCTATTATCAGGTAATAGGAGCAAACTGATAAATCGCCTTGAAGAGTGGTCACACGAAATAAATATCCAGAAAACCTGCTATCAGATCTTTTCTTTATGTGACACATTTCCGAAAGTAGCTGAAAAAATTGGAGGGGAAGATATGCAGCAGAATGAATATTCTAAACCTTTCGGCGTAGATATGGATCAAAGATTAAACTGGCAGACCCACATAAATAAAACTGCTGAGAAATCAAAAAGGAGTCTCAACATACGGAAGAGGATGTTGATGTTGATGTTGATGTAGGGATGTTGAAGGTCAATGCTCAACAGCTACGAAACCTACATAAGACCAATCTGAACGTGTGATAGCGAAGCACTCGTTAAGGCTACAACCAGAAATATCAGCAGGTTAGAAAAAGTCCAGAAGCAAGCATTAAGAATTGTAACTAGTGGAGTAAAATCAATAACTTTAATATCCATGAGAATTCTATCTGGATTAGAACCTACTAAAATGAGTATTCAAAGGTTAGCATTGTTTTACTATGAGAAATTGATTCGACTGCCCAGTCGTATTAAATAGCTAAAAAACAAAGATTCATGTAAAAATAATATTGGAAACATGAAAATACAAATCAGTTTCATCCAAAAGATAGAAGACGTAAGATCACAATATCAGTTGTCAAAAATTGATGCTAAAAATTTATTTTTCCACACTTTCCAATTCTGCTTCATCAATTGCAATAAAAGCTAGACATAAAAGATCAGTATAAAAAAATGCAACACATAAATTAATAAAACGATAAATCAGAAATACCCTGAAGATCAGTGGCTCCAAATTTACACAGATGGTTCATTAATAGAAAAAAAAGGAAGGCTGGCGTAGGAATATACAGCAAAACTTCCTCTTTCTGTCGAACTTTGGGACAGCACCATCCAGATTTTGAAGGTGAAGTTGAAGTCATTAGAATTGCAACAAGTCAGCTAAACAGCTGTTAACACGCACTCGACAAAGCTCTGATGCACTGGTGTCCAAAATTAAAGCAACAAATGGAAATTTTGCAAGGTTGCTTTTATTTCGCCACGAAAGAGGATAAACAGATGATTACAAAATAGAAACAACGTAAACAATTGCAACGTATGTAACAGTAGACGAAAATGTTTTTCGTTTTATCCAGCTTAACAGATTTGCACACACATTGCGATAACTGGTTAATGTGCTCACTGTGGGTTGTGACCACCTCTGGCAGAAATACGGGCCTAACAACGACGTAGCATGCTGTGAATAACGTCATCATGTCATGTCGAGACAATAACGCCCATTCTTCCAGTGGAGCTGCTAATAATTCTTGGACAGTAGTTGATGGATGTTGACGTGATGCAACCCGTCTCCCTAGTGCATTCCAGACACGCTCTATGGGATTCAAATCGAGAGATCGAGCGGGCCACGCCTTGCGTGAAGTATCTTCCCTTTCTAAGAAAACATCAACGCTCGTTCTCTATGAGGTCGAGCACTATCGTCTGTCAGTAAGAAATCTGGGCGCGCAGCACCTCGCAAAAACTGCAAATGAGGTCCCAAGACCTTGTCACGATCCTTGACAACGGTAAATATTTCCGATTCGCCCGTACAGTTTCATGAACCGGTGTTCCAGTGGCCAACATAACTCCTGCCCACACCATTAGTGACCCTCATTGATATTGGTCTCTAAATCGTGTTCCACATTTCCTTCAAATGCGAATGCATCGAGAAACACTCTCCAGACCAAATCGGGACTCATCTGTGAAAAGAACATTGGCCCACTCTTCGATTGTCCAAATTGCACGTTGACGACTCCACTATAGACATTCCCTTCTGAGAAGACGTGTCAGTGGCGCTGATACAGCAGGCCTCCGACAGTTACTTCCTCTCTGCCGAAGCCTTCTCTACATCGTTTGCTTCAATACAGTACGTCCAGTGGATGCTGCGACGTTCGATGCCAATTGTTGCGCGGTAGTAATATGGTACCGTCGCGCCCTTACAGCCAAATAACGGTCCTCTCCTTTTGATGTCACGTTTGTTCGGCCCTGCCGTGGCCTTTGGGGTACCGTTTCGGTCTCTATAAACTGTCGCCACATCCGAGAAACAACAGAACGATTCATGTTAAGCCAGCGGGCACATGAGTTTGCGACTGTCCTGCTTCCATTCTTCCTATGGCCTTCCACTGCAGAAGGGCTGGTATGCGTCTTCTCTGTGGTGTCCTACACCGTCTGTGACTGTTTACACAATGATTGTTGATGTGGGACTAGCCTACAAACACTACTCTGTGTGGTAGGTGCCCTGACGTCATCGTTGGCGTCGTTTTCCACTGACCGAAGTTCCATCTTTCGTGCAGAACACGATCGTACGGACATTTGTTGACAGTTCTATGATTATATCGCGAATTAGACACAAGATAGGGAAACAGCGGTTTGTTGCTTTAATTTTGGACAGCAGTGTATTTTGCGATTCCAGAGCAGCAATATCGGCAGTTATCAACAGGCAAGACCAAAAAGTCGTTTTGTCCAATACAATAAATGGAGCCGAGGCTGTTCGTTTTTATAGATTTGTGCCCCCTTCTTGCAAAATGTTACGGTGTGGACGTTTCCATATATCACTCTAGGTTTGCCTTTTGCTTGTTCAAGTGTTTAACAATGTCCGGAACGGCACAGAAAATGTCCCTAAACGAAGTTGTTCAGTTTCAAGCGCAGCAGATTGCACAACTGCTGCCAAGTTAAAGAAGTCCAAGAAGTAATAAACCGTGACAACAGAAGAGCAAGACAATTGCAGTTCAGTAGATCCCATTTCACTGTAGCTTAGGTGATAACGAAAAGACAGATTTTCTAGCGAAAATGGGCAGAAAAATTAAACAGACTGGAAAAACTAACGTACCATATTTTGCAGTGAAACATACTATTAATGACATATTTCAAGAAGAAATAAAACTATCCAACAAAATTGCATGTGCATGAAAGATCTGTAAAAAACTTACCGACGACTCGGTACTGACTGATGGACCAGGAAGAGAAGCAGTAGCCATATTCTGCTTGCCTACTGGACGTGACTGTTTGGCCGCAAACCTGCATAAGAACTCCATCAAGCCGTTTTCAGAATGTTTTCTGTGTCACAATATAGCTTCGACCATGAACAAAGAACATGTAAAAGAGGGTACAAAATTAACTGATTGTAATTCAGACTTAAACACTGTTGTCCTGGGAAACAAGAATGCGAATGACAATAATTCATGTGCCAGAATATAATAATAGTAATAATAATAATAATAATAATAGTAATTATGTAATAATAGTAATTATGTTTTATGGACATAAGACCCGAATGAGCCCTGGAAGACTCACCAATCGTACGATCATCTACTTTCAGGAGAAGAAAACAAAATGGGCCCGATTCACAGAGGTAGAGAAAGATCTTAAGGGGAGGTTTACTATCTTTGGCCCGAAAAAAGTATTTTCTTTGAGAATTTTTTTCTCGGGATGTGTTATAGATATCAATGGCAAATTTGATCAAAATGTTTATTGATATTTTCTCTGCAAACTGGAATTTTTTCGACAGGAAATGTTGAAGAGCGGAAGTGCCGTCGGAACGAAACAAAATTTCGATGTAGACCTCCACGCGCAGTATGTCAGGGGTCAGCCGGCTCGCCTGAAATCAAAATTGAGTTGACGTTAGCGAAGTATATAAGATTCTTTAGGCGTTGGACCTCGCTTAAGTTATTTGGACCATAGGAAACAAAATGGCGGCCATTTGAAAAAATTGGATTTTTCATCGATTTTTTAACTTCGTCGGCCAAGTAAAAATATTTATAGTTGATGGATCGGAATAAAAGCGGTACAACTCCTAGACAATTTAGTAAGCTTCGTCGGAAACAAAGAATCATGCAAATCAGTTCAGTAGATTTGAAGTTACCATACTGCGCGATAAAAAAAAGTCATTTCGAGAGAAACGCGTTTGAAGTTTTGACTACATATAAGTGCAATATTACGCAACTTACGTTCAATCTGCTATTCCGGGTCCATAAACTAGTCCTTCCTCTTCCTCGTAGAGGGCGTTCTGCTCGTTCTGAGCCATCCTGCGCT
This sequence comes from Schistocerca piceifrons, assembly GCF_021461385.2. NCBI lineage: Eukaryota > Metazoa > Arthropoda > Insecta > Orthoptera > Acrididae > Schistocerca > Schistocerca piceifrons. The sequence goes on from NC_060138.1 coordinate 1,194,292,667, forward strand.
GCTCCAGAGCCGCTCGTACGGCCGCTGACAAGCGGTTTTCGGCCGGTTGAATCCGGTGGTCGCCCGAATGCTTGGCGAACTGCGTCGAATAGAGTCCCCGGGTGACGTCCATCGTTGTCATGATCTTCAGAATTGCTGAATACCCTTCGCTGAAGCTTCTCACCGCCAGGAAAGTCGCAGTCTCCACAGTCTTCGCAGCAGAATGCAAATGCTTGGGGGCTAGCTTCCAAACACACTCGTTCAAACTATCATTTGAGTTTTGTGTGTTTCCTCTGAAGTACCGGTACAATAACTCGTCCTCCGAAAGAAAAAAACTGTTGCGTGAAAAAGGCCGACTTCAGGCAGGTGCATTTTTTTGTTCAACAGCGAATAACAATCATTTCCGTCCCGTATTCGGTAAAACCGTTTAAGGGGTGAATTCTAAACCCTTTTATGGATTCAAAAATGCAATTTTAAAAAAAATCGATTTTTTGAACCAAGAGATAGTAAACCTCCCCTTAAAGAAGTGGGGATCACCCATGATGACATCTTCGAGCGTGTCCCACTCAAGGAGAAACTTATGGCGTGGGAGGATTTCCAAGAAAAGCCAAAACTAAAAACAGGAAAGGCATGGACCCAGGAAAGGAAGGAGCAACACCGAGAACGAATGCGGGAGCACTGGGCAAACATCAGAGCACGTAAATCAAGACAGTTAAAATAACGTGGTCCAAAGATAGTCTATACGAAATGAATGAATGAATAATAGTAATAATAATAATAATAATAATAATACTTAAACTCCGCCACTGCCGGTCCCAAGCCCGGATCCTCATCTTACAAGTGATGAGGGAGGAGGAGGAGGGGGAGGAGTAACAACCTCGTAAAAAAACCTGGGTCCATCTGGCTCCGGATGGTAGCACCCTGTGAGGGCCCCTGCCTAGGGTTACGGGTGAAAACTGGTCAACGGTCTCATAGGCGGATGAGGAATTTTTAACTCCCAACGGCTGAGAGAGCGGAGGAACCAAAAATCTGTAACTGCAAACGTCTGTACCCAGATTGGGCGGCTTGTGGGCAGCGTTTGTTCCTCATGTTAGAGGTGGCTGTTTCAAGAAACCTTCTAACGCTAACAACGTTAGTCGTATTCCTGGTAGGTTACGCAAGTAATCTCCCCAACTTTGAAGAATTTCAACAGTTACAATCTTAACGCATGATGGAAATGTCTTTCAATAACGAAACTACCCCAGGTGGCCAATCCACCGTCGGCAACGACGCAAGCAGACCCATGGATTCTGGGGAGTCTGCAACACCATGCAAATCCAACAAGATTAAACCCAGAAAAATCTTCAACATAGCAACTCTCAACATAAACTCCCTTCTCAAAGTGGGAAAACTTAAGCACCTTACAGACCAGTTACACACTGAAGACATACAAATTGTGGCGCTACAAGAAACTCGTTTCACTGATGAAAACACATTTGAATCAAACAAATTCAGAATATTTAAAGGAAAACCTGGAAAAATTGTAATGAAGAAATGCCCTCAGCTTGGCACAGCTTTTGCTGTAAACACAAAAATTCTGAACTCTGTCGAACATTTTTGGTCAACATCATCGAGAACATCTTTCCTCACTTTTCGATGTGCAAATAAAAAATACACATTAATCAATGTTCACGCTCCCACAAATGACAAAAATAATGCTAAAAATAGGGAAGAAACAGATGAATTCTGGGAAAACCTTAAGGATCATATATCAGAAATCCCAGAAAACAATGCAAAAATACTTCGTGGAGATTTTAACGCTCAGATTGGAAAAGAAAAGAAATTCCGCGATATTGTCGGCAACTTTCCCGCACACAAACGAACCAACAAAAATGGAGAAAGGTTAATTATGCTCTGTAAGCAGTTTAAACTCAAGCTAATGTCAACACGTTTTAAACATCTTCCCAGAAAACAAAAAACCTGGGTATCTCCGATACAGAGTATCGGAGAATTTCAAATAGATCACGTTGCCATCTCCTCCAAATGTGAAAAAGAAATATTGAACACACGTGTCCGAAAATCTCTAAACCTCGACTCCGATCACTATCTCACGAAAATAAAAACTAAACTGATCCCACAAAACAAACAGAAAAGCAGAAACGGTGAATATAAAAACAGAAATAAAATAAATTTTGATCTTACGACCCTGAGAAATTACAACCTTAAGTCCAACTGTAACCTCAAGGATTTTCAGAAAAAACTAAAGACATTCTCCCCTTCACAAAACCTCCAAGAATTTCAGAACAACTTGACTGAGGAAACAGAAACAACCTTTCCAAAAAAGAGCAAACCGAGACACCCGTGGTGGGACAGCAACTGTAATGAAGTTCTGCATGAAAGACTTAAAGCCTGGAAAAAGTGGAACTCACATAAAACTGAAAACAACTTTGATGAATTTAAGCAAGCCAGAAAGAATGCCTCGAAAACTATTCACAACACCAAGAGACAATATGAAAAACAACAACTGGACTCAATCGAAGAGAATTTCAAGAAATGCAACACGGCAGCTTGGTACAAAACATTCAACCAGAAACTCCGAGGATACCAGTCCCCTTGCCTAAACCTTATGAGAAATAATAAGACTCTCGCCACCAACAATACTGAAAACTGTGAAATCCTGGCTGAATATTTTGAGACACTCCTAAACTGCCAAACACACATCCAGACTCTCAGTTTTACGCAACCAGAAACATTACCAACACATTCAACACCTCCGACACGAGAGGAAATCACAAACATAATCAAAAATCTCAAAAACAGGAAAGCATGTGGAGAAGACACAATTACAGCAGAAATGCTCAAGCTTGGGGGAGAAACATCAGTAGAAGCACTACACAAAGAACTTGAACAAGTATGGGAAACCAAGAAAATCCCAAGTCACTGGAAAACTGCCCTAATTCACCCTTTGTTTAAAAAAGGTGACAAAAGGGATGTTAACACCTATCGTGGAATATCGCTTCTCCCAGTCCCATACAAAATTCTATCAAAAGCCCTGCTCAATCGTGTATCACCAATTATAGAGGGAAAACTTGGAGAATATCAAGTTGGCTTCAGACCAGGAAGATCCTGCGCCGAACAAATTTTTAACCTCAAAAGAACAATGAACTATTTATCTACAAGGAGCAAGAAATATTTCATAACATTCATTGATTTCAAAAAAGCTTATGACTCAATCGATAGGGACACACTCATCAAAACACTTCGAGAATATGAAACAGATGAAACAACAATCACCATAATCAAAGAAACATTAACAAATACAACATCAAAAGTAAAATTCCAAGGAGAAATTTCACGGCATTTCGAGGTCAAAACCGGCGTCAGACAAGGAGATGCGCTGTCCCCGGTACTCTTCAACTGTGTTCTGGATAAAGGCATAGCAGAATGGAGAAAACTCACGCAAAAACATGGAGTTGAGAAAGTCCAAATTGGAGAGAAGTGCTACAAAGCCATTGAAACCAACTGTTTTGCCTTCGCTGACGATCTCGCCTGTTTAGCTTACACACAAAAAGACACAATAAAACAAACAGAATTACTTAAAGAAACTGCTGAAAAAGCAGGCTTGCAAATTTCATTTGAAAAGACAGAAATCATTACAAATATCAAAAATCCACCAAAGAAAATAACTACGAAATACGGGAAAATACAGGTATCTAAACATTTTAAATATCTTGGTGAACTAATTCAGCCTGTGGCAAAAGGTCATCCAGCCTGCAGGGCTAGAATACAAAAACTAGAGACAGCAACTCACTACTGCAGACAAATGTATTCAAAAAAATGTATATCCAAAAACATTAAACTCAGACACTACCAGACTGTCATTAGACCGCAGATACTATATGCATCAGAAACACTGGCAAATTTTACATACACAGAACAGATAGAAAATCGTGAAAGAAGAATTGTGGGGACAATTCTTGGACACAGGAAAATAACAGATGATCAAGGCAAGCCTGTATACAGACTAAAAAGCAACAAAGAAGTGTATACGAAGTGCAGCAAAATTACAGACGAAATTAGAAAAAGAAGATGCTCCTTTTATGCTCACATCATGAGGATGAACCCGAATAGGCTTACAAAACAAATATTTTCGTACATCGCAAATCTAAAAAATAAAAATTTATGGTTTATCAACACAGAAAGAGATCTAAAAGAAATGGACATAGATCAGGAAACAATATTTAACAGAAACCTTTTTAGAAAAAAACTGAATTCATTCACGGGTTTCGGTGTGAAAATTAAGAAGACTTGTGGAACTAAATGGTCTGAAGAGAGAAAAGCCGCCTTCAGCGCAAGAATGAAAGAAGTGTGGACTGAGAGAAAGAAGACTTCCCAGAAGCGCAAGAAATAACTGTTTTCACGGTCTTTAACGGCCAAATGTGTATAATAATAAATAATAATACTTATTCTCGAAATCAGATAGGTAGCTTTTCGCGGGAAATTTGGACTCTGTCTCCCAGCGTTTGCCAATTTAGGTTTTCCCAGCACTTCCATGACGTTCTACCGTAAGCCAAACTTGTGACAATTCGTGCCACCCGTCTTTGAATACGCTCAGTATTCCCCGTTATTCCTGCTTTGTATTGGTCCTATGAACGTGAGCTCGAGTGTTTTGTAAGTATTCTAATTTTTAGATTGCTTACATTGTCATTGCATCCAGTCAATGCGTCGAAGTCTGCCACTTGCTTTACCTACGACTGAGGTAATATGATCAGCACATATAAAATTACAAATTACTGCACCCAGGTATTTGTATGAGTTGAATGATTCCATTTGTGATCCCCTTGTGCTGTAGTCTTAGGATACTCGTTTTCTACGTCTTGTGAAGCGCTCAGCTTTACTTTTTTGCAGTTTTTAAGCAACATTGTAAGTTTTGCAAATGTTGTGAACGTCACACGACAGTTAGACAGTTTTCTCTGGTAGTACGTCATTATAGATAATTATGTCATCTGCGTAAGTTGCTTTTAATATTGTCTGCCATGTCATTAATATAAGGGGCGTTCAAAAAGAAACGAGCCGGAGGCATAATTACAGAAACCAGTGCCTGTATGTTAGAATTATTGACCCTGGCTGTTGAGACACTTGTCCCAATGTGACACAAGGCGGTGAATGGCTGTCTCATAGAATTCCCGGGGCTGCGATGTTAACCAGTTCCGTTCGTGCAGCTGGACGTCCTCATCCGAGGTGAATTGTTTGCCCCTCAGAGCCTCTTTAAGGGGACCAAAAATGGCGTAATCACAGGGAGAGAGGTCCGGACTGTATATGGAGGGTGGCCGAGAACCTCCCATTTGAATTTGAGTGCCGCGACTGTGTTGGCCGTGTGATGCTTTGCATTGTCGTGGAGCAGAATGATCCCACGGGTGAGATTGCCTGGTCGTTTTGATTTGATCGTTTGGCGAAGGCTGGTCAAGGTTTGCAAGTAACGCTGGGCATTTACTGTTGTCCTGTGCTGCAGGAAGCAAATCAGAAGGGGGCCATCTTGGTTACAGAGGAACGCTAGCACAACCTTTTCGATTCACCTCGGACGACGACGTCCAGCTGTACGTCCGAAATTGGTTAACATGCAGCCCCGGGAATTTTATTTGACTGCCATTAACCGTCTTCTGTCACAGTGGGACAAGTGTCTCAACAGCCAGGGGCAGTACTTCTAACATACAGGTACTGGTTTCTGTAATTATGCCTCCGGCGCGTTTCTTTTTGAACGCCCCTTATGCATCACGAGAACAGCACGGGTACCAAGTCGCCTTAAGTTACTTCTACTTCTGTCGATGGTTTTCCATCCAAGATTACCATGCTACGTCCCGCCTATCACGAAACCTTCAACCCAGTCTTAAGTTTCATTTGATACTTCATATGATCATACCTTTGTTAATGAACGACTGTGTGGCACTAATGAAAATGGTTTTCGGAAGTCTTTATCCATGGCTTTCAGTATGTTTTCTGAGAAAGCGTATGTTGGGTTTCGTAGAACCGAAATTTTCGGAATTCTGGTTGGCATGGTGGAGCTGATTCTGTTCGAAATAACTCATTAAGTTTGAGTTCAGAATGTGTTCTAGGATTTTACAGATGATAGATGTCAAAGATTCGACGTTAGTGTTTTGGAATCACTTTCGTGCGTCTTGACGTGTGCTATCTTCCAACCACTGGCCACAGATTTTTGTTTGAGGGTATTCGGTCTATTATGCTTAACACGGAAGCTAACCAGGTGAAAGTTCCGTGTGGAACTTGAGAGGGATTGCATCGATCCCCGGATACATGGACGGGGATTAACACGAAAAAGATAGTACTAGTGTGAGCCGAGGAAGAAAAAAGATTAAGGTTACGGTTAGGGGGAATAGCGTAAAATAAACATTAGCCCACAGGCATTTGGGAAGTATGATAACTGAAGGTATAAGAAATAGAGAAGATGTGATACAAATAATTAGAGAAGCATGAATAAAATAATATTCTTTACTCCTGAAGTAGACCATCTATGTAAAGTTCGGTTTGGGCTACAAACATAAAAGAGATGAATTATTTGGAAGGTATGGCGTCGAAGAGGCCTGTTGCGGATAAAATGGATGAACAGAACCGACGATCAGGAAATATTTCAAAGAACTGACGAAGGAAGATCATTAAGGGAAACAAATGAGCGATGACGACATGACTGGATAAGTTACGTAATACGTACGTCACAAACAACTTCTTGCAATAATTTCGGAACCAGCAGTAGCAGAAAAGAAAGCGCGAGAAAGGAAACGATTGGCAAAGACCTATCAAGTAATGGAAAGATTGTGGATGAGGAAAAAAGGTCTGCTAATCGTCGTATAAGAGATATTTTGTAGAATAAATGTCATTTTGTGCTTGCAAAAAACTTGAACTATGTGTGAAGTGCGGTGGAAGTGGAAAGATTTTCTTAGCGTACCTGTATGATGCTGCTTCGTAAAGTAGCCGATTCTAATGATCTCATCCTCCTCGACGTCAACGTGACATTAAGCGCTATCTCCCATTTCCTTCAGAGAGTTACAAGAATTTCCTCGTAAAAATGTAGGATTGGACAAAAGTATGGAAAAATACGAGAAGCCCATGATTGAACGTAAATGCAGATGCTAGTCAAGCCTGCAGGATGCGTTGTTGTATTTGACAACGAACGGCACTTGTACAGTGTCCTCAATACGTTGTCAGTCATGGTCAGAACGGTGTTCTGTGTGGCAGTGAGTGCATTATGTCGGTGCCAAGTGAATTCGAACGCAGGAAAATTGCTGTGGGTTCTATAATAAAGGGAGACGAAATGTTTAGCGTTTCAAGAGGCATCGTAAAAATGGTTCAAATGGCTCTGAGCACTATGGGACTTAACATCTGAGGTCATCAGTCCCCTAGAACTTAGAACTACTTAAACCTAACTAACCTAAGGATATCACACACATCCATGCCCGAGACAGGATTCGAACCTACGACCGGAGCAGTCGCGCGGTTGCTGACTGAAGCGCCTAGAAGCGCACGGCCACACCGGTCGGCGAGGCATCGTATCTAAGATTCATATGCGTACAGGGAAAGCGGAAAACCATCATCCGCTAAGTCTCAACTCGGATAAAAGTGTGTGTTGAGTGACCGAGACGGGCGGTCATTGAAGAGGACTGTGACGAAAACTAAGAGGACGACAGCTGCACTGCACAGCTAAACGTCGCACACGCTAATCCTGTCAACCCCAAAACAATACGAGGAGAGCTCCATAAGCTAGGAACTGTAGGGCAAGCTGGACCTCCAAAACCACTCACCAGTAACGCAAACACCCCTAACAAGAAATGTGCTGCCGAAGCCATAAAACTTAGAGTATGGAGAAAATTAATTGGTCGGATGACACTTGTCTCACACGGTTCCCAACTTCTGGCCATTTTCGAAGGGTGAAACATGGCTGGTACTCGGTGATGGCCTGGGCAGACATATCGTTGTGTCCCATGGGCCCCATGGTTAATCTTTAAGGTCGCAATACTGCCAAGGTTTAGGTAACCATTTTGGCCGATCAGGTTCATCCCATGGGCCCCTCGACCGCTGTCCACACTACTCGGGCTGTGCATGACTCTCTGAGCACGAAGACGAATATCGTCGTATCTCCCCTAGCCACCATAATCACGAGACATTACACTGAAGCGCTAAAGGAACTGGTATAGGCATGTTTGTTCAAATACAGCGAGATGTAGACAGGCAGAATACGGCGCTGCGGTCGGCAACACCTATATAAGACAAGTGTCTTGTGCAATTGTTAGATCGGTTACTGTTGCAACAATGGCAGGTTATCAGTTTAAGTGAAATTCTTCCACTCCATATGTGGCATACAGAGTGTTATATGGGCGGCCTCTTTATCTGAAATTACAGTCCTGTATTTTTAATGTTCTCGTTCTAGTGGTATATGATACGAAAAATCTGTTTGTGTACTGCATCTGTGTGTTGTATTATACACCTTGTTTTCTCATTTCAAATTTTAGGATAAGTTACGCACAGGTGTTGCCCCTAGTAATTCAATCTTATCAATGTTTCATGCGCATTATATTTATAAAGTTTTAGTGGGTATGTATATCCAGTTTACGATCTCTCATTTTTATCACTGCTGCGTCGCAGCGCCACCTCTTGAGGTGATTCTGTATTATAGGCTTCAGTACTGGCACACAACGCTGTGGCGCATTATGCTTACTGCATACTCTGTTACTCGCTCCTGTGAACGGGAACGCGCTATGCAGATCTTGGAGCCTCTCGCATCCATCTAGAAAAGGTAATGATTTTACTATTTATATTTATATTTCTAGTTTTTACTGAGCTTAACGAAGGCGATGTTCGCCTGATATATTTGACGATGCCCTTTGGCTACACTGACAAAAGATTCTTCTAAGTAATACCAAATTAAAGTATTTGCTCTTTCAATAGGTGATCTGTTTATACATGCTTATAGGTTATCCAAGTCTGCACAACGCGATAGCGATTCTTAAACAGATGTATTTGTTCTCTGTTTTCTATGTAGATAACCTGAAGATGCCTAAATAAGACGAAACGCGTCGCTGAAAAAAAAAAAAAAAAAAACTGAAATTGCAACCAAGACTGTTTTTAGCCAATACAGTTTAAGTGAATTTGAACGTGGTGTTATAGCCCCGACGCAGGAGCGATGGGACACTGCATCTCCGAGGTAGCGATGAAGCGGGGATTTTCCCGTACGACGGTTTCACTAATGTACCGTGAAAATCACGAATCCGGTAAAACGTCATATCTCCGACAATTCTGCGACCAGAAAAAGATTCTACAACGACTGAAGAGAATCGATCAACGTGACGGAAGTGCAACCTTTCCGCACGTTGTTGCAGATTTCAATGCTGGGCCATCAGAAAGCGTCAGCGTGCGAACCATTCAACTTAACATCGATATGGACTTGCGGAGCCGAAGGCCCACTCGTGTACCCTCGATGACTTCACGACACAAAGCTTTACGCCCCAACTGGTCCCGTCAGCATCGACATTGGACTGTTGATGACTGGAAACATGTTGCCTCGTCGGACGAGTCTCGTTTCAAATTACATCTAGCGGATGTACGTGTACGGGTATGGAGAGAACCTCATGAATCCATGGACCCTGCATGTCGACAGAGAACTGTTCAAGCTGGTGGAGGCTATGTAACGGTGTGGGGCGTGTGCAGTTGGAGTGACATGGGACCTATGATACGTCTAGATACGGCTCTGATGGGTGACACGTACGTAAGCATCGTGTCTGATCACCTGCATCCATTAATGTCCATTGTGCATTCCGACGGACTTGGGCAATTTCAGCAGGACAGTGCGACGCCCCAGACGTCCAGAATTGCTACACTCATCTTTGTTTAAACACTTCCGCTGATCACCAAACTCCCCAGACATGAACATTATTGAGCATATCCGGAACGCCTTACCACGTGCTGTTGGGAAGAGATCTCCATCCCCTCGTACCCTTACGTATTTATGGAGAGTCCTTCAGGATTCATGGTGTCAGTTCTCTCCAGAACTACTTCAAACATTAGTCGAGTGCATGCCACGTCGTGGTGCGGCACTTCTGTGTGCTCGCAGGGGCCCTACACGATATTATGCGGGTGTATTAGTGTCTTTGGTTCGTCAGTGTATTTACTAAGCCTTTGTTGTGAATTTTGCAAAGAAGGTTGTGTAATCACTATCCATCTACATCGTCGTTAACTGAACGTGCCACTATTTTGTAGTAAGAATGGTATAAAATTCCCTTGGAAACCATACAGGACCAGTGTATTCATTCTGAGACGACTGGAAACTATTTCGAATGTCTTCGGTTTTCCTACACCGTTACACAGAGAACAACTTTGGTGTATCTTTGGACGAGCATCTCGGATAGGCAGAAAATACTGTTGCCACAAGCAGGACACTTGGTTATGTGTTGTGGTTTTAGTGTTTCCGTACTTAAGTCTGCTGTAATATAACGCGGCCTGTTTCACTGTGTGTCCTCTTTCTTTAATTTCCTCAAAATTACTGGAGATTGTTCTCGTTGGCAACTTCTAGTGGAATATGGCGAAAACATTGTTTGGCAAGTAATTTGGTTACCTGCTCGACCGTCTTAATCGAATGAGGGTATGGTATTTTACTTGATGTCCTATTCGAGTATTTATCTCTTCTGTAAAGAGCCGAATGACAGGCGGAAAAGTGGCGGCTGATGTGTTTACGTTGGTTCGTTTAGCCGCGTTTCCTGTCACCTGTGTCGACACGCGCCAAACAACACTTGTGCGCAGATAGGCCCGTCCTTTGTCCACGGCGCCGTGTTGACCTTCGACACGTGCAAACGGACGATAATGTCAACAAGCAGTCGGCCACCCACCTTTCCGCCCATCACATCTGGTCAAACACACAATATCGTGTTTCCTCACCCTGTCTGTGTTTTCCACGCCCGTTTAGACACAGAAACAAGCGAAAGTCGTCCTGTTGTGGCAACAGTATTTTCTGCCCATCCGAGGCGCTCATCCAAAGATACAGCAAAGTTCTTCACTGTTTTTGATACGGTATCGGCTTGAAGGAAAAGGAAGGTCAGCGTTATTATCTCCTGTCGACGGCATGGTCATCACAGACGAAATGCATGTTGATCTTCGGCAAGGTAGGGACTGAAAAGTAGCTGTAATGGACTTTTAAAAGGAATCATCCCAGCGTTCACCTCAAACGATTTAGAGGTAACACAGAAAACGTAAAATTTGAACTCTTCGCCTCCGGAAAGCGAGCTCACTGCCTTACCGTCCGAATATTAAATTCTTGATGTTTAAAGACGGCAACTGTTTCTTGACAAATACAAAATGTCCAAATATTGGTATCTGATTCCTCAGTTGGACGAACTCATGCTCTGTAACAGGGGCTTTCAGTAGCTGCCAGCATACTATTGAGGAAATACAATGCTTAATACTCTCTACATTGCCTAGAGTGGCAAGTCATCTGAAGTCACAGTTCTATAAATAGAAATTTAGCCCTAGATTCTATCACAAAAAAACGCTCATTGGAAATCGAACTACTGGATTTCAGATAGACTCATTACGGGTTGAACTTTATTAAACGCTTCCTATAATCTTTCTGTTTCGGAGTACATGAGGTCAAAGATAGCAGGAAGAAAGATAGCGTGCTGGTATGCACAATGGGTCGAAGTTTAACGAACTAGATTGAGACTGAGGCGACAGTTATTTACAAAGTGGAGTGTACACATCAAATTCAATGAAACACGTATAAAATCCTAACACTGTGGTCCCATAGTAGCAAGCTGTACTAATCATTACTATTCAGCTGAGATTAGGCTGAGACAGAAGGCGCAACTTGAGCGTACATTTGCTCCAAGCGAAGTCTCGGACACTCACAGAATTACTGAAGATAACATTCATCATTTTCTAGCCGAATATGAATCGTCAGAACAGGCTTGTGCCTTGTAGCAGGAAGAAAACACGAAGCGCGATAAGAATTACGTTGCCTGAAGTGAACCGTGACTGGGTAAAGATCAAATTATGTTTCATCTGACTTCAGTCAAGCGATAGGAAAATCGTCACTCGTCAGAACCCCATAACACGTCTAACAAATGACTTTAGGGAAGTTACAGAAAGTTCCCGATTCAAAAAAGTTAAACTACACTGACAGAAAAAATCGAAACACCAAAAAATAATTAATGTAGGCTAATGAAATTCTAGACTACATTTGTTTAGGTAACATATCTAAGCGATTAACAATGCAAGATCATAGGTTAATATAAGTGCGAGACAAGCCATTGAAAATGCGAAATGCTGATACATAAATAACAGTTGTAACCACCAGGATGTTAAATGCAAGTATGCAGATGCTCCTGCATTGCGTTACACAGGTGACGGATGTCAGTTCGTGGCAAGGAGTTCCATGCTTGTCGCACTTGGTCGGTCAATACACGGACGGCTAATGCTGGTCGTGGATGATGGTGGAATTGTCATCCAACTGTGTTCGACGTGTGCTCGAATGGAGACAGATCTGATGATCGAGGAGGCCAAGCCAACATGTCGACGCTCTGCATGTTGGGTTGCAACAGCGGTATGTGGGCGGGCGTTATCCTGTTGGAAAACATCCCCTTGAATGCTGTTAATGAATGGCACCTCAACAGGTCGAATCACCAGATTTTTGCTGTAAGGGTGTGTGGGATAATCGCGAAGTGCTCCTGCTGTTATGAGAAATCGCATCCCAGACCGTAACTCCAGATGCAGGTCCAGTGCACCTAGCATACAGACATATTGACTGCTGGCCGCCAACTGGACTCCTCCTGACCAACACACGACCATCACTGCCACCGATGCAATACCAGTTGTCGTCATAAAACACAACAGACTTCCACCCTCCCCTCCATTTGACACCACTGAAGTCCCAAATGGAGCTGTTTGGGGTCAGTGGAATGCACTCCAAGGCCGTCTGTCTCGGAGTTGTCCTTGAAGTAACCGATTGGTAAGAGTTCGTAGTGTCACTGTGGTGCCAGCTGCCACACATGTTGCTGCTTCAGAGTCAGTACGATGCGCCAGAAGCATACGGCGAACACGATAGTCTTCCCTCTCGGTAGTGCCATGTGGCCGTCCAGAGGCGGGTCTTCTTGCAACAGTAAATTCTCGTGGTCATTGATGTTTGTTCGTTGAGGATGAACAACTACTTTAAAAAAACAAAAATAATATTAGCATTTCGTGCGAATAACAACTTGAAGGCCAAAACACGTCCAACACAAAATTATATGTCTCCTTTTCCAAATCAAGGAGTTTACAAACTGTCTCGTGACGACTGCAATAAATTTTACATCGGACGAAGAGGCAGGAACTTCGGAATCAGATTTAAAGAACACACATGAGATGGCGGAAGAAACCAATCCACATTTTACTTGCATTTAAGAAGCCAAAGAAGAAAATATTGAAAGTGCCCCAAAAGTTTTTCGCATAGTACCTAAAGGACATAACGTTTTAGAGGAAATGGAAATTTACACTTATGCAGAAAAGTATCCGGAAGACATCCTCAACGAACAAACAGATTTTAGACATAAAATATAACTCGAAAATTTTATTGTCATTATAAAAGGAATAGGTAAGTTATAGTGAAAAACAAAAAACAAAAAAAAACCACTTTTGATTTACGCATAGACCACTAAAATACTATCTCTGAAAAATTAGACTCAATCAGTGACTGTACGCCTAGAGCATCGCTGGAGCCGAAGCTGTCAGGAAAACAGTCGAAAACTAACTTTACAAGCACCACGTAAACGAAAAGTAAACATATAAATACGAGTAACATATTGTTGCTGTTGTGGTCTTCAGTCCTGAGACTGGCTTGATGCAGCTCTCCATGCAACTCTAACCTGTGCAAGCTGCTTCATCTCCCAGTACTTACTGCAGCCTACATCCTTCTGAATCTGCTTAGTGTATTCATCTCTTGGTCTCCCCCTACGATTTTTACCCTCCATGCTGCCCTCCAATACTAAACTGGTGATCCCTTGATGCCTCAGAACATCTACCAACCGAGCCCTTCTTCTAGTCAAGTCCTCTTCTCCCCCATTCTATTCAGTATCTCCTCATTAGTTATGTGATCTACCCACCTAATCTTCAGCATCCTTCTGTAGCACTACATTTCGAAAGCTTCTATTCTCTTCTTGTCCAAACTATTTATCATCCATGTTTCGTTTCCATACATGGCCACACTCCATACAAATACTTCCTGACACATAAATCTATACTCGATGTTAACAAAGTTCTCTTCTTCAGAAACGTTGTACTTGCCATTGCCAGTCTACATTTTACATCCTCTCTACTTCGACCATCATCAGTTATTTTACTCTCCATATAGCAACCTTTCTTTACTGCTTTAAGCGATTCATTTCCGAATCTAATTCCCTCAGCATCACCCGATTTAATTCGACTACATTCCATTATACTCGTTTTGCTTTTGCTGATGTTCATCTTATATACTACTTTCAAGACACTATCCATTCCATTCAACTACTCTTCCAAGTCCAGCGCTGTCTCTGACAGAATTACAATGTCATCGGCGAACCTTAAAGTTCTTATTTCTTCTCCATGGATTTTAATACTTAGTCCGAATTTTTCTTTTGTTTCCGTTACTGCTTGCTCAATATACAGATTGAATAACATCGGGAGAGGCTACAACCCTGTCTCACTCCCTTCCCAACCACTGCTTCCCTTTCATGTCCCTCGACTATTATAACTGCCGTCCGATTTCTGTACAAATTGTAAATAGCCTTTCGCTCCCTGTATTTTACCCCTGCCACCTTCAGAATTCGAAAGAGAGTATTCCAGTCAACATTGTCAAAAGCTTTCTCTAAGTCTGATCTTCCCGGAGGTCGGCGTCTACCAGTTTTTCCATTCGTCTGTAAGGAATTCGTGTTGGTATTTTGCAGCCGTGACTTATTAAACTGATAGTTCGGTAATTTTCACATCTGTCAACACCTGCTTTCTTTGGGATTGGAATTATTATATTCTTCTTGAAGTCTGAGGGTATTTCGGCTGTCTCATACATTTTGCTCACCAGATGGTAGAGTTTTGTCAGGACTGGCTCTCGCGGGGCTGTAAGTAGTTCTAATGGAATGTTGTCTACTCCCGGGGCCTTGTTTCGACTTAGGTCTTTCAGTGCTCTATCAAACTCTTCACGCAGTATCATATCTCCCATTTCATATTCATCTACATCCTCTTCCATTTGCATAATATTGTCCTTAAGAACATCGCCCTCGTATAGACCCTCTATATAATCCTTCCACCTTTGTGCTTTCCCGTCTTTGCATAGAGCAGGGTTTCCATCTGAGCTCTTGATATTCATACAAGTGGCTCTCTTTTCTCCAAAGGTCTCTTTAATTTTCCTGTAGGCATTATCTATCTTACCCCAAGTGAGACAAGCCTCTACATCCTTACATTTGTCCTCTAGCCATCCCTGTTAAGCCATTTTGCACTTCCTGTCGATCTCATTTTTGAGACTTTTGTATTATTTTTTTTTGCCTACTTCATTTACTGCATTTTTATATTTTCTCCTTTCATCATTTAAATTCAATATTTCTTCTGTTACCCAATGATTTCTACTAGCCCTCGTCTTTTTACCTACTTGATCCTCTGCTGCCTTCACTACTTCATCCATCAAAGCTACCCATTCTTCTTCTACTGTATTTCTTTCCCCCATTCCTGTTAATTGTTCCCTTATGCTGTCCCTGAAACTCTGTACAACCTCTGGTTTAGTGAGTTTATCTAGGTATCATCTCCTTAAATTCACACCTTTTTGCAGTTTTTTCAGTTTTAATCTACAGTTCATAACCAATCGATTGTGGTCAGAGTCTGCATCTGCCCCTGGAAATGTCTTACAATTTAAAATCTGGTTCCTAAATCTGTCTAATCATTATATAATCTATCTGATTCCTTCTAGTATCTCCAGGCTTCTTCCATGTATGCAACCTTCTTTCGTGATTCTTGAACCAAGTGTTAGCTATGATTAAGTTATGCTCTGCGCAAAATTCTACCAGGCGGCTTCCTCTTTCATTTCTTAGCCCCAATCCATATTCACCTAGCTTTTTAGTAGCTTACCCGGACTCCTATTTTTTTTATTCATTATTAAACCTACTCCTGCATTACCCCTACCTGCTTTTGTATTTATAACCCTGTATTTACGTGACCAAAAGTCTTGTTCCTCCTGCAACCGAACTTCACTAATACCCACTATATCTAACTTCAACCTGTCCATTTTCCTTTTTAAATTTTCTAACCTACCTGCCCGATTAAGGGATCTGACATTCCACGCTCCGATTCGTTGAATGCCAGTTTTCTTTCTCCTGATAACGACGTCCTCTTGAGTAGCCCCCGCCCGGAGATCCGAATGGGGGACTGTTTTACCTCCGGAATATTTTACCCAAGAGGACGCCATCATCATTTAACCATACAGTAAAGCTGCATGCCCTCGGGAAATATTACGGCTGTAGTTTCCCCTTGCTTTAAGCCGTTCGCAGTACCACCACAGCAAGGCCATTTTGGTTAGTGTTACAAGGCCAGATCAGTCAATCATCCAGACTGTTGCCCCTGCAACTACTGAAAAGGCTGCTGCCCCTCTTCAGGAACCACACGTTTGTCTGGCCTCTCAACAGATACCCTTCCGTTGTGGTTGCACCTACGGTACGGCTATCAGTATCGCTGAGGCACGCAAGCCTTCCCACCAACAGCAATGCCCATGGTTCATGGGGGGGAGGGGGGGGGGACATGATCGTATCATAAAAAAAAACGAAATTTACGCTGTAAGCGGCCGTATAGACCACATCGTATGCATAAGGCGCCATAGATCGACATAGATATAAGGAGCAACATTATACCTGCTACACATCTTCACAGGTACAGCTGATAATGGCAAATCGCTGAAACGAGCTAGTCGTGTAACTTGTATCACTACGAATAAACAAATAGTGCAGCAAAGAAGAGTGTACTTAAAATTTAAAAAAAAATGAAAATGAAACACACTCAGTTTCGCTTCACAACGTGACCTTTCTCCCTGGTAGGGAAGGGTATGTCAAAACACAGGCAGTGAACATCCTCTGCAGCACTTGATAAAAAACCACCAAATTATATGAAAGGTGAATTGACTGTCGCCTTTCAGTGTCACTGGTAACAACAGTAATAGGTGAAAAGAGGCCGATATCTTGTGAGTAGACGTGATGTCCATTGTGCGCTCCATCGGCACACCGCTACCTCGCCCGGTAGCAGACACAGCCGATACGACGTGACTTAGAGACATGTGCTGCATGTGGGCTAATTTATTTTCGTGCGCTAGTGGTGTCCCCGCTGCAGTGCTGACGAGTGTGCCGGTATGTTGGGAGAGATCTTGCGTGCGCCAAGTTGGCTGCCACAGCAGTGTTGGAGGGGGGAAGGGGAGTGTCGGTCGAAGCGGCCGGCGACAGCTTAATTTTCTGAACGGAGCTCGCTTCTCGCCTGGCTACTAGCTGTCCGCAGGTCTGAGTACTGAAAAGAAACTTGCAATGCGCAGCTAAAGCAGTCCGACTGGCACGTTTTCAGAGCTATGCACCAAGAGGCGAAGTGGTTTGCAGGATTGCAACACAAATAAATATTCCACACAAAGTTTGTGGTGAATGCATGGAACACATTGTTTGGATCACTATTTTTTTTTTTAATTAATGGTGACAGGTTTCAACCTGACCAGCAGTTCATCTTCAGATCTAAGTTGGGAAAAGGAAAAATGAGGCCGGACAATATAAAAATTACAAAAGCGTAACATTGTAAGTAATACCGACGACGGTTATACAAATAAGATTAAAATATCATGAAATTAGTCATACCTAATGCTGTCAATTTTGGCAAGAATGTAACGTAAAACTACGTAAAAAATGATGACGCGATCGGGAAGATTACATAGTCAGTCACGTGGTATGTGCACAGGTCGCTCGCCGGCAACCTGACACAGTGTGAACAAGATTCTTACATCACAAAATAAAAAGAATTACTAAAATACAAAATACGCCAACCTAATACAGAATATTTAGTAATGCATTATTCTAGCCCATAAAACGAAGCCAACTGGCCGGCCGGAGTGGCCGAGCGGTTCTAGGCGCTTCAGTCTGGAACCGCGTGACCGCTACGGTCGCAGGTTCGAATCCTGCCTCGGGCATGGATGTGTGTGATGTCCTTAGGTTAGTTAGGTTTAAGTAGTTCTAAGTTCTAGGGGACTGATGACCTCAGAAGTTAGGTCCCATAGTGCTCAGAGCCATTTGAACCTAAAAATATAAAAGTAGAAAGCAACTTAACCGTATCATTGTACCTTATTTAAAAAAACTTATGAGTTAATGAGCATTCCGTGCTCATTTAAGTATATGGCCGAAAGAGTCAGCCTTCAGGAATTTTGAAACGAACCTTGTCGTCCAGGACCGAATGCCACAAAGAGCGTAGATTCACCACGAGATGGGGAAACTCACAGGAGTCTATTTTCTATCGAGCTCTAAGCGGTGTAGTGTGCGAGCGAGACAGACGAGAACCTATGTCATAGTGAAAACCCAATACAAGGCTTTTGTGGCTAAGGAGACGTAGCAGTGTTAAATATGGCGGACCTAAGATCGGCCATTTGTGAAAACTATTTAATTCTGTAGTAATGCACGGAATCAAGCCATATTAATTTTAATCTGCCATCTTCCATACGCCTTCATGGTGATACCAATAAAACTTGAATATTGACCGTATCTATAATAGTTTAGGCTTTACAGTTAAAGTGAAACTAACGAGTTTTGTAACAAAGACCTG
This sequence comes from Schistocerca piceifrons, assembly GCF_021461385.2. Classification (NCBI taxonomy): domain Eukaryota; kingdom Metazoa; phylum Arthropoda; class Insecta; order Orthoptera; family Acrididae; genus Schistocerca; species Schistocerca piceifrons. The sequence continues at coordinate 1,194,311,456 of NC_060138.1, forward strand.
AAAGGTAAAATCTGAACGCTTTGGTCGATCTTAACGATCGACATTTCATATAGCAACGCATCATTAAAATGACTAACGTTGTAAGTATCAACTCTTTAACTTTGTTTGTTTAAAAGATATAGTAAATTTAAATTATCAGTATTTACAGTTAAGCATCAGATCATCATTTTTTCCGCCGGCCGGGGTGGCCGAGCGGTTCTAGGCGCTACAGTCTGGAACCGCGCCACCGCTACGGTCGCAGGTTCGAATCCAGCCTCGGGCATGGATGTGTGTGATGTCCTTAGGTTAATTAGGTTTAAGTAGTTCTAAGTTCTAGGGGACAGATGACCTTAGAATTTAAGTCCCATAGTGCTCAGAGCCATCATCATTTCCTCCACACAAAACACATTTAACGGTGACAGCATGTCACCTTACTGAATCATTAGGTAACAGAATATTTGTTGTAAAGTCTAGATCTAATAGTTACTTTTGTTCTTTATTTATTTGTCAGAAAACACATTGGTGCAAGGCTACTGGCCGCGGCATTCAAAGTTAAGAAGGAAATTGTATTGGTTTTGTGTATAAGAATTTAACGTTTACTATGTAATGGATATTATTGTTACTTTATTTAGAACATGAAAGTGGTCAAGCTTTGATTATTTAAATGTGTTAAAATGTAAAGTATGTAGAATAAGCTGTAGCCAATCAGATGAACGGCTTCAGCAAAGTGAACTGCGCTAGTCAGTTGAGCGAAGATGTTCAGCGCGGGAAACGCGGTCGGAGAGGGGCAGAGGGCAGTTGGGGTATCGCCGTACTTGGTCTCTGAGCGGTGAGCAGCCGCGAGCTTGGTATGAACTCTAACATTTCGTGTGGAGTATCGGACTTGTGTTTCGCGTTGAGATTGTGAATGATCGAACAGAACCCAATGGATATGCGCTCTAGTGTGACAGTAACTCTAAATACGACCACTTACGCTGGTAGTTTGCTTTATGAATAAACAATATTCTAACAAAATCGCAACTGTGTGGCCTACATCATTTATTGGTCGTTAATTTAGTTCCCGATAATATTATTACTCTTATTATATGTTATATTAACTTTTTGTGGACTTGCCATCAGCCAGACAATTTAACCAAAGGGTCAAAAGTGTCTAATTTAGGGCGTGTAATGCGACACGTGCGGTTAATCCCCTAAACGAGTTTGAGACAAGATATTTCGATGAAGAGGAAACGCATGTTAGCCCGAACATCTTTGGGATGTTAGCTCGCAAGCTGTAATGCTGGCTGCTCCTGGTGTAACCATTCAAGCCATCTCTACAAACCACGTAGCTGAAACAAGTGCCACGATTGAAATAAGACATGCTTTATCATGTATCAGGTACAGAAGCAAAGAAATAGTGTTTTAGTGGATAACTTCACATGTAACACTCGGCGGACATAAGACTGATGATCTGCTAGCCCAAAAAATCACACATATACAAGCTAACATAAACCTCATGCCACCTGACGCACTTACGAAACTTATTCACGAGACAGTTATGGAGTACCATATGACAGACTTGTTAAGTCAGTTAAGACGTAAAATTTGGGAAGTCGTACAAGGCTATTCGGACCAATTCAGGAATTAAATAAACAAAGGAAGCAGCAGCCAACTCTCGACTAACAAACAGGATGCGAGTACTTCCCGCAAACGAATGTCCTATTTTCAGAATTAGTGTTATGGATTCAGGTCATCTGATACGCTCATGTTTGGATACAGAAACACGGAAGGAAGCCAACATCTGAAAATAATACTGGGACGGCATAGATTGTGTGTCATAACTTTGTGTCATTATTATGCTTACTTCTCACAGTTGTTATGTACATCTGCCTCAGAAACCGTATGTTATAGCTTTTCTGTAAATCATATTTAATTATTATCATTACTATTATTTTCAAAGTAACAGTGTATGAAATTATTAGTACTTTCATGTTGATATGCAGTGAGATGTTAAACGTATTCTCAATTAATTTCCAAAAACGTTGTACATAATCTTTTCGTGCGTGTTTATACACGTCTTGAGGCAGAAAGTACGGGGAAAAAAGACGAGAAAAACGAAAAAGTATGAAACTAACAAATACATTCAGTTTGCCTTGTTCGATTTCTTCAACCGTTAAAAACACAACTTGAAGAACTTGCGTTCATTTAAAAAATAAAAATTCTCGGGACTCCTGATTTAGTTGAAGATAAAAATGTCGAATCAATGTTACTATATATTAACAAAGGAGTTGGAAAATAACAGTGTGGGCAAACATAGAGTGGCCACTTGGCTGCGCCACATTTCGTAGTAGGTTGAGTGACGAGCGAGGACATGATGTGTTAAGGCGGCAGTCTGTGTATCCGGCCACCTGACGTAATAACGATAACGACGTTCATGTTACTGGAACGAGGGAGCTCATCTGGCACTGTGAGATTACTGGAGAACGTCATGACAAACATTAAAACATGCGTTGCAGGTGAACTCGTTTTGTTCATTAAGATTTTTGGCAGGTTATTTCCTTTTGGCAGGATTCATACAAAGTTCATCATGTCTTTAAGCATAGTTCTCCGTTCTTTGTTGTTACGTATCTACAGATATATTGCCAATCATCAACAAGGATAGCCAGTAATGATATCTGCGTACACAGTGTAGTAAGAAGGGTACATGACTAATCTGCAGGTGATTTGGCGGCACACAGGACGAGATATTTAAATAGGGAGCTACCACGTCTGGCAACAACAATGGTTGAATGCGTCTGGGAATCGACTCGAAATGAGGTTGGATGACAAATGGGACGAGTGCCTGTTATCGTGGCGGTCCCTGAGTAATCCTTGACAGACGTTTCCAGTGAGTAAGAAATCTGGAGAACGTGTTTGGCAAGGCAACAGTCGAACTCTGTCAGCATCTAGGAAGGTCAGAACAGACCGTGCAACGTACGGTCTTGAGTTATCTTGCTGAAAGACAGCGGCAAGGAGTTTCGAAGACAAAGCACAACCACCGATTTCCTTTTAACACTTGGCGCCATGATAACTTTCCGTAGATGTGCAATATTCATACCCGCATTGTACCGCATTTAAGCAATCTGAAAATAGGCACTTGTTAGTAAAAATTAATTTATGATGTGACTTGTCGTTGTTGATGGCATCTGAAGATGCGATTGTGTGTGGTCGATCACATTGTAGAGTAACAATAAAGTTGTAATCACGTTTGGAGAAAATTGCCTTGGTAAACAACAATAATACGAGGGATTTTCAGTAAGTAAGTTTTCCTACTTTATAAAAAAGTAAATAATACCGTTACACACAATGCATCTTGTTAAAATGATATTATTGACATTGTAGAATGCTCCAGTTACGTTTCTGCGTATTCGCCATGGTATTAAAAGCATTTTGAGTAATGTGACCAGGGTTTTTGCAAACGAGTTTGTACCCGGTCGGGACCCGCGCTAGTAACTAGCTATACGGTGTTGATGTGACTTCATTGTCGGTGTTGAAGTGCTTACCACCAAGATGACCTTTGACTTGGGGGAACATGTTGAAAGGTCTCTGTTGGATTCCTTTCATGTTTGATTTCTTAAATCTGTTGTCATTTATGGAATAAATTCCTCTTCTAAATTTACTGTGGCGTTTCTGACTATCTGGGAGGAGACTGAGTAGTGGAACGTGTTATCTTTACACGTAAACAAGAACGATCTGTCACACTACTACACTTTAAAACACAGTTTATATGTAATTCATGTCACACAGTCTCATACGGAACCTACATCCGCTTTCTTTTATATACTGTATATGATAAGATACTGTCATCCCCCTTCCCTTCTGTGTGAGAGTATGAATGAGCAAATGTATTTGTAGTTGCATGCTTGAGGGTAGCAGACAAGCCTGTCTGCTAGAGAACAGTAGGACCAACGTCGGAACAGGTAGCTACGCTTCCTAAAAGCAAAGAGGTTTCTATCCTTAGTATGGTTCTGTCCGTCCGTTGTCATGTTGGTGTAGGAAGCTGCCCCTCTGGCCCCTTCCGTTTGTCTTTGTGAGCTACCCTCAGGAAGCACGCTCGGTAGTAGGCAGTTGCAGTGTGGCCGTGGCGAGCGTCTGAAGTGGTAAGGTCTCCGGCTAAGCGCGTGTCTGTTAAGCCCGTAGGACAATGGATTTCTTAAGTTCAGCCTAACTGAAAATTTAATCACCCTTATTTCGGGTTTAGGTCTAAAATATCCGATGTTATCTTAAATTGCAGCGCAGTATTATTCTCGTGTGAAGTTCAGATTAATTTCCGGTAGTTGCTTTGTTACTACTTTGTGAGTAAAGTGGAACTACGTGTTGATCAGTAACTCTAACTAAGATCAATCTTAAATGCGAATGCTTGTGTGATTATAACGTCTCGTCTTGACTATATTTTCAATATAGCAACTTTTCTTTATGTTCAGCCCACGTGGGGTGTACTTTGCGAGACCACTACCACGTGCTTATATAACTGTTTGACCCATCAGGTTAATAGTAAGACGTAGTAACCAGTTCAAGGTTTTGCTTTTGTCAATTGCTTTTCGATCTAATGTATTTTAATTATCAAAATTATTGTGGAGTTGTACGCTTTGTGTAAACCAAGTTGACCACGTGGAGCATGTGGTGTAATCATCAAAGTAGCCCTCAGCTATTCTTTTTGCGAAGACTTCACAAAGAGTTAATATGAATTTAGTATACCAGTGTGTGGTAATTACATGACGGACAGGATTGTGGTATGAACGTAATTTCTTTGGGTAAAAAACTGAATCTGTTGGTTGTGGTTAATTTCTTCTTGCTTATGTTTCAATGTTCTTCGTGAGTTATTTTATGAATGCAGTGTCGTATGCAGTCTCCCAATCTTGGCTCCATATTTTATGTGTTCCGTAAGATTACAATCTCACATTTTTCAATCGTAAATAAGGCACCAGCTCTGTTATAACTCACGTATAATATGCTGAAATTTCAATGAACAATCTTAAAATAAATTTCCAAATATAAACTGATTTCTTTCTTTTTATTTAAATTCTCTTTTTATAGATATATATTACCGGTTTTGTATGACTATTAAAAGATTATCATTAATGTTAGTCTGCTTGGTAAACCTAGACTAAATATCTGATGAAACAGTTGCCCAGTAATCCACGGTTAACGTCCCCAGACAGATCACGGCTTTTAACCCACTTTCATTGTCAATTAGCACCGATATCAGCATACCAAATTAAAGTTACAATATTACAATGTGTTAATCATTTGGGGCAAAATGTGGTTAATATGGAGAATGCAGGAACACTTCCCAGTTGAATCTTCCTAGCTCCGTTTGGGTCATTCGAAATTCGCGAGGCCTTGCATTGTTATGAAGGTAGAGAAATCTGCGACACATGAGTCCAGGACGTTTCCTTTTGATGGCAGCTCGCAGATTCGTGAATCATCACAGTACCTCCCTGTATACATTGTGGTGTTGCGAAGCAGGTAGTGAATGAGTAACGCACTCTGACAGTCCAGAAAATGGTTGCCTTAACTTTTCCTGCCGGCCGCTGTGGTCGAGCGGTTCTAGGCGCTTCAGTCCGGAACCGCGCGACTGCTGCTGTCGCAGGTTCGAATCCTGCCTCGGGCATGGATGTGTATGATGTCCTTAGGTTAGTTAGGTTTACGTAGTTCTGAGTTCTAGGCGACTGATGACCTTAGATGTTAAGTCCCATAGTGTTCAGAGGGTCCGCATCTCGTGGTCGTGCGGTAGCGTTTTCAGTTCCCACGCCCGGGTTCCCGGGTTCGATTCCCGGCGGGGTCAGGGATTTTTTCTGCCTCGTGATGACTGGGTGTTGTGTGATGTCCTTAGGTTAGTTAGGTTTAAGTAGTTCTAAGTTCTAGGGGACTGATGACCATAGATGTTAAGTCCCATAGTGCTCAGAGCCATTTGAACCATTTTGAATGTGTCATCTCTGCCTTTTTTGGGGTACTTTCAACAGGTTTCTTCTACAACATGCTCTGTTGTTTTCTTTGAGGGGTCGAATGGTGGACGCAGGTCTCATACCCGTCTGAATGCCTGTATAACCTTTCCCATAGACAGAACTCCTGATGAATATAAACAGCGGACAGTTGTTTCATTCCAAAGAAAAGGGGCAGCGCACTTCAGAAGCTCGCACACTCTAAAGTGGCAACTCCGTCCTAAGTGACAGCATACTGTTACGGTACTGCGGTATGCATCGTAAACCGGGGTGAGCGTTGTCACACATACCACTCTTACTCGCCAGCCATCATTTGTCGTGGCCACAGTTAATTTAGCGTAGAAATAAAATAGAGAAACTTACTTACTGAACGGCCCTCGTAATTACACATTTCACAAAAATGAAACTCAGTATTTCGCTGTCTTTTAGAAAACGTATCACTTAGAAGTCTTGCATATTCATTGCTTTTAACTCTCTCAGAGGGAATGAAATGAACACAGTCTTGAGAGACGCTCTTGACTTATTACGATCTTCTCGCATGTCATCCAGCTGGGGGTACTAAATGTTCTTGCTGCAGTGAGCACTGATGCTGGAACTGTGGCATAATGTAGGGCAGCCCTCTTAACCGAGGAAAAAAAAATAGTGTCTGAGTGGAGGCCACTTCACTTTTACACGACATTACTTGTCTCTCCTGTAAGTAAACTAGCTTCTACTTCAGGATTTTGAGTGTCATAAAACACAGACAGTTACTTTCTAGCTTTGGCGATGGTAACTTTATTTATATGTTTCTAAAAGCTGAGACGAATAAAAATTCGTCTTAAAAGCATTTCGTAGTTTTCTGTATACTATGATTCAAGAGATACGACATCTAGAGAGTAAGGGAAATTACTTTATGAATAAGAATCCGTCGGCTGTATCTAATTCTTAAGTTTTAAGTTTTTCGTCATGACCTGGTGAAGCAATTTCATTTGTTTACTGCGAGAACTTACTTCACTGCTGGTCCATGCTGAAATTCTTGTAAGCTACTTGGATGTCAGTTTCCCGAATTCTATTTAACCTGAAATTCCTTGCTGCTCTCTTGGTGGGCGGGGTGGATGAAGCACAAACTGTGAATTTATGCTTGTCTCCAGGGTAAAATGCTTCGCCAAGTTCGCGTTTAATCACTCGTACCTATACATCTATATCTATATTCCGCAAGCCGCCTTAAGGTACCTGGGGAGGGTATTTCGTACACCTCTTTCACTTCCCCCCTTCCTTGTGAATTGATCACGGGAAGCACGATATTTAGTTAAGCCACCCTTGTGAGTTCGAATCTCTCTAATTTTACTTTGTCGTCTTTACACGAGATATACGTAGGAGGAAGCAATATGTAGGACCAAACTTCCTGGCAGATTAAAACTATATGTCGCCCGGAGACTCAAACTCGGGATGTTGCTTTCCCCGGGCAAGTGCTTTTCCAAACTTCATAGAAGCTATACTGTAGGAGACCGATCTGGGTAGTCGGTAGAGCACTTACCCGCGAAAGGCAAAAGATCCGAGTTCGAGTCTCGGTCAGGCACACAGTTTTAATCTTCCAGGAAGTTTCATATCATCGTACATTCCGCTGCAGAGTGAAAACTTCGTTCTGGAATATGTAGGATGACTCTCCTACGAACGCACGCCCTCGTAATTTTAACAGTAAACCATACCTTGAGGCGGAAAACCTCTCTTGCAGTGACTGCCACTGGACATGGCTGAGCATTTCCGTGACGCTTCCGCACTTACCAAATGAAGGTATAACTAAACTCGCTGTTTTTCTTTGGATATTCTCTAGTTCCTCCAAGAAGTCTAAATTATAAGGATCCCAGTCTGAGGAGCAATATTCAGGTATTGATCGCACAAAGGTTTGTAAGGTACTTCCTTCGATAAATTTTTACACTAATGGCCATTAAAATTGCTAGACCAAGAAGAAATGCAGATGATGATAAACGATTGTTCATTGGACAAATATATTACACTAGAACTGACATGTGATTACATTTTCACGCAATTTGGGTGCATAGATCCTGAGAAATCAATACCCAGAACAACCACCTCTGGCCGTAATAACGGCCTTGATACGCCTGGGCATTGAGTCAAACAGAGCTTGGATGGCGTCTACAGGTACAGTTGCCCATGCAGCTTCAACACGATAATACCACAGTTCATCAAGAATAGTGACTCGCGTAATGTGACGAGCCAGTTGCTCGCCCACCATTGACCAGACGTTTTCAATTGGTGAGAGATGTGGAGAATGTGCTGGCCAGGGCAGCAGTCGAACATTTTCTGTATCCAGATAGGTCCGTACAGGACCTACAACATGCTGTCGTGCATTATCCTGCTGAAATGTAGGGTTTCACAGGGATCGAATGAAGGGTAGAGCCATGGGTCGTAAGGCATCTGAAATGTCACGTCCACTGTTCAAAGTGCCGTCAATGCAAACAATAGGTGACCGAGATCTGTAACCAATGGCAGCCCATACCATCACACCGCGTGAGACGCCAGTATGGCGATGACGAATACATGCTTCCAATGTGCGTGCACCGCGATGTCGCCAAACACGTATGCGACCATCGTGATGCTGTAAACAGAATCTGGGTTAATCCGAACAAATGACGTTTTGCCATTCGTGCACCCAAGTTCGTCGTTGAGTACACCATCACAGGCGCTCCTGTCTGTGATACAGCATCAAGGGTAACCGCAGCCATGGTCTCCGAGCTGATAGTCCATGCTGCTGCAAACGTTATCGAACTGTTCGTGCAGATGGTTGTTGTCTTGCAAATTTCCCCATCTGTTGAGTGAGGGATCCGTTACAGCCATGTGGATAAGATACTGTCATCTCGATTGCTAGTGATACGAGGCCGTTGGGATCCAACACGGCGTTCCGTATTACCCTCCTGAACCCATATTCTGCTAACAGTCATTGGATCTCGACCAACGCGAGCAGCAATGTCGCGATACGATAAACCGCAATAGCGATGGGCTAGAATCCGACCTTCACCAAAGTCGGAAACGTGATGGTACGCATTTCTCCTCCTTACACGAGGCATCACAACAACGTTTCACCAGGCAACGCCGGTCAACTGCTGGTTGTGCGTGAGAAATTGGTTGGAAACTTTCGTCATGTCAGCACGTTGTAGGTGTTGCCACCGGCGCCAACCTTGTGTGAATGCTCTGAAAAGCTAATAATTTGCATATCACAGCTTCTTCTTCCTGTCGGTTAAATTTCGCGTCTTTAGCGCATCATCTTCGTGGTGTAGCAATTGTAATGGCCAGTAACGTATTTGTGGAACACCCACAACTGCTGTGCAACACGTTCATGTAAACAAATCCGCCACATTCGTAAAATAATTTATTGACCTAAGTACTGCACAGCCTATACATTAACCCGGTTTAAGGCTCGTAACCTTTCCATCGGGTGACTCTGAAATATAGCAGTAGTAGGACGTAGTGTCCAAGCCTTAACACCTAATACGCAAATATCTACCGTAGGTGGACCGTCAAATAACGTCTCAAATTGAAGCTACGAAGAACTCCAACTTCGGGCTGCAACGTGGGAAAATTCCTCTTGTCCCAAAATTGTCAGCGAGAATGCCTACAGTCAAATGCTGATGCAGTGCACCTGTGCCTGTCGCAAGCGGAAATGAGGATTCTTCCAATGAATCTTAGTTTGACATCTGGCTTACGTGGGACTAGTTTTGTATGGTCTTTCCAATTTAAATCGCCCCGCACACATACTCCCAGATATTTTGCGGTTGTCATTACTTCCAGTTACTGTTTTGGGACATAGTAATCATGTAGTAGTAGATCTTTCTGCCTATTTACGCACAATGTGGCGACGCTAGGCGTCCTTTTGTATTTTCCAATCCTGGCAGGTCGAGATTTCACCCAACTAGCAGGGTCTACTAACCAGGTGTGCTACATGCTACCTATTCCAGTAAATTGATACAGTGATTTGTAACAAGATAGCATTAAGAACGTCTGTTTCTAAACGGAGAGAGCCATACGGCGCAACGAAATTAAAGGACCACATTTTCTAGACCCCGTAATTCCGACCCTTTGCGACGCGTAAGTCGAAATTTGGCTGAAAGGAGTGTACAAGGTTGCCCCATCGTGGGGAAAAGCAGTGGCTCACTGCGATGTAGCCCATGGGCTCGACGGCGCTTAAAAAAGTGATGTATAACGTGGGTTTATGATGTCACATTGACTCCAAATTTCGCCACAATTCTGCTCAATGCCAGTAAGGACGTGTTACATTATCGGAACGTCGTCACATCCCCTCTTACCCATATTTCGTGCCCTTTTTTTGACGCTTTTGCAACGTCTCTACATCTACATCTACACGGATATTCTGCAAATCAAAAAAATGGTTCAAATGGCTCTGAGCACTATGGGACTTAACATCTGAGGTCATCAGTCCCCTAGAACTTAGAACTACTTAAACCTAAGTAACCTAAGGACATCGCAGACATCCATGCCCGAGGCAGGATACGAACCTGCGACCGTAGCGGTCGCGCGGTTCCAGACTGAAGCGCCTAGAACCGCTCGTCCACACCGGTCGGCACTCTGCAAATCATATTTAAGTGCCTGCCAGAGGGTCATCGAACCATCTTCACAATTCTCTATTTTACCAATCTCATATAGCGCGCGGAAAGAATGAACACCTATATCTTTCCGTACGAGCTCTGATTTCCCTTATTTTATCGTGGTGATCGTTCCTCCATATGTAGGTCGGTGTCAAGAAAGTATTTTCGCTTTCGGAGGAGAAAGTTGGTGATTGGAATTTCGTGAGAAGATTCCATCACACCGAAAAACGCCTTTCTTTTAATGGTATCCAGCCCAAATCCTGTATCATTTCTGTGACACTCTCTCCCATATTTCGCGATAATACAAAACGTGCTGCCTTTCTTTGAACTTTTTCGATGTGCTCCGTCAGTCCTATTTGGTAAGGATCCCACACCGAGCAGCAGTATTCTAAAAGAGAACGGGCAAGCGTAGTGTAGGCAGTCTCCTTAGTAGGTCTGTCACATTTTCTAAGTGTCCCGCCAATAAAACTCAGTCTTTGGTTAGCCTTCCCCACAATATTTTCTATGTCTTCCTTCCACTTTAAGTTGTTCGCAATTGTAATACCTAGGTATTTTGTTGAATTTAAGGCTGATTCATCGTGTAACCGAAGTTTTAACGAGTTCCTTTTAGCACTCATGTGGATAATCTCACACTTTTCGTTATTTAGGGTCAACTGCCACTTTTCGCACCATTCAGATGTTTCTTATAAATAGTTTTGCAGTTTGTTTTGATCTTCTGATGACTTTATTAGTCGATAAACGACAGCGTCATCTGCAAACAACCGAAGACGGTTGCTGAGATTGTCTCCCAAATCGTTTATAGATAAGGAACAGCAAAGGGCCTATAACACTACCTTGGGAAACGCCAGAAATCACTTCTGTTTTACTAGATGACTTTCCGTCAATTACTACGAACTGTGACCTCTCTGACAGGAAATCACAAAAAATGGTTCAAATGGCTCTGAGCACTATGGGACTTAACTGCAGTGGTCATCAGTCCACTAGAACTTTGAACTACTTAAACCTAACTAACCTAAGGACATCACACACATCCATGCCCGAGGCAGGATTCGGACCTGCGACCGTATCGGTCGCGCGGCTCCAGACTGTAGCAACTAGAACCTCTCGGCCACTCCAGCCGGAAGGAAATCACAAATCCAGTAACATAGCTGAGACGACATTCCATAAGCACGCAATTCCACTACGAGCCGCTTGTGTGGTACAGTGTCAAATGCCTTCCGGAAATCCAGAAATACGGAATTGACCTGAAATCTCTTGTCAATAGCACTTAACACTTCAAGTGAATAAAGAGCTAGTTGTGTTTCACAGGAACGATGTTTTCTGAACCAATGTTGACTGTGTGTCAATAGTCCGTTTTCTTCGAGGTAATTCATAATGGCCGGCCGCGGTGGCCGAGCGGTTCTAGGCGCTTCAGTCCGGAACCACGCGACTGCTACGGTCGCAGGTTCGATTCCTGCCACGGGCATGGATGTGTGTGATGTCCTTAGGTTAGTTAGGTTTAAGTAGTTCTAAGTTATAGGGGACTGATACCCTCAGATGTTAAGTCCCATAGTACTCAGAGCCATTTGAATTCATAATGTTCGATTACAATATATATATTCTAAAATCCTGCTGCATATCGACGTTAACGATATGGGCCTGTAGTTTAGTGGATTACTCCTACTACTTTTTTTGAATTCTGATGCGACCTGTGCAACTTTCCCGTCCTTGGGTACGGATCTTTCGTCGAGGGAACTGTTGTATATGATTGTTAAGTAGGGGCTAATGCATCAGCATACTCCGAAAGGGACCTAATTGGTATACAGTCTGGACCAGAAGACTTGCTTTTATTAAGTGATTTAAGTTGCTGCACTACTCCTAGAATATTTACTTCTACGTTCTCTTGTTGGCAACTGTTCTCGATTCGAATTCTGGAATATTTACTTCGTCTTCTTTTGTGTGGGTCAGAATTGCGACATCCAGCGTAGATATCACGAGGTTTTCTTATGAATGGACAAAGGAGACATTACAGGGACGCCGCCGCTTAGAATCGGTTCGGAAAGGCCGCAGAGGGCGGCATAAACGACCTCAATGGGACCATAATTTTCCTTGGAGCGTTCATTCCCACGCATCTCGCTATCGAAAACGACAGTTCGCAGTGCGATAAGCAACAGGAAGACGTTCCTGACAACGTGTGATACTGCTGAACCCTCGAGCGTTTCAGTCCTTTTCTAAGGACATTGAGGTGCTGCTTCCGTCGAATTTGACCCTTTTCAACCGCAAGGCTATCGGAATTTTTGCTCTCGTGTACAGGTTGGAGCCACAAAGCACCGTTCGAGGCCATCAGACGAAATCTGAATGTTATCCAAAGCAGCAAAAAGTGCTGATACTTTTTCAGTGCTCTTATTTTGTGTACTCTTGTGGCGTGATCACAGGCGTATGCGACATCGACGCATGCATGGATAAAACGGCAAAGCGCCTTTCTAAGACCTCCAGTCTGGCAAATCCCTCAGTGCCACCCACCACCTTTTGTTGAGCACCTTAAAAATGTACCTGTATAGACAGGATCATTGATGAAGTCCTAAGTACTTGCAGACTGGCGACCTCTCGAACACTCCGATTGCGGATGGTCTATTGTCAGGCGCAGGAGCAGCGGTATAACCAGCCTGCTGGTGGTTCAGTCTCTACAGGTACATTTTTAAGGTGGTCAACAAAAGGTCGTGGTTGCCACTGACGGTTTTGCCGAACTGGACACTCTTAGAAAGACCCTTGTCGTTTTATTCGCCCACGTGTGATTGTCACACCCCTCCCCTGCTCCTCGTGATCAAGCCACAGGAGAATACGGAATAGGAGGGTTGAAAAAGAAAAGCATCCGTTGCTGCTTTGAATCACGTTCAAACTTTGTAGAATGGTGCTGAACGGTTTCTAATGGTTCCAATCTGTAAACGAGAGCAAATATTGGGGTCGTGATGCGCTTCAAATGGCTTAAATCACCTTTAATGGGGATAAATTCACACAATGTCCGGCGGCCAGTGTGGCCGAGCGGTTTTAGGCCCTTCAGTCTGGAACCGCGCGACCGCTACGATCGCAGGTTCGAATTCTGCCTCGGGCATGGATGTATGTGATGTCCTTAGGTTAGTTAGCTTTAAGTAGTTCTAAGTTCTAGGGGACTGATGACCTCAGATGTTGAGTCCCATAGTCCTCAGGGCCATTTGAACCACACAATATCCTTAGAGCAGGGATGAAACATTCGAGCGTGTCAGAATTGTCAAAGATTGGTCTTCGCACTGCGAACCGTTGTTTTTGACAATGAAATGCGTGGAAATCTCACCCCATGAAAAGGGATGGTGCCACTCTCTGAGGCGTTTTCATCTCCCTTCTGAGCTGCAGTGTATGTGAAATGTTTTCCTCGGACACGCATAAGGAAACTGCGCGATTTCAACACTGTGTGCCGCCGTTCTAACCTCTATGGCACAGGCGTCAAAAGAAGGTTTGAAATGTGGATAAGACGGGCTTGAAGATCGGTATTGGGCAAAACTACGGTGGAGTATGGTGCCAGTGTGGCATCAGTAACCAACCTTACACCCCACATGAATTTCTGAGCTGCGGCCTTCTTGTCGCACGTCATCGAGCCCGAGGATGACGTCACAGGGTGCCACGTTTTGCACCGTTATAGAGGAAGGTTGTACCCACCTTTGAGTCAAATTTCAAACTTAAGCGTCGCAATGGGTGGGACATTACGTGGTTTCGAAAAGCGATCCATTAATTCTATTGGGCAAAGTATTTTAGAGGCGAATGAGGCACTTCATTTGGCTTGTCCTACCCCTTTCCGTGGGGAGCGGATGTGTTCGTTATAGACAACATATATTGCATATGCACACTGCAGGTTGCCTACATCATGCTGCCTTTGAGGGGCATAACCAATACAGAGGGCCACCAAGAATCGCTGGGAAGCGTCAGCAGACATTTTGTCTCTAAGGAAAGTTTATCTGATCCATCGAAGCTAGATGATTGATGCAAAAACTATGTAACACCCTGTATGCTTTGATATGTAAGTTACGGCAAGAAAGCAAGAATGAATTACTGCAGATGGCGTGTCACTGAGCACATTTGTTCTGTGCATGCAGTACACGTGAGGCGCCTAGTTGTTTCTACTGCACTGTGTGGAATACGAAAGTTCTGTTATAGTTCACTAACCTGCTGTCTTCAAGTTGATGTCCCCAGCGCAGAAAACAGCACGCAGATCGTAGGTTCTGTATCTTGAGGCTGAAACTGACTTTTAGCGAGGTTCTGTTCTGAAATAATGCATCACTTCTTTGGGATGCCACTCGCGTATTTTAATATAGCCACACAAGAAGACTATATGATCTTAATACAACATCTACTGATACAGCAAAGTACATGATCAAACACAATGTTTACGAAAATGTATCTTTACACTTTTTGTGGCACGTGTCTGTGCCTCATGACTACCGGAGGGAATCTTTTAATACTGAATACTGGCAAACACATCCTGCCACAGACAACATGACTGTACATCTCGACTGCCTAATCCAGAGTGACGAACAGGAACTTAAATAAAAATTGGAAACAAATCCTACGACAGACAACATGTCTGTTTTTCTCGCGGGGTGGCCGAGCGGTTCTAGGCGCTACAGTCTGGAACCGCGCGACCGCTACGGTCACAGGTTCGAATCCTGCCTCGGGCATGGGTGTGTGTGATGTCCTTAGGTTAATTAGGTTTAAGTAGTTCTAAGTTCTAGGGCACTGATGACCTCAGAATTTAAGTCCCATAGTGCTCAGAGCCATTTGAACCATTTTTTTTCTGTTCTTCTCGACTGCCTAATTGAGAGTTACGAGCAGCACGAAACACTTCGCGCGCCATACCAGAAAATGCGTGACCCGAACGCTTCCGAAGTGCTTCGTCTGCAATTTCGTCAGTCTTTACTTTTTGATTTAAATTGTTTTTAATAATTCTAAAATTACTGATTGATAGTTAGCTGTTGAGAGATATTTATATTAAAGAGTGAAGTCATTCCAATGAGTAGTTTAACTAATAGTAATAACTATACTTTAACGGTTTGGCGCAGTTGCTCCGAACACAGCAGCCAATCACAGAGCAGGAGCATGATGCAGACGGTCTTTCTCACGGAAATGGTACCGAATCTAACATCTGTCAAAGGTACCTCACACCACATTTCGTCATCTACCGGGTGATCAAAAAGTCAGTATAAATTTGAAAACTTAATAAACCACGGAATAATGTAGATAGAGAGGAAAAAATTGACCCACTTGCCTGGAATGACATGGGGTTTTATTAGAAGCAGGATGGCGCTCCACTCCATATTGCTAGACGCCTGAAAGATCTGTTGCGGGCGTCGTTTGGTGATGATCGTGTGCTCAGCCGCCACTTTCGTCATGCTTGGCCTCCCAGGTCCCCAGACCTCAGTCCGTGCGATTATTGGCTATGGGGTTATCTGAAGTCGCAACTGTATTGTGATCGAGAGACATCTCTAGGGATGCTGAAAGACAACATCCGACGCCAATGCCTCTCCATAACTCCGGACATGCTTTACAGTGTTGTTCACAACATTATTCATCGACTACAGCTATTGTTGAGGAATGATGGTGGACATATTGAGCATTTCCTGTAGAGAACATAATCTTTGCTTTGTCTTACTTTGTTATGCAAATTATTGCTATTCTGATCAGATGAAGCGCCATCTGTGGGACATTTATTGAACTTTGTATTTTTTTTGTTCTAATAAACCCCATGTCATTCCAAGCATGTGTGTTAATTTGTACCTCTCTATCTACATTATTCTGTGATTTATTCAGTTTTCAAATTTATACTGACTTTTTGATCACCCGGTATATACTTTTTGCATCTCCACTGCTCTGGGAACAGCTTCTTGGAGCCTAATATGATGGCTGACTAAGCCAGAAATATTACAAAGTGTATTGTCTTTTGAGGATTTGAATTAACAGATACATGGATTAGTTTTATTTTAGCCATACCTTAACTGAAAACTGAGATTATCAATAGGTAGAGGAGGAAGTGGGGAGGAGTGGGTGGGCAAGAAGCTTGATCTCCCTCTTGACGCATTCCCCCATATCTCATCCTCTTCGCACATAAGGGCGCCACTCTGTCTTTTAGTTTGTTTCCTTTGATACAGCGTGATCTGTTTCTGAATCTCTGAAGGTTTTACTTAATGAATGAACGAATGACACTGATTTATTTAGCGCATGGCTCATAACATCACAGTAAAAATTACGGAAACAACAAGTTTTAAAAATAAATCACATATGTATAAACAGAGCAATAAATAACAGTTTGTATATAAGGACACGACCAATTGTAAATTTACACTCACAGAAGAGCAATCACAAGCAGACGTCCAGCTTAGATAATATATAGTCGATTGCGTCTTGGGCCGCCATTAGGAAATCCTGTGGGTCACCCTCATATGCCCTTAGTGGGCATTCCTGCACGATGTGTTTGACCGTCGGTCTCTCAGCGCCACAGTCGCAAGCGGCCGAAGGAAGTTTACCCCACCTGTGTAAGGAGTCGGCGCATCTCCCACAGTTGGTTCTGATGCGATTAAGAGTTGACCAAACTTTGCGAGGGCAATCAAATCCTTTTGGTTTACTAATGCATGGCATACTGTGGCAGTTTACTGCTGTTCTGCTCTCCCATTCCTCTTTCCATCGGTCATTTATTTTAAAGTTGGTTTGATGCAAAGCCTGTGCAGTCTTTAGTGGAGGATGCCTGGACCGGAGTCGATTTCCTTGGATGTCGTGAGTATCTTCATGGACTTGTAATTGAGGGTTGGTCATGATTTTTTGAAATTCTCTAAGCAGAGCGTGTTCTCGGCGCAGGTTACGAGGGGCTATGTTACTGAGAACGGGCAGCCACACTGTAGGAGTTGGCCTGATTGTGCCTGATATAATACGCATTGTTGCATATAGTTGGCTATCTACCATGTGTGTGTGTTTGCTGTTGAGCCACACTGGGGCACAGTATTCTGCCACTGGATACACCAAACCAAGTGCGGATGTTCTTAAGGTAGATGCTATGGAGCCCCAAGTGGTGCCACGGAGCTTCTGCAATATGATGTTGCGTGTTTTAAATTTCGCTGCAGTTTTCGTCGGGTGAAACTCATGAGACCACTTCTAGGAACCTCACTCGAGTGCAAGATACTTCCCTTTCAAACTAGCGGACGTGCTGTAAACGTGAAAGAGCTGAACAACAAGGTATTGCGGAAAGAATGGTATTTCGAAGCGCATAAACAGTGGAACCATCCAATTAAGAGGACTAGAAATTAAACTGTTTGAAAACGTGCACGGCGGTCTTTTTCGTAAAAGCTCTAAACCGAATTCGTCACGCGGGCGCGGTCCGCTGCTGGCCCACAGGGCACAGCACGAATTAAAAGCGTTGTGACCGAGACGGGGGGCATAAAAACGTGATGACATTGCACCGCCGTGTGCTGCGGGGCAGTACTTCTTTGTTTCGCCGCTAGTGGCGCTGGCGACCTGGGCAGGCAGCAGACGGGCGGTGACGCCAGATATTGGACTAATTTAAGTGGCAGTGGTTGGGGTTGGGTGGTAGAAGAGGGGGGGGGTGGGGGGTGGGAAGGGGGGAGAGGGAGAGCAACGCGTGGCTGGCGCTGGGCTGCGGTATCGAGCGCCCTGTGCGCCACGGGCAGAGAGCGAGAGGGGGGGGGGGGGAGGGAGAGCTGCCTGCCGCACGTGGGACCGCCCGGCGCGTGTGTGTGTGTGTGTGTCTGTGTGTGTATCAGCGGCGGCGCTGGAGCGAGCATTATCACGCCTGGCTGACGTGTGTCTTACGGTTCACCGGCTGTGCGGACGCCGCCCCGCTCGGCCAGCCGTCATCGCATTTTTACTGGTCCGCCGGCGGTGATGACGAGCAGGCCTCGCTTGTACAATCACCGCCGTCTCAGCTGCCGGCGACGCGTCCTCGTCTTCTGTGCGTGTGGTTCAGCGTTCTGCGTCCCGTGCACACGTATAGCATTCGAGAATGGAATATTTTCCTCTGCAGTCGAGTGTGCACTGTTGCGAAACTTCCTTGCAGGTTGAAACAGTGTGCGGAAAAAGCATGCGAAGTTCAGAAGAACGAGAAATCCCGAAGATTGGCTAAAATTTACTGACGCGCGAAATTTGGCACGGACTTCAATGCGAGATGCCTTTAATAGGTTCCACAACGAAACATTGTCTCGAAATTTGGTAGAAAATCCGATGAAATTCTGGTCGTATGTAAAGTACACAAGCGGCAAGACGGAGTCAATACCTTCGCTGCGCAGTGCCGATGGTACTGTTACCGACGACTTTGCCGCTAAAGCGGAGTTATTGAACGCAGTTTTACGAAATTCCTTCTCCAGGGAAGACGAATAGAATATTCCAGAACTGAAAACACGAACAGGTGCTAGCATGAGTTTCTTAGAAGTAGATACCTTAGGGGTTGCGAAGCAACTCAAATCGCTTGATACGGGCAAGTCTTCAGGTCCAGATTGTATACCGATTACGTTCCTTTCAGATTACGCTGATACAATAGCTCCTACTTAGCAATCACACACAACCGCTCGCTCACCGATAGATCTGTACCTACAGACTGGGAAATTGCGCAGGTCGCACCAGTGTTTAAGAGGTGTAGTAGGAGTAATCCATCGAACTACAGTCCTATATCATTGACGTCGGTTTGCAGTAGGGTTTTGGAGCATATACTGTATTCTAACATTATGAATCACCTCGAAGGGAACCTTTTGATACGCAATCAGCATGGTTTCAGAAAACATCGTTCTTGTGCAACGCAGCTAGTTCTTTATTCGCACGTAGTAATGGCCGCTATCGACAGGGGATCTCAAGGTGATTCCGTATTTCTAGATTTCCGGAAAGCTTTTGACACCGTTCCTCACAAGCGACTTCTAATCAATACGCGGGCCCATGGGGTATCGTCTCAGTTGTGCGACTGGATTCGTGATTTCCTGTCAGGAAGGTCGCAGTTCGTAGTAATAGACGGCAAATCATCGAGTAAAACTGAAGTGATATCAGGTTTTCCCCAGGAAAGCGTCCTGGGACCTCTGCTGTTCCTGATCTATATAAATGACCTGGGTAACAATCTGAGCAGTTCTCTTAGGTTGTTCGCAGATGATGCTGTAATTTACCGTCTAGTAAGGTCATCCGAAGACCAGTATCAGTTGCAAAGCGATTTAGAAAAGATTGCTGTATGGTGTGGCAGGTGGCAGTTGACGCTAAATAACGAAAAGTGTGAGGTGATCCACATGAGTTCCAAAAGAAATCCGTTGGAATTCGATTACTCGATAAATAGTACAATTCTCAAGGCTGTCAATTCAACTAAGTACCTGAGTGTTAAAGTTACGAACAACTTCAGTTGGAAAGACCACATAGATAATATTGTGGGGAAGGCGAGCCAAAGGTTACGTTTCATTGCAGGACACTTAGAAGATGCAAGAAGTCCACTAAAGAGACTGCTTACACTACACTCGTTCGTCCTCTTGTTAGAATATTGCCGCGCGGTGTGGGATCCTTACCAGGTGGGATTGACGGAGGACGTCGAAAGGGTGCAGAGAAGGACAGCTCGTTTTGTATTATCACGTAATAGGGGAGAGAGCGTGACAGATATGATACGCGAGATGGGATGGAAGTCATTAAAGCAAAGACGTTTTTCGTCGCGGCGAGATCTATTTCCGAAATTTCAGTCACCAACTTTCTCTTCCGAATGCGAAAATATTTTTTTGAGCCCCACCTACATAGGTAGGAATGATCATCAAAATAAAATAAGAGAAATTAGAGCTCGAACAGAAAGGTTTAGGTGTTGGTTTTTCCCGCGCGCTGTTCGGGAGTGGAATGGTAGGGAGATAGTATGATTGTGGTTCGATGAACCCTCTGCCAAGCACTTAAATGTGAATTGCAGAGTAATCATGTAGATGTAGATGTAGATGTGCTGTACTCTTTAGGGTGAGGACAGCCTGCATGGCTCAGTCGGTAGTAGAATTTTCCGTGAAAGACAAGGTTCCGGTTCGTGTCCCGGACTAGAATTGTTTCGTAACAGCTCACACACTGAAACACAATTGCATAAGCCACATCCGTCGCGGTCGAAGCGGTTCGGCTCAACATGGCGCGGCCTGTGTCAAAACGTACCGCTCTGCGCAACACCGAACCAACTATCAAGTTCCACGCAGTAATCAAAGGAAACGGCTTGTTTTGAAACCTCCCCTTAACCAAATTAATAAATTACTGTGCTGATAAACCTCTTACGTTATTTGATTTTCAAACAGCTGAGCAGTACGGAACGTACTCGGGCATTTCTCTCTTTACCTATTCTGATCAACACTAAACTGATACACAATATTTTTAGCGCAACGCAATCTGACTTTCAAAAATCCCTATAAAAAAGTGGTCCTGACTAACAATAACCTATACCTTTCATGAATCACTTACCTCACAAAAACCTTCGTTACTCGAACTACTGCAATACAGCGAGCGCCACTACTGCCAGCTAAATAAAAGTTTCAAACTACTGAAGGCACTAACTACTGATAGGCATAGTTAGCAAATAAAAGATTTTGATAGTGAACAAACAATGTATTTACCTTAATAATGTTCAAAACTCATCATATATATATCAGTTCATGATATCCACTATCACAAATTTGCTCTTTCTGGACACACGTCCAGATCGTCCGCTCTCGCCTTCTCTCTCCCCACATCCACCTCCAACTGCGCAACGCTACGCGGTGTTCACATCCAACTGCCCAACACTACAATAGCAAATATTCCAACAATGCAAACCAACCACAGACTTCACACAGCACAGTCAGTGATTTTCATACAGAGCGCTACGTGGTGTTACCAACATAAAAACCTGAACAGACTACTTACAGTTTGTGCGCGCTCTGTTTATACGGCGTTTCTCGTATTTTTATTGACACGCACCCGTGCACACAACAAAATAGCTGCGCACTTACCACTACTTGAAATAAGTAGTTCTCGTAACATGCAAAGATCAGCACATTCCTCAAACTGGGGAACTATCAAGAATGGGGTTCCACAAGGGTCAGTCTTGGGTCCTTTGTTGTTCTTATTATATATTAATGACTTGCCATTCTATATTCATGAAGAGGCAAAGTTAGTTCTCTTCGCTGATGATACAAGTATAGTAATCACACCTGAGAAACAAGAATTAACTGATGAAATTGTCAATACTGTATTTCAGAAAATTACTAAGTGGTTCCTTGTAAACGGACTCTCACTGAATTTTGATAAGACACAGTACATACAGTTCCGTACAGTGAATGGTATGACGCCATTAATAAATATAGACCTTAATCAGAAGCATATAGCTAAGGTAGAATATTCCAAATTTTTAGGTATGTCCATTGATGAGAGATTAAATTGGAAGAAACACATTGATGATCTGCTGAAACGTTTGAGTTCAGCTACTTATGCAATAAGGGTCATTGCAAATTTTGGTGATAAACATCTTAGTAAATTAGCTTACTACGCCTATTTTCACTCATTGCTTTCATATGGCAT
Organism: Schistocerca piceifrons; assembly: GCF_021461385.2. NCBI lineage: Eukaryota > Metazoa > Arthropoda > Insecta > Orthoptera > Acrididae > Schistocerca > Schistocerca piceifrons. The sequence goes on from NC_060138.1 coordinate 1,194,333,555, forward strand.
CATATTTTGGGGTAATTCATCACTGAGGAATAAAGTATTTATTGCACAAAAGCGTGTAATCAGAATAATAGCTGGAGTCCACCCAAGATCATCCTGCAGACATTTATTTGAGGATCTAGGGATATTCACAGTAGCTTCTCAGTATATATACTCTCTTATGAAATTTGTTATTAACAACCAAACCCAATTCAAAAGTAATAGCAGTGTGCATAACTACAATACTAGGAGAAAGGACGATCTTCACTATTCAAGATTAAACCTAACTTTGGCACAGAAAGGGGTGAATTATACTGGCACTAAAGTCTTTGGTCACTTACCAAATAGTATCAAAAGTCTGACAGATAACCAACAAGTATTTAAGAAGAAATTAAAAGAATTTCTGAATGACAACTCCTTCTACTCCATAGAGGAATTTTTAGATATAAATTAAGAAAAAAAAGAAAAAAAACAAAAATATTAAAATAAATAAATAAATAAAGAAAACAAAAAAACACAAAAAAATAAAGTTGTTATATTAACTTAAGTATGTTGTTAAATTAACCTAATTATGTCATGTATTGGAAAATTCGACTCGTTCCACATCATTACGAAATATCGTATTCATGATCCATGGAACTAGTATTAATCTAATCTAATCTAATCTACTCTGCTCCATTCTGCGCACTTCTGTGAGACTTTTCGCTGTTCTGCACACGCAGCTATAGCCTGCGGCTAAGAATATTTGTCTGCAGTATCTTTTCTTCCAGGAAGTTTCAGATATAACGTTGTTGTAAGCTCTTGTAGATAAAGGTTTCCCTCGATGAACCATGGATCTTACAGGTGGTGGGGTAATTTGCGCGCCTCAGCGATGCAAACAGCCGTATTTCAGGTGCAACCAAAACGGAGGAGCATCTTTTGAGAGGCCAGACGAGGACGTGGTTCTTGGAAATGGGCAGCAGCCTTTTCAGTAGTTGCAGGGGCAACAGTCTGGATGACAATCTGATCAGGCTTTGCAGCATCAACCAACCTCTCCTTGCTGTGCTGGTACCGCGAACGGCTGAAAGCAAGGAGAAACTAAAGCCGTTATTTTTTCCGAGGGCATGTAAAAAAAATGGTTCAAATTGCTCTAAGCGCTTGGGGCTTAACATCTGACATCATCAGTCCCCTAGACTTAGAACTACTTAAACCTAACTAACCTAAGGACATCACACACATCCATGCTCGAGGCAGGATTCGAACCTGCGACCTAGCAGCCGTGTGGTTCCGGACTGAAGCGCCTAGAACCGCTCGGCCACAGCGGCCGGCGAGGGCATACAGTTCTTCTGTATGGTTGAATGATGAGGGAATCCTATTTTGTAAAACATTCCGGAGCTATTTATCCCCATGACGACAAAGAAAATTTATGCCGGACCGAGATTCTAAACCAAATTTCTCGCTCATCACAAGTCATCGCCTGTCCAAGCACGACTCAATGCCATGTGTCTACAGCCTGCACTCGCACATTCGTTATGTACATTCACTTAAGGGGGGGGGGCGGGGGTGAAAGGAGAAATTGTAATTGAAAGTGGCTTACCCGGTGTCGCCGGATATTCCAGAGTCTTCGTTTTTCAGAAGTGTGATGCAATGTTACATAGTACTTTATGCCCATCGTAATTTATCCGCCGACATTGAGCAAACGACTTTCGATTGAAATCTCTTCTCTGTACGGGAATGTACGTGAGCTGTTCGGAAAGTAAGGTCCGATAGGTCGCGAAACGGAAACCACAGTGAAAATCAAAATTTTTTTACCTGCAACAGCTACCTATCTAAATAGTCACCTCTCCAACTTGGATATTTGTCGTAGAGTTGTACAAACTTCCCAGTATCCTCAGAAAGCAGCTGCCCGTGCTTTCCGCCAGTTCTCTACACAGGTTGTTTGTGCCAAAACGTTGTCTTCGTAGCCAGCGGTTCATGTGAGCATAGATGAATATCGGAGGGAGCCAATTAAGAGATGTACTGTGTGTGATCAAACACTTCCCATCGAAAACGCTGAAGCAGCGTCTTCATTGCCCCTGCAGAATGCGGCTGAAAATAGTCTTGAAGTAAGAAACGCATGACATTTATGTTGTGTGGGCTGCATAGTTTCAGGCGAAATCTCTCACCAGATTCACATATTTGGCGGTGGACATTGTCGTTTTAGGCATTTATACGTGACAACTTTGCGCTCTGAACTGAAAGGAGCGACGTGAAGCGATCGACAGGCACGCTAGACACTGCCCAACACACCTGTGCAAAGTTGTATCGGATTTTCACAGTGGTTTCCATTTCGCGCCAAATCGAACCTTACTTGGGGAATGCACCTCGTGCATAACGATGAGCTAGTACTGGTTATAGACCTATAGTTGGCGATATATGGAAGTTTGGGTTTGGCGGTGAGTTGTGCTCGGATAGCCAGATGTTAAGGCGACCACTCGAGACAAGTGGGAAATCTGGGTTCGAATCCCAGTCAACCACAGCTTTCCACTGTCGTCATTCCATTATACAGCTGACGGTTGCCCATATTCATGACTACGAATACGTTTCATGTATTTCATGACGACTGTAATCGCTGAAGTGCCGTATATTGTACTGTACTTCTGCAGAACGCAGGCTCTGCAATATCGTAATACTCATTAGAATGTCGTCATCAGGAGAAACAAAACTGGCGTTCTACTGATCGGAGGCAGGTAGGTTGGAAAACATAAAACGGGAAATGGATACGTCTAAGTTAAATCAGTGAGAATTAGTGAAGTTCGGTGAAAGGAAGAATAGAACTTTTGTTCAGTTGAATACACGGTTATAAATACACAATCAAATAGGGATGATGAAGTAGTAGGTTTAGTAATAAACAAGAAAACAGAAATGTAGATAATCCACTATGAGCAGCATAGTGAATGCATTCGTAGCCAGAATAGATACGAAGCCCACGTCAGCCACAGTGGTATAAATTTATATGCCAGATAGCTTCAGATAAAGATAGAAGAAATCTATGATGAGATAAAAGAAATTATTCGCATAGTTAAGGGAGACTAAAATTTAACTGCGATAGGAACTGCAATTCGATAGTAAGAAAATAAAAAGAATGGAAAATAGTGATGAATATGGACTGGAGGGTAGCACTGAAAGAGTAGGCCACCTGGTAGGACTTTGCACAGAGCACAATTTAATCATCGTTAACACTTCGTTTAAGAATCGTGAAAGAAGACTGCATGTGTGGAAGAGACCTGGAGACATTGGAAGGTTTTGGTTGATAATATAATGGTAAGGTAGAGCTGTCGGAACCAGATTTTAAACTGTAAGCATTTCTAGAGGAAGATGTGGATTTTGAGCACAATCTATTGGTTATGTACTGAGAATTGAAACCGAAGAAATTGCGAAATGGTAGGAAATCAAGGAGACAGGACCTAGATAAGTTGAAAGAACGAAAGGGTGTTGAGTGTTAAAGGGTGAAGCAAACAATGGTTGAACAGAACTGTGGGAAGGAATGCAATAGAAGACGAATGGGTAGCCCTAAGAGATGACATAGTGGAGGCAGCAGACGATCAGACAGGTAAAAACAAACAAGGCTTAGTAGAAATCCTCGGATGGCACAGGAGATACTGGATTTAATTGATGAAAGGAGAAAATATAAAAATGCAACAAATGAAGCAGGCGAAAGAGAATACAAGCGTCTAAAAAAATGAGACTGATAGGAAGTGCAAAATGGCTAAGCAGGAATGGTTAGAGGATAAATGGAAGAGTTTAGAAGCATATTTCCCTAGGGGAAGACAGATACCATTTGAAAGAAAATTAAAGAGGCTTTGGAGAGCAGACAAGTAGCTGTATGAATGTCAATAGCTCGGATGGAAAACCAGTCCTAATTGAAGAAGGGAAAGCTGAAAGCTGGAGTGTGTAGAGGGTCTATAGAATGGAGACGAACTTGAAAGCAATATTATAGAAATGGAAGAGAGGTGAAGATGAGGTGGGAGAGGTGATACCACGACCTCAGTCGAAACAAGACCCTGGGGTAGACAACATTCCGTCTGAACTACTGATAGCCCTGAGAGAACCAGCCATCATAAAACTCTTCTACCTCTTGTGCAAGGTGTATGACACAAGCGAAGTACCTCAGATTTCATGAGGAATTTAATAATTCCGATTCCAAAGAAGGCAGATACTGACAGGTGCGAAAATCTGCGAACTATCAGTTTAATAAGTCGTGACTGTCAAATGCAACACGATTTCTGTCGGCAGAATGGAAAACTTGGTAGAAGCCGACCTCGGGGAAGATCAGCTTGGATTCTGGAGAAATTTAGAAACGCGCGGGGCAATAGTAACACGAAGACTGATTTTAGAAGATAGGCTAAGGAAAGGCAAACCTACGTTTATAGCATTTGTAGACTTACAGAACGCTTTTGACAACGTTGAGAGGAATATTCTCTTTCAAATTCTGAAGCTAGCAGGCGTGAAATACGGGGAGCGAAAGGCTATTTACAACTTTTACAGAAACCAGACGGTAGTTGTAAGAGTCGAGGGGCATGAAATGGAAGCAGTAGCTGAGAAGGAAGGGAGACGGGGTTGTAGGCTATCGCCGCTATTATTCAGTCTGTACATTGGACAAGCAGTAAAAGCAACAAAAGGAAAAATTGGAATAGGAATTAAAGCCCACAGAGAAGAAACAAAAACCCGTGTGGAGTTGCTAGTCTCCCATCGGGCGCCTCCCCAGGTGGCGAATAGGGGAACGCTCACCAGATATGGTGGGTACTGGGGAAATAAAATACCCAGGGCGGACCAAAACTAGCAAGCCTCCGCCCCTCTAACAAGAGAAGGGGGTTGGCGGCAGGAAGGGCATCCGGCTGCAAAAACATTGCCAAAACAAGAGGAATGATGGATGCTTCTCAAGATAAATGTTCCGGAGTAATAGCCACCCATTCGGATCTCCGGGGGAGGCGTTTTGCGAAGGATCCAAAGGTGTTCAAGATCAGAGTGGGAACTCTAAACGTGGGAATGATGACGGGAAAGGGAAGAGAGATAGTAGACATGATGCAGAGGAGGAAGATAAAGGCTTTGTGTGTGCAAGAGACAAGGTGGTAGGGTAATAAGGCAGAGATCTTAGCTGAAGGCTATAAGCTACTTTATAGTAGTGCAAGCCCGGAATCAAGAAATGGAGTTGGAGTTATTTTGCACAGAGAGTTTCAAGAAGAGGTATGTGAAGTCAGCAGAGTAAATGATAGGATCATGTACGTTAAGATGATGTTTGGCAGAGAAATGGTAACAGTGCTGACAGCCTATGCACCCCAAGCGGGATGTTCGGAGGACGAGAAGGAAAAATTTTGGAGAGATTTGGATGGAGTAATGGTCGGAATACCAGAGAATGAAAGAGTGATAGTCGGAGGGGCTCTAAATGGTCATGTTGGCGGAAGGAAAGGTGGGGAAGAGAGGTGGCATGGAGGATGGGGGTATGGCGAGAGAAATGAGGAAGGAAAAAAGATAGTGGAGTTTGCAGTGGCTTTTGATCTACTTCCAAAGAAAAAGAGAAAAACTAACAACATATAGGAGTGGCGAAAATGAAAGCCAAATTGATTTCATATTATGTACAAGGAAAAATAGTGGGGACGTGCGAAATACTAAGGTCATATACGGTGAAGGAATAGCAACACAACGTAAGTTAACCGTAGCGGATTGTGAGATGAAAGTATGTAAAAGACAGAGGCACATAAATCAATGTGAAAGGAAAATTAAGTGGTGGAGATTAAAGGATAAAAATTTGAGAGAGGAGTTTAGGGAAAACGTACTGGAAAAGGTAAAATTGGCGGAGAGTGTGCAGTAGTGGTGGAAAATAAATAGTGCTGTTATAAGGAAGACCAGGGAGGAACCGTTTGGGTTAACATCTGGGACAGGGGTGCCAAAAGATAAGGAAGCATGGTGGTGGAATGAAGAGGTGCAGAAGATTGTGAAGGAAAAGAAAGACGATAAGAGGAAGTGGGATATGCCCGGAAGTACTGAGGATGGACAAGCATACAAAAGTGCAAAGAAGGAGGCAAAACGAGCCGTGGCTAAAGCTAAAGCTGAATCAGTAAGGGAGGCATACGAACAACTACAGAAAAATCAGGATGTAAGACAACTGATACGGATAGGCAAATCAAGAGATAAAGCTTCTAAGGATCTAACAGCAATAAAACAAATGAAAGATAAAACAGGAATAATTCTGCATGACCATGGAAAAATAATCAATAGGTGGTTGAATTATTTTGAGAAATTGCTGAATGAAGAAAATGTAAGAGTGAAAAGTGAGGAAGGAGGGGCAAACGAAGGATTAACGAAGGATATAAGTGGAGATGAAGTCGAACTGGCAGTTGAAAAGATGAAAAATGGGAAGGCAGTTGGCCCAGACCAGATCCCCGTTGAGGTATGGAAGTGTCTCGGTAAAAAGGGAATTGAGCTCTTTTGAGATTTAATGAAGAAGATTTGGCGACAGGAGGAGACGCCAGACGAGTGGAGAACTAGTGTACTGATCCCAATATTTAAGGGGAAAGGTGATGTGCAGGACTGCAGTAACTATAGAGGTATTAAACTGACGGAACACACAATGAAAATTTGGGGAAGAGTTAGAAGCAAGATTACGCAAGAAGACTGTGGTGTGTAAAGAACAGTTTGGGTTCATGCCTGGAAGAGGAACGACTGATGCAATACATGCTTTAAGGCGGACAGTGGAGAGACACGGGGAGCTACAAGCCGATCTACATATGGCTTTCATTGATTTGGTGAAAGCATATGACAGAGTCCCAAGGGACGAAATATGGAGAAGCATGAGAGAGCAGTGCGTGCCAGAGAAGTATGTGAGGTTAGTGAAGGAAATGTACGAAGGAGCAATGACACAGGTGAGAAGTAGTGTGGGTATGAAAAAGGAATTTCCAGTAAAAGTAGGGTTACATCAAGGGTCTGCGCTTAGCCCCTACCTCTTTGATCTGTTTATGGATGTGCTGGTGAAAAATGTGAAAAAGGAAGCGCCGTGGAATATGATGTTTGCGGCTGATGTGGTTCTTTGTGAGCAGAGCAACGACAGACTTGAGGAAAAGCTGGAGGATTGGAGGAAGGCAGTAGAAGAAAGAGGGATGAAAATTAGCAGGACAAAGTCAGAATACTTAGCACTGAAGGATGTGCAAGATGAGGTCTTGCAAGATCCAGGATGATGAGCTAAAATCGGTCTGCAAATTTACATACTTGGGGTCGTACATACAGAGGGACGGAGGACTGGAAAGCGAGATACGCCACCGAAATAATTGCGGTTGGAACAACTGGAGGAAAATGAGTGTTGTGTGACAAGAAGGCGAGCATTGGGTTGAAAGGGAAAGTGTACAAATCGATGGTAAGGCCTGCTATGATATACGGGGCAGAGACATGGCCAATCACAGTAGCCCAGGAAAGGAAGATGGAAGTGGCGGAAATGAGGATGCTGAGGTGGATGTGTGGGGTAACAAGGAAGGACAGGATTAGAAATGAATTTGTTAGAGGAGCTGTGAAAGTGGGACCCATGAGGAAAAAGATACAAGAGAGCAGACTAAGGTAGTACGGACACTTACAGAGAAAAGGGGAAGAGTGTATCGGAAACAGAGTTGAAGGTATAAAGATTGAAGGAGCGAGAAGGAGAGGAAGACCGAAGATGAGGTGAAGGATAAGATATCCGGGGACCTAAGGGAGAAAGGATGGAAGAAGGAAGAGGCAATGGATAGAGTACTATGGAGAAGGATCCAGAAGAGCAACGCCGACTCTACGTGACGTGGGACAAGGCGACGATAAAGAAGAAGAAGAAGAAGAAAGAGAAGAAACAAAAACTCTGAGGTTGCTGATAACACTGTAATTCTGTCACAGACAGAAAAGGGCTTGGAAGAACAGTCGAGAGGAACAGCGTCTTGTAACGAGGATATAAGATGAAAATCGACAAAAGCAAAACAAGGATAACGGATTGTAGTCAATAGGTTCAAATGGCTCTTAGCACTATGCGACTTAACTTCGGAGGTCATCAGTCGTCTAGAACTAAGAACTAATTAAACCTAACTAACCTAAGGACGTCACACACATCCATGCCCGAGGCAGGATTCGAACCTCCGACCGTAGCGGTCGCTCGGTTCCAGACTGTAGCACCTAGAACCGCACGGCCACTCCGATCGGCGGATTGTAGTCGAATTAAATCAGCTGATGCTGAGGGACTAAGATTAGGAGACGAGACACTGAAAGTAGCACATGAGTTTTGCTATTTGGGCAGCAAAATAACTGATGATGGCCGAAGTAGAGAGGATATAAAATGCAGAATGCTAATGACAAGAAAAGTGTTTCTGAAGAAGATAAATTTAACATGTAACATAAAATTCTGAAGGTATTTGCTGGAGTGTAGCCGCGTATGGAAGTGAAATATGGACAATAAATAGTTTACACAAGAAACATAGCTTTTAAAATGTGCTGCTACAGAAGAATGTTGAAAATGGGTAGATCACGTAACTAATGAGGAGGTACTGCATAGTGGAGAGACAAGAAGTTTGTGGCAAAACTTAACTAAAAGCAAGGATCGGTTGATGGGTCACCAATTTAGTATCGGAGCGAAGGGTGTGTGTGGGGAGAGGGGTGGCGAAAGGGGGGTAAAAATGTAGAGGGAGACCAGGAGATGAATGCAGTAAGCAGATCCAGAAGGATGTAGGTCGCTTTAGTTATTCGGAGACAAAAGGGTTTGCACATGATAGAGTAGCATGGAGAGCTGCATGAAATCAGTCTTCGGACAGAAGACCACACCAACAGGTAAGTTTATTTGCCGCTACACTTGCGCATCAGTTATAAGAAGGTTGTTTTCGATCTTTACGGCCAACTCCAGGTCTATAGAAATCACAGATGTGATCCGTTATAATAGAACGCTTTTGTTGGCCGCTATTTAGGAAGACTAAATACAGGATGATTCATAAAGAAAACACTGGTTTTAGTTGTTTGTTTCAAACGAACTGTGAAAAACAGAAACACATTGCTTATGTCACTGAATAGGGGAAGGTTCAAAGCTTTATGTTGGCACAGACACCGTACCATACACGCAACATCAGCACCATGCATTGCTCGAGGATCATATAAACGGTAGTACATTTCATTACACAAATAAAGCCACAGGTCGCTGTTTATTAAATCGACAGCTTCAAGAATTCGATTTCTCAGCTCCTGGAGAGTAGCTGCCAAAGCTGGGACAAACACTCTGTCTGTTATGCACCCCGCTCCCCCCCGCCCCCCCACCCCTCCAAGAAAAAAAATTGCAGGGTGTGAGGTTCGGTGATCTTAGAGGCTAAAAGCAACGAAGAAGGTGTCATTTTCCACCTTTTGCAATCCAGTGTTGTGAAATGGTGCTAAGCCAACGCCGCACCTCAAGGTGAAAGTGAGGCAGCGTGCCGTCATGCATAAAAATGAAATCAAACGAAATTACTGAAATCTCCATGGAGCTGAGGAAACAACCCATTTTGAAGCATGTCTAGATATGACATTTCTGTCACAGTTCCCTCCGCAAAAAACAGGTCCATAAAATTTGTGAACAGAAACGGCACGAAACACATTGTTTCCGTGAAGCACTATCATATTCGACGAATACGCCAGAATTTTCTGACCCCCGCAGTCTTATACTATTGCGGTTTACTTTACATGATTGATTATGCGCATTGAAAGTAGCAAGTTGGTTGCGTGACTTAACGTACTCGGCTGCCGAAGGGTGTGAATTAACTTCGCGTCTGAACGACGTTCGTGCGTGCAGCGAAGACTCGTCTTAACAGGCGCGCACGGGGCGAATAAATCGGACAGCGTAGTAGCGACTGCATATTCAATTCAGCCGTCTCTTAGTGCCTAAAACTCAACTACAGACATCCTTCTAGTGGTAGCGAGGCTCGTCTCATCTCCGCTGTCCTAACCAGAACTCTGCAAATGCCTAAAGTGAACACATTATCTGGATAAGCCTACAGTGAAGTCAAAGGTCTGGCCTGAAGCGTTCTCCTTCCGGTCGCTCTGGAACTTTGCTGTTTTTCGTCAGAGCAGGAACTCTCTGGCCAATGGCGGCAAACATTCCGAGTACCAACCAGTAAAACTCAACTGAACATGTTAACAGTCTCCTACTCTCGTAGATTCTCTCCGTGTTGGACTCTTTGATGCGGAGGAAGGCAGAAACTCTCCCACTCCTAGGCATGATTCTGAAAAGGGCCTATTTGATGCTCTGCACGTAGGCACAGAGAAAAATCATGGGCTATCCAGAAAATAATACTATGACCCAATCACAAACCTGGATTCTGAAAGGTTGAATCAAATGTTGCTCTCAGACGTCTTAACGAAAATTTCCACGGCCAGTACGAACCCACATCTTACTAGAGATCCGTTAAAGAATTCCGTATTTCTTTCGACGAAAAAATAGTGTACCCTGTGTCCCATCTGGAGAGTGTAGGCTCGGGAACGAGTATAGCCGTTTGCGTGAAGCTGCGCCTGAACCCTTCATCGTACTACGTAGGAAAGGAAAAGAAATAAATAGCGAAATGAAAATAGACACTGGCAACGCTAATCCAGATCTCCTATTACAGAGGATAAATGCTCGTTTCACAAGCACAAACTTTTCCTTGTGAGACTGACTAGAAGGTGATGGATATGTTTTAAAAACAAGGTTGATCATTAGTACACTTGTGTTAATTTCCACGTGTTCCACGTCACTTTTCAGGTGTTGGTACAAAAACTGTTTGAGAAATCCTGTAAAAAAAGCACTTATTCAGTTAATATCTCTTAAGAAAGCTTTCATACTACACATGTATCCTTCAGGATACAAACAGACAAATCCATGCCTGATGAATACTTCTTACTTATTTTATGCGCTACCATTCTAGTTTCATAACTCGTGTTAATAACAAAATTATACTTGCAATATATTTTGTGGAAAGTGTTCAGCTGTTCTAAGAAAACACAGATGTGACTTAATTTCACCAGCGGAGAAGCACTCCTACACAAAATTTGATTAATTTAGCAATTTATTCCTGTCCCTCAGCTGTGTATCCCGTTTTTCTGATTAAGTCTCTTATGTCTTCCTTTAGACAGTTCCAAAAAGAGGTAGTTTCATTTGCTGCTCTAAATACGATTCTGTAATTTAATTATTGTTCTTGCAAGATTAGGCTAACTGCCTACTGATTTCTTAATAATTACTGTAAAATTATGGAAGCTCTAGACCATTTACTTTTTTCCCGGTAGACGGACGGGGTAAATTACAAATTTTGTGATTCTGTTATCAAAGAAGTGAGAAGTAGTCGGGTTAAGAAGAACATAAGGTGGGGATGCAGCCTCTCTCCTCTACTGTTCAATCTGCATATTGATGAAGCAATGAAGGAAATAAATGAAACGTTAAACAATGCAGTTAAAATTCTGAGTAAAACTTATCAGTGACTTCCCTGTCCTCTGTGAAACAGAAGGAGAATTACAGGATCTGTTCACTGGAATGAGCAGTCTAATGAGCATAATATAAGGATTGGAAGGACATTAATGAAATACGAAAGTAATGAGGATGTGAGGTTACGACTGAGCCCTGTGGATGTTAGAAAGAAATTTTACCTGCTAACCTTGCCGATAATAAGATCGTTCCCGGTAGCATGTCGTAAATTTACTTACTGGTGTTGCGCAACAGGTAACTTGGCCCTAGCTTACATGAGACATGTGTACTGTAGGTCACAAGATGATAAAATATGGATTTTTGTCAAACTAATGGAGGAAGCAATGGTCACAGTAACCTCCATTTTTACAATTTGCTGTAGACTTCAAGTTAAAAACCAATGCACATGGACATGAAGTTACGTTCATTTTATTCTATGTGTCATTGTTCCATAAGACCAACCTGAGCAGCTAGTCTCCATGATCATGGAACGAGTCAGCACATGAAATTATAACAGAAGAATAATAATAGATAAAAAGAAACGTATTAAATTCTATGCAGACAACAAACCGCAAGTTTAGATTGGTGCTCACGGGCGCTCAATAGCGAGGTTATCAACGGCCTAAGTTTAAAAAAACGTAATCAACAACGTAGAACGGAAAGTAGCTTAATTTTTAAATTTTTCCAGGACTTTCTCGACAGAATGGAAGGAGTGATCTATGAGGAAACTCTTCAGTTTAGACTTGAAAGTGCTAAGATTTTTGAATTCTTCTGGCAGCTTATTGAAAATGGACGCGACAGAATACTGCACGCATTTCTGCAAAAGAGTGAAGGATGTGCGCTCCACATGCAGACTGTATTTCTGTCTAGTATTAAGTGAAAGCTATCAACTCTTGAGAATAAGCTGATACTGTTAACAACAAACGACATTAAAAAATACGTACCGAGAGACGAACGTCAGAATTCTTGGACTACTCAACAGAAGTCGACAGAGATTCGCGAAGTTATAACAAATATTACTCGCATGGCCCGTTTTTCAGGCAAAAATACACGTACAGAGTCAGAAAAGTTACCCCAAAAAATAATACCATTCGCCATAAGCGAATGAAAATAAGCGAAGTAGATTACTTTTCGTGTTGAACTATCACTTATTTCAGATACTGTTGTAATGGTAAATGAAGCAGCATTTAGTTTTTGAACACAATTCGCAACATGCACTTTGCACGACTACTTACTATCTATCAGAAGGCACAGGAATTTGAACTGTTCATTCTCACAAATCCTATGCCTATTCTGTGTAATTAAAACGTAAGTTTTTGTTGAATTGTGTGTTAGAAACTGTAAAAATGATTTTTACTGTGATTTAGCATCAATTTATTTTCTGCAAATCACGAACGTATGTCTTGGGCTGCATTATTGGATACTCCATCAATATCGCACACACCATTCTTCACTACCAAATTGGTGTCATCAGCAAACAGAATACTTTAGAATAAACTGTGTTACTTCAAGGCATATTATTTATATAAACAAGAAACAGTAGCGATTTCCAGTGCTGCGGAGAATGACTTTCTGATAAAGTAAGAGGTGAACGAGTTGTGGGCTGCTTCCCTTATTCCATAATGGTGCAACTACTGTAGTAATATTTTGTGATAAACACAATCAAATGTCTTAATTAAATAAAATAAGGCGTCTAGCGTTTGCAACCTTTTATTTAATCCGTTCAGAGACTCATAGAGAAAATAGACTATAGAATTTTCAGTTGTTAACTTCTAAACCCAAATTGTATATTCGATAGTAAAATGCTAATTGAAGTGATTAATTACCCTTGTATATAGTGCATTTTCAAAAACTTCAGCCAACACCGATGGTATAGAAATACATCTTCATCTACATGGACACTCTGCAAATCACATTTAAGTGCCTGGCAGAGGGTTCATCGAACCAACTTCACAGTAATTCAGTATTAGCGCGAAACGAACGAACACCCATATCTTTCCGTACGAGCTTTGATTTCCCTTATTTTATTACGATGATCGTTTCTCCCTCTGTAGGTCAGCGTGCGCAAAATATTTCCGCATTCGGAGGAGATAGTTGGTGATTGGAATTTCGTGAAAAGATTCCGCCGCAACGAAAAACGTCTTTGTTTTAATAGCGTCCATCCCACACCCTGTATCATATCAATGACACTCTCTCCCCTATTTGGAAATAATACAAAAAGATGCTGCTCTTAGTTGAACTACCTCTATGTACTATGGTTATCTGATCTGATAAGGATCCCATGCCACACAGCATTACTCCAAAAGAGGACGGACAAGAGTAGTGTAGGCAGTTGCTTTAGTAGCTCAGTTACATTTTCCAAGTGCTCTGCCAAAAAAACATAGTCTTTAAACTACGGAAACTTGGCGCCACGCGCTCCGATTGGCCGTGGGATTCACACGTGAATGCTTTTGACGTGAGGTGGAGACAAACAGCAAGACCTATTTCACACATGTGCGTATTACGTTGGGGCAGTGACGGGACGAGGGACGTTTGTAAGTGTGAGCCGACATCTATAGCTCTGCCCGTCAACCGACGAACGGCAACAGGGCAATATCACGGCCAATCGGAGAACGTGGCGCCAACTTTCCGTAGTTTGAAAATGGTGCGTTGTCGACCTACACAACATTAGTAATTTTGGGGGGACATACAGGCTGCTCCACTGACCAATTCGAGGCAGGGAACCTCGGGTCGCAGAAGCCAGCTTACGGAGATAACAGGAAACGGGTCGCAGAAGATAGCTTAAGGAGGTAACAGGAATAAAATCGCATTACTGTGTACTTTATTTGCATTAGTTACAGTTAACTGCAACTAACATCACTGACACAATGAAAGTACCGTTCGTAGTGTATCTTAAAAAATGTGCTGAAACTGACGACCATCAACCGCAATGCAGGCATGACATCGGCGAAGAGGACTCTGACGCATCCTGATAAATATGCCTTGTGTGTTTCGATTCACATCAGACATCTACACTCCTGGCAACTAATTCCATCTCCGTATCCTCTGAGTTCTCATACACAAATGATTTTAGACATCTCTGCAGGAAACAATCAAGGGGATTCAGGTCAGGTGACTTCGCAGGCCAAACATAATGAATCTATAATCGAGTTTATTTAATATTTGTGCTAGTTCGATGTGAAATTTTTATTGAATGGGATATTCCAAGGATATATCTATTTCAGATAATGTAACTTGCAAGGTCACGTAACGAGTTTATTTTGATGTAACAAATGAAAAATTACTTTAGGCGAAAATGTCATTCCTTGATTTATATGGCACTAAATTAGTAAATGAAATCCAGAATTATCAGCTGCAATGTTTTATAGTAGTGAGAACACTGAGGTGGCATGACTGTTGCATAAAGAACCAATGCAAGAATTATTTGCAACCATGGACCTTTGCAGAAATTTATACAAGAGGAGTGAGGCAGCAAGACTGTAAAATTACTATTTTTTCGTATAAATTAGTTGATGAGTTTCGAGACGCGTCACGCCACAAACCACACACCTATGATTGCCAGGTACGAATGAGCTTTGGTAATGTTAATACTTACAACTTTATTTTTTTTCTTTTTTGCTGGCACAGTTACCGATTTATTTACATTATGTGATATTTATTTGATTTTTCTTCCCTGTTACATTTAATGTCCCTACTCAGATGAGTTATATATTCAAACCTTTGTCCTGCATCAGCAGACGTTGATGGTAAACCATGTCTCCCTCCATCTTGTTCCTGCTTTCATTTAAGGTACTGTACGGTTTCCTTTTAATCTTCTGTTCAGAAATAATTTTTTTCTAACCAATCACCGTTCGTTTATATTTCTCATTGGGCATGCATCTCTTCATCAAAGCAATGAGCTCTTACATGCAGAGTAACGGTTTTGGTAGATTTGTGCTCCGCCCTTAACAATATGCTTCTCTGTTTCTTTGCGCAGTTACTACTATTTTGATCTCCTTATAGCTGGGTTTTTATCTGTTCTTCTACCATGATAACACTCCTCCGTATCCCCCCCCCCTTCTCCAATTATGTTGATCAGTGTGCCTTGATTCTCAGTTTTGCCTCTTTATGTGACTGTTACATCTGTTTTATATTTAACGTGGGCCACTGGCAAATAATTGGGCTTATATTTTTCTTAGCGTTCTGAAATTATGTTCCTTCTCCTTTCGCTTCTTTGTAAACAACAGTGGAGGCAAATTGCAACATGGCTTTCAAGAAAACGGAAGAAACTGTTCACGTGACTTTACCAAGTTTTTAAAACGTACAGATATTTCTCTAAATGAGCCTGAGCTTCATTTGTACTGGTTATGTTCCATTTCCATATTCAAAACCTCTAATGATTTCTCCAAATGAGCCTGTGTCATATCATTGTTGTCATATCATTGTTGTCATATCATTGTTTGTTTCTCCTCAAACTTCACTGAGTATTTCAAATACTGAACAAAAATCTCAATGATGTACTGAGTTTTTGTCAAAACATTCCAATTCACATCACTACATACTACTCAGGAAACAGATATTGTTACAATTCTCATAACATTGAAATTTATCTTCCATGCATAATAAGAAGGTAGAAGACTATTAATCGTTGGACATAATCTGCTTATAATTTGTATATTTTTTACATCTACTGAGTAAAGGTACGTTAAACAAACTTCACAAATTTCCATAGTAATAGAAGCCAGTTTCCATATTTTTCTTCATGACAACAAATGACTTAATTAGATTTTTATATTTCAGTTAATTTCAAAACACATTTCTATTACAAATTACTTGACATCTTCGATCAACGTAATTTATAATCAAAATTTAGGATCAACGTTGATCTGTCTCACTAAATTACTAAATTTCCCATATAATCTCCCGCTTCTTCCCAGTTAACGTTTTTCTTCTTCCGTAAGCGTTTTAAGACTAAAGAAAAATCAAGACACGATCATAGCATTTGTCGACCTGCAAAACGCGTTCGACAATGTAAAATGTTGCAAGATGTTCGAAATTCTGAGAAAAATAGGGGTAAGCTGTAGGGAGAGATGGGTAATATATAATATGTAGAAGAGTCAAGAGGGAATAATAAGAGTGGACGACTAAGAACGAAGTGCTCGGATTAAAAAGATCATAAAACAGGGATGTAGTCTTTCGCCTCTATCGTTCAATCTGTACATCGAAGAAGCAATGATAGAAATAAGAGAAAGATTCAAGAGTGGAATTAAAATTCAAGGTGAGAGGATATCGACGATACGACTCGCTGATGACATCGCTATCCTGAGTGAAAGTGAGGAAGAATTACATGATCTGCTGAATGGACTGAACAGTCTAATGAGTACATAACATGGATTGAAAGTAAATCGAAGAAAGACAAAAGTAATTAGTAGTAGTAGAAATGAGAACAGCAAGAAACTGAACATTAGGATTGATGGTCATGAAGTAGATGAAGTTAAGGAATTCTACCACCTAGGCAGTAATAACCAATTTAGAACAGAGCAAGGAGGACATCAAAACCAGACTAGCAATGGCGAAAACGGCATTCCTGGCCAAGGGAAAATTACTACTATCAAACGTAGGCCTTAAATGAGGAAGAAACTTCTGAGAGTATACGTCTGGAGCACAGCATTGTATGGTAATGAAACATGGACTGTGGGAAAACCGGAACAGACGAGAATGGAAGCATTTGATATGTGGTGCAACAGATGGATGTTGAAAATTAGGTAAACTAATTAGGTAAGGAATGAGGAGGTTCTGTGCAGAATCAGAGAGGAAAGAAATATGTGGAGAATACTGACAAGGAGAAGGGACAGGATGATAGGACATCTATTAAGATATCAGAGAATAACTTCCATGATACTAGAGGGAGCTGTAGAGAGTAAAAACTGTCGAGGAAGACAGAGATTGGAATACATACAGCAAGTAAGTGAGAGGTTGCAAGTAGTGCACAGGGATGAAGAGGAATTTCTGGCGGGCCACATCAAACAGTCATCAGACTGTTGACTAATAAAAAAAGAAAAAAAGAAATAGTTTGTTAACATTCACCCTCAAAAATTGGAGTACTAATTAGCATGTTCATTCTTCCAGTAAACAGATCTTTTACAAAATTCACCTCTTTTTATGTCAATTAGACAAGTTAAGTGGCATGAACAATACATTCTGTCACACCTGCTTATACTTGATGTACATTAGTACTTGCTTATTATACTAAATGATGAGCATAAATGAAATAAAAATTATAGAAAAAATCAGATTTCAGAGTTATTAATGCACAAAACTATAATGCAATGGAAATATAGGTGTGTATTGGAAATTGTTTGTATCGTTTTTTCGATACTACACAACATCGGCAATTATATGCATTACAAATACAGCCATAAACGGATTCTCTTGAGAGTCATAGCACCTTCACTACCAGTTTTGCAGTAAAACCAATTTATACGGATTTCATTAAGTGTGACCCATGAGCATCAGGCTGGACTCAACACCCTTGCCTCGGACATAACAGCCAAGAGGCCGAGATCGCACCTGCGGCCATGAATGAATATTACACTGGAACACATTTTTTTTAAACGCTATCATTTACAGATCACAATGCTGCCATTACAGTATATTAACAAGCAGAAGTCTCCATCGCAGCCGAATGTAGTTTTGCAGAAAAAATTAATTAGTTCTATCAGAAATGAATGCTGTCGCTGCTGTAGCAGTAATATATCAACAGAATTTCATCATTTTTCTAAATTGACTCTTAGCGTTGTAATGAACTACTCAACCAAATAAATATTAATTAGATGTATTCAAAATAGTCAATTACTCAGCAAGCACTAGTGAAAAACTCATTTGACAATAAATTAATTTGTCGACTACCATTAACTTTTGCAAGCACTATGTAAAACAGGCTCGTTTGTGTCAGCAAGGATTAATTACTCAGTACTGTAAGAGGAATAACTTGAACAGGCTCCAAAGGTTATGAAACTCTTTGTGTAATGGAATTCGCCTTATAGACGACCTTCCATCAATGCATATGTTTACTGAATTTGTATAATCTGAAACAGTTGAAACAGAGCTTTCCTCTGGGCAATCGGTTAAAGAACTAAACTAATCTGCATTAAATGTCAAAATACTTTTGTAAGATGGCAAGAACTATGCTCCTTACATGAAGTCATTAAAGATCACCTAACTCACGTTGAGCGAACAGTAGGGGTGAACAAAAATGACTGACAAGGCACAATGCATCTTGTAGAGGGTATAGTATGGACATATTGGAATAATTAATGTTGGGTGATGGTTTTAAAGTAATTCAGACAACATGAAAACTCTGTGGAAATGCGTCGATTTACTGGAGGCTAGTTTATCCCAGGTAAGGATTCAGAATTGACCGTGGCCGGCTGGGGAGCGCCGATGGCAAGCAACAATAGGCAGCTTAGGGTGGCTCAAGCTCTGAGAAAGCGGTAACGGGGCGTGGCCTCCAGCTGCCTTAAGGTGAGTGACACAGAGTGGGTGGTTGACCCCATGCTGCCGTACCGGGAAGCAGACGAAGAACTTGTACGCTTGTTGATAAATGTCCATCGTCCCATTTTCAGTGAAACATGTAAGTAAGCCGCGCAAAGCTATGGTGGAGTGGTCAACAGAGGCCAAAATATGCGTGTTCGTGACTATAGTAACTTCATGCTGAATTCACGGTCCACAGAGAATGAAGTAACTCAGGTGAAGAGCGACAGAATGAAATACGCCAGCCTCTGATGGGAACGTAGGACCGAGGAATTTGAAGTGCTCTCCTGGGAGCCAGAATCTCTGAAAAATTGGTGTTTTGTGCAGACGCTAACCTTGATGGGTGGCCTGGGAGGAGCTAAATAGCGGAAGTTGAGAGGAAGGGAAATTTTGTGGGAATTTGTTCACTTCCCAGAGCAGGCATTGGTCGGCGCTGGGAAGCAACGCATAATTAACGCGACTTGCGCTGCAATTGGCGTAAGTGATTGTGTTGGAGGGGAAACCGAGGCGAAGAGCGGACTGGGAGAAGTCCCCGTAGCGGTCTTCCGTTCCCAGCTTGGCTAGAGTGCGGACGTGGCGTTCTTTACTCAGCTTGCCTGAGAAAGAGTGAGCATCTCTGTAGTTTAGGACTTAGCAAACGGAACGATTGAGCTTGGAGATAGGAAGTTTTGGTTCAGCTATGTGCTGAGCAAGATAGCTAGGAGTGAATAGACGAGCGCAGCCTTGCAGCACCACGAGGTCGGCCGACGTCCACACAACGACGCCGCTCCGCCACGCTGTACTCGGTGATATTGGGCCCGCTCCAGCCACTGATTAATTTGTTGGATCACGTCGGCAAAGTTTCCACGAGGGTTTCATGGGCCGTGTATTGTAGAATTCTTCTCGCACTTCGCATTACGCCTGGGTCAGTCGATAGGAATTACTTCTGAGTTATCGCGCTTTATTCCACGCAAACGCAATTTATTGCCACTGCCTGATAGGAGAGTCTTGTAATGTGATGATTGAAAGTCGCGAGTTAAAATAAATCTGTGCTAATCGACTGCATCTGTTTTCAATCAAGTAGTTGAAATCCCAAGTCACTTTCTTAATTAATTTTATGTTCAACATTTGCATCTGGTGTTCAAGAGCTGAATATAACATCAATGTGCACCCATTTTTAATTAAAAGTGATCAATTCTGAATCAATCAATGTCAACACCGCCACCGCAGTTCAATCAGGAGTCACAGGGCCTTATTACTTTTTTTGTGTTATCCGATATTGCGGCAGTTTTGCACTCTCTGTTGATCTGTTAGTCAATTAGCTGGGGCGAACACACGCCAAAACTAGATAAGTGATGGGTGTTGTGTTACACTTTGAAAGGGTAAAGTACCGCCCGACATTGAAAATAGGTACAACATACTTCATTATTCTTGTCTGAACAACATATTTTTTCTAATAATAACTCAATTTCAATTAATACAGTGAAGCCAGATACCAGTGTGGGAAAGAATGACAATTTATTTATTTAATTGATCACATGTGCACTCCCTCAAAATAAATCCCTACATCCAGTTTGGTGAGATCTGTGAAATGAATGAATGTATGGCCGTCTGCTAACCGCAGATAGTGAATGTGAATATATGATCATCTTTGAGACGATCCTTTGGCCACCTTTGGTGGGACCAAAGAGATGAAATTTACCTGAGCTTTGAGCGCCTGAAATGTGGCTGACCAATACGATAGCAAGGTGCTCCCCCACTTCGACAGAGGTGCGAGAGGACCTGAAGAACGGCCATGTGTCAGCACTCTGCCGCTGGATCTTGCGCTGTTAAGACCTGTCTTAGTTGTGCTCTGTAAAGACAAAAGAGTGGAGACATGGTATGCATGTGGAATATTTAAGAGTAGTTTGAAATAATAATTTCTCTATTTCAGGAACTTTTGTGGGGAGAATTAAATGTCAGGCAGGTAATATTAATGGAATCATAGTAATCTTCGGAAGTGACCAACGGTCACAATGAAACCACGTGTAGCAATAAGTCGAAATACTTCCGTGTGCTTAAGTTAAGCTGAATTACTAGCGTGTGTATTATAAGTTGGAAATATTTAAGAAATAGCGTGTGCAAGACTTGAAATTAGAGGCGAGTACTTCCACGTGGTGAGTACTGTGTGAGTCTCAATCTGTGTATGAGACAAAGGATAAAGAGAAGTACTCGTCCGTAGTATCAATTGAGGACTCGTGTGTGTGATGAATATGTTCTTAATATTACTTTGCGAGATATGTTTCCGTGTGACGCTTGATTCAAACTATAACACTCTGAGAGAGATACAAGGTGAGTCAGCCGTCTATCCAGCAACGCCACTTGGCTTGCATTGCACAGGAAGATGTGCATATATCTCCAGAGTTCATAGTAGGAAAGTAGAATCACGAAGTGGGGCAGTGTCGTGTGAAACTGGGATAAATATTAATTGAAGTGGGAAAGCTGAAAGTGATAATGTTGTGACTATTCCCTGTCTTGTATTTCATGTTGCAGTGTGGTGTATGTCATGTAATTTAAGTATGTGTGGTTTGCATGGGAGAGTAGCGAGGTAGTTTCAGAGGTAGTGGGTATGCATGTTCCTTTTGTACCGCTCGGTCTGGAGGAAAGTTTCTTGATGATGGTTGTGAGAGTCGAAGTGTGAGATATAGCAAGAGATCCACCATCCTATCCAGAAAGTGCACTGTAGCGTTAAGTAATTACGAGACCATAAGATAGAGATTCACCAATGTAAAGCCATGCCTACTGGGCGGAATTTCCCACGTGTGATTGTTGTAGGTTATAGAATTTGTGTGTTTAGGTTATAGAATTTATCGGAATAAATAAGACAGTGAAAAGAAAAAGATTGGTGGCCTTTTCCTTCGAATTGTATGTTGTCATGATATCCAGAATTTATATTGTGTGCGCCACTCATATTCAGTGCGATGGCCACGTGTTGATAAAAGCCGTTAAATAAAAAAAGAAAGAAAATGTGATATTGCCAGTGCGTAGTGAACAGTCAGAGTTCGGTAAATTACTTGATAGTCAGATGTGCGTTTCCGTTGGGTATTATTCATACAGGAGGATAATTTGTAACTTAATTGTGAGTACGAGAGTTCATGTTACTCGATAAATAAGAATGAATCCACTCGCTTGGCAGACCACTCATCTTGCAGGCCTGACTGCTTGATGCCACAGTATGAGCAAGGCATGTGGGTGCCTCTCAACTTTTAGCCATCTAAATTTCCAGTTTCATTTTATCTGTGCAGCCAGTTTCAGCGTTACATTACGCCATCTTCAAGGCCACTGACCGACGTGTGGGAAGAGTCCCATCTCTTCTATAGTCGAAGTAGGGGCCAGCATTCGGTTACAGGTATCCGTAGATTGAGAAATCTACAGATAACAGGAACTGAGTGCTGGCCCATATTTCGACTGTACAAGAGATGGGATTCTTCCCACACGTCGGTCAGTGGCCTTGAAGATGGCGTAATGTAACGCTGCAACTGGTTGCAGAAAAAAAAGAAAAAAGTGAAACTGGAAATTTAGACGGCTGATGGTGTTTTAATTCTACATTTACATTAAACAGCCGAGGTCCCGCAGTCTTGTGTAAAAATGTGCTTACAGATACTAATCTGTATTAGTGACTGGTTTGAACTCTGAAGTAAAAGCGTGTGAGTGTTTTCCATTCGTCACCACATTTAAGAAGTTTGCATATTATGCACTGTTCCAATTATAATTTGGCCACTGCACGCAAGAGAAACACCATCACATTGAAACCACACCTTAGTGTATTTTAGTTCATATTTCTTAAATGAGGGTCGCCTGATCGGAGGAGAGGTTGTAAGAAGTAGGGTTCATAAATAGTAATCGATTTTACCTGTTATTCAAAATTAAAAACACACCCTACAGTGTTATTTTTAAAAACAAAGAGAAACCATAATGAAAATCTAATTATGTGGGACTTCGACTGAAATCGTTAGAAAACTGAGAGAAGAACAGCTCGCGTCTGCAAATAAAGAAGAGAAGTTGTCGAAGGAACTCTGCACCAAAAAATTCACAAAGAATCAGTTAAATGCGAGCTGCTCAGAGTACAGACTCTGAAATACGACAGTAACACCTCATATTAATAGTAAAAAAATCACGCTTACATAAGAGTCAGCAAGAGACTAAAGCCAGGGATCGAATGATAAGAATTCTATGTTATAAGTCCAAACTCTGCTGGAAGAGTGACAACACCGTTGTGGCCAATGTAACGAAGATGAAGGTTTCTCTAAGCTTGAAATTGAGGCGAACGCTGCTAAAGTTGCAAAGGATTTATCGGTAACGGACGTGAATGTTCTTTTACTTTTGGTGGACATAACAAACGCAACGTCTTGTAGGGGAGGCAGTACATAGGATTGCCTGGACAAAAAATCGGAATTCGTGCTGACATGCTGAATGGTCACGAGGGACGTTCATTAAGTAATGAAACACATTTTTCTCCCGAAAGCAGGTTGGTTTTATTCAGGATTCCAATACATCACATTATTCCCCGCTCTTTTGGCTACCAAACCCTGCATGCCCGCGTGGTACCATTCAATTAGACGACGTCGGAGTCAACGTCTTGGTGGATCTATAACCTCCCCGTCATCCACGTACTAATTCCTGCGGAGGACATCCTTCATTGGGCCAAACAGATAGAATTCGGTAGGTTCGAGATCCAGGCTCTTGAGGGTGGATCACGAAGAACAGTGCAACGAAGTTTTGTGAGCTCCTTTCTCGTGCGCAGACTTGTACAGGCCCTGTATTTGTCATGGAGAAGGAGACGTCGTTTGCATTTTTGTGGCGACGAACATGCTGAAGTGGTTTCTTCAATTTCCTGAGAGTGGTACAGTACACTTCAGCGTTGACCGTTGGACCACGATGGAGGACATTAAACGGAATATCCCCTCTAGGGTCCCAGATGACGGTCGCCATGACTTAAACGGTCCGCCCCGGTAGCTGAGTGGTCAGCGTGATAGACTGTCAATCTGTAATGTCCCCACAGAAAATACCCTCTACCACGCACCAATTAATCTTTGTCAATCAAACCATCCGCATTCATTCACTTTGGAAAAGTTATCTGATCTGATTTTCTCGTAACATATGCGGCGACAGCTCGACGACGCCAAAGTATTTTCTGGTGCGTTTATTCTTTGAAATAACAGAAATGCATATATGCATTCTCCATGGTTGTTAGAGTGATAACTAGGACAGCTTCTGGAGTATCTGTTGAGGGGCTGGCGAGTTTCTGAGAGATACATATTCTGCTTTTCTTCTCGCTAAAGCGAGCCAATTAACATTTGTGCCGCTAGCGGTTGTTTGAAGAGAAAGAGACTGTAAACGGAAAATAATTAAGACGTGGAATCACCGGAGATCTGGACATGTAATGGAGATGGATTGAATACACAATTTCCTTCATAAATAAGGTTTGTGATTTTTTTGTTCTGGAGTGAATGAACGAATGAGTTTTTTTCTGAATCATTTGATGATCACTTTGGCCCTGTAATTAGTGGGGAAGTTTCAGCTGTGTCGAAGAGAGCCTGCAATCACTGAGTCTGTGTTAAATCGTCCAAAAAGGCTTCGTACACATCTGGAATTCGCAATCTTTCGTAAAAGTAACGAATTGTCCACACGATTGATTCTCCCGACTGAATACAGTGTTTAACAGTAATAATAAATGTAAAGATCTCTTACAGCAAGTCATCCAACAAATGGGAGGCCCTTACTTTACTGTATAGATTTATGGTGAAGGCGAAGGGATCTTAAAGGCAACAGATACACGTCTATACAGACAAGACATTACACAAAGTTAGCGGCTAGCTGCATTCATCATCTATTCTTAGATGTAAAGAGATGGCAACTTATTATCCTTAACTTTTTAAAAAAATGTTAAAAATCCTAAGGGCCCGGGTTCGATTCCCGGCTGGGTCGGAAATTTTCTCCGCTCAGGGACTGGGTGTTGTGTTGTCCTAATCATCATCATTTCACCCCCATCGACGAGCAGGTCACCGAAGTGGCGTCAAATCGAAAGACCTGCACCAGCCGAACGGTCTACCCGACGGGAGGCCCTAGCCACACGACATTTCCATTTATTTACCGGCCGAGGCTGCGGCTTTGAACTTTTCCTTGGAGGGGAGGTGGTGTGATGCGCCGCGTGGCCTGCCGTTTTGTTTACATTTCTAAGTGATGAACACATGTTTCATGGCCTATGCCGAGTTCGACAAAATATTGCCTCGATCAGCCTCGTAACGCGCATGCAATTCCACACGGATGGTCCTTTGTCGCTCTTTATGATCTTCTGTTAGGCGGCGAGGAAGCCAGCGGGTACACAAATGGTGGACGAGTGTGTCAATGCTACCAACAGATACGTCCAGTTGCGCAGCGAGGTGTTTGACTGTGACCCGTCGATCACCTCGAATGAGAGTGACCGCACGTCCCAACACTGCAGGAGTCACAGCTGTGTGCAGCCAGCCCGCACGTGGGGAATCGGATAGGTTTGCCCGAGCTTGTTGCCATGATGACAGGTGCCTCGCCCAACGACTCACCGTGCTTTTCACTGCCATCTCTCCGTGGATTTCCTGCAAGCGCCCATGAATATATGCGATGCTCTATTTCTCCGCGAAAAGAAACTAAATGACAGCTATCTGCTTAGAAGGCATCTACGATAAGGTGTCATTTTGAAGGATACGTGACCTATCGGAACTTCATGAAACCATAGGGAATATTCCACGAAGCCCAGCCGCGCTGGGTAGCCAGCGGTCTGGGGCGTCTTGTCACGGTTCGCGCGGCTTCCCTCGTCGGAGGTTCGAGTCCTCCATCGGGCATGGGTGTGTTTGTTGTCCTTAGTGTAAGTTAGGTTAAGTAGTGCGTCAGCTTAGGGACCTATGACCTCAGCAGTTTGGTTCCGTAAAAACTTACCAAAAATTTCCAATTTTCCACGAAGCCCCACATCAAATCCCGCACTTTTTCAACTGAAAGTGGCCGAGAAAATATGTGTTGCCTTACTTACTGAACGCTTCTCGTACTTGACACATCGAAAGTGGGCACTTGCTGGTGAGGCATCCTCGCGACAGCGCGTAAATGATTACTGCCCGAAAACTGTTACTTCAGGAATATAGCGAGCAGGTGCTTGGAACTTCCCAGCACCTAGAACCGCTCGGCCACTGCGGCCGGCAGAGATATAAGTGGCAGGATTCATGGAGGAGGAGTATACCTTGTGATGGGAGAGTGGGGCGATGAGGATATATGGCTTTTGTATAGTAGGGATATGGACAGAGATGGCACCTGACAAGGTCTGCTGCAGGTTGGCTGTGACATGGTGGATATCATCAGATTATTGGAAGAATAGGGGTTGTCGTCCTCTCGTGTATCTATGGATTCCATTTGGCATGAGAGTAGTCATGGCTGTTGGGGCGCTTGAGAACGAGATACTGTGTAGGTGTGTGGTGGTCACTTCCATTTGGGTCGAGGACTTCCGCAGTGAGGCGTCTGAGGAGGTTGGGAAATGCGAGGACGACATCGGAGTGGTATTGCTTTCAGGAGGGGTGTGCTGTAGGATGGGGTCAATATTACTTTGGAGGGAGTTTGTAAATTGACGCCAACCGCTGGAGTTCTGGAGAGGATCTACTATGGATGTTGAAGTGAGCGCCAATAATATAGGTGGAAAAGGTATGGTCGATGTGGGTGAGAAAATCATAGGGGATAGGAGAATTAGGTCGGATGTAGATAGTAGCACAAGTAACAGGGTTTTGAAGAAGAGGTTAAGGATAAGGTGTCCGGTGGGATTACTGAGCAAGAATTGTGGCCAAGCAGAAATGTTTTTGTAGTGGCCAACTGTAACTCCGCCTCTGTCCAGGAGGAGGGGATTATCGATATACTGGGGGCATCAGCGCTGTGTTGTGATAGGGTTTGCATGAAAAGGAGCTTGTTCGTGGGTAGGGAGTGGATTTTGTGGTATAGGATGCTGTACTGCTGTCGCACCAGAATGGGAGCTTTGGGGTGGGTTGTGTGGGTAAAGGGATGGAGAGGTTTGAATGGGAGTGTTGAGACGTGTGGAAATGAAGTGGTTTCTCCTGTTACAAGAAACAGTGGAACATTTGCTGGCAAGGACTCCATTTACCTACTCTGTGGAGAATTCGGGAAAAACAGAGACCTGTGGTTTCGGTGTGTGATTCGTAGTAGATGGATTCATTCAGAGCGTAGTGGATGTGACACTGCTGAAAAGTATGTTTGTGACTACTGCCGTTGAAATAGGCGCTAAATCTGAACAGAGACAAGTTGAGTCCATTGCGTTTCAATGTCATTTTACCAATAAAAGGATTTTTGATTTTTTTTCCTCTCTGTCATAAGGTTAATAAGTTGTGGAATTTACATTTTTGAATTGTAAATAAATTCTAAAGGACGAATTTTTTCGATTGCTTCATTTTTATAGAATTTTTGCCGTTTTATGTGGTTTATTGTATTAGGCCGTACGCTGTGTGGTATTACCACACCCCTTGGGCTAATACAGCGCAATGCAACATTTTTGTAAAAC
The DNA here is from genome assembly GCF_021461385.2 of Schistocerca piceifrons. Lineage (NCBI taxonomy): Eukaryota > Metazoa > Arthropoda > Insecta > Orthoptera > Acrididae > Schistocerca > Schistocerca piceifrons. Next base: position 1,194,361,010 of record NC_060138.1, read on the forward strand.
ACCTGTAAAAATGTAAATAGATCTAATATACGAAATATGGAACAATAAACGTATAGGGAAGTGACTGCTTGACAAAATAAGATGTTGACCATTTCAAGTGAGTTCGAAAGTAATGGCTTAAGTGCCTGCTCTTCGCCAAGGGTTCAAAAATGACTCTGAGCACTATGGGACTTAACATCTATGGTCATCAGTCCCCTAGAACTTAGAACTACTTAAACCTAACTAACCTAAGGACATCACACAACACCCCTTCGCCAAGGGTTTTGTAGAAAATAGCTCTGTACTATTACTGAAAGGTTACCTGTATCATAAAACTTTTTCTGATTTTTAGCAAATACTTATGAACTTCTCAGGAAGCCCTAAATTCTGTTTTTTTTCTGAATCTCCTGAAGTAGAGTAGACAGTTGTTAGCTAATGACACTAACTGTTTTACCAACTTATATCCAATTTTTGTATGACAGATGTGGAATTTAATTTATAATAGTGAACATAATATTCTATCGCTCACAGCTGGAGCCACAGGTTGGCTCATGCGATAACATGTGTCATTGTGAAGCAATGGCGCATCCTACGATTTCTGTATGGGCGGCGTACGTCATTATGCCAAAATCTCACCCACAGATTTTGCAGCAGCATGATGTAAAATAGCAATCTGCGACTGTGTGACTGAGCGGAACCAAAACCAGTCAAGGACTGTCTAACTAGGAGGTCCGAATTCTCATGGCTAGTAATCCCATAGGCCACCACAAACCAAAGAGCTTCCTGCGAGTCATGTTACGCGTCTACCGATCCAAAAGGCCTACGCTAGGCGGTACACCGTTGATACCAGAGTGTCAGAGAGCGCAGCGTGATGTTAAATTATCAATGAAACGAGTCGAGGCGGAACCAGCCACTTTGCAGCGTTAGTGGTACAACAGTACAACTCTAGAACACAGCAGTGTTCTACAGAGAATGAGATACTGGCAATACTGCGCGATAATAGCGAGATAACGTGAAACTGAATTCAGATTGCTCGGCAGGGGGAAATCACGCACGGCCAGCGCAGTGGCAGGAGTTGCTATGGCGGAGTGGCGGATGTGCGGAGGGAGAACGGATGGAAGCGGCAGCGGTGTAGGGGAGGGGTTAGAGGATTACACGCGTGCCGCGCTGATACAGTTTGCTAACTGGCGCGCTGAGTGACGTGACACAAGGCGACAGCCCCCGGAATTACAGTGTGTGCGTTTTCACGGGCCGTGTCACTGCAGCAGGGGCGTGGCTGCGCCGATAGCAGCCGTCTGCCCAACCGGCGAGGGGAGTCTAATAGGCGCGAGCCAGGCCGCCAACCTAACGGAATTATCTGCAAAGCGCATCTAGCGCCCGGCTTTCTGCCCTTCGCGCCCCTAATTGCTTTCATGGACTCGCCCCACTGGCACACGCCACAAACCGATGTGGTGCATTTGTCTCTGTGCCGCCAGTTTTATCTCGATTGTTTTGCTAATGTCGTTTTATCATCTCAAGATTGGCAATAATTGCTTTCGTCTACGCAAGGAGTTTCACAATTTCTTTTACAGGATTCTGTAGGTTTTGGTAAGGAAACAGTGTCCGAAAATGTACCGTTTGAGATACAAAAAAGTCTGAAAATCGACTCACTTTCAAGTCTCTCTCTTCACCTAATACACACAAACTGAGAAGATGACGCCGTCGTCAGTCCCTGTCGTGCTCATGACATCACATAACACATTTGTCGTACTACAACAGTGCTTCCCAATCTTTCTTAGACCATTATCCCTGAGAGCAGGCAGACATAAACTAGCACCCCATTCCTCGCCCCCCCCCCCCCCCCCCCCACATCCGTTGCCCCACTCATCCAACTGTAGCACCTATCTAAACTCTAGAATGAAAGAGTTTTCTTGGAACACTTTTATTTTTAAAATGATGAAAGATAAATTATATTTAGCTTGTGTGTGTGTTTGTGTGTGTGTGTGAGTGTGTGTGTGTGTGTGTGTGTGTGTGTGTGTTAGAATGGTCCGTCGCAATTGACAACCACAGCTCTTTCTGAGATAAGAAAGCTAACTAGACACTGGTTACAAAACATACTTCCCCTGAATCATTCCTCTCCATTCGCACTTTTTTGACCTGCACACTGTGAAGCCATTTAAAATCAAACAGGCTCAGATGCGTGCACTATACATACTAAATGTCTTTTTCCAAAGCTGTTTCACAGAGGAAGTCTGCACTGTACTTCCTTCTCTAGATTGTCGCACAGATGACAAAATCGTACTTATCCAAATAGATGACAGCGGGATAGAAAAACAATTAAGGTCGCTCAAAAAAGGGAAGGGCCGCTGGACCTGATGGGATACCAGTTCGATTTTACACAGAGTAGGCGAAGGAACTTGTCCCCTTCTTGAAGCGGTGTACCGTAGGTCTCTAGAAGAGCGTAGCGTTCCAAAAAATTGGAAAAGGGCACAGGTCATCCCCGTTTTCAAGAAGGGACGTCGAACAGATGTACGGAACTATAGACCTATATCTCTAACGTCGATCAGTTGTAGAATTTTGGAACACGTATTATGTTCCAGTATAATGACTTTCCTGGAGACTAGAAATCTACTCTTTAGGAATCAGGATGGGTTTCGAAAAAGACGATCGTGTGACACTCAGCTCACGTTATTCGTCCATGAGACTCAGAGGGGCATAGACACGGGTTCCCACGTAGATGCCCTGTTTCTTTACTTCCCCAAGGCGTTCGTTACAGTTCCCTACAGTTCTTTAATGAACAAAATAAGAGCATATGGACTATCAGACCAATTGTGTGATTGGATTGAGGAGTTCCTAGATAACAGAACCCAGCATGTCATTCTCAATGGAGAGAAGTCTTCCGAAATCAGAGTGATTTCAGGTGTGCCGCAGGGGAGTGTCGTAGGACCGTTGCTATTCACAATCTAAATGACCTAGTGGATAACATGGAAGTTCACTGAGGCTTTTTGCGGATGATGCTGTAGTATGTCGAGAGGTTGTAACAATGGAAAATTGTACTGAAATGCAGGAGGATCTGCAACGAATTGACGCATAGTGCAGGGAATGGGAATTGAATCTAAATGCGGACAAGTGTAATGTGCTGCGAATACATAGAAAGAAAGATCCGTTCTCATTTTGATATAATATAGCAGGTCAGCAGCTGGAAGCAGTTAATTCCATAAATTATCTGGGAGCAGGCATTAGGAGTGATTTAAAATGGAATGACCATATAAAATTGATCGTCGGTAAAGCAGGTGCCAGACTGAGATTCATTGGAAGACTCCTAAAGAAATGCAGTCCGAAAACAAAAGAAGTAGGTTGCAGTACATTTGTTCGCACACTGCTTGAACACTTCTCACCAGTGAGGGATCCGGACCAGATAGGTTTGACAGAATAGACAGAGAAGATCCAACAGAGAGCAGCGCACTTCGTTACAGGATCATTTAGTAATCGGGAAAGCATTATGGAGATGGCAGATAAACTCCAGAGTAAGACTCTGCAAGAGAGACGCTCAGTAGCTCGGTACGGGCTTTTGTTGAATTTTCGAGAATATACCTTCACCGAGGAGTCAAGCAGTGTATTGCTCCCTCCTACGTGTATCTCGCGAAGAAACCATGAGGATAAAATCAGAGAGATTGGTGCCCACACAGAGGCATACCGACAATCTATCTTTCCACGAACAATACGAGACTGGAATAGAAGGGAGAACCGATAGAGGTACTAAAGGTACCCTCCGCCACATACCATCAGGTGGTTTGCGGAGTATGGATGTAGATGTAGATATTTGTAAACCACTTGATTGCTGCACTCGCTACTTCTGAACTGATAAAACTTGGACGACTTCAGGCAGTTAATCCTTTGTGTCTAACCACTCCGATAATAATAATAATAATAATAATAATAATAATAATAATAATAATAATAACACAATGTACAGCCTTGTGGTAGTCCTTATGTAGCTACTGCCGTCAATTAATTCATTTATCTGTCTCGATGACGATGATGATTTTGGTGTGTAGAGCGCTCAACAGCATGGTTATCAGCGCCTGGACAAATTCCCAATCTTTACACAGTCCAGTCTCGTCAAAGTCCCGAATGACGATGAAATGATGAGGACAACACAAACACGCACTCCCCGAGCGGAGAAAATCCCCAACCTGGCTGGGAATCGAACCCGGGACCCCGTGAACCAGAGGCAGCACCGTTAGCCACTAGAGGACGAGGTAGGGTATCTGTCTGGAAGCAAGTAGTGAATCAATTTCTTGACTACTTGAAGAAGAAATTTTTTTGACATATTTAGCTTTTGTTACGTCTATGTCTCACTTTTATCATCAGAGATGTACGGGGCAAAGCCAACATATGATTGTAGTGGATGGACTGTGTGAGAAACCTGTAACATCCGCCGCGTTAACGCTACTAATAGAGAAAAACTAATTAATTAATTTGTATAATCAGAATTAGAGTTACACAAAACTGTGATAATAGTAATGATATTTTGAAAATAGTTTAGTTTCGTGAATGAAACAGAATGGAATCGTTTGGGTTTTAGCCCTCAGAAAATTTCATTTTACCCCTCAGGTGGTAATCACCCCCATGTTGGGAACCACTAGACTGCGAGGGTTGAATGAAAAGTAATGCCTCCACCTTCATTAATTGGGTTTGGATGGGAATATTGTAATAAATCAAACACAGAAATAATCCTTAGAATGTGATCTTTAATTACCAATGTTCACTTTTCCACATAATCACCAGCCAATTGCATACATTTCTGCCAACGACGAACAAGTCTTCTGAAACCGTCAAGGAAGAAGTCGACATTCTGTTTCCGCAACCACAGTCTCGCAGTTCTCTCAACGTCTTCATCAGAAGCGTTATGATGTCCCCGCAGATCGTCTTTCGTTATCCGGAACAGCTGGAAGTCAGACGGTGCCAAATCTGGACTGTATGGAGGATGCCGTACGGTTGTGAAATTCGGTCTCTGAGGTTCTGCTGTGGTGGCACGTGAAGTGTGTGGTTTGGCGTTGTCATGCTGTAGGAAAACATTTTCGTTTCCTTTCGGACCCTTGTTAGCCGTCGTTTCAGATATCGCAGCGTTGTGATGTAGTGCTCTGAATTTATTGTTGTTCCACGATGAAGGAAATCAACATGGATAACACCATCTGCGTCCTAGAACACTGTGGCTATGATTTTTCCAGATGTGGGCTGCCTCTTGAATTTCTATTTCTGGGGCGAGTCTTTGTTTCGATATTCCATAGACAGACGTTTCGGCTCCGGATCGTAATGCTGTACCCAGGTTTCGTCTCCTGTCACAATTGAATGGAGAAGGGCGTCACCTTTATTCTCGTGACGCGTGGGGAGTTTCTGGCAAATTTCAAGTCTGTGCGCTTTCATTTCAGGAGTCAGCATCCGGGATACCCATCGTGCACAGATCTTCCGATAGCCAAGCAAAGCAATAATGTGATCCACACGTTCGTAGGAAATGTCAATTGTCCTTGCAATTTCTCGCTGAGTGATACGACGATCGTCCTGAATCAATCTGTCAACATTTTCCTTATGAAACTCGGTGGCTGCTGTCACAGGACGTCCAACTGTTTGTTTGTCACGCAGGTCAGATGTTCCCTCCTCTACCAAATCGCAATGACCGACCGTCTGCGCAGGGTCCCATACTTCGCACTGTAACAACACAACCGTTCAATGCTAAGGCTTCCCACCACCTGGAGCAGTAGAGAAGAGGCTACGGAACAAGCCAGTACCTGCCGCATACTAATGCTGCCAATTGTTGAAGAGTTACGAAGGTGGAGGCATGTGTAACTTACTTTATGACAGCCCTTTATACATGCAAGCGGAACATTTCCGGACATGGGTTCCTCATCAAAACTTTATTTATTAAGTCCCCTCCACAATTTCTAGTAGCCAGTAACAGGAACTGTTAAACACTTTGTATAAGCTAGTTCTAAATTCTAAATTCCTCTTGTAAACACCTTATCCTACACGCACATACATTTTTTTTTTTTTTTTTTTGCAAATGCAGGATAAAAACTACACTCATGTTCATAAATTAAGGATAATTGCAGAATGTGGTACCACACAACGTGGCACTACACACAACTGGCGCCAATAGCATAGACACATAGGGAAAGCACACGTCACAGATCTGTAAGTCCACGGTATTGGTGATAAGTTGAGAGAACCGTCCAGAAACACATGTGCTACAAAACGCCACTGTTTCCTGCGCATGTACCCCGACATCAATACGGGATATGATCACCATGCACACAACCACCATGTACACAGACCGCACAACGGGTTGGCATACTCTGGATCAGGTGGTCGAGCAGTTGCTGGGGTATAGTCTCTCATTCTTGCACCAGAGCCTGTCGGAGCTCCTGAAGTGTCCTATGGGTTTGAAGACGTCGACCGAGAGCATCCCAGACGTGGGGATTAGGTTTGGAGAACAGGCAGGCCACTCCATTCGCCTGATGTCTTGGTCGAGCAGTTGCTGGGGTATAGTCTCTCATTCTTGCACCAGAGCCTGTCGGAGCTCCTGAAGTGTCCTACGGGTTTGAAGACGTCGACCGAGAGCATCCTAGACGTGGGGATTAGGTTTGGAGAACAGGCAGGCCACTCCATTCGCCTGATGTCTTCCATTTCAAGGTACTCCTCCACGATGGCAGCTCGCTGGGTCCGTGCGTTATCATCTATCGGGAGGAAGGTGGGGCCCACTGCACACCCTAAAAAGGCGAACATACTGGTGCAAAATGGTCCCGATACACCTGTTCTGTTACAGTTTCCTGTCAAAGACATCCACGGGTGTACGTGCACCAATCATAATCCCACCCCACACCATCAAACCACAACCTCCATACAGGTCCCTTTCAAGTACATTAAGGGGTTGGTATCGGGTTCCTGGTTCACGCCAGATGAAAAGCCAGCGAGAATAACTTTTCAGACTATAACTGGACTCGTCCGTGAACAAACAAACTGCAATTTAAACGCCAAAGAATGAGAGGTCCTAAGAGTCGTGCTTGGGAAACATCATTATATGTAACTTCCTGGCAGATTAAAACTGTGTGCACCGACCGAGACTCGAACTCGGGACCTTTGCCTTTCGCGGGCAAGAGCACTTGGCCGCGAAAGGCAAAGGTCCCGAGTTCGAGTCTCGGTCGGTGCACACAGTTTTAATCTGCCAGGAAGTTTCATATCAGCGCACACTCCGCTGCAGAGTGAAAATCTCATTCTGGAATCATTATATGTGGCTATTCGACTAGCTTTTATACAAGGTAAACGAAAGCGTACAGGGTTTTTTTGTGCTGTAATTTACACCTTTCGGTTTCGTTGCAGAAATTGTAGACAGCTTCACGAATGAAGATGTGCTAGATGTACAGGAAAGTAGTGGACTGACGTTCCATGCTTCTTTACGTGAAGATGACGATGAACGCAGGCGCTGGCAGGCGTGAATATTACCGAACTATCTGTTTAATAAGTCATGGTTGCAAAATACTAACGCGAATTCTCTACAAAGGAATGGAAAAACTGATAGAAGCTGACCTCGAGGAAGATCTGTTTGCATTCGGGAGAAATGTAGGAACAGGCGACGCAGTATTGACCCTACGATTCATCTTAGAAGACTGATTAACGAAAGGCAAATCTACTTTTATATCATTTGTAGACTTAGAAAAAGCTTTTGACAGTGTTGGCTGGAATAACCTCTTTGGAATCCTCAAGGTAGCAGGGGTAAAATACAAAGAGCGAAAAGCTATTAATAACTTGTACGGAAACCAGACGTAGGTATAAGAGTCGGCGGGGGATGACAGGAAGACAGAGGATGAGAAGTGAGTGAGACGGGATGTAAAGTTCTCATACGTATTTGCTATTGTAAATAATTCACCTTTATTGCACTGGATCAAAGATGAATGAGCTCACTGCACGAGTAAGGAATAACATCCATGACTCTTGTGTTTTGTTTTATCTGTGGTTGTTTGCTACTCAGTCAGTGGTGAAGCGCTGGGGCATTCTTATTTGAGGCATAGTAGCAATCAGTTCAGTTTTCAGAAAAAATATCTGTTGTTTGTGAATCTTGGATCAGCTATCTAGAATATGTTATTACCGAAATGGAAGCCCATTTATAATACTTTCTCGTTCTTTACATTGATGGAGAAGGTTTTGGAAGAATTTGGAAGGTATATTTTTAGTTTCTTTGTAATCAGAGAATGTTGTTATTGTTAGAGTCTTCTTATGCAGTACAGTCTTTTTGTCAAAAACCAAAGTTTGATTTCTCAAGAAGGATTTTCTTTTGAGTAAAACACACTTCCATGATTCACAGTAAAGTTGTGAAGATTTTGTCATGTGTGCGTTACACCTTACGCCACATGAAGTCACACTTTGTTTATGAGAAACAAATAAAATTTATAGTAGATTATTTATCTTTTGTGGCTACATCTACTGATTTGTATTTGCCTTTGAGAACGTCAATATACCAGACACAAAAACAGCATGCTGAGAAAGAGGTAAGTCACTTTTATTTCAGAGCAGATCTCACCTTGCATTCTTGAGCAATCAGTGTGTAGTCAGAATTGTCAGGTGTCGTGCTACATTGTACATTAATATTCAGTGAGCAGTGTTAGTAATTTCAAACAGTTATTTTCTTCCGAGTAGAGCAATAATTTATTTTTGTGAATATTCCAAGTCTAACATTGCACTTCATATCATATAACGTTTGTAATGTACTTTGGTGCTGAGTTTTAGTTATATCGTTTTATTTGAGCACGCAATTATTTTCGATAATTAATTGAAACTCTCAGCTGCCGACAGGTGTTGTTGGCATACCTCAATGGGGGCAGCTGGAAATGTGTGCCCCGACTGGGACTCGAACCTGGGATCTCCTGCGTACATGGCAGACTCTCTATCCATCCGAGCCACCGAGGACACAGATGAATAGTGCTACTTCAGTGACTTATCCCTTGCACGCTTCCCCTGAGACCCACATTCCCAACTGTTAACAATCTACATTCATTAACTACATTCGCAGTCTAATTGTAGCAGCAGTAACCGACAACAACTGCGGGAGACACTTGTTGTCTTATATAGGCGTTGCTGCTCGCAGCGGCGTGTTCTACTTGTTTACGTATTCCGTATTTGAATACGCATGCCTGTGACAGTTTATTTGACGCTTCATTGTCTTGCATGGAACATAAATATGCATACATAAAATTGTTAGATAGAAGCACGTAACACACCTGGGGGTACATAGGGCGGGGGGTCTCTTTAACTGGTTGTCGCTTCTCGTTTCGTTTTGTGACCGCGCTCCCTGTCCACGCCACTTACCTGATAATCCCGCGGCGGTCGTATTGTTCTGCTCCACACTGCTGACCGACCTGCCTGAAGCTATGTATCTAAATATGCAAGCAGGTTAGGGGAGCCACTCAACGTCAAACCCATCACTGTCCTACATCTGATATGATCATCTATATTCTGAGACGATATGAAAATCAGAGGTTGTACTGTTTACACTCTTAAGTCACAAGTGTTTATGCCAACTTCTAGATAATTATCTGTCCACAGGTCAGATAATGATCTAGAAGTTGTTGATGCGGAACGCGATGACCGAACGCACGTTCTCACTCTCGCTGCAAGACACTGGGACTTGATTGCACTCTTTTATGTAACTGGTTTTTACTGATTCACATTAGTTCAAATCTGAGAGACCGAACACGGCGCGGATGATTGACGTTGTGCGACACACAACGAGAGGATACACAAATACGTTATCGGTGGCACTGCTCATTTTTAATTACATCATTACGCACTTCCCTCTGAATTACTTCCAAATTTCATCACTTTACTGTTATAGCACTTGAAGTAACACTTGAACTTCCATAATAACAATGCCTCTCACATGCGAAGCTACCCACAACACAACATAACTGTTCCGTGTCCCGTGGTTGACTCTGCAAACGCGCTGCCCGCAAAGATGCTGCGCAACAAAGCCAGCGATATGACAGTACGCTTACAAGCAGAACACACTTTGTCTGTTAAATTAGAGGTAAGCATCTCCTACTGCTCAGTTTTCTCTTGGTTTGGGCCAACAAATGTTCAAAAAAATGTATGTGAAATCTTATGGGACGTAACTGCTAAGGTCATCAGTCCCTAAGCTTACACAATACTTAACCTAAATTATCCTAAGGACAAACACACACACCCATGCCCGAGGGAGGACTCGAACCTCCGCCGAGACCAGCCGCACAGTCCATGACTGCAGCGCCAAGAAATATGTCGATAATTCGAGGTGGCAATCATCATCATCATCATGGACAGTTTCCAGCCACTGGCTGGTTCTGTCGGGAACACAAGCCTCTCCATCGTGTTCTGTCTTTCCACCATTCCCCCTCTTCCACCTTCGTCCAGTTCTCTCCTCGTCACACATTCCTTCACTCCCTTCACCCATCTATTTCTTGGTCTTCCTTTGGGTCTCTTCCCCTCCAGTTGCAGATAAAACATCCTCTTTGGAATTCTTCCCTCATCCATTCTCTTCATGTGTCCATACCACTGCAGTCTTGATTTTTCTATCCTGTCCTGTACTGGTTCCTCCTTTAGTCTTTCCCTCACATACACATTTCGCAATCTGTCTCGTCTTGTTACACTCAACCTGCTCCTCTGGAACTTCATTTCACTAGCCTGTATTCTACTTTTGTCGCTTTTGTGCATTACCCATGTCTCACTTCCGTATGCCAATATGGGGACAAAGTAGATTCGGTATATAATTCCCTTGGATTTCTGTGGCACCTCCTTGCTCCAAATAAGCCCCCTAATGCATTTGTAGAACTGCCCTGCTTTTCTGCACCTTTCATTTATTTCCATTGCGTTTCCCCCCTTACTTTCAATCATGGTTCCCAGGTACTTGAAGTTCTCTACCACTTGTAGTTTTTCCCCTCCACAAGTCATATCCACATTTGGCCTATTCTTCTTCCTTATTGTGACAATTATTTCACTTTTCTTTGCAGAGAAATGCATTCCATATTGTGCTGCCGTTGCCTCCCATACATCTAACTGCTCTTGCACCTCCTTCTCGCAATTTCCCCATAACATCAGGTCATCGGCAAAAAGCACTGCTTTCATTTTATGATGAGGGAAGTGAGAGTTGTGTGAAAGTGGGGAGGGAACGTACTGCATGGTTCAAGCTGGAAAATGGGCTGCGACAGGGAAGTGCACTTTCGCCTTTATTGTTTATTATTGTTATGGATGAAATCCTACAGCAAGTATCAGATGCAATTGGAGATCGAGGTGGCGGTACTGAGTGGAAATAACACTAAATCTGAGAAAAAAATGCATTTAATATTTCCAACATATATGTTTCAATTTTTACAAGGTTATGCGGTACAACAGGCGAGTTGTACCACTAGATGACGCCATGACCTTATGGGCATAACATGCTGATGAAAATCTGTCTGCAAATATCTCTATGTGTTCACAGCACTTCGACTTAGTATTAATGGTCATACCTAGAGGCACCATCTGCATTTAATTGAACAGTCGAAGCACGTCCAGCTTATCGCAGGCATCTTTCACAATCGCGGGCATTTTCACACCCGCCTTCGTCAATTGACAACTGAAAGACGATCCGTTGCGAGCCGACTTTGCCTCTCAACGCGGTGCTTCTCTGCAAGAACCTGCGAGGTATATCTCGGAAGGAAGAAAGTGCAAGCTTTGACCATTGTCAGTCAATAAAAGCACTGGCAACGAAAATTTCAGGTTGGACGCGTCGCGCACCCATGCAGAAAGAACTCCGCTCTTCTTCCTGGCAGCTCATCGAATGGACGTGATTTAGACGCTTGTCTTGTGCTTTCGAGGTGGGCGCACTCTGCTGTGTCGTCCGAATACAGCCAGGGCAAAAGCACTAAGGCGCAAAAATGCGACCTGGTACCAGTGCGATAGAGACTCGCCACTTGCACGTGTTCACCACCTCTGCAGGCCGCGTTGAGGATGAAGATATCGACTTCGCCTCGCCCAATTGCCAGCCGAGTTCGATTCGTCAATGACCGGATGTATTGCAATGGACAGAAACCTACTCGGAAGACAGAAGAGCAGTTCTCGCCACTTAGTTATAGATAATCGTCCAAGGCTGACTTAGACAGGGAATTTTGTTTAGTTAAGTCTTAGAGGTGAACAGACAGTTGTACATTGCACTTACTGTATACTGCGAAATTTTCTACGACTATTTGCACGTGGCCATTGAGGGCTTTTTTCGTGTTATATTACATACAGTGTTGCAGACTTCATTATTCGACATGTCACAAAGGTAAGTAAACCTTTTTAACTCATGTGTGTAACTTTGTTACTAATTTATTGGAGTTTTGTAGAACCTTCGTTCTGCTGTCCTCTTACCTCACGTTTGGGGCGTAGCTGTGTTGTGAGGGCAGGGAGAAATTGCCTTAGCTGTGCGCTGCTTCTGAAGCCGTTTCACGAGTGACAAACTCAGTCTATCATAACAACAATGGCAACTCAGCCTCCACAGCAATAGCGACGAGGCCTTTACAAAACATTCAACCGATATCTGTTCAAATGGTTCAAATGGCTCTGAGCACTGTGGGACTCAACTTCTGAGGTCAGCAGTCCCCTAGAACTTAGAACTACTTAAACCTAACTAACCTAAGGACATCACACACATCCATGCCCAAGGCAGGATTCGAACCTGCGACCGTAGCGGTCGCCCGGTTCCAGACTGTAGCGCCTAGAACCGCTCGGCCACTCCGGCCGGCACCGATATCTGTCTGCAATACGGTGAGATCACGGCAAGGGACGTGCATTGGGGTTGAACTTACGTGATTGGAATTTCTATGTGCTTTAAGGTTATTCAGGACTGAGTTCCTTTCCGATTTGCCATGGTGAGCGTTATACTTCATTCTCTCTTTTGATCCCATCAGAACAAGTGATCATTAGTATCCGTTTCTGATTTAACCGTTGGTGAACTGAACTTACAGTTTTTCTCTCTCAGAAGATCGTGTTTCAAAAATTTGTAACATTATTTTGAATTTTCTTTTCTCTGTGGTGTCCGTTGAGGATGGTAAACGATCTGATATGTCTCTTCGATTTTATCTGTAACGGATAACCTTATGTATGCGCATTCTTTCAAATATTATATTACATATTTCGATCGTTTTTTCCCCAGTGAATTTATTATCTTGCACACGTCCTTTGTTAACAGGTTCCACCATGTGTTGCAAATCTCCATATATGGACACTCAGGGCTCGCTACGAGGGTTGTCCACAAAGTAAGTTCCTATCGGTCGCGAAATGGAAACCACAGTGAAAACCAGAAACGTTTTATTTGCAGCAGTTAGGTACACCATCCACCTACTTCTCTACATAGTCGCCGCTCCAACTTCGAGTTTTGTCGTAGTGCTGTATCAATTTTCCAATACCCTCGTCATAGAAACCAGCCAACTGTGCTTTCGCCAGTTATCTGCACTGGTCTGCAGCTCGTTGTCTGTGGAAAAATTTTGTCTTCATAGGCAACGGTTCTTGTGAGCAAAGATGAGACTCAGGGGGAGCCAATTACGGACTGTATCGTGAGTGATCAAACACTTCTCATCGGAAACGCTGCAGGAGCGTCTTCATTTCCCCCGCAGTGTGTGGCCGAGAATTGGCATGTAGAAGGAACTGCTCGACAGTTGTGTTATGTGGGCTGCATGATACAGGTGAAATCTCTAACCAGGCCCTCATACTTGGCTGGAGACGCTATTCCCTATGTATCTTTACGTGCTCACTGTTCACTCTAAACTAAAGAGAGCGACGCGACACGATCGACGGGCATACTAGAGACACTGCCCAACAAATCTGGGCAAAGCTGTACCGGATTTTCCCAGTGGTTTCCATTTCGTGACAAATCGGAACCTACTTTCTGAACAAGCGGCATATATAAAAATGTGCCCCATTCAAGTCCTTTGAACTTAATTAAGGCGCAATGGTGCATAAATAAGCAGCGCTTGCAGTTATCTTAAATAAGAATTTTACAGAACTAGAGGTTAGACTACGTAATGCAGTTCTATGAGACATGCAACGAAGGATACGAGGTCATGGGAACTTATTTCTTACACCACACCAACATGAGTTCAATTTATTACGCAGCGTAGGTCACAAATGACAAACGCATTTGTTCCGTCTATAAAGCACAACTTATTACACTCTGAAGAAGCATGGTCTGATGTTTACAGTCAATGACATTTAAATTTCATCTGTGTTAACTCCGAAGTAATCCCCGTTCCCCTTTCGTTGCACTTTGGGAAAGCTTTACCATTTCCGAAATATAATCATACAGTTAGATATCGTTATTAAACCTTTGAGTTCCAAAAACATGGATAATGTAATTTTAAAATTTTTCACAAAATTAACCTTTATTATGACAGTAAAAAACGAGTGCAAGAAGAAACTGGCAAAAAATAGACAGTCATTGGTTTTAAGGAGGTGGTTTCTCTTTGGAATAAAATTTTAAAGTTTTTCACAAAATTAATCTTTATTATCATAGCAAGCAACGAATGGAAGAAGAAATTGATAAAAAGTAAAACAATCAGTTACTTTAAGGTGGTGTTTGCACTTTGAAATCACTGGGACTTAATGTTTTCAACCACTCATATATATTAGAAAGAAAATTCATGGACAAAATCCCACATCTCAAAACTTCCGTGAACTCATAACGAGTAAAGCAAATTATAGTCCTAAATAACAAAGATATACTTCCACTACTGGCCATTAAAATTGCTACACCAAGAAGAAGTGCAGATGACAAACGGGTGTTAATTGGACAAATACACTCCTGGAAATGGACAAAAGAACACATTGACACCGGTGTGTCAGACCCACCATACTTGCTCCGGACACTGCGAGAGGGCTGTACAAGCAATGATCACACGCACGGCACAGCGGACACACCAGGAACCGCGGTGTTGGCCGTCGAATGGCGCTAGCTGCGCAGCATTTGTGCACAGCCGCCGTCAGTGTCAGCCAGTTTGCCGTGGCATACGGAGCTCCATCGCAGTTTTTAACACTGGTAGCATGCCGCGACAGCGTGGACGTGAACCGTATGTGCAGTTGACGGACTTTGAGCGAGGGCGTATAGTGGGCATGCGGGAGGCCGGGTGGACGTACCACCGAATTGCTCAACACGTGGGGCGTGAGGTCTCCACAGTACATCGATGTTGTCGCCAGTGGTCGGCGGGAGGTGCACGTGCCCGTCGACCTGGGACCGGACCGCAGCGACGCACGGATGCACGCCAAGACCGTAGGATCCTACGCAGTGCCGTAGGGGACCGCACCGCCACTTCCCAGCAAATTAGGGACACTGTTGCTCCTGGGGTATCGGCGAGGGCCATTCGCAACCGTCTCCATGAAGCTGGGCTACGGTCCCGCACACCGTTAGGCCGTCTTCCGCTCACGCCCCAACATCGTGCAGCCCGCCTCCAGTGGTGTCGCGACAGGCGTGAATGGAGGGACGAATGGAGACGTGTCGTCTTCAGCGATGAGAGTCGCTTCTGCCTTGGTGCCAATGATGGTCGTATGCGTGTTTGGCGCCGTGCAGGTGAGCGCCACAATCAGGACTGCATACGACCGAGGCACACAGGGCCAACACCCGGCATCATGGTGTGGGGAGCGATCTCCTACACTGGCCGTACACCACTGGTGATCGTCGAGGGGACACTGAATAGTGCACGGTACATCCAAACCGTCATCGAACCCATCGTTCTACCATTCCTAGACCGGCAAGGGAACTTGCTGTTCCAACAGGACAATGCACGTCCGCATGTATCCCGTGCCACCCAACGTGCTCTAGAAGGTGTAAGTCAACTACCCTGGCCAGCAAGATATCCGGATCTGTCCCCCATTGAGCATGTTTGGGACTGGATGAAGCGTCGTCTCACGCGGTCTGCACGTCCAGCACGAACGCTGGTCCAACTGAGGCGCCAGGTGGAAATGGCATGGCAAGCCGTTCCACAGGACTACATCCAGCATCTCTACGATCGTCTCCATGGGAGAATAGCAGCCTGCATTGCTGCGAAAGGTGGATATACACTGTACTAGTGCCGACATTGTGCATGCTCTGTTGCCTGTGTCTATGTGCCTGTGGTTCTGTCAGTGTGATCATGTGATGTATCTGACCCCAGGAATGTGTCAATAAAGTTCCCCCTTCCTGGGACAATGAATTCACGGTGTTCTTATTTCAATTTCCAGGAGTGTATATTATACTAGAACTGACATGTGATTACATTCTCACGCAATTTGGGTGCATAGATCCTGAGAAATCAGTACCCACAACAACCACCTCTGGCCGTAATAACGGCCTTGATACGCCTGGGCATTGAGTCAAACAGAGCTTGGATGCCATGTACAGGTACTGCTGCCCATGCAGCTTCAACACGATACCACAGTTCAACCAGAGTAGTGACTGGCGTATCGTGACGAGCCAATTGCTCGGCCACCTTTGACCAGACGTTTTCAATTGGTGAGATATCTGGAGAATGTGCTGGCCAGGGCAGCAGTCGAACATTTTCTGTACCGAGAAAGGCCCGTACAGGACCTGCAACATGCGGTCATGCATTATCCGGCTGAAATGTAGGGTTTCGCAGGGATCGAATGAAGGGTAGAGCCATGGGTCGTGATTCATCTGAAATGTAACGTCAACTGTTCAAAGTGCCGTCAGTGTGAACAAGAGGTGTGTAACCAATGGCACTCCATACCATCACGCCGGGTGATACGCCAGTATGGCGATGACGAATACACGCTTCCAATGAGCGTTCACCGCGATGTCGCCAAACACGGATGCGACCATCATGATGCTGTAAACAGAACCTGGATTCGTCCGAGAAAAATGTCGTTTGCCATTCGTGCACGCAGGTTCGTCGTTGAGTACACCATCGCAGGAGCTCATGTCTGTGATGCAGCGTCAAGGGTAATCGCAGCCATGGTCCATGCTGCTGCAAACGTCGTCGAACTGTTCCTGCAGATGGTTGTTGTCTTGCAAACGTCCCCATCTGTTGACTCAGGGATCGAGATGTGGCTGCACGATCCGTTTCAACCGTGTTGATAAGATGCCTGTCATCTCGACTGCTAGTGATACGAAGCCGTTGGGATCCAGCACGGCGTTCCGTATTACCTTCCTGAACCCACCGATTCCATATTCTGCTAACAGTCATTGGATCTCGACCAACGCGAACAGCAAAGTCGCGATACGATAAAGCGCAATCGCAATAGGCTACAAACCGACCTTTATGAAAGTCGGAAACGTGATGGTACGCATTTCTCCTCCTGACACGAGGCATCACAACAACGTTTCACCAGGAAACGCTGGTCAACTGCTGTTTGTGTATGAGAAATCGGTTGGAAACTTTCCTCATGTCAGCACGTTGTAGGTGTCGCCACCGGCGCCAACCTTGTGTGAATGCTCTGAAAAGCTGATCATTTGCATATCACGGCATCTTCTTCCTGTCGGTTAAATTTGGCGTCTGTAGCACGTCATCTTCGTGGTGTAGGAATTTTAATGGCCAGTAGTTTACTTTCACTATGAATGATCTCAAAATATGACCATTAAAAAGCACATGTCACAATCTCGTACAATCACGTAACACAATCTCCGCACCGACTGTTGCTTGGCAGTCTTATAACTGTTACATTGCACAACATTCTTAGAAGTATCTCAGTCTACCAATAGATGTCTCTGTCTTACAACAGAATGTTCAGTGTCCAGGGCAGAAACGAGGTTCGTAATATTATATGCACACGCAGATTCAGTTTCAAAAGGAGTCGCAGGCTGTCAGTGTCGTTTTCGAATAAATGTTAGCTGTACTAACCAAATAAAGAAGGAAAGAGAGGGTGAGGTGGTAAAACTGCTTCGAGGAGGTGGCCACACTGACGGCGGTGCGCCGCAGTGAGCCCGGAGGCAGCTTCCGCAGCGGCGCTGGGGCGGAGTGAGGCAGCAGCCGGCGGTCTGGGCGGCGTCTGAGCCCTCGCCGTGACGTCACCGGCGCGCCGCACCCCGCTCGCCGTCTCCGGAATAATGCCGGCTCCCCGCAGGGCTGCCACTCTGACGGCTGTGGACTCCCGCTGCGAGCAGGGCGGCACCCTCTGTGGCCCCTTTGCGCGCTACTCCCGCCATTCGGTTCACCGTCTTTTGTCGCTGTGGAACTCGGGCCGCCGCGACGATGAAGGCGCATTCCCTACAGTAATATCATCAGCACCGAACCCTATCGCGTTGTTCCTGCTCTGCATTCACTATGCATTCCTTCAGCAGAATCTATAAGCGTTAAATAATAAAACAACCCCGGGCTGTATTTTCCGAAAACTACCAAATACTGTAAAAACCGAGATTCAATGGAAGACCAGTTTGGATTTAGGAAGAGGAGCCAGAGAGGCTATAATAGCATCACGAATGAGCTTAGAGAGAAGAACTGACAAGGGAAACTCCCCAGAGCAATCCCCTTGGATTTAGTGGTAAAATGACCCCGTGGCTATCCCGTCAAAAACTGAACACAGATCAAGCAGGAAAACATGTGTACTGAACTGCGAAAGAAGAAGCAAAATAGAAACAGTGAACGGTTCAAACTGAACGTGTGCAACATCGAGCGAATTTGCAAGAACCACGGCGTCGTGGTTGTGTGGACTACAAAGCGGGATGTCCGTGTTCAAATTTCCCACCTGCCTCTTTTTTTTTTCACAAAATTATAAACTTTCTGACCGGTCACTGACGTGTCTGTTCTACTTATGTAGTCTTGGAAATTATCATACTATGTATTGGTTACGGAATATGTGTCGTGTTGTAAGAATATACAATAGTCGCAAATAAATGTGACGAATAGTGAGAGCAGGCGAGATGCTGCGTAGACGTCTCACAGAAATGAAAACAACAACTTAACGGGTGTGAATTATGTTACAACAAGGGAATTCAAGAGCCAAAACTTCCAAAACGGAACGCAAGAGTCATAACATGCGGGACTTGTGCAGAAAAATAGGAGATACGTACGTCTGAAGTCCCTACCTTATACCTCGCTGTTGCAAAAAGACCTTAAGCCATGAGACAGACTCAAATTTGAGTATAGCGAACAGATATGTCAGTCACCGGACTGAAAGTCCATAATCTTGTGAAAAAAAAAAAAAAGGAACACGAAGGAGATCTGAACACGGATTTTCTCCGCATTCAATCGCCGTGACCATAGATCCACCACGCCGTGGATGCTCGAAGTCTCTCGATGTTGACAATCTTTAGCTTTCTATTTTACTTCTTTTTCACACATCAGAACACCTTCCCCCTGTTTTCGTGCTTATGCTGTGCTCAGTTTTTGACGCGCCATCCGCTGGGCCATCTTACCACTAAATTTGACGGGGGGGGGGGGGGGGGGGGGAGCTAGGGATGGTTTTCCTTGTGAGATGAATCCTCTGCCAGGCACTTAAGTGTAAACTGCAGAGTAACAATATAGACGTAGACGTAAATAAAGAGGGAAACGTATGCCACATTCATTCAACTACGGAACGCTTTGGTAGAGCAGACGGAAGATACTGTTTAATACTGTTTAGAAAACTGAAATAGACTGGAGGGACAGAAGACTCATCCTCGATCTGTATAAAAGACAGAGTACAGAAACAGGTATCAATCACACTAATAATGAAGCTAGAATAAGTGTAAGTCGCAACACGAAAAAATAATTAATGTAGAGTAATTAAATTTCGGGAATACATTTCGTAAATAGGCTGTTTAGGTTTTTATGTTGGTAACTGGTAACGCTACGTAGTGCTGTGTATGAAAATCACTGACTGCACTGTGTGCAGTCTGTGGCTGGATGGACTCATTGTTGGAATATTCGCTTGTGTAGTGTTGGGCAGTTGGAGGTGAGCCGCCAGCAGTGGTGAATGTGGGGGGAGAGATGCCAGAGTTTTGAGAGGTTACTACGAGCGGACGAACTGGACGTGTATCCGTCAGAAAAAGGAAATTTATTTAATTGTATGTCACAAAATAATATATATGGACGACATGACCCACCAACCCCTCTGAGGGATCTAGGCCGAACCGCCATTGAGGAGTGGGGCAATCTGGACCAACATTGCCTTGATGTACTTGTGGATAGTATTATGACTTTTGAACGCTGTTAAGGTAAATACATTGTTTGTTCTCTATCAAAATCTTTCATTTGCTAACTATGCCTATCAGTAGTTAGTGCCTTCAGTAGTTAGAAACTTTTATTTAGCTGGCAGTATTGGCGGTCGCTGTATTTCAGTAGTTCGAATCACGAAGATTTTTGTGAGGTAAGTGATTCTTGAAAGGTATAAGTTATTGTAAGTCAGGGCCATTCTTTTGTAGGGATTATTGAAAGCCAGATTATGTTGCGCTAAAATGTTGTCTGCCAGTTTAGTGATGATCAGAATGAGTAAAGAGAGAACTGTCTGAGTACGTTCCGTTTTACTCAGCCGATTGAAAATCAAATAACATAAGAGTTTTTGAAGCACTGTCATTTTCTACATACAAAGGGGAAGTTTCAATTTGTCTAGGTAACATATTTAAGTCATTAACATTGCTAGATCATAGGTTAATGTAAGCCCGAGATAAGCCACTGCAAATGTGAAATGCTGGTAGATTAATAACCGCTGCGACCACCAGAATGTTGAATACAAGCATGCAAATGTGCATGTATTGTGTTGTATAGGTGCTGGATCTCAGTTTGTGGGATGGAATTCCATGCCTGTTGCACCTGATCGGTCAGTACAGGAATGGTTAATGCTGGTTGTGGATGGCGCTGGAGATATCTTCCGTTGATGCCCGATATGTGTTCGATTGGAAACAGATTTGGTTTATTGAGAAGGCCAAGGCAACACGTCGACTCTCTCTACGGGACATTGGGTTGCAGCAGCGGTATGTGGGCGACCATTTCCTGTTGGAAAACACCCCATGGAATTGAAAAGGAAATGAGCGTTTGGCGTCATTGGCCGGGAGGCCCCTTGCGGGGCAGGTCCGGCCGCCTTGGTGCAGGTCTTATTACATTCGACGCCACATTGGGTGACCTGCGCGCCGGATGGGGATAAAATGATGATGAAGACAATACCCAGTCCCTGAGCGGAGAATATCCTCGACCCAGCCGGGAATCGAACCCTGGCCCGTAGGACGGCAATCCGCCACGCTGACCACTCAGCTATCGGAGCGGACACCCCATGGAATGATGTTCAAAGAATGGCAGCACAATAGGTCGAATCACCAGACTGACACAATTTTTCTGTCAGAGTGCCTGGGATAACGACAAGAGTGCTCTTGCTGTCATACGGAAACGCACTCTAGACCATAACTTCAGGTGTAGATGCAGCATATCTAGCACAAGGATAGGTTGGGTGCAGGCCCTCAGTTGGCTTCTTCTAACCAACAGACGGCCATCACTGGCGCCGAGGCAGAACCAGCTTTCATCAGAAAACACAATGGACCTCCACTCTGCCCTGCAATGAGCTCTCGCTTGACACCACTGAAGTCGGAAATGGTGATGGTTTGGAGTAAGTGGAATGCACGCTGCAGGGCGTCTGGCTTGGAGTTGTGCTTGAAGTAACCAACTTGCACCAGTTGCTTCACTTAGTTGCCAATTGTTGCTCAAACTGCAGCCGCAGATGCACTTCGAAACGTTCGTTTGCCCGTCCGGAATCCAGTCTTCCTGCGACCGTACATTCTCATGATCACCTCTGCCAGCAATCATGTACAGTGGCCACATTTTTATTAAGCCTTTCTTTAATATCGCAGAAGGAACATCCAGCTTTTCGTAACCCAATTATACGAACTTGTTCAAACTCAATGAGGCGTTGATAATGGCGTCTTTGCACCTTAAAGGCATTCTTGACTAACATCAACTCACCACGTCCAGTCTCAAAGGCAACTAACGCTCACGATCACTAAAGCATGTATTTTAAGCAAACCTGATTGGCGTCGACACAATGGCGCTACTGGCGCCAGTCTTACGCGACTGGCACAGAATCGGAACAGAGAGCGTCTTTCAAATGTAGAAACATGCCTATCAACTTTCGTGTATGTCGCACAACTACTTCTCGGTGTTACGAATTTTTTCCCGTCAGTATATACCACATTTTTAAATCGGACTAAAAAATGTAATATAATTTCTCGTAACGCCGCATAGATAGTCCTGAAGATTTGTGATTGTGAATTCTTAATAGCAATGAAAATAATTGTAAGATTTCAAACGAAAAACGTGGGGCGCATGCAGTAGATAATAGTAAGGAGGTTAACTATTTATGCCTCGTTTATGTACTGCAGGTGACCCATGTTTTTCGTTTTAAACCTTTTAAGCATTTTCGTAGTCACGTATTTTCAGGACTATCTGTATTGGTTTAGGATCTGTGTTGGGCCAAGAGAAACTATTTTATACTTTTTAGTCTTATTTAAACACTTGGTACATTAAAAATTAATTTTTATTTACGTAAATATTTTCTGTTTTTTAGTCTGTTCAGAACATATTGATGAGACTACAAATGACACATGTGGTATATTTCAGATTTATTTAAGTTTCACATCACTTGAGTCAACCAATACAATTCTTCCCACCTTACACCTCACAAAAAGACAGCGAATGTAAAAATTATGCAGATTCGAGGTCACGCAGCGGCTTCCTACGAACCATTTGCGACTGGGACGGAAGAAAAGGGGAAGGGGGGGGATATTATTTCAGTGGCACACAAAGTATCCTCCGCCACACAAGAAAGCGAGTTTGTACAGTACTGTCAAGCAGTTCTGAGCTGCGTTGAAAGTTTAGAGTCTCTATTTCATCGGGAAGCTGGTTTAAAATCAACTGCAATATTTGTACCTGGACAAACAGACAGACAAGAAAGAAACCTAATAAAATCTGAGATTAATCAACATTTAAGAAAAGACTAATTTCGATTTACGAAAGGTAAAGGGGACCATGGAAGCTACTATGGTACTACGAGTGACCTTACAAATAAGAGCTGAGATGAAGAGGAAAGAGTATCCCGCGTTCATTGATTTAGAGAAGCTTTTTTTTTTTTTTTTTTTTTTTTTTTTTTTTTTTTTTTTTTTTGGAGTGGACTGAAAGATACTATTTAGAAAACTGGATAATATTGTAATATTGCAACAAACTGAGAGGTAAGAGATTGAACGTCGATCTACACAGAAAGCAGAGTAAAGAAATAGATACTAACGACACTAAAAATGAGGCTAGTATGAGAAGAGGCGTCCGACGAGGCTGTCCACTATCTCTAAATTTATTTGTAGATTGTACAGTGCAGACAATAATAAGCCGGACAAAAGGTATCAAAATCAGTAATAAAGAAATACATTGTTTTATCTGCTGATGATATAATAGCCTTAGCAGATTCTGAAGAGGACATGAACTATACGTTGAAAATTTTGTCTGATGGCGTGGACAATCACAAACTGGATTTTTTTTTCTTTATAAAAAAGAATAAAATAATGATGATAGATAAATTGAACAGATAACTAAGGTAAAATATTATGACTGGAGACAAAATAGTAATGCAAATAAATGAATTTTGCTGTTTGGGAAGTACAATAACAAGTGACAACGGAAGCACAATATATACTAAAAGAAGAATTGCGTTTTTTGGAAAGAAGAACAATTTGTTAACAAATAAACGCCGCAATCAACAAACAAGAAAGAAATTCATCAAGACATTCATTGGGAAAATTTTAAGGGGATAGCCCTCTTTCTAAATTTCAAAAACTCGATTTTTTTTTGCTTAAAATGTTCTATCGGGCATCTACTTCATTACTGTCTTCATCATAAATTCGTCCGAAACTCCGTTATCGAGTTCCAAGGCGATTTGTAGTCGACATCGCGGCCATTGTGGCAGCATGTAATTTTAATGATGGGCTTAATAGGCGTTACGGAAATCATGTAAGTGCTCGAGCTTGGGATCGGCCTGTTACAATTTCTGCACAAAAGCGGACGAAGAACGTATGGAACGATCAGAGCAGTGAATGACAGTAGTTGCCAAAGGAGTCCACAAGATGACCGCGGCCACGAAGAAGATCGAGGAGTTCCTCCTTTTAGATCTGGAACAACTGGTGTACAGTCCAGGGACTGCTCACTGGAGGTATGTTTAACTTAACTACAAACTGGCGGGAAATATGCTTTAGAATGCTACATTCGATTTTGATCGGAATTTGATGCCAGCTTAATAAATTGAATTCTCTGTTGTACTTAGCCGTTTTGGAATATCTTCAAATGTATTTTTTCGGTAGACGCTTTTGTCTCAATGTTTTGAGAGAAGCAAATTACATTTTGTTCAAAAGTCACCATTTTGTTAGAACATAATAATTTTCAGTTATCCTATGAATGTATGTATACCGAAAATGTCTATAAAATTATTTTGTTACAGGTGTAGTAGGAAGGCTACCAGAATCCCCGCCGATGACCAATGGTCCGGTTGCAATGGTTCATTCCGCATGGTGCAGCGGTTACATGGAGCGTCCAATGTGGACACAAAAACTATTTTTGTAAGGAAAAAATGTAAGGAACTATAGCATGAGATTTAGAATTACTTTTTATTTTACTTGAAAAAGATCACGAAAATCACTTTTTTTTGTGCGTTCAAGGAGGTCTGCTCCCTTAAGCTATTGCTGTGAAGAGTGAACTCTGCGGATGAATAAATAACTTTGTGTCCGATTGCCTACATGAACAGTTAGTGAAAGTCATTGTTAAAATTTGGTAAAACAACAGCACGTGACTTAGAGAACTGTGAGGTAATCACATACAGTGTGACAGAGATGATTAAGGAAGTTGCATGGAATTTCGTAGAAGAAAGGAAATATAGTTCTTGTGGAATTGTGTCTGGTAAATAAAGAGAAACCGTAATTGGAGAGAGACTGTGCGACCATTTTATGTCATCATGGCGATTTCTCCTGTTGGGATCATGAGAATGAGGAAATTTTTCACCCACTCAACAGCCGATTGGAGAACCAGAGAAAATCACTAATACTGGTGAAAGGTCTCTGTTGGATTCCTTTCATGTTAATTCCTTAAATCTGTTGTCATTTACGGCATACATACCACTTCTAAATTTACTGTGGTGTTTCTGACTATCTGGGAGGAGACTGAGCAGTGAAACGTGTTACTTTTACACATAAACAAGAACTATCTGTCACACTACTACACTTTAAAACACAGTTTATATGTAATTCATGTCACACAGTCTCATACGGAACCTACATTCGCTTTCTTTTATATACTGTATATGATAAGGTACTGTCATCCCCCTTCCCTTCTGTGTGAGAGGATGAATGAGCAAATGTATTTCTAGGTGCATGCTTGATGGTAGCAGACAAGCCTGTCTGCTAGAGAACAGTAGGACCAATGTCGGAACAGGTAGCTACGCTTTCTAGAAGCAAAGAGGTTTCTGTTCTTAGTATGGTCCTGTCCGTCCCTTGTCATGTCGGTATAGGGAGCTGCCTCTCTAGTCACTTCCGTTTGTACGAGTATCTGGGAAGCACGCTCGGTAGGAGCGCAGGTCAGTCTGTCCGCGGCGAGCGTCTGAAGTGGTAAGATCTCCGGCTAAGCGCGTGTCTGCTAAGTCGGTAGGACAATGGATTTCTGAAGTCCAGCCTAACTGAAAATTTAATCACCTTTATTTCAGGTTTAGCTCTAAAATATCTAATGTTATCTTAAATTGCAACGCAGTGTAATTCGAGTCACAGTTCAGAATATCTTCCGGTAGTTGCTTTGTCACTACTTTATGAGTAAAGTGGAACCACGTGTTGATCAGTAACTCTAACTAAGATCATCAATCTAAAATGCGTATGTGCGTGAGATTATAACGTCTCGTCTTGACAATATTTTTCAATATAGCAACTTTTCTTTATGTTCAACCCACGTGGGGTGTACTTTGTGAGACCAGTACCACGTGCTTATACAATTGTTTGAACCATCAGGTTAATAGTAAGACGATAGTAACCAGTTCGAGGTTTTTCTTTTGTAAATTGCTTTTCGATGTAATTTATTTTAATTATCAAAATTATTGTAGAGTTACACTCTTTGTGTAAACCAAGTTGACCACGTGAAGCATGTGGTGTAAGCATCAAAGTAGCCCTCAGCTATTCTTTTCGGGAAGATTTCACAGAGAGTTTGTATGAATTTAGTATACCAGTGTGTGGTAATTACATGACGGACAGGATTGCGCTACGAACGTAACTTCTTTGGGTGAAAATTGAATCGGTTGGTTGTGGTTAATTTCCTCTTGCATATGTTTCAAAGTTCTTCGTGTGTTATTTTATGAATGCAGTGTTGTATGCAGTCTCCCAATCTTGGCTCCCTATTTGATGTGTTCCATAAGATTACAAACTCACATTTTCACAATCCTAAATAAGGCACCAGCTTAGTTATGAAGAAGTTTAATATGCTGAAATTTCAATGATCAATGTTAAAATAACTTTCCAAATATAAATTGATGTATTTCTTTTTATTTAAATTGTCTTTATATATATATATATATCACCGGTTATCGTAAGATGAATACTAAAAGATTATAATTAATGTTAGTCTGGTTGGGAATTTGGTAAGCTAGACTGGATACCTGGTGAAACAGTTGCTCAGTAATGCAAGGTTAACTTCCTCAGATAGCTCACAGCTTTTACCCCACTTTTATGGTCTTGAATATCAGCACCGCTTTCAGAACAAATTAAAGCAACAACATTACACTGGTTCGAATTACCCTCCACATGCCCTGTGCACTATATACTTATATGCAGAAGGGACGTAATGCAGAAGCAAATTCCGCCAGCAACTACGAATTACGGATAAAATTTCTCGTACCCCAACACGCAAATAAATGATAGCTTGGAACGAGAATAACAATCTATCTAACATGTGCGAAAATTACAGCTCCCACGAAATTCCTCAACGTCAGCGCTTTCAGATTATTTACGATAACAGCCGAGAACGGATTGCGCCGGTGTCGCGCGGTAACATTTTCGCGAACTTAGTGCGAACGTTCCGTGCCGAGTGTCGCGCCGGCGTGGCCATTTATCACGCAGCTATACGTCCGTCACCGTCCCTTGATTGCGGCAGCCGATACTTAAATTTGCTCGCGTCCAGAGAAAATCGCAAATGCTGATTTTAGCGTGCACTCCAACACTTCCACGACCACTCTGAATATATATATATATTTTTTCTTTTCCAGACTCTGCCTCCGACGGTCACTTTTCTATGCGCACGTAGAGTCGACAGCTCGTTAGAAAAGCGCAGTCGTGATGCGGTAGCGTGATAACTGTTTGGCACGGAGAAACGAGCACTTCGCGCTCGCTAACATTGACAAGTCACGCCTTGTCACGTAGCCTTCACGCGATGATAGCAGCACGTGATAAAAGCGAAAAGGACACCTAGACAGCCGGCCGTTGTGGCCGAGCGGTTCTAGGCACTTCAACCTGGAATCGTGCTGCTGCTACGGTCGCAGGTTCGAATCCTGCCTCGGGCATGAATGTGTGTGCTGTACTTAGGTTAGTTAGGTTTAAATAGTTCTAAGTTCTAGGGGACTGATGACTTCAGATGTTAAGTCCCATAGTGCTCAGAGCCATTTGAACTATTATTTTAGCACCTAGAGATGTCTTTACCTCTTCGCAATGCACCGTATGTGAAAAACCTTTAAAACCGTGTGTACATTTACATAGCAATATATAGGGTGCCCCACAAAGGCACCGACAAGCTTAGGGACAGGTCCCTTACACTAAAACAAGTAAACATTGCCTTTAAAATGCGTACCTGAAGAGCTATGTGCACTTGTTCATCTTCGGTTCAGTGAAACACATCTCTTGTACTTTAAGCTCTTTGTTTTCCATATTTTGGGAGGAGATAGAATGGAACAAAACAAGAAAAAATGTCTAGTAAATTAGGCTCTAAACTGCATACCATAAGATCTATGAGTACTTGTTCAGTAGGCGGGATGTGGTTCTCACTAGTGAAGATGAACAAGAAACTTTAGCTCTTAAACCATACATTTTAGACTCCAGGTTTTTCTCGGTTTGGCCATGCCCCCTCCTCCCTAAATGTGGAAACCAAAGTCCTTGCAGTGGAAGAGATCTATTTCATAATATCAAAGAGGAACAAGTGCTCATAGATCCTAAGTATGGATTTTAGATTAAATTTTACTAGATCTTTTTTCCTTGCTTTGGTGTAAGGAACCAGTCCGGAAGACTTTTGGGACACCCTGTATATACCAAGATATATAGCAATATTATTAGTTTTCTACTATTAGGGCTGTTGATAAAATATCGATATATTGATATTGTTCTCAAAAAGATTATGATATTTACCGGCGAGATTTCTTTTCCATATAGCGATGTCGAAATGGCAGTATCGAATGCCGATATTTTTGTTTCATATATATTTTCGGTAAATATTGTACTAGAACACAATTTTACTTTCACTGTGTGAAGGAGTCTTATTACTTTTTGAGTTTTCATCACATCCGTTCTTCCTCTTTGACTGTCCGATTGCACTGGAGGGGGGGGGGGGGGGGGGGAGGGAAGGGGGTGTATGGAATAACAAGAATTCCCATATGAACAAACAGCACACCAGTTGCGTTAAAAGCAATTTTTAAAACGCAACTAGTGTACTATTTCTTCACATCGGTATTCTTCAAAAGCAGTTGCTGAAAATGATGAACAAAAATCTAAGTGACAAGATTGGTCTTTGCGGTGGACAGACGCGTGAGTGGCTGACAATCGGCGGTCGGCGCTACTGACAGAAACTGTAACGTTTAACTTCACCCCGTAATTTTGACCCTACAATTTCTAGGTCGCTAGCGTTCGCAGGAGTGAAAAAGCAAGAAAGTCTACATGAAGTGTTCCGAAAAAATCCGATGTGTAACGAAACCGAACTTACATGCAGTTACCATTTTTAACAAAGTGGTTATCGCCAAGTGCGAACATGCACCGTTTTTCTTCCAATTCTTGCTCTAAGAGGGACAAGCAGGCTGCTAGCTTGTTGATGTAAAGAATATGTAATAATAAATCATAATAAATCAATACTTAAATATACAGCTCTGAAACTGACAGTAGATTTACTACCGATATTTTTATAGGCAGTACGTCGATACTTTCACGTCGATATGTCGATGTATCGATACCTCTTTACATGAATCGAGGGATGATAACGAATTTTTTTTAAATATCGATATATCGGATTCCCTATATTTTTAAAAATATCAACAGTCCTGCTATGTATAAAATAAATAAACTTAGAATACGTCGCACTAATAAGTTTTCACTATGGTGCGTTTGCATACACCAAAAATGGGATAAGTTATCTACAACAGCTCAGTAATTTATTTGAATTGGTTTTCCTGTAGTAATAGTTTTACACAGGAAACACTTTCATAATATTCCACAAATAACAAATGGCTTTGAGCAGTATGGGACTCAACATCTGAGGTCATTAGTCCCCTAGAACTTAAAACTACTTAAACCTAACTAACCTAAGGACAACACACACATCCATGTCCGAGGCCGGATTCGAACCCGCGACCGTAGCGGTCGCGCGGTTCCAGACTGAAGCGCCTAGAACCGCTGTACCACACTGGCCGGCCACGAACAACACTTCTTTGGTCATGAACAGGATTATTTCGGCTTCTCAAGCTACCGTTCGCTGACACCTGATTGCCACGAACACAGATTAAATGAGGTGCTACTTACACAGATATTACTTTTGTAGAAGATACCAAACATTCAGAAACGATGACATGAAGATGATACCCTCGCTAAACCCACTGGGCAGAACAGGTAATAGGATTGTGGAAAGGGCAAGGGCTGAGGTCAGTTTCTGCTTCTAATTGTCATTTATTTTCATTTAATAACCTTTACAAACAAAGCGGCACATAGCCGAATCTTTACCGAATGCAACTCTTTCACGGCTGAAGGCCTCCAACAAGGAACCTTAACAAGATAAAAATCCAATTAAGATAGCGATAAAATAATTAAAAAACAACAACAAACGCAAAGTGCAATACAAATGGCTGAGGGCCACAATTAAATTCCAAAATTTTAGAATATATCACCATAGACTTTTAAGGGCAGAAGGGCAACAAGAAATCTTTAAAAAAATCATAAATTCAATTAAGATACCAATAAAATAATTTAAAACCAAAAAGGCAACGTATGCAAGGTGCAACACAAATAGCTGAGGGCCACAAATTTCAAAACTTCAGAATATATTACCATAGACCTTTAAGGGCAGAAGGTCAGCATGTTTAACAACAAGAAATCTTAAAAATCAACAAGATAAAATCCAATTAAGATAGCAATAAAATAATTTAAAGAAGCAACATATGCAAGGTGCAATACCAATGGCTGAGTCCCAGAATTAAACTTCAAAATTAAAAAAAATTACCATAATCTTAAAAGGCAGAAGGCCGCAGTGTTTAAGCTTGAAAGATAAATTTAAAAATTAATTTTGCAAAATTTTAAGAAAACCAAACAAATAACCATAAGCCTAAAATTTAAAATAGATGACAACAGATAATTAAACACCAGTGGCACTCAGAAGGCGTCCAGGGAAGTCGGTCTCCCCTCGTTCACTTAGGTGAGACAGATGGTGAGCCCAGCTATACTTGATCCGTAGGAACCCAACCAGGGGACAGCCACGGACCGACCGACACAACGACTTGCTTGCTGTCAATCAGTACATGAGAACTCAAACCGGCAATGTTACAAACATGACAATCCAAATGGTTCAAATGGCTCTGAGCACTATCGGACTTAACTTCTGATGTCATCAGTCCCCTAGAACTTAGAACTACTTAAACCTAACTAACCTAAGGACATCACACACATCCATGCCCAAGGCAGGATTCGAATCTGCGACCGTAGTGGTGGCGCGGTTCCGGGCTGTAGCGCCTAGAACTGCTCGGCCACTTCGGCCGGCTGATAATCCACAACTGAGTATGTATTAGCTGCTAAAATTACAGACCATGTTGGACAGTGACAACAGGTGAGGAAAGGACGCTCCCTGAAATTACGTTAGTGGCCAGGGCAGGTAACCAGAACACTAATGGCCACATGACAGAAAATTCCACTGGTGCACTCAAATCGTAGTGGACCAAAATAGTTAATTGCACCGCACGGCGGATAAATCTCAGCAGTAGAACTACTCGGTGTTGCTCACCGGAAAACCTCCCCAACCTGCAAACCACCGAAGCGAACCACCACAAGATGAATGGACGTGGCTTGGGTAGTTAAAACCACTGCTCAACTCTGTCGTCTTGGGTCGGTGAACCACGAAGCACGTAGCGATCAGACAGATCCACACACACTCCGGTCATCAGTCCCCTAGAACTTAGAACTACTTAAACCTAACTAACCTAAGGACATTACACACATCCATGCCCGAGGCAAGATTCGAACTTGCGACCGTAGCGGTCGCGCGGTTCCAGACTGAAGCGCCTAGAACCGCTCGGCCACACCGGCCGGCCCGCTCAACAGATGTAAGTCCTTTGTCGCGTCTGAGGGAATGAATTACAATGTCATCGGCAGCTCCAAGGTTTCCATTTTTTCTTCCTGAATTGTAATTACCTCTGGAAACTGCGCCTTGGTTTCCTGTACTGCATGCTCAGTGTATAGCTTAGAAAACATCGGGGATAAGCTACAACTCTGTCTCTTACTGGCTTCGAGTCTTATAACAGGAGTCTGGTTTCTCTAAAACCTGTAAAGAACTTTTCACTCCCTATATTTTATCCCTACTACTTTCAGAGTTTCGAAGTGTTCCAATCGATAGCACGAAACGCTTTCTGTAAATTTGCAAATGCTTTAAACGTAGGTTTGCCTTTATTTGACTTATACTCTCCGATCAAAAGTATCTGGCCAAGCATTAGTGGACATTAATGTCGGGTGTATTCACCCTTCACCTTTTTGTAGGCTTGAGCTCTGCTGTGGACACTTTCAGTGAGATATGCGCATGTCTGAGGAGCAATGTCAGCACATTGTTTCTCGAAAGCAGAAATCGTAGAAGATAGTGATACTGGATCCTGGCCTGGGTATGAAGCCGAAGTCCTCATCCCAGAAGGGTTCCACAGGGTTCAACATGGGGATCTGGGCAGGTTAGTGTTTCTCAGGAATGTTATTGTCTACAAACTATTGCCTTACAGATGCTGCATTTGCGACATGGTGAACTGTCGTGCTGATACAAAAAAGCATTGTCTTAGAGTTGTTCCTCTACTGCATGCAGTACACGCTGCTCTAAAATGTGTTCATATCTTTCTGCAGCTAGCGTTTTCAGAAGTGCGATAAGGGGACCAGTACCTAACCATACAAAACGAAACCGTACCGTATCGCTACCCATTCTGTTGCCACCACGCATGGTAGTAGGTAACATTCTCGAGGTATTCGTTGAAGCCAAACCCTTCCATCGGAATGTCACAGGGTATTGCGTCGTTCACCCCCCACATCACTGGCTGCCAATCGTCCACTGTCCAGTGACTTCACACTTTCCGCTGTCTGAAGTTCCGCTTAACACTGGCTATAGAAACGTTGAGAGGTGGCATGAGCCCCCTCTCAATCTTACGATTTTCCTCTCCAATTGCATGTGGTGTAAAGTTGCTATTCCTTCACACGCGGACTTCCCACGCAGCGTCTCTCATCACCGGGGTGGTCCGGTGACAGGCGGGCTCTGCTGATGTTGAAAGGGTAAGCCGACGGGTGTGAGGGAGTCGAGTGAATGCTTTCCAGACGCCGACATGGTAGAATAGCGGAGGAGACACGCTCGGAGAGGCCTGAAGTAGCGGCTGGGCTAGAGGTCCTTTTACTTCGCAGAAACTTACCGAAAACACTTTCTGGCAGGCTACCAGCGAGGCGTGGGAATGACTTGTGCACCCAGGCAGTTTTGGCGGGCAAATTCCCGCGCTTTCTGCAAAATCGTAACTGTGATTGGCTTGCTCAGGGCATAGCTCCGTGACGTAGCAAAATCGGCGCAGAAATTGGCGCCAAGAATCTCCATTGGTGGAATGGTAGTGCTCCGGCACTAGAGTGGAGTTTTCCGCCAATTTTCGAGTTGCTGATTGGAATGGCAATTGAGCGTTCTGCGTACAAGTGGCCTATGTTGTCTGTCTTGAGCAGTTTTGGCTGAAGTTGGCAGTATCGGAGTTACTGTGTGACTTCGCTTGTTAAAATCAATCACTGTACCGTCAGTGATTGTGTGGCGAGCCTTCTTCGTCTCCCTCAGAGGCGCATTTGTATTGCTAGGAATTCTTTAGTCTGGAACAACCAGAACAGGATAATTTGTTTCGGACTATACTCGCGACATTATCATCACCACGACAGGATGTCGAAGCATCCAGCCATCGCCTCCAGTACGCCAGATCGTGTCCGTGCAGTTAAGAAGACAGCTTGGTAATGTACGTCTGCAGCATCGGCAAAGCAGGCAATTTTGCTAGGTGATAATCAGAACTCAGCAGGGCACGCCTGTTTGTCTTTTCTAACTTTGTTCTGTCTTGGGTGTTCATTGTCTGAGTTCTCACTAATGTAGCAGCAATTAATGTTGGGTTACCTGTGTGTCTCTCTTAAGATTTGAGTTGCAAGGAATTGGCTCCACATACCACTTCGTCAGAGACATCATAATCTAGTTTAGGGACAACTTCACCTTCACAGCATTTATTTGAGTATCCAATTTGAGCCAATTTAATGTATTGTAAATGTTTCATGTGTTTTTGTTTATTATTTTGTGTTTAGTCTTAATAAATCATATTGTTGTTTTGGACAGAACTTTCATTCTGTTAATCGGCAGAGCAATCCTATCATTTCTCACTACATTAATGAAACCTTCCTTTATTTAATTTATTTATCAAATTAAATTATTGCAGGTGCCAAACTCTTTTTCTACTCCACTTGCAGGGTTCGTTACTGTCAGTTCGTGTATCTTTTTAATCCATGTGCAACAGCAAAAGTCGGAGTTAGAATAGGGGGGGGGGGGCGTTAGAGCATCATTTACATATGTAGATTGTAGAAGAATTTAGTGTTAAATACACTGCTAGCCCCGGCACCTCGCATAAAATAGCGACCCTTAGCCTCGGATGTTTCCTGTGAATCGCTGATAAGCAAGCAGTATTATTAGTAGGGACACTCAGAATTTTTTTTTGCTTAATTTTTTATTGGATAATACCCAAGTTTTTTTCTGGTAGTTCGGTGTTTAGTTTTAAGTAGCGGCGCATGATTACAGTTTTTGTTTTCAGTGTATATATTTTTTTGTTCATTGTTTTTTTTTGTGTTCCTTTGATGGTGTGTCCGTATCACATCACACTTTGTCGGGTTTGTGTGCGGTTTCTGTACCACAACAAATCACGCGTATAATTACAGCGTTGGAGCGGCGTTGTTGAAATTTTATGTCTGTGTGTAAAAATGTATGGAGTAGATTAATTTTATTGTGTATTTTAGATAAATTTGTTTTTCATGAATGATAACGAGAAGTAAGGCACGACTATTATCGAATGAAACTAAAACAAAAGCGTTGCGGCCGTGATTATGATAGTGAAGTAGAGGATGAAGCAGAGACAGGCACACAGGTCGAGACGGTAGCAGAAGTTTATAATCAAACGAACGAGTGCAGACAGGGGCTACCTCGGCCACGTCAGAGCTCTAGTGCCCAGGTATCCAGAGTTACATCACCCACGTTTGAAGAGGATCAAAAATATGACGTAAACCCAATACTGAGCTTCCTACGATCAATGAAAAAAGAAGCTGACGAACAGCGCAAGAAGGAGAAGGAAGAAGATGAGTACAACGTAAGAAGGAGAAGGAAGAAGCTGACGAACAGCGTAAGAAGGAGAAAGAAGAAGATGAGAAACAACGTAAGAGGGAGAAGGAAGAAGAGGAGAAACAACGTAAGAAGAAGAAGGAAGAAGCTGACGAACAGCGTAAGAAGGACACTGAGGCAATAATTTCGCATATAGGGGAAATTCGTGGGGAATTACTAACAATAAAGAAAGAATGTGGAGAAGTAAAACAAATGTCAATGGCTGCACAAAAAGTAGCAGGGCTGGCCAAAACGGCAGCAATAGGGGCAATGAAAGTCGCGGAAGCAACTTCTAAACTCGCAGGGCGCTTGCGACGTACAACACAATCCCACTCAAAATCCCTAGCGTTCTTAAAAACTCAGGGTAATATCGCGGTTGCGAACACCACGAAACGAATGGAAGAAGTAGAGAGTCGGATAGCAAAACTAGAGCAAAACGGGCACACGAGCACTGCGCTTTCGGATACCAATGATGGAGTACACAGAATTGCGTCTCCGAGGAAAAGCCCGCCGTGCTCTAGCCCAATGACCGAGTGCGGAACTAACAATGCACACGCAGAAACAGCGAGTAATAGCTCCAATAATTGTAGCCCACTTAGGAGAGTGAATTCTGAGTGCCACTTCCACTGTGATACAGAGGTAGCACATCACAGTTATCAGCAAGATAGAACAGGACACTCAGCAGACGTGCAAGTATCGGAAACGAGTGACAACACCAGTGCGAGGATCAGACAGGATTTTGTTCACAATCACTTCCTGTCGATACTAAAATTCCAGAAGTTCAAAGAAAATGGAGGGTCGATGCATCCCAAGAGCTGGGTGATGCAGTTTACAAATTCATTACCGGCATCATGGCCAACCCAGGCAAAATTAGAATTCATATGTGGACACATCGAAGGCCAAGCCGCGGAGAAGATGCGAGGTGTGGCAGCGACGTGTCGGACTTATCAGGAATTTGTTGGTGCATTCCTGCAGACCTACCGGTCAAAGGAAACGCAAGACAGGATTAAAGAGGAAATAATATTTTGTCCTGAATTGGAAGTGTACGGGCATAGGAGCACAACCAAATTTCTTGATGATTTACTCAAGAAGAATCATTTTTTAGATAGTCCATATAGCAACGGAGAAATCATTAAATTTTGCTTTTCCAAATTGCCAGTTAGGTACCAACAGACACTTGTCGGGAAGTGTGGATCTGACATAGAAGCATTCAAGAGTCTATTGGGCGAACTCGAAGTAGTCTTTGATAAACAAGACGCAAAGGACAGGAAGAAGGGGCAAAGTAACAAATACCACGGGCCAGGAAGGGAAGACGACAACAGATAGCATAATCGCACTGGTCAGTTAGGAAATCAGGGTTACGGAAGTCAAGGTTACGCTATTCAAGGTTATGGAAACCAAAGACACGGAAACCAGAACATCAGGGAGCAGGGTCAATCTAGACAAGGAATCTGGGATAGGAGGAATAACGAACGGCAAAGCGACCGTAATTGGAGAGAGCGAAACCAAGGACAACAGTGGAGCCAGGAGATTGAAACTAGACCCGCAAATCCTAATGCACGTGAGAGGAGGGGGAGCTTAACAAGGGATTGACGCCAGACTAGTGCGAATACAGGCCGCCGGAATTTTGCACGTAATCTCGGACCTGGCCAACTACGGATGATACATTACGAAGATTTATCAGAAATCCTGCTCGAAGAACATAAAACAACTCCTCGACAGGATCGGCAGCCTCTTATCACTGTAGCAATAGCTGAAAAGAGTATGAATGCGATAATAGATAGTAGAAGCTACATAACAGCAATATCTGAGGCAGCATACAAGAGGTGCTCTCAGGAGATGGACTGGCCTGTCCTATCGGTTAAGAAAACCAAAATAAAAGGGGCGTTAGCGGGTAAATGTACGGAGGTCACCCAACAA
Source organism: Schistocerca piceifrons (assembly GCF_021461385.2). Lineage (NCBI taxonomy): Eukaryota > Metazoa > Arthropoda > Insecta > Orthoptera > Acrididae > Schistocerca > Schistocerca piceifrons. Next base: position 1,194,397,702 of record NC_060138.1, read on the forward strand.
ACAAGACTGGAATTCTCCTGCCAAGGACACAAAACAGAGTCTAACTTCTGGATCGTGCCAAATCTGGCGATCGACATGATAATAGGAACGGACTTCCTAAATGAACATGAAGCGATAGTTGATCTAGCACGAGGTGAAGTGGTTTTGAGGAAAGGGAATCCCGTCCACATTAAGTTCGACGACCAGCTGATCCCAGCTCAACTACCGTCTAACTGTGTACGGATAAACTATGCGTGTCTGAAAGACAGAAAGGAAGAACAGGGCGACGTTGCGGGTAGAGGAGAGGACACGGATGAGAATGAAGTTGGAATAATGGGAGAAATAAAGGAGAAAATAGGAGAAAAAGTGGAAGCAATAAAGAATATAAGGTGCGACCACCGCAAAGAACTTAATAAATTAGTAGTAGAACATGCGGAGGTCTTCATTCCCAAGACAGGATCAATAAAGAACTTCCAATATGAATTCCGTGTACGTCTGCACAACCAGTTTCGTGTGCCACCCTATCCAATCCCCTTGGCATATCAACAGAAAGTAGCAGCTGAAATTACGCGAATGCTGAGTGAAGGAATAATAGAACCTACGGCTTCAGCCTATAATAACCCGTTAAGAGTAGTCGAGAAGGCAGATGGTAGTATTCGTTTAGTCTTGGACTCGCGACAAATTAATACCATAATAGAACCCGAAACAGACAGACCGGAACGATTAGAGGAACTCTTACAAAACTTCCATGGAATATCAATCTTCTCATCAGTTGATCTAAAATCGAGTTACTGGCAGATCGAGCTCCATCCAAATTGCAGACAGTACACAGCCTTTTTAGCATTTGGAAGATGTTACCGGTTTCGTCGTCTACCGTTTGGTTTGAACGTTTCGTCTGCCGCATTCATTCGGGGGCTGGACGGCATACTAAGCGATAAATTGAAACGTCATGTCACCAGCTATGTGGACGATTTGCTGATCGCGGAGAAATCTTGGGGAGAGCACAATGCGGTCCTCGGTGAACTCCTTGCGACATTCAAGGAATACGGAGTGACTATCAATATCGAAAAATCGAATTTTGGGACGTCCTCTGTCAAATTTCTAGGACATACCATCACGGGTGAGGGCATTGCGCCAAATCCCGAAAAGATCGAAGCGATTGAAAAGTTTCCCATTCCTACGACAAAGAAGCAGTTAAGGGGGTTCTTGGGGATCATAAATTTTTACAACCGCTTTATACCTGTCAAAACTCAGAACAGTCCTAGGTTGCATCAACTTACAGGACAGAAGATTCCTTGGGAATGGGATGAGGCGGCCGAATCCGAATGGAAAACATTAAAATTCGCATTATTACAAGCACCGATCCTATCACACCCTAACTTAGCGGAAGAGCTTTGCATAGTAGCGGACAGTTTATACTCAGGTCTGGGTGTCATGGTGTCCCAAGACTATGTACATGAAGGAAACAGGGTGTGGAAGACAATTGCGTTTGGTAGCAGAGTACTAGCCAAGAGTGAGAGGAATTACTCAGTAACCGAGTTAGAGGCGCTGGCTATTGTATGGGCGTTTGAAAAATTCAGATACCTTCTGTTTGGTCGCAAGACGAGGGTCTACACAGACCACAAGGCACTCGAGTTCCGGATCACTGCAAAGCTTAATCACAGGCGGCTCATTAGGTGGGCATCATATCTGCAGCAGTACAACTTTTCGATAGAATATATCCCCGGCAGTCAGAACATTATTGCAGACGCCTTATCACGGTCACCGATCGGATTTGAGCACAACATTGAAGAAGATCTGGAGGAAAATCACTACTGCCTTTTCTATATGCAGAAAGTAGCCTTTGAAAATTTTATTACCTGTAGTATGCAGGACATCAAGAAGGAGCAAGACAAGGACCCAGCCCTAGTGTTATTGAAACAGAAATGGATAGACAGAAGACACGCCACCATCAGGCAGTTCTACCTCTTGCGGAAAGGCATAATTTTCCACCGAAATTATGCCAATGACATTGAATGGGGGGTATGCATCCCTGAACACCTAATAAACAAGGTTATATGGCATACTCACCTCAGCTATGGACACTTCGGACCACGCAAGTGCAATCTCAAGCTAAGGACCATGTGTTACTTTCGAAACATGGAGCGTCGAATTCGGAGGGTACTGTCGGTGTGTAAAGACTGCCAAAAGGCTAATCACACCACTGTGAGCATGCAGGCACCATTGTACCCAATCGTACCGACCAAATTAAGACAATTAGCGGCAACAGATTTGATGGGGCCTTTGCCAAGAACAAGAAGAGGATATACTTACGTATTAGTGTTTGTTGAACTAACGTCCAAATACGTTACCTTTACGCCACTGAAGAGGGCGACAGGACGAACTGTATCACGAGCCCTAATCCGGGATTTCCTACCACAGGTTGGTCATGTGAGTAGAATTATTTCTGATAATGGGCCACAGTTTAAGTCAAAAATATGGAAGGAGACGTTGCGTGGATGTAAAATTGACCCCATTTTTATATCTTCACACCATCCGAGCTCGAATGCTGCAGAACGGGTTATTAAGGAACTCGGAAACTAGTGCCGGTTGTACTGTAACAAACAGCACACGACATGGGACGTTTCCCTTAAAAACTTCCAGGAGGTGATCAATGAGGCACCCCATGGGATAACGAAATTGGCACCCATTACAGTACTGAAAAACCGGACTTGATAACCGAGGTCGTAAACTTCCCACCAAGGGCGCGAACGCAGCACCAAGCCATAGTGGATTTGGCTCTCAAGAGGATACGGGCTGCAGCAGAGGTCAGGAAGAGACGTGCCGACAGGGGAGCTCGTCTACGACACTTCAAAAATGGTTCAAATGGCTCTGAGCACTATGGGACTCAACTGCTGAGGTCATTAGTCCCCTAGAACTTAGAACTAGTTAAACCTAACTAACCTAAGAACATCACACACATCCATGCCCGAGGCAGGATTCGAAACTGCGACCGTAGCGGTCTTGCGGTTCCAGACTGCAGCGCCTTTAACCGCACGGCCACTTCGGCCGGCTACGACACTTCCAAATTGGACAAAGGGTGCTCGTGAAGTCTTTCCGACTTTCGAACAAACAAAAAATGAAATGCCAAAAATTCTATTCTGTTTACAACGGCCCGTACCGTATAAGGAGAGCAGCTCACCACAATGCTTATGAATTGGAGACGCTGAAAGGAAAGAAGTCCATAGGACTCCACCACATCTCTCACATAAAGGAGTTCGTGGAATAGTAGTAGTGTAAGTGGTGTACATAGTAGAATGGACAAATACATGAACCTTGCTATAGTAGTAGTGTAAGTGGTGTACATAGTAGAATAGGCAAATATATGAACCTTTCTTCGGGGAACAATAATCGTTGCATTAATAGATTAAGATTGCTAAAGTATTAACACGCTGCGTTGTCTCGCATAAGAATTTACTGCTGCTATCCTTTTTTGTTTCTGTTCGCGACTTCCAATGTCAGTGGAGTAGGAGACACTATCTTTCCATGAGCAATGTTTTAGTCCTTTCCTGTCTGGTGTCCATGTTGAGGGATAATGAGGAGTGAGGAGATGTCGCACAAACGGGCGCATACAAGAACGTGCTCTTAGAAGCGTTCTGAGAAGTCGTGATACGCTCCATAGCGGCCACAACCAGTTCGTGAGACGTTCATACCAATGCTTGCAGGCACGCGTCAGTGCACTGCAAGATTGTGGTATATTGCGTGATTTCGAGGATGAATATGGGCAGTATAGTTTTTTTGCAGAGCTGCGCCAGCATCGTTGTCTTGCAAGTCGGGGTTAACCTGTGAGCGTTTGACTCCAAAGGTGCCCTAGACGAGAGAAATGCGGGCATAAAGCCTACCATGCCAATGTGCTGGTTGGGGATTTAGCGTGCTGCTCGCAGATGAATAACCAAGGAATTATACTTGGAGATTCGTGACATACTGTGTAGCTGGTGTGTGGTGGGCGAGGGAATCCTCAACAGGAACCAGTTCTGGCTTGGTCATATTACATTGCCTCTGGAAAGGTGTGCTTTGATCGCGAATACCGCATAACATAGAAAAAGAAGTTGCAACTATAAATTTATTGTCTTGTATAGCCATGGCTAACCCAGTCTCTGGAGTTTCAGTGAGGCGTAGTGAGAACTCGGAGGCCATGTCGTACGGCGCGCACATCACTGTCGGCAATAGCGGCGAGCAGCGAGACATCTCAGCGTAACAGGAATTATGTAAGAGTGTTGTATAAGGTAAAAATAAATAAATAAATTAATTAATTAATTAAAATAAAATAAAATAAAAAAAGAGAGAGAGAAAAGAGAGAGAGAAAAGAGAGAGAGAAAAGAGAGAGAGAGAGAGAGTACCATATACTAGGATAAGTTAAACTTTAGGATTTAACAATAACTAGATCCTTCATATTGTGGCGGTTTTCTACCACAAGTGTTTGGCGCGCGCCTGTTGGGATGCTATTTTTCAGGTCACCAAACCACAGACCCGAGACGGAGGGACGACGGGCGAGCGAAAGTAGAATAGTTGCATGTTCTTTATAGCACAGTAAAACTTAGACCTGCATAACAACATAATTTAATTAAAAGACATAGAATGTAGATCGTTGGAAAATGGTAGTTAATTCTTGAGCATGTCAACTGTCGATCTATATAATTAATAGTAATATTAGTGCGGGCCCGCACATTTAGTTGTTCATACAATACATAGCATCAGTTGTCACACAGCATATACAATAGTGAGATCGGTCTCTACACAAATATCAAGATAGATTATTTCCATGTCTAGCTTAGATACACCGAGATTTGGTTATAGTAATAGCCGTAGATTGATAACTATAAAATTAAAATAAGAGTGTCTGAAATGACAGACCATCAATGTATCGTTATGTAAATTTATTAAAAATAGAAGGTCATGGGAAAAAGTCAGGCATAAGATTTTCGTCAGAACTGTGCAGATGACGGGAATCGTGGCAATGCAGAGGCCAGGCGGAGCAAAAACAAGAGGTCATCGACTACCTGCAAGAATGGGAGCGTCAGCGCGCCACCTGACGTGAAGGGCGCGAGAGCATCCGGTCCTACAAGCTGTCAGTCACCGGGCCGTATACCTGAGGGATTAGGCGGAATCCTTGCTGGGCCACAAGCGAAAGTGAGGCTGGCCGTTGACACTGACACGCGATCCACACGCGACAGCCTGCTAGATCTCCGTACGCGACAGCCGTTTGGAGGGATTCCCTGCGGCAGACCACGTTGTCGTGAGTACACGAAGAAGATCACATATCGTGTCAGAACCTGCGCCTCATCTGCCTCAGGACAGAAAGGGACGCTATATACTCACCTGTTTGGGTTTCTACAACTCACTAGCATTGGCCGATCTGCATACACAAAGCAGTATCGTGCCACACACTCTAACAAATGAATGGTCTCATTTCTAACTTCTCCTCTCTATTTGAGAGCAGTTGTAGCAATCGTCGCTCCTAGTTCGATCCTGTATGGATGACCTCACATACTTGTGGAGTCACTCCACGTGCCATCATCCCTCGTCGAAGTGCAATATTGGGAAACGTAAAGTACTGTCCAGCGAGAGAAGAGACCTAGACTAGTGATGTATCCCAACAAGTAGACCTCAGAGACAATTATCGACGTGAGGAGAGCCTATCACTGTGTCTTCCTACCGTACTGCCGTGATCATATGCTTGGGTCTTGCTGCAATCTCAACAGAGTACTGCAGATGCTCCAGCACACCCCATTGCCGTTGCAACAACGTAGCAACAACACCTGACGTTTAGCCCTATGTGATGTCAGTACTGTGGAATTTGTGAAGTGCTTCGAATATTTCTAACAACGTGATTTTGTGCCTCATTCTCAGCACAGTCGTGAACATTGTGCAATGTGGAAGCACAACTTGACACCCCATGAACCTTGTTTTTTTTCTTAAATTTCTTTCTCTAGTGTTATTTTTGTAATGTATGTTATACCTTGCATGTGTTTGTGTTTTACACTGTAATTCTTATTACAAATTACTGTGTTGTTCTCCACACCATGTTGTTTTTTTTGTATTTTGTATTTATTGTTGTGGGTATGCAAACAGTGTGCCTGAAGTCCCCATAAACTGAAGCAGATACCACCACTGTCATTGTGAATGGACCATCAGTTCAGGGAACATTTTGTAAAGGTTATTCTTGCTGCAGGGAGACAGAATGAATCGGAGGTTGTAATTAGATTCTGAAAGATCATAAAGAGAATGTTAACTTAAATAGTATCATGTGTGAGTGAGTTCAGGTTAGTTTAATGATTCAAATTGTTGTAACATCTTGGGCATTTAATTGCGGAGCACTCCAACTCTGATTATAAAGAATATACTGCTCCATATTTGGCTCACATGCCCGGGCCATATGCAGTGTGTGAATGTCTGTGTGAAACGGTGTTTGGAAGGGGCTCCCTGGGTATGGATGTGTGATGTGAGTGTTAGAGTTCCATATTAAGAAGGTGAAGTTGGCTACATCATAAATAATCCTTCCGCTATGAGCTGCATTTATCAGTTGCAGTGATTTTCTTTATACAGTGCGGCATGTGGAGTCAGTTTGCAAGCTTGTACTTGGGCGATTGACTCACTAGCTTGCTCCTAAGTGAGCCAACCGCTTACCAATTACAATATAAAATGGCGTAGGGGCTATGAGAGATGGCATGAGCCCCCTCTCATATTTCTATCTTCCTCTCCAATTGCATGCGGTGTAAAGTTGCTATTCCTTCACACGCGGACTTCCCATGCAGTGTCTCTCGTCACCCGGGTGGTCTGGTGACAGGCGGGCTCTGCTGATCTTGAAAGGGTAAGCCGACGGGTGTGAGGGAGTCGAGTGAATGCTTTCCAGACGCCGACATGGTAGAATAGTGGAGGAGACATGCTCGGAGGGGCCTGAAGTAGCAGCTGGGCTAGAGGTCCCGTTACTTCGCAGAAACATAGCGAAAACACTTTCTGGCATGCTACCAGTGAGGCGTGGGAATGACTTCTGTACCCAGGCAGTTTTGGCGGGCAAATTCCCGCGCTTTCTGCAAAATCGGCGCAGAAATTGGCGCCAAGAATCTCCATTGGTGGAATGGTAGTGCTCCGGCACTAGAGTGGAGTTTTCCGCCGATTTTCGAGTTGCTGATTGGAACGGTTAACCACGGCCACTGTCGTGGGGCGGGAATGTTCTGTGTTCGGTTTGTACGGGTGCTCTTGTGGGTAGTCGGCTCTCGGCTTTCGGTCAGGGTAGATTACAAGACTGAGCTCTCGCTGCTCTGGACAGACTGCCTTCCGTTGGCTGTCTAATATACTTTTATTTGATTGTAACTGTTTAACGAAGTGGCTGAAGTTTCGACATCAGCGTAACTTTCCGAGTACAGTTGGCAATTGAGCGTTCTGCATACAAGTGGCCTATGTTGTCTGTCTTGAGCAGTTTTGGCTGAAGTTGACTGTATCGGAGTTACTGTGTGACTTCACTTGTTAAAATCTATCACTGTACCATCAGTGATTGTGTGGCGAGCCTTCTTCGTCTCCCTCAGAGGCGCATTTGTATTGCTAGGAAGTCTTTAGTCTGGAACAACCAGAACAGGATAATTTGTTTCAGACTATACTAGTGACATTATCATCACCACGACGGGATGTCGAAGCATCCAGCCATCGCCTCCAGTACGCCAGATCGTGTCCGTGCAGTTAAGAAGACAGCTTGGTAATGTACGTCTGCAGCATCGGCAAAGCAGGCAATTTTGCTAGGTGATAATCAGAGCTCAGCAGGGCGCGCCTGTTTGTCTCTTCTAACTTTGTTCTGTCTTGGGTGTTCATTGTCTGAGTTCTCACTAATGTAGCAGCAATTAATGTTGGGTTAGCTGTGTGTCTCTCTTAAGATTTGAGTTGCAAGGAATTGGCTCCACATACCACTTCGTCATAGACGTCATAATCTAGTTTAGGGACAACTTCACCTTCACAGCATTTATTTGAGTATCCAATTTGAGCCAATTTGATGTACTGTAAATGTTTCATGTGTTTTTGTTTATTATTTTGTGTTTAGTCTTAATAAATCATATTGTTATTTTGGACAGAACTTTCATTCTGTTAATCTGCAGAGCAATCCTATCATTTCTCACTACGTTAATGAAACCTTCCTTTATTTAACTTATTTATCAAATTAAATTATTGCAGGTGCCAAACTCTTTTTCTACTCCACTTGCAGGGTTCGTTACAGTCAGTTTGCGTATCTTTTTAATCCATGTGCAACAGCAAAAGTCGGAGTTAGAATAGGGGGGCCTTAGAGCATCATTTACATATGTAGATTGTAGAAGAATTTAGTGTTAAATAAACTGCTAGCCCCGGCACCTCGCGACGTGATTTCACGCGATATTTTACAGCCACCCTCCGCAGTGCTCGACGGTCGCTGGGCGGCAGTACGAGAGGTCAGGCTGGTCGGTTTAGCTGTGGTCGTTACTTCGCCTTTCCTTTTCATAATCAAATCACCAACAGTCGACTTCAGCAGTTTCACTGGCGCTCAAATGTTCCCAATGAATTTATTAAATGGTTCAACTGGCTCTGAGCACTATGGGACCTAACATCTGAGGTCTTCAGTCCCCTAGAACTTAGAACTACTTAAACCTAACTAACCTATGGACATCACACACATCCATGCCCGAGGCAGGATTCGAACCTGCGACCGTAGCAGCAGCACGGTTCCGGACTGAAGCGCCTAGAACCGCTCGGCCGGAATGAATTTATTACTCAGGTCACTTCCAATGACTATTCCACATTAGAAGTCCGTGAGCCCTTCTCACCGAGCCCTTTTTGCTATACTCCTTCTCTACTGACAACACTGAACTCCCCGCCTTCTTTTATACTGGCGGGCTCGTCTCTCGTGACGTGTACGTAGGGTAGTGGATAATTTCACTCAGATAGTGTGAAACTTCTTTTCTTCCAGGAGCTGATGATGATGTTTGGTTTGTGGGGCGCTCAATTACGCGGTCATCAGCGCCCGTACAAAGTCCCAACTTTTACACAGTCCAATCTACCCTCATGCTCATAAATTAAGGATAATACTGATACATGGTGAAACAACGCTCTGGTGGACGGTTTGCTGGTTTAAATCACCTCGGGGTATGACCATAATGTGCATTTGACCTGCGGCTGTCGCACGGTGGCGCTGGCAGCAGTCCACATACGCAAAGGTGTGTTGGTGCATGCGAGAGTACGGTGCAGCGAGTAAGTGTGCAGACGGTTTCAGACGTGCGAATGGCGACTGTGTGTTGAAAATGGCTCAGATAACACATATTGATGACGTCATTTTGCACCAGTATGTCTGCCTTTCCAGGGGTGCGGGGGGTCCCACCTTCCTCCTGATGGATGATAAGGCACGGCCCCACCGAGCTGGCATCGTGGAGGAGTACCCTGAAACAGAAGATATCAGGTGAATGGAGTGGCCTGCCTGTTATCCAGACCTAAACCCCATCGAGCACGTCTGGGATGCTCTCGGTCGACGTATCGCTGCACGTCTTCAAACCCCTAGGACACTTCAGGAGCTCCGACAGGCACTGTTGCAAGAACGGGAGGCTATACCCCAGCAGCTGCTCGATCACCTGATCCAGAGTATGCTAACCCGTTGTGCGGTCTGTGTACGTGTGCATGGTGATCATATCCCGTAATGATGTCGGGGTACATGCGCAGGAAACAGTGGCGTTTTGTAGCACATGTGTTTCTGGACGGATTTCTCAACTTATAACCAATACCGTGGACTTACAGATCTGTGTCGTGTGTGTTCCCTATGTGCCTATGCTATTAGCGCCTGTTTTGTGTAGTGCCACGTTGTGTGGCACCACATTATCCTTAATTTATGAACATGACTGTAAATACTGTCACAAACGATGATGATGAAATGATGAGGACAACATAAGCACCCAGTTCTCGGCCAGAGAAAATCCCAAAACCGGCCGGGAATCAAACCTGGGACACCGTGATCCTGAGGCAGCAACGCTAGCCACTAGTCCACAAGCTGCGCGCTCTTCCATGTGTGATAGTCTCACAAGATATGCAAGAGAGTAAGACAATGAAACTTAATTCCGTTAAGGTAAGTTACTCTGTAGCTAAGAGAAATGATCTGAAGGTGCCCAAACTGCCCATAATTAATCAGTTTGAAAGGATAAAAACGGCCGTCGACTACAGAAAATAAGCCTATTTTCTACAAATGAACGCCAAGGATGACGGCCCGTCGCAAGTGTGGCCACTATTGATAACTGTTTTCGTTACTGTATTTTCTGGGCCAGTTCTTTGGAATCTTACTTCCTCCTGGCTGGTTCCAACAGTCCAGCACTATACCTCGAACGCTTCATGAGGTTTCATCATCACCGACAGTCAACTTGAGCTGCTTTCGAAAGACTGAAGTGTTCCTAATGGTTTCAAGTTGAAAGGGTACAGTACCGCCCGAAATTGAAAATATGTACAACATACTTCATTATTTTTGTCAGAACAACACATTTTTTTTGTAAAATAACTCAATTTCAATCAATACAGCGATGCCAGATACCAGTGTGGGAAAGAATGATAATTTATTTATTTAATTGATCACATGTGCACTCCCTCAAAATAAATCCCTACATCCAGTTTGGTGAGATCTGTGAAATTAATGAATGTATGGTCGTCTGCTAACCGCAGATAGTGAATGTGAATATATGATCATCGTTGAGACGATCCTTTGGCCACCTTTGGTGGGACCAAAGAGATGAAATTTATCTGAGCTTTGAGCGCCTGAAATGTGGCTGACCTATACGGTAGCATGGTCTTCCCCCACCTCGACAGAGGTGCGAGATGACCAGAAGAACGGCCATGTTTCAGCACTCTGCCGCTGGATCTTGTGCTGTTAAGACCTGTCTTGGGTGTGCTCCGTAAAGACAAAAGAGTGGAGACATGGTATGCATGTGGAATATTTAAGAGTAGTTTGAAATAATTATTTCTCTATTTCAGGAACTTTTGTGAGGAGAATTAAATGTCAGGCAGGTAATATTAATGGGATCGTAGTAATCTTCGGAAGTGACCAACGGTCACAATGAGACCACGTGTAGCAATAAGTTGAATACTTCGGTGTGCTTAAGTTAAGCTGAATTACTAGCGTGTGTACAATAAGTTGAAATATTTAAGAAATAGCGTGTGTACCATAAGTTGAAATATTTAAGAAATGGCGTGTGCTGGACTTGAAATTAGAGACGAGTACTTCCACGTGGTGAGTACTGTGTGAGTCTCAATCTGTGTGTGAGACAAAGGATTAAGAGAAGTACTCGTCCATGGTATCAGTTGAGGACTCGCGTGTGTGATGAATATGTTCCTAATATTACTTTGCGTGATATGATTCCGTGTGACGCTAGATTCAAACTCTGAGAGAGAAGCAAGGTGAGTCGGCCGTCTATCCAGCATTGCCACTTGGCTTGCATCGCACAGGAAGACGTGCATATATCTCCAGAGTTCATAGTAGGAAAGTAGAATTACAAAGTGGGGCAGTGTCGTGTGAAACTGGGATAAATACTAATTGAAGTGGGAAAGCTGAAAGTGATAGTGTTGTGACTATTTATTGTGTAGTATTTTATATTGTAGTGTGGTGTATGTCATGTAATTTAGGTATGTGTGGTTTGCATGGGAGAGTAGCGAGGTAGTTTCAAAAGATTAGTGGGTTATGCGGGTTCCTTTTGTACTGCTTGGTCTGGAGGAAAGTGTCGTGATGATGATTGTGAGAGTCGAAGTGTGAGATATAATAAAAGATCCACCATCCTATCCAGAAAGTGCACTGTAGCGTTAAATAATTACGAGACCATAATATAGAGATTCACCAATGTAAAGCAATGCCCACTGGGCGGAATTTCTCATGTGTTATTGTTGTAGGTTATAGAATTTGTGTGTTTAGGTTAGAGAATTTATCGGAATAAATAAGATAGTTAAAAGAAAAAGATTGGTGGCCTTTTCCTTCGAATTGTACGTTGTCATGATATCCAGAATTTATAATGTGCGCGCCATTGATATTCAGTGCGATGGCCACATGTTGATAAAAGCCGTTGTAGTGGGACGAAATTAAACGTCACCCATCCACCAAGTCAGCCCAGTTTGCAGGTGACTATAAGTTTAATTTAGTTTTTGTTTATGTGTTTTCTTATTATTTATAATAGATGTGAATTATCTAAAAGTTTTGTATTTTTTTATGTGTTTCATGTACGGAGAGATCGGCGCAACGAACGGGGACAGCATCTTCGTTGCCGCGACCAGAGAGGAAATTGCTGGCCGCTATACGTCGCGGGTCGACAGCCAAGGAGCAACAGAAGATCCTGGAACCGAGTTGTTGCGTCGTGTTTCTAAAAAATTAAAAATGAATTTTTATACTCTTTTTGTACAACAATGACGAGCTTAACCTTATTGAAAAGTTAGTCACTGTCTGTCAACGCTCAAGTTCACATCTGTATGTGTAGGAAGCTAATAAAATAGTGTATGCTACTAAAGTTTAAACACGTGTCTTGAAGATTTATTTATGAAGAGTTATGTGAACGGATTAATAATATATTTTGACAAGATTATTGATTCAGACAGCGTTGGCCGAAACTTTGAGTCTAAAAAAAAGTTTATTTAATGTGTGATTCTGATATCGATTAGATCAAGATAACGTGTGTCGATATAATTTTCTGAGGAGAAACAAACGAAATTTAAATTGGGAAAAGTTTACGAAAACCAATTGGCCCAAGTGATGTAATTCTTTGCATACGACTCAACGGATGTTTTACAGTTTCGTTCAAGAACCATCCTATGACAATTTAAAAAAGAATATAAATAATTTTTTGAAGTGAGTGTAACTGACGTGGGTGACGAAGTCTGCACATGGTCATACATATATCAAACGAAAACTAAATACGTAACGTTACACCGCACCGTGGCGACCTTAGAAACAGGACTTGTGTGCAACTAAGGCACACAGGTACGAAACAAGAAATCAAGAGTCCTTCGGAAGTCAACGCGAGTTTTCGTGGAGCCTTCACCAGCCAGCGGCGACTTCGTGGGTGTGGGCATCTGACGGAGCTGCAGCCAAGCAGTACGGTCACGCAGTTGTTCCACGAGAAGGCGCGTCTGTTGGGCAGCAGCTGAACGCTGCAAACCCCGACAACCTTTTTTCTCCCTAAACTAATAGGCCCAGTACGTCAGCTGCGGGGCGTTCCTCCGGCTGGTATTAGAGGTGTTGCTGAGGGCTTCGCCTGTCTACGGCGGTGCCGGGCGTGGTTGCAGCCAGCGACGTTTCCGGTGTTCGACTCAGCGTCCGGCCGGTTGCGGAAGCAGGGTCGCAGCATCTCAGCGGCTGCATCGACGGCTGTTACATCTGCAGCCCATAGCAGCACACTGATCATCGAGAACTACAAATTACAATATTAGTGTCCGGTGAGTTTGTTTCAAGTTGGAAGTGGAGTGTTGTACATAGGAAGTGTGCTTTTATAGGATTGTTGATTACAAGTCTGCGTGTGTAAATAGTTAATATCTTACAATAATGTCGGGAAGTGAAATGTCAGACGAAGAGCAATCTATGTCCGATAGGAGCATGAGATCCCTTTTTAGGGCGATCGCTAAATTAAAACAATCTAACGGGGATTTCCTAGCTGAATTAAAACAGTCTAACGAAGAATCTACTGCTAGATTAAAACAGTCTAACGAAGAATCTATGGCTAAATTGAAACAATCTAACGAAGAATCTACTGCTAGATTAAAAGAGGAATTAAAACAGTCTAACGAAGAATCTATGGCTAAATTAAAACAGTCTAACGACGAATCGACGGCTAGATTAAAAGAGGAACTTAAAGGGGAGCTAACAAAATCGACAGACAGGTTACAGGAACATCTTAATGAAACCAGTCGAGTATTAAGTGATAAAATAGAGGCTTCTAAAGTTGAAATGCAGGAAAAACTAGTAGGACTTAGTAATAAGATTGCTGATAATTGTAAAAGGTTAGAAGAACATATCCAGGAATCGCGCGAGGAAAAAGCTCGCATGCGAAACGATATCACTGACTTAACCGAGAGACTAGATAGTGTCAATATCTTAGTTGTAAATGAAATACAGAAAAATAACGATATGTTACGAGATGAATTTTCTATGCAAACAGAAACTGTTCGCAGAGAATTATTGAAATCTATTAAAGAGGTCTCTACCAAACCTGTAGAGATTTCTTCAATAGATAATGTAGAATTAGAGACATTAACTCATCAAGTAGAAAAGGACCATACCGAAATCGAAAACATGAAATTTTTAATTACTGAGATATGCAGTAATCTTGAGACTGCCAAAGATAATAATATTGACGAAGGTACAGAGCGTTCACATCGTGAACACAGTGAAGAATCGATATTAGCTAATCGCGTATCCAATACAGAAATGCGGATACAGGAAATTACTAAACGATTATCGGAATTAGATAATAACGAGGACATTTCAGGTAGCAGAGGTAATAACATAATCAGAGACAACAGTCGCATCGAGTTTGCTAGCACGGATGACAACAATATGAATAAGGCAATCACGGCAAGCCAATCCGATGCAACTCCGTCTCTGCAATCTAAACAAAATCCGACTATTTCTCTCGCAGAATGTCTGGATGACATAACGACAAATTCAAATGTAGCAAGTCGATTTCCTGTATTCAAACCAGGAGGCGAACTGCACCCTATAATCTTTATAAAAGCTTTTGAAACATCATTATCTCCTAAATGGAGTAATGAAAAACGCATTCAATTTGTAATAGGACATTTAGAAGCAGAAGCTGCGGAATGGGCAGTACTGCATAGAAATGAATTCAGGGATTGGGATGATTTTGTTAAGCAGTTTAAACAAAATTATTGGTCAAGAGGAAAACAACAACACTTAACTTTAGAGTTGTTAGACCCTCCTCCATATTCTAAACGGTGGGGAGGTTATAGGAATTATTTTGAATGGCATTTAAACCGTGCTAAATTAATTGAAGAACCAATTATTGAAAGTCATTTAATACGAGTCCTAATTAGTAGGTTACCGTATTACGTAAAGGAAAGAATGATAGAAAGAGAATGGTCACAGCCGTGCGAATTGTTAGGATATTTAGAGCAGTTAGATATACTTAATAGAGAAAGGGAAGACGAGAAGTTTAGATTTGGTAGAAATGACAATCCTCGAAACAATAATAATAATTCAGAACCACGAAAAGCTAATAACAACAATCATAGCCGGTTCTGTTATATAAAACGTCAATCTAGAGATAAAGAGAGCCAACAAAATCGTGGTAATAACTCTAAAGTCCGGAAATTATACAATAACGATCAAGAGATAAATCGTCCTCAAGTAATTAATGAAGGTCAAGTGGTAGGTGACGTCATCATAGAACGTTCGGAAAACTAGTAAAGTCCTTTAGTACGGGTCAACTAAAGGGAACTATTAGTCAAGATTATCCAAGACCCAATTGCAATTTATCATTAAGCTGCCAAAAGGACGGTGACTGGCAACAAGATTTACTTCAGGAAGACAATCAGATAAGGGAGAATGTAACATATAAACCCGTTATTAAAGGTTATATTAAAGATACCGAAGTAAATATTATAGTTGATTCGGGTAGCGAAGTAAGTATTTTATCCAAAGAATTATTTCAGCTTAAAAGAAAATATTGGAATTTCCCGACTTTACCTGTAACTGGGGTGAAAATTATAGGAGTTACTGGTAAAAGAAGTCAAAATATTACTGAAGAAGTTTATGTAACTTTTGAAATTGCTAAACAATTAATTGCTCACTCTGTACTCGTCGTAGCCAACTTAAATGTGGCCATAATTTTAGGTATAGATTGGCTGTGTAAATATAAAGCTATATTAGATTTTAAAGATTCTTCCTTAATCATCCATAAGGAGGCATGTACTTTTAAAGTGAAGTTCTCTAATAGTCAAGTACCTGAAAATTGCTACGAATCCTTACAGATTAAGTACGCACCGACCGTGAATCTATTAACAGATTTTAGTGATCTTGGGTATGCAGTATACCAATGTCAGGCTAGTAATAGTATCGAAACCGAAGTGAAAGAAAAATGTTTATCTACGAATTGTCTATCCGAGCAAGAAAAGGAAGAGTTGGAATCTTTGATGTTAGAATTTAGAGCCGTCTTCTCAGATGAACCGGGGAGAATTAAAGATTACGTTTGTAAACTTAAGATTAAAGATAAAAAACCATTCTTTAAGAAACCTTATCCCATTCCAGTACAATTCAAAGAACCGGCTAGTAGAGAAATAAGTAAGATGCTAGAACAAAACATTATCGAACGATCATGTAGCGCTTTTAACAGTCCGTTGTGGGTAGTTAAGAAAGCTACTGGTGGGGTACGACTGGTTCTGGATGCCCGTGAATTAAATAAAATTATAGAGATGGAAAGAGACAGACCTATTCCTATGGAGGACGTACTTCTTAAGATCGCTGGTTCTCGTTATATGAGTACAATGGATCTAACCTCTGGCTACCATCAAGTAACATTACACCCGGATTCACGGCAATATACGGCTTTTCTTTTTGAAGGCAGATCATATCAGTTCCAAGTTTTACCTTTTGGACTTAATATATCAGTGTCAACTTTCATTAGAGCATTAGATTCTGCTTTGGGTCAGCAATTGTTACAAAAGATTATTTTATATGTAGATGATATTTTGGTAGCTACTAAAACGTGGGAAGAACACGTAACGATATTACGGGAATTGTTTAACCGTTTAATTGACAGAGGAATTACTTTAAAATTATCTAAGTCTTACTTCGGAAAGGAGGAAGTGAGATTTTTGGGGCATATAGTGGACAGTAAAGGTATTAGGCCAGACCCAACACGTATTGAAGCTATTGCTCGATGCCCGAGTCCTAGAAATCGGAAACAATTGAAATCATTCTTAGGAATGGTAGGATTTCTAAGAAGATTTCTTCCAGGGCAGGATATTGTTAATCCTAAATTACTAGATTTATTGAAAGAGAAGTCAGTATGGCTCTGGGGACAAGAGGAAGAGGAAGGTTTTAATAAGATAAAAGGAGCGTTAACCAAAGCCAAAATGTTATACCACCCAGATTTCGATCAGGACTTTGGTATGTGTACGGATGCCTCTGATTATGGTGTGTCTTGTGTAATATTCCAAGGTGATCTGACCAATGAAGAGGGATTATATCGGCCTATTGGATTCGCTAGTCGAACTTTAAATAAACATGAAAGAAATTATTTTGTATCCGAGAAGGAAGCTCTCGCAGTGGTATGGGGTTTTCAACGATTTAGAGGATTATTAATGGGAAGAAAAACAATTGTATATACTGATCATCAGGCTTTAATCTTTTTGAACAATTGCCGGTTACTTCACCGTAGGCTATTACGTTGGGTATTATACTTGCAAGAATTTCAGTACGAAATTAGGTATATAAAAGGATCTCAGAATGTAATTTCAGATGCTCTGTCAAGGCTTCCCGTAGGAATGGAGAATATTAATATTGCAGAAGAACCAGGAACAAATTATCATGTTTATTTCCTTTTGACTAAGGAGAACGAACGTAAGGTTAAACGGATAGTAACTGCTGTTAGATGCAATCAAAGAAATGACGATCAATATAGGGACCTTATACAAAACCTTAATAATGGGGACGAAACAGTTAACACCCGGGGTGTGTGGTTATATTTTAACGACTTGTTGTATTGGAAAGCACAGAGGGAACACCAGAGATGGAAAATCTGCATTCCGGAAACTGTTGTGGACGAGTTAATTACTTATATTCATGAAGGTTACGGGCATTTTGGAATTCATAAATGTATTAAACATCTAATGAAGTATTATTATTTCAAAAATATGTCACGTATTGTGAGAAGTATTATTAGGGCTTGTGAAACCTGTCAAAAGGTTAAAGTTAATAACAAATCCAAGCGTTATAAATTATATGCTGTAATTCCTCGAGGTTTGTGGGATCTACTATCATTAGATTTTTTCGGCCCTCTGCCTCGTAGTTCAGGAGGATTAACTTATGTGTTTGTTGTAATGGAATGTTGGTCCAAACATGTGAAACTGTATACTTTGAAACGAGCGAATACAGCAAGCGTTATACGCTGCCTCACCCGAAATTACTTTGTTAACTGGGGCATTCCTAAACGACTTATGTCTGACAACGGTAGTGCCTTTATTAGTCAAAGATTTCAAGATATGATAAGACAATATGGAATCAAACATATCTTAATTTCGAAATATCACCCTCAAAGTAATTTAGTAGAAAGAGTCATGAAAGAATTAGGACGATTATGTAGAACTTATTGTGCACATAAACATACTCGGTGGGCCAAACTAATGCCTGAATTCGAAAAGATATTAAATGAATTGCCTCACCTAACGACGGGATTATCACCTATAGAAATTTTAGGCAAACGAATTATAGGTGAGCCTTTACTAGCTGCTTTACCTTGGCCACCAGTAAATGAGATACAACAAGATATTCCAGACGAAAAAGTTTGCGAACAGATTGTAAAAAATGCCGAACGGAGAATTAAAAGTTATAATCAACAGGCTGTAGAACCCTCATTTCAGGTAGGAGATCTTGTGTTAGTACGATCTCATCCTACAAGTTCTAAGATCGATAAGGAATGTAGAAAATTCTTCTTTATCTTTGAAGGTCCATATGTTGTACATAAGATTGTACATCCCAAAGCATTACTTCTTATGGAACCTTCATCAGGTGTAATTAAAGGATTATATAGTGTTGATCAAATGAAACTCTTCATTCCTAAATAAGTTAATATTTAGTATATGTTACATACGGAAGAGCGTTCATAATTTATTCATGTGAAGTTTTTCGTGATAGTTACGTGTTATTTTAAATAAATGACAGAAAGCTTAAACATGTGTTCTACAATAATCTACTGGTACTTCAAAAAGAGAAAGATAACCAAAAGGGGGATTTATATGGAGGAAATTTTGCTCTTAGGTCTAAAGGAATTTTGCGTATTTTAAATTTACTCGGATAGTAGGAGCCAAAGGGGATGGTTAATAGTTTTAGGGACCATGGGCGTCCAGAGCTATATGGCTCACGAGAACATAGCAGAGTGCCTTTAATAGAGGTTTGTAATAGTGTTAATATAGAACACACCAAACGGGGCTCTCTCGCTTGTTTCTCCTAAATAAATGGCCATTACCCAACAAGGTGTCCGAAGGTAAAGAAAGCCGTGCCGAGATTCTAAAGAGAGTTTTGCTTGATTTCTTCTTGACCTCAGGCATAAATAAGGCATTAGGGAAGAGAATGACGTAAAGTAAATAGTACTATTAGTTATTGTGAGAAACTTATTAGTAATATACATTCTTGAAAAGAATAACTCTAGTAAATAAATGAAACTGAAACTAATCTATCACAATTTGAATGCTCTGTCCTAATGTACAACGTTAAAGAACGTACTAAATTAGTATTTATTAGCAACTATTAACTGAAGAGGAGCAATCTCCCTATATTCGGTTACGAATTACCATAAGAGCACAATTAAGAGTAAATGAAAAATAGTCACAACGATATCGTATTAAAAGGATTAAGTCTATCTAATAGCAAGGACTCTAGGTTACGTAAAATGTGAGGAAAATGTATTAACAGTTAAATATTGTATATTGAACAGTCTTAATTTCGGTTAAAACCTGACAAACTGAGCTTGTGGGTGGGGTATGTAGTGGGACGAAATTAAACGTCACCCATCCACCAAGTCAGCCCAGTTTGCAGGTGACTATAAGTTTAATTTAGTTTTGTTTATGTGTTTTCTTATTATTTATAATAGATGTGAATTATCTAAAAGTTTTGTATTTTTTTATGTGTTTCATGTACGGAGAGATCGGCGCAATGAACGGGGACAGCATCTTCGTTGCCGCGACCAGAGAGGAAATTGCTGGCCGCTATACGTCGCGGGTCGACAGCCAAGGAGCAACAGAAGATCCTGGAACCGAGTTGTTGCGTCGTGTTTCTAAAAATTAAAAACGAATTTTTATACTCTTTTTGTACAACAATGACGAGCTTAATCTTATTGAAATGTTAGTCACTGTCTGTCAACGCTCAAGTTCACATCTGTATGTGTAGGAAGCTAATAAAATAGTGTATGCTATTAAAATTGAAACACGTGTCTTGAAGATTTATTTATGAAGAGTTATGTGAACGGATTAATAATATATTTTGACAAGATTATTGATTCAGACAGCGTTGGCCGAAACTTTGAGTCTAAAAAAAAGTTTATTTAATGTGTGATTCTGATATCGATTAGATCAAGATAACGTGTGTCGATATAATTTTCTGAGGAGAAACAAACGAAATTTAAATTGGGAAAAAGTTACAAAAACCAGTTGGCCCAAGTGATGTAATTCTCTGCACACGACTCAACTGATGTTTTACAGTTTCGTTCAAGAACCATTCTATGACAATAAAAAAGGCATATAAATCATTTTTTGAAGTGGGTTGTAACTGACGTAGGTGACGAAGTCTGTACATGGTCATACATATATCAAACGAAAACCTTAATACGTCGTTACACCGCACCGTCAAGTAAAAGACAAAAAGAAAATGCGGCATTGCCAGTGCGTAGTGAACAGTCGAGTAGTGGTGGCAATTGCTTAAGTGATGATAGTTAATTAGGTACGACATGATGTCTTAGATGAACTATATTACGTAACCAATATGTAACTTGTGGTATATTTCATTGTTTTTCTTCTCAGTTTTATTTCTCTGTAGGTTTGATGTATATTATAGAGTAATGGTATGGAGCCTGACATTCTACATGTAACTAGTGTACGCAATGTTTTTCTTTTGTAGATTTTGTTTTGTATTTAGACTTTGCTGTGTAAAGATTTTTACCCCGCAATTTATGAATGTCAGATTACTTGCTCTGTGCTTGGACGGTGAGCTATTTAAAATTTCATGAGTACAATTAGTTTTTTTTTTATTTGCCATAGAATTAGTGAAGTTTGGATTAATCATAAAAGTAACGAAGATCCCAGTAACTAAGCAAATTTTTATATCAACATTATTTTTTATTTGGATGATGTAATGTTTTATTTGTCATGTGGATTGTTGTAAATTTGTATGTGTACGTTACTCCGGATTGTGGAGAGTACAATAATGCAACAACGGTGTCAATAATTTGATAAAGTAACATCATTTGGTCGTCTATTTGAGGTCACCAGGGGCTAAGGTCTCCTCCTGGTTATTTTGGTGACTTGCTACGTTTGTTCTAATACAGATTTCTTAAAAAAATGTTCGGAACTACCCTCGCATTGCAAGGATAGTACCGTGCCATTTTTTTCTGCATGGGTAGCCGGTGGTGAAAGGGTGCAGTACCGCCCAACATTGAAAATAGGTACAACATACTTCATTATTTTTGTCAGAACTACACATTTTTTTTGTAAAATAACTCAATTCCAATTAATACAGCGAAGCCAGATACCAGTGTGGGAAAGAATGACAATTTGTTTATTTAATTGATCACATGTGCACTCCCTCAAAATAAATCGCTACATCCAGTTTGGTGAGATCTGTGAAATGAATGAATGTATGGTCGTCTGCTAACCGCAGATAGTGAATGTGAATATATGATCATCTTTGAGACGATCCTTTGGCCACCTTTGGTGGGACAAAAGAGATGAAATTTACCTGAGCTTTGAGCTCCTGAAATGTGGCTGACCAATACAGTAGCATGGTCTTCCCCCACCTCGACAGAGGTGCGAGATGACCGGAAGAACGGCCATGTTTCAGCACTCCGCCGCTGGATCTTGTGCTGTTAAGACCTGTCTTGGGTGTGCTCCGTAAAGACAAAAGAGTGGAGACATGGTATACATGTGGAATATTTATGAGTAGTTTGAAATAATAATTTCTCTATTTCAGAAACTTTTGTAGGGAGAATTAAATGTCAGGAAGGTAATTTTAATGGGATCGTAGTAATCTTCGGAAGTGACCAACGGTCACAATGAGACCACGTGTAGCAATAAGTTGAATACTTCGGTGTGCTTAAGTTAAGCTGAATTACTAGCGTGTGTACAATAAGTTGAAATATTTAAGAAATAGCGTGTGTACCATAAGTTGAAATATTTAAGAAATGGCGTGTGCTGGAGTTGAAATTAGAGACGAGTACTTCCACGTGGTGAGTACTGTGTGAGTCTCAATCTGTGTGTGAGACAAAGGATTAAGAGAAGTACTCGTCCATGGTATCAGTTGAGGACTCGCGTGTGTGATGAATATGTTCCTAATATTACTTTGCGTGATATTATTCCGTGTGACGCTAGATTCAAACTCTGAGAGAGAAGCAAGGTGAGTCGGCCGTCTATCCAGCATTACCACTTGGCTTGCATCGCACAGGAAGACGTGCATATATCTCCAGAGTTCATAGTAGGAAAGTAGAATTACAAAGTGGGGCAGTGTCGTGTGAAACTGGGATAAATACTAATTGAAATGGGAAAGCTGAAAGTGATAGTGTTGTGACTATTTATTGTGTAGTATTTTATATTGTAGTGTGGTGTATGTCATGTAATTTAGGTATGTGTGGTTTGCATGGGAGAGTAGCGAGGTAGTTTCAAAAGATTAGTGGGTTATGCGGGTTCCTTTTGTACTGCTTGGTCTGGAGGAAAGTGTCGTGATGATGATTGTGAGAGTCGAAGTGTGAGATATAATAAAAGATCCACCATCCTATCCAGAAAGTGCACTGTAGCGTTAAATAATTACGAGACCATAATATAGAGATTCACCAATGTAAAGCAATGCCCACTGGGCGGAATTTCTCATGTGTTATTGTTGTAGGTTATAGAATTTGTGTGTTTAGGTTAGAGAATTTATCGGAATAAATAAGATAGTTAAAAGAAAAAGATTGGTGGCCTTTTCCTTCGAATTGTACGTTGTCATGATATCCAGAATTTATAATGTGCGCGCCATTGATATTCAGTGCGATGGCCACATGTTGATAAAAGCCGTCAAGTAAAAGACAAAAAGAAAATGCGGCATTGCCAGTGCGTAGTGAACAGTCGAGTAGTGGTGGCAATTGCTTAAGTGATGATAGTTAATTAGGTACGACATGATGTCTTAGATGAACTATATTACGTAACCAATATGTAACTTGTGGTATATTTCATTGTTTTTCTTCTCAGTTTTATTTCTCTGTAGGTTTGATGTATATTATAGAGTAATGGTATGGAGCCTGACATTCTACATGTAACTAGTGTACGCAATGTTTTTCTTTTGTAGATTTTGTTTTGTATTTAGACTTTGCTGTGTAAAGATTTTTACCCCGCAATTTATGAATGTCAGATTACTTGCTCTGTGCTTGGACGGTGAGCTATTTAAAATTTCATGAGTACAATTAGTTTTTTTTTTATTTGCCATAGAATTAGTGAAGTTTGGATTAATCATAAAAGTAACGAAGATCCCAGTAACTAAGCAAATTTTTATATCAACATTATTTTTTATTTGGATGATGTAATGTTTTATTTGTCATGTGGATTGTTGTAAATTTGTATGTGTACGTTACTCCGGATTGTGGAGAGTACAATAATGCAACAACGGTGTCAATAATTTGATAAAGTAACATCATTTGGTCGTCTATTTGAGGTCACCAGGGGCTAAGGTCTCCTCCTGGTTATTTTGATGACTTGCTACGTTTGTTCTAATACTGCTTTCTTAAAAAAATGTTCGGAACTACCCTCGCATTGCAAGGATAGTACCGTGCCATTTTTTTCTGCATGGGTAGCCGGTGGTGATAGGGTGCAGTACCGCCCAACATTGAAAATAGGTACAACATACTTCATTATTTTTGTCAGAACTACACATTTTTTTTGTAAAATAACTCAATTCCAATTAATACAGCGAAGCCAGATACCAGTGTGGGAAAGAATGACAATTTGTTTATTTAATTGATCACATGTGCACTCCCTCAAAATAAATCGCTACATCCAGTTTGGTGAGATCTGTGAAATGAATGAATGTATGGTCGTCTGCTAACCGCAGATAGTGAATGTGAATATATGATCATCTTTGAGACGATCCTTTGGCCACCTTTGGTGGGACAAAAGAGATGAAATTTACCTGAGCTTTGAGCTCCTGAAATGTGGCTGACCAATACAGTAGCATGGTCTTCCCCCACCTCGACAGAGGTGCGAGATGACCGGAAGAACGGCCATGTTTCAGCACTCCGCCGCTGGATCTTGTGCTGTTAAGACCTGTCTTGGGTGTGCTCCGTAAAGACAAAAGAGTGGAGACATGGTATACATGTGGAATATTTATGAGTAGTTTGAAATAATAATTTCTCTATTTCAGAAACTTTTGTAGGGAGAATTAAATGTCAGGAAGGTAATTTTAATGGGATCGTAGTAATCTTCGGAAGTGACCAACGGTCACAATGAGACCACGTGTAGCAATAAGTTGAATACTTCGGTGTGCTTAAGTTAAGCTGAATTACTAGCGTGTGTACAATAAGTTGAAATATTTAAGAAATAGCGTGTGTACCATAAGTTGAAATATTTAAGAAATGGCGTGTGCTGGACTTGAAATTAGAGACGAGTACTTCCACGTGGTGAGTACTGTGTGAGTCTCAATCTGTGTGTGAGACAAAGGATTAAGAGAAGTACTCGTCCATGGTATCAGTTGAGGACTCGCGTGTGTGATGAATATGTTCCTAATATTACTTTGCGTGATATTATTCCGTGTGACGCTAGATTCAAACTCTGAGAGAGAAGCAAGGTGAGTCGGCCGTCTATCCAGCATTACCACTTGGCTTGCATCGCACAGGAAGACGTGCATATATCTCCAGAGTTCATAGTAGGAAAGTAGAATTACAAAGTGGGGCAGTGTCGTGTGAAACTGGGATAAATACTAATTGAAATGGGAAAGCTGAAAGTGATAGTGTTGTGACTATTTATTGTGTAGTATTTTATATTGTAGTGTGGTGTATGTCATGTAATTTAGGTATGTGTGGTTTGCATGGGAGAGTAGCGAGGTAGTTTCAAAAGATTAGTGGGTTATGCGGGTTCCTTTTGTACTGCTTGGTCTGGAGGAAAGTGTCATGATGATGATTGTGAGAGTCGAAGTGTGAGATATAATAAAAGATCCACCATACTATCCAGAAAGTGCACTGTAGCGTTAAATAATTACGAGACCATAATATAGAGATTCACCAATGTAAAGCCGTGCCCACTGGGCGGAATTTCTCATGTGTTATTGTTGTAGGTTATAGAATTTGTGTGTTTAGGTTAGAGAATTTATCGGAATAAATAAGATAGTTAAAAGAAAAAGATTGGTGGCCTTTTCCTTCGAATTGTACGTTGTCATGATATCCAGAATTTATAATGTGTGCGCCATTGATATTCAGTGCGATGGCCACATGTTGATAAAAGCCGTCAAGTAAAAGACAAAAAGAAAATGCGGCATTGCCAGTGCGTAGTGAACAGTCGAGTAGTGGTGGCAATTGCTTAAGTGATGATAGTTAATTAGGTACGACATGATGTCTTAGATGAACTATATTACGTAACCAATATGTAACTTGTGGTATATTTCATTGTTTTTCTTCTCAGGTTTATTTCTCTGTAGGTTTGATGTATATTTTAGAGTAATGGTATGGAGCCTGACATTCTACATGTAACTAGTGTACGCAATGTTTTTCTTTTGTTGATTTTGTTTTGTATTTAGACTTTGCTGTGTAAAGGTTTTTACCCCGCAATTTATGAATGTCAGATTACTTGCTCTGTGCTTGGACGGTGAGCTATTTAAAATTTCATGAGTACAATTAGTTTTTTTTTATTTGCCATAGAATTAGTGAAGTTTGGATTAATCATAAAAGTAACGAAGATCCCAGTAACTAAGCAAATTTTTATATCAACATTATTTTTTATTTGGATGATGTAATGTTTTATTTGTCATGTGGATTGTTGTAAATTTGTATGTGTACGTTACTCCGGATTGTGGAGAGTACAATAATGCAACAACGGTGTCAATAATTTGATAAAGTAACATCATTTGGTCGTCTATTTGAGGTCACCAGGGGCTAAGGTCTCCTCCTGGTTATTTTGATGACTTGCTACGTTTGTTCTAATACAGCTTTCTTAAAAAAATGTTCGGAACTACCCTCGCATTGCAAGGATAGTACCGTGCCATTTTTTTCTGCATGGGTAGCCGGTGGTGAAAGGGTACAGTACCGCCCAACATTGAAAATAGGTACAACATACTTCATTATTTTTGTCAGAACTACACATTTTTTTTGTAAAATAACTCAATTCCAATTAATACAGCGAAGCCAGATACCAGTGTGGGAAAGAATGACAATTTGTTTATTTAATTGATCACATGTGCACTCCCTCAAAATAAATCGCTACATCCAGTTTGGTGAGATCTGTGAAATGAATGAATGTATGGTCGTCTGCTAACCGCAGATAGTGAATGTGAATATATGATCATCTTTGAGACGATCCTTTGGCCACCTTTGGTGGGACAAAAGAGATGAAATTTACCTGAGCTTTGAGCTCCTGAAATGTGGCTGACCAATACAGTAGCATGGTCTTCCCCCACCTCGACAGAGGTGCGAGATGACCGGAAGAACGGCCATGTTTCAGCACTCCGCCACTGGATCTTGTGCTGTTAAGACCTGTCTTGGGCGTGTTCCGTAAAGACAAAAGAGTGGAGACATGGTATACATGTGGAATATTTATGAGTAGTTTGAAATAATAATTTCTCTATTTCAGAAACTTTTGTAGGGAGAATTAAATGTCAGGCAGGTAATATTAATGGGATCGTAGTAATCTTTGGAAGTGACCAACGGTCACAATGAGACCACGTGTAGCAATGCTTAAGTTAAGCTGAATTACTAGCGAGTGTACAATAAGTTGAAATATTTAAGAAATAGCGTGTGTACCATAAGTTGAAATATTTCAGAAATGGCGTGTGCTGGACTTGAAATTAGAGACGAGTACTTCCACGTGGTGAGTACTGTGTGAGTCTCAATCTGTGTGTGAGACAAAGGATTAAGAGAAGTACTCGTCCATGGTATCAGTTGAGGACTCGCGTGTGTGATGAATATGTTCTTAATATTACTTTGCGTGATATGATTCCGTGTGACGCTAGATTCAAACTCTGAGAGAGAAGCAAGGTGAGTCGGCCGTCTATCCAGCATTGCCACTTGGCTTGCATCGCACAGGAAGACGTGCATATATCTCCAGAGTTTATAGTAGAAAAGTAGAATTACAAAGTGGGGCAGTGTCGTGTGAAACTGGGATAAATACTAATTGAAGTGGGAAAGCTGAAAGTGATAGTGTTGTGACTATTTATTGTGTAGTATTTTATATTGTAGTGTGGTGTATGTCACGTAATTTAGGTATGTGTGGGTTGCATGGGAGAGTAGCGAGGTAGTTTCAAAAGATTAGTGGGTTATGCGGGTTCCTTTTGTACTGCTTGGTCTGGAGGAAAGTGTCGTGATGATGATTGTGAGAGTCGAAGTGTGAGATATAATAAGAGATCCACCATCCTATCCAGAAAGTGCACTGTAGCGTTAAATAATTACGAGACCATAATATAGAGATTCACCAATGTAAAGCAATGCCCACTGGGCGGAATTTCTCATGTGTTGTTGTGGTAGGTTTTAGAATTTGTGTGTTTAGGTTATAGAATTTATCGGAATAAATAAGATAGTTAAAAGAAAAAGATTGGTGGCCTTTTCCTTCGAATTGTACGTTGTCATGATATCCAGAATTTATAATGTGTGCGCCATTGATATTCAGTGCGATGGCCACATGTTGATAAAAGCCGTCAAATAAAAGACAAAAAGAAAATGTGGTATTGCCAGTGCGTAGTGAACAGTCAGAGTTCTGTAAGTTACTGATAGTCAGAAGTGCGTTTCCGTTGCGTATTATTCATACAGGAGGATAATTTGTAACTTAGTTGTGAGTACGAGAGTTCATGTTACTCGATAAATAAGAATGAATCCACTCGCTTGGCAGACCACTCATCTTGCAGGCCTGACTGCTTGATGCCACAGTATGAGCAAGGCATGTGGGTGCCTCTCAAAGCTTGTTGGCATTGTCAGCCATTAGGTACGCAATCTATTGTAAGCTCTTCTTTTTGTGATTTATGTCAGGGATTGAAAACCCATGACGTCAATATCACACACGAATCTTCTTTATTGGGATGGATTACTAGTTTCGGGCCGGCCGTTGTGGCCGAGCGGTTCTAGGCGCTTCAGTCCGGCACGGCGCTGCTGATATGGTGGCAGGTTCGAATCCTTCCTGGGGCATGGATGTGTGTGATGTTCTTAGGTTAGTTAGGTTTAAGTAGTTCTAAGTCTAGGGGACTGATGGCCTCAGATGTTAAGTGCCATAATGCTTAGAGCCATTTGGACTAGTTTCGACTAGCAATCTAGCCATCTTCAGATGTAATATATAAAACAGGTTTTTTTCTCTCTTAGTAACATATAACAGCTCAACATATGTACATAATGTTGTAGCAGTGTTCAGGAGTATAGACACGAATTAATTACAGAATACATACCATTAAAATTCTTGATTGGTGTTGGTGCCATTACGGCTTCACACATCGTTAAAATCTTTCTGAAAATGAGAACATCCATACATGATATAGTTAATTTATCGTTCGTGAACAGTGTAGCTGGACGATGGACATAAAAATGGAAATATACATTAATATAGAGAAGAGACAGTGAAAATAAAAGAACAGTATTTGCATAAGGAATTCTCAACTAAAATGACGAAACGTATAAGGTATCGTCTTACCAAAGACGTTATGCAGTTAAGACATAGTAACTGACACCGTCAGCAATTACACCATCTCGTAATATAAATCGGCATATACCTATATGTTGCTGTAACGCAGTGTATGTGAATAGTATGGCAACTGACGCCGGTAGAAATATTTAAAGAACTCAACACTCGGTATATACATAGTATACACACGTGTGGCCGGTACTGTAGCCGAATGGGGACGGCCACTAGGTTCTGACATGTTGCTTAAGGCGAAGATCGCTCGATTGCTTTAGCAGCCGGCTGTATAACTTACATAAAATCGGCATGTTTTAATAACATTTTAAGGAAACAAGAAGCAAATGTATTTAAAATTAAATAGTTGACATCAGTACAGCTCGTCTTGTATTAAACCAACGGGACTTTAAAGACAATAACGAGCATGTTAGGAATCTGCTGTCGTTATATAAACAATGTAATGTAATTTTATGTATAGCTTACGTACTGCTACTTTACAATGGATTGTAGGGCTTAGACACTGTCTCAGAATATTTCTAGCTTTGTTGCATGTCTGTATAATGAACGCCGCCAGTACATAACGCTATTGGCCCAATCGAGGCGGAACTAATGACAATTTTCTACATCTAAATCTACATTCATACTCCGCAAGCCACCTGACGGTGTGTGGCGGAGGGTACCTTGAGTACCTCCATCGGTTCTCCCTTCTATTCCAGTCTCGTATTGTTCGTGGAAGGAAAGACTGTCGGTATGCCTCATTATAGGCTCTAATCTCTCTGATTTTATCCTCATGGTCTCTTCGCGAGATATACGTAGGAGGGAGCAATATGCTGCTTGACTCCTCGGTGAAGGTATGTTCTCGAAAGTTCAACAAAAGCCCGTACCGAGCTACTTAGCGTCTCTCCTGAAGA
The DNA here is from genome assembly GCF_021461385.2 of Schistocerca piceifrons. Lineage (NCBI taxonomy): Eukaryota > Metazoa > Arthropoda > Insecta > Orthoptera > Acrididae > Schistocerca > Schistocerca piceifrons. The sequence goes on from NC_060138.1 coordinate 1,194,427,377, forward strand.
GTCTTCCGCTGGAGTTTATCTATCATCTCCGTAGCGCTTTCACGAATACTAAATGATCCAGTAACAAAGCGCACTGCTCTCCGTTGGATCTTCTCTATCTCTTCTATCAACCCTATCTGGTACGGATCCCACACCGCTGAGCAGTATTCAAGCAGTGGGCGAACAAGTGTGCTGTAACCTACTTCCTTTGTTTTCGGACTGCATTTCCTTAGGATTCTTCCAATGAATCTCAGTATGGCATCTGCTTTACCGACGATGAATTTTATATGGCGATTTCATTTTAAATCACTCCTAATGCCTGCTCCAAGATAATTTATGGAATTAACTGCTTCCAATTGCTGACCTGCTACATTGTAGCTAAATGGTAAAGGATCTTTCTTTCTGCGCATTCGCAGCACATTACACTAGTCTACATTGAGATTCAATTGCCATTCCCTGCACCATGTGTCAATTCATTGCAGATCCTCCTGCATTTCAGTACAATTTTCCATTGTTACAACCTCTCGATATACTACAGGAGCATCCGCAAAAAGCGTTAGTGAACTTCCGATATTATCCACAAGGTCATATATATATATTGTGAATAGCAACAGTCCTACGACATTCCCCTGCGGCACACCTGAAATCACCGTTATTTCGGAAGACTTCTCTCCATTGAGAATGACATGCTGCGTTCTGTTATCTAGGAACTCTTCAATGCAATCACACAATTGGCCTGTTAGTCTATATGCTCTTACTTTGTTCATTAAGCGACTGTGGGGAAGTGTATTAAACGCCTTGTGGAAGTCAAGAAACACGGCATCTAACCTGGAACCCGTGCGTATGGGCCTCTGAGTCTTGTGGACAAATAGCGCGAGCTGGGTTTCACACGATCGTCTTTTTCGAAACCCATGGTGATTCCTACAGAGTAGATTTCTAGTTTCCAGAAAAGTCATTGTAGTCGAACATAATGCGTGTTTCAAAATTCTAGAACTGATCGACGTTAGAGATATAGGTCTATAGTCATGTCATTGTGACGGTAATAGGTAATAACGCCGGCCGTGGTGGCCGAGCGGTTCTAGGCGCTACAGTCTGGAACCGCGCGACCGCTACGGTCGCAGGTCGAATCCTACCTAGGACATGATGCGTGTGACGTCCTTAGGTTAGTTAGGTTTAAGTAGTTCTAGCGGACTGATGACCTCAGCAGTTAAGTTCCATAGTGCTCAGAGCCATTTGAGCCATTTTTTAGGTAATAACAGCAGATTATACACACAATGGATGAGTGTGACGTCTTTAAGGTAGTTAGGTTTAAGTAGTTCTAAGTTCTGGCGGACTGATGACCTCAGCAGTTAAGTCCCATAGTGTTCAGAGCCATTTGAGCCATTTTTTAGGTAATAACAGCAGATTATACACACAATTATTAAACTGAAAAGAATGTAAAGTGTGTGACTAATACTGCTTCTCTACTGAGAAAACAGTACTCCACGCCTGCTCCTGTAATGGCGAGCCCGTGTCTCTTTTTTGTCTATTGGGCGATTCCGCATTACATCGCGGTGCCCGAAATCGTTGTTACATGATGTCCACTTGCGTCAGATTTTCCATCCGTCTGTAAACAGTGCGTGTCAGTATTATACAGTCATGAATTATTAAAGTTACAGTGCGAGAGTTGTGAAACTTCATTTCGCTTTCGATAAAGGTGTGAAAGGATTGTACAGTAGTGAAACGGTGACGACGGAGGTAAAGCAGTCGGTGCAGTGGCGACGCGCCGGCGAGAATCCGCTGCGACCGTGTGCTGGCCCGGACGCGCGGTCGGACGTATTTAAAGCGGCAGGTCGCGGGGCGCTGCCGGTGCCTGCGCTTTAATAATAACAAAAAAGAAAAAAAAAAAAAAACACACGCAGGCGCCGGCGGCGACACCGCGGCTGAGTGGCGTGTTAAATCGCGCGGAGAGCTCTTTATAAAATTATCGTGTCCGGGCGCCGGGCAGATCAATCTGTGCGCGCCTAACAACCTGCCGACGAGCGGGCGGCCGCGCCTGGCGCGGCGATCCGCGCACACACACAGCCGCGATCGCTTATCTGGCCGGCAGCCGCCTCCGCCGCCGCCGCCGCCGCCGCCTCCGCTGCTGACCGCGTGGGAACCTGTCCGCCCCCGAGTGCCGCCTCTCTGCCCGCGGCAGCCCCTCCGTCGTCCTGACAGCTCATCTGCAAGGCAGACCGGGACATACTGAACAGGTCACGCTAGTCGATCCGATCTCGTGTCACCAACATCGATGAGTGAACAAAGCTCCAGGGTCAGGCGGAATCCCTATCTGATTGAGTTAGCCTCTGTTTTAACTGTAATCTACCGTAGATCCCTCAAAGAAAAAACTGTTCCGCACAGAAGAACGCGTTGGTGATACCCGTTGAAAGTAATCTCTTGTGCAAGTTATATAGATTTAGAAAAGATTGCTGTATGGTGTGGCAGGTGGCAGTTGACGCTAAATAACGAAAAGTGTGAGGTGATCCACATGAGTTCCAAAAGAAATCCGTTGGAATTCGATCAGTCGACAAATAGTACAATTCTCAAGGCTGTCAATTCAACTAAGTACCTCAGTGTTAAAATTACGAACAACTTTAGTTGGAAAGACCACATAGATAATATTGTGGGGAAGGCGAGCCAAAGGTTGCGTTTCATTGGCAGGACACCTAGAAGATGCAACAAGTCCACTAAAGAGACAGCTTACACTACACTCGTTCGTCCTCTGTTAGAATATTGCTGCGCAGTGTGGGATCCTTACCAGGCGGGATTGACGGAGGACATCGAAAGGGTGCAAAAAAGGGCAGCTCGTTTTGTATTATCACGTAATAGGGGAGAGAGTGTGGTAGATATGATACGCGAGTTGGGATGGAAGTCATTAAAGCAAAGACGTTTTTCGTCGCGGCGAGATCTATTTACGAAATTTCAGTCACCAACTTTCTCTTCCGAATGCGAGAATATTTTGTTGAGCCCAACCTACATAGGTAGGAATGATCGTCAAAATAAAATAAGAGAAATCAGAGCTCGAACAGAAAGGTTTAGGTGTTCGATTTTCCAGCGCGCTGTTCGGGAGTGGAATGGTAGAGAGATAGTATGATTGTGGTTCGATGAACCCTCTGCCAAGCACTTAAATGTGAATTGCAGAGTAGTCATGTAGATGTAGATGTAGATGTAGGTCGACACTGCGTTTTCTGAGTGTTATAGACAGAAGTTACTGACTGAGCCGTGCGTGGCTCGTGTTCCCGCCATCATGTATTTTACACCCTGATTTTAACATACTTCCAGCTCACTACGTTAAGTTAAATTACTACTATCACTGTCACTGAGTTGCCGCTTTGCCTGACCGTGAGCGGTGTTAGCAGCGCGTATCGATGTACCCCCTCTCGTAGTATCTTTGCTCGACTGCTGTCACTTCCCGGTCGTTGTCTGTCAAAATGGCTCAAATGGCTCTGAGCACTTTAGACTTAACTTCTGAGGTTATCAGTGCCCAAGAACTAAGAACTACTTAAACCTAACTAGCCTGAGGACATCACACACATCCATGCCCGAGACAGGATTCGAACCTGCGACCGTAGCGGTCGCGCGGATCCAGACTGTAGGGCCTAGAACCGCTCGGCCACTCCAGCCGGCCGTTGTCTGTTGAAAGCCAATTTGGATACGGAGTTCGGGTTGCGAGTTTGGGCTGCCAGTCAGTTGGAACGCGTCGGGAGCACAGTCCGGAGCTGCTAGTTGGGGAGCTGCAATGCAGCACTAAAGTGCGCGTCATTTATGTTGGCGGCCGAGTTTAGGTTCGTTCTGCGCATCTGACGTCACAAAACACAGTCAGCCAATGAACAGAGAACGACGTTGCCAGATCTCGACTGCAGTGCATAGCATGGACGAGTGTCTTCAGTTTTAGAAACGTTCAGTCATAAATAAAGTAATAGAACAAAAGCAATGTCTTGATAGCAGACTTTCTTTTATAGAAAGTTTGGAAAAAGCGTTCTTTATACCAATTGCTTCATATTCTATTAATTAATTAAATGAAACAAGCAATAAGACTCCTAATTCAGGTGATAGCAAGGAAAGGTGTTTGTATCAATCTCACGAACCGCTTTTCCGCACTAAAGAAGAGCGGTAATTGTTTATTTCCTATTGTACTTCGACGAAGCGTGAGTAATTCATAGTCATACCAAAAGTGTTTGTCAGTATTTTGCATGACCTGTTAGAGTGCTCACTGCGTTCTGTAGGCAGGCGATCTGCGTTAGCGGAATGGTTAAGGTGTTGGGCTTCTATGTGAAATGTTCAGAGTTCAAACCTTGTGCGGTGCTTAATATTTTAATTATTTAAAAACAATGTCGAAGTGCCTTACTTCATGAATTATATTCGTTTGAATGCAATTTTTTGAAATTTCTAGTGCTTGGTCTCTTCATTAACCCTTTCGCTGCTGCAGGCACGTGCTCCCCGCATTCCGCGCTGTGCGCGATTTTGTCATCAGTGCACTGCTCGCCTGAGCAGACAAATGGTGTTCCCACTGCTTTGACACACTTATCATTCGATTTCACAAAAAACTATTTGGCCCAAAAATTTGATTTTTACACGTCTTCTTGTCTGATATCTTCCCCCCATAAATGACTTAATTTTGTTTCGATGTTCAACGCAGTTATTATGCAGCATTAAATGTAGTAAACCATTGCACGGAATTTTGAAGAGTTTGCAGAGGTAGAAGTCCATAGGGTATACATTCCGTATGGTCGATTTTAATTGCCACAATGTTTAGAATGAAATGTGGACAAGATACCTAAATTTCATATAAAATTTACTATATAACAATATCTCATTTAAGTACCACATAGTTGTCGTATGTAATATTGAGAAATATTCCGTCTTTCGTGACTGTAATAAAAGTTTTATTTACACCGGTAGCATTTGGCTTTATTTTAAAGCACTTCAATCAATGAAAGGTATGGCACATACACAATGGTACTCATGTTATCTTTCTTGTTTTTGTTCCACAGTCGCAGTTCTACCAATGGTACTGAAATATATTCCTCTTCTGCAACTGTAATAAGCGGCTTATTTAGACCAGACGCGTTTCTCTCTTTTGAAGCATCTTCAGTGAACAGTATTTTGTCTCCTCCATTGCCATGTCACCTTTCGTAGTTTCGTGCTGCGGTAACACAATATTCAACGTTTGTGTTGGCTGATCAGTGTTTTAGCAAATAAATGATGTTTGTGTGTGCCACACACAAAAATTATATTTGACATAGCTGAGAGCACTTCACTGATAGACGGTATATTCAAGTCTTAATGTTTTTGTAAGTCCACAGTTTTGTTTAATGTATTTTGTCTACTTCCTTTTGATTCACTGAAGTGCTTTAAAATAAAGCCAAACGTGCTGAGTGTAAATAAAACTTTTGTTACAGTCGCAAAAGACGGAATATTTCTCAATATTACATACGACACCTATGTGGTACTTAAATAAGATATTGTTATACAGTAAATTTTATATGAAATTTAAGTATCTTGTCCACATTTCGTTCTCAACATTGTGGCAACTAAAATCGATCATACGGAAATATACGCTATGGACTTCTACCTCTGCAAACTCTTCAAAATTTCGTGCAATGGTTTACTACATTTAATGCTGCATAATAACTGCGTTGAACATCGAAACAAAATTAAGTCATTTATGTGGGGAAGGTATCAGTCAAGAAGACATGTAAAAATCTAATTTTTGTGCCAAATAGTTTTTGTGGAATGGAATGATAAGTGTGTCAAAGCAGTGGGAACACCATGTGTCTGCACAGGCGAGCAGTGCAGTGACAAAATCGCGCACAGCGCGGAATGCAGGGAGCACGTCTTTGTAACAGCGAAAGGTTTAATGCGGCCGTGGTGGCTTTGCTTCATGACCTGCGCACTCCCCCCTAAACGTAAGCTTGCGAACTAGCTATACTATGGCGCTGCTTCTATTGGCGCGTGCGTCGTGTGCAACTGGCAACGCAGCAGTCTCCCGCGTCTGGGCGGGCATGCGCGAGCCGCCAAGATAAAAGAATTGAACTATAGTGCAGTCGGATTGGAGCAGCAGTCAGGTCTGCGTCGACGTGGCTCGCCCGACCATTGCCGCCACGCGTCACTTGAGCCGGGCGGCGGTCTTCAACCAAGTGTTTGTCAGGTTGTGTGTGTAGTTGGCGTTATTTTCACTGACGACTATTTTAGATGTTGTCGGCATTCTGCGGGAGTCGGTGGGTTGCTGCGTATCAGGGAAGTTATCTCTGTGCGGTGCAGTCGGCTGGGTCCGTTGCCGGCCCCTGCACAGTGTCGGAGCGTATGTGGAGCTGTCCGATCGCTACCAGCTTCGTCGTTCACCGACCCAGGGGGTCAAAGTTGAGTAGTGGTTTGAACTACCCAAGTCACGTCCATTCATGTAGTGTGGTTCGTTTCGGTGGTTCGCTGTTGGGAAGGTTTCCCTGACAGCAACGTCGAGTGTTTGTATTGCTGAAATTTAGCCGCCACGCGGTGGAAATTAACTATATTGGTTGACTACAATTCAAGTGCACCAGCGGAATTTTCTGCCTTGTGGCCGTTAGTGTTACGGTTACCTGCCCTGGCCGCTAACGTAATTTCGGGCAGTGTCCTTTCCTCACCTGTTGTCACTGTCCAACACGGTGCGTAGTTTTGACAACTTAATACATATACATATTTGATTGTGGATAATCTCGCCCGTAACATTTTGCGCTTGAATTCTCAGACCGATCACCCTGGAGGCTTCTGAATGCCGTTTTCTTTATTGCCCCTCTCATCGGTGTTTAATTGTCTGTTTATAATCTATCATAGCCAATGATTTAAAAATTCCTTCCTTTTACTGGATTTTATGTATTGGAAATTCAATTGTGGGCCTTCAGCCACTCAACTCCTTAGTCTAAAAAGACATTGCGGCCTTCTGCCTTTGAAAGGTTATGGTAATTTATTTTAAAATCTTGAAAATGAGGGCCACCATCCGTTTGTTTGCATCTTGTTTATGTTTGTCTATTCACCCTTGCCTTGCGGCTCTCAGCCTCACTTGAGATTTATCTTCTTGCTTTAAGATTTGTTGTTTGGAGGACTTCAGGCGTGAAATAATTGCCTTTCTGAAACTCGTAGTTCTAAAGGTACGGCTACGTGCTGTTTTTTTTAAAGGTGTTATTAAATTACGATAAATTACAATTTTGAGTGAACCTGACCGACAGTTTATTTGGCCCTGTCCACAACCCTAATCACCTGTTCTGCCCAGCAGGTATAGCGGCCGTTTCACTGTCGCCTTTTTGTTTCTTACATCATTATTAGCGTTTTTCTACATAAATGTGCTAGATTTTTCGTATACAGCACTTTCACTGTCACGAAACGTGGAATAGCGATATTGACATATACAGATGGCTATAGTATCGCGTTCTCAAGGTATACCGGGGCAGTGCACTGGTAGAGGTGTCATTTGTACTCAGGTGAAACGTAAAAGATTTACAGCTGCACGATGGCAATTAACAGACTCTGAAGGCGCTAGGGTAGTTGGAACTAGACGCAGCAGCGGCATCAGGCGCGGCGGACTACGTAGTATTCAATGGAGGGTACTCGAAGGGTACACTGTGCTGCAGTCTAAAGTTGGCCTGTCACCTCATAAAAGTGTCATTTGTGATGACAGGACTGAAACTCTCTTGTACTCATGCTATTCATTTGTTGAGAGAGAGGGGCATCGCGACTTTGATGGAGTGATGGTAGTGGTGGTGGTAAGTTCCTGTGGGACCAAACTGCTGAGGCCATCGGTCCCTAGGCTTAAACACTACTTAATCTAACTTAAGCTAACTTACGCTAAGGACAACACACACACACATGCCCGACGGAGGACTCGAACCTCCAACGGCGGGATCTGATTGAGTGAGAGAAAGACAATGAGACAGGTTGTAAATGTTACACAGCAATATGACCCTTTTATTACAGTGTAAGAAATTGTCTGTCTGTCTGTCTCTCTCTCTCTCTCTCTCTCTCGGTGTGTGTGTGTGTGTGTGTGTGTGTGTGTGTGTGTGTGTGTGTGTGTGTGTCTGTGTCTGTGTGTCGTGTCGTGTCGTGTCGTGCAAATATTTATTTGTTTATGCATACCACGTGTGTGAGGAATGTGTACTGTGTACAGTGCGTCAACAAAAACAGCACTCCACCATACGCACCGACAAAAATAAATTGTATGTCAGAAATTTGCATATACCGTCTTTCCACATCATATGAATACAATTTTTTTTAAAGTTTCATCTACTGCTAGCCGTCCAAGTGCAGATGTAAGTATACACATAATTCACAGTCCATCAGAACTGTTGTTGTATGACAAGCATGTAATTGCTACTACTAGGACTGCTGTAGTGTAAGAATAAAAGTGTCTCCACTTTAATTTTTAACGTAGATTCGTATATCTGAAAACAGTAAATGTTTCAACCACTGAATTTTTTTTTGTTACTGTGTACAAAAAAGTATCTAGGCGTTGAATATTACAACGAAACTGTACCTCAAGAACAAAATTGTGTTTCGAGAATCAAATTTCACCTGTGACAACTGAATAAATGAAAAAATTCGTTACCGTACATCTTTATTGTTATTTACAAAAAAACTATTCCAGTTGAATATACATTGAAGCGCTAGAGAAACGGGTATAGGCATACGTATTCATATACAGTGATATGTAAACAGGCAGAATACGGCGCTGCGTTCGGCAGCGCCTGGATAAGACAAGTGTCTGGCGCAGTTGTTAGATCGGTTACTGCCGCAACAATGGCAGGTTATCAACATTAAAGTGAGTTTGAACGTGGTGTAACAGTCGGCGCAAAGCGATGGGACACAGCATCTCCAAGGTAGCTATGAACTGGGGATTATGGGGTACGACCATACCACAAGTGTACCGGGAATATCAGGAATCCGGTAAAAAAATCTCCGCGGTCGTTGCTGCCTGAAAAAGAACCTGCGAGGACGGGACCAACGACGACTGAAGAGAATCGTTCAACGTGACGGAATTGCAACCCTTCCACAAACTGCTGCAGATTTCAGTTCTGGGCCATCAACAAGTGTCAGCGTGCGAACCATTCAACGAAACATCATCGATATGGCCTGTCGGAGCCGAAGGCCCACTCGTGTACCCTTGACGACTGCACGACACGAAGCTTTGCGCCTCGCCTGGGCCTGTCAACACAGACATTGGTCTGTTGATGACTGGAAACATGTTGCCTGGTCGGACGAGTCTCTTTTAAAATTGTATCGAGAGGATGGACGTGTATGGGTATGGAGACAACCTCATGAATCCATGGACCATGCATGTCAGCAGGGGACTATTCAAGCTGGTGGAGGATCTGTAATGGGCGTGTGCAATTGGAGTGATATGGGACCCCTGATACGTCTAGATACGGCTCTGACAGGTGACACGTATGTAAGCATCCTGCCTGAACACCTGCATTCATTAATGTCTATTGTGCATTCCCACGAGCTTGGGCAATTCCAGCAGGACAGTGCGACACCCCACAAGTCCAGAATTGCTACAGAGTGGCTCCAGAAATACTCCTCTGATTCTTAACACTTCCGCTGGCCACCAGACTCGCTAGACATGAACATTTTGACCATATCTGGGATGCCTTGCAACTTGCTGTTCAGAAGAGATTTCACCCCCTCGTAGTCTTAAAGACTAATGGAGATCCCTGTAGGATTCATGGTGTCAGTTAGATCCAGCATTACCTCAGACATTAGTCGAGTCCATGTCATGTCGTGTTGCGGCATTTCTGCGTGCTCGCGTTTGCTGGACTGCTGTTGAAATTGCTCGTCAATATTTTATAAAGTTACTTATTTTAAAGTTTATTTGTGTTAATATTTGCTGTAAAAGTGACTTATTGGTGGATTTTCATTAACCTCAGTCTTTCTTCCTGTGTTATTGATTCGAGTGGTCTGTTATTCGTGAGCGTTCTTAGAGTTCTAGTAACTATTCACCAACCTGCAGTCTTCTATAGTTGTTGTCCCCTGCGCACGTAGGTCGTAAATCCGTAATCTTGAGGCAGTAAGAAACTCTTAGCGAGGAACTGTTATTGTTTGTTTAAACGCGATGCCACTCGCTTTTTGTTGGCAGAACGAGAAACTGCACAAGTGCATTCCACTTTAGAGTCATAAATAACTTATATTCTTCAACATATCAATGAAATGCTTATTTCCGTAATTAGTATCACACTGCCCTCAACTATATGTCCATTATAAAGTCTTAAATAACACCGACCGCTGCAGACTACATGTCTGTCTTCCGACACTGCCCAACCAACTTTATTAACAAACCATAGGTTACTAATAAAGATGACTAACACCGACCGCGGCAGAGAGCGTGTCTGTCCTCCGATACTGTCGAACGAGCTCTGATGTTACAGGCGAACCACTTTGCCCGCCATCCAAGTTACGCGCGATCCGAAGATCACCGACGTGCTTCGTCTGCGTAGTCTTTTAGCTGTTGTTTATTATTCTGCTGGTTATTGATACTTGTGAAATAATGGAATGATAACACGCTATTGAGAGATGCTTTAAATATGACATGCAAGTAAATAGGCTGTTTAGTTTGTGTAATATTAATAACAGAAGGTTATCATTTTGGCGCGCAACTTTCGTATGCAGCAGCCAATTGCGGAGAAGGACCACAATTTAAGTAGTCTTTCTCACGATACCTGTACCTAACAAACCATCTGTCATCGGTACCTCACACTACATTATGTCATCTTGCAACTGCTGCCTGCTCAACTGCTGTACGAAGAGCTTCTTGTACCTGACTATGGTGGCTGCAAAGCCAGAAATATTGAACATCCCCATCCTTCTGAGATTTCCAAAAATTGGAATGTTATCGCAGGCAACAAACAATTTTGGGAATAAACAAATTTTGATTTGAATATTTATGAACTTTCCAGTTATCATCTCTCAAGAGCCTTACCATTCCACACCACTTGTAAATTTTTATTGTTTTTTCACAAGCTGAATACACTTCATATTTTTTCATTCTCAGATTATTAATCAACTTATATACTCATAGACTGAAGTATTTCGTGATTAGAAAAAAGTAATTCTTATGCTCAATAAATTCGTGTATAACCTTATATCCGAAAATCATTAATCTTTAGTAAAACTTTCTATACTAATTACATCATTCTTTAAATAGTAAAGATTTTCAAAGTAGTATCATTTTGCACCTTTATGTTTTTGACTGTGTTTTGTTAATTTACAATCTATCAATCCGGTATAATACTTTATAGCAGTCTGCTATCCAAATTAAGTTACACTCAAAAATTTTTGGTCTGCTGTTAAGCTACTATCGGCACATTGCCGTCCATTAAATTCAACAAAATGTATCATAAGAAGTTAAATAATTACTCACTTTTGACACACTGCTGTTCTTCAAACTGACCAACTGCTAGCAGTGGGACAACAGGGGCATCACCCCACTCTCCATTGTTGCCAAACTTATTCAAAATGGCGGATCCAAGATGGTGACAATAGCTATGTCAAAGTCGCCATGACATCATGGCAGGAAGTTCAAATTTTGGCGGGAAGATAGGTCAATTGGGCTACCCCTTCTAGCGTAACCCCCTCTCCTCCCTCCCCCCCTCCTCCAGAAAATGGAAGGAAGTTCAAATTCTATCAGGAGAATGCAACACACAATGGCTACCTCCATTAACCTAAGAAAATGGCGGGAAAAAGGTTACTTTGGCTACCCTCACTAACCTAAGTCATCCAACCGCCACCTCTTCCTAGGAATTGGCAAGAAAAGAAGTCAGCTTGTGCTGGATAGGATGGGCATAAGTCTTCATTTTCAGGCTTTATTAAATCAATTAGAGGTAGTACCACCATCAAGTGTGTTCACCCTGAGGTCCAGAGTCCAACTGACCTAGTACCTGCCACCAGAGAGTGGTTTCAGGCTCTAATATTCAAGCTCCCATCCTCAGTGGCAGAGCAGTGAAATTGAGTAAGAGTCTTTCTCTATTGTAGAGCACTTTTGCAGGGTGTCACTATCGGTGCAATATGGCAATCTGTAAGAAATAGTTTTTTTCTGGTGAAAGTCTCGTCTGCAGAAAACAATGGTGGACGTTGCTCCAGCAGCAGTTTGACGAGTAAATTCAGTGATCAAAGGGCTGTTCCGTTAGGATTGCTAGGGAGAAAGCAATCAATGTTATTCTGGAACAGAATTGAATAGTGTGTCCAGAGGGGGACTTGCCTGTTATTTGCCCAGTCATGTGATGTCAGTATAAAATTGAAAACCTTTTAGCTGCTATGCAAACATCTCTCTCGGCACTGGACCTGCACCGCATCTATGTGTCATCGCACCAGCAACAGTGCCTAGGTAAACATGTATTTCGACAGGAATTTCTCAGGTATCAAGTGTTAAAGGGATGCCGCCGCCTCATTCTTGCATGACCCAAATGGACACCTGTTTGTGGCTCAGCAGCTGACTGCTGTGTCGTCTCTTCGTGGGGGCCACCAGTGGGTTCCAGCTCCTGCGAGCATGCGCAGTAGCGTCCTGTGCGGTCCAATGGACAGGGGATGGCGTGCAGTGCGTGAGCGGAATGGAATTCTGCCACATCAGTATAAGACTCGAAGAGCTCTAACTGTAGATGCAAGTTTCAGCTACTGGCTGCCGTTGGCAGTGCTGTGGCTCACAGCGGCATGTGCAATGAGTGTTTGTGTACTGCATTATTTTCGGCTGTTTAGGTGTTGTGAGTGTGTTTGCGTAGCATTACACATGCATTATTTAGGTGATCTATGAGTAGTCGGCCGAAGGGGCCGAGAAGTTCTAGGCGCTACAGTCTGGAACCGCACGACCGATACTGTCGCAGTTTCGAATCCTGCCTCGGGCATGGATGTGTGTGATGTCCTTAGGTTAGTTAGGTTTAAGTAGTTTTAAGTTCTAGGGGGTCTGATGACCTCAGAAGTTAAGTCCCATAGTGCTCAGAGAAATTTGAACCATTTTTTGATCTATGAGTAGTTTATGTGTACGTATGCTGTGTACTGCATTATTTCGGTAATTTGCGAGTCGTTTCCATGTCTGTACTTCAGTGTGCTGCGTGATTTACAAGTAGTTCCCAGGTCTGTAGACTATTTACTGCGACTTCAAGCAGATCAGGGTGAAGATTTTGTATCAGTGTGATAAATATACAATGCCAAATCCATCTCTTAGTAAATTGTTTCAAAGTAAATAAAGTACTCTCCTTCCTCTCTCCAGCAGCCCAGAACAGGCTGAGTTCTTTTCCCACCATTTTTCCCCTCCAGACTGCCATCTTGCATTACGTCATGGGGGTAGGTGGCAGTACTTTGTACTAGACCTCAGGGTGAACACACTTGATGGTGGTACTACCTCAAATTGTTTAAATAAAGACTGAAAATAAAAACTTATGTCCATCTTATCCAGCATAGGCTGACTCCTTTTCCCGCCAATTCCTAGGAAGAGGTGGCAGTCAGATGACTTTGGTTAGGGGAGGTAGCCAAAGAAAAATTTTTTCCTGCCATTTTCTTAGGTTAGTGGAGGTAGCCATGTTGTGTTGCATTGTCCTGATGGAATTTCAACTTCCGCCATTTTCTGGGAGAGGGGAGGGGAGGGCGGAGCGGGGGGTTAGGTTAGTGGAGGTAGCCCAACTGACCTACCTTCCCACCAAAATTTGAACTTCCCACCATGACGTCATTGCGACTTTGCCATATCTATCGTCGCCACCATCTTGGATCCACCATACTGAAATACTAAACACCTTTTTCCAAAGCTGTTTCACAGAGGAAGACCGCACTGCAGTTCCTTCTCTAAATCCTCGCACAAACGAAAAAATGGCTGACATCGAAATAAGTGTCCAAGGAATAGAAAAGCAACTGGAATCACTCAATAGAGGAAAGTCCACTGGACCTGACGGGATACCAATTCGATTCTACACAGAGTACGCGAAAGAACTTGCCCCCCTTCTAACAGCCGTGTACCGCAAGTCTCTAGAGGAACGGAGGGTTCCAAATGATTGGAAAAGAGCACAGATAGTCCCAGTCTTCAAGAAGGGTCGTCGAGCAGATGCGCAAAACTATAGACCTATATCTCTTACGTCGATCTCTTGTAGAATTTTAGAACATGTTTTTTGCTCGCGTATCATGTCATTTCTGGAAACCCAGAATCTACTATGTAGGAATCAACATGGATTCCGGAAACAGCGATCGTGTGAGACCCAACTCGCCTTATTTGTTCATGAGACCCAGAAAATATTAGATACAGGCTCCCAGGTAGATGCTATTTTTCTTGACTTCCGGAAGGCGTTCGATACAGTTCCGCACTGTCGCCTGATAAACAAAGTAAGAGCCTACGGAATATCAGACCAGCTGTGTGGCTGGATTGAAGAGTTTTTAGCAAACAGAAAACAGCATGTTGTTATCAATGGAGAGACGTCTACAGACGTTAAAGTAACCTCTGGCGTGCCACAGGGGAGTGTTATGGGACCATTGCTTTTCGCAATATATATAAATGACTTAGTAGATAGTGTCGGAAGTTCCATGCGGCTTTTCGCGGATGATGCTGTAGTATACGGAGAAGTTGCTGCATTAGAAAATTGTAGCGAAATACAGGAAGATCTGCAGCGGATAGGCACTTGGTGCAGGGAGTGGCAACTGACCCTTAACATAGACAAATGTAATGTATTGCGAATACATAGAAAGAAGGATCCTTTATTGTATGATTATATGATAGCGGAACAAACACTGGTAGCAGTTACTTCTGTAAAATATCTGGGAGTCTGCGTACGGAACGATTTGAAGTGGAATGATCATATAAAATTAATTGTTGGTAAGGCGGGTACCAGGTTGAGATTCATTGGGAGAGTGCTTAGAAAATGTAGTCCATCAACAAAGGAGGTGGCTTACAAAACACTCGTTCGACCTATACTTGAGTATTGCTCATCAGTGTGGGATCCGTACCAGGTCGGGTTGACGGAGGAGATAGAAAAGATCCAAAGAAGAGCGGCGCGTTTCGTCACCGGGTTATTTGGTAACCGTGATAGCGTTACGGAGATGTTTAATAAACTCAAGTGGCAGACTCTGCAAGAGAGGCGCTCTGCATCGCGGTGTAGCTTGCTGTCCAGGTTTCGAGAGGGTGCGTTTCTGGATGAGGTATCGAATATATTGCTTCCCCCTACTTATACCTCCCGAGGAGATCACGAATGTAAAATTAGAGAGATTAGAGCGCGCACGGAGGCTTTCAGACAGTCGTTCTTCCCGCGAACCATACGCGACTGGAACAGGAAAGGGAGGTAATGACAGTGGCACGTAAAGTGCCCTCCGCCACACACTGTTGGGTGGCTTGCGGAGTATCAATGTAGATGTAGATGTAGATGTAGATCTTGAATAAATTTGGCTGCAATGGAGAGTAGGGTGATTCCCCTGTTGTCCCACCACTACTACTACACCACTACTATCGGCGCATTGCCGTCAATGAAATTCAACAAAATAGTTTTCGGTAAGTTACTACAACTGTTCTGTTTATGGTATCTCTGCTGTAGACTCCCCGCTAATTTTTCGAATGTGCGAGCTCTGCTAATTGTCTCATGATACATTATGCACGTTTCAGTCTTACCTATTAGGCGTAGAACGGGCATCTCAAGCCTAGTTTCGTCTGACCAGTTACTCACTTCGGCCTTAGGTATAACATAATTTATGAATCCTGTTAGTTCTCTGTTGTTTTGCTGGAGAAGTGTGTCGTCAGATTAGCTGCTTAAGGATCTACTGTGGAGGAGGGTACCCTCTCTACTGCCTTAAACCTCACCTGAACCCGAATGTGACTGTTGAAAAGTTTGCAACGCTTCTAGCTGGGTACTCAACTTGTCATCATACAACTTATACTGAGTTCTCTAACAAATTCCATACCTGCTCCATTAGAACTGCTACAGTATCATCTGTATTAGCTGATCGTGTTTACAACTTCCGTGTGAAGCTTGTTACAACTATTACGCTCACAAGACAAACACTAAGGATACTCTTCCTCTTTTGAAATCGATAGGAAAGCTCAACAGATATATTCGCACCAAAGCTCATACGGACAATCTTAACCAATCCTTACGTCTGATCAGGCCTTCAAGCAGCGCAGGTTACTGTTACCATTCCACTATGTGTGACCAGTTAAATTACTGCTCTCACACCTCATGAGCACCAAATAAATCTCCCTAAAATTCTCTCTAAACTGTGACAGATATACTGTTGAGTGGTACTTAAGTAAATAAATTAGTGAAATCAAAGTGAAGTAGAAATTAGAATATAAATGAAAAACTTGGTTTAGTTTAGAGAGTTACATACTGGCATTCAGTGGGCAGAACAGCAGAACAGAAGAGACAATGACCGTGAAGTCAGCAAGTGCCACATAAGGGGGCGCTGTCGATTCAGCTGTCAGGGCATCACCCGACCGGCTCACGTGTTTCTCAGTTGTCGCATGTGAGCAAAGGCCCTCGCCTACATTCCAAGAGCCAATGACCGACGTTAAGAAGATTCTTCGAGAAGCTTTTCAACGTGACGGAAGAGGCAATGACCGGCTCACGTGTTTCTCAGTCGTCACATGCGATCAGAGGCCCTCGCCTACATTCCAAGAGCCAATGACCGAGGTCAAGAAGATTCTTCGGGAAGCTTCCCAACGTGACAGAAGAGGCAATGGCTGTGAAGTCGTTCACCTCCAGTAAACTTAAGTGAATAAATACGCGAGACGCAGTGGGCCCGACAGAGACGAAGACGAAGACGAGGACGGAGACGGAGACGGAGACGAGAGACGAAGAAGACGAAGAAGTAAAGAAGCGTAGCAGTAGTTTTCAGTCAGTTTCGGTGCTGAAGACCGTCATGCAAGAAGAGTCTACATCATGCACAGTCGCACCAAGTCCGCCGCTGTAATGGATTAGCAAGCAGCAGCCTCGGCGCCAGAAGACAGAAGTTAAAAGGTATTTGAAGTCTGGTTTTTACATACCCGGGTGACTCGCGAGGACGGGAAGGAGGCGGCCTCACATCAGCAGTCACCTGTGAGCTGGGATGAAGATCTGACAGCCGAAGACTGGCAAGCGGGAGTCCGTTGTTCGAGTCCGGGACACTGGCCTTCCCTCGCCGCGCCGCTCCGCTGGCCGACGCACAACACACGCGGCTGCTTAGAGAAGAGAAACACTGGGACGCCACACCCAAGGTATCATCCGATGCACGACTTCGCTCGCAATAATTAAACCGGCCACCTCACGCTGTGCGTCTCCAGTCAGCTGGGCGAGACGGCGACACGAGATACACACCGCTTCGCGTAATCAGACGCCGCCGCCGCCGCCGCTGCCGCAGCAGAAGGCTACGCAAACGACACAGCTGCCGCTCTCCGAACCAGAACATTCCGTAAGATACAGTTGTACAAATCTGCAATAAAAGTTATCTTATGTAAAAATGATGTTTCATTCGACCTCATACCCGAGCCAAGGAAGAACCCAACCTGCCCACATGTTGTTAAGAGAGAAACGTTAATTTATTTAATATTTTCACCATGACAGAATGCTTTAGAATGCTCATCCTGACAATTGACTTGCATCAAAAGAGAAAACCCAGTTACATTTAGTGACAGAAGTGTTACATTTAGTATCAGAATTCTTACAATACAGCCTCTTCAGATTTGACAAAAGTCACTTTCCACGTCGCATGCCAACTCTACGTCCAATCCCGGTCATACAAAACATCAAAAATAAAAGGGCCGCATAGCGCTCATCGCTGGGGCGTGTGATCGCTGTTCGAGGTGTCAGATGGCTGTACATCAGTGTCGTATTGATGTCGCTGAGGAACCGCTTCTGGCGCCAAAATGTAGGGGAGCCGAGTGCAGACACCTCTATATTTTCAGGTTGGTATTGCAGGACCATACAGTGTCTTTAAATAGAACACAAATTTAACTATTAGGAAGTCTTGTTTGAATGTATTTGTCAAGAGTGTAGCCTTGTGAAACATGTAAATATCCGATAGAGGATATGGGATTTCGCCATCCTGGCAAATGTCGGCCTCATTTTCATCACATTTCCTGTTTTTAAAATATTTATTGTGACACATACTGTGTTACTGTGCTCCTCCTTCCTGTGAAACGCCACGGTCACTTCCGTATCTCCACAAATTAAAAAAGTTAGCGACAAACCTGGTACTTTGCATACCATCGCTCATCGAACGCTTTGCGTCCATACTTCGAACAAAATGTGTAATAACCGTGTGCACTGCATTTTGGGTAAGCTGTGCAGCAGACAACAAAAAGCTTTTTAAAAAAATTTTATGGTTTTCCCACACACGAAATATGTCTTCTGTTGCCTAATAGCTCTATGCTCATAAGGGAATGAAAGAAATTGTGAAATAGACCGCATTAGTTACTACATGTAGATGTAGATGTACCCTGTTCCTCAAAAAATGTTCAAATGTGTGTGAAATCTTATGGGACTTAACTGCTAAGGTCATCAGTCCCTAAGCTTACACACTACTTAACCTAAATTATCCTGAGGACAAACACACACACCCATGCTCGAGGGAGGACTCGCACCTCCGCCGGGACCAGCCGCACAGTCCATGACTGCAGCGCCTGAGACCGCTCGGCTAATCCCGCGCGGTCGCTGTTCCTCGTTTGCCACCCTCTGAGTGATATAGGAAACCATGCTGTGGGTATTTGCACGAACAGTTTACATTCGCCAAACGCTCAGTAGCTCGGTACGGGCTTTTGTTAAAGTTTCGAGAACATACCTTCACCAAAGAGGGAAGCAGTATATTGCTCCTTCCTACGTATATCTCGCGAAGAGACCATGAGGATAAAATCAGAGAGATTAGAGCCCACACAGAAGCATACCGACAATCCTTCTTTCCACGTACAATATGAGACTGGAATAGAAGGGAGAACCGATAGAGGTACTCAGGGTACCCTCCGCCACACACCGTCAGGTGGCTTGCGGAGTGTGGATGTAGATGTAGATGTAGAGATCACCAGTGCACAGAAAACTACACACATTTTTCTAATGGAAATCTGAAGTGTAACTACATTTTTCATCTATACAGCGCCACTGAATTAACGAAAAGTTGTTTCCTCAGAATAGAGGAAAAAGAATATGAAAGAAATAAAAATATTTACGTTCTACAATTTCTGACAGACACTGGTACTGTACAAGTAATGTATCATGCTGCGTTCAACCAAGACTCTAGCATGCCGGATGGATTTTCCTACGTTTAGTTGTTGGGCTGCCTGCCAGCTCTGGATCGTAACACCCCATGCTTGACTGGCAGGTTGGTAAATATGTGCCGCCTGCAGCGTTTAGTAGTGAATGTTGTAACGTGTCACATGCGTAGCTGGTTGGAGGTTATAACACTACCGTCCGCTACTGTTATACCATAACCTCAAAGCTGGAGGCAGTTTCTAAAATGGAACTACTTTGTTATAGCAATTATGGTATAAAGCAACAGAGCAGTGTTACCCTCTGAGAGGAATTTTGTTATGTTGACCGTTATATACCTAACGGGGGTGGCGTATCGGAAGGGAAAGTCAGAAATACGTAAATATTTAAACAGTAATAAATGATATTTAACCCATCCACACTGTTTAAAGGATAAAGAAAACGGTCGCCAGCCTAATTAGGCAAGAGAATGATAAATATTCTTGTTCAAGAAAATAGTTATTAGTAACTTTAACGGACAAACACAACCTATACTTTACCACACGCGAATGCAATGAACTCTGACACCTGCATATGTCAACGTTAAGGTTGGAATTAACAGCTAGAGCAGCACAAACTATTTGCAAAAATATAACATAACGGAACACACTATTACTTTCAGGGCTTATTCAAACCGAATCAGTTTTATAACATTACTATTAATATTCACTGCGGAATGAGAAATTGGACATAGGTTAAGTATTATTTTTCAAACACTTTCCTAGTTGACATAAAATTATAAAGAATGAGATTTTCACTCTGCAGCGGAGTGTGCGCTGATATGAAACTTCCTGGCAGATTAAAACTGTGTGCCCGACCGAGATTCGAACTCGGGACCTTTGCCTTTCGCGGGCAAGTGCTCTACCATCTGAGCTACCGAAGCACGACTCACGCCCGGTACTCACAGCTTTACTTCTGCCAGCAAAGGCAAAGGTCCCGAGTTCGAGTCTCGGTCGGACACACAGTTTTAATCTGCCAGGAAGTTTCATAAAATTATAAATGTAGTTCACTGCAAAATTATGAACTGGTCACAGGTTAAGTCTCTCTCAGCTAAATACTTTTCTATTTATAATGAAAGTTAAATGTATTTCGCTAACAAATTACTTCTCACTGTCTTTTGAATAAAGAAGTTAATGTTTTCATAAATAGTGATTTTCTATAAGTTGTTATTTATCATGAGCATAAAGGATAACCTGTGGATGCTATTACACTATTAATATGCACTTTCAATACCCAAAAGAAACAAGTGCTTAGCAAGCATGAGTATATAACTTTCCACTATTGCAGTTTTCCACTTTTACTACAGCGAGACATAAAATTAACATATTTGTAAGATGCTGACTCACCTTTTGTGATTTATTACAAGCAGCAATGTGATCATTTACTAAGCAGAACTTTATAAGCCTCAGTCTTAAGAACTATTAATTTTGAAGTTGGCAACAACATATTAATAAGCAGTTTTAATAGAAAAATTATTTTCTGCAAGTATCAATTACTTTAGTTCACTTTCTTGCCACATTAACTTTAACTTTCTTTTTACTATGTTCAAGAGACATTAATTAGTAAAACACTGGGCTTTAATGTTCTTTCAGTAAGGACACTCGGTAATCACTTTAGTCCAAACGGAAAGGAACTGAGATGTGTTATGATAAGGAAAAAAAATAATTGGGGTAGGTACATAAATTCAGTTATAAATTACCTTATATTTGAGCACACTAACACATCCAACAAGCTGATCCTTCACTGTACATTACTATAGTGTTCCATTATAGTGATTGCGCAATGGGGTGGCGATTGCGTGTTGTTAGGTGGATTTGCAGGTAGAATTGCTGGACTCTGTCATTTCTTGGTGGCGATGATAGACACAAATTTCAGAAAACTTCCAGCTCTTTGTCCATCCATCCGAGGCATTGGAAAACGTCAGGAAAACACTCTCTCGGAACCAGCACAATATACAACTTTTACATGGGCAGTTCACAGTTTGGTAGCTCGTCCCCGACTGACTCTTGTTCCACCTTTTCTACCTAGGCCAACCACAATTTGCGTGCGCTACTAAGTTCCGTTCCCGAGGGGAACCACACTACCTTTTACATACGAAATGACTAAGAATCCTAAGTGAAGGTCAGCAGTTTACATAACAGCAAACGATCATTTAAACAAAACATATCATTTGCACATATAGATAGTTCTAAACAAAATTATTTAAATAAAATTATTTAATTTTAAAGATAACCAAAGAGATTATATGAGCAGATTAAGCGAACAAAATGAGATTAAAAAAAAAAGGATGGTAGAGCACTTGCCCGCGAAAGGCAAAGGTCCCGAGTTCGAGTCTCGGTCGGGCACACAGTTTTAATCTGCCAGGAAGTTTCATATCAGCGCACACTCCGCTGCAGAGTGAAAATCTCATTCTGGAAACATCCCCCAGGCTGTGGCTAAGCCATGTCTCCGCAATATCCTTTCTTTCAGGAGTGCTAGTTCTGCAAGGGCCGCAGGAGAGCTTCTGTAAAGTTTGGAAGGTAAGTGACGAGATACTGGCAGAAGTAAAGCTGTGAGAGCGGCCGTGAGTCGTGCTTCGGTAGCTCAGATGGTAGAGCACTTGCCCGCGAAAGGCAAAGGTCCCGAGTTCGAGTCTCGGTCGGGCACACAGTTTTAATCTGCCAGGAAGTTTCATATCAGCGCACACTCTGCTGCAGAGTGAAAATCTCATTCCGAAATATTATTTATTGCTACTTAATCCTATTAATAAAATATAAACATCTCTCATAAATTGTGATTTGACAATAGACAATAGAAATATACACGTCTTACACTGGAACGAATTTTATAGAACTTTCTGCGAAACTTTTACGTGACTTTGGGCAGTCAAATGAAGATATGACATACAGGAAGTTGAATGACGGTCACTGTTCGTTAAAAATACGAGAATGTACGGTAATTCACTACAATGTTTAATCACGTCGACGTCTACACTTCTCACTGCAACAAACGTTGCTAAATGCTGCAGCATTCAGTGATTGCTGGTAACACAGTCCGAAGAACATCGTGTAGTAATATAGAAAGTGTTCTTTAACTTTTAACCACAAAATAATTGTTAATATGGCTATCTCAGACGCGCACTCGGATACCCTCGGCCGCATAAGCTTCTGTCCACAACGTTGCTATCACTGCGGATATCACCACGGTACCCTACCAATTGCATCAACTACTTCATCCACCACCTTGAATTGGTTTTTGTTTGTGGGAGCTCACTTTTTTGGGTCCGTTATTGATATCAAAATAAATATTCTGCCTCGAATTCAATAATATTTTTTTTGTTTCTTTTTTTCTCTCATACATGTTTTTGTGATGCTCTTCATTAACTGGTTCCTGACTATTTTTACGTCGAACAATAAATAAATGTTACACGAGACTTTCGAGACATCCCAATTGTAGTAACTGCGCTCCACAGGAATTAATAAATGAAGGAAAGGACCATACTTAGTAATCTATTGCAGGAAGAAAGCAACTACAAATGCACAGCTGCTGTTTTGAGTCTTACAGGTTCTAAGATCGTGGCTCCATGAAACATTTTCCGTTCTTGACATTTCGTCCAGCGATACGTCCATACATCTGCAGAGGTGTTCCTGGCATTACTTCACATCACGGACAACGCATTGGCCGACGGCCTTCACTTAACGACCGAGAACAGCGGTGTTTGAGTAGAGTTGTCAGTGCCCCCTCCTGGGCTCGTAACCCCACCGGCCGGACTCCAGACAACTGGAAAAAGGCAGCCTGGTCAGATGGGTCCCGATTTCAGTTGGTAAGAGCTGAAAGCAGGTTCCAGTGTGGCGCAGACCCACGAAGCCATGGACCCACACATGGCTACAATCCATACAAATATTTTCAGAAAGGACTTCTGATAAATCTATACCCGACGTTAACAAAGGCACCGTGAAACCTGAAGGTGACTCCATAAGTGTGGGCTGTGTTTACATGGAATGGACTGTGCCCTCTGGTGCAACTGAACCGACCATTGACTGGAAGTGGTTATGTTCGTTTACTTGGAGACCATTTGTAGCCATTGATGAAGTTCATGGAATTATGATGGACGACAATGCGCCCATGTCACCTGGCCACAATTGTTGTCGACTGGTTTGAAGAACATTCTGGACAATTCGAGCGAATGATTTGACCACCCAGATCGCCCGAAGTGAATCCCATCGAATGCTTTGGGACATAACACAAAATCCTGCACCGGCAACGCCTTCGTAAGTTGGACAGCTATAGAGGCAACATGGCGTAATATAGGGTGGTCCATTGATAGTGACCGGGCCAAATATCTCACGAAATAAGCATAAAACGAAAAAACTACAAAGAACGGAACTCGTCTAGCTTGAAGGGGGAAACCAGACGGCGCTATGGTTGGCCCGCTAGATGGCGATGCCATAGGTCAAACGGATATCAACTGCGTTTTTTAAAATAGGAACACCCATTTTTTATTAGATATTCGCGTAGTACGTAAAGAATTGCATGGCGACGACTTTGAACGTCGCGTACAGTTCTGCCACTGAGCACAAGAGAAATTACGAGACGATGACAGATTTTTTGTACGAGTTCTATTTAGCGACGAAGCGTCATTCACCAACAGCGGTAACGTAAACCGGCATAATATACACTACTGGACAACGGAAAATCCACAATGGCTGCGACAAGTGGAACATCAGCGACCTTGGTGGGTTAATGTTTGGTGCGGCATTATGGGAGGAAGGTTAATTGGCCCCCATTTTATCGATGGCAATCTAAATGGTGCAGTGTATGCTGATTTCCCACGTAACGTTCTACCGATGTTACTACAAGATGTTTCACTGCATGACAGAATGACGATGTACTTCCAACATGATGGATATCCGGCACATAGCTCGCGTGCGGTTGAAGCGGTATTGAATAGCATATTTCATGACAGGTAGATTGGTCGTCGAAACACCATACCATGGCCCGCATGTTCACCGCATCTGACGTCCCCGGATTTCTTTCTGTGGGGAAGTTGAAGGATATTTGCCATCGTGATCCAACGACGACGCCTGCAACAAGCGTCAGTACATTGTCAATGCATGTGCGAACATTACGGAAGGCGAACAACCAACTGTAGAGAGGAATGTCGTTACACGTATTGACAAATGCATTGAGGTTGACGGACATCATTTTGAGCATTTATTGCATTAATGTGATTTTTCCAAGTAATCACACTGTAACAGCATGCGTTCTCGGAAATGATAAGTTCACAGAGGTACATGCATCACACTGGAACAACCGAAATAAAATGTTCAAACGTACCTATGTTCTGTACATTAATTTAAAATACCTACCTGTCACCAACTGTTCGCCTAAAATTGTGAGCCATATGTTTGTGACTATTACAGCGCCATCTATCACAAAGCGAAAAAAGTGGTCCAACTAAAAGATTCGTATTTCTTTACGTACTACACGAGTATGTAATAAAAAAGGGGGTTCCTATTTTAAAAAACGCAGTTGATATCCGTTTGACCTATGGCAGCTCCATCTAGCGGGCGAACCATAGCGCCATCTGGTTTCCCCCTTCAAGCTAGAGAAGTGTCGTTCTTCGAAGTATTTTCGTTTGACGCTTATTTCGTGAGATATTTGGCCCGGTCACGATCAATGGACCACCCTGTATTTCTGCGGGGACGTCAAGTTGCAGCACTACACAGGATAAAGCAGGTCCGACGTGATGTTTGGATGTATCCCATTGCTTTTGTCATCTCAATGTAGAATGCCTGATTAGATGAAAGATTCTGCGTGACGCCCTAATCTTGCCAGGATAATTAAGTACCTAAATAAATGTTGCATGTTGGCTCAAAATACTTGGTCTTCTCCTTCTGCTTCCTATCCAGTAATAGGGCTAGTGGTTTGTAACGCTCCCACTAGATCCCGTTGCTGGTCCCCCACATCTCTTCCGTCTCGGGGTTGGTATTTAATGATTTTTCGGGGTATGTGACTGGTCTTCATCCGTAGTAAACGGTCTTTCCAAGATGGTGTGTAATTCTGTACTGTTTTGAGAATTTGTTTGGTTGTAGCTTCGTAAGGATGTCATCAGATCTTTTGCTGTCCCCTGTAATGTAGCCTGCTGTTCTCATGAACCACATTTCGGCGGTGATTAGTCTCTGTTCGTCGTTCCTATGGAGCGTCCAAATCAAATTTCGCTGCCATCCGACAGGGCACGTTGGGGAAGGGCGTTGTGTACTTTAGTCTGATCTGCCGCTGATTAATAGTACGAAGATGACATTTATCAGTCATGTGACGTCTGTCAAGTTAGTGATCTTGTGTTGCACATAATTTCCTTGAGTGTGGATGAGTCTGAGTACTAGATGCTTTAGTGCTGATATTTGCTTGAAAGTTGTGTTCTCTATGGAAGCTATGCTTCTCTTGTGGTATTTCCCGATGAAGTCCATAACTTTGGTTTTATTGAGTGATATCCCTGTTGCACATTTTTGGTGTTGTGAGCAGCTTATCTCTGTAAATCATCCTCGGGTTTTGCAAAAAGTACCTTGCCGTCTGCCAACAGTAGCGCATTTACCTCATTTTATCTATCTTATATTTCCTGATGGATCTATTTAGATTCATGTAGAACAGAACCTTTGAGAGGCAACAACCTTGCCTAACTCTTTGGTCAATGTCTTTGCACTCGGAAAGCAGTTGTCCGGTTCTGACTACAACACATTTTGGTTGTATACCTTCTGAATTTCTTTTATGATGTGTAATGAGGTGTTGTTTTTCCGTCACGATCTTCCAAAGTCTACTTCTATCAGCTGTATCAAAAGCTTTCTTAAAATCGATAAATTCGAGATGTGTTCCAGTGTGCATTCTTTCGTTTTTTTCCGTTAGCATCTTGAGTGCGAAGTAGTCGTCTGCACATGATCTGCCTTTCAAGAATCCATTCTGTTCTTCTCCCAGGAGTAGTCCATGAAATGTATATAATTTTGATTTTATGATGCCAGAGTTAAATTTATAACCAGTGTTGAGTAAACTTATTCCTTTGTAGCTACTTGAGTCGATGACTTTTTTTGCGTACTGGGAAAGCAATTGCTCTCTGCCATCTTTGTGGTGGAGGTTCTGCTCTCCAGAGTCTGTTCATGAAGGTACTTCAATGCTCTGTCACTCAACGTCGAAAGTTTCGTATTAATGTCACCTTCGCAAAGGATTATACGTATTGCTTTTACTGGATTTCATCATTGATTGTAATTCTTCGTAGTGCATTTCATTTTGGTATTGTAGTATTTTTACTTATCCATAAACAATGTGATGCAGTATCGAACGCTTATCGTAGATCTAAAGGACAGGCTTTACTTTTTCACTTGAAACAACTACTTAAGTTTGTTTACCGGATGAAATAACTGAATAAATAAGTAACAGTGTATGTTATATTATATACTATCCTTAAATGAGGATACACAAGGTCATTGAAGCATTTTCTAAATTTGTAATTTATGAATAAAAAGTTTTTAAGCATAAAAGTGATTTTCATGTAAGCTTTTGAACTACTTACGAAAGTCATGGAGTGTCCTCGTGTGTTTTGTTAGCACGGTTTCTTCTTCTGATTTCCATGTTTCTCCTTATTTCATGTTCCCACTTTCTCCACTGGTTGGTTTCCGTCC
Source organism: Schistocerca piceifrons (assembly GCF_021461385.2). Lineage (NCBI taxonomy): Eukaryota > Metazoa > Arthropoda > Insecta > Orthoptera > Acrididae > Schistocerca > Schistocerca piceifrons. The sequence goes on from NC_060138.1 coordinate 1,194,454,234, forward strand.
GTCCTTGTTCCCCCCCCCCCCCCTCCCTAGCTGTGTGTGTGTGTATGTGTGTGTGTGTGGGTGGGTGGGTGGGTGTGTGAAATCTTATGGGACTTAACTGCTAAGGTCATCAGTCCCTAAGCTTACACACTACTTAACCTAAATTATCCTAAGGACAAACACACACACCCATGCCCGAGGGAGGACTCTAATCTCCGCCGGGACTAGCCGCACAGTCCATGACTGCAGCGCCTTAGACCGCTCGGCTCCCCTGGCCGTCCTCCGTACCATTTATTCGTTCTCTTCTTGTACTACAGATACAATGACTCGGCCAATAATTTTGTTTATGGGCTCTCACCCCCTTATTCCCCTTCCACCCCCTCATCCTTCTGATGACTGCGCAAGTAATACATTTATCTACTTAACTAATGTATAAGCTAATACATGACTGTTTATATCCCTTCTCTCCCTTTGCTAATTTTTTTTTCTCCCCCACTCTCCCCTCCTCCTCTCAGTTCTTCTACCCTCTTTCCACATTATTTTTTCTTTTTCCTTTCATTGCTCTATGCTTATAATGCACTCTCTTAGAAATGGTTGCACCCCACACCCACCTCTTGTTTCGTTATGCTGGTTAAAATGAGAATATTTTTTAAAGTAGTCAGTTTAGTCGAATGTAGTTCACAGTCATTAACTATTTATTACTAAACAGAATGAGATTTCCACTCTGCAGCGGAGTGTGCGCTGATATGAAACTTCCTGACAGATTAAAACTGTGTGCTGGACCGAGACTCGAACTCGGGACATTTGCCTTTCGCGAGCAGTTTGACTTTCTTTGTTTGCTTAATACGAGTATTACGATCTACTTCACAGATGTAAGTTGTTTACTTTCAACCAAATACTACATTGCGCCATTTTGTTTGTTAGGTTAAAGATTCACTTGTAGCGTACCCTGTACTGTGGTCTTTGACATGGAAGTGTCTTTGCCTGTTATCCACGTACTGTTTGACCTGTTATCGTCTATTAGTTTGTTATTGACTTTCGATGTGAATAAGCTTTCTTGAGACAACTGCTTTGTACAATTGTTGTGTTACTGACAACTGTATTGGCCATGGTTGGCCTGCAACAACAACCTGTAATCGCTTGCAATGTGGTATAACATTCCTGCCATTTATGCCTGTAAGTGCGATGTTTATGACCTTACACTTCTTTTAGTGTTCAACCCTGAGGTTGGTTTCCACCAGAGCGCCATTCCTCTCTTCTGTCTGCCTTCCTCTTCATTGCCACGTATGTGTTTCAACAAACGTCATTCATGACCTGTTGCATGTATGATATCCATGGTCGCCCCCGCTGATTCCTTCCCTCAATTGCTCCTTCTGTTATTGTTGCAATGATGTTGTTGTGTCGTAGGAAGTGCCCTACAAGTTTGTCTCTTCTTGTTTGGATGTGTTTCCACAGAGATCTTGTTTCCTGTACTCTTCTAAGCGCCTCTTCATTTGTTACTTTTTCACCCCAGCTGATCTTCATCATCCTTCTATAGCACCACATCTCCAGGGCCTCTAGCCGTCTTCTCTCTTCTCTTCCAATTGTCCAAGTTTCACATCCGTATAGGGCCACACTCCAAACGAAACCTTTCATGATACGTTTCCTTATTTTCAGACTAATGTTGTTGCTAGTAAGTTCCGATTAAATGCAATTTTGGCCTTTTGTATTCTGCTCGCAATTTCTTTCCGGCTTCTACCATCCCTTGTGATTTTGCTTCCCAGGTAAATAAATTCCTCTATCACTTCCAGCTCCTCTCTTCCAATTCTCATTCTCAGACGTTCATATTCTGCTCCTGTACCGCATACCTTCACTTTAGCCTTTTTTTGTTTATTCTCATTCCATACTGATTGCATAGAATTTTTTCCATTGTTCTGAAGACTTCCTCTACATCTTTTGTCTGCGTGACTATAGCGATATAATCTGCATAACGAAGCATGTCTATCTTCTGCCCATTAATTTTGATCCCCACCTCAGTAGTTTCTCGTACTTGGTCTATAGCTTCCTGGATGTAAGCATTGTATATAAGAGGAGAGAGAGCACATCCTTGTCTTTCCCCTTTTCTAATACTTGCTTCTTGTTTCTGGAGACAGTTCCTAATCACTGCCACCTCATTCTTGTAGAAACTGAGTATCACACGGATGTCTTTGAACTTTGTTCCACTTTTCCTGAGCACCTCGAACATCTCTTGCCAGATGACGTTATTAAATGCCTTTTCCATGTCTACAAAGGCAATATAAGTTGGTTTATTTTTCTGTAATTGCTTTTCGATAACGAGTCTCAGTGCCAGAATCGCCTCTCTTGTCCCCAATCCCCTTCTGAAACCAAAATGATCTTCACTCAGCATATCCTCCACCTTCTCTTCAATTCTCTTCAGACCTATTTTTATGAGAGTTTTTGGTGCATGTGATATTTTGTAGCTGCTGCCTTCTTTGGTATAGGAACAATGATACATTTCTGGAAGTCTGCCGGTATCTCTCCTGTGTTATAGATGGACCTAATAAGCTGAAGCAGAATTATTTTCATGCTGTCACCAGCATTCGTTATTAGTTCTGCAGGGATGTCATCAATATCCGTTGCTTTGTTGTCCCGTAGTTCTTTTAGAGCTCTGTCAAATTCTTCTTGCAGAATGTCATCTCCCTTGTCATCTTCGTCTACTTGCTCTTCTCTTCCTATTACTTCCAACGAAAGAGGTGTTCCGGCGACCTTACACTAACTTGTCAAATTGTGCAATCTCTTTACGTTTTGTATTTCTTCGTTTAGACTATGCTATGAAGACCGAATCAAATAGCATTGTGCACAATTAAAAACAGCTAAAGATTTTCACCGTGTATTTCAAAGGCACTCGCACGAACAGTACTGCTCTCGCTGGGTAAGAGAAAGGGGCGCCGTTGTCTGGAGAGAGCCGCTGAGGTGTGGGTACACAGCGGGCACGTGGGACCCACCTGCCGGCCGCCATCTGACTCCAGGCAAACCTGTTCCAGCAGCGCAGCTGGAGTCTGCTCCAGCACCGCCGGCGCCTTTTGTAAGCCCTTTGTACAGGAAGGTCTTGCGCACCTGTTTGAGGCCCGTGCTGGGCAGCAGCTGTTAAAGGACGCCATAAACCCGCGGCGGCCGACCAGAACCCAGTCAACGCACCGTTACGTCTTTATTATCCGTCGCAAAAACGTCCACACCGTGCTAGGGCACGAAATTCCAGATAACAGGAGAGCTTCTGTAAAGTTTGGAAGGTAGGAGACGAGGTACTGGCAGAAGTAAAGCTGTGAGTACCGGGCGTGAGTCGTGCTTCGGTAGCTCAGTTGGTGGAGCACTTGCCCGCGAAAGGCAAAGGTCCCGAGTTCGAGTCTCGGTGGGGCACACAGTTTTAATCTGCCAGGAAGTTTCAACAGGTAACTTGTCGATCTTTAAGTAAAAATGGTCGATATACTCAATAAAGCCTCCCCCCATTAACCACGGACCTTGCCTGCCGCAGTGGTCTAGCGGTTCTAGGCGCTCAGTCCGGAACCGCGCGACTGCTCCGGTCGCAGGTTCGAATCCTGCCTCAGGCATGGATGTGTGTGATGTCCTTAGGTTAGTTAGGTTTAAGTAGTTCTAAGTTCTAGGGGACTGATGACCACAGATATTAAGTCCCATAGTGCTCAGAGCCATTTGAACCATTTTTGAACCACGGACCTTGGCGTTGGTGGGGAGGCTTACGTGCCTCAACGATATAGATAGCCGTACCGTAGGTGCAACCACAATGGAGGGGTATCTGTTGAGAGGCCAGTCAAACGTGTGGGTCCTGAAGAGGGGCAGCAGCCTTTTCAGCAGTTGCAGGGGCAACAGTCTGGATGATTGACTGATCTGGCCTTGTAACACTAACCAAAATAGCCTTACTGTTCTGGTACTGTGAACGGCTGAAAGCAAGGGGAAACTAAAGCCCAAGGGCATGCAGCTTTACTGTATGATTAAATGATGATGGCGTCCTCTTGGGTAAAATATTCCGGAGGTAAAATAGTCCCCCATTCGGATCTCCGGGCGGGGACTACTCAGGAGGACGTCGGTATCAGGAGAAAGAAAACTGGCGATCTACGGATCGGAGCGTGGCATGTCAGACCCCTTAATCGAGCAGGTTGGTTAGAAAATTTAAAAAGGGAAATGGATAGGTTAAAGTTAGATATAGTGGGAATTAGTGAAGTTCGGCTACGGGAGGAACAAGACTTTTGGTCAGGTGAATACAGGGTTATAAATACAAAATGAAATAGGGGTAATGCAGGAGTAGGTTTGACAATGAATAAAAAAATAGGAGTACGGGTAAGCTACTACAAACAGCATAGTGAACGCATTATTGTGGCCAAGATAGACACGAAGCCCACGCCTACTACAGTAGTACAAGTTTATATGTCAACTAGCTCTGCAGATGACGAAGAAATTGATGAAATGTATTATGAGATAAAAGAAATTATTCAGGTAGTGAAGGGAGACGAAAATTTAGTAGTCATGGGTGACTGGAATTAAAACGTAGGAAAATGGAGAGAAGGAAACATAGTTGCGAATATGGATTGGGGGTAAGAAATGAAAGAGGAAGCCGTCTGGTAGAATTATGCGCAGAGCATAACTTAATCATAGCTAACACTTGGTTTAAGAATCATGAAAGAAGGTTGTATACATGGAAGAACCCTGGAGATACTAAAAGGTATCAGATAGATTATATAATGGTATGACAGAGATTTAGGAACCAGGTTTTAAATTGTAAGACATTTCCAGGGGCAGATGTGGACTCTGACCACAATCTATTGGTTATGAACTGTAGATTAAAAGTGAAGAAACTGCAAAAAATGTGGGAATTTAAGGAGATGGGACCTGGATAAACTGAAAGAACCAGAGGTTGTACAGAGTTTCAAGGAGAGCGTAAAGGAACAATTGACAGGAATGGGGGAAAGAAATACAGTAGAAGAAGAATGGGTAACTTTGAGGGATGAAATAGTGAAGGCAGCAGAGGATCAAATAGGTAAAAAGACGAGGGCTAGTAGAAACCCTTGGGTGGCAGATGGAATATTGAATTTAATTGATGAAAGGAGAAAATATAAAAATGCAGTAAATGAAGCAGGCAAAAAGGAATACAAACGTCTCAAAAATGATATCGACAGGAAGTGCAAAATGGCTAAGCAGGCATGGCTAGAGGACAAATGTAAGGATGTAGAGGCTTATCTCACTAGGGGTAAGATAGATACTGCCTACAGGAAAATTAAAGAAAGAAGAACCACTTGTATGAATATCAAGAGCTTTGATGGAAACCCAGTTCTAAGCAAAGAAGGGAAAGCAGAAAGGTGGAAGGAGTATATAGAGGGTCTATACAAGGGCGATGTACTTGAGGACAATATTATGGAAATGGAAGAGGATGTAGATGAAGATGAAATGGGAGATACGATACTGCGTGAAGAGTTTGACAGAGCACTGAAAGACCTGAGTCGAAAGTAGGCCCCGGGAGTAGACAACATTCCATTAGAACTACTGACGGCCTTGGGAGAGCCAGTCCTGACAAAACTCTACCATCTGGTGTGCAAGATGTATGAGACAGGCGAAATACTCTCAGATTTCAAGAAGAATATAATAATTCCAATCCCAAAGAAAGGAGGTGTTGACAGATGTGAAAATTACCGAACTATCAGTTTAATAAGTCACAGCTGCAAAATACTAACGTGAATTCTTTACAGACGAATGGAAAAACTAGTAGAAGCCGATCTCGGGGAAGATCAGTTTGGATTCCGTAAAAATGTTGGAACACGTGAGGCAATACTGACCCTACGACTTATCTTAGAAGAAAGATTAAGGAAAGGCAAACCTACGTTTCTAGCATTTGTAGACTTAGAGAAAGCTTTTGACAATGTTGACTGGAATACTCTCTTTAAAATTCGGAAGGTGGCAGGGGTAAAATTCAGGGAGCGAAAGGCTATTTACAATTTGTACAGAAAGCAGATGGCAGTTATAAGAATCGAGGGGTATGAAAGGGAAGCAGTGGTTGAGAAGGGAGTGAGACTGGGTTGTAGCCTATCCCTGATGTTATTCAATCTGTATATTGAGCAGGCAATAAAGGAAACAAAAGAAAAGTTCGGAGTAGGTATTAAAATCCATGGAGAAGAAATAAAAACTTTGAGGTTCGCCGATGACATTGTAATACTGTCAGGGACAGCAAAGGACTTGGAGGAGCAGTTGAGCGGAATGGACAGTGTCTTGAAAGGAGGGTATAAGATGAACATCAACAAAAGCAAAACGAGGATAATGGAATGTAATCGAATTAAGTGGGGTGATGCTGAGGGAATTAGATTAGGAAATGAGACACTTAAAGTAGTAAAGGAGTTTTGCTATTTGGGGAGCAAAATAACTGATGATGGTCGGAGTGGAGAGGATATAAAATGTAGACTGGCATTGGCAAGGAAAGCGTTTCTGAAGAAGAAAAATTTATTAACATCGAGTATAGATTTAAGTGTCAGGAAGTCATTTCTGAAAGTATCTGTATGGAATGTAGCCTTGTATGGAAGTGAAACGTGGACGATAAATAGTTTAGACAAGAAGAGAATAGAAGCTTTCGAAATGTGGTGCTACAGAAGAATGCTGAAGATTAGATGGGTAGATCACATAACTAATGAGGAGGTATTGAATAGAATAGGGGAGAAGAAGAGTTTGTGGCACAATTTGACTAGAAGAAGGGATCGTTTGGTAGGACATGTTCTGAGACATCGAGGGATCACCAATTTAGTATTGAAGGGCAGCGTGGAGGGTAAAAATCGTAGAGGAAGACCAAGAGGTGAATACACTAAGCAGATTCAGAAGGATGTAGGCTGCAGTAGGTACTGGGAGATGAAGAAGCTTGCACAGGATAGAGTAGCATGGAGAGCTGCGTCAAACCAGTCTCAGGACTGAAGACCACAACAACAACAACTCAATAAAGATTAGTGTGGATTCAGGAGCTGACTGAACACAAGAGAAGGCCGGCCGGGGTGGCCGAGCGGTTCTAGGCGCTACAACCTGGAACCGCGAGACCGATACGGTCTCAGGTTCGAATCCTGCCTCGGGCATGGATGTGTGTAATGTCCTTAGGTTAGTTAGTTTTCAGTAGTTCTAAGTTCTAGGGGACTGACGACCTTAGAAGTTATGTCCCATAGTGCTCAGAGCCATTTGAACCATTTTTTGAACACAAGAGAAGCGAAACTTTCTGACAGATTAAAACTGTGTGAGAAGCGTTTCTCTTACTGAGGCTTCTTATCGAAAAGCAAACACAGGAAAATGTAGACCTGGAAAAGACAATTGATAATGTTATCCTGCAAGACATGTTCAGAGTGTTGAAGAAAGCAGGTCTAAAATGTAAAGACTTGCGTCTGATATACAGCTTCTACAAAACGAAGTGGCTGTGACTAGGAACAAGAACGAAAAATTAGAAAAGGCGCGAGACAAGGGTGTGCTCTTTCTCCTCTTATAATCATTGCTTACCTCCAGGAAGCTATCGACTGAGCCCTTGAAATTGTTGAGGTGTGCGTCAAAATTAACCCTTTTAGACCAAACTTTTTTCTGATGGATGGAATATTTTCCTTCATGCGGTAATGGTCTTAGCTGGGTTTTTAATCATTTTAGATGCAAGATTTACACAGAAATATGTACCCGTTTTCAAAACATATTTTGTACACTTGGCTTCGTTTTATGGACTAAAATAATGAATTACTAAATATCCTGTATAGAAATAAATAGTAAAATGGTCATTCACCGACTATCATGCAATATTACAATAATAATATTCAGTTATACAATGGAAAATATCGAACCAACCACATCCGTGTATTCTGATGGCCACAAGCAGCTGCCCACTGTTCCATTGACTTGCTGATATTTTCATACTGATGCCCAACATTTGGCAGCACTTGCGAATGATATAAATTTTGAACATTCACATACGTGTACTTCAGTTTTCCATTGGGAATACTTCTATTGCAGCTATGACACCGTAAATGTTAATGTGCACAATTGTACCCAGCGAGTCTGAAATGGTTAATGGGCAGGAAATAGACGTGCTGCTTTACGCAGATGACATTGCTTAGATCACGCAGACGAAAGGAGACCTAGAGGAGGCCTTTAACTGAACTGAAAGGATTTTCTGCAGTTAGTGTTGTGACTTGGCGAGACAGCCAAGCCACTACGAGGTAGCCGAAAGGCACGCGTTTAAGCTCACGCAGGATGGCGTGAGGTCTGGAAAATGACAAGGAATTGAGACTAGCAAAAAAGGTACATAGCTGCTGGAATACTTAACTTTAATCCATAATTGGTGAACATCGGTCTGACGGTACATGCATCACAAGATAAATGGCAATTGATAATGGCGCCTTGCTAGGTCGTAGCAAATGACGTAGCTGAAGGCTATGCTAACTATCGTCTCGGCAATTGAGAGCGTAATTTGTCAGTGAACCATCGCTAGCAAAGTCGGCTGTACAACTGGGGCGAGTGCTAGGAAGTCTCTCTACACCTGCCGTGTGGCGGCGCTCGGTCTGCAATCACTGATAGTGGCGACACGCGGGTGCGACGTATACTACCGGACCGCGGCCGATTTAAAGGCTACCACCTAGCAAGAGTGGTGTTTGGCGGTGACACCACAGTTAGTATGGTATGAGAATAAACAGGCGAGAGATGGGATTATGAAGAAGAATATGAACCAGTAAGAATCAGAATTGGAAGGCAGGAGCTAAATTTAATAGAGAAAGTTACCTATTTGGGAAGCGAGATCACAAGGGTTGGGGGAGGCAGGAAAAAAAACTGTAAGTAGAATACAAGCAGGCTAAAACTGCATTTAATCTGATGAAGTTACTCTCTAGCACGAACGTCTGGTGATAAGGAAACGGGTCATACAAGCATTTGTTTGGAGAGTGGCCATAAACTCGGAGAAGACGGTTAGAAGCCGTGGAGGTTTAGTGCTACAGAAGGATGATGAAGATCAGCCGGAAGGACAAAGTTATCAATGAAGAGGTGCTGAGAAGAGTACAGGAAACCAGGTCTCTGTGGAGGCCCAACCAAATAAGAAGAAACAAACTCGTAGGACACATGTTAAGACAAGTTATTGTAACTACATCAGAAGGCTAAGAACTTTCAGCATATTGCAGTCCCGTCAGCAACTGAGACTAATATTTTGAAGAATCAACCTCAGTTTCGCTAATTTTCCGGTCTTTACCAGGTTTCAGCTAAATTAATCTAGCCTTCTTCAGAAGCATAAAATTACTATAACATGCCTATGTGCTCAGTGCAATTCCGCGTGTAACAATCAGTGCCAACGTAGTTGATAATGCCAACAAACTTCGTGGTGAAGAGATGCCGAGACTGGACTTCAGTTAAGTGGTTTTAATTGGACATGGTACCACTGTACTATAGGGTTTAATTTAAACGTGGACTGTGCCTTACTCTGGCATGTTATAGTAATTTTATGCTTCTGAAGAAGGCTAGATTAATTTAGCCGAAACCTGGTAAAGACCAGAAAATTTGCGCAGCTGAGGCTTATTCTTCAAAATATTATATCAGAAGGAGCTACTAAGGAAAGAATCGCCGGGGCGACCAACGATATCGTACAGGAAGCAGACTGTGAATGATGTGGGATGCGCTACATTCGTGGAAATGAATAAGCTTCACCTCCTCTGTTGGCCATACAACACAAAAACTAAACAACAGATGGTAGATACATTTGGTGTGGTCCGACCAATCGCATATTTTCTTCTTTTGCAACTAATTCAAGGCGTCGAGTGCACCGGCGGCACAATAAACCGTTTGACCCTCAGTGTGAGGAGGGAATAACTCAGACCAGAGGTGGTTTTGTCATGCTCTGGGAGTGTTTCTTCGGATCATCATTTGGGCACGCTCATTCATTTCACCTAGCTCGTGAACTGGGATGCTTATTCCAGCTTTCATAGGTGTCTTGCTGATGAGCCTTGATCACAAGGTAGCACACATACGTTGCAGGTTCGAAGAGTATTCAGGCACCCTATATGGCACCTCAATAACCCCTCTAAATCAGGCGATGTTAATACCATAGCAAATGTCTATGACTATTTGTAACAGCGGAAGGAACACAGCAATCAGCATCGCAATTAGGTAAATCTTCCGGATCTAATTATCAGTTAGTGTCGTCAGCTGGTTAGGACACACTTGAAGAACTTATGGCCTCTCATCAGATAAAACAGAAGCAATATCTAGCTTTTCCCAAGGAGGTGATATAGGCCCTCTGCAACTCCTGATCTACATAAACAATTTAGGAGACGATCTGAGCAGCACTCTTAGATTGTTTGCAGATCATGCTGTGACTTATCGTCTTATAAAGTCAGCAGATGATCAGAACAAATCACATGACAAGGGACAGTTGACTCTAAATAATGAAAAGTGTGAAGTCTACTACCTGAGTACCAAAAGGAATCCGCTAAATTTCTGTTATCAAGTCTACTACCTGAGTACCAAAAGGAATCCGCTAAATTTCTGTTATCACACAAATCTAAAGGCTGTAAATTCAAATACGTACTGAGAGATTACAATTACGAATAACTTAGAGCGATCACATAGATAATGTTGTGGGTGAAGCAAATCAAAGACAACGACCAGAATACTGAGAAAATGCAACAGGTCTACTAAAGAGACTTCTTACACTACGCTGGAGTAGGGCCGTGCGGAGTTGGGTCCACATCAGATAGGTTGGTAGGAGGACACAGAAAAAGTTCAAAGAAGGGCAGCTCGTCTTGTACTAACTCGAAACAGAGGAAAGAGCGACACGAATATGATACGCGAGTTGGGGTGCCAGTCATTAAAGGAAGGCGTTTTGCGTTGCACGGGATCTTCTCATGAAACCAACTTTCTCCTCAGAGCGTGAAAAATATTTTGTTGGAGCCCACTTACATGTATGATAATTGAATAAGAGAAATAAGAGCACGCATAGAAAGATTTAAGTATTCGTTTTTTCCGTGCGCTGTTCAGGAGTGGGACGGTACAGAAATAGCTTGAAGATGGTTTCATGAACCCTCTGTCAAGCAATTAACTGTGAATTTCAGAGTAACCATGCAGATGTAGATCGAGGTCGTTATCAAGGCTAGAGGTGGTGATTTCTGCTGGCGGTGACTGACCTTTTGCCCACTGTGTGTGGCGGGATATTATGAACTACGCAACTGAAAAAAAAACCAGACTGTTTAGCTTTAATTTGTCATATCATTATCCACGCTCAAAGCCGCTGATTGAACAACTGTTGTGATACACGTCTTTGTGTTGGAGCGATAAAGCAGAGAAAATGATCTGAGACCTCTCGAACATGTAGGATTATCAGCTTTCACTACTTAAAAAGGTTTTAGTTTCTGCAAGCAACAACGTTACTAATGCTTTGCTGTTCTACGCCATGAGGTTTTTTCTTTTTCAGACATCAGTGTTCACTCGGGAAAGGCTCTACAGAAAATTCCTGTATCGTAAGTACTGAATATGTCATGCGGATCCTAATTAGCCAGCTATCTTTCTAGGTAATTTTTCCATGTCGAACGAACTATGTTACTAACACTCGCACTTTCTCCACAAATCACCTTGAAAAAGAATGTCTTTTTTAAAAAAAGTTGTGGGCCACTCCTTACTAACGGCGAACCCTTTAATGTCCAGCCTAGATGAGAAAGACTTAGTCTTTTCTCTTAGCATATGACCTCCGACAAGTATCGAAACGTCACCCGCCTTCTGAATCTACTCTTTTTTTATATTAGTTCAGTTTTGCAATGGGACGTCCTGGGATCGTCCAATCTGCCTGCCACACACACGAACTCAGAAATAAAAGAGGAAAACTCTCCTAGCGATTTTACACTTCCAAGAAAATTAATGAGATCTTTGCTTGTTGCATAATCAGTCATGCATAATAAAACAAGTCTTCAGATTGACCTCAGTAGTGGTATCTGTATTACAAAGGATCCCCCAGCGCAATGAAAGCACAGATTAAAACAAATGTGACTGAACGTCTTATAAGGTTTTCAGTGATGAAGGGTCGCCTGTTCAAAGTCATGAAGTTGAACGAAATAAGATAATTATTCTAGTTTATTTAGTTAATGCAGAATATACAAAATAATCTGAGTTCAATGTTACACTTAAAAATAGGAATTGTTGTAAGGATGTAACATAAGGAAAAACTATCTTGAATCTAAAAATCATGGAATCTTAACTATCTGCGAAATACTCACAGATCCACAAGCTTCAGTGTGCAACACTAAACTAATTATTAACAAAAACTCTTCACACAGAAGCTCGATTAATTAGATCAGATTAGATTTACTTTCATTCCAATTGATCTGTAGTTAGGAGGTCCTCCAGGACGTAGAACATGTCAGAAAAACAATTATACATGACAAATATTTACAACTGAAACAAATAAGCTAATGTACCTTCCACAGGTCCCAAGTGGAATGATAGTCATTTTTTAAATGAAAACTATATCATAGAATCATTTTACAAACACTAATGCATTGAATTTAAAGTAAAAAAGTTTTTTTATTTATAAGGTAATATGTAACAGAACTACTATAACACTTATTTACAATGAACACATTACTGCACTGAAATGGTACAGAAGTTAGATTGTACTTATACACACACACACACACACACACACACTATAATTTACAATGAACACATTACTGCACTGAAATTGTGCAATTGGTTCTGCTGAGAAATTAATCAAACCAGACAACCAAATTATTTACGAGCAATTGCAACTAGTAACAAGGAAGACTGCTTAGCGAACGTGCACGTGGCGTTCCAGTAGCTTCTGACCAGCTCACAAATTCAATTAAAGGAAACTGCTGAACATGAAATCCAACTCAGAATTAATACGAATGCAACACAAGTTGCGATTTAAAGCACACGCAATTGGCGAGTTGCCCAGAGGTAAAAGGACTGCGCTGCCGCGAAACTGCGACACTTAATTAAACAGTGAACTCCTCCATGGCTGCAGATCAGCGTCTCGGTGGTCGAAAATCGAAACTCGTGGCTCCACGGGCAGCTCTCCGGTCCCGCTGCTACCACACAATCTCGCTCCAGATCACGAAGTCACCAGGGGAAGAGTCTGTCACGGTTACCAGTCTGACAACCCACAAATCGAAGGGAAGAAACTGTTAAAATTTATGAATAGCGCCCAGTGGGTATCCCTTAGTTGTCTGAAGGTTGGCACATCGACTGCTATAGAGGTTAGCTGCTGCTGGAGTTCCCAGAATACGAAAGGTCCTCATGCTATCGAAGCACAAAATGGCAGAGTCGCATACTTCTGTGTCCTGCAGGGTGAGCAGTTTCGTTACGCTTCCGAACACTTTCGGCACTCAACCAAACTTCCTGACTTCGATGGGCGCACCATGTCCTGCCGACAAACAAGAATGGTCACAGGCATCCTGTGAGTTCTTAGAATTTCGAACTCCTTGAGGAGCTTAGGGAAACACCCCTGTGTTCTCAAAAGACCAGCCGTCCCAGGTATGGTGATGACTAGCCTGAGCTGTTTCACGGAAGAGAAAATATTGTAACTTGTCTTCAACAATCATTACATATGTCCATTCAACCAGGACAGTTGACAAAACACAGATATTTTCAGACAGAATAAAGATCGTGTAGTGACATGTAACAGGCCAGTTATGTTACCATACGTTTTTTCCTCTATGTTGATTAAGTTATTTCAGTAATCATTCTTCAAGACGCGGAGCCTAAACTTACAGCTACGGTTCCTCCCTCTGTGTGATATTTTTTCAACAGTCCGTTTTTTGCTTCAGCATCGTCGACTGTGGGTATGCTGGGGGTCCCGAAAGTTTTGCGGGAGTCACTTGAGCTTCTTTAAGTCACTTTTACAACATAAGTATGAACTATAGTACGTTATGCATCATCGGATAAAAAAAGGAGTGATTCTAAGAATTGAGTTACGAAACATTTACCAAGTGTCGCATAGTTGCTGACTTCGAATTGTAGGTGTTTTTGGCACTCTGCCGCGACAATAATAGATTTATTAGACACACATAAAATTTCTTCGTTTTATCCAAGCGTTTCCTAGAGACCCGACAAGTAGTCCGATTCATCGAAAAGTTTGATGTACTGAGTTTTGTATTATCAAGAACTGACCATATATGAATAGTACAGCCAAGTGAAATAAAATTTCATAAAAAAATTCTACCATAACTGCGTGATTTTGATAGCAGAGCCTATCACAATTAGAAGAATCTTTTATCAATGGAGACTTGAGACTTTACCAGACAACGATCCACCCTGTAGCCTTCTACGCCTCGCAGAAAGTGAGCATTGTAAGAAAAGGATTACTTAAGAGGTTAGAAAATGTGGTACGAAGAATTCTGCGGAGGGTATTGGACACTCGAAGGCCACGATACTGTTGATTTAGAAGACGAGCGAACCAAGAACCATATACAAGCACGGAGAAAATCCGGAACGATTTTCTTCGGACACGTCCTTAGACGCGATCAGAGAATGTTGACAAATCAGATGGAGCAGTTTCTTCTGAACAAGAGAACCAAAGGCCGTTGTTTAGGAGGTACAAAGCGGTCAGGAAGAAATGAGAATCTAGGAAACAGATTTACGGAAGGGTGACTTTCAAATAAAAAAATCCGTGTTGTCATAACTTTTCAGGACAAAACAAACATGCAAATGTCGTGTGACTAGGGCCTCCCGTCGGGTAGACCGTTCGCCGGGTGCAGGTCTTTCGATTTGACACCACTTCGGCGACTTGCGCGTCGATGGGGATGAAATGATGATGATTAGGACAAAACACCCAGTCCCCGAGCGGAGAAAATCTCCGACACAGCCGGAAATCGAATCCGGGCGGTTAGGATCGACATTCTGTCATGTTAACCACTTTTTTTGGTCTGGACGGGCGTCACAAGTTGATCGTTGATTCCTTTACTCAGTTTTTTTGTTACACCGAAGACGCCGTGCTGGCACCACTCAGCTACCGGGGGCGGACTTCAGGACAGAATCAAACCCAGGGAGGAATCATTGTGGACAGAAGAGCGAAAAACGTTGCAAAGTATGTGAATGAAAGAAAACTGTACGAGAGTAAAAACCAGAAGAAATGGAAATGCCCCGAATTAACGTGATCTCCAATGGCTAACACGAAAAGGAGAAGAAGAAAATAAGAGCTCTATTACGAAATTTAATTATAAACCACGGAAAGAAAATTGTTTCCAGCGAAGAGCACAAGTAACACATAGTTTCAGTGTTACAAGATGTGTCTGCCGGTGTTTCTGGAACAGTTCCAGGTGCGTGACAGTATAAAAAACATCTGTTTGTTACGTACAGAGTATCCCGAAAGTTTAATGTCTAACGTCGGCAGATGGTAGAGGGTTATGAACTGACGACTTCGACTTGTTGTTGTTGTTGTTGTTGTTGTTGTGGTCTTAGTCCTGAGACTGGTTTGATACAGCTCTCCATGCTACTCTATCCTGTGCAAGCGTCTTCATCTCCCAGTACCTACTGCAACCCACATCCGTCTGAATCTGCTTAGTGTATTCATCTCTTGGTCTCCCTCTACGATTTTTACCCTCCATGCTGCCCTCCAATACTAAATTGGTGATCCCTTGATGCCTCAAAACATGTCCTACCAACCGATCCCTTCTTCTAGTCAAGTTGTGCCACAAACTTCTCTTCTCCCCAATCCTATTCAATACCTCCTCATTAGTTACGTGATCTACCCACCTTATCTTCAGCATTTTTCTGTAGCACCACATTTCGAAAGCTTCTATTCTCTTCTTGTCCAAACTGGTTATCGTCCATGTTTCACTTCCATACATGGCTACACTCCATAGAAATACTTTCAGAAACGACTTCCTGACACTTAAATCTATACTCGATGCTAACAAATTTCTCTTCTTCAGAAACGATTTCCTTGCCATTGCCAGTCTAGACTTCGACATAACGAACTGAATATTTAGTTGTATGAACGGCGCTCATTCTAAAAGAATGGATTACAACGGAGTATAGCAGTTCTGCAACATTCTCCCATACATCCCTACGTTTGTTTACAATAAAGCATGTCGTCACGTATATCTTAAGTTTATACTTGGATTCATTTGTATCATATACTGATGAGAGAAGGAGGAGGGTGCCGGGACAGAGCCTACTCCTGTCGAATAGTCTGGCGGGGCGCTTCGGGTTTGACGTTCCCATATGACGGACAGATTACCATCTACAGCGTAACGTGCACTTACTCTATGGAGCTCTGTGGAGAGTTTTGGAAATTTATCCAGTACATTGGCGCAATATCTGGTGATCAGAAGCCTTACGCCTACCACACCTTCTCCTTTGACAGTTAAATACCTTCACTATTAGGATTCTAACCGGCTATTTCCAAGTCGAACGCCACTGCATTGGAGTGCATAAACGATCACACTTACGAAGCTGGGTTTTGAAAAAGAAGACAAGAAATAGGTCCTGGAAACCTCTTCTTGGCCGGCCGCGGTGACCGAGCGGTTCTAGGCGCTTCAGGCCGGAACCGGGTGACTGGTACGGTCGCCTGATTCGAATCCTGCCTCGGGCATGGATGTGTATGCTGTCCTTAGGTTAGTTACGTTTAAGGAGATTTAAGTTCTAGGGGACTGATGACCTCAGATGTTAAGTCCCATAGTGCTTAGAGCCATTTGAACCATTTGAAACCTCTTCTTGCTTTATTTCAATGGTTAGTGTCTGTTGTTATTTTAATAGTAAACAGAAATTATTTAGTTTCCAAACTATCTGTTAGATATTAACCTTACCGTATAACTAATATCACTCCGGAAAATACTCCACTTCTTTTACAAAATTTTGGCTAACGAATGAACTGTGGAATCTTCTCTTCGTGTAAAATTTCCCTAATCCAGAAAACTAAATGTGGGTAGGGCACTCTTTTAAGACCTATATTATGAAATCTGTACGACTTCTGATCGGTAACACGATATTTTTGGGCTATAGGCATACATCCGAAAGTGGGAGATCTACACAATACGTTAATGTGTCAGGCAAAAACATTCTTTCATTTAAACACTCTGATTTACTCATTTAAACATAAATAATCACAACTCATAAACAGGAGACAATCAAACAACTGACTGATGCTATCTGTATTAAAAGCTCTGATTAGTGGTTATATGAACAGCAGTGTTGCCGACTGCATGAGAAATTGCACTCTGTTAACTAAAAGGTGACGGTCTGAGATTCAGTTTCAAAACTCGCTATTTCCTGGTGGAAAACAGTGCCTGTAAACTTGATGACTGACTCAAAGGTTCACACATTCAACACAAGTACGTTGAACCTGAGACAAGCGATCGTACATAATTCCCCAAGCGCGGAATGAGAATGGCCTCGTTCGCAGATGCTGCCATGAACGCTCACAATAATTTAATCGCCTTCCGCCGTGATGAACACCGCTGTCTTGCGGGCTCTCTCGAGAAGACGAGGACTCGTTGCTATAAATGCACCACGGTTTCCTAGACGTCTCCCAAGTCAGAAGTTGCAGTGGTCAGAACCACATCTCAGCCCAAAGAAGATGCCGCCTCCATCACGTCTCGACCGGGAGTCGATGCCGTCTTTACTCTGTCTGTACCACGACTGCTATATTTTTGGCTCTCTCTTACGCCCTGCCCTTCCATCTCGCCAAACAGTGCCATTCGCCAATAGCGGAAATACAGAGCAGTGCAGCCCAGTACCGAGGTTGCCCACCAGCATAGAAGATCCCGCCAAAATCAGACGGCAATCATATAGCAAAACTCTCCCCCGCTACTTAAAAAAGACCGCTCAAGCTCTGTGCTTGTGACACTTTAGTAAATCATTGGCATGTTTCCGCGCCTATGCCACTAGCCTCACGTCAGAGAGCATCTGAGATTATGAACGACAACTCTCAAGGATAGCACTTTACTCTATGCCCCTAGGTGTACATTAGGCTGGGCTAGATTGCACAGCTTCTAAGGTGTATGCTTCGCCGGCGATGGGCGAGGCATGACAGAATCTCTGACCAGAGAGTAGTTTATTGTTAGTTGTTGCTTGTGGCTAGTCTGCGCGAGTCGACTGTAGAATTCAGTCTGCGCTTGTCTGCGCGAGTCGGCAGTAGCAGTCAGTCGGATACGATAGTAGGGAGTCGGCATGCGTCGGCTGTGTGCTCTGCTCGCGACTCTGGTCAGTACTCTGGACGATGAGTATTGTTGTAGAAGGTAAAGAAGCAGCATTGCGCATATTTAATAATGTATGTTAATTGCAATCTAATTTGTTCAAAAAAATGCCCCAATAATAATTTTTTTATAAAGTAACTCTTTTAAAGAAAAGTATTCATTTCAATTTAAAGAATTTTTCCACTCTTTTGAAGAAAAAGCATTCATTTCAATTTAAAGAATATTTCCTATGCATTCCTTTCAAGAATCAAAAAAAAAAAAAAGAAAAAAAATTATACGCCAGCATTGCACGAAGCTGTGTCGATAAATAAGAGCAGATATAGTTGCAGTTTATTGAGGTAAGAATTTTGCTTTTGTTATTCAGAATACAGGGTCGAAGTTCAGCGCTGCTGTGCTTATAAAATTTACCAGATATTATTATTTCTGTTAGGAGGTTACATGTCGTTCATGGTTCATTGTTTAATTAATATTATTGTTGTTGGTTTATGGTCAATTTTCATTCCTTATTTTTTGTGGGGAGTTTACGCTTGGCACCATTTCACATTTTATTAAACATTATTTTTGTTGGGAGGTTACACTTGGCTCCGTTTCAAATTAACACTTATTTAAATTTTTGAGGGGAGGTTACAAGCTGGACAATGTTTTGCAACCCCCTGGCCCACTTCCGGGAATTTCACCTGAGCATCCGAACTCTGCTCTCAGCAAATCACCATTTTCCGCAGCATTCTCTGTTCGTCCCTTCTCAACTCTAATGTACAGTCTCTTCTCGTGCGCGCAGAAAGCATTGGGAACGCAGTGAGTCCATCATCGTGTTAAGTTAAGCTACACAGAGCACTGTACTGGCAGTCAATTCAATGAAAAAGTCATGTGAAACTTGATAAAGAACCTACATGCCGGCCGCGGTGGCCAAGCGGTACTAGGCGCTAGTCTGGAACCGTGCGACCGCTACGGTCTCAGGTTCGAATCCTGCCTCGGGCATGGATGTGAGTGATTTCCTTAGGTTAGTTAGTCAGTAATTGGAATGAATAGTTTTTTAAATTGATTAGTATGTATTTTACACTATTGACTACCTTGTATTACTGGGTTTCACACCATTTTTTCGGTCCCTTACCATTTCCTTCGTGGTGATAGGAACGAAGTTGTCTAAGTAAATTACTCCACTGTTACTTTAGTATGACGACAGTACAGAATTTTGAAAACGAAACTCTAGTCGACATTGCCCACCGTTCACTACTAGTAAACAATGAAGTTTACCTAACATATGTCTGATTGGCAATGCGTATGTTCTCCTTTTTATAGTTCATTATTTAAAAAAAAAAGATTACGATGTTCCACGCCTATACTCCCTTTTTTTAATAACTGATACTAACCTATAGTAAAACGATTGTGCATATACAGCTTCATTTGTATTTAGTGATACCACATAAATGGCTAATATCCAGAGTGATGGCATTTTAACAGAAATGACCAAAAACATAATTAGTTTCATTAAAATTATCCATTATGTAATATGGTTGTAACAGAATTGTTTTGCATAATAACTCATAAATTATTGTTGTTGCATTGGTTGTTTATGTATGGTATGTTGTATTTAGGGCCTGAAGATGATGCTGTAACAACATCGAAACCAGTTGCCAATAAAACCAACACCTTAATACAGCTGGGGGAATTTCGTCATTTTTAGCATATACCAGTTAAAACATTGAGTAACGCACTCGCCGTTTATCCTCTGCCCGACCTACTGCGTTCCCTTTCATCGCCCCCTCGAGACGACGAAGGCACGTTGTCCCCCCTCCCCGCCGGACACGCATTCTGCTCCTATCTTTCTCCTGGAATCCCTCCGGTGCGCGCACAGCTGTTCCGCGCACAGCAGTAACCTTGGAGGGCGCGCTGTATGCAACAAGCCACAACGACCCCGCGAGCTATTCTTATTGTGCTCCTCGGGTTACGGACGGCAGGTAGCGGCTGGGGCATCGGGGCGCCCTAACCGCAGTCTGGGCTGACATTTAGCCGCCTCCGCCCCCGCACTCGGGTGTGGGTAGGGGCAGGGAATCGCCAGACGAGCAGTCCGCGCTCGCATTCGCAGCGCTCTTTGTTTCCCTAATGAAATCCGCTGCGATTTCGCTCCCCTAGAATAGCCGGGGAGCAGTTACCCTTGTCGGCCGCTCGCGGAAACTGTTACTGCCCGCCGGATGGTCCTCAGGAGTTTTCGCCAAGTTGTTGCGGCGAGTTTCGGAAGGGCGCGTGTTTTGCAAATGTTTCGTCTCTAGTGGTCGTAGAGCCATGTCAATGGGGCAAGTGTCTTTCTCGCGTTAAACCTCTCTTACGAGGTACTGTTCTGCAGCACTTGCGCACACCATCAAGACTGTGCGAACAGACACACGTGCAGTAATCGACACACCTTTTTATATTTTGTTTACTTACTTTATTTATTTGTCAGACAAAGTGGTCATTTCTTACTTTACAGAATTCTGAGTAGAAAACTGATAAGAAAATGAAAATAAATAATAAAGGGAACACTAAATATTTATGAGGAAAAGGTTTTCAACTGTTGCAAGAAACTGCATCACAGAGTAGAACGTGTGTGCGACAAGGACACCTTTCAGCTTCGAGTTTATCACTCAATTTTTCCAGCTGAGAATGAAATCTGCCGAATAGTTCACACCTTCCCGTTCAATGATTACCGTTATTGCGGTCTGCTGTCCAGAGACTGGTTAGACGCAGCTCTCCGTGCTACTCTATACTGTGTACAAGCCTCTTCATCTCCCAGTAACTACTGCAACTTACATCCTTTTGAATCTGCTTACTGCATTCATCTCTTGGTCTCCCCCTACGATTTTTACCCACCTCTCTCCCCCTACCCCCAATACTAAATTCGTGATCCATTGATGTCTTAGAATGCGTCTTATCAATCTTTCGGTCAATTTGTGCCGTATATTTCTTGTCTTCCCAATTCTCTTCAGTACCACGTCAATAGTTACGTGATCTACTCATCTGATCTTTACCATTCATCTGTAGCAACACATTTCAAAAGCTTCTATTCTCTTATTGCCTAAACTATTTATGTCCATGTTTCAGTTCCATACATGCCTACTTTCCTGACAAATACCTTCAGAAAAGACTTCCTACGTTCGACGTTAACAAATTTCTCTTCTTCAGAAACGCTTTTCTTGCCATTCTTCATTTCATATCCTCTCTATTTCGACCGTAGTCAGTTTTTTTTTTTTTTTTTTTTTTTTTTTTTTTTTTTTTTTTTTTCTACCCAAATAGCAAAACTCATCTGCCTCTTTGAGTCTCGTTTCCTAATCTAAGTCTCTTAGCATTACCTGATTTAATTCGATTACATTCGAATATCCTTGTTTTGCTTTTGTTGATATTCATTTTATATCCTCCTTTCCAGACACCGTCCATTCTGCCGGCCGAAGTGGCCGTGCGGTTAAAGGCGCTGCAGTCTGGAACCGCAAGACCGCTACGGTCGCAGGTTCGAATCCTGCCTCGGGCATGGATGTTTGTGATGTCCTTAGGTTAGTTAGGTTTAACTAGTTCTAAGTTCTAGGGGACTAATGACCTCAGCAGTTGAGTCCCATAGTGCTCAGAGCCATTTGAACCATTTGAACACCGTCCATTCTGTTCAACTACTCTTCCAAGTCCTTTGCTGTCTCTAACAGAATCACGATGTCATCCACAAACCTCAAAGTTTTTATTTCTTCTCCCTGAACTTTAATTCCTACTCCAAATTTGTCTTTGGTTTCCGTTACTGCCCGATCAGTGTACAGGGTGAATAATATCGGGGATAGGTCATAACCTTGTCTCACTCCCTTCTTAACCACTTCTTCCCTTTCATGCCCTCATCTCTTACAACTGTTGTATGGATTCAATAAAAATTGTAAATAACCTTACGCTCCCTGTATTTTACCCCTGATACCTTCAGGGTTTCAAAGAGAGTATTCCAGTCAACATTGTCAAAAGCTTCCTCTAAGTCTACAAATGCCATAGACGTAGTTTTGTCTTTCCTTTTCGTACCTGTCAGGAGTTGCTGTCTGTGGAGCTATGCATTCTTATTGAAGTCTGAGGGTACTTTGCGCGTCTCATGCATCTTGCACACCAGATGGTAGAATTTTGTCATGGCTGGCTCTCCCAAGGCTATCAGTAGTTCGGACGGAATGTCGTCTACACCCACGGGTCTTGTTTCGACTTCGTCTTTCAGTTCTGTGTCAAATTCTTCTCGCAGTATCGTATATCATCTTCATCTACGTCGTATAGCATTTGTGTAATATTGCCTTCAAGTTCATCTACCTTGAACAGACCCTCTGTATATTTCTTCCATGCTTCTAAAGCCTTATATTTGTCTTCCACCCATTCCCGCTTAGCCTTTCTGCACTTCCTATTAATCTCATTTTTAGGCAATTCAATGATTAAGAA
The DNA here is from genome assembly GCF_021461385.2 of Schistocerca piceifrons. Classification (NCBI taxonomy): domain Eukaryota; kingdom Metazoa; phylum Arthropoda; class Insecta; order Orthoptera; family Acrididae; genus Schistocerca; species Schistocerca piceifrons. Next base: position 1,194,476,820 of record NC_060138.1, read on the forward strand.
AGTTTATGACTAGAATTTCGCATTTTTCATTTTATACAGCAACATTCTTAGTGAATTTGAAGTTTTTATAGAGCTTACTTAGGGAACTGAATTACAAATGAAACACCCGGAATGCAGTTACATCATTATTTCTTGGTTAATGTTGAGTATTAGCCGGAACTAGTGATGTTAAAAAACCAGCGGTATTTAGAAAATAGCGTTGTTGGAAGTTGAGACACCGATATTACAATATCGATACTAAGGTACTGGAAACATCGCAACATCGACGTTAAAGATATAATATCGACCTTCGGATATTAGTTACCTCTTAATACCTTTTGTTGTCATTTAAACGAATATTTCTCTGAACATGTCTAGTAATGACATCAGTACAGTAGATGGAGGAGTAGAAAAGCATTTGGAATGAGTCATTTATCGTGTTTTGCCCGCGTACTCAATTTGGTAACAAAAAATCTACTGAAAAGACAATCTGCCTGAGCTATTACTGCTGCCAAAAGTATTGTAATATGATTCAGATGAAGTGTAGTAGTACGTGATGAAGTGAGAAACGAACTAGACCTCAAGCTAATTCAAGAAGTATTCAGTGTTCTTTATGATCGAAAGATTTTTGCATTGCGCCAAGTGATTAATATCATAATTGCTATACCCATGTTAACAACCGCAGATATTGTAAATCTTGCAGGTGGTCGTGATATTCGCGCCCGATAGAAGCAAGTTTAACGTAACCGGAACAATTAGTACGTAGAATGTCAAAATATCCGAAATACAGTGAATAAAGACTAGTGGATAGAAACTGAAGAGGAACATAGTTTTTTCAAGTTTGGTTTCTGAAGTCAACATTATAAAAGTGCACAAGAAAAGGATAATTTGTAAACTGGAATAGATCTACAACCTCTGTTATTATCTGATATATCGCCGTCTAGATCTTAAACGAGAGCCATTAGAATTATAGAATCACAAAGTAACTACTATCTATATAATGCTACAAGAAATGCACTTAAATATATGAGATGTATAGCCACATACCTTCTAAAAAGGACGAAAAGGCCGGCCGGAGTGGCCGAGCGGTTCTAGGCGCTTCGGTGTGGAACCGCGCGACCGATACGGTCGCAGGTTCGAATCCTGCCTCGGGCATGGATGTGTGTGATGTCCTTAGGTTAGTTAGGTTTAAGTAGTTCTAAGGGACTGCTGACCTCAGCTGTTAAGTCCCAAAGTGCTCAGAGCCACCTGAAGGACGAAATGCTCTCTGTCAACAACACGATAGAATGAAGGGGGGACTGGTCGCAGAATGTTATTTTTACATTCGATACACAAAAACTTGTGGAACAAGTAATACACATTATCACTGTACTTACCGATTGATAAAAACGATTTTACACGTATTTGTATGTTGCTTTTCACGCCATTCTATAAACTAATCATTTAAAGTCGATGCTTTTGTGTCCACTATTGTCGGCAATCGATCCATAGACGTTAGATGATGAAATCGAAATGAGTATCGATGATTTGCCAAGATCGCATATATCTAGCCTCAACTGAACGGAGGTTGCCATTTCTATTTAAAGGCAGCGGTAGCGCCTCTGCCGGACAGTGTACGAACTAGCGCTAGCGCAAATAGTCTGCGATACTCTTGCTTATCGTTGCGCTCGGATATTCTAAAGCGAACTGTTCCGGCGCAACGTCAAGCGCCGACACGCAGGTCGAGAACGTAGGAGCAGAGATGGCTGTGAAGAAGACATCAGCCAATAGGACGCTGACAGACCCCTCTCTAGGACGACAGCAGCGACCTCTAGGCGAAGACGACATAAGCGCCGCCCCGCCTGGCCGCGGCCCAGTTGAACACTAACCGTTCTACGAGCTCGGTAACAGCGACTTAGGAACTGCATAATCTCACTTGTACTAGGCATTGTCTGTGGTGTCACCGCCAGACACCACACTTGCTAGGTGGTAGCCTTTAAATCGGCCGCGGTCCGTTAGTATACGTCGGACCCGCGTGTCGCCACTATCAGTGATTGCAGACCGAGCGCCGCCACACGGAAGGTCTAGAGAGACTTCCTAGCACTCGCCCCAGTTGTACAACCGACTTTGCTAGCGATGGTTCACTGACAAAATACGTTCTCATTTGCCGAGACGATAGTTAGCATAGCCTTCAGCTACGTCATTTGCTACGACCTAGCAAGGCGCCATTATCAGTTGCTATTGATATTATAAAGAATGTACAGACAAGAGCTACGTTCAACATTAATGGATTAAAGTCAAGTATTCCACCAGTCACATCCTTTTTTTCTAGTCTAACTACCTTGTCCTGTTCCAGACCTCACGCCAGTCTGCGTGAGCTTAAACGCGTGCCTTTCGGCTTCCTCCAAACCCCGTGGGTTAGCTCCTGCCAATCCACAACATTGTCTATACTTATGAGAGTTCTTATTTTGCCTGTCGTCCATTGCTTGCGACACACCACTGTAAATTCTCCAAGTTAAGTACTGTTATTTATCTTACTGTAATAAAAATTCATTAATACGATATGCTTGAATTGTTGTCTAGCTATCCGAGAAAGCAGATTTCCTAGGCACCCCATTTCCGACGAGTAGGCAGGACACAACACAAACAGTGATAGAAACGGAAGCACACTGTTTATCAAGTTCTATATTTTTCTCAGAATGTAGGCTCTGGCAACAGAGTGACGCGTATGCTAGCCAGTTGTCTAGGTAAGGTTGAAAGTTGACAGTATAGTTATGGAACTTCCTGGCAGATTAAAACTGTGTGCCCGACCGAGACTCGAACTCGGGACCTTTGCCTTTCGCGGGCAAGTGCTCTACCATCTGAGCTACCGAAGCACGACTCGCGCCCGGTACCCACAGCTTTACTTCTGCCAGTATCTTGTCTCCTACCTTCCAAACTTTAGAAGCTCTCCTGTGGACCTTGCAGAACTAGCACTCCTGAAAGAAAGGATATAGCGGAGACATGGCTTAGCCACAGCCTGGGGGATGTTTCCAGAATGAGATTTTCACTCTGCAGCGGAGTGTGCGCTGATATGAAACTTCCTGGCAGATTAAAACTGTGTCCGACCGAGACTCGAACTCGGGACCTTTGCCTTTCGCGGGCAAGTGCTCTACCATCTGAGCTACCGAAGCACGACTCGCGCCCGGTACCCACAGCTTTACTTCTGCCAGTATCTTGTCTCCTACCTTCCAAACTTTAGAAGCTCTCCTGTGGACCTTGCAGAACTAGCACTCCTGAAAGAAAGGATATAGCGGAGACATGGCTTAGCCACAGCCTGGGGGATGTTTCCAGAATGAGATTTTCACTCTGCAGCGGAGTGTGCGCTGATATGAAACTTCCTGGCAGATTAAAACTGTGTCCGACCGAGACTCGAACTCGGGACCTTTGCCTTTCGCGGGAAAGTGCTCTACCATCTGAGCTACCGAAGCACGACTCACGCCCGGTACCCACAGCTTTACTTCTGCCAGTATCTCGTCTCCTACCTTCCAAACTTTACAGAAGCTCTCCTGCCAACCTTGCAGAACTAGCACTCCTGAAAGAAAGGATATAGCGGAGACATGGCTTAGCCACAGCCTGGGGGATGTTTCCAGAATGAGATTTTCACTCTGCAGCGGAGTGTGCGCTGATATGAAACTTTCTGGCAGATTAAAACTGTATGCCCGACCGAGACTCGAACTCGGGACCTTTGCCTTTCGCGGGCAAGTGCTCTACCATCTGAGCTACCGAAGCACGACTCACGCCCGGTACCCACAGCTTTACTTCTGCCAGTATCTCGTCTCCTACCTTCCAAACTTTACAGAAGCTCTCCTGCGAACCTTGCAGAACTAGCACTCCTGAAAGAAAGGATATAGCGGAGACATGGCTTAGCCACAGCCTGGGGGATGTTTCCAGAATGAGATTTTCACTCTGCAGCGGAGTGTGCGCTGATATGAAACTTCCTGGCAGATTAAAACTGTGTGCCCGACCGAGACTCGAACTCGGGACCTTCGCCTTTCGCGGGCAAGTGCTCTACCATCTGAGCTACCGAAGCACGACTCACGCCCGGTACCCACAGCTTTACTTCTGCCAGTATCTCGTCTCCTACCTTCCAAACTTTACAGAAGCTCTCCTGCGAACCTTGCAGAACTAGCACTCCTGAAAGAAAGGATATAGCGGAGACATGGCTTAGCCACAGCCTGGGGGATGTTTCCAGAATGAGATTTTCACTCTGCAGCGGAGTGTGCGCTGATATGAAACTTCCTGGCAGATTAAAACTGTGTGCCCGACCGAGACTCGAACTCGGGACCTTTGCCTTTCGCGGGCAAGTGCTCTACCATCTGAGCTACCGAAGCACGACTCACGCCCGGTACCCACAGCTTTACTTCTGCCAGTATCTCGTCTCCTACCTTCCAAACTTTACAGAAGCTCTCCTGCGAACCTTGCAGAACTAGCACTCCTGAAAGAAAGGATATAGCGGAGACATGGCTTAGCCACAGCCTGGGGGATGTTTCCAGAATGAGATTTTCACTCTGCAGCGGAGTGTGCGCTGACATGAAACTTCCTGGCAGATTAAAACTGTGTCCGACCGAGACTCGAACTCGGGACCTTTGCCTTTCGCGGGCAAGTGCTCTACCATCTGAGCTACCGAAGCACGACTCACGCCCGGTACCCACAGCTTTACTTCTGCCAGTATCTCGTCTCCTACCTTCCAAACTTTACAGAAGCTCTCCTGCCAACCTTGCAGAACTAGCACTCCTGAAAGAAAGGATATAGCGGAGACATGGCTTAGCCACAGCCTGGGGGATGTTTCCAGAATGAGATTTTCACTCTGCAGCGGAGTGTGCGCTGATATGAAACTTCCTGGCAGATTAAAACTGTGTCCGACCGAGACTCGAACTCGGGACCTTTGCCTTTCGCGGGCAAGTGCTCTACCATCTGAGCTACCGAAGCACGACTCGCGCCCGGTACCCACAGCTTTACTTCTGCCAGTATCTTGTCTCCTACCTTCCAAACTTTAGAAGCTCTCCTGTGGACCTTGCAGAACTAGCACTCCTGAAAGAAAGGATATAGCGGAGACATGGCTTAGCCACAGCCTGGGGGATGTTTCCAGAATGAGATTTTCACTCTGCAGCGGAGTGTGCGCTGATATGAAACTTCCTGGCAGATTAAAACTGTGTCCGACCGAGACTCGAACTCGGGACCTTTGCCTTTCGCGGGCAAGTGCTCTACCATCTGAGCTACCGAAGCACGACTCACGCCCGGTACCCACAGCTTTACTTCTGCCAGTATCTCGTCTCCTACCTTCCAAACTTTACAGAAGCTCTCCTGCCAACCTTGCAGAACTAGCACTCCTGAAAGAAAGGATATAGCGGAGACATGGCTTAGCCACAGCCTGGGGGATGTTTCCAGAATGAGATTTTCACTCTGCAGCGGAGTGTGCGCTGATATGAAACTTTCTGGCAGATTAAAACTGTATGCCCGACCGAGACTCGAACTCGGGACCTTTGCCTTTCGCGGGCAAGTGCTCTACCATCTGAGCTACCGAAGCACGACTCACGCCCGGTACCCACAGCTTTACTTCTGCCAGTATCTCGTCTCCTACCTTCCAAACTTTACAGAAGCTCTCCTGCGAACCTTGCAGAACTAGCACTCCTGAAAGAAAGGATATAGCGGAGACATGGCTTAGCCACAGCCTGGGGGATGTTTCCAGAATGAGATTTTCACTCTGCAGCGGAGTGTGCGCTGATATGAAACTTCCTGGCAGATTAAAACTGTGTGCCCGACCGAGACTCGAACTCGGGACCTTCGCCTTTCGCGGGCAAGTGCTCTACCATCTGAGCTACCGAAGCACGACTCACGCCCGGTACCCACAGCTTTACTTCTGCCAGTATCTCGTCTCCTACCTTCCAAACTTTACAGAAGCTCTCCTGCGAACCTTGCAGAACTAGCACTCCTGAAAGAAAGGATATAGTGGAGACATGGCTTAGCCACAGCCTGGGGGATGTTTCCAGAATGAGATTTTCACTCTGCAGCGGAGTGTGCGCTGATATGAAACTTCCTGGCAGATTAAAACTGTGTGCCCGACCGAGACTCGAACTCGGGACCTTTGCCTTTCGCGGGCAAGTGCTCTACCATCTGAGCTACCGAAGCACGACTCACGCCCGGTACCCACAGCTTTACTTCTGCCAGTATCTCGTCTCCTACCTTCCAAACTTTACAGAAGCTCTCCTGCGAACCTTGCAGAACTAGCACTCCTGAAAGAAAGGATATAGCGGAGACATGGCTTAGCCACAGCCTGGGGGATGTTTCCAGAATGAGATTTTCACTCTGCAGCGGAGTGTGCGCTGATATGAAACTTCCTGGCAGATTAAAACTGTGTCCGACCGAGACTCGAACTCGGGACCTTTGCCTTTCGCGGGCAAGTGCTCTACCATCTGAGCTACCGAAGCACGACTCACGCCCGGTACCCACAGCTTTACTTCTGCCAGTATCTCGTCTCCTACCTTCCAAACTTTACAGAAGCTCTCCTGCCAACCTTGCAGAACTAGCACTCCTGAAAGAAAGGATATAGCGGAGACATGGCTTAGCCACAGCCTGGGGGATGTTTCCAGAATGAGATTTTCACTCTGCAGCGGAGTGTGCGCTGATATGAAACTTTCTGGCAGATTAAAACTGTGTGCCCGACCGAGACTCGAACTCGGGACCTTTGCCTTTCGCGGGCAAGTGCTCTACCATCTGAGCTACCGAAGCACGACTCACGCCCGGTACCCACAGCTTTACTTCTGCCAGTATCTCGTCTCCTACCTTCCAAACTTTACAGAAGCTCTCCTGCGAACCTTGCAGAACTAGCACTCCTGAAAGAAAGGATATAGCGGAGACATGGCTTAGCCACAGCCTGGGGGATGTTTCCAGAATGAGATTTTCACTCTGCAGCGGAGTGTGCGCTGATATGAAACTTCCTGGCAGATTAAAACTGTGTGCCCGACCGAGACTCGAACTCGGGACCTTTGCCTTTCGCGGGCAAGTGCTCTACCATCTGAGCTACCGAAGCACGACTCACGCCCGGTACCCACAGCTTTACTTCTGCCAGTATCTCGTCTCCTACCTTCCAAACTTTACAGAAGCTCTCCTGCGAACCTTGCAGAACTAGCACTCCTGAAAGAAAGGATATAGCGGAGACATGGCTTAGCCACAGCCTGGGGGATGTTTCCAGAATGAGATTTTCACTCTGCAGCGGAGTGTGCGCTGATATGAAACTTCCTGGCAGATTAAAACTGTGTCCGACCGAGACTCGAACTCGGGACCTTTGCCTTTCGCGGGCAAGTGCTCTACCATCTGAGCTACCGAAGCACGACTCACGCCCGGTACCCACAGCTTTACTTCTGCCAGTATCTCGTCTCCTACCTTCCAAACTTTACAGAAGCTCTCCTGCGAACCTTGCAGAACTAGCACTCCTGAAAGAAAGGATATAGCGGAGACATGGCTTAGCCACAGCCTGGGGGATGTTTCCAGAATGAGATTTTCACTCTGCAGCGGAGTGTGCGCTGATATGAAACTTCCTGGCAGATTAAAACTGTGTGCCCGACCGAGACTCGAACTCGGGACCTTTGCCTTTCGCGGGCAAGTGCTCTACCATCTGAGCTACCGAAGCACGACTCACGCCCGGTACCCACAGCTTTACTTCTGCCAGTATCTCGTCTCCTACCTTCCAAACTTTACAGAAGCTCTCCTGCGAACCTTGCAGAACTAGCACTCCTGAAAGAAAGGATATAGCGGAGACATGGCTTAGCCACAGCCTGGGGGATGTTTCCAGAATGAGATTTTCACTCTGCAGCGGAGTGTGCGCTGATATGAAACTTTCTGGCAGATTAAAACTGTGTGCCCGACCGAGACTCGAACTCGGGACCTTTGCCTTTCGCGGGCAAGTGCTCTACCATCTGAGCTACCGAAGCACGACTCACGCCCGGTACCCACAGCTTTACTTCTGCCAGTATCTCGTCTCCTACCTTCCAAACTTTACAGAAGCTCTCCTGCGAACCTTGCAGAACTAGCACTCCTGAAAGAAAGGATATAGCGGAGACATGGCTTAGCCACAGCCTGGGGGATGTTTCCAGAATGAGATTTTCACTCTGCAGCGGAGTGTGCGCTGATATGAAACTTCCTGGCAGATTAAAACTGTGTCCGACCGAGACTCGAACTCGGGACCTTTGTCTTTCGCGGGCAAGTGCTCTACCATCTGAGCTACCGAAGCACGACTCACGCCCGGTACCCACAGCTTTACTTCTGCCAGTATCTCGTCTCCTACCTTCCAAACTTTACAGAAGCTCTCCTGCCAACCTTGCAGAACTAGCACTCCTGAAAGAAAGGATATAGCGGAGACATGGCTTAGCCACAGCCTGGGGGATGTTTCCAGAATGAGATTTTCACTCTGCAGCGGAGTGTGCGCTGATATGAAACTTTCTGGCAGATTAAAACTGTGTGCCCGACCGAGACTCGAACTCGGGACCTTTGCCTTTCGCGGGCAAGTGCTCTACCATCTGAGCTACCGAAGCACGACTCACGCCCGGTACCCACAGCTTTACTTCTGCCAGTATCTCGTCTCCTACCTTCCAAACTTTACAGAAGCTCTCCTGCGAACCTTGCAGAACTAGCACTCCTGAAAGAAAGGATATAGCGGAGACATGGCTTAGCCACAGCCTGGGGGATGTTTCCAGAATGAGATTTTCACTCTGCAGCGGAGTGTGCGCTGATATGAAACTTCCTGGCAGATTAAAACAGTGTGCCCGACCGAGACTCGAACTCGGGACCTTTGCCTTTCGCGGGCAAGTGCTCTACCATCTGAGCTACCGAAGCACGACTCACGCCCGGTACCCACAGCTTTACTTCTGCCAGTATCTCGTCTCCTACCTTCCAAACTTTACAGAAGCTCTCCTGCCAACCTTGCAGAACTAGCACTCCTGAAAGAAAGGATATAGCGGAGACATGGCTTAGCCACAGCCTGGGGGATGTTTCCAGAATGAGATTTTCACTCTGCAGCGGAGTGTGCGCTGATATGAAACTTCCTGGCAGATTAAAACTGTGTGCCCGACCGAGACTCGAACTCGGGACCTTTGCCTTTCGCGGGCAAGTGCTCTACCATCTGAGCTACCGAAGCACGACTCACGCCCGGTACCCACAGCTTTACTTCTGCCAGTATCTCGTCTCCTACCTTCCAAACTTTACAGAAGCTCTCCTGCGAACCTTGCAGAACTAGCACTCCTGAAAGAAAGGATATAGCGGAGACATGGCTTAGCCACAGCCTGGGGGATGTTTCCAGAATGAGATTTTCACTCTGCAGCGGAGTGTGCGCTGATATGAAACTTCCTGGCAGATTAAAACTGTGTCCGACCGAGACTCGAACTCGGGACCTTTGCCTTTCGCGGGCAAGTGCTCTACCATCTGAGCTACCGAAGCACGACTCACGCCCGGTACCCACAGCTTTACTTCTGCCAGTATCTCGTCTCCTACCTTCCAAACTTTACAGAAGCTCTCCTGCCAACCTTGCAGAACTAGCACTCCTGAAAGAAAGGATATAGCGGAGACATGGCTTAGCCACAGCCTGGGGGATGTTTCCAGAATGAGATTTTCACTCTGCAGCGGAGTGTGCGCTGATATGAAACTTTCTGGCAGATTAAAACTGTGTGCCCGACCGAGACTCGAACTCGGGACCTTTGCCTTTCGCGGGCAAGTGCTCTACCATCTGAGCTACCGAAGCACGACTCACGCCCGGTACCCACAGCTTTACTTCTGCCAGTATCTCGTCTCCTACCTTCCAAACTTTACAGAAGCTCTCCTGCGAACCTTGCAGAACTAGCACTCCTGAAAGAAAGGATATAGCGGAGACATGGCTTAGCCACAGCCTGGGGGATGTTTCCAGAATGAGATTTTCACTCTGCAGCGGAGTGTGCGCTGATATGAAACTTCCTGGCAGATTAAAACTGTGTGCCCGACCGAGACTCGAACTCGGGACCTTTGCCTTTCGCGGGCAAGTGCTCTACCATCTGAGCTACCGAAGCACGACTCACGCCCGGTACCCACAGCTTTACTTCTGCCAGTATCTCGTCTCCTACCTTCCAAACTTTACAGAAGCTCTCCTGCGAACCTTGCAGAACTAGCACTCCTGAAAGAAAGGATATAGCGGAGACATGGCTTAGCCACAGCCTGGGGGATGTTTCCAGAATGAGATTTTCACTCTGCAGCGGAGTGTGCGCTGATATGAAACTTCCTGGCAGATTAAAACTGTGTCCGACCGAGACTCGAACTCGGGACCTTTGCCTTTCGCGGGCAAGTGCTCTACCATCTGAGCTACCGAAGCACGACTCACGCCCGGTACCCACAGCTTTACTTCTGCCAGTATCTCGTCTCCTACCTTCCAAACTTTACAGAAGCTCTCCTGCCAACCTTGCAGAACTAGCACTCCTGAAAGAAAGGATATAGCGGAGACATGGCTTAGCCACAGCCTGGGGGATGTTTCCAGAATGAGATTTTCACTCTGCAGCGGAGTGTGCGCTGATATGAAACTTTCTGGCATATTAAAACTGTGTGCCCGACCGAGACTCGAACTCGGGACCTTTGCCTTTCGCGGGCAAGTGCTCTACCATCTGAGCTACCGAAGCACGACTCACGCCCGGTACCCACAGCTTTACTTCTGCCAGTATCTCGTCTCCTACCTTCCAAACTTTACAGAAGCTCTCCTGCGAACCTTGCAGAACTAGCACTCCTGAAAGAAAGGATATAGCGGAGACATGGCTTAGCCACAGCCTGGGGGATGTTTCCAGAATGAGATTTTCACTCTGCAGCGGAGTGTGCGCTGATATGAAACTTCCTGGCAGATTAAAACTGTGTGCCCGACCGAGACTCGAACTCGGGACCTTTGCCTTTCGCGGGCAAGTGCTCTACCATCTGAGCTACCGAAGCACGACTCACGCCCGGTACCCACAGCTTTACTTCTGCCAGTATCTCGTCTCCTACCTTCCAAACTTTACAGAAGCTCTCCTGCGAACCTTGCAGAACTAGCACTCCTGAAAGAAAGGATATAGCGGAGACATGGCTTAGCCACAGCCTGGGGGATGTTTCCAGAATGAGATTTTCACTCTGCAGCGGAGTGTGCGCTGATATGAAACTTCCTGGCAGATTAAAACTGTGTCCGACCGAGACTCGAACTCGGGACCTTTGCCTTTCGCGGGCAAGTGCTCTACCATCTGAGCTACCGAAGCACGACTCACGCCCGGTACCCACAGCTTTACTTCTGCCAGTATCTCGTCTCCTACCTTCCAAACTTTACAGAAGCTCTCCTGCCAACCTTGCAGAACTAGCACTCCTGAAAGAAAGGATATAGCGGAGACATGGCTTAGCCACAGCCTGGGGGATGTTTCCAGAATGAGATTTTCACTCTGCAGCGGAGTGTGCGCTGATATGAAACTTTCTGGCAGATTAAAACTGTGTGCCCGACCGAGACTCGAACTCGGGACCTTTGCCTTTCGCGGGCAAGTGCTCTACCATCTGAGCTACCGAAGCACGACTCACGCCCGGTACCCACAGCTTTACTTCTGCCAGTATCTCGTCTCCTACCTTCCAAACTTTACAGAAGCTCTCCTGCGAACCTTGCAGAACTAGCACTCCTGAAAGAAAGGATATAGCGGAGACATGGCTTAGCCACAGCCTGGGGGATGTTTCCAGAATGAGATTTTCACTCTGCAGCGGAGTGTGCGCTGATATGAAACTTCCTGGCAGATTAAAACTGTGTGCCCGACCGAGACTCGAACTCGGGACCTTTGCCTTTCGCGGGCAAGTGCTCTACCATCTGAGCTACCGAAGCACGACTCACGCCCGGTACCCACAGCTTTACTTCTGCCAGTATCTCGTCTCCTACCTTCCAAACTTTACAGAAGCTCTCCTGCGAACCTTGCAGAACTAGCACTCCTGAAAGAAAGGATATAGCGGAGACATGGCTTAGCCACAGCCTGGGGGAAGTTTCCAGAATGAGATTTTCACTCTGCAGCGGAGTGTGCGCTGATATGAAACTTCCTGGCAGATTAAAACTGTGTGCCCGACCGAGACTCGAACTCGGGACCTTTGCCTTTCGCGGGCAAGTGCTCTACCATCTGAGCTACCGAAGCACGACTCACGCCCGGTACCCACAGCTTTACTTCTGCCAGTATCTCGTCTCCTACCTTCCAAACTTTACAGAAGCTCTCCTGCGAACCTTGCAGAACTAGCACTCCTGAAAGAAAGGATATAGCGGAGACATGGCTTAGCCACAGCCTGGGGGATGTTTCCAGAATGAGATTTTCACTCTGCAGCGGAGTGTGCGCTGATATGAAACTTCCTGGCAGATTAAAACTGTGTCCGACCGAGACTCGAACTCGGGACCTTTGCTTTTCGCGGGCAAGTGCTCTACCATCTGAGCTACCGAAGCACGACTCACGCCCGGTACCCACAGCTTTACTTCTGCCAGTATCTCGTCTCCTACCTTCCAAACTTTACAGAAGCTCTCCTGCCAACCTTGCAGAACTAGCACTCCTGAAAGAAAGGATATAGCGGACACATGGCTTAGCCACAGCCTGGGGGATGTTTCCAGAATGAGATTTTCACTCTGCAGCGGAGTGTGCGCTGATATGAAACTTTCTGGCAGATTAAAACTGTGTGCCCGACCGAGACTCGAACTCGGGACCTTTGCCTTTCGCGGGCAAGTGCTCTACCATCTGAGCTACCGAAGCACGACTCACGCCCGGTACCCACAGCTTTACTTCTGCCAGTATCTCGTCTCCTACCTTCCAAACTTTACAGAAGCTCTCCTGCGAACCTTGCAGAACTAGCACTCCTGAAAGAAAGGATATAGCGGAGACATGGCTTAGCCACAGCCTGGGGGATGTTTCCAGAATGAGATTTTCACTCTGCAGCGGAGTGTGCGCTGATATGAAACTTCCTGGCAGATTAAAACTGTGTGCCCGACCGAGACTCGAACTCGGGACCTTTGCCTTTCGCGGGCAAGTGCTCTACCATCTGAGCTACCGAAGCACGACTCACGCCCGGTACCCACAGCTTTACTTCTGCCAGTATCTCGTCTCCTACCTTCCAAACTTTACAGAAGCTCTCCTGCGAACCTTGCAGAACTAGCACTCCTGAAAGAAAGGATATAGCGGAGACATGGCTTAGCCACAGCCTGGGGGATGTTTCCAGAATGAGATTTTCACTCTGCAGCGGAGTGTGCGCTGATATGAAACTTTCAGGCAGATTAAAACTGTGTGCCCGACCGAGACTCGAACTCGGGACCTTTGCCTTTCTCGGGCAAGTGCTCTACCATCTGAGCTACCGAAGCACGACTCACGCCCGGTACCCACAGCTTTACTTCTGCCAGTATCTCGTCTCCTACCTTCCAAACTTTACAGAAGCTCTCCTGCGAACCTTGCAGAACTAGCACTCCTGAAAGAAAGGATATAGCGGAGACATGGCTTAGCCACAGCCTGGGGGATGTTTCCAGAATGAGATTTTCACTCTGCAGCGGAGTGTGCGCTGATATGAAACTTCCTGGCAGATTAAAACTGTGTGCCCGACCGAGACTCGAACTCGGGACCTTTGCCTTTCGCGGGCAAGTGCTCTACCATCTGAGCTACCGAAGCACGACTCACGCCCGGTACCCACAGCTTTACTTCTGCCAGTATCTCGTCTCCTACCTTCCAAACTTTACAGAAGCTCTCCTGCGAACCTTGCAGAACTAGCACTCCTGAAAGAAAGGATATAGCGGAGACATGGCTTAGCCACAGCCTGGGGGATGTTTCCAGAATGAGATTTTCACTCTGCAGCGGAGTGTGCGCTGATATGAAACTTCCTGGCAGATTAAAACTGTGTGCCCGACCGAGACTCGAACTCGGGACCTTTGCCTTTCGCGGGCAAGTGCTCTACCATCTTTTTTTTTTTTTTTTTTTTTTTTTTCCCGGGCTGTAGCGCCTTTAACCGCTTTTGTTTTGTCGCGCTGACAACTTTTTTGTTTTTTTTCTTTCTTTTTTATTGTTTTCGTTTTTTTTAAGTTTTTATGTGCTCTACTAATTGTTTTTAAGAAAACAAATAAAAACCTCTTGGGTATGAAAATAAAAGACGACGTTCTTCATAAATAACACAATATCCTTTGAAAACGTAAAACATAAAAGGTAGCTATATTTCCGCAACGGTCTTCATTTGTATTTGTATGTTTTTTGGTAACGTAAATGAGTGTACAGTCTCACCATCAGCAGCATTTCTTTATTTTATTTATTTTTTTTTTATTTTTTTTTTTTTGGAGCAGAAGAGAAAGAAAACAAATAGGCTGCAGATAGAGAGCTATGTGTGAAAGGGATAAACATGTGTAAGAAAAAAAAAAAAAACAACTTAGAAGAGGAGGAGAAAAGAGAACTGAAATAAAATAGGAATACTTCCCGCGCCATGCTCCACTTTGGCGCGCCAGCAGAACAAAATGCATTCTATCATTGACCATTGAAGGGGAACGTGGGATCGTCCAGCCTTGGCTGGCACGGTTCGTTGAGATTCCAGCTTTGAGGCGGGTTGGTGAAAATGCTCTGTAAATAGTTCGCGAAAGTGGCCCTATAGTGTCGATGCCGGCGAAGGGTGTGGTGATACACTTGGAGGCGTGTCCAAAAGTCCGCCGGATCGACGATGTCGTCTCGGAAGAGGTAGTCGACAGCCATGCCACTGATCCATGTGATGGCGTGCCACTTAGCCGATGGAAAGTAGGTCGTGTCGGGATATATCATCATGGTGGGAGAAACGTGATGTGGCGGTACTCGGAGGTAGAAAGCCACAATCTTCGGTACGAGGGTCCAGACAGCTGCTGCTGGCCCACACTCAAAACGATGTAAATCTGTATCTTCGACATTGCACTTGAGGCACAGGGGTGAGTCCACCAGTGCGATGCGATGCAGTTTCTGTCTTGTAGTATACTTGCCGTTGACGAGAAGGTACCACATAGAGGTGGTGTCAGTGGTGTGATATGGTTGGTGGATCGTTTTCCAAACTGTAGGCCATGAAACCTGGGGGTGAAGTGTTTCGACGGGGTTGCGGGGTGGAGACTTTCGGAGAAGGCGGTAGATGTCGCGGGTGGTCGTCTTCCTGGTCCTGGGGAGCTCGGTGCATATGTAGCTGTACTCCAAAAAGAAACGGCCGATATGTGACATCGGAGGTGGGATGTGTGCCAAAGACGTCGGTGGGCGTCTCGAAACAGGCGCGAGCTCGGTGGTCAACATTCCAGTAAAACTAGCATTTTGGCTTTTCCATAACCGGAGCATAGTATTGGTGTAAAGTGCCGTTGTCCTGGCTTTCACATTAACCAGATCGAGGCCACCGTCCCGCTTCGGTAAGGTGAGAGCTTCATACTGGACTTTGAAGATGTGTCCAGAACAAATGAAATAGCCGAATGCCGCCTGTAACCTGGCCGCCATTGTCGCAGTGATGGGCAGAATCTGCGCTATATGGGGTATCCGAGCTGCCAGATGGGTATTGACGAAGGTGACTCTCTGGCACATATTCAGCGGGCGTAGTATGTGATTTTGTATGTTGGCCCGGATGCGTTGCAGCAGCGCACGAAAATTGATCGCCGAGGTGCGGCGAATGTCTCGCGTGTACACCAATCCGAGACAACGAATGGTGTCTACCAGTTGAAATGGAACTACGCTGTCTGCGGGAAGGCCGCGGCCGATCTTCATGGCGCATGATTTTGCCACATTCATAGCGCTCCCTGCCCCTGCACTGTAACGGGTAATCCACTGCATCGCAGCTTGTACTTCAGCCGCTGAAAGTACGACGAGGGCCAAGTCGTCCGCGTAAGCTCGGCAGCGGAACATATGATCCCGGAGTGGAATACCTGTCAAACGGCGCCGTAATCCGCAAATGAGTGGTTCCATCGCAATGGCATAAAGTACCGTCGACAAAGGGCAACCCTGCCGTACTGAGCGTTCAATCCGTATAGGTTCTGTAAGTCTGCCGTTGACGAGAAGTCTGGACATTGCTCCACGAAGGAGCCGCATAATCACTTGCGTGAACGTCGGGGGAATTGCCATTCGGTCCATCACTGCGTTGAGGAATGCATGATTGACGCGGTCAAACGCTTGTTTGAAGTCGATGGAGATTAAAGCGCCTGGCAGTCGCGAGTGTGTTGCCACAGCGATCACATCTCGATATTCACTGAGGGCCGTCTGTATATTACGATCGCCGCCTAAGGATGTTTGTTCGTGGGAGACAATGTCCCGTAATACATGTTTGAGTCGCACTGCCAGAAGGCGTGTGAAAATCTTGAAGTCCGAATTGAGTAACGTGATCGGCCGATAACTGTCGAGTCGTGTTCCTCCTGCGGGTTTCGGGACTGGTACAAGTAAGCCTTCCATGAACATTGGTGGCGGGTTCGCCGCGCCGGACAAAAGTTCCCAGTACATGTCCCTCCATCGTGGCATCATCAAATCTTGGAAGGTTCTGTAAAATTCGAGAGGTAAACCATCCGGGCCGGGAGATCGATTCAGAGACCCCTTGGCCACAGCGCCTTGGACGTCGTCGGTGGTCACTTCAGCAGTCAGGAGGGTTGCAGCTGCTGTGTTTAGAGTACCAAGTGTCTCATGGGCAACCTCAGCAATGGCCTCTGCACCGGCAGGTACTTCTTGATAGAAAAGTCTATAGTGCGTTGTGAATGCATCCGCAATGGTAGCTTGCGAAGTCAGCCGTCGTCCATCAGGTAAGTCTAAAGTAGTCGTTAAAGCCTGTCGGCGTCGACGAATATTTTGAACAATATGATGCATAGAAGGTTCTTCACCATTAATCCTGTCTTGGCTGCGGGCTCGTACAATGGCTCCCTCTAGACGGCATCTGGTCAAGGATAGAATCTTTGCCTTGATGCGTTGAGCTTCTTTGAGGCGATCCGGGGATGGAGGATGATCCATGAGTTCACGTAGAGCGCTATAGTAGAAATCAGTTGTATGGTGATTCCACCTGGCTTTTGCTCTGCCATAGTGTGTCAATGTGCGTCGGATGGCCGGTTTGGCGCACAGCAACCACCACTGCAGTGTGGTCTCGTAACGCATAATGCGTTGAACACAGGTGTGCCACGTGTCGGTGACCTGTTGTCGACTTTCAGGGTCCCGCAGTAGCGCTACATTGAGTTTCCAGGGTCCTGCACTGCGCCATATAGATTGTCGACGTAGGTTCGTGGTACAGATATAGATGTCATGATCCGAAAAGGCAGACGGCCAACGTTCCGCGTCGAGGAGAACTGATTTTAGAGCGTTAGAGATGTATATTCTATCAAGTCGGCTGGCGGAGTGGCTCGTGATGTGTGTATACCCCGGGCGGTCGCCGTGTATCACTCGCCAAGTGTCGAGGAGACGAAGGCGGCGGACGAGGAAGCGAAGTTCGGGACATGTGGTGAAATGAGGGTATTGGTCTGTGCGCTCGAGAACACAGTTGAAATCTCCACCTACGATGAGATGATCGTATCGACCGAGGAATAAAGGCGTGATATCTTCTGCGTAGAACTGGGAGCGATCCTTCCGTTTATCAGTGCCCGATGGGGCGTAGAGATTTATGATTTTGAGTCCTTCAACTGTTATGGCCACCCCTCGCGCTGTTGGGAGGTACGCGACATCGGAAACTGCAATTCCTTCTCGGAGGAGGATGGCTGCGCCTGTGTGTTCCATAGCTGCAGGGGCGGCGTACGTCTCATATCCATAACACCCAGTCCAAGTCGCTGTCCTCAGTTCTTGTAATAGGGCGATGTCGATGTCCGCTGCTCTTAGCGTGTCACGGAGCAGTTGAAGTTTAGCATGGGAGCCGATATTATTAGTATTGATAGTAGCAATTCGGTACGCCTGATGGGAGATCGGTGCTGTTGATAGGGTCGTAGCTGGTGAAGATTGTTGTTGTGGATGCTGGAAGTCCATAGAAGTCGCAGGATTCGCCGTAGAAACTTCCCCCATTTTAGTTTTGGTCTAACGGAGAAACAGATCTCATTTCCGCATCAGATGGAGGTGGGAAATCCGTGTCATCCGCCCATGAAAGGTGTCCGACAGGTTTGACATCGGCGAGAGGTGGCAGCGCTGGCCGAGTCGGCTCAATGGCGTCGGTGACAACAGGCGTGCTACGTTCCATGGCTTCTGGGCGCGGGGCTTGCGCACGATCTCCGTTGGACGGTTCACCGTCTTGTGGATGACGTGTCTCCGTGGCAGAGGAGAAGGTGTTATCGTGTTCTCCGTCGGAGTGATGTGGCATCTCTTCGTCCTGCGGAGGGGGCTCAATGGTCGAGTCTGATGTCTTGCGGCGTTTTTTTCGTCGTTTGGGCGACTTCTGCTTTCGGCAATGAGTTTCGGTGTCTGAGGAAGGAAGAGATTCACGTCGTTCCGGTACAAAAGCCGCGGGTGCTATGATGCGGTCTTCATTCTCCAGAACACTCTCATTGGTATCCTTGTGATCTTCTATCGTGGGTGTGTCCGGCTGTTGGACATGTTCACGGGCGGCATCGCCGGTGTCAAGGTGCTGGGACGCCTCCGGGTGTATCGGACCAGAGAGACGCTCGTGAACGGCGCCTTGTGAGGGCTGGACGTGCAGTGTCGCCGCATAGGTGACTGGAAGGGTGATCACGGATCTGTCGGTGTTCGTATCGTCGGGCCTTAGTTGTGTGATGCGGCGTGGCAGGCATTCATTACGGACGTGGCCTTCTTGGCCACAACCGGAACATGTTCGAGGTTGTCCGTCGTAAATGACCACCGCACGGCAGCCGCCGATAGAAATGTACGATGGAACGTGCCGTTTGAGATCGATTCGGACTTGTCTCACACCATTAAGCACTGGATACGTCGTAAACTGTGCCCATGTCTCGGCTACGTGGCTCTGGACTTTTCCGAACGGACTTAGCGCCGCGATGATTGCATCTTCAGTCACCTCGAAAGGCAGTTCGAATACACGTATCGTCCGAAGGCCAAGTCCTGCATGGTCGACATCCACAGGCCCGACGTTTCCGTCGGAGTGCCGAAATTTTAGTCCATGCCGCGTCCTTTGAATGATCTCGTTGCAGGCAGCGTCGGAAGTCATCTTAACATAAACGACGCTGCTAATGATCGATAGGTGTATGCCGATGAGTTCGTCACGCGGGATCTTCACGTCTTCGCGTAGGAAGCGTTCGACGGCCAGTGCTTTGGGTCGTGCGTATTCGTTTGAGAAGGTGAACTTAAGAGTGTTCTTCCTGTAAGAGTTGGCCATTACAGCTTGTTCGACTGAGAAGCGCTGTGGCGAAGAAGTAAACAAAACACTCCGCGCGCGCAGCGGCGTGGACGGCCGAGCGCGGTGCGCACTGCTGCCCTGCCGAACGCAGACTGACCATCTGAGCTACCGAAGCACGACTCACGCCCGGTACCCACAGCTTTACTTCTGCCCGCGAAAGGCAAAGGTCCCGAGTTCGAGTCTCGGTCGGGCACACAGTTTTAATCTGCCAGGAAGTTTCATATCAGCGCACACTCCGCTGCAGAGTGAAAATCTCATTCTGGAAACATCCCCCAGGCTGTGGCTAAGCCATGTCTCCGCTATATCCTTTCTTTCAGGAGTGCTAGTTCTGCAAGGTTGGCAGGAGAGCTTCTGTAAAGTTTGGAAGGTAGGAGACAAGATACTGGCAGAAGTAAAGCTGTGGGTACCGGGCGTGAGTCGTGCTTCGGTAGCTCAGATGGTAGAGCACTTGCCCGCGAAAGGCAAAGGTCCCGAGTTCGAGTCTCGGTCGGGCACACAGATTTAATCTGCCAGGAAGTTTCATATCAGCGCACACTCCGCTGCAGAGTGAAAATCTCATTCTGGAAAGTATAGTTATGAGTTGGGGGAGCCAATGAATGACATGTCATGAGAAAAATTACGTCTTATCTGATGGTGCATATTTCACGAACTTTGCAGTTACAAATACGATGCAGTTTTAGTTTAGTAGTACCATATTGGTGATATCACGCTGACTTATGCCGGATGCAATTCCGACGTTTTACGTATTCAGACAGTTTGATCCGTTGTCAAGATCTGTCCCAATTACGGCTTCTTCCTGTTCAATTAACATATGGAGCGTGTCTCTGTGTGCACTATAATTAGTCTAACATTGTCCTCGCAATTCCTTTGAGAGCAATACGTAGCAGGTTTTAGTATATTCCTAGATTCATCATTTACAGCTTGTTCTTGAAACTTGGTGAATAGGCTGTCTCGGGATATTTTGCTTATATTTTAAAGTGTCTGCTAATTGAGTCTGCCCATCTCAGTGACTCCCCCCAAGGGTGAAACAGATTTGTGACCATTCGTGCTGTCCTTCTTTGTATCCGTCCAATATACGTTGTAAGTAATATCTGGTATCGATCCCAGACAGTTGAGCAATATTGTAGGTACATGGTAAGAACGACAGTATACGTCTATATACTGCAGGTCGGAGTTCACTTTACACTGCAGGTTCCCCTGTATCAGACTTCAGTATCGGCTCAAAGATCGGATGAAAACAAGAGAATACCATCTACCATGACGACCATGCCTAGTTAAGCAGTGCGCTACGCAAACAAACCTTAGGGTTGAGGACATCTTTACCTTATGCAATAAATGTCTTTACTTTGAAATCGCTTCCAGACGTGTTCTTGTTTCTTTCATATAGGACTCCCTTACCTTCGGGTTGAAAAATCGTATGTAAAACAGTAAGGTGATGCAGAATTTTTTGCTGATTATGCAAAGTTTTGCGTTTGTGTAGTACAATCTCGTTGTACAATATTGTCCAACTCACAATATAGCAACAAATACATTTGACAAACCACCACATTAAAAGATGATGTACACTATTGGCCATTAAAATTGCTACACCACGAAGATCACGTGCTACAGACGCGAAATTTAACCGAAAGGAAGAAGATGCTGCGATATGCAAATGATTAGCTTTTCAGAGCATTCACACAAGGGTGGGGACGGTGGCGACACCTACAACGTGCTGACATCAGGAAAGTTTCCAACCGACTTCTCATGCACAAACAGTCGTTGACCGGCGTTGCCTGGTGAAACGTTATTGTGATGCCTCGTGTAAGAAGGAGAAATGCATACCATCACGTTTCCGACTTTGATAAAGATCGGATTGTAGCCTATCGCGATTGCGGTTTATCGTATCGCGACATTGCTATTCTCGTTGGTCGAGATCCAATGACTGTTAGCAGAATATGGACTAGGTGGGTTCAGGAGGGTAATACGGAACGCCGTTCTCGATCCCAACGGCCTCGTATCACTAGCAGTCGAGATGACAGGCATCTAATCTGCATGGCTGTAACGGATCGTGCAGCACGTCTCGATCCCTGAGTCAACAGATGGGGACGTTTGCAAGACAACAACCATCTGCACGAACAGTTCGACGACGTTTGCAGCAGCATGGACTATCAGCTCGGAGACCATGGCTGCGGTTACCCTTGACGCTGCATCACAGACAGGAGCGCCTGCGATGATATACTCAACGACGAATCTGGTTGCACGAATGGTAAAACGTCATTTTTTCGGATGAATCCCGGTTCTGGTTACATCATCATGATGGTCGCATCCGTGTTTGGCGACATCACGGTGAACGCACATTGGAAGCGTGTATTTGTCATCGCCATACTGATGGTATGGGGTGCCATTGCTTACACGTCTCTGTCACCTCTTGTTCGCACTGACGGCACTTTGAACAGTGGACGTTACATTTCAGATGTGTTACGACCCGTGGCTGTACCCTTCATTCGATCCCTGCGAAACCCTACATTTCAGCAGGATAATGCACGACAGCATGTTGCAGGTCCTGCTCGGGGCTTTCTGGATACAGAAAATGTTCGACTGCTGCGCTGGCCAGCATGTTCTCCAGATCCCTGACCAACCGTAAACGTCTGGTCAATGGTGGCCGAGCAACTGGCTCGTCACAATACGCCAGTCACCACTCTTGAGCCGGCCGGTGCGGCCTTGCGGTTCTAGCGCTTCAGTTTGGAACCGCGCGACCGCTACGGTCGCAGGTTCGAATCCTGCCTCGGGCATGTATGTGTGTGATGTCCTTAGGTTAGTTAGGTTTAATTAGTTCTAAGTTCTAGGCGAATGATGACCTCAGCAGTTAAGTCGCATAGTGCTCAGAGCCATTTGAACCATTTTTGAACCACTCTTGATGAACTGTGGTATCGTGTTGAAGCTGCATGGGCAGCTGTACCTGTATACGTCATCCAAGCTCTGTTTGACTCAATGCCCAGGCGTATCAATGTCGTTATTACGGCCAGAGGTGGTTGTTATGGGTACTGATTTCTCAGGATCTATGCACCCAAATTGCGTGAAAATGTAATCACATGTCAGTTCTAGAATAATATATTTGTCTAATGAATGCCCGTTTATCATCTGGATTTCTTCTTGGTGTAGCAATTTTAATGGTCAGTAGTGTATATATACTGACTGAAGACACGAATGAAAATTTGTACCATGGTTGTGATTCGAACCCGGGCCTCCTGATCACTAGGGGAAGATACGCTAACCACTACGCCACCTTGGCACAGTGATTTTGCACAGATGTCTGCGACCATATAGCGTCACTTTAAAAGAGACAGTGAGCCGCTTTTCAAAGTTAATCAGTGTCTAGTATGTATTGCGACACGTGGTGTCATTGATTAGTTCTTATGATGGGTTCTGTCAAGCCCTGGTCAGAATGTTACAATGTCGTCGACATTCGAAAAACTTGAAATGTTTGTAGACGCCAGGATATGAGTGGACTGAGGAAGTTCTCTGCTCTCTTCCAAGATACAAGGAAAGACCGAGGATAATACCCAGCCAGAAAGACGGTAGACGACAGAAAACAAACGAAAGCCATATGTTTTTTTTACCGCTGATAACTGCACTGCGTGGAAACGTCTGTACTAAGTTCTTCTCCAGCAGTAGTAGTTGATGATATTATGCATTCGAAACTTACAAACAGAAAGTGGAAAAAAATGAAATAGGAAACAAGGAGGAAAGCGATCGGAAGGAAACGTTAAAATGTGTATAAAATAAGAAAACCGTTACAAACTTACGTTAAATATTTTTGTGTGAGAATCCTGATTGTGAGATATATAAATCGACGTTACTTGAATCGATTTTGGTAATATGTGAAAGAACTGTGACTGGTAGTGATAGTCTAAATATCTACAGATTTCAATAGCCTCAGGAACAGCCATTGCGACCCTATTTATTTACAGTCTGTTAAGTAAGATTATGATCGGGTTAATCACAAGTGAAATGTATTTGACAAAAAACTAAAAGAGATACATATATCATGTATGAACAAATTAAAAAAGCAATTGCAATTAACAATGTGTACAGTTACCCGCAGCGTCGATAAATCCTCGGCATCTCCGAGTCACCCTTGGAACCGTTTTCCGCGTATTCACGTGGAAGAGACCACATGCGTCGAATCTACGTTGACAGCTATTTAGCTGTTTCAAAGTGAAGATCTTTTTCCCTTGCAACTTGTTTTTTATGTAAGACGATTTTGAACAGGCTTAGCTTCAGGCGACTGAGGGCCAATCCAGCACCTGCTCGCCTTTCTCCTTTCTCCATTCACTGCGAAGCCTGCTCACTTGCTTCGGATCATTGTCCTTCTGCAGTGTCCAAGCTTCATTTTTGTCGACAAACCAACGTTTGCCAGTCGGTATCAAATACCTCTGATAAATTTGTAAAATCTTCTGCCCATTTACATTGTCGGAAACACGGGTAAACTGCCGAAACCTAATTTTGAAAAACACCATCAAATATGTAGACATTGCATGAAGGACACGGGTTCCTTCTGTAGGACTGTTAAAGAATTAAGGCGCTATCTTACCATCTGTGTCTAATGCCGACCACTCTCTAAAAAGACTGTACCCAAAAGAAAACAGCTAAAGAGTGTTTCCTACGAACAGTACATTAGAACTCTCCATCACAAGCTACCCTGACAAATTGTGCTGTAGCCTTAAGCAGCTGCAAGTATTATTTGATTCCTTAAAGAGAATGTCATTATTGGGCAATTTATCGTGAACGTAAGGGACATAGGGCATTCTGCGTGGTCGTTGAACTCACCGGCACTATAAAAGGAACAAGTAGCTGCTACCAGTTTACAAACCACGTTATGCGAAAGGTCTGTGCAAAAACGAAATGCAGAGTAGTTAATCTTGTGTCTTTTTTGAGCGGACCTCTGAGACATGTTGGACAGCGATAATGAGTCGCTAACTAGACGTAACGTCCCGACATCAGTCATCTGGCGCAACACGACCTGACAGCTCAGAGAAAGTTGGCTTAGTGAACAGACATCGGCGTACTTTCAGTGCTGGGAAATTGACGGAGATTCAAGTTTATCAGACACATTTACGCAAGAACAAATACTGTTCGCATTTTTATCTCGTTTGTACCATGCCCTGTTTGGTACTCCACAGCGCAAAATGGTGCTACGAAGTATAAGAAGATAGAGGTGTTACAGTGGACCCTCTCTTTGGCGTGGAGGTCACTAAAGACAGAACGCTGGGTCAGCTGGACGAATATAGGTGAAAGAATATGCCTTTGTCACGGAAAAGCCACTTCAAACTGCTCTTTCACCATGCCACCACATGCCAGAGAAATTAAATCGCACTTCTTATAGCACACAGGTAAAACAGGGCAAAGTAAATTGACAATTAATAACGTTCCAGGAGGAATAGTTGCTTATCAGGCAAAATCAAACCAATGACAAGTAATGAAACACAAAGAAAATAGAACAAAAATATTTCTTTTGACCTCTATTTGTGAGAATTGCGTTACAAAAAAAATTTCACTGTCAAGAGTCTTTTATTAATGGTGAAATTAAAAACTCTTACTGCAATATTATTTAAAAACTACAACTTTTCTGCACTATTGCCTATTATAATCATTTCAGTCATTGTGATTGTGCATTTGATGAGTTTATGCATTTACTTAAAATCTTTTTAAGTTCATTATTAGATACTCAGTCGTTAAATGCATGCACAAAATTGGAGAAAGAAACTTAATTCAAAACTTATATATATGATATTTAATAGAAAAGTCTGAAATATCGTTTGCATTGTTATCAATAGTTAGCCGTTGGACAAGCAAATAAAGGCTAGTACTCTTGCAATTTATTATGCATTTTACTTATTGTATTGATTTGGTCTGTAGCTTCCCAGCTATTTAACAGGTCTTACAGTTAAAGCTTTTGATTATTCAAATGTTATAATTATCTTTTGGATGATATAGCTCTTCTTCCATTTTGTGCTTCGCAGAGAAACAAATGCAGACATATTTCACATTACGTACGACACAGTTTATTTTTGCTTTACCCAAACATGTTTCAGTATTTCTCTGCTATCTTCAGTGGGTTTGTGTTTTTCTGTTTGAAAATGATAATGAAATGATAGAATATTCTTATGAATTTCGTCTTCAAGTTATTTCTATGTTTAAAATTCTGATAGTCCTTAATTTTACGTCAGTTTGCGTATCTACCTGGAGGTAGTTTAAGACATATATTACACAGTTGATTAATGTTATATTTTCATGCTGTGTTGAAAATTAGGCTTACAGTGGTGATATGGAAAATAGGGTAGATACACAGCTATGCTTACCTCAAGAAACTCTGCAAGTAATTTTTTTCTGGTAGTTTTACATGTAATTTTATATGTGGGATACATTACACAGCTTTCCATCAGCGAAAAACATTTTTTATTATAAGGAAATGTAGTTCTGCCCTGAACAAATATTGTATTTCTTGTTTTAGTACCCTGACATCTTTCGAAGTAGTTTTTCCATCTTCAGACACTTCTCCGAAACATGTCTCCTCAAGACTGAATCACAAATTTCTTATTGCGTATTAGGAAGCAAACGTGTACAAGAAGATAGCTTCAGACACAAGATGATTACAACCTTTTTAATTCTTCTTCCACTTGAGACACAAGATCATTACATCACGTGGCGTTTTTAGTACATTACATACTGTTTCTAATGCTGTGGACTTCTTTCCCGTCGGTGTCTCCTTCCTTTTACGCGATCAGGCCCAACGGACCGCGCGCTGCTACAGACTTCCGTGTCTAGCGTCTTCCATCCATCGCTGCCATCTGCCATCCGCCCATATCTATGGGTAACCTTTGCAAGTATTCAAGAAGGCCATTTCCTCATCTTCCTTGCCTTAGAAGTGTAATACTGTGGTACGAAAACACAAGAAGCAAAAGGTATTGCACACGCCACAGCTGCTTGCCGAGAGAGCCCAATGGTCAATTTGAATTTGAAATTGTCTCAGACAGTTGCATAATTCTTGGACTCTCGTGTGGTAAAATCCACGTGGATTTACAGGAAAAGCAATCAAACCTAAATTAATCAATTGCCAGCCGCTGTGGCGGAGTAGTTCTAGGCGCTTCAGTCCAGAACCACGCGGCTGATACGGTCGCAGGTTAGAATCCTGCCTCGGGCATGGATGTGTGTGATGTCCTTAGGTTAGTTAGGTTTAAGTAGTCCTACGTCTAGGGAACGGATGACCTCAGATGTTAAGTCCCTTAGTGCTTGGAGCCATTTGATTTGAAATTAATCAGTTAACCCCATAATTTGGATCAGTAAGTCGAGGTCCATCCTGTGGCGTTGAGAGAGGAGTAAGAAACGATATGGAAATATTAATTCAGTTTCAGTGACCCCTAACTGGCTCAGCACCCCACGTGGTACATCGCACAACTAATATACCGCGAAAGTGAACATTTAAGTCAACAGGCTATTTCAAAAACAGTAAACAAAGCACGTCTGTAGTACTAGAAAGCGGAAAAAAAACACCAGAAAAGCCCCTGCTCGGCTTGCGGCATAGGTAACTGACCTATGACCACGTGGTTCATTGTACAAAGTATGCGTTTCAGACAAAGACAATATCATGGAACCGAACAATTAAACCAGCCAATTGTGTCAAAATAATAATCAAAATGCATTATAAAACGTGTGAGAGAAAGAAATTCCTAATAAAGTATTCAGACAGTTCCCTGAGATACCCGCAGAAGATATTTCAGCTTATGTCGAAGCTGACCAGGTACTTACGTGCAGGCAACGTGACCACGCGCCCGCTTCCTTATACGCTCTGCAAACGAATGCGCTTCTTGACCAACTGCAGTACCCTCTTACCCGTCCATCAGCGCCCAGAGAAGTTTACCGTTCCGTTTACTGCGAACTTCAGCAGAAAGATGCATCGCAAACATCTCTGCCCAACGGCTTATGTATGAAAACACGGAACCAAAGGCGCACTACTCAGTTCCTTTGAAACCATTGGCGGGAGAGAGAGGATATCAACTGTGTTACCATGTTAGTAAACGAATGAGAATGGGAAAACATGCATTCACGTCTACAAAATGCTAGCTATTTCTTCGTTTATGTGGATTTATTTCGTCTTTGTCGCATGTCGGAGCTTGATATTGATCGAACCCAAGATGCTGCTCTAGGCGGGTGTAAAATGGATGTGAGCAACGGAGAATAATAAACGCTAAAATGAAGATTTGGCCCTGTCTGACTACCCACTGTAGCAGATCTTAGGATCTCTTAATTCTATAAATTACAATCTAAATATAAATGAATGATGAAGGCAACGAGTCCTACTAAATGATAAGCGTTGTTCCTGCTTATATATTTAAGCAGATTAAAAAAACTTTATATTACAAAGCACACATTTCCTAAGTAAAATTACTAATCTGTTGCCCAACTCTGCCCCTTATTATGACTGCGCAGTCTAATATCAATAACGAAAACTGACGGACGTCATCTACGTACCAAACACTAGAAGACACTACTTTCAAAGGTGATCTACGGTGGTGTGGAGCCTCAGCGGAAATAAACTAAAGTGATCACAACTGTTTAGCTTTTGTAGCCCTAATAAGTCGAAGCAATTTGCGATATCACCGTGTGTACTGCGTCTGGTGCGTCGAAGTGATGGTTCTCCTACACGTCTGCGTCGATGGAAGAACTCCAGCCACAAAAATAAAAACTCTTTCAAGTACTAGGACGACGGAAGGCGGTCCTCTGACTAACACACTCTAATACTGTCTTCTCCTCTCTGTGTTCTACAGACGAGGAACGCGAACTCCCAGCCACAAGGACGGAGTTCAGATACCGCCTCAACGTAAGTATAGGCAGAGGAAGTGCTCTCAATTACTGAACACTGCGTACTCAACGACGACTTCCAACCCGGTGATGAAGTCCAGAATCGTATAGGTTCGCAACAGTGCAGTTAGTAACTGCTCTAACTATAAACTTTCCTGAGAGCAAAGACAACAAGTCTGTCTGCACGAACAAAAGTTGATAACCGAGCGACCTTCATACACGGGCGCTCACAACGGAAGACCACGACTCTTCAGCGCTGGCTTCCCAGTCAGGCTCAGCTCCCCACCATCGTAATTCCGAAAACGAATCATATTACCGAAACCACGGAATATTCTCCCTCTCTACAGGCTCTTCCGAACGCCGACCAACCATATTTTAGTCTTTTGTCGTCCAGCGCGGAAAGTTTGGGAGGAAAAACCTACATTCGTACAATGGTACGCTTCTGAGTAAAAATTCTTGGAAATAACCCAGCCTTCGTGGTTTCGGAGGTGCTGCTTCTTCGTTCCTCTCACCTGCGTCCAAGACTTGCAAAGTTTGGAAGTATTATCAGGTTATCCTTCCAGTCCGGCTGCCATCACCCCACTGTGCTCCAGAGCTCAGGTGCCACGACGTCCGTCTAGCTACATCCTGTGTTTAAGCAGGATCAACAACACTGCGGGCCTTCCACCCAAAGCTTGAGTTCTGTCTACCGTTTCATTTCCACTATCGTTCCAACCTCTGATGGTACGTTAATAAAGACACTCCGTCACCTTTTATGCAATAAGCGTTAACAATTACGAGGGCTATCCACAAAGCACATTACGTTTTGGAATTAAAAATAAATAAAGTATTGGAATTTTTTAAAATTATATACAGATGAAAGCCACACTTAAATACTACTTTTCTACACAGTTGCCATTTAAATTAAGGCACTTATCGTAGCGATGGACGAGCTTGGAAATTCCTTCGTCGTAAAATTCGGCCGCCTGCGCCTTCAACCATGTGGTTACCTCTTCTTGAAGCTGTGCGTCGTCATCAAAACGCTGCATAGCCAACCACTTCTTCATTGCTGGGAATAAGTGGAAGTCGCTCGGTGCCAGGTCGGGACTGTACGGCAGGTGAGGAAACAACTCCCATTTAAAAGATTCGAGAACTTAACGAGTGGCATTTGCCGTGTGGGTCCGGGCGAGATCTTTGAGCCCAACTTTCCCCTGCGCTTGTTTTGTATTGCTCTTCTGAGGTTGTGCAGAGTTTGGCAATACCTTTGAGAGTTTATTGTAGTGCCTCTTTCCAGGAAATCCACAAAAATCACACCTATTCTGTCCCAAAAGAGAGTCGCCATCACCTTCCTTGGCGACATTGTCTGCATGCATTTCTTGGGCTTTTGGGGGGAATTTGTGTGCCTCCACTGCATTGACTGCAATTTTGTCTCGCGGTTCACATGCTTAACCCATGTTTCGTCACCAGTAACGATGCGATCGAGTAATGAGGCGCCATCTTTCTCGTAAGCGTCCCAAAACGTTAACGCTGCAGCCATTCGCTGATTTTTGTGAATCTCTCTCAAGATTTTTGGTATCCATCTTGCACAAAACTTGTGGTAACCAAGCTTTTCGGTATTGATTTCGTGCAACAAACTTCGTGACATTTGTGGAAAACTCATAGAGAGTTCTGTTATTATGAAATTACGGTTTTCACGGACCGCGGCATCGACTTTTTCGACAAGTTCGGCAGTCACTATGCTGGATCTTCCACTTCGCTCTTCGTCGTGAACGTTAGTTCGGCCATTTTTAAATTTTATGACCCATTGACGCACTCCACCTTCAGTGATAATGTTGTCCCCCATACACTTCACAAAGCTGCCGATAGATTTCTATCGGTGTACAGTTTTTTGCAGCCAGAAACCTTATTACGGCACGCACTTCACACTTCGCGGCATTTTCAATTAACGCTGACATTTCAAACTGTCACAGTAACTCAACGGAGTACAGCACGAACCTCTCACTAGCACGGCAGGATGCCGACTGAGCGGCAGAATGCCATGACACCAAGATGGCCGCACTAGCCCCACCCGTAACGGACACAAACGAATACGTAATGTACTTTGTGGATAGCCCTCGTATTTACAAGGCGTACGTGACAATGCGAGTCTCCTTTATATATTCATATATGCGATGTACAACCTATCACATGATACCTAATTGTGTTTGTAGATCACGGCAAAGTATGTGGATGAGTTCTTGTAAGGTGCGAAATTATAGCCACCTTACACGAGTTACAAAACTTGTCGGCACGCTTGTTGCTGACAAGTTTCAGTTACTCGCAGAGAGCTCAGTGTAGAAATTACAGCAGACTTCGCGGTTATGGATGCACGAATTACTATTAATTTTACTGTCTGAGTTCTCAAATGTAGCAGTCTCAGTTTTCTTAACAGTCTCCGAACTATATTGAGTGATTCTCGTCATCCCTACTTTAGTCAGCAAGTAAACTTAAATATGAGCCCCCTCGCCGCAACCCATAAAACAGCATATTGGCCGCTCTGGATCACTTGAGATCGTTGAATAGTAGCACGAGGTAATCACGTGATCCCGCTCCCACCTCCCCTTCCCTTCACCCCTCTAGCCTTGTATACTTTTACAACAATTTTCCCCAAGATAGATGTCGTCGCTCGCAAGATTTATACAACGATTCTTGTTCAGTTATTGGAACATCTGTGTAATAATTCAGTGTCCACGGGGGGAACATTCATGGCATACAGTCGCTGTAAAGAAACTTCTAAAGAAACAGACACTACTGCATAATATACTTAAAACAAAGCACAGGACTACAGATAGAGAGATGCTGAATGAAACGTGTTTGGCTGCCAAGACAGCAATGCATCTAGCCTTCAATGATACCATAGCAGAATATTGTCAAATGATCTTTCACAAAACCCAATGAAATTTTTGTGCTATGTAAAGCCTGTTAGTGGTATCAGAGTTAGTGTCCAGTCCAGATCCCAGCGAATGAAGCAGGAACTGCAGTTAAGGGTAGCAGAGCAAAAGCTCAAATGCCCAGATATTTAAACGACATGACTGTGTCAAACAGGGCACTACTAATGGTGTATCCAAGTATTACGGGTTGGTTTTTTCGTACTCATCCGCATTAACTTATATATTTCCATATTTAGAGCTAGCTGTCATTAACCTCACCAACTAGAAATTTTGTCTAAGTCGTATCATCCTACATTCATATAACTTCTACATTTTACCACACACCACGGCATCATCAGCAAACAACCCCGGATTGTTGCCCACCCCATCCGCCAAATCATTTATATATATAGAATAATAATGGCACTATCACTCTTCCGTGGGGCACTCCTGACAATACCCATGTCTCTGATGAACACTAGCCGTCGAGGACAACATTCTGGGTTCTAGAACTTACGAAGTCTTCGAGCCTCTCACGAATCTGTGAACATATTCCATATGTCCTACCTTCCATAACAGTCTGCAATGGGGCACCACATCAAACACTTCACGGAGATCTAGAGACATGGAATCTGCCTGTTGCCCTTCATCCATAGTTTGCAGTATATCGTGTGAGAAAAGGACAAGCTGAATTTCGTTCGAGCGATGCTTTCTAAAAAGCGATGCTTTCTAAAACCATGCTGATTCGTGAGTATTGGAGCAACAGGGGAACGGAGACACTCTGCATTGTTGCCGGACGTATCCAAGATGGCGGCGATGACGTCATGGAGGGAAGTTCAAATTCCAAGAGGATAATCCATCACACCACAGTTATCTCTACTAAGCAAAGAAAATCGCGGGAAAATGGGTCATTTGGGCAAACCTAAGTCACCCGACCGCCACTTCTTCCTATGAACTGGTGCCAAGTTCTATGTGATGTATTCCATCCCCCCTATCGCATCTTGGGTGTAAAATCGAGACTTCAGCGTCATAACTAAGTCAGTGGTAGGAGCTTGTGAGGCAATGCAATCCCAATGTACACATTTGCCCGACAGATGTACTGTTTACAGAATTAGTTATGGAATGACTTGTAATTTTCACATGTCGGACACTGCTGCTATGCGTTTATTTGTTTCCTTGTAGGATGTATCCCCCGCTAATAACGATTATTTTATACAGGTCTGATGCAGGCATTGTATAATTTCTGAACGGTGTTCTCATGTGAACAGTGGACACTATACTTCTCCGGAAAGCTATATTGTGCTCGTATCATGGAGAGCAAGTGTTTTACGGTTCGATAACATAGTTTCTCGTAGAGAAACCAGGAAGGAGGATGTATGTCATGCGCTTGAAATATATTTCTCACAAAGGAATATTAACAACGGTACATTCGATATGACTGATAGGTCAGAAACGCAGGTAATGATAATGAGCATATGGCATTGGTGGCCGGGAGACCCCTCGCTGGGCGGTTCGGCCGGCGCTCCACAAGTTCTTTAACGCTACTACGGCGGGAATCGATCCCATGACCCTGTGCGCGGGAAACGAGAACGCTACCGCAAGACCACGAGAACCGGACGGAAACGCAGGTGATCTAACATTATGGGCCCGTTTTAAGTGCAGAACGTAGCAGGCATGCGTTTATGTTCTCTCTTACCAATACCTTCCAAGTACCAATCCTAGACACTAGAACAGTAGCTTGGTTGATTTACGTAAAAATGCGTCGAACTCCATCGTCTGGAGCTCCATCGCCTATAAAAATTATTCCCTTCTTGTTCTTCTTAACTGTCTGCTATTACATGACTGCACTTTGAAATCTGTTACTATACATCGATAAGGAGTGCTAAGCTCCTCGACGTAGACACAGCTCGAGATGTGTGAGGACTCGGAAAGCTCCATTCATTCACGAGAGGTGGAGTGTAGTGGTCTTCTTCTGGTCGGTTGCAGATTAATTCGGTAACGGTGCTGCAAGGCGGGCTGGTCAGTGACAGTGTGGGGAGGGTCTTTTACCCTAAGACAGCGAGAATGCTCTGTGACTCTCATACGCAGAGAGATAGATCGTAAATTAAAAACTATGCTCTAGATCATAGAAAGCATTGTCTGGCATACTTTGATCATTTATGTGTTCGAGAATTAACACTGAATCTATGTACTGCACAATCATCTATCCATGTACCCACTGATACTCACAAAGGGGCGGTATTCTGGGGTGAGCATTGTGAAATCTCTTTCTCCGCACTGGACCGCACGGCAGCTTTGCGTCATTGCACCAGCATCGGTGCCCATGTGACTTCTAAATAGGATGAGTTTTTATAGTTCGTAATTTTTCTATGTTGGGGGGTAGAGAATAACGGTGATAGCATGTTGGGCTGAATGATCTGTAGTACTGATATGTAGTTTGGGGACGTATCACATTGTGCGCATTTCCGCTGAATGGTCAAAACACTGTCCTCTTGCACTAACTCATATCGTTCTGTTTCTACACTGGTTGCAGAAGGTGGTGAGTATGTTTTTCTTCGACTTCTGCTCAGTACCGATTTAAATTGGATCACATGTGGAAAGCTGTAGAAATGGGAGCAGATGCAAGATGTGTAGGTGGTGACTAAAAGCAGGTTGTAGTTTTACTGAAGCATACAGGTTCGCAGAAGGTTACTCGTTTCGAGATATGAGAGTGCCAGAAATATGATTCACTTGTGGGTGTGATCTGATGCAGGTATGTGCTTGACTGGAAAGACCTGATTCCAAATGATGGACATCATTTCTTGCGGATAGCATAACACTAGAGATCTGAAAAAGCTAATGTGCGTTTCATACAACCTCAATCGGCACATCATCTACTACTACTGTTTGTGTTCCTTCTCAGTCAGTCATCGCCTATAACTCACTGGATATATAGCAGAACCTCTGACATGGTATCGAGACAGAATGCGCTAGAAATGCTATAGAATTATCTAGTTGGGGCGTTGTGACGGAGTCGCGAATACCACTTACAAACTACGTTCCTCAGCCGAATCACTTTCAAAATGCTGTAATTTTATCCTGAGGGTGCATCGTGGGCTTACACACTCCTACAATCACCGTCACAGTATTTGTGTCGAAAAAACCACCTCATTCAGAGGTAATGTAGTATCTAGATTCATAAAGCGGGTGTAGCTTTTTACGTGGGTACTTGTGTGCATCTGTAGAAGCAAGATCACTTATGACAGTAATATATGATAGTTGCTGCGATCGGGTTTTTCTTTAACATCAGACCGATTATGTCTCTCTTTCTAGGACAGGGTGGTAGGACTCGCAAGAAACACCTAAGAGACATGCACTCGGATCTTTGATTTTCAGTCAGTATTATTTCGTATCGTAGGCAATCATCTATTGATGAAGTACTATACTTGGAATGCGTGATATGTTCGCGTGTGAGCATGAGGTTTATAAAGTATACGTTTGTGTAAAGGAAATGACTATGTCCTGTCGTAAGGAGGGTGAGGATTTGACTTGGAGTACTGTAACAGCTAGGGGAAGACTATATCAAGTCATAAGAAAGGCAGTGATATTTATATTTCCAGAGCCACTGCCGACAGCATGGTGTATTTCCGATACTTCGCTCATTGTCGAATGACATTCAATTGAGACCACGATCGTAAGATGGCGGCTTTCATGATCAAGTGGAAATTTGAGAAAATACTGTATGGAGGTGCGTTTGCGCAGGACCGTTATTCCCTCCCATGTAAATTGTTTAGTTGACTGTTTCTGCACATTTGGCGCCTTTATTTAGATGAGAGAAGATCGATTGTGGTGTGTGAATCTGACATGTGGAAGATATGATTGCCTGTTCTCTAGATATGGGAAAGAGCTTAGTTTGCTTGTAAATTATAGGGATGATTTGGAGTATGTTACACGAGCAAGATCGGTATTCGCAGGTGGAAATATCATTTCTCATGAGTTTGTTTCTAGTTACTCAGTGGTCTAGAGCACGCTCCACATAGCTAAAGTTTCGGGTTTGTAGAGAAATAATTTCCAGTCTATATCTTGGGAATTATGCTGCATGAGCGATCGGGAGGCTACTGCTCTGTGCTTGATATCGAGAAGTACCATGAAAATGATATAATATTATGGCAGACGATGTGGAAATACGTGTGTTCTTGTAATCCCCAAGTCTGGAGATGTGCGTAGAAATGCAAGAAAGCAGGCAGGTCTGGACCAGAAACAGTAGCGCGTTTGTACCGAGGGGAAACGAGCCTGCCTTTGAACATCAGTTCTGAGAGTGACTTCGATTTACTGAGGCTGTTCTGATGTAAAAGGGGTGATTTTGTATAGTGTAGGATAAGAATTGTATGTTTACTACACCGACACGGTGCACGTTGATATATTGATGGGTTGGAGATCGGTTTTACGCACTAATATTCAAGCTCCTGGCCTCAGTGGGAGGAGAGTGTAAATGAGTAGGTGTCTTTACGTATTTTATGATATGTATGGCACTTTGCAAGCTTTAGTTGTAGGTGCAATATGGCGATCAGTGTAAAATAGTTTATTGTGGCTGAATGTCACTGTTTGTGTAGAATGTGCTTATATTTCATTGTAAAGTTACTGTGGCTTATGTAGTGTAAAATGTGTATATATTGCATTGCAAAGTTAGTGTGGTTTATGTTGTGGCATGACTATAGAGGGTGACTGTATGTCCTGTAGTGAGGAACGTATAGATTGAGCAAATCGATAACAGCGACATGTTGAAAATTGTGTGTGCTATACATAGTGAGACTGGTTCCAGGAGCACAGCCATCAAGAGCAGACATTAACTGTAGAACTATCGGTGTCAGACGGTAGCAGCAATGGTAATATTTAATTGTAGTTACACAGGTGGATATGTTCCTGGCTTGCAATATTCTTGTGAGTGTGGTATGTATTTGATGATCTATAGACAAGTTTAAAGGTATAACTGTCAATGCACTTTAGTGACCTGTGAAAAATAATTTTACTGCTGAAAGTCCCAGAAAGAAGAGATGGATGGTGCTTGGATACCGGCGGCATCAGTAATTCGGCGAGTAAATTCGATAAGAGCGAATTATAATTCTGGATTCACCCACATCCTTTGTGCTGGGATATAGGAGCCTCTAGATAGCTGTGAGAACATTTTCGTATGTTGAGAGCAAAAAAAAAAAAAATGGTTCAAATGGCTCTGAGCACTATGGGACTTAGCATCTGAGGTCATCAGTCCCCTAGACTCAGAACTGCTTAAACCTAACTAACCTAAGGACGCCACACACATCCGTGCCCGAGGCAGGATTCGAACCTGCGACAGTAGCGGTCGCGCGGTCCCAGACTGAAGCGCCTAGAACCGCTCGGCCACACCGGCCGGCTGTTGAGAGCAGGAAGGGTAGCACGTGATGGAGTGGATGCCACGTAAGGTCCGCGAGGAAGACTGCATTCGACGTTATTGTGCGTTATTTTCGTCGATAGTTTCTGTTAGGGCAAGAATTTCTGTACATACAAGCTGAGACAACACGAAAACTCCTAAAAAAGCTTATTTTACGAGTTATTCTGGTTTGTCAACTCAAAAATTACACCCTGTATAAAGCCAAGTAAAACTTAATAATAAAAGTTGTCTACTGGCATTCCAATAGTGGTTATTTTTCGACAGTGTACATTTAGAAGCACTGCTTTATCATAAGGACTTCAATTGTTATCAAGCGGCCTTCATTGCGATATAATCACGATATAAACGCGAAATCTGCGAATTTTGCTGATTTCCGTTGTACAAGATGGGCCATATGAAACTGTCCATAATAATATTTCATGACTCTTAAGATTGGCAACCCAACTTCTTTAATCTGGACTGGGTGTTGATGATGTAAGTTGGGCTGCCCATCCTAAAGGAAATGAAATATTTTTCGATGCAGTTGTATTTGCCCATTCTATGAAATACCACAATGAAGTAAAATACACACATTGTTAGGCTGTAATACGAGAAGTATCAGAACTGAGGATAGCTGTGAGCTTAACATAAAAACGGGGGACCTCGAAGTAGACAAAGTGAATGAATTTGCTGTGGGCTCGTCGTCTCGTAGAATATTTAAGTGACTTCATGTTCATCATTGATTGTACATTTATTACAATATTCACTACTGAAATTTCGAATTTACGGTCATTTTCAGGCGGTTACTGCTGTTGTAAACATACCAGTAGTCGTTAGTAATTACAACCATAAAAATGACATGTGTTAGCTTCTATGTCTCATATTAGCCTTTGCCACGTATACCGTCATTACTGGACGGGTACGATAAAAACCCTTTTCCCTATTCGTCACATACGACAAATGCTGACACGAGCCATATACTTTCGATTGACGTTGACTACTGCTGTGTTTTCAGCACCACTTGAAAATGACCAGAAGGTCTAAACTGCAGCAGTGGATTTTGTAATAAATGTAGAGTCTGTGACGAATACGAAGTCACTTGAAGAATTGTGCTACTCTGGAAAGAAAACAGCACATAACGGATGAAGCAAGGAGGATATAAAAAGCAGACTAGCACAGACAGAGAGGGTATTTCTGACCAAGTATCAATCATAAACCTAAATTCGAAGAATAAATTTCTGAGAATGTGTGGTTGGAGCAGAAGATTGTATGGAAATGAATATGATGAAAGAAAGACCGGAAGAGGAGAGGATCGAAGCGTCCGAGATATCGGGCTGTAGAAGAATGTTGAAAATAAGAGAAGAAATTAGGAAGTTCCGCACTGAATCGACGAGCAGAGGAACATGTTGTAAGCATAGAATTGTATCGTTGACTATCGATAGTCGCCTCTCTGCCGAGCGCAGAGGAACAGTGGGGAGTCGTAGCTTTCGTGGAGCGTAAGCGAAGTGTTGTGTTGATGCCGTGGCTGTAGCACGTATCTTACGACTTATGGTAAAGTAATTTAATATGTTTGCCACACAAGTTTTGCGTTTAGTTTCCGTGGTCACGAAGCAATAGCAATGTTTATCCAAAAGGTGATGTTTCTCGGTTTCGTGTGTCGCGTCGGGAGGACAATCAACTGCTTCGCGACGGTGAAGGAAAAATAATGTGGATTGGTATGATCCTAACTGCAAATTCTAAATGAAAGAAGCACAGATCGTTTTGACTAGCTGAATATCACGAGCGCAGGTACTTTCCCGTTCGCATATCGTACCCGAAATTTTATGGAGCATTGGCGTCGCGATTCGGTCACGCGCACGCTCGTGTTATAAGCTATTGAATTGTTTAGTACTGTTCGAAGAACTGTGCCAATCGTCGACTGATAAAACATCCGTTGAACAGTGATTATTTTATGATTATGTGCCATGTTTTTGCATTGGATGCCATCAATTAGACAGCAACCTTATACGTCACTACAGACAGATACTTGGAGGACAAATACTGATCACGTCCATTGTGGAATAATGTTAACTGCGAGCAGTGCAGTCCCACCCCGTGCGAATGTTTAACAGAATACAGTGAGTTCTACCAAATCAACGTGGTATTGTTGGTGTGAGTGGCTCCTCTCCCTGCTACACAATAGTTTTTACAGGACAATTCAGAGCAGGCAGTGCAGAGAGCAGCAGACCAACCGCCGCGGGAAGAACCAGGTACGTGGGTTTAGATACACGGTCGTTATATATCCAGCCCTGTTGTACAGTCTCTAACGCTAAAGGCCAGCTTTTATTATTACTGCATATCTACCCCTTTTCCTGCATATCTACTCACGTTTCTACACTGCTGGCCATTAAAATTGCTACACCACGAAGATGACGTGCTACAAACGCGAAATTTAACCAACAGGAAGAAGATGCTGTGATAAGGCAAATGATTAGCTTTTCAGAGCATTCACACAAGGTTGGCGCCGGTGGCGACGCCTAAAATGTGCTGACATGAAGCAAGTTTCCAACCGATTTCTCATACACAAACAGCAGTTGACCGCTGTTGCCTGGTGAAACGTCGGTGTGATGCCTCGTGTAAGGAGGGGAAATGCGTACCATCACGTTTCCGACTTTGATAAAGGTCCGATTGTAGCCTATCGCAATTGCGGTTTATCGTATCGCGACATTGCCGCTCGGGTTGGTCGAGACTGTTAGCAGAATATGGAATCGGTGGGTTCAGGAGGGTAATACGGAACGCCGTTCTGGATCCCAACGACCTCGTATCACTAGCAGTCGGGATGACAGGCATCTTATCCGCATGGCTGTAACGGATCGTGCAGCCACGTCTCGATCCCTGAGTCAAGAGATGGCGACGTTTGCAAGACAACCACCATCTGCACGAACAGTTCGACAACGTTTGCAGCAGTATGCACTCGGAGACCGTGTCTGCGGTTACCCTTGACGCTGCATCACAGACAGGAGCGCCTGCGATGTTGTACTCAACGACGAACCTGGGTGCACGAATGGCAAAACTTCATTTTTTCAGATGAATCCAGATTCTGTTTACAGCATCATGATGGTCGCATCCGTGTTTGGCGACACATTGGAAGCGTGTATTCGTCATTGCCGTACTGACATATTGACATATCACCCGGCGTGATAGTATGGGGTGCCATTGGTTACACGTCTCGGTCACCTCTTGTTCGCATTGACGGCACGTTGAACAGTGGACGTTACATTTCAGATGTGTTACGACCCGTGGCTCTACACTTCATTCGATCCCTCCGAAACCCTACATTTCAGCAGGATAATGCACGACCGCATGCTGCAGGTCGTACTCGGGCCTTTCTGGATACAGAAAATGTTCGACTGCTGCCCTGGCCAGCACATTCTCCAGATCTCTCACCAATTGGAAACGTCTGGTCAATGATGGCCGAGCAACTGGCTCGTCACAATACGCCAGTCACTACTCTTTATGAACTGTGGTATCGTGTTGAAGCTGTGTGGACAGCTGTACCTGTACACGCCATCCAAACTCTGTTTGACTCAATGCCCAGGCGTATCAAGGCCGTTATTACGGCCAGAGGTGTTTGTTCTGGGTACTGATTTCTCAGGATGTATGCATCCAAATTGCGTAAAAATGTAATCACATGTCAGTTCTTGTATAATATATTTGTCCAATGAATACCCGTTTATCATCTGCATTTCTTCTTGGTGTAGCAATTTTAATCGCCAGTAGTGTACTATGTGGAAGACAATGACAAGAAGAAGGGAAGAATCATGTAACATGTGTTAAGACATCAAGGCTTCCTCTCGCTTTGCTGTCTCAATGCATCGAGGGCTGCTGTTCTTGTTGCCCTTTTGATGGACTGTAACACTCGATCTTAAGGTTAACCGGTTATGTTCGGTCTACTGTCATCCTTTCCGGTTTCATGACGAGCTTGTGGAATCGTGGACCTTTGCTTTCCGGCTGCCTGACGAGTCGCTAATTGTGTCATTCATTCATACTCAAGGAACGTTCAGTCCTGCCCATATCGCAAGTTTAATGTCACATTTTAACGTATCTAACCTGCTGCTGTGGCTTCAAAGCTACGAAACCGGTAGTTAAATAAATTATATACATGAGCAGCCAAACGGGTATTCTTCAAGACGCCCAAGGAATAACTTCCATGGTACTTGAGGGAACAATAGAAGGTAAGAAACTGTGTAACTGAGGATATCCTCACTAGGGGTCCGTACGAACTTACCGTCTCGGATTTGATTCATGTTGGCAGTCAGATTAGGGCACCACTAGGAGTTCAACATACTTAAATAGCAAGACACAACTCTCAACCGTTTTCGAGAAAATCGGGTTTGAATATTTTAACTTGCTTACCTACACTCTTGTTCGGAAAAAATAGAACATCTTGAACGACTAGAGATAGGGCGTTCATATTCGCAGGACATGTTCATCAGTATGTTCTGCAGAAATGATTAGCATTTCAGTCATCTCGGTGCGGCATGTGTCATGTTGCCTAGTAGGCACAGGGTCCGCCATGGGGCCAAATAACTTGTTCCACACGTGATAGCACCGACACGCGAATGGCGTCCTGTCGTAAAGCCATCCATGCTGCACCCACCTGGTTCCAAAGTTTATCTGTGGTGGTTGGCATTGGGTCACAGCGCTGCTCCCATGCGTTTCACCATGTCCCACACGTTTTCGATTGGCGTCATGTCTGGTGAACTCGCGGGCCAGGGCAAAAGGCTTCATTCTGTGACAACAAGAAGGCACGTGTTCGTGTCGTAACCTGCGGTCGAGCATTGTCTTGCTGAAAAATGGCGTCTGGTATGTTGTCACAGGATGTCATTTACGTGGGTCACACAGGTCGCAGTGCCCTTGACAAGCACCAGTTGTGATTTGTAGTTGCACCCAGTAGTACCCTGGATCATAAGGCCTTGAGTTGGTGCTGTATGTCTTGTGCGAATGCGGTCACTGTGATGCCGTTCCCCATGTCTGCGGAGAACTAAAATGCGGCCATCATTTTCAAACAAACAGTGCCTGGACTCGTCCGAAAACACTATCTGATGCCATCCCTGTCCTCAGTGACGTCGTTTCATACACCATTGCCGCCTAGCGTGTTTATGCACATTTGTCAAGACGTGGAAGACGCGCACGTAACCCATGCCGTAATAAGCGGCAGAGGACTGCCACGCCCGATAGTGTACGATGTGTTACATTGCTCCTCTGCTGTGTCAGAGCGGAGGAGGACGCAGACCTGCCCTGCGATGCTATTCGGATGAGGTGTCAATCTGTTCGGAGGGTGGTCTGGGTAGTGCGACGCGACACATCTCGTCGTGTTCGACGGCCTTAGGTGAACCATTCTGCACACATTCCTTGCTGATACGCCCTCTAAACCCGCTGGGCAGAACAGGTAATTAGGATTGTGGAAAGGGCCAAATAAGGTTGGGGTCAGTTTCCCCTTCTAATTGTAATTTATTGTAATTTAATAACGCTTTTACAACCAAAGCGGCACATAGCCGGACCTTTACCGAATGCAACTCTTTCACGGCTGAAGACCTCCAAAGAAGAAATCTTAACCAATCAACAAGATAAAAATCCAATTAAGATAGCAATATAATAATAAAAAAAACATCACAGCAAGGTAGATAGAACAAACATATGCAAGGTGCAATAAAAATGGCTACAGGCCACCATTAAGTTTCAAAATTTTAGCATATATTACCATAAACTTTTAAAGACGGAAGGCCACAATGTTTAAAAACAAGAAATCCTAGAAATCAACAAGATAAAAATGCAATTAAAAGGCAAATAAAATAAATAAAAAAAGACATATCACGGCTAAGTGGAAAGCCTCAAGGCAAAGCAGATAGAACCAACATAAGCAAGGTGCAATACCAATGGCTGAAGGCTACAATTAAGTTTCAAAATTTTGAAATATATTACCATAATCTTTTAAAGGCAGAAGGCCGCAATGTTTAAGCTCGAAAGATAAATTAAAGAATTAATTCTGCATAATTTTTAAGAAAAAAAACCATAAGCCTTAAATTTTAAGCAGCTGAAAACAGATAATTAAACACCGGTGGCACTCAGAAGCCCCCAAGCAGGTCGGTCTGCCCTCGTTCACTTAGACGAGATAGGTGGTGAGCCCAACTACACTTGATTCGTCGGAACCCAACCAGGGGACAGCCACGGACCGACCGACACAAGGACTTGCTTCCCATTAATCAGTACATGAGAACTCAAACAGAGAAGGTTACAAACGTGGTAATCCACAATGGAGTATATATTAGCTGTCAAAATTACACACCACGTTGGACAGCGACAGCAGGTGAGGAAGGACGCTGCCTGAAATTACGTTAGTGGCCAGGGCACGTAACCAGAACAGTAACGGCCACAAGGCAGCAAATTCTGCTGGTGCACTCGAATTGTAGTCAACCAGTATAGTTAATTGCACCTCATGGCGGCTAAATTTCAGCAGTAGGAACAGTCGGTGGTGCGCACAGAAAACCTCCCCGACAGCAAACTACCGAAACGAACCACCACAACATGAATGGATGTGGCTTGGGTAGTTGAAAGCACTACTCAACTTTGACGTCCCGGGACGGTGAACCACGAAGCTGGTAGCGATCGGACAGCTCCACACACGCTCCGACATCGCGCAGGAGCTGCCAGCAGACTGCACAGCGCGGAGATAACTTCCCTCGTCCGCAACAACAGACCGATTCGCCTCAGAATGCCGACAACATCTAAAATTGTCGTCAGTGGAAATAACGCCAACTTCACACACAACCTGACAAACACCTGCACGAAGATCTGAACGATACACAACAGTAACTAAGCACGCACGAAAACAAATCGGGAGTCGATGCACACACACACACACACACACACACACACACACACACACAGCCGGCTCATGAACGATCGGCGAGCCAAAACGCGTTGTCCAGTAGGGCGACCGACCGACGATCCACCAAGACTGCGGTCCGGCTCAAGTGATGAGTGGCGGCAATGGTCGGGAGAGCCATGTGGACGCAGACCTCACTGCTGCTCCAACCCGACAGCACTGGTGCCGCACTGCAACCCCCGACTGGCAGGGCCGGACTGCCCTCCAGACATGTTCCAATTGACTGGCAGATCCGAACTGGCCTACGACAGACCACGACCGAGAAGTAATAGCAGTCGAGCAGACGTACTAGGAGAGGGGATATATCGATGCGCGCTGCTAGCGCCGGTCACGGTCAGGCAAAGCAGCAACTCAGTGACAGTAGTAATTTAAAGTAACGTAGTGAGGTGGCAGTACGTTAAAAACAGGGTGTAAAATACTTGGTGGCGGGAACACGAGCCACGCACGGCTTAGTTGCACTGCCGGAAAACTTCGTCCCCCATGAGCAGCAGTTTTCCGAATGGATGCATTACCTTTTCTTATGCCAATAATAGTCCGCAGCTCGTGGTCTCGCGGTAGCGTTCTCGCTTCCCGAGCACGGGGTCCCGGGTTCGATTCCCGGTGAGGTCAGGGATTTTTCCTGCTTCGAGATGACCGGGTGTTGTTGTCTCGTCTTCATCATCATCATTCATTCCCATTACGGTCGGAGGAAGGCAATGGCAAACCACCTCCACTAGGACCTTGCCTGGTAAGGCGGCGCTTTGTATAGAAGTATTCATTCCCATTACGGTTGGAGGAAGGCAATGGCAAACCACCTCCACTAGGACCTTGCCTGGTAAGGCGGCACTTTGTATAGAAGTATTCATTCCCATTATGGTCGGAGGAAGGCAATGGCAAACCACCTCCACTAGGACCTTGCCTGGTAAGGCGGCGCTTTGTATAGAAGTATTCATTCCCATTACGGTTGGAGGAAGGCAATGGCAAACCACCTCCCCTAGGACCTTGCCTGGTAAGGCGGCACTTTGTATAGAAGTATTCATTCCCATTACGGTCGGAGGAAGGGAATGGCAAACCACCTCCACTAGGACCTTGCCTGGTAAGGCGGCGCTTTGTATAGAAGTATTCATTCCCATTACGGTCGGAGGAAGGCAATGGCAAACCACCTCCACTAGGACCTTGCCTGGTAAGGCGGCGCTTTGTA
The DNA here is from genome assembly GCF_021461385.2 of Schistocerca piceifrons. Lineage (NCBI taxonomy): Eukaryota > Metazoa > Arthropoda > Insecta > Orthoptera > Acrididae > Schistocerca > Schistocerca piceifrons. Next base: position 1,194,521,318 of record NC_060138.1, read on the forward strand.
TAGAAGTATTCATTCCCATTACGGTTGGAGGAAGGCAATGGCAAACCACCTCCACTAGGACCTTGCCTGGTAAGGCGGCACTTTGTATAGAAGTATTCATTCCCGTTACGGTCGGAGGAAGGGAATGGCAAACCACCTCCACTAGGACCTTGCCTGGTAAGGCGGCACTTTGTATAGAAGTATTCATTCCCATTACGGTCGGAGGAAGGCAGTGGCAAACCACCTCCACTAGGACCTTGCCCGGTAAGGCGGCGCAGGTCTCCCGCGTCGCTCCCCTATGCTTTGTATAGAAGTATGGGACTCATCATCAACATCATGCCAATAATGTGCCATCTTTAAAACTGACTGATATTACGGTACAGTTCGCGCATACGCCCGAGAGGCAACCTGCACGTCTGCTCACATCACACTTTAGTTTATAGCAACAACGAGAGAGGCAGGCACATTTCACTATTTTACCTCGAACCCGCGGGCCGACATGGTTCAAATGCTAATCAATTCTGCAGGACATGCTGATGAACATGTCTTGTGAATATGTGAAGGTACTGTTTGTCTAGTCGTTCAGTGTGTCTTTTTTTTCTGAGTTTGAGAGTACTTCATATGGTCGCTCGTAACTAAGGATTCCGCAGCCAAGCCAGTAAACGCTTAGTTTAATAAGCGCGCGGTCTTCCAGTGCTCTCTTTTTATTTCATTCTCGTGTAATTGTAACAACAGGTATGCGTGATAGACCCCGAAATTGTGTGATGACCGAGAACCGGTTACAAATGTAACTCTTGCTGCTTTTGCAACAGACATGTTGAAACAAATCACACACGTGCAGAGATTCGGCGTTCATTACAAGTGCTGCGTGTTGCAATAATTATTGTTTCCCATGTTTCCATGATCAGTATCGTCCCGATTGGTACAGTACTCCGTAGGTTACACATTATACTCGCCACACATGTAAGTCAGTTCCACAAGAAAACGTACGCCGTTATCTGTATGAAATAAAAGACACTATTATAAAATACAGGGCTATTACAAATGATTGAAGCGATTTCATAGATTTACTGTAGCTCCATTCATTGACATATGGTCACGACACACTACAGATACGTAGAAAAACTCAAAAAGTTTTGTTCGGCTGAAGCCGCACTTCAGGTTTCTGCCGCCAGAGTGCTCGAGAGCGCAGTGAGACAAAATGGCGACAGGAGCCGTAAAAGCGTATGTTGTGCTTGAAATGCACTCACATCAGTCAGTCATAACAGTGCAACGACACTTCGGGACGAACTTCAACAAAGGTTCACCAACTGCTGTCCGCCCCGGTAGCTGAGTGGTCAGCGTGACAGACCGTCAATCCTAAGGGCCCGGGTTCGATTCCCGGCTGGGTCGGAAATTTTCTCCGCTCAGGGACTGGGTGTTGTGTTGTCCTAATCATCATCATTTCATCCCCATCGACGCGCAGGTCGCCGAAGTGGCGTCAAATCGAAAGACCTGCACCAGGCGAACGGTCTACCCGACGGGAGGCCCTAGCCACACGACATTTCCATTTTTACCAACTGCTAACTCCATTCGGCGATGGTATGCGCAGTTTAAAGCTTCTGGATGCCTCTGTAAGGGGAAATCAACGGGTCGGCCTGCAGTGAGCGAAGAAACGGTTGAACGCGTGCGGGCAAGTTTCTCGCGTAGCCCGCGGAAGTCGACGAATAAAGCAAGCAGGGAGCTAAACGTACCACAGCCGACGGTTTGGAAAATCTTACGGAAAAGGCTAAAGCAGAAGCCTTACCGTTTACAATTGCTACAAGCCCTGACACCCGATGACAAAGTCAAACGCTTTGAATTTTCGGCGCAGTTGCAACAGCTCACGGAAGAGGACGCGTTCAGTGCGAAACTTGTTTTCAGTGATGAGGCAACATTTTTTCTTCTTGGTAAAGTGAACAGACACAATGTGCAAATCTGGGCGGTAGAGAATCCTCACGCATTCGTGCAGCAAATTCGCAATTCACCAAAAGTTAACGTGTTTTGTGCAATCTCACGGTTTAAAGTTTACGGCCCCTTTTTCTCCTGCGAAAAAAACGGTACAGGACACGTGTATCTGGACATGCTGGAAAATTGGCTCATGCCACAACTGGAGACCGACAGCGCCGACTTCATCTTTCAACAGGATGGTGCTCCACCGCACTTCCATCATGATGTTCGGCATTTTTTAAACAGGAGATTGGAAAACCGATGGATCGGTCGTGGTGGAGATCATGATCAGCAATTCATGTCATGGCCTCCACGCTCTCCCGACTTAACCCCATGCGATTTCTTTCTGTGCGGTTATGTGAAAGATTAAGTGTTTAAACCTCCTCTACCAAGAAACGTGCCAGAACTGCGAGCTCGCATCAACTCATTGATGGGGACATGCTGCGCCGAGTGTGGGAGGAACTTGATTATCGGTTTGATGTCTGCCGAATCACTAAAGGGGCACATATCGAACATTTGTGAATGCCTAAAAAAACTTTTTGAGTTTTTGTATGTGTGTGCAAAGCATTGTGAAAATACCTCAAATAATAAAGTTATTGTAGAGCTGTGAAATCGCTTCAATCATTTGTAATAACCCTGTATATGTTTACATGAACATAGATGTTATTGCTAATTGCACAATTACCTAATAGTTAATCCATTCGTCCCCGTTACCGATTATAGCTTGGCACCTTTTTAGCATGCTTTTCACGAGATTTTCTGCGTATTCTCTCGGTAACGATCTCTTATCGTCCTTTATGAGAGCTACTTCAAAGTTTATGTTGGCTTTCCTGTAAGCTTCATCTTAATATGCGACCAAACATTTGCAATTGGTTTTGCATCCGGAGACATTGCTGGCCAATCCATCCTGGACATCCCATTGTCTTATTTCCACGCTGAACAGAGGCGGCTGCGACGTATCGGTTCATTATTCTCTTGAAGCACCCAGTTCGCCTCGTTCGAACCAAATATCTTCTAAACGGACCTCAGAGGGCATTTTGGATAAACATTGTTCATTTCTTCAGCGTTTAAACTAGCTGTAAATAAATGCAAATAGCCGAAACTGCAACCGGCAAAACAAAACATTCAACTCTCACACTTTTTATCCACACACTGTGCGAAAGCGCATTGATTACAGATTTGAGACCACTACCAGAGCTGCGGACGCTATATTTAAAATAATGGCTTACTCTCTCTTGTGGAACTGACATATATAAAATAATATAAATAAAATGGTTCAAATGGCTCTGAGCACTATGGGACTTAACTTCTGTGGTCATCAGTCCCCTAGAACTTAGAACTACTTAAACCTAACTAACCTAAGGACATCACACACATCCATGCCCGAAGCAGGATTCGAACCTGCGACCGTAGCGGTCACGCGGTTCCAGACTGAAGCGCCTTTAACCGCACGGCCACAATATAAATAAAATGACTATAATGATTTCATTGAAAGTTCTTGGGTATCCATTTCTTTCTAATGTCATTTCGAAATTTTTTTTCTCTTTTTTTCAGGATAAAGATTATGAAAATAAGAAATCAATCATTCGATAATGACAGTTTGCATAGTCTTAATAATTACGTGGGAAGAGAGTAAAGAAGAGATAGGGGGATCTTCGGTCAATGAACCTCACACCCTTGAAACTAACCGCTTAACATGTTCGGCTGCGGACTTATTATGTACTCCGCCCGAACAGGCCACGAAGGCCCAACGGTACCGACCGGCCGCCGTGTCATCCCCATCCCACAGGCGTCGCTGGATGCGGATACGGATACGGATACGGATGGCCATGTGGTCAGCACATCGCTCTCCCGGCCGTATGTCAATTTACGAGACCGGACCGGCTATTTCTCAATCAAGTAGTTCCTCAGTTTGCCTCATAAGGGCTGAGTGCATCCCGTTTGCCAACAGCGCTCGACGGACCGGAGGGTCACCCATCCAAGTACTAGCCCAGCGCGATAGCGCTTAATTTCGGTGATCTGACGGGAACCTGTGCTACTACTGCGACAAAGTCGTTTGCTTATTGAGTATTAGCGACCATAAGAATATGTATGAATTCGCGTATAATTTTCAGACACGATTTTTCTAGAAAACGGTTGGGAGTTGCGTCTTTCTGCTTACGTATGTTGAAGTCGTAGTCATGCTATACAAATCCTATCAATAAGAATCAAATCGGTGAGAGGAAGTTCGTACGATCTCGTTTGTGAGATGAAGAGGTACGTACAGGAGACAATTCGTGGCGGACTACAAAAAAACAGTGAGAAGTGTGATGAAACAAAAATGAATATATCGATGCCATCACAGTTTGATGTCCGCCCCCGGTAGCTGAGTGGTCAGTGCGAAAGAATGTCGATCCTAAGGGCACAGGATCGATTCCTGGCTGGGTCGGAGATTTTCTCCGCTCAGGGACTGGCTGTTGTGTTGTCCTAATCATCATCATTTCATCCCCATCGACGTGCAAGTAGCCGAAGTGGCGTCAGATCGAAAGACTTGCACCCGGTGCACGATCTACCCAACGGGAGGCCCTAGTCACACGACATTTACATGACAGTTTGATTGGTTGGTTTATTTGGGGGACGGGACCAAACAGCAAGGTTATCGGTCCCATTGGATTAGAGAAGGGTGGGGAAGGAAGTCGACCGTGACCTTTCAAAGGAATCATCCCGGCATTTCCCTGAAGCGATTTGGGGGAATCACGGAAAATCTCAATCACGATGCCCGGATGCGGACTTGAACCGTCATCCTTTCGAATGCGAGTCCATTGTGGTAACCACTGCGCCACCTCACTTGTTGGTATCATCACAGTTTCGGTTTTGTCAAGAAGGGTTGGTATGATGACAATGAAATAAACGACTATAGTTTAAATAACTACACTACTGGCCATTAAAATTGCTACACCAAGAAGAAATACAGATGATAAACGGGTATTCATTGGACAAATATATTATACTAGACTGACATGTGATTACATTTTCACGCAATTTGGGTGCATAGATCCTGAGAATTTAGTACCCAGGACAACCACCTCTGACCGTAATAACGGCCTCGATACGCCTGGGCATTTAGTCGAACAGAGCTTGGATGGCGTGTACAGGTACAGCTGCCCGTGCAGCTTCAACACGATACCACAGTTCATCAAGAGTAGTGACTGGCGTATTGTGGCGAGCCAGTTGCTCAGCCACCGTTGACCAGACGTTTTCAATTGGTGAGAGATCTGGAGAACGTTCTGGCCAGGGCAGCAGTCGAACATTTTCTGTATCCAGAAATGCCCGTACAGGAAATGCAACATGTGGTCGTGCATAATTCTGCTGAAATGTAGAGTTTGGCAGGGATCGAATGAAGGGTACAGCCACGGGTCGTAACACATCTGAAATGTAACGTCCACTGCTCAAAGTGCCGTCAATGCAAACAAGAGGTGAGCGAGACGTGTAACCAATGGCACCCCATACCATCACGCCGGGTGATACGCCAATATGGCGATGACAGATACACGCTTCCGATGTGCGTTCACCGCGGTGTCGCCAAACACGGATGCGACCATCATGATGCTGTAAACAGAACCCGGATTCATCCGAAAAAATGAAGTTTTGCCATTGGTGCACCCAGGTTCGTCGTTGAGTACACCATCGCAGGCGCTCCTGTCTGTGATGCAGCGTCAAGGGTAACCGCAGCCACAGTCTCCGAGCTGATAGTCCATGCTGCTGCAAACGTCGTCGAACTGTTCGTGCAGAAGGTTGTTGTCTTGTAAACGTCCCCATCTGTTGACTCAGGGATCGAGACGTGGCTGCACGATCCGTTACAGCCATGCGGATAAGATGCCTGTCATGTCGATTGCTAGTGATACGAGGCCGTTGGGATCGAGCACGGCGTTCCGTATTACCCTCCTGAACCCACCGATTCCATTTTCTGCTAACAGTCATTGGATCTCGACCAATGCGAGCAGCAATGTCGCGATACGATAAACCGCAATCGCGATAGGCTACAATCCGATCTTTATCAAAGTCGGAAACGTGATGGTATGCATTTCTCCTCCTTACACGAGGCATCACAATAACGTTTCACCAGGCAACGCCGGTCACCGACTGTTTGTGTATGAGAAGTCTGTTGGAAACTTTCCTCATGTCAGCACGTTGTAGGTGTCGCCACCGGCGCCAACCTTGCGTGAATGCTCTGAAACGCTAATCATTTGCATATCACAGCGTCTTCTTCTTGTCGGTTAAATTTTGCATCTGTAGCACGTCATCTTCTTGGTGTAGCAATTTTAATGGCCAGTAGTGTAACATCAATGTAGCGGTAGTGTTCGCGAGCTTGTTGCTCTGTTTTTGCGGCACCTCTTATCGCTTTCCGTAATTCCTCTCCCGGTTTCCGCGTCGCTCAAAGCGTGTCCACGCGCGTGCCCGCCGGCGCGGTCTCGCTACGTGCGCCCCTGTTCACGCCTCGCGCTCGTTGCAGCAGGGGCTTATCTGCCGGCAGCGGGGCACAGCAGGGGCGGGGAAACAAATCTGTGTCAACAGGCGCGGCGGGCTTTCAGTGCCGGGCCTGATGGACACGGCAGGGCGGGCGGCGGTGATAACCCGCGGCCCGTGTTTACTGCGGGCATTCTCCGAGGGCCAAATAACAGGTATTAGGCGGCGGATCGATCTCCGATGCTGCGAGCGCCCGCGGCAGCCCTCGTCCGAAACCCGCTGCCGCCTGCCGCCTGCCGCTGAGAGCCGCCGTAAGCTGCCGCCCGGCCTCTTCCACGCAGGTACACTTGCTCACTCGCGACGGAGGGACCGTTGCAAAGGCGATACTGCGGCTACGCGCGGTTGCAAACTTCAGTCCGAGGATTTAATTCGATGTGTTGCGGACCACGATTTATGTTGCAAATGTGGTGTCAAGTGTTTCTTTGCAAACGAAAATCCGGTAGTACTGCCCGAGTTTAGTTCTCGTACCACTGCGAAGGTGAGGCATAAATAACAGGGTCGGTCAGTACGTAATTCAAGAGTTTGTTCTGAAAACAGGTTGTGAACCTGAGCCGTGTATCGACTCGTGCTACACCTTGTGTTTAGATTGCATTTGCTTTCCTTTTCTTCCCCTGACATGTTTGTTTGATATGGTGTCTGTCATTAAGTGGCTGCTTGGTTGTCTTTTCCCTCTGCTATCGATATCTGGACTATTGCTCCATGACATGGGATCCATATCTGATAGACTTGACGGAGGACGTCGAAAAATTTCAAAGGGCAGGCCTATTGCTCCACGACATGGGATCCACATCTGATAGGCTTGACGGAGGACGTTGGAAAATTTCAAAGGGCAGGCCGTTTAGTAACATCGCGAAACTGAAGAGAGAGTGTTACGTATATGATAAGCGAGTTCGGGAGTGATCATTAACATAAAGGCGTTTTTCGTTGTGGTGAGGTCATTTCACGAAATTTTTGCTGAGCGGGGTAGCCGTGCGGTCTATGCCGTCTTGTCACGGTTCACTCGGCTCTCCCCGTCGGAGGTTCGAATCCTCTCTCGGGCATGGGTGTGTGTGTGTTGTCCTTAGCGTAAGTTAGTTTAAATTGGATTAAGCAGTGCGTAAGCCTAGGGACCGATGACCTCAGCAGTTTGGTCCCATAGTCCTTACCACAAGTTTCCAATTTTCCAATTTTCTCTTCCAATAGCGAAAATATTTTGTTGGTACGCATCTCCATAGGGGGAAATGACCATCGTAATTAAATAAGAGAAATCAGAGCTACCACCAGAATTAATGTCCGTATTTTCCGCTTGATGTTCGGTAGTGGAACGGTAAAGAAATAGAGTAAAAGTGGTACGGTGAGCGCTCTGCCACACTTAACTGTGCATTTCACGGTAGTCATATAGACGCAGATGTTGATGAAGGGCAATGATATATGAGGGGTTTTAGAGTTTTGAACAAGTAAGGCAACAGATTCCTTTTCTCGCACAAATTTGGTTGAAAAAATGCGGAAGTTGTTGTAGGACATCGTGGAATATTCCAGTTTCATGGAGTTCCGACAGCTGGCGGCGCTATACGAAACTTACAAATTGGCGTCTGTAATGGAGATGCATTCTAAGTGCAAATCTGTCATAGATAGAGAGTCGCAGATATCCTTAGGATCTTGCAGAATGTCTACGAAGACCTGCTATGGAGGAAGTGAGATCTTTGACCGGTTGTAACCTCGTGTCGTGGCGCGGAAGTAGGGGCGTTGCGCGCAGAGAGTGTGGTGGACACGGGAGGGCAGTGTGGCTCTCCAGCGCGAAGCAGGCGTGGTCGGTTCTACCGGGTCGCCACGTGATGTATGTCGGTTGTGTGTAACGAGCGGGTCGAGTTGTCGGAAGAGCTTCCCGGGTGTTGGTTGTATACAGAATCGCCCCACGAGTAGTTGCTGTTCATTTCGCCTTGGTGGGACGTTAACAAGCTTCTTTAAATCCTCCTTTTCAACACTGCAGTTTAAAATGAGACACCTAACATGAAGCAGCGGTCACTACCCGTCAACGTTGCAGAGAAGACGTGAACTCCGGTGACAGAGCGTGTTGACGCGTGACCGTGGCGTGTTGGGTACGCTGGCGACGCGTGCGCGGTCGGATGTGTGGATCCTTGCCATCGGAGGTCGTGTACTCCAAGTTCGAGCATAATTGCAAGTTAAGCTCGTGGAAGGTTTAATTATTAAGTAATAATTTGTGTAACCAGCGTCTCCTCTGCCTTGTGGCCTCCGGCGACCGGGTTTCCTGTCCCCGGCACCGGTGTAATTGAAGACAGTGATCTTTCCTTCTCCTCTCGTTACTGTCCGATGGAAGGGGTAGTTTTGGCAGTTTAATTGTTTCGCTATTCTGCCGTGTGTTATGAGTAAATTCATGCTTCTTGTTGGTTGATCATGTGGTCGCTCATTCAGGACTGTGTGGTGTAATGTTTCCTTGCACGCGGTTAGCTCTAATTCTGTCAGCAAGTTAAGCCATCTTATAACAAGTTTTCGCTGGCTACAAGTCGGTGCAGTGACCAGCCTGAGAGTGGCAATTGCGTTTACGGGCGTCTTTAAATTGGTCAGTATTCTGTCTAGCCTGAGCATCCCTGAGTGAGTGATTTGTGGCCGCCTTACACGGGTCCGTCATATCTGTTATGTTCTGATGATATTCCAGGACACTTTCGTTTAAACCTTTTTTAAATTTCTCCAAGTTTGTAAATTCCTTTTATTGCCATTAATCGTGTTTGCTGAGACCTGTTTAATGTTTTTTAATGGCGGGGTTGGTAGCTTCACTACCCCACCGTACTTAATTAACAAAGTTCTGTATTTACTTTAGTAGCCTGTTTACTAATGTTCTTCAAATTTTTTTAAGTTGTTGTATTGCTATAAATTAGTTTGATTGGCGTTAGCGGCGTAAGTTAAAAGGTTTTTTATTGCCATACTGCTAGCTTCCGTGTGTTTTTTTAATTTTTTTAAATTGTTGTATTGCTATAAATTACTTGATTGCCGTTAGCGGCGTGTTTAAAAGGCTGTTATTCCCGTACTGCTAGTTTCTGTAAGATACGAATAAAACATTTGTGAGAATCTCAACTCGATAGTAAACTACCAGAAATTTGGCCCCGTTTCCCAACTTGTGGTGTGGCTTGTAGTAACCGTAATCACTGTGTGTGTTAGAACCGTGGATTTATTTTCAAAGAATATACTTAAGAGTTTATTTTATTTACTAGCGATTCGTCAAGAACATTAACACATTTAATCACACTATGTGAGCGTGGAAGTAGTTGCCAGGGAGTAACTCATGAAATCATAAACAAATGGTAATTTATTCGCTTTAACGGTGACCAAAGCATTTTCTAAAAGAAACAGATTTAAAATTATAATAAGAAAGCACCATCTAAATATCAAGTTACAATTTATTCAGAGGCAGAAAGAACAAATTTTTGACTTTATGAGCTTTCGGGCTGCGAACCTTGCCGCTCCCTTAAGACACGGCCGTAGTTACGACCGCTCACAACAACCTCTGAAAGACTACACTAGTGCAAATCTGCAACACACCAGATTGCTTTAAACTAAAAGTTTTAACAATTTACACAAGTACGCAAACTATGCAAACACTAAAAATAAAATATTAACTTTGCCACCGAAGGTGCAACTTAATTGAAACTGCTAAGAAAAGTCTGACGGTGAAAGGGTGGCAACTTTATATTCTAAAATGATCATTTAAATAAAACCACATGAAATGCAATCTTATATAAAATTCTACAAGGTTGGCCAAATAAGTTAAGTACACAAGTTAAGTACACAGATATCGCCTCTCAAGATGATAGGCAAGATCAAAACATATTTCAGGAATGAGGCCTTTACACTCCAAGCAATAAATTCGTTAACACGCCAAATCCGACAAACATAACAGAGGCAGCTCCGAACGACAGAAAGACACTAACTGCCTAACAAATGCGGACGAGAGACAGACGAGCAAGCTGGGGACGAGAGACTGACCAAGAAAACAAGTAGAATTTAAGAAGAGTAAATCACACAACATATCACCAACGACTTAACTTGTAATAAACTGCGATTTCTCGAGAAGACCTGGCGCAGCACTCCAAAATCGCTCTCCCGAACCATCCGCTGCCAGCCGCTTCAACGGACGCAGGAAGGCGCGCCGATCTCCCGTCTTTCCTGGTCCGCACCAACCGACCGACTGCCCGCTGCTCCGTCGCGACTGCCCTGCTGGTGCGTCTCCCAGTCACTTCCAGACACACGACGGCGGAAATACTGGTTCGGACCCAACCATGCACAGGAAACACGCCCACTGGCAAAACGACATTCCTGCACCCGGAAAGGACCGAGCCAAGCTCCACAAGATGGTAACTGAAGGGGCCAGACCGATGTCGTGGGTTGATTCCTGTTGCTCTCGTGTCGACCGCGAAGTCACTACTCCTCGCTATACGGCGCGGCCTACTGGACTCACGTGGTGGCCTCACATTCGCCGACGCTCAAGGCGAACAAGTCATCTCGTGCCTCAGGGCGCGACTGACAAACAGATCGATCCGACCACCAATGACCATTGCCTCAGCAAACTCGAGCAGACTGGCGGCCTAACGCGCAGACTCAGATGCAGGAACTGAGCTCCGACCGGGCGACCACTCGCTGAGTTCTCTTACTGGCGGAGTGGAAAGACTCTCATTTGTTGCAACCCTTGTTCACTAAAGTACGAGCAGCCCTTAGCGGCTCGCCATCTTACTTACAACTATTCATGACGTCGCCTTTCCGGCTTAGATCTTTTTTAATATGTGACTTGTAAGTACTGCATCTTTTTCCAGTCAGTACAAACTTTAAGTTTATTAATGTGTTATAGACTTAATATGTTTTAGAACACTTAGTCTAATTCTGAAGACGACGCTCATAGCAACGTCGAAACCTGGTCAATTTTGACTTTATATTTTTGACCGAGGGCTTATTTGTTCTAATATGACTCTCATTTTGCTGGCTTTTAAAGGTTGATCCGAACGACAGACATACTAGCACTCCGAACGACAGACAGACACTAACTGCCTCACAAATGCGGACGAGAGACAGACTAGCAAGCTGGGGACGAGAGACTGACCCAGACTGACTCGACTAACCCCGACTGACCCCAGACTGACCGACTGGCGAGCTCATAGCGCCCCTTAAATGCACGTGAACAGGCAACCTTTCCCCTTTCCCGCCAGAGGGAGACACCAAAGCTGCGACTGCCACAGCGGCGCCAACGCCAGAAACGGAGGGCGACTGCTTCACACTACGCGCTGCAGCGCGCTCTTCAAAACAGCGATTTTTACCACGGCTCAGGTTAGCTCTATTTACGATTCCAACACAGCATACCATTCCCAACTCTTTTGGCTACAAACATCTCCGTTCAACGCAACGACCTCACGCCACCTTACTCTGAGGGCCTAGCCTGCAAGGTACAACTCTACTGGTCGAAGTCGGAGCGAACATCTTGCTGCTTCAATAACCTCCCCATCGTCCACGTATTGCTTCCCTTAGAGTAACCCTTCATTGACCCAAACAGGCGGAAGTCAGAAGATGCGGGATTCAGGTTGTAGGGTGGATGCGGAGCAACAGTCCAATGACGTTTTGTGAGCTCCTCTCGGGTGCGCAGACTTGCATTGTCATGCAGAAGGAGAAGTTCGTTTGTATTTTCGTGGCGACGAATAAGCCGAAGCCGTTTCTTCAATTTAATTGAGCGTAGAAAAGCTGTACGCTGCCGTCTGGATCACGGGAAATACACTACTAGCCATTAAAATTGCTACACCAAGAAGAAATGCAGATGATAAACGGGTATTCATTGGAGAAATATAATTATGCCAGAACTGACATGTGATTACATTTTCACGCAATTTGGGTGCATAGATCCTGAGAAATCTGTTTTGCCATTCTTGAAATGACATGTGATTACATTTTCACGCAATTTGGGTGGATAGATCCTGATAAATCTGTTTTGCCATTCTTGCACCCAGCTTGTGCGCCATCCCTAATGACCTCTTTGTCGACGGGAATTTAAACACTTATCTCCTCCTCCTCAAAGAAGTTTCTGACAGTTTCACATGGTTGTTCGAATGTTCTGTGCGTTGTACTCAAGCGTGTGTGTGTGTTTGGAGGGGAGAGGGAGGGACATGTTTTATGCTTACTTATTATGACGTTTTTGGAGCAAATATATCTGCAATATATACATCAATACAGATTCCGCAAAGATGGAGCTTGCGAAACTCAGCTCGCCCTGTTCTTCCATGAGATGCAGATCTCCATAGACACTTGAGGCCAGACTGATGCCGTGTTCCTCGTCTTCAGGAAGGCATTTGACTCAGCTCCGCATTGTAGTTAAGTGAGCAAACTGCCAACTTGACGAGTATCGGACCAGGTTCAGAACTACCTTGCAGGTAGAACACCCCACTATTAACAAAATCGACAGTTGTAAATGGAACTTCTGGAGTATATCTACATCATACTCCGCAAGCCACCTAATGGTGTGTGGCGGAGGGTACTTTTTGTACCACTAACTGAAACCTCCAACCCTGTTTCAGTCGAGAACAGCGCGTGGGAAGAATGGTTGTTGGTAAGCCTCCATTTTGACTGTAATTTCTCGAACTTTCTCCTCGTAGTCATTACGCTAGACGTATCTGAGGGGAAGTAATATGTTCTCCGACTCTGGCAGGAAAGTGCTCCGCTATGCACAACGCCTCTCTTGTAACGACTGCCTGTGGAGTTTGTTTAACATCTCCGTAACGCTCTCGGGCCAGCTAAACGATCCCGTGACGGGACGTGCCGCCCTCCGTTAGACCTTCTCTACCTCTTCTGTCAGTCATGTCTGGTAGGGATCCCAGGTAGATGAACAGTATTCAAGAATCGGTCCAACAAGCGCCTTGTAAGCCACTTCCTCCGTGGATAAGTTAATTTCCTTAAGCTTCTTCCTGCGAATCTAAGTCTCGCATCTGCTTTTCCCAAAATTTGTTTTACGTAGTCATTCCACTTAAATTAGCTCTGGGTGGTTACTACTAGATATTTTACGGCAGATACTAATTCCAGCGGTTTTTCATCAATAGTGTAGCTGCACAGTAGTGGATTTCTACAGTACATTTATTTGTGTTCATAGTCAACTGCCAGAGACTGTACCATCCGTCAATTCTCTGGAGATCATTGTGCAAGTCATTACTATCTTCTGGCGTTGTTGCTTTTCTAACGCTTTCTACCACATAATTTATGTATACTGTAAACAATAACGATCCTATCACACTTGCTTGGGGTATTCCGGATACTACCTTCACATCTGTCGATTGTGTTCCGTTAAGAGCAACGTGCTGAATTCTGTCTGCATGGAAGACTTGAATCTAGTCACAAACCTGCTCTGATACTCGATAATCTCGCATTTTTTACGCTAAACGGTAAGGCGGGACGGTGTTAAATGCCTTCCTGGAGTCAAGGAACACAGCATCAACATGAGCGCCGTTGTCCACGGTGCTGAGAATCTCAAGGAGGAACAAAGTGAGCTGAGTCTCGCAGGATACCTGTTTGCGAAATGGTTGTTGGTTTTCATAGACGAGATTTTCATTCTCCAGAAACGTCATAAATCTTGAGCGTAGAATGTGTTCCATGATTCTACTACATATTGACGCCAAAGATATAGGTCTATAGGCCTAATTGTGTGCATCTGTCCTACGGTCCTTCTTAAAAACGGGAATGACCTGCGCTTTCTCCCAGTCGCTAGGTACCGTTCGTTGCGATCTACCATAAATTATTGCCAGAAGGGGAGCAAGTTCTTTCGCATAATCTTTGTAGAATCTTAGAGATATCTCATGTGGTTGTGACGCCTTTCCACTACTAAGCGATTGTAGTAGTTTTTCGTTTCAGCGATCGGTTATCTCAGTATCTCCCATTTCGACGTTCGTACGAAGATTCAGTCGATAATGTTATCTACAGTATGGAAGCAACGCCGGAAGACTAGATTTCAGGAAGACCTACAGAGGTTTAGTGAATGAATGGTGCAGGTATTGGCAGCAGACCACTATCATACGATTGTACTATTCGTCAAAAATTACTGGAAACAGTAACTACCTAGGGCAAAACATATCGAGCGACCTGAAGTGCAATGGTAGGAAAAGCAGATGCTAGGCTGCAATTCATGGGTAGAATCTTAACGAAATGTAGTTCATTCTCTAAAGCAGTGGCTTACAAACACTTGTTCGATCGTTTCTAGAACACTGTTTTTTAGTCTGGGAGCTTTAACAGGAAGAGCTGTGCATTTCGTTACGGGATTGTTTAGTCAGCGCGAGAGTGTTACTGTGATACTCAACAAAATCAAGTGGTAGACGCAGCAACAGAGGCGTTGTGCAGCACGGAGAGCTTTCCTATTGAAATTATGAGATAGAACGTCCCGGAAAGAGTTACTTCTTGCCACACAATTTTTTGCCCTCCATGGGTCACTCCAGTACCATGGAGCATATTTCCTTGAAAGGATCCTGTAGCCACCTTTCATTAGTCCGGTAGCCCATTTTCACTAGTATTTCTCTTTCCTTCCTTGTTTCTCTTTTCTCATAGTTATCATAGTGGTGTGATTGAATGAATGTGGTTGTGTGTCACGTTGCTAGACGATGGCGTAGTCTGCTGCAGAAAGTCTGCGATAGTCGTACAGATTCAGCAGCAGTTGTACAGAATAGCCAACTCTCGTAGTGGTCAAGTAGGCAAAGAGGTTTTCGCTTCTTGTGAGAAATCCACCTGCGTTAGGTTGGTGGCGGAAATGGCATCTTTGGGTTTTCCGGGCCACGCGGAGCGTGGAAGAGGCTGGAGAAGAAGCGGGAGGCGGTCTGCCGCCGGTACGGGAAGCGTCCACAGCTGTGCTCCAGTCGAAGAAGGGTGAGTTGGACTGACCGCGTGGCGCGCTGTTGCTTGGCGAGCGGAGAGCTGTTAGCTTTTGGACTCGCTTTTCAAATCTGAAAGATTGCATTGCCTTGTCGCAGCAAGGAATCCAAAACTTTGGCAGATTTTTCTTTTAGTAAATTTCTGTAGCAGACTTGAATCCGCCGGAAGAGCGCCACACAAAGGTGTCGATAAGAAGTGGGCACTCGCTTCTGTATGAATGTCTGTATGCCTTCAGCTGTGCCTGTATAAGCTTTCATCTTTCTAAATGTTTATAACTTTGCCTTCTCGTAAATTTTCCTTGCTTTATGTGTCTTTCGTCCGTGGAGAGCCAACCACGTGGTAGAACATTATAGTTTGTTGGGCTACCGGCATCACTAACTGTCCGATCGCATGTTTGTTTTAGATAATGTTAACATGATTGTGTGATGTGATATTGTTGTAATTTGGGCACTATACCTAGAAATTGTGTCTCCACAAATCACGTGGGCACGCGGGTGTACTGCGAAACGTGTACCGTTTCACGAGTTACTGCGATCAATTATCAGGCAACAGCAGTTGTATGAATGATTCACCAATGATTTTAGGTGTAGATTATAGCGGTGAACATATCGACGCTCTTCTTCAATGTTATCAGGAATTGTGTACATGCTTCAGATCCATGTCTTACAAATAAATGATTTTATCCACAATTTCCTCTTGTATTCCGAGGTTACGTTTTTGCGCCTAAGCCACTCACCTCGTAGCTTTCCTGTTGGCACATCCAACGCGTTTCCTTACGCACAGGTCAGTGATTAGTTTTCCTTTATTTTAAGACAAATGCCTCAGATTAAGTCTTATTTTCAGGTGTGTTGCTGGAAGCTGATCTTCTGCACAGTGTTCTTGCATGTGATATTTTAT